>NC_090922.1:96665036-97865036 GCF_040938575.1 Ambystoma mexicanum
CATTTCAAACCCAAAAGGACATACACATGCAATGCACTATAGGTACCGGAATGCAACACTGCCACCCCTCCAATGCAAGTGAATCAGTAGACTAGGCCACCTAGGGCCATGAGATGTATGTCCTGGTGAGACATGAGGCATGCATCCACAGACTGACCATCGAGATTCTGCTGTCACAGGCAGGGGCGTTGCTAGGGGGGAGCTAAGGGGGCTATAGCCCCTGATCTTTTGGTTGTAGCCCCGGATAGAATCTCAGGAGCTACAGCCAAAAGACTAGCTAGCCCCCAGTCCCAACAGTTCCGACATCAACGTAGCCCCGGGTCTTTTCCAGAGCTAGCAACTCCCCTGGTCACAGGCAACACCACTGCCAACCACCAGTATGCACACATGGTACTGTCAATGGGACTTGTTACCACACACTGTTGCCACTTGCGTAGTCTCTTGGCACTCTGGCGGGTCTGCCCTGGAATTAGTGTTGGGGTGGATTGTTAGTGGGATTGAGAGGGAGAACAGCAAGAAAGCAGTGTTGTGCTGTTGGCAGCTTCCTTTTGGAGAAAGTGGCCACTGAGTGTTAGGGTGTTTTTTCCTTGGTGCCCGTCATGTGGTGTTGATGCATGATAGTGCATGGTTGGTTCTCATGTTGGGTGTTGTGAAGTGCGTGCTGTCAGTGGTGCGGTAGAGACATGGTTGTGTTTAGTGCAGCAGACTCTGAGGTTGCGCATGCACAAAGGTGCGTTTCCACTATGGTCAGTTAGAGCCAATACATTTCGTACCCCCAGCAATCCATTCAAGTGTAGATACACTTCCCACCCCTAAGAATTGTATCTCAGTGTGCCCCCAACAGTCTGTCTCAGGGAGCAGAACCCAGCATGATGCAGATGTTACACAGTGCCTATCTCAGGGGACAGCAGGGAGCATGAGGCTTAGCGATACCATTAAACCAGATTCATGATGTGGCTAACCTACACATACAGGCGAAGTGTGACATATGGCTAATTTACACAATTCTGCTACATGCAAGATAAGGCTAACCTTGTCTCCTTGCCCCTTGCAGGTGACTCAGGATACCTGTTGCTTCCGTGGCTGATGACTCCTCTGAGGGATTCCCAGACACAGGAGGGAATGGCATTCAACTGAGCGCATGTGAGGACCAGGAAGACCATCCAGCAGACCTTTGGGCTCCTGAAGGCACGTTTCAGATGCCTACAACGGTCTGGGGCTGCACTCATGTACAGGCCAGAGAAGGTGGGGCAGATAGTCCTGGCCTGTGCATTGTTGCATAACATCTGCGTCAGACGCAACATACCCCTGCCCCCAGATCTGGACATTCCTCTGCCAGAGGATGATGATGATGTAGCGCCAGCCAGGCCCCGGCAGGTGCACATGGATCCAGGGATGGGCACATGGCCCATCAAGAACTCATAGATAATTCATTCTGAGTACCTCTGCACTTCCCTTGCACCTTACTGCATATGAGGTGCAAATACAATAAATACTTGCACTAAAATAAGGAATGTCCACTCTTTGCTTCAAGTGTAAAGTATAATGTATTGAAACTACAACACCCGGTGCCCCCTCTTCACACACTCTCTCCCCACACACCCTGTCCCCACACAGACATACCCTCTTTCCCACACACCCCTCCCCACACACACCCTCCCCACAAACCCTAGTCCCACACACCACCCTTCCCCTCCCCACACACCGTCCCCACAGCCCCCCTCCATACACACCCCAAACACCCAAATGCCACTGTGTGAAACACAAAAGTAAATGTCATTCCAGGAGTCATTTCCTAAGCCTCTTGGCCACAGGGTCCTTGGATGGCCCAGGTGGGGTTGATATCCGCTGTGAGTGGCATCTCAGGCTGCTCTCCTGTGAGCTCCCTGGGGTGGCAATGGTTGAGGACGGGTCAGATCCCAGGGCCCCCAAGTGCTCCAGGGTGACCTGCAGGAAGTGGGAGAGGGACTCAGCCATTGCCGAGACCCCCTCATTCCACTCCTGGACCCCTTAGGCGAGCAGGACGAGGGTAGCAGAGGTGTGTCCTTGGGCCCGTGTGCTGCTGGCCTGAATGCACTCCTGCAGGAGCCAACGCTCCTTCAGCTGTTGCTGGACCATTTCAGCCATTGTCGCCATGCTGGTCCTCCAAAGCATGGATCCCCACATCTATGTCCTGGATGTTGGGCATGGCATGGGTGGTGGAGGGGAGCTGTGCAGAGTGACCGTGCTAAACAATGGGGTCGGGTAGGGGGAATGGTCATGCTCATCCTCCTACTCCTCCTCCTCCTCCGCCTCCTCCTCCTCCTCCTCCTTCTCCTCCTTCTCTGTGATGTACCTGCCACGATATGGCTGTGGCTGGTGAGGCATTGTTGGTGTGTAGGGCAAGGGAGGGATGGTGGGGCCACTTGCGATAGGTGTGGTCTTGCTGGCAGCTGGCGGTGGTGGTTGTGCCAGCTGTGCAGCCATTACGACAGGTGGAGGTGGTGGATGGGCCGACTGCAGGAGGTGGTGGTTGGGCTGCAGGAGGTGATGGTGCTTGTGCTTCCAGAGATGGTGGTGCAGCCTTCCTGCCTGCATGTGCCCAGCCAGATGAAGTACCAAATGGCATACAAGATGTGTTGCTGTGGGAGCATTTGCCTGTTGGGTGAGATGAACATGCAGTTAGTCTTCAGTGAGTCACGTATGTGGGCTTTCATTACACCCATACTACATTGTGTGTGTCCTGGTCTTGTTACTCTGTTTGGTTGGTCGGTTTGTTCTGGTGCGTGCTTCTACATGTAGGTGGTGGGAGTGCAAATTGACTGTTAGTCTGCCATGGTGGCTTGTTGTTGTGTTTGTGGTGGGCCTATAATTACTATCCTGTTCTCCCATGGCACACATGGGCGCTCATCATATGTCCATGTATGGGGCAGTCCATGTTGTCTACGGTGCTTGTGCATGGATATGCAACCCCTGGCATGTGTGTGTGAGATTGGCCCATTTGCTGTGACTTACATGTGTTGGACCCGTTCCCTTGCCCATTTAGTGTTTCTCTGCACGGGGATTCATTTATTTGGACACAAAATTGGCATTTACATGGGGTTTGTTGTACTTATCATCATGGCCTTGGGTCCCGAATCCGGCCCCTGCTGCCCCAACTTCCTCAATGCCCTCCATGTGCAGGATGGAGCTGCACGTCTCCTCCTGGGGTATCAGGGTCGGGGTGCCACCGCCCCATCTCCTGTGGCAGCAGATTCCCTCTGATGGGTGGTCAGTATGTTCCTGACCCGCAGCTGTAAGTTGTCCCACCGCTTGTGGCAGTCATGTGGTGTGTGTGGGACGGGCCCCACTGCAGTCCCCTTGTCGGCCACCTCCTGCCAGATGGCCGTCTTTCTCCTCTGGCTGCTCCTAGGATTGCCAGCCCCTAACAGTGCCTCTGCATTTGCCACAAAATTATCTGTGAAGGCAGTCAGCTCAGGCTCTGTGAAACACGGCTTGCGGAGCTGGACCTCTGGCACACTTTATTTGCCACTCCCTGGCATGTCTGCTGTGTTGGATGTGGTGGATGTCAGCAGGAAGTGGCTGATTTTAAGTGGATTCTGTTTTTCTAAATGGCCGCCGTAGAGCTTCCCGTTCCTGTGATGACGCTATTTCTGGTGCTGGTAATTCCAGCACTGGAAATTCCAACTTCGGAATTACCGGTACCAGTGATTCCAGCAGTCTGGGTGCCGCTATCGTTGTTTCTGGCACATTTCTGCCAGAATCACCAGCAATTTCTGATATTTGCCAGTAATTTCGGCATGATGGTAGTATCGAAGGGGGGACGCACGTGCTTGTGGACCGGGAATATGCCGTAATTCCGGCGGTCAGACTGCCGGTAACGGTACTACCGGCACACCAGAATTACCAGCATTTTTCCGTAATATTCGTAATGAGGGCCAATAGGGCATTAGCAAAATAGGGCTGATCAGAGGATAAGCTTCAGTGGGAAAAGGACAATGGCAATGCAGATGCAGTTATGATCATTCCCATGTTTTGTATCTTGCTGGATGAGACAGGAGATGCAAATGGACGTGTCTTTGGGTATAACGTGACAGCCACTCAAACTGATGTGCATGTGATAGAGATGTGTGTGTGAAAAGTGTGCCTTTTCTCACTTGCGAAAGACTCTACAAATCTGATTCAAGCCGTCTAGGGGGGCGGGAGGATTCCAGTGTTCAACTGGATGCATGTCATATACTACACTTTTAATAGATTTAAAACATTTGGCAGTGTTGTAAACAATATGCTGTTGTAAACCCACTGCCAATTCTGCCATTCTCACAGGACATGGTATTCCAGAAAATAATCTCAACTGTATTTGGCATATGATAACAGAAGAAAATAGACATATCTAAAGATGACTCAACTGGCATTGGTAAACATCACAGAGAAGGGAAGAGTAGAAGTATTACACTCAGAACGCATGTAACCTGCTAAATGTCAGAAGATGAGAGATCAGAAGAGTAGGTGACTTACTGAAGTATGACATTGCAGGGGGTTCCATGGCTATTTGAAAGTTAGAGGATACGGGTGGAGGACAGGAAGGTCAAATGACACAATGAGGGTCAGAAGAGGCCAATAGAAGAAGTTAGGTCACTTGATGTAGATCATAGGAGGGTAGTGATTGGGCTTCTATGACTTGAAGTCAGAAAATAAGAGGTGGAGGTTGGGCGACACACTGAAGTAAGAAGATGAGGGTGGTCGATGCTAGGCAACTTGTTGAAGGTCAGGGGGATACCGGTGGATGGTAAAGGTCTTGTTCAAAGTCATTTTAAAGTGGCAAAGTTTATGTGACTTGGTAAATGCAGGATCAGTTTGCCAAAGGTTATGGTACTTAATGAAGATTAAGGAGGAACATTGGTGGGTTGGAATACGTACTTGTGTACACAACGGATTTCTGGTTCAGCTGCCAGTCCTGAAATGTATATACAAAAGGTGGCTTGTTTTTTCATAGAAAAATATAAATAAGCAGAAACATGCCATTTCAACACACGTAATATGCAGCCTGGTTTGTAGGTAGGAGTTGATGATAAATTCTTCGACTTCATGTGCAGTGGAATTTGCTTCCTGATAAGTGTGCTGTAATACTCAGGGAATGCTCACTGGCACTAGTTCACAGGTACTATATGGACTCCATGATACAGGATAATCTCCCTGACCACTCTTCGATGAGAAAACTTCTTAGGCCGGTCTTCATGGTAAACATGTTTCTCTGGCCTCTGTTCTCCAAATGGACATCTCTTTAGCCACAAATCTTTCAGAGTAGGTCTCTATAGCCTCGTATAGACCACAGAGAGAGCGGGATACCTAGTATTTCAGGTTTAGGTCTGTTTGACCGAAAATAATTGACATTTTCAAAATTGACAGCATTTCTTTGGATTGTTTTTTATTAGAAAATGTGGGTGTACCCCCTGCACAGCCCCCCCGCCCCCCCACCTTATCCTATTCCCTTAGCCCACCCCACCCCAAATATATATTTAATCTAATTTGACCAAAAATTCCCCCAAAAAACAATCAAAAAAATTTGGTCAAATTGAAAAGGTCAATTTGGCCTGCTATCAAGTATGCTAATACTGTATTTCATTATCCTCCATTCTCTGTGGGATCATATGCCTAGCCTTTGTTCTCTGATGGAATACATTTTGTCCTCCCTTCTGAGAGGTAATGTTTCTCTGTAGTTTGAGAGAATATTTCTCAATATTACAGTGGGAATATCGTTCTGACATCAATTATCTGAGGAAACGGCTGTATGACATCAGCCTTTTGTAGTGGAATTACTTTTAGTCTCTACTCTCAATAGAAACAACTGACTTTACTAAAGGAGGAATGGATTGCATGTTTAAATTCTCAGGTAATCATTCTCTTTTCTCTGTTCTCTTCCACAGTATGATTTCCATTCTCAATTCCCCATTGAAAAATCAATTTGTTCTCAATCTGCCTATTATCTCTCTAGCCTCCACTCCCAGTAAATATGTTCTCTGCTAATTACTTTCAAGGATAACTTCTCCCAGGCACATTTCTCTGTAACACATGGAAACAGCACATCTATTCGACACTGCCCATGAGAAAGGTGTTTTTCAACATTTTCCCCACATAATCAAGGACTGGAGTTTGCTTATACAATTATACTGGTCCTAGAATATGTTGAAATAGCTGTACAGTGTGAACAAACATTCTTTGCACGTCAACCACCCCAGATTCTTCAGTGGATTGCCTTGCTGATGTTACCTTCTCTGGGATGGTCTAAAACCACACTCCTCAGAAGGGATACCTTGTTACCTCTTGAGTTTAGACTTTCAAGGTGGACGACTAAAGGTCATCAGTCACTGGAAAACTAACCAACTATCTTAGGATCTTAGCGGATGGCTCATAGACCAATTCTGATGGTGGCAGAGGTCCCTCATTGTGCCCACCAGTGGGCATGTGCGGGAATAGCAAATCCAAGAAGACAAACCCTGGTATTGCAGGCTCAGTCAGACATGACATAGCGGGCAACCAGATACACCTGAAAACGTTTGTGAGACAAGCCGTGGGTGTTCCACCAATCCAGAAGGTAGAGGGATCATTATGTACAGCAGCCATTCATTAAGGGGAACCCCACCCAACAAAGGACTATAGAAACACTCCTGGCAGACAGCTAAGTTGGTGCCTTTGAAGTTGCAGAGCAGTGAACAGTCGGGAGATGGAGGTGTAGGAGAAGGAGGCGATGAAGTGGTTGAAGGTGCAGGAGGTGATGCAGAAATAAATAAAGGTGCAGGAGGGAGAGAAAATGCAGACAGAGGTGAAGGTGCAGGAAGAGGGGAAGAATGAGTTTAAGGGCAAGGAGGTGAAGTTGGTGCAGAAAGAGTTAAAGGCGCAGGAGGGGCAAAGAAAGAGAGAACAGAAGGATTCCGATGAACTTGATATCAGGAAGGTAGAGGTGACAGAAATTAAACAATAGGAGGGGAGAGAAGTGGGGATTAGAGGACGTAAAGGAGTGGAGATTCACCAAGAGAGTTAAACCATCACAAGAGGGGAAGTTGGAGAAGTGGCAAAGAGGAGACACACCCAGTCGGAGGAGTAGCGTGGAAGTCTGAAGTAGAAGAGGAATAAGGTGGGTGGTCCCTTTGAGGAATAGGGACAGTTATACAGAGAGAGATAAATAACACCTGTCAACCTGTTTTCTGGGGACATCGGAGGAGGTATGAGAACATGGGGAAATTGCTTACCCAATGTGACTCCCACAGGGTGGTGAAAAGAGGGATCCCAACGGCTCACTATCCCCAAAGAGACATGGTTGAATCCCTCTAAAATCCAGGAATAATGGTCAGGAATTAGAGCACTATAGTGCCCAAGAATCCTTGAAGAGGATTCCCACCACGCAAACACCAAAGCGGTTGTCAAACAACGAAAATAACACTGGTTTACGAAATCTACCGACATTCACTAAAACAAAGAGGGAAAGTATCTGGCGCTAACCTGACCTAGACTAAGAGAAAGGAGGGATGTGACCCTCGCATTGCAGTTGCCAGTGTGCCAAAGAGTCTCTGGCAGCACAGAGTAAAGGAGAAATGTTGCAGACTCGTGCTATAGAATCCAAAGATGGAGCTTGTCTTGATAGGGGCAAAATCTTCCTCGGGGCCAGCCCTTTGAGAGCAAAAAATACCCAATTCAGCCCAAAATACAGGTTCTATTGTGCTGAGCAGTGAACTCATGCTAGTGACAAATGACACCTTCAATAAGTTTTAGTATTTATTCTAAACAGTGAGTGAATATACATTTTGGGATTCAAGTTAGAGAAGATTACAAAGCACAAAACTTAGAGAAATGCAAAATATAGAGAAACATAGAACTTAGATAAACATAGAGAAACATAGAGAAACACAGTCTTACGCCCCTTCAATCAGCACTGGGAGACCCTGGCCCTCATAAGTTAGCTGTAACAAGCCCCGCTCAGAGGACAGCGCTGCTGGGTGCCGTCAGAGCTCCAATTCCGGGCACTTGATCTTGCTCGAACCAAGTCCACAGGACGATCTCCCACCTGAGTCATGTGAGCATGCATATTTTATAATCTCGTGCTGCCCATCCACGACGCACAGTTCCAGAACTTTCCCTGTGCAAAATATAGGCTGGCTCATGGAAAAAACCCAGCTCTGTAAATTTCCACTGTGCTCCTTCTTCGGAGCCCCTCCCGGGAGCCCATCTGCGCGAAAGCTCAGGAATGTCTTATCAGTGCCTTCCCAGAGAAAGGAAGATTAGTTTACAGGGGCCATGCAGGGCTACCGTTAGTGAGGCAGAATATTCTAAGGGAAGCCGGGATGTATTAACCCTATTAGAGCAGGCTCTAAAAGGCATGCACTCATAGTTTAGTGTTCATAGCGCTTAAGACTGGCTATCTAAGCGCTATATAGGTGCCATAATGTTCCAAACACTCCAATATTGTCTATTAGCTACAGAGCTCAGGGCCCTCGCCCTGCCTGCATAATGTGACCTATCACTCCTACTAGGCCTGCATATTCCTTGTAGCTCACTACTGCATAATGGAAGTGCTACAACAGACTACTGTCAGCATTTTTGGCACATACTTTGAATACACTATTGCCCCTCAGCGGCTAATGCTGTCATCTAAAGCCCTGATTGGCAAGGTTGCAATTTTGTTTATCACTACAGAGCTAAACACCAAGAATGCATTTATATCCTCACACACCCTTGTTGCAGATAATCAAAACTATCAAATAATTAAACAATACCTTAGACAAGATTAAAATGTAATGAAAGTAAAAAGAGGCTCTCATGGAGACTTGCGCCAAATCAGGTAGTTTGTAAAATTGTTTAATAAGCACAATTAAACAACTGCCTTTCGTAAAGTCAAATTGTTATTTCATCACAATTGCCCAATTTCCCTTTATGATGACACGTGTTTCGGCTAAGTAAGCCTTTCTCAAATCAGGGCAGGCACATTCTCTTAGAAGCATATACGTCCAATATTCGGTGCCAAGTATTATTCGGTTTCAGAATTCCTGGGGTTAAATCCCTGTCCAGCGTAATAACTGGGATGGTTGACACAAGTCTCCAAGAGAGTCTCTTTCTACTTGCGTATAAATTAGGGTGGATTTTGCTCTCCATCCACCCACTCCGGGGAGTCGCGACAACAATCTTTTAATGATATGCGCAGATTGGATCATTAATGCTACAAAGGTTGCAATTTTGAGTCGCTAGCGGAAGACCAGTCTTAGGGACAGCACCTCATTTTTTCTGTAAAATGTAATGAAGAGAGCAATTACCGGATCCCCAGGGAATAACCAACCAGACTAGAGTATTCAAACAGGAATGAGAAATAAACTAACAACATCAGTGATAGGAACCCTACTCCAACCTTGTAACTATAAAAAGGGCTGAAAAGAGCAAGAAGGAGAGAGAATCCCACCAGATGAGACAGAAAGTTCTGGTCCTACTCCCTTAATAAAATGGCAGACTCTTGGAATCCAAACCTATAAGAGGACTGATACTTGAAGGAGAATTCAGAAGGCTTAGAAAACAATCCATGGGACCAGGCTTAAAGAAATTAGAAGGCCTAAGCTTGAGTCCATCTGCCAGTGACCCAATGAAACCAAAGGCGAGACGCGGCCTGTTGCAGGAGGGTGTAATCATATTGACTGCTTGACTAGGACCCTGATGAAGGGGGTAATACCCTCCTTTACAGTTCTGAATCTTGTGTTTGAGGGGGAACCTGATGTAATCTTGACAAAGCTAAGATCTAGAAGGGACCTGTTGTGAATCCTGCAAATGCCAGGGTCCAGAAGGGCCATGGTATTAAAACTTACAAAGTAAAGGTCCAGGAGAATGCTGCTGTGAATCCCGTAAAAGCAAAGGTTCAGGAGGGACATGTCACAAATCTTGTGAAAGCAAACGTACATGGTAATCTACTGTGACGCTTGTGAAAACCAAGGTGTGAGAAGACTTCGTTGTGAAACCTGACAGAAGGAGAGGTCTGTTGCAAAGACCTCTTGTGAATTTGTGAAACCCAAATGACTGAAAAGAGCATGGAACCAAAGGTCTGCAATCCTGTGAAAAGAATTGAGATACAAGGTGAAAGCAGTGATGTCTGCCTGCTAGGGGCAATAGGCTGTAACTGTCGCAAGAACCTTCCCATAAGATTTCATTAAGTTTTGTTGTCTTTAGATAGGAATGGACCTTTGAAGTGTAGGTTGTGACCTTTACTTTGGCCATACTTTGAAATATTTGTGTTTTAGCTTTGGGTAGCCTAAAGGCTAAGGACTCATGAAGCTTAGGTGTTGGAACTTTTTGTTGTCCATACCTTTTACACTTTACTTCATAAGACAGGATGTATCAGCACTAGACAATGACTTTCTGGCTTAGGTTAAATAACTTTATATTAAAAACCGAACCATTGAAGGTGTTAGACACCTGAAAGGAAGACTCAGTTTACATCATCTCGGCCTGTGCATTGTTTTGCTTGGGAAAACACTTGTTAAGTGTAATTCAACACCTAGAACCTATACAAGTTTACCCAAACCGTGTACTGATAAGAGACCTTTTTTTTACCACTCGACTTGAGCCTCACATCTATCATTGCTCAGGCTTACCACAGATATGTTGTAAAGTTTACTGCAATATAGGTTGGCACTTCAATCTGAAATTACAACACCTTTGGGATAATCTGCAGCTTGTGGAATACTACCAGCAGGACAACCGAGTCAGCTGTGTCGGGGGAAGCTCTTGTATATTAGACAGTGAGTGGTGCTTGGGAAGCACCTGGAGTGACTTTGTGAAGAAATTCATTTGAAACAAGATAACTTTTCTGTTTTTCCATTTTTACGCGGTTTAAGGTGTCAAAACATTGATGTACTCTTTCAAAGACTGAGGAAAGGATTTTTTCCCACAAGAGGACCTGAGGAACATTGGTGTCAGAGGGAAAAACTAGGAGACCTAAGAATCCTCACCGGAAGTTAAACATCACATTAAAATGAACCAGGAAGGGAATCCTGGGAAAGACTTTATAACAGCACAACATCCTGACCGAAGACTTATCTGCTCATCAGATGGGCCATTGCCAGGATACCTACTGGGAATGGGGAAAACTGTTAAGGAGATGTATTCAATGGGTTATTTTAGTTAGTTACACCTCCACAAGTAAGTGTTTTGTTTTATTTTGTTCCTGTTCTTAGGTATTATAACGCACTAATAAAAACCCTACCCATTAAATCGTATTTCACACATGTAGGAACAACAGCATATCATGGAGTTTGCAGAAGCCCATTCGATGAAACTAAGGCCAATACCCATACTTCTGACAAGAGTGCTTCTGGAAGTGGATGAGGAGGATGAAGCAACAGAGGCAAGCATAAGAGAGGATCTCTCCCAGGGGCTTCCCCATTGAGGTGCTTACACCCTAAGGGTTTGAGATGGCCACCATCTAGGCACGCTGGGGGGAAATCCTGGATGACCTGGAGCTCAAGAGGAACTGTGCCATCGCCCCCTGCCTAACTCTGGGGAGATCAAATTGAGTCACCAAGTGGCCAGGTGGCTCCTTGAGCTATCGGTTGATGGGGCAAGGGGTGGTATGGGAAATAACTCAGGGCCACTGTCTCTTTTAGGGGACTCTCATACTTGAGGACTTGAATGAGTATGGACTCAAGGATAGATTGTCTTCCATGCCCCCAAACATAAGCTCTTCGTGCATTCACAGAATGGATATAAAGTTCCATAGACTGTGCCTTTAAGGGAACATAACTCTGAGACCACGGGATAGCATATAGCAAAGCAGCTGACCCTGGCAGGGGAGCCCCATTCAGACATCAGAGGCACACAACTTTCTTCCTAAACTGCTCATGCTGCTGCCACATGCAGACATCAGAGGCGGGCCATATTTTCGACGGCACTTGTGCAATGACTCTGCTTAACGAACTGATGCTGTGTGTGTTTCTCTGCCACATGGAATCAAGCAACACTTGTGGTGAAGGGGCTCCAAGTTTAAAAGTGCTTTTACTGTTCTCACCATCTCGTAATACTCTTGCAGAGGATAAGCACTGGCTCCTGGTGTCTACAGAGAAGGAAGATGCAGTCAACATCCCATGACTGCAGCATACCCACAATTAAAGTAAAATCAAAAATGGCAGATTAGATTTTTCTAGGCTTGGTCCAGACCAAAGCCACAGATAAAACACGGGTAAATCAATTAGAAGTAGCCCATTATAGCCCCTCCCCCATTCACATCCACATGTGCAGACCCTCACAGACAATCCAAACCCAGGGGAAGGATTACAGGACTATATATACTACGAGTCCCAGTCAGACAATGTGGCTCTGTGGCGTAGGTGGTGAGGAGACAGTATAAGGTGGTTGGTTGGACACACGAGGAGGAGGAGGCTGTAGTTTAAACTCGGGAGGTGGTTGGTTGGAGACGGGAGGAAGCAGCATCGGCCCCACCACATAAACGTATATTTTCACTCAACAATTTGTTCTAAATAATTCAGTCCTGACTAATGTAACCCCAAACGGCCCACTCTTCATCCCTAATTGCTTGCTACACACTCATTTGCACCTTCACGCCTTTGCAAGAAGCATACATCGGTTCATCACTAACACACTGAAGTCTCTGCAAACCAAGCTTACGGATATCACTCAGCAGAGAAATATACACACACAGGACAACAGAGAAGAGAGGACTAAACCCAGTGACATCCCGACTAGAGAGAGAACTCCCCAGTGAGACAAAGAGTCCCAAACTCACATTCATTCAGGAAGGGTTCCTCCGCTCCTGGGAAGGTCTCTGAGATTACAAGGAACTTACCATGCTCAATGGGGTCAAAGATGACTGAGAGGTCTACGGGCACCAGCAAATGATCTGCCACATTGAACAAGGCTAGGTTCCATGGCCAACTCTGAATCGAGACTTCAAGACATTGAATGTGGAAGGGACAGCTGTAAATCCAGATGTCAAGACATTGAATGTGGGTGGGAAGATGTGGTCTGAGCATGCAGCTTCTCCTCATTAGGCTGGCCAGGGACGTTTTTGCCTTCTATTATTGCCTCCATTTTGCCCACTACCATTGTGTGTGATACCTGCACAAGGCAGCCGGGTGCATGTTAGGCTCCCTAAGGTTACTTTCTGATGTACCTTGTTGCTTCATACATTGGGTGACTGACATGTGGGGTGAATGTATGATTTAGAACTGATCTTCTCCACTTATGACATCCTTAAGGATGTCAAGATCTTGGATCAACATTCATGA
The DNA here is from genome assembly GCF_040938575.1 of Ambystoma mexicanum. Classification (NCBI taxonomy): domain Eukaryota; kingdom Metazoa; phylum Chordata; class Amphibia; order Caudata; family Ambystomatidae; genus Ambystoma; species Ambystoma mexicanum. The sequence continues at coordinate 96,678,293 of NC_090922.1, forward strand.
CCCACAGCTGCAGCACAAGACATGGGGGCGAGCTATCATCTGTAGCCCAGGATGAATGGTGATATTTGGAGACCATGATACAAATATGCCTCTTCAAATCGTTCCACTGCTTGCTCAACTTGCCCAGTTTGAGGTGGAAGGCAGCCACTCCATTGGCATTAGTAAGTATGACCTTCCACAGCCTGGTCCTCATTTGTGGTAGAGTTCTTGTCATGATGGAATGGAAGAGAAAGGCTGTTTACTTCACTGCACCGTCCTGCAGAAAAGTGAGCTTTTCATCTCAGACTTTAATCTTTCAAATGCTCACCAGCATGGTACTAGTGAGACCCCAATGTGCAAGGGTAGTCAAGTGTGGTAAAAAAAAAATTCAAGAGACAGACCCAGACATTAGGCCACAAGATCAGTGAGTAGGTAGGTCAGCTACACTCAGCAGTGTTAGGACTAATTATTTTTGTTTGACAATTTAACTCTGAACAGAGTGTTCGAAGTCTAACAGTGTTCCCACGTATGCTCTGAAGTGTCTCTCGCTATTCCATGCTTATGCAGATTCACGAGGAGATGTTAATCGACATGCACATTACATTTCGAACAGCCCAGAAAAACTAACTGGATGTGGTATCAGACAGGCTCTGTGACCCAGCCATTGTGTCAGGCTCAGCACATGACAGAATGCAGAAAAGGCATTGATGAGACTCCTGCCAAGCCCTCAGATTTACCTTCGTGAACTGTTGTTCTCTAGATCAATGGGTGTTTGGTTACTGTCCTTCGCTCTAAGCCTTTGCCTTGGGTTTCCGGCCAGTGGGTGGCCTCTAGCTGTTCCTTTAGGGAGTGGTCTTCTATTATTGACTGTAACTACTCTCTGGCAGTCATCCGTTAATGGAGTTGGTTTCTGTGCCACGATTTCGCTCTGCCCACATGCTGCTCTGGGTTGAAAGGTGGCTTTCTAGACTTTGAGAGGACAATAACATTTGAAATACCACTCACTCTCCAGTTCAGGAATGTGAAACGTCTTGCTGTCATTCTTTCATAGAAGGCTATCATACCTTTCCTTAAAACAAGTCATGTCTGTGAGTGGTTAATTAAAATGGACACCCATTCCCTTAATTGGGTGAGTGGCATAATTTTTCTGATGGCTACCTGCTTAATTAGAAATGTTTTCTTGACTTCCATTTTTCATTGAGGGGGTTTCTGGTGCCGATTCACCAGAGGGGATGCCCCCATTCCATATGAAATGTGCTCAAGTGGAGCAGCCAAAACCTCATCTCTGTAAATGGAAGCTGACCAACTGAGTATATACTAGTAGTTTGCACATATTTTACTGTTATGGTGTTGCGACAAACGAAATGAGCACCAAGCCCAATGTGCATTATGGGCTCAGAAGGTTTCATGTTTGAATCACTATCACAGACACATTTGTCAGATATAAAAATGTGTTGACATTCTTTATGTACTCAAAATGCTCTTTGATTTCATGCAAAGCACACAGGAACCAACATTGGTGTTATTTGTCACCTATTCTTTTCCCATAGGTGATTTATTTACAAAATGAGGGTGTTAACTCACTGGTTTAATGTTTATACACCGAGAGACTGATTTTATGTTACATACAGCTATGCATTTACAAACTGAGCCAGAGAGATGTATTTACAATATGCAGACTGCATGCAAACACAACCAATTCAGACTATGCAAAGTTTCCCAAAATACATTTTGCAGGGTCACATTTACGTCAAGCCCACCACATTTTAGGCCATGACCAGCACCTAAGCCAAATCCCCCTGTTAGAACCCAACACAGTTTAGCATCCCACTTACTCTCTAAATGTCTACAACTGATGAAGTTCCTCATAGGGCTGCTCAACTTTGACATCAGGGTAAAGCAATCGGGTAGGCAGTGTTTGCAATGGTTGGCTAGGGCTACTGTTGAATTAAGACACACACACACCACTTCACTAGATTGAGGAAAAGAGTAAAAGAAGATTTAGAGTCTCCTTGCCGTGGGGTGCCAGAACTGACAGTGCTCAACTGGAACTTTTTACTGAGGGCTCTCGTTGCACTATCTTTGGTGCTATTCTGTGAAAGCAATGGAAGGCCTTCAGGCTCAAGAGGAGGCGACATGACGACCAACCAGTGGCATGTCCAGAGTCTTTTGACTCGGGCGGCCCAAGTGGGACACTGACTTATGCAGTGGTGGCATGAAGCACGAGCACACACACACACACACACACACACACACACACCACACATAATGATCATAGATTAGGATAATGGAGTGGCACCTGGGATGGCCACTCATATTCCAGGGGTAGCACATGCAACCACAGGCCACTTCCTGGACAGGCCACTGCTACTACCATTAAATTCCTTGAGCTTTTCACAATACTAGTATCGGCCACCATTTGGGGGGGATCAGTATGTGAACATGGGTGGTCATGTTGGTTGACCATGTTAATTCAATAGAGGACGGCCTCCGTGTGCACTATTGTGCAAAAGGCCCCCACTTGTGTAATTTTCCCCATTTCAACTATGTGGTGCAGGAGGGAAGAGTAAAACAGAGGCATAGGCAAAATACCCTTTACTCTTCACTTTTCAACCGCTTTGTGTAAACGTGAAAATGCTGCCTGTATGCTTTGCAGGCAGCATTTACAATGGATTCCTATGGAATCTGCCTGCTTTTACCTGGCAGTACCATAGGAATCCATTGGATTCATGTCAGCTTGAAAATCCAGGCTGGTGTTAGGGTTGCCCAACTCCAGGCTTTGAGGGATGGAAATCTGACGGGTTTTCAGGACATACCTCATTGATATTCATGAGAAAAAATGTGCATACATTTAGAATCATTGTATGAAAATGTATCTCATGAATATTAATGAGAGCGTTCCTGAAAATACGATGTGGATCCTACCCTTGAGGCCTGGAGATGGAAAATCCTGGCAGCATGGCAGAGGGCAAATGTAGACAGGCACGTTATGTCCCTCCCGCTCCCCACCTATACCATACATGTGTATCAAAATGAGGTGTACAAGAAAAAAGTGGTAGACATATTTACCACCATTTTGTCTGATCCACTTCACCTAGAAAAGGACCCCCAGTATATTTTGGGCTGACAGTTGGTCTATCAGTCAGGTGCTGAATAAACAGCAGAATATACTGCAGCTGTTGGGGGCACTGGTTTTATACGGCTCAAAGAAGAACAACTTTTTGCTAGAAAGTCAGATCTTGCTGTTTTTGCTTTTTGCTAGAAAGTAAAATCTTGCTGTTTTTGCTTTTTGCGTGAAAGTCAAAACTTGGTGCCCATTGCTAAATTCTTTGTATTTTGCTTGTATATTGTTGCTTGCCACCCCAGTGACCTCACCACTCTCTTTTGTTCCACACCTACCTGCCTTAACTTCCCGAGCTTCTCCATCCTCTCCTCGCTTCCACCCCCATAGCGCATTCTGTTTTTCCTATCTTTTCCAACTGCTTCTCCATTGACTATCCTTCCCTTCTCACTAAGTCTGGCAGGAAGAAGTTCAAAAAGGATATCTTGGCTTCAAACCCTGATCTTCCTATTGCCGACACTTACTCCAATGCTTCCTCCAGACGTACCCTCACAACCATTCACTTTGTCGTTCCTTCGATAGATCTACGGACTCTTCACATGATCTCTGTGCTCTGTCCTATCTTCTCCTCTCCCATTAATGGTGGCACTTGCTGGGAAGTTCTCATGTCTTCCTTCGACTCCTCTAAAGTCATCATTAATGTCTACCTTAATGGCAATGTCCTGGTCCAAGGCACTCAGGCCAATCTCCTCCTCTTTGATAGGCGCTTCCCTCATCTCATCTCCTGCAGTGCCCTCCTCTCCCCCTTGACTACCTTGCCCTCTCTCTCCTCCTCTGACCCTCCTAAGGCTCTTTCTCCTCCACAGGGCGTACCTCTGATCTGTACCCCTCCCCAGAAGGTCTTTAAGGCTGGAAACAGTCTTCATATTGCCACTCTCAACTCTTGCTCTGCTGTCAAACACTCCTCTGACATCGGCCAACTCCTTGAAGAACTAGACCTTGATGTCCTTGGTCTAACTAAGATATGGTTCACGGCCAGCTCTATCGTGAGCTTTGACAATCTCCTCCCTGTTGGCTACAATATCCTCTTCGAACCCAGATCCTCCCAGTCCGGTGGGTGGGTAGCCCTGATCTTTCCTGAGTGGATTCCTGCCTCTATCATTCCCACGCAGAGCTCCTCCTTCTTTGAATGCCTTGTCTTCAGGCTCTCTCTCTCTCTCTCTCTCTCTCTCTCCTACCCATTCTCTTATTGTGCCTACCATCTACTGGCCTCCTGGTCAAATCACCTAATTTCTCTCTGAGTGGGCAGACCTCTCCTCCTCCCTCCTGGCCTCTACCACTCAACTCCTCCTCCCCGGTGACCTCGATATCCATTTAGACTCTCCTTGTTCCTCCTCTGTACTCTTCAATGGACTCTGTGACTCCCTCTGCCTGACCATCCTACACTCTGGTCCAACTCACTCTACAGGGCACACACTCGATGTCTTGATCTCTTCTGACCTCCCCCTCTCCATCCCTCTGACCACTCCTCTTTCCTTGAGTGGTCATTCCCTCCCCTCCTCTCATCTCTCCCTCTCTTCCCTCCCCCCAAGCCAAGCCTACCTCAACAAGTGCAATTCCTGGAATTACTCCAACCTAGCTACACTTAAACGTAAGTTTAGGGTGGCTCAGAGGAAATGGAGGGCTTCTTGTTTATCCTCTGACAAACTGGCCTGTCGCCTACTCCAAAGGCAATGCCGACTCTCTTTCCTCACCAAGAAGAGAGTCCACATTCACTCTGCAGTATCTAAAAACTCAGCCAAACTCTTTAAAATCTGCAAGGAGCTGGCCAACCCTGCCGCAGTCTCTACCCCTCCTGTTGCCTCCTAGGCTCTTTGCAATGCCCTTGCCTCTCACTTTATCTAAAAAAAAACAGGACATCCTGTCCACCCTTTCCTCCCCTGCCCCTCCTTCACCTTCTCTGTCTGTGCTTGCTGACCCTCCTTCAGCCATCCCCACCCTCCTTCTCGTCCTTTCCTCTTTTCTTCTCTGATGAGATCACTAGACAAGTCCGATCTATGAAAGCCTCGTCAAAACAGGTTCATCTCTGTTCCTCTAAAACCATCAAGGACCACATTGACACCCTCGCTCCGGCCCTTGCTGATTTTTGCAACCACTCCTTTGCCTCAGGATCCTTCTCCTCCCCTGTGAAGCACTCCCTTGTGCATCCTCATCTCAAGAAACCGACAGCTGATCCTTATTGTCCGGCAAACTATCGCCTAATTTCCATTTCTCCCTTTTTGGGCAAACTCCTGGAAAAGCTGCCCATCTCTCAGCTTAACCTTCATTCCGATTCTGTTGGCTGTCTCCATGACCATCAATCTGGCTTCAGAGCTGCCAGAAGCACGGAAACCGCTCTCCTGAACATCCATGAAGATCTGCTCTCCAGCCTTGACTCTAACATTCCCTCTGTTCTCATCCTACTTGATCTCTCTTCTGCCTTCGACACGGTCAACCATACCATCCTGCTCAACCGTCTGTTATATCCTGGGTATCACTGATCAGCCTCTGGCCTGGCTGACGTCTTTTCTCTCTGTTCGACCCTCTCAGGTCCAACTTGGGCCCTTCTTATCATCTATCTCCCTCTCTACCTGTGGTGTTCCCCAGGGGTCTAACCTCTCGCCCTGGTTTTTCAACCAATACCTGGCAACTCTCGCCCACTTCATTGCATTTTTCTGCTAAAATTTCCAGTGCTACACTGATGACACAACTCATTTTCAGGCTGCCGCGCAGCCACCTACTCTCCCTCTCTCATCTCTGATTGCCTAACTGCCATTCAAGATTGATGTGCCAACAACAATCTTTTTCTGAATGCCAGAAAGACGGAAATCCTCCTCATTGTCACACCTTCACCATCCTTTCCCTTCACTCTCTGGCCAGTCTTCCTTGGCCCTCCTACTACCCCCACCTGCGAGGCTAAGAACCTCAGGGTCATCTTTGACTCCACACTTTCCTTCTCCGCCCACATCTCTGATGTCTCTAAAAAGTCAAAATTCCTACTGCAACTCCTCTGCGGTATTGTGCCTTTCCTCTCCTTCCTCCAGAAGCTCACTGTCTCCAAAGCTCTGGTTCTCTCTAGGTTGGACTATTTTATCAGCCTCTTTCTAAATCTACCTGCCTCTACTCTTAGCCCTCTGCAACTAATCCAGAACAGGACTGCAAGACTTGTCCTTGGCCTCAAGCCCTCGGATCGTATCTCTCCAGCTCTGCAATCTCTCCATTGGCTCCCAGTGGATGCAAGGATTAAATTCAAAAACCTCTGTATTGTCCACAAGGCTTTCTGGGGCCTGGGTCGAAAAAACCTTCAGCTATCCCTCTGCAAATACCTCACCTCTCGAGCTCTTCTCTCCTCTACCTCTAACTCCCTCAGGGTCAGTCTTTTTTCAAAGAAACGAGCTAGGGATAGATCTATGTCTTCAGCTGGGGCCTCCCTCTTGAACAGCCTCCCTGCCACTCTAAAACTTTAGGAGAACCATCTCTGGTTCCAGAAGCACCTCATGACCTTCATCTATGCTTCTGCATTGGCTCCCCCTCTCCCCTGCTGATCTGTTCTCTCTTGGCACTGTGCACCTGGCCACCCTCTGTCCTCCGGGCCCAGGTACCTGCTCACCCTGCCACCCTCCCGCACTGCCTCGGGGGCACCTCTTGCACTGGGGTCTGTATCTGTACCCATACAGCCCCCACCCCTTTTTCTTCCTGCACTTATCAGACCTACCCCGTCTGCTGCCTTAAACTCAGCACTTGCCACTTGTTGGCTGCACTACCACCGTTTGTTGCCTTTATTATTTATTTATTATTATTTATCTGTTTCTCCTTTGCTCCGCGCTTTTCCCCTCCCCCTCTCCCATGCATTTGCACGTTCTCAATGTCACTGGGCCTAATAAGACTGTTTTGTTCTCGCCTATCCCTCCCTTGCCTTCTCACGCTCTGAAACACTTGTTTATGAGCTTGTTAGAAATAAAATATCAATTCAATTCAACTTCACTGCGAGATTTGTTGAAGGGTGCAAGAAAGATATTGCTGATGCTATGTCTCATTTTCTGTCAACGTTTTTTGAGATTGGTGCCAGAAGTGGAAGAAGATATGACACTGTTCCCACTACGCAACCTTTGTAATTTTAGGCATCATCACTAAATAACCTGTCCGTGAATGTGCTGTCCACAGACAAAAAAGCTAGATATGAGGCTGCTATCTCGGATTTCAGGCGGTGGTATGATCTGAAGTATCTGGGTACATCGCATTGGCTGTAGGAGGAAAGAGTGGTGGATTTCATTTTAATATGCAAACGAACCAGTGAGATGCAGGCACTGGGCAGCGGTAAGGGTTAAACAATCAACTTAAGAACAAAGGCTTGGGACAGTGAGAATCTTACAAATGTTTTCCTCTTTTGTTTGGTGGTACCCCCTGGTATTACTAGCAGAATACCACCAAACGGAATTACCGAGTACCAGTAAGGCTACAAATTCCCCATTCCATGATATTCAATAGGACTCCATGGGGGGATTGCCAGTATCACCAATACTGGCATTCTTTGCTGGTGGGGTGGTGGAATTACCGGCAGCTCAGAGCTGGTGGTAACTCCATGCACCCCACGGGCAAAGTTGGGAGTGTGCCAGTGCAGAAACGTAGCCAGGTACGGAAATACTGGCACGTTATTTCTGCACCGGCACGCTCTTAATGAGGGCCGGTGGTCTAAGATGAAGGATAGAAGGCAGGACATGAGGAGAGGGAGATCATATGCTATTTTGGAAAGGCCTTTGTACAATTTACAGAAAGCGTACAAAGCTGCTTTTGAAGTAGTCTTATTCCAATGCACTGTCTTACAAACATCTTTTGGGGGCACTACAGTTAGTGAACTGGCGGTGGGATGGAGAGAAGCTGAGACCAGCAGCGTGGTGCATTTGAAGGACTGTTGGTGAGAGGAGACACATTTTTTGAAGGACTGTGCCCTTTTCGGGTGTATTTTAAAGTCCCAATATCAACAACAGACCACCGTGACATTTAAACATAAGTCTCGCTGAGGGCCAATACGAAAGCTGGCGTTTATCGAGTGGTGGTGACAAGATATTGTGTGCAAGTGCCGCAGACATACGGCCTCCGTTGGTGCACAATTTTGGTCACATTGGATTGCTATGGAACACATTAGTTCAGGAGTAAGGCAGCATTTGAGGGTGCTGCGGCATGCCTGTGGATCAACAAAGAAAGTCGGGTGCTGACGTCTGGACTGATACAAGTGTTACACTCCCTGACTGGCCAAACCGCTGCTGGACATTCCTCTTTCAGCAGCCAAGCAACTCAACTATCACCGTGTGGAAGATGGTTTCTGTGGTGGCCTTAATGAAGACAGGACACCTGATGTGGTAACTGTGGTATTTATTGAACAATTGGGGTGAAGGGATCAACTTGGGATTGCAGTGTCCAGGGGCAGGGGGTATACTTTTACTGACAGTCCTGTAGCCCTTACTCCATAGTGAATTCTCTGCTGCTATGAAGTCCCTGCAGGTGAGGCACACCAATTACACCAGAGCCCCCAGGAGGCTGTACCCAGCCATGGTGTTACGCTCTGGTGTGTGTGCTGAGTGTGCAGGCCTGCAAGCCTGCGGACTCCAATCTTCAGGAGGAGCGCAGGGGCAGTCCTCTGGCTGTGCTCTCCAGCTCACTTCACCTAGCTGCGCGTTACTCCCGCTTTGCGGGCCCGAGATCTCACGAGATCGCCTTCCCACAATATCTCGCGCCCGGAAGTCCCCACACACCTCCTTTGGTGGGGAAAGGAAAGAGTGATCAATGCATAACAAAGTCTGAGAACTTGCTGGGTTTCCTCCTCTCGTGCTGGGGTCTAACTTGTCCAGTGGGTGTATCTGATTTGCGACTTGGGACATGGGGAGATTCAGGTGGATCGGGTTCTTCTTGTGTCGTTTCTCTCTGTGCTTCCTCAGGCGAGGGCGACGGGTTCATGCTTCTGGGTTCTTCGTGATGCAGCGTTCCTGATGAGTTCTGCCTGGCATGATGCAGGTTGCTGGACTGGCCTTGCTGGGACAGTCCTTCTCCTGCTTCCTCGGATGTGTAGTTGGTGGATTCTCTTCTGCGGTACAAGGCCACTCTTTCCAAGTTCCATCGCCTACCATCGCTGGTGCATATGTGGTTAGGCCCCTTGGCGATGACTTCTATGAGTCTACTGTATTTGGTTCCGGTGTCTTTATGGGGAAGGCGTATTTTTACAAGGTCGCCTTCGCTGACTGCTGTGCGTCAAGCGGCCCTGCATTTGTCCCCTTGAGCCTTCATGACTTCCTAGTTTCTTTGCATGCGAAATACTATGTCTTGCATGTCCACACATGTCTGCCCTTACTTGGTGTAGCCAAGGCGGTACCAGCGTGGATGCCGCCCTTCTCCTTCTCAACAGTTGGAAGGGTGAAACGCCTGTGATTCCGTTTGGTGTGATGCGGTGGGCTGCAACAGCCTCTTTAACTGTCTTGCTGGGGTAAAATCCCGATGCATGCGCCAGCTGTAGCGCTCCTTTGATGAAGTGGTTTGCTCTCTCGACAAGCCTGTTGGCTTGCGGGTGGTACAGACTCGCTCTCAACTGTCGAATGTTGTGTTTTTGGAGGAATCTCTCCATTTCACGGGAGACTAGTTGCACCCTATTGTCGGTCACTATTTCTTCTGGGAGGCCTTTGCGCTGGAAGACGGCAGTGAGCGCCTCAATGACCGTGCTGGTGGTGATGTCTGAGGTGAATTCGACCTCCACCCACTTGGAAAAGTAGTCCACCACGACGATTTCATACTAGTGCTCTGAGGAAATGCCGTCCAGTGGGCCTATGAAGTCCAGTCCTATTTTGTGCCACACTCCTTTGGGGACCTTGCTGGGCATCATAGGGGCTTGCCTCACAGACAAGTTGTTGTCGCTGTTGGTGCATTCGTGGCACCTTTCTATCATGGCCCGTATGTCCTGGTCCATGCCTGGCCACCAGTAGGCGTCGCATACTCTATGCCTTGTCATGTTGCTGCCTAGGTGGCCCGAATGTGCTCTGCACAGGAAAACTTTCCGGATGCCCCTGGGGGGAATCACACGGTCGCCTCGCAGAATGAGGCCGTTCATGGTCGTTATTTCGTCGCTCACTTTCCATTAGGGGCGTAGGCCTTCTGGGACTGCTCTTTCATTTGGCCATCCTTCGCAGGCCCACTCTGCTACGCAGTGGAGGGCTTCGTCCTGCTCGTATTCATCCTGCCAGTGGCGCTCACTTAGCTCCATGAAGTTGCTGTTCTTGAGGTCACCTATGGAGGCCATTACGCATTCGTCCTCGAGGAATGTGGTTCCTGGGGCATTGTGGTTCAGGAGCCTAGACATGCAATCTGTTTGGGCGTTCTTCCAGCCTGCTATGTGGACTATATCATAGGTATATTCTTGGAGTTTGGCAGCGATTCTGGCCAGTCTCGGAGTGGTGGTTTTTGTGCCTCCTGGCCTTAACATGTGTATGAGGGGTTTGTGGTCAGTGACCAGTCACATTTTGTACCCCAGACGTACGACTGGAAGTATTCTACGGCCCAGGCACAAGCTAACATCTCCTTTTCTACTGTGGAGTAGTTCTTCTCCGATGCTGACAAGGCCTTTGAGGCGAATGCTACAATGTTCTCGGAGTCACCCCTTTTTTGGGTTAGGGTGGCGCCTAGCCTGTAGGCACTGGCATCGGTCGTGATGCATGTCTCCCATTCTGGGTTGAAGGGTTTTAAGCAGGGTGCATGGAGGATCCTCCTTTTCATTTCCTTGAATGCTTCGTCCTGCTGTGGCCCCCACGCGTAGCTTGCACCTTTCTTGAGGAGTTCCCTCATGGGGGATGTGGTTTCCGAGAATCTCGGGACGAATTTTGCGTAGTATTCCACAAGGCCCAGAAAGGAGCAGAGTTCAGCTTTAGACATCGGGCCAGGGGCATCAGTTATGGCTTCCAGGAGGTTCTTTTTGGGGCTCACTCCCTCCTTCGAGGTGCGATAGCCGAGATATTCGACTTCCCCCACGCTGAATATGCATTTCTCGTGGCACAGCTGGACACCAGCTTCCTGCAGTCTGCTCAGTACTGCGGCAAGTGCTTTGTCGTGGGTCTCGGACTTCTTTGCATACACATGTATGTCATCCTGAAAGTAGGAGACGTTCGCGATTCCATTCAACAGGGAACTCATCATTCTCTGGAACGCTGATGCCGCTGAGGACAAACCAAATGGCATTCTGGTATACTGGAACGGGTGTCCAGTCAAAGGGTCGACTACAAAGGATCGAATGGTCAAAGGATTGACACCAAAGGACCGAAAACAAAAAGATCACATTTTTTTTTAAATTACATTTTTTTTGTGGTTTTCGTTTATGGAAAAAAAGTGTTTTTTACCACAAAAAACAGGGGTTGCAGGGCCCCACCCCCCCAAAAATTTCGATCCTTTTGTTTTCGGTCCTTTGGTGTCGACCCTTTGACCATTTGATCCTTTGGTTGTCGATCCTTTGACCTACAACCACTGGAACGTGCCGAACGGAGTCGCGCATGTCCAGCTTCGAGAACACAGTAGCATCTTTCATCATGAGCACTATCTCACTGATGCTGGGGAGTGGGAAGCTGTCGGTGATGACTTCTAGGTTGAGGCTTCTGAGATCAATGCAGACTCTGAGGTCATTTGAAGATTTCTTTTTAATGAGTACTACTGGGCTCAACCATTCTGAGGACTTTACTGTTTCGATGATGCCCTCTCCGACCATTTTCTGGAGGTGAGCTTCCAGCGCAGGTCTCGCTGTGGCAGGTACGGACCTGACCTTGTGCTTCACAGGCACTGCGTTGGGTTTGAGGCGGATCTTATGGACATAGTTCTTAATGTTTCCCGGAGTTTCAGAGAACAGGCCAGGGAAGGCTTCTTTCCAACTCGGTGCTCCTCCTGAAGAGACCGCAAGCACCTGTTCTGGTGTGCTGGGGTCTGGTTTTATGATGAGCCTGTGTCGATCGTCCCACCCTAGTACGGCAGGGCCTTGAGAAGCGAAGTAGACTTTTGTTGTGGTGAACCTGCCTTTGAACTCAATCCTTGCTTTAACATAGTGGAGTAGATCCACGGCGACACCTCCAAAGACCGTCGTTTTTTGTCTGGTGGTTCTAATTTTCACTTTGTCACGCCCCATCATCTCTTTATAGGTATTGATGTGCAGGATGGTGAGGTCTGAGCCTGAGTCGGCCATGACTCGTGTTTCCATGCCGTCCTCTTTTATTGTACAGTGGGGCTTTTCTCTCCTGGCTTGGGGGGCGTTGACCATTATGACCATGGGTCTTTCGTGTAACTCGTCCTCTTCACTCGACTCTGTTGCCGTCGATGCGGGTGACTGCTTTTCCTTTCCTCATGCAGGACTGAGCCACATGGCCGAAGCGTCTACATTTTGAACACTCCTTGTTACTGGCGGGGCATACGGGATAACTGGCCATGTGTTTGGTGCTGGCACATCTGTAGCACTTCGGTGCATCTCTTTGTCTGGGACCTATGTCTCTGGGGTTTTCGCGGGGTTGTCTTTCTCTGCACCCTCTCCACTGTAGCGCCGATATGTCAGGTACCGGTGACGGATTCCCGACCTCTTGCGCCTGCTGGTGGTTTCTTCTTCGGCTCTGGCTATTTGGATGGCCTTGTCGAGGTCTACTTCCTTCTCCTGGATGAATTTATCCTGCACTTTTCTGGAATTGGTGTGTAACACGAGCATGTCGCAGATGACTTGTTCTGCATTGTCACCGAACCAGCACAGGGGTGCTAGTTCCCTCATCCTGGTAATATGGTCGTCGACAGGTTCGTTGCCCTCCTGCTTGCGAGTGTAAAACCTCAGTCTGTGCAACACCACATTTTCTCTGTTGGTGAACCTCTTCACGATGCGGCAAATTGCCACCTGGTATACATCGTCGTCTTTGCCAGCGTCTGGCATGGCCTTTAGTCCCGCAAATATGTGCTGCCCCTCGACCCCCATCGCGTTTAACAGCATTGCTTTCTTCTTGGCCAGTGCGTATTCCGTTCTGCCCATCGTCTCCAGGTATGTGGCAAAAAGCGGTTCCCACTGCTGCCAAGGTATTGCCGGGGTCCCGGTTGAGGGGAGGAACGCAGGGGTGTGTGTGGCACCTTGCATGGTGGCTGCGTTGTATTCTGGATCCTCGTCGCCAATTATGTGGTGGCCTTAATGAAGACAGGACACCTGATGTGGTAACTGTGGTATTTATTGAACAATTGGGGTGAAGGGATCACTTGGGATTGCAGTTGCCAGGGCTAGGGGGTATACTTGTACTCCGGGTCCTGCAGCCCTTACTGCAGTAGTGAATTCTCTGCTGCTATGAAGTCCCTGCAGGTGAGGCACACCAATTACACCAGAGCCCGAGGAGGCTGTCCCCAGCCATGGTGTTACACTCTGGTGTGTGTGCTGAGTGTCCAATCTTCAGGAGGAGTGCAGGGGCAGTCCTCTCGCTGCGCTCTCCAGCCAGCTTCCCCTAGCTGCGCGTTACTCGCGCTTCACGGGCCCGAGATCTCGCAAGATCGCCTTGTTGCGAGATCTCGTGCCCGGAAGTCCCCACAGTTTCCAACAATGGGGCCCCTGGAGGATTCCCCTCAGCTGCTTTCCCCGTACCTTGTGAAGTAAGATGTGTTTTGCCCCTGGCAAAGAAATGTTGTATGGAATGACAATGGCAGCTGAGATCAAGGGGAGCCATAAGGGCCAGATTTTGCCCTCACTGGGTGCTTTAAAAAAATTTGACAATAAGATTGCCACACTGTGGGGAGCAGCAGGGAGCAATGGAAGCATCTCGAGCTGTATGCCTGAGTTATCTGTGTACATGGATGTATATATTTGCTGACTCTTAGGGGTAATTTCCGACATTAAATGGAGGCGTAAAAGGAAAGTGTAATGCTTTTGCACCTCCATTTAATGCTCGCCCCATTTCCCAACTCGTCTAAGGCGTAGGAGGGCGGAAAAGGAGAGTGTGCATCTTTTGTTTGCTTTCTTCCTCCATTTTGGAGGAGGCTACGCAAGATTATAATGCAGGCTTAAAACCAAAGGATTCCAATTGAATACACCTTGCATTTACACCTCATATATTGAATACCTTGGGAATTCATTTTGAAGACCGCCTGCATGGGCTAATTTGTAAACAACATTTAATTTCTCTCAAAGTATAGAGTCGAAATGAAGAGCAATGGCAATTTCACATTGCTTTACCTTCACCTTTACACTCTGCTCTGAGTGAATAAAATTGCTTGACCACCAGCACGTACATGCCAACGTTGACAGTCCCCTTCATGCAATTAGCATTTTATTCAAAATGACCTAATTAGTGTTTAAGGGAGTGAATTTCGAATTGTCTGGGTATGTTAGTAGGGTACCGCCCAGCCAGGGCGAGATTAATGGCTAGGAACGGTGGCATTACCATTTGAGGCAACTGGTGACACCAACTTCTCTGGAGTCGGGTGTCTCTTATTTAGCCACCTAACAGGGAAGGCATGTTAAGTTAGTGGCAAGGAGCGGACATCGAAGGCTACTATCTGGTCCCTATTAATTCTTAATGTGACACCTATAATGATCTGTCCGATGAAGGGAATACAACCGAGAGGGTCAGTAACCTCTCAAGTGTCATTTCCTGACTGAAGCAGGCCAAATTATACATAATGAAAACTGAACTTGAGGTGGGCCTGGGGGAAAGGGTGTTGGTACGCAGGAAGAAACTGGTGTTTGCTTCAAAAACACAATAAGTCCCTGGCTGTCCCTTTAGGTGGCCCCATCTTGGCAGGAGATGAAAGCCGGGGTATTCTCCCCTATTAATATGACTTATTTTAAACCCATGACAAGTTGTAGTGTCTACAATTGTATATGAATCTAATTATTTTTGTATCTAAATGTCTGTGTGTGCATTTGCTATTATGTGTGGATTTATACTAAGGGTGGGGAAACAGCCTGGCAATGGGGCCTGTGACGGATCCCGGGGTATTGTCATATTTTCCATGGGGAGGCCACTTTTAATGAGGCCAGGGAGGTGAGGCTGCTATCTGATACTCCACCTGAAAATCCTCATGAAAACATCCCAAAGAACCCAAGGGGGTGAAAGGCATCCTATAGAATTTAATACAAACTTTGAAAACCTTATAAAAGCACCCCAGAGATTACAAGGGGATGAAAAAGGATGGGCTACAAATAGAAACAAACTTTGTAAACCAAATAAGAACATCCGGCAGAGCACAAGGGGGTCGAGGAAAAGAATATACACTATAATACAAACTGTGTGAAGCTGATAAACCTGCCCAAGGGGTACAAGGGAACCACAAAAGAGGCATACAATCATATACAAACATTGAGAGTGCACCTAGGTGGGACAGTACCTGGCAGGGGAGAGTACTAGGTATTTCCAAGTGGACACTAGGTAGGGACAAGGATTCCACCAAGACAAAGCAAGAGGGTCTGGGACCAAGAGGAAAATAGGCAAAGCCCACCAGTGGAATCGTTAAGGGTCAAGGACCTACCTCGATACAGGAAGAATTATAATTGGTGGGCTAGAGTCCAAAAACATGAATATCTCTGGAATTGAAAGTTGTGAGAAACAAGTCTGGCAGGCGAGTAAACCAGACTTGGTGTTCCACTGGAAAAGTCTACGGTGAGGTCTGGCAGGTTAATGAACCAGACCTGACAAGAGACTGGAAAGGAACATTTTGGGCTACGGACTCGGGAAGAGGAATTTCCAGAGGACTTTGAGGAACTTTGTTTGTGGATAAGTAGAACAAGGAACCCAGGAAGAGCCCCCGCCCCCAAACCCAGAAGAGTGGGGAACTGGGTTATCTTTAAGTTTGGCTGAACTTGTTAACAGTGAACATTGAACAATATACATTCTTTTGCATAAGAACTTCACTTTGGTGTCAGCATTCAGAAGAGCGGAGACCACCTTTTGCAATTTAGGAGACACCCACTTTTCCTTTAGTTAGATTAAAAGTGCAAGGGATGGAAATAGGTTTAGACACATGATGGTGGACATTTTTGTTTAAGGGACATCCTGACCTGGTCCTTAGTGTTCTTTTGTGGAGGCAGGGCAACCCCTAATAGTAAATAGGGCAAGATAGGCTTTTTTTCCCTTTCTTTTGGTATGAATAAAGGTCTTTGAAAAGCAAAATGCCACCACGGTGTCCGGCTCCTGCTTCTGCATCCTTACAGGCCCCATGGTCTCACACCAGAAAGTCCCCAAATGCGGGCTTGTAGGCTGGCGTGGGTTGTGAGGGGAAAGTGGCACTTCCGCAGGGGACATTATGTGGTTGGTGCCCAGTGAGGTTCCATCATGATCTTGTATTCGGTCTGGCTATTACCTTTGTCAACGGGCCCCAGAAAAATCTCTTAGGTGGCAATCTGTTAAGTATTTCAATCAGGCGATACACCCTGGTCTCAGCCTAGTATGCAGTGCACAATCAAAATACTCATTTTATTATATATATAGACGCAATATTTTGAGTGATACACCACTCATATCACACCCCTTTTCAAATACCTCGGGTCACGATGGACAGGAATCAGGCTGGTTTGTAAAGGTAATATTTATTTATTTATTTAATATTCAAATCAAACATATGCTTTTTAATATATGGGGCAGCAATCACCAATGTGGTGACAATAACAGATAGTAAGGTATGTAATACACTTAAATTCAATCTTTAGCAACACAGATGAAAAACACCAGAGAAAAGAACACTTTTGGCTTGTTTGGAAAGATACCACTTAAGTTAGGATTTCCCATAGCAATATTCCTCAACCCACAAATCAACAATTCTAAATAGATATAAGGAAGCAGCAGGTAATCAGGAATAAGGAATAGAGCACAGAATTCGAATCCAACCTTCCCTCCCCAAACAAGAGAGAAAAACGGATTTGAAATCTTACACTGTTTAAAATGACATTTCAGAAATGGCTGAATGAAACACGGAAATGTGAAAAAATCCCTACATTAGTACAAATTTCTATGGGAGCAACATTGGAAAGATACTAGCAGTCATGAGCAATAGTTTGAGCAAAAGTAAACAATTCAAACTTGAATGGAAGGTTGAAAATAATTAAGAATGAAAATAACACATGTAAAACTTTGCAAAAATGTTAATTCCCGCCTAAAATTAACCAAACAGTTTTTTAATAAAAACGGGTGAAATACACGGATTTTTGGGTTGGGATGTAGCTATAGGTCTTAGGTATAATTTGGAATTGAAATGAGGTCTCCATCTATTACACTGAGCGAGATATGCAATGTAGAATGAGAGGCATTTTTAGAAAAATCGGGTAGTGAAAACAGAAAAGAAACTCAGTTTGGACAAGAAAATATTTAATATAGTTTTACTCTAGTCTAGAGCAGGCAGGCTAGAATACCAAAGAGGGACACAGTAAGCTCTGGAGTTGATTCATGACTTCAACCCCAGATCCCCAGCGCCTGCTCTGGCGGAACCAGACCAACCACTCAAAATAGGATTGATAGGTTAGGATTTACACAAGATAAAAATGACTAAAGAAATGGTGCTTAGCAAGATAAATCAAGACAGGATTGCAATAAGGATTCTGACATGGTTACAAGTTATTAAAGTAAGGATAGGATGGTTCAGAGATTGGGATAGGACAAGCGTCCCGGGAGGATGGCTCAGTGGCAACGTGCTCGCCTTGGAAGCAAGACGACACGAAGCAACAAAGGTTCGATCCTGGGGTCTGGGCTTAGAAAGCTCTGGGTATTTAAACACATTATAAATATGCAACTAAGACTAAAAAAATCTGTAACATCGCCTCGATGCCCCTGGGCTGTGTGAGCGCTTTTAAAATGTAAAAATAAATAAATAAGACAAGGCAAGTTATACTATGGTTTTCTATGATTCCTATTAATACTTACAGTCCACTTTAATTTAGGATTTTGGACCATCAAGGGTTCTGGTCATCACACGGATTGGGTGTAACTACGAACAGCTGGGCAAATCTGGCGGAACAGGATCAGCTGGGCCGTTCCGGTCACTGGACTGCACTTCTGGTTACTGGATACTACAGATCAATGGGATGGTGAGTTTGTAGGCATGCATCTAGTAGCAGCAAGCAGGACTGGATCAGGATGCTTCCCTTGGGTTTTTGGGGAGTTTTAGAATTTGAGGCCTAGCTGAAAAGAAGGTCAGCAATGCATAGGCCTTGGCTTTGCAATGAAAATCTGGAATAAGGATCAAACAGGATGAAGAAATCAGGAACAGGGCGCCATTCAAGAAGAAAGTCAGGAATCAGTGTGTGTGTGCTGTCAGGTGCCCTTATTTATCCTGCCAGATGACATCACTACAGTAGATGCCAGGGGCAGGCTTACTACCCACACCCATAATGCTAGGATTGGGCCAGAGCAGTTTCCATCTTGCCCACAGCTGATTGGATCACAGAAAATGGGTGTCATGTTTATGGGTTGATTTTTACAGTGTTTAGAAACCTCGCCTAGCTACTGGAACCAAAATCTAATTTTGCCATAAATACATATGTATGCAGTTATAACCTCTGAGAAAATCAGATACACAGGTTACATATTTTGTGCGTCATATTTCAATCCAAATCCCAAGTCTGCGGTACCCGGTTTTGCCTTTCTGCTACATTTTGGCACTTTTAACCATGAACGATTTAGCCTAAAATTCCACAATTTTCTACACAGATGCGCATTTACCCCTGGGAT
Source organism: Ambystoma mexicanum (assembly GCF_040938575.1). Taxonomy (NCBI): domain Eukaryota; kingdom Metazoa; phylum Chordata; class Amphibia; order Caudata; family Ambystomatidae; genus Ambystoma; species Ambystoma mexicanum. The sequence continues at coordinate 96,697,067 of NC_090922.1, forward strand.
ATGGTTACAAAATGTTATGTTCGCAACATCAATACTTTTCCCGCAATCTGTCAATTTTTACAACTTCTGTTCCTTATGCAGTAATGAGTTCTACCAAGTTTTCACAGAACGAACATACAATGGGCCTCATTACAACCCAGGCGGTAAGTTCCCTACTTTACCACCATGGTGTAAACTCCGTTTACACCATGGTGGATGGCGGATTTACCGCCCCATTCCAAGGTGAGTGGGGCGGTAAATCCCCATTCCCCATTTACCCTTCCCCATTCCCATTTTTGCCCCATAGGGCATAATGGGAGTGGGGAAGGCGCTAATTACGGCACCGTAAATTACGGTGCCGTAATTAGCACCAAGGCGGGTTAGCGCCTTGCATTTTAACGCCTGCTAAAATCAGGCGTTAAAATGGTAATCAGGCGTTAAGGGTTAACGGCGCCGACGCCTGGGTTGTAATGAGGCCCAATTAGATTTAGTACTACAAACTTTTCATATTTTTCCTCATTCTTGCTGTAAAGTTAAATGTCTTTAAAGTTCAGTGACAAAATAGGCTTTTAAAACCAAATGTCACTTGACCTGTTTTTTTCTTTTTCCCCAACTGCAAGCAGCTGTCAATTCCTTTGAAGCAGGATGAGGGGCCTCTCTCTTGGTTGAAGATTTTATTGCCCCTCACACTTGACAGGTGAGAGTCTCAGACTGCTATTGTCCCAGCCTGGAGCAAAGACGAATGTCCGATGAGCTAGGGAAGTCCCTTGTCCTGGTGCATTCAAAGTTCTCCAAGCTAGCAATTAGCGCATTCCTGTCCCAGAAGTTTATGAGGTGTCCCCCTTTCTCAGGGCCAGCAACTGGCAGAGCAAGTTTTTTTTATATATTTTGCCAACTTAGCCTATAGGTTTTAACATCTTGATTTAAACCTATGGGATCAGAACAGTTTATAGATTTACTTTTACCAGCAACCAATCCTTTTACATTTCTAAATAAGCAGGTCTTCACACAACAATGTACTTTTAAATAGGCAATTTTCTCTCTTCAGTCAGAAAAAGCAAATTTTACTAATTCTTTAAATTCGGTTTTCTCCAGCAAATGCACACTTTCTGCAGCTATAGTTCTTTTCTTGAGTGCTGGAGTTGTTTTGCAGCACAGATACATTTAATAGGCATCTATTAAGAGTCTTTCTCTGAACGGCTGATTCTTGATACACTTGCAAAGTTTTAGACGTGTTTCCCATGTGAAATGAAAAGAAAAGCCTCTGGTTGATTCTTTAAAGATACTTTTGACAGGACCTGTCATTCAAATGTGTCCCGGTTCCTCTGAGACACCATGGAGGATCCTGGGCATTGCAGGGCCTTTTTAACCACAGTGGTTCATGAGAAATGGATGGATTTAGCCCCAAGCAGCACTTTTAAGGTTGAAAAAGTGTCATTGGGTTTTCAGCAAAGTAATGCTGCCTCTTTCATTTCACACCATGTTAAATGTTGCAGAGCACGCTGGCACATTCCTGCAGTGAGTACTCTGTTCCACCCCACCTGAAATGTGTGTGGCAGGGTGGTGCAACCATTTTCTGGTTGTTGCAAAAACACAGTTTAGAGATCTTGGAGCGCACAGGAGTCAGCGCAGCCATTTTGCTGTTTCTTGCACCACTGCAGCAAAGTGATGTAGCATAGAACAGCTGAGCGGGTCAAAATATCCCACAACGCAGTGAGGAGCTGGTTTCCCTGCTATTGATCCTTAGATGAAGCTATTAATCAGCTGTGAGCTTGACTCATATAAACAGCATTGGAGTAGGGTGGGGTGTACCAGTTCGAGGAAGTTCTCCAGAATCATAAGCACCTATTGAGCAAACTATCATGGTAGGCAAATTGAGGCAACCGATCTGAGAGGTCAAGCAATGCTATTATTCAGTACCCGTAAACTCTTATTTTGTGAACTACCATGGTCTGTCCGGCTAATTGGAACAGAAACAAGATAGGTTGGTAAGCTTTTATTGCGTCACAAATTGATCCGTTCAGCTCAGGGGAGGGGAAGTATGCCTGACAAAGTAAGGAAAATTGATTCACCTGAAAAATGTGATAAGCCCGACACATCTCTTAAGGTGGACCCCATGTGAGTGGCAGGTGAAAGCACCTGCACTATTTAAAGGAGGGCTTTTAATCCATATTAATTTGACTCGCTAATGTTATAATAACCGGTTGGCTGCAGTCTATTTTAAATCCAAGCCAAGTTGTAGTGTCTCTCTTTGTCAATGAGCCTGTGCCTACATTTAGGGGGTGCATGCATGTTATTTTCTGTAGATAGGTACTGGCAGTGGAGTGGCAGCTTGGACCTGCCTCCCTGTCACTCCATGACAAAGGGGGTGCAGAATTATGGCATATGTTATATAAGATACTGAAAATGAGTGTGGGAGCCCCTCTACCGAGAATGAATATGGGTCAAATAAATACCCTGTTTTATGGAATTTCTTCCACGTTTTATCTCCCTGTACCCTTCACAGAGAATAATTAGCAATTTGCATATCGGTCTGGTCCCACCCACAAGGGTAGTGCAGCACCGAAATGCTAGGCAATTCTCCTCAGAACAACAGTACCATCAGAAATTCGAGACACATATTTCGGGCTTGTTGGGCCTCCTCAGTGAGGTGAAGCTGAGCCTCTGTGAGGAACAGTGAGCAAGGGGTCCGCAACTGGATCACCCTTGGTTACTTAGGGCGAAACCCCAAATTTTACAATATTGAAAAGGAGTGTGGGAGCCCATCTACTAAGAGCGAACAGCTCAGTAGAGGGGCTCCCAGACCTTTTTGTGCAGTTACATAAGATATGTCTGTCTTTTTCTGAGGAAGAGTCACTAGCGGGACCTCGACCTCAATTAGCAGTCTCCCCGGCTCATGATCTTTACCTTTCAAGAAACACTACCCTTCCTTCTCTTTTCAGGCGGCCTGCTTTAGCCACAATTCTCAGTGGCTAGTTCCTTCATTGTCAGAATGTTCTCATATCCCCCCATTTAAAAAAGGAGCTTGAAATAGAATGCAAATGGGGGTTGTCTGTTCCTGAAATCTGCAGATGAGTCAGCTCGGCCTACAATTGCGTATTCCTATAAAATAAGCATCTCTTTTTAAACGCGCACAAGGACACTCTCCCAATATGAACGTACGCATGAATCCATATTCCCACAGAAAGATGAGGGTCACGGGTTAATTATAGAATTTTTACTTGCCATCAGCACAAGACTGATGTGCCTGTTTTTTCCGTATATCTATGTGGATGCGCCACCCCACGTGCACAGATCTGTGTGTTGCATCTATAAGCCTCCCCTCCACCCGCCCTTACCCACCGAGAGCCGCATCAATAGTTCCCCCATCTGCTCGCATACATCACCCACTTCATTTCAGTTTATTAGCTGGAATAAATCATAAATATTTCATTATACATCAACGCAGGCCGACTCAGGGAAGGCGCAATCCATCACCTCGACACTCCTTCCGACCCGCCGCCAAGCAATAAGCTTTCCAGTCTATTAAACAAGATTGATACAGTGTGCTAGCACGGACTGCTGGAATTTATTTACGAGTGGGCCGAGGGAGGGGGCATGGGAGAAGGCTGGCGGGCTGGACAGTGGGCAATTCACACCACTGCACCTGCCACAGCCTCACAAATATCTGCCCATAAAGAGAAGGGGGGGGCGAGATCAAGGGTGAATTGGTTTATGGGGACATCTGGAGGTTTCCCTTCAAGCCGCTGCACGTGCATTGCTTGCATCTCGCTACAAGCCTTACAGGACACTCGTGCATCTAAAGAAAAGGGCAATTTTACAGGCTCTATTTTTTATTTTTTAGAAATGTGTAGGCCACATTCCTCACAAGGCTGACCTGCGAGGGAGCAAATGATTTATTTATTTGAATTTATAAAGCGCCCAGCGGCCCGTGGGCATCGTGGCGCTGTTACAGAAGGTTACTTAATGCATTTAGGACAGATAATACATAGGTAATGATACAGTTGTGCATGTACATTGGCATTGGTGACGGGGTGTTCTGAGGTTACAGTGGAACAAGGTGGATACAGTGCATTAGTAGGGCCTATTAGTTAAATAGCTTAGTTTTTAGCAGCTTTCTGAACACTGTGAGTGGTTCTTCTTCTCTTCTTAAACTGAGAGGGAGCGTATTCCAAACTGTTGGGGCTAGTACTGGCTCTGTTATATATCATGTATAATTGATAGTAATGTATAGTATGAGGCCGCCACCCACCTCGGTACTGTGCTGGGAGGACGTTTCACCGCGATTAGCCTTGAAGGTCCTGTCAGGGTGAAATGACAAAAAAGAGAAACGCGCATTTCCATCCGTATCAAAGGTCATGAATGCGTGCATGAATTGCTTGGTACTCCTTCTGTCCTATGGGAAATGGGGTGCACGGGGGATCCGAAACAACCATTTTCTGTACTGTGCATTCTCTGGAGCCTGTTCCAACTAGGCACCAGTGAATGTATGTTATGTTACTGGGATGTACACCGCACGTCTAATCCAGAGATCTGAATGGGGAACCTGTCTGCGAAAACCTCCAGCACCGTATCTGTCCAATTGCGCACATGATGCGGAAATAGGACAGGAATACGTGCAAATATGACGAGCCCATTCATTCAGACGCCCTTTTTGTACAGCATTTACACCTTTCAAGCACGCCGAGACGAGGATCGCTAATGCATAATACATGACTGGAATAGCACTACAGCACTTGTGAATTCTCAAATAATTGTACGAGTTTTAATCATATACATACTTTCAAAAAAGTAACAATTAGTTACACACTAACAAATAAAAATGCTTTTCGTAATGCAAATAATAGTTTTATAATAAATAAAGACAATAGCAATAATAATATCCATGATAATAAAATATGATAGGTGTCAAACTGCCCCTATACTGTACAGCTAATGGACTACAAACACGCTATTTGTAGTGTATATTGTATACACAAAATTGATTCTACAGATAAAAACAGCAAACCCTTTTTTATTAAAAATATTATAGAAATGATTACATTAAATCGGGATGGAATTTGTTTATGGAGTCGTCCTCCATTCTCCTGACATTAGCACCTTGTCGCATACAGTTGACAGTTTCGTAATGGATTACAGGTATATATTATTTTTTTATTGCAATTGTATACGATTGCATTAACCGTTTTTATTTTCTGTTGCGATCTGTTGGTAGTACCTCTGTGAATTATGATATTACATTTGAATGTATTCTGAGATGGAATGTGGACAGTGATCATGAAGTTGTGTGAATTTCTGTATCCGAAATGACGTGAATTGGCTTGTGATTCGTGCCCTCAATTCACACAGGTGTCCTGGGGCAGAACTCCAATACTGCACTGCACTTCTGCCCGTGCATCAGGCTCTGTTTTAAACTATTTTGAACACTTTTTGGACTCCATGGAGTGGGGAATTATTACCCTTACCGGCATTCGGTAATTCCGTTTGGTGGTATCCTGCCGTTAGTACTGGGGGCGGGAGGGGGGGGGTACCACCAACCATAACAGGATAACATTTGGAAGTTTCTCACTGCCCCACGCCTTTAAAGGGATGTGTAAGGTGCTTATGCTGCTGTTCAGCCGCTTCTGTGCGCCTCGTGTGTGGGTCTAAAGAAGATTATATTTAGCTGGATTTCAATATTGAAAATGGTAAACAAATACATTGGAGGCGGGGGGATGGGGGCATTCATGAAGGTTGCAGATTGAACATGTAAAGTGTGTCCTCCACATGGTTACACTTGTCAGAGATGGACCTCGGTCTACAGGTTGACTTATATCTGAAGGAGTTTGGAGAACGAGGAAGGTGCACCGCCATGGTGGCCCATGTGTAAAGGACACAGAGTTTGACTTGCATTCCCTTCTTGGTCAGAAGCCCATGGGGTGCCCTGATTGCAGGCGTGAAGTGCATTGCAGACGGATCATAAACCTTAGCAGCGGTGTTCTGGGCTACTTAGATGAAAGAGCCACTGTGTAAGAGGGATTAAACTACTGCAACGATGGATGGGTGTGGAGTTTTCTGATTAGTTTAAGAAGAGAAAGGAGCCCCCCCCCCCAAAAAAAAGGAGTTGGCGATGGAATTCTTTATTTGATATTTCTTTGGTGACTGCATTTACTGATGCTGTAAATGAGAAGTCATGAATTATCAGAACACACAGCTCTTGTCTGATAGGTGAAAATCATGTCTCTGGAGAGGTAAAAGAGAAAGGCGTGGCCGGCACTGACCACATCAGCAGGATTTTAGTTTTTGATCCATGTGGAGTCAGATCATATTGGACGTGAGGAACCTTTATGATCTTTTCTCTCCTCAAATCTATGGAGAGAATGAAAATGCTTATTGGCATCTGAGTAGTTTTGTGCTTTCTCAATGTCCAAAGTAATGGTAGATTTGTTCAACTGTGAGATTGCTTTCTGTAAGGAGGGAGGTAGAGAGTTAATGAGTTAATGAATTGTTGTATGGTTAACATCTCTAATGATTCAGGTAGAGTCTTTTTAGCCATAGAGCAATAGTGTTTTTGACTCGTTTCCCCAACTCTAAGGAAGTTTCTCCAGGGTTTAGTCTGATGTTTCTTAATTTTTGTCTGTACAAATTGCTAGTTTGCCCTACTCTTTGAAGGAGACCTTCTTTAATATATGCAAAAGCAGTATCCCCTTGGAAGTTAAGTAATTGATACAATGTTTGTAATTCACCTTTGAGTAATGGTCCTAGGTAACAGATTTTTTAATTATCATCCCACCCAAACTCGACTGCCAGTTGTTCGAAATTGAGAAATAAGTCATCACCTTCAAGGTATGGTTGCAGAATACCTTGAGGCAACAGGGGTTTGGCATGGATGGCAATCAACTGTTCCAAACCTGACTAAAGGCGGATTTCCGCTTGTATCTTATGGGCCGCTAGTTGGGCTAATGCGTCTTCAACAGAGGCCATATGTATATGAGGTATTAATGTTCTGTCTGACTCTTCTGCTGACCTTGAGGGGAAAGGGATGGACCCAACTTCCTCTTCTTCAGGATTGATCTAAGAAAAATTGAATTGGAAGCAGATTGGATTATCGCGGATTTAAGTTTTAGGTCTGTTACTTGTAAGGCAGAGGTGGAAGTGGAGCTACCTGAAAGGAATGATTTCCCTTTGAGGACGGATTCCAGGGCACTAAGTCTAATAAAGTATGGTTTGATCTTATCTTCAGGATTATACGGTCTCATTGTTGTAGATGATAATGAGAACTAGGTAAGGTATCAAGTAACAGTTGGGACTGAAAAAATAAATCTTGGTCTCTAACAGGGATGTGAGCTAGTAGTAGACAAAGAACATAATGGATACCATTTTTGAAAATCTTTATTTAGTATTTTAGTTGGGTTGGTAGAATTCTTAAGTGGCCCTAACTCTAGAATGGGAGTAGTCTCGGCCATTAAATAAATAACAAACACGTCCAAGTCAGTCTAGTGAAATAGAAAGGCCTACACTAACAAAACCTAACATTGCCCTCCTTCTCAAAATGACAAATGTGTTCATGGAATACAAAAGGAAAATAGTGTCTCATAAGAAATGTCAGAATGGCTTCAGTAACAACTCCCTTCCCCATGTTCAGCCCCACAGGGTTTGGAGAGTTTCTTTAAAAGGATAAGTTAATGGCACAGTTATATTAGTCTTGCACACTTTGGCTCTCCGGTACAATTCAACAGTTCAATATTGAGCTTCAAACTTCTGGCTGTTCAATCACTTCCCTAGGCTTCGCCAGCCTTGTCATCAATACTCAGTTCATATTCCCTTTCTCAATTTCTCACAATTCTGCACAGGCTTTCTCTGCTGAGCTTGAGCCTGTCCATTCATCTTTCAATTTATCACACAGTTCGGCACAGGCTTCCCTCTGCCAAGCTCAAGCCTGTTTCTCCTTCTTGGGGGGTTCCCTTCCCCACATTTTATCTCAGGTCTCTTTTGACTGTGGAAGACTTTCAAAACTGCAAGGATTTTACAAAGACCTCTGCATGACCACTTCAACCTCTCTTTCAACAATTCCACAATTTACAATTGTCTTCCTCTTGCAAAACCAATGCTACTTGGTACTTGTAGTTCTTATTCTCTTTACTTTGCCCTTTTCAAAGTTCATATGCAACACCAATACATCTTGGTATTTCTTTTTAACCGATGCCTCTTGGTACAAATAGTTCTTATTCTCTTTAGTTTGCCCTCTTGGCCTTTTCCAAAGTTCATATACTTTGCCCTCTTGGCATATTCAGAGGTCACATACTTCACTTTCATCTGATTCAACTTTCTTTCCTTATAGCAGTCAGTTTCTTTCCTTTGGTTTCCGACTGTAATATCTTTCAACTCTCCTAACATTTCACAGAGATTTTCAAGTGCGCAACTTCGCCTTGCAGGACCACACTGTTACTTTGTATCCTTCCATTTCCAATTCAATGATTGCCCTTTCCATTCGCATTTTATCGGCACATGCGCAACCTTCAGATTTCACATTACAGTCACTTTTGCTTTAAACATAAATCAGACTTATGTTGCCTTCAATAACTCACTGGTCGTATTAATTGGTTCTCTTTCATCTTATTCATGCAGCAGTCAAGGCCGTTACCAACGCCTAGTCTGCTCCTCCCCAACTCAGTTGTTGACTCGGGAGGGTCGCTGGCCGCTTTCTGGCAGTTTGAAGGTTTCTTTCCTCCACTCACTCAGTTTCCGTCTTGGATTGCTTACGGCTTCTCAAAAGTGTGGAATTCTTGCCTGGCTCTCTCTCGATCCTTGGAACTGCCGATCAGCCCTTTGGCCTTCCAAATTCCACAGCCTCGTTCGCATTGGCTCCAAAAGAGCGGTTCCATCTCATACCCAGCCTCGCTCAGTGTGCCTGTGTACGCTACCTTTTATCCTCACAGAGAGTGTTAACAAGTGCCAGGTGTGCATTGTTAGGACTACGTGCCTGAATCTGCCTGGCCTCATTACAGGGTCAGAGCCAATGCAAGTCAGTGGAGGTAATCTTTCTGACCGCATTCTTTATCTTCCTTGACTCTGTACTGTTGTCAATGTAAAGTGGGGCGGAACTATGGGAGCTGTAATTTCCCATAAAATAAACAGGCATATGGGTTAGAGGGGTTGTGGAAAAAGGGGGATACCATGTCTCACCATTTGGTGCTTCTCCCCCATTCCCAGAGGACCCACTAACCAGGTGATCCTCCCTCGCTTGTCCACTCCCAGGGTCGGGATACAAAAGCGACGGCCTTTCCCTGGCCACATGAGTACAGGATCCCCGGGAACTAGTTTGTGAAACACCCTCTGGTTTTTCACAGTTGGAAAAGGAGTTGTTTGTCATGATACATGCATATCCAGACTTGTATCATCTTCTATTGGGTTCCCGGTTTCTTGCAGAGATACGTATTGAACATCAGAACCTTTGCATCTTTCAACAGAGTTCCAAAACAGCTGCTAAAACACATTGGGCGTGCTACTTTGACAAATATGACCTAATACTCACCTGCGTTCCTGGTACCAACAACATGATAACGCATTGTCTCTCAAGAAAGAATGATAATAATTAACATGAAATAAACCAGATAGGATCCTTTCCAAAGCTACTTTTATCTTTCTAACAAAGGATTTTATCTAGCAAGTCAGAAGAGAGACTCATGAAGATGCGACTGAGCATACCAGCTGTTTGATTAACCAGAAACTGCTGCTAAAAGATGGGGAATTGTTATTTCGTCAACACAATCTGTACTTTCAAATCCAGAAAACATCTAAAGCAAGTACTCTATATGTGTCATGACAGTACAGCAGTGGGACATAAAGTTATTAAAGCTACTATGAACTTGGTTTCAAGGGATTTTTGGTAGCCACCACTCAGGACCTATGTCTATGATTACGTATCCACATGCATTATCTTCCAACAGACCAAGGTACCCAAGAAGCGTCCATTCGGTCATCTGGTCCAACACACTATTCCTACCGCTCCCTGGCAATGTATCTCGACGTACTTCATTGTCAACTTACCTCTATTGCCTGATCATACTATGATTATGGTAACAATAGACTAACTGACTAAACTAGCTCACTTTATACCTTTTCCACAAGTACCTACTGGCCCTGAAATGTGAAAGGGTTTTCTGCAACATATTTTTCACCTACATTGTCTCACCTCCACTATAATCTCGGAGAGAGGAACCCAATTCAACTCTTGGTTTTGCCCATAAGACTGCAAGGCAGCCATAGAGCTTTATCTTCAGGATTTCACCCAAAACTAACGGCAAAGCAGAGAGGCTGAGCCAGTCTCCTGAACAGAATCTCTGCTGTTTCACTACCGCCACTGAAGACATCTGTACTGATCTATTGGTTATTGGTGAAGTATCCTACAACAACACTACACACTCTTCAACTGGTACACATCACTTTATTTGAGCATTGGGTTACCACCCTCAAGCCTTCTCTACGTCCTGTCTTACAGACACACCTTTTCCTTCTATTGATGAACTCCTACATTCCATCAAGGAGGGGCATAAGATGGGCCAAAATAATCCGTTATACTCCGAGAAAGTGAAAAAGAAGCATGCTGATCGGAAGCAGATCCTGGAACTGATATTGGACATGGGGGACTTTGTATGTTCCCCTTTGTTTACTTACTTTCAAGCTCTCTCCATATTTCAGAGAGGACATCAGTCCAGTCGTCTTTCTACTTTAGTTACTTTCCTCTGGTCACAGATCCATCCAGTTTTTCATGTATCCCAGCTTACCCTTTGTGTGCCTGATCATTTATAAAGATGCCTCAGGGTCACACCTCCTGCTGTGATGACTACTGTAGAACCAGAATATGAGGTCTCCCAGATTTGGGATTCCAGGTATCATATTGGCAGGTTCCTGTACCTTGTGGACTGGAAGGCATATGGACCTAGTGAACATTTGACAGCTCGTTTGTGAGGGAGAGAAAAGCCATCATGTCTGGACGTGGAAAAGGAGGGAAAGGACTCGGCAAGGGCCCTGACCTCTCATACCCCGCTCCCCTACCTGTCAGGAACCTCCGCTTACGATCGCGCATCATACCGGCTCCGATGCGACAATACGCCCCGCCCACCAACGACCGCAACCTCAGAGTGTCAAGTAGGTTCCCACGCGGAGCCACCCACCAACACATTCGTGTACGCGGATCAGTAAACTGCCTCAGATTCGCAAACTGCACTGAACACCACTGTGCAACTAAGCTAACTAAGCTCAGGTATAATGCCTCTAAAGCAGAGACTCTAAAGCTCCCCAAGGAGGTTACTACTCACGGTAGTTACCCTACCTACCATCATGGTTCTGCACGCACCTCACCCACTGATGCTGCCACTGTGCCTATGCCCACTGAACTGCCTGCACCCATTGTTGTTGCCGCTGTGCCTATGCCCACTGAACTGCCTGCACCCATTGTTGTTGCCGCTATGCCTATGCCCACTGAACTGCCTTCACCCATTGTTGTTTCCGCTGTGCCTATGCCCACTGAACTGCCTGCATCCATTGTTGTTGCCGCTGTGCCTATGCCCACTGAACTGCCTGAACCTAGTGTTGTTGCCACTGTGCCTATGCCCGCTGATCTGTCTGCATCTAGTCTTGTTGCCAATGTGCCTATGCCCTCTGATCTGCCTACACCTCGCACCACAACACATCCTACACTACAGCCCTCTGCCCATATGCTAAAGTGTGCACTAGTTAATGCTCGCTCTATTCCTGCGCATCCCCTCGACATCCACGATTTGATCAACAAAGACAATCTGGACATACTTGCCATTACAGAACCCTGGTTAAATGATAGCTCAGGACCTGCCCTCTCCCTAGCCATCCCCGCAGACTATGCTATCTTTAGGAAAGACCGCACCAACCAGAGAGAAGGCGGTGTCGCCCTCATAGCCAAGAACTCCCTTAGCATTAGGGAATCACCAGCACACCAGGGACTAAATGGACTCAACTGTGACTACGTCCCACTTAAAATCAATGTGTCACACACCTGCACCATCAATATGCTTATTGTATTCCGACCACCTGGCCCCTGTACTGACTTCCAAGATTCCATTGTCCACGCTCTATCGGACAATATAAAAAAAACATCCCAAACCATCCTCTTGGGTGACCTCAACCTAGGCCTCAAGGACCCTAAAGACCAGCACGCTAAAGCGCTTAACAAAGCCCTTACCAATCTCGGCTTCACACCTACCATCACTGAACCCACCCACATCAAAGGACGCACCTTGGACTGGATTAGCCAGCACAACTGCTCCGTTCTGGTCACCGCCAACACCCACCTCCCTTGGTCTGACCACCACTATATCAGATTCAACCTCACCACTAAAAAAGACTCCGCACCCACTCTGACCCCCTGCCCAGCTGCACTCGCCAGCAGTTCACGGAAACTTACAGTAGAAAACCTGGCACCGTTCCTAATGATCCCCGCGTTACAAACGCCAACCTCTGACAACCCATAAACTCTCGCAAGCACCTACAAAAATGTCATCACCAAAGCCATAGACGCAATTGCTCCCCTAACCCTCAAGAAAGCCAAGAAAATTAAGCATTCCAATTTGTGGTTCTCCAACGAGCTACTCAAGCAACACTCAGAAAAAAGATCCGCCCTCTCCACATGGAAAGCCAACCGCTCAGAAATAAATAGGGAAGCCTTCAAAATCATCTCCAAGTTATATAAAAACAATGTCATCAAAGCCAAAGCCCTCTCATTCAACACTAGAATCAATGACGCCAAATCCAACTCCAAGGAAATCTTCTCCATCTTCAGAGAATTGGAAAAACCCGCAACTCCTCCTCCTACGCTTATCAAGGATGCCAAATGGTGTAACAGCATTCAATCTAAAATGCTAGACAAACTTTACACCCTGCAGGCCAAAATCACTGGCCACCAAAAAATGCTAGAAAAGCTAATAGCTAGCCAGCATAGTAAAATGCCTGCCTCACCAGCACCTAAATCCTCCCCCCATTCGAATTTAGAGACATCATGGAAGCTGAAGACATCACCCTGCTTAAGTCTATAAAACCCTCCAACTGCAAAGGTGATGCCTGCCCTGCCCAACTTATCAAAGACTCCACTTACGCCCTTGCTCCCTTTATTACTGCCTTCATCAATGCCTCCTTCAGATGAGGTATTGTCCCGAAATATCTCAAAGAACCATGGGTACGCCCATTAATCAAAAAACCAACACTCCACCCCACTGTCCCCGGTAACTACAGACCAATCACCACAGTCCCATTCCTGCTAAAGATTCTCGACAAAGCAGCTTATATGCAAGTCCAAAAACACCTCGAAGAAAACCAACTCCTTGGCTTGCGCCAATCAGGTTTCCGCCCAAGACATGGTACGGAATCAGCCCTCCTCGATCTAAAAAACCAAATGGACGACTTGAGGGATTTAGGCAAACCTGCACTTCTCCTACTCCTCGACTTATCCGCTGCGTTCGACTTGGTCGACCACAACACACTGTGCCGCCACCTTGCCTCTGTAGCCAACTTCTCACACAAAGCATGCAACTGGATCACCTCCTTTCTTCAAGGCAGGGCTATGAAAGTCTTTTCGGACTCTGCCACTGCCGCACCGAGCCTACTTACATGTGGAGTCCCACAAGGGTCTTGCATAGCACCCAGTCTCTATAACTTGTTCACCAGGCCATTGTTCAGCATCCTGGATGCCATCGGTATCTCATACACCAATTATGCGGACCACACACAGGTGTTAATCCCACTCACAGGTAACTACAAGACTGACATGGCTAATCTCACGGACATATACTCAACCATCCAATCATGGATGGCAGACAACTAGCTCTGTTTAAATAGTGAAAAGACAGAACTCCTACTCATAGGCTCACCTACCACCCTGGTAACCTCAGTCAGGAATACGCCTCCTTCACCATCGACAATACACCTATCAAAGTGTCTGACCACGTCAAAACACTGGGCGTCTACCTAGACTCAAACCTCACCATGGACAGACAAGTAAATCCTATCTCCACCTCATTAGCCTACTACGCCAAAATCATTAATGCAGCCACACCTTTCCTCTCACAACATAACTGCCTCACCATAGCTAGAGCCATTATTGGTTCTAGACTAGATTACTGCAACGCCCTGCTATCTGGAATGTCATGCAAAAACCTCTCTAAACTGCAAATAGCGCAAAACAATGCCCTCAGGGCAGCTACTGGGACGTCAAGGAAAGAACACATCTCTGAAATCAGGAGACAAGTCCATTGGCTGCCAGTCAAACAGAGAATCACGTTCAAAGCTCTTTCACTGGCACACAAATGCCTCCTCGATACTGCCCCTCCATACCTTGTACAAAGGATCGTCAAACACACGGCCACAAGACCCCTTAGGGAGGGCTACTCCAACCTTATCCAGGTGCCCAAAACCAAATAAATCCGCGCAGGAGGATCCAGCTTCCCTACGATAGCTGCCTCACAGTGGAATGCCCTCCCGCCTAGCCTCAGAATGATTCAATCCCACCCTGCGTTCCGCAAAGCACTCAAAACACATCTCTTCACTTAACCAACATAACATGCTATGTCTTCTGTGCTTTTGTATGCTCAAAGTAAATGTTTACTAACTGTACCCAGTAACTAAGAGACCTTCTGGTCAGATGTAACCACACCAATGAAAATTCTTTGCAAACTCTTGTAACAAGCGACACAATGCCCCTGGGCTGTACGTGCGCTCTACAAATGCAAATAAATAAATACAAAATTTGTGTAGACCTGCTACTGATGTCCACACTCCTGTCCTCATCCGTTGTTTCCATCATTCTCGTCCTTGGAAGTCGGGAACCTTTGTGCGGCAGGGGCGATACTGGCAGGAACCTGCTTATACATTGGTCCCTGTGGCGAAATTCAGAGTTTGTCACCCCAAGAAAGATGGAGGCTGCAGCATGATATTTTGCCACAAGCAAGATGGTGGACACAATGGACATGTCTGCAGTGGTGACATCAGACGCTGCTCTACTGACAATGTATGAAAACGGCTCCTGGGATTGGATCATCACATTTCAACATTCGGGTGAGTGAATCCCTGTGCTGTTTATGTCCACCTCCTTCGTTTTTCTGTCTGTGAACTCCCTGCCTTCCACCAGTGCCTTTCTTTGCACTGTTTTCTTGTGCTCTATGTTTCTCTTGCTCTCGTTAATGGTAATCCTCCAAGCCTGTGAGTCCTGTGCTAGCTTGATCCGTGGCATTCCACGTTAGCCATTATACCGGTCCTCCAATCACCTTACTCAAGGGTTTTCTTCCCTCTGAGGGTTTTCCTTGGGTTGTCACCTTTGGGTTTATTGCGTCACCCATCTTCAAATTGGGTTTTCAGTTATTTCGACAGGAGGCCATCTACTTCATCACACGCACACAAATCCTGGACATTTCTCAGGTTAGTGACACTGGCAGATCCACTTTGTATTGCAGAGAGAATCTGTCATTAAGACAGTAAAGCCGCACTAAAATTGGAAAGCACTAACTTCAAGAAAACTCAAACACTGAAGCAGTCCTGCTCAGGCACTACTCCATAAAATGTTCACAATTTTCAAAGACATACACCTCGCCATTGAGCATTCTCAACAGGTTGAACAGTTCTCAGAGAAGCACCTAGTCTTTTGGCTTTCAGCAGCATTCCACTTCTTCGAGTGCCACCAGAGATTTGGGTAAAACAACAGGACAGGTAGCAGCACAGACAGTCCCTGAGCCTCTGGTCCTGGGAAGGTTTAGAGCTTGGCAGGTTCTCTTCTATGGAATGTCAGAAAGTCTGCGAATCCACAGTTCCAGAGGTTTTTCTCCATCCAGCTCTGCATGGTCACTGACTGTTCAGCGGCCACTGGCTCTCTTCGTAGTCTTCAGCTTAATTGTTGATTGATTGGTAGGGGCTTCAGTGTTAGGATTTGCCCAAGGAACTTTAAACCATTCCTCCTTCACATCATTCTCTCTAGTTTAAACCTCATCACACGACATGGGTCACAAAGGTTATAAATATCTGGGTGGACATTGTGCATCTCCCATTCTTATGAACACAGTAGTTGCTCTCACACCCCTCTCATGCTTGATATCTTGGTCTCGATTTCTGCAGTCGTTTTTAATACTACTCTGATTTTCCACCATGGAGCTTTATGGGATACACCACAGGCCACTGGTAAATGCAGAACCTGCAACACTCCTGTGAGGGAACAGGACCAGAATGTTATTTCTTTGGACGTCACAGCCAAAGTTGACCAGGACAATTCATCTCCCATCTCCTCCACAAGCTTTGATATCATTGTTGAAGCAACCAGAGGATACCCAGGAAGTGTGACAGGAAATCAACATTTTTATGAAGAAACCTGTATTTTGATCTATCCTAAAAAGGAAGGGCTGCGCGGCAAAAAACCATCAAAGTGGTCTTGCATTTGAACGCGTGTTTTGGGTGATGCAAACAAAGAAGCATGGTCAGAAATGAGTGTGAATATTGTGCTTGACGGATAAAATCTCTAGGACCATGTGATGCCAAGGTCTTCTAGCTCACTGTTGCATATTTAGCTGCTTTTGGCAATAACTTTTCTGGATAACAAGAGAAAGTTTCTCCTCTTTGCTCTGTAGTTGGGGGAAACTGGCTCTGAATCCTGCTCTTGTAACCTCTTACTGGGCTGTACTATGATGGATGTGAGAAATCTGGTGTTGAAATATTCGGCAGGGCATCTATGGCCTTGGGCCTATGCCATTTTTTAACAGAAAGGACAGATTCGTTTGTGGCTCCTCAGGAATACTGTCTGCTAATTCCCTTAGCCCTCCTACTGGCTAGTTCATATTTATCTGTGGGACATTCCTCTGCCCTGGTGACACAAGCTTGTTGGTGCCCACCTCCTTCCCAGCCCAATATTATAGTCAATTTAGATAGGGATCTAGTTCATTTTATTCTATGAAGGTCTCTGGAGGGTGGCACTTCGTCCTCAGTATTTACTTCCAAATTTGCCTGAGTAATCCCTTTGCTGGTGTTGTACTTTTACTTTGCCATCTGCGTGCTGCATAAATCTAGTAAGGGGTTGGCTAACATATTCCTGCTTTTAATAAGAAAAAACAATTCCTCGTTGGAATTCTGTAACCATTAGGCTTGCTTGGGTTATTCTTTAGCTTTCATTTGCTCGTTGGTGCCTAAAACAGAGGCATGCAAAGTAACCAACCCATTGCATGAGAAACACGCATGACCATAAATAGAGGGGGAAGTACTTTTCCACAAGTATGTCCCTGAGTTTAGACAGTGGAGCTCCTCAACCACTCCTCAGGAAGCCTTTTATCCTCGGGGTGGACCATTAGGACCCTTTCTCAGATAATGTCGTAGAGGGTACTGCTTTCTTATGGCGAGGATAATTAATAATTAAAGGGTGGATACTTTGAAATAACGTGGCCATGTCTACGGCTTCCTGAATGTCCAAGCGGACAATTAAGTCCTTCTTACCAGATACCGGCATCAGATCCACATAAAGGCCTTGTTGTCATTGCACATGGATGGAGGAAGCACCATGCTCAAAGGCCTACCCTCAATGTTGTAACACTTATAAAAAGCGTCCTCCACACCACTGCCCACCTTAAAGTTCTCCACAAATATGTCCACACTAAACGCTACAGGGATGCATCATTGTTAAAGCCTGTTGCATCATCTACTATAATGCTCAACACTGCATACATCATCTACAGAGCAGTCATGGGCAGCGTACCTGGAGGATAAGCTCCAAATATCTGGTGGCACACACTCCTCACGCAGCAAATCGACCAACCAGCTTGAATCACAACTCGCCCGCAAAGAGAGGACCCACAAACAATCCTAGGCTTATCATACTCCCACCCACTGGAACGTGAGCTAAGTGTCGGCTCAGAATGCCCCCACAATTCTCCAGTTTCGCAAATCTATCAAAACATGGCTTCTTTAACAACGCTGGACCAAGGACTAATTCCAATGGACGCACATACCGATACACAGACCCCAACTCATAGTACTGTGCTACTGTTAAAAGATCTCAGCCCAATGCTGGCAACCCACACTCTCTACAGTGCTTCGCTGCTCTCGAGCTAGGTCAGTGCTTTAAACAATAAAATAAATACAAATAAAATACTGCACACAGCGGTCACAATGCATGCTCCATGCCACCTGGCAGACAATGTCACCATCTCTGGCCGTCAGCATATTACCAGAAGTAAGGACGTGGCCAGACTAGAGCAGCAGAAATGCAACTTCATACCTGCCAACAATAGAAATTCAAAAAAGAAATCAAGACCCTCCTCTTCATGAAGCACCTTCTTGACACCTACATTATACACTTCTGATACCCCAAAGCACAGAAATCCACCGGATGACCACCCGCCCACAGACCACCTTCTTTCTCCAAACCTCCGCCTTCTTTCAGCAGAGCAACATGGTCCCCACTAACTCAAAATGTTAACACTTTCCTGCCACGATTAATGGTATGTCAGTGATCAATTCTATGTTATAAGGACTGTTCCCGCCATAACCATCCAGTGTATGCCTGTAACGCTCTGTTACTTCCAGAAGCAACAATTATGCTGAATAAATACCCAATACCCATACAAAATAAATACAATTAACTGATGCTTGTTTTTACGATTCTCAAAGCACTGCAAGGACATTCAAAACAGCTTAAAGGTGGTGACATGGATATAAGAACAAAACAGCAGCAAATAATAATTGATCATAATCAATTATTATAATAATTGATCAAAATACAGATCTTCAATGATAGCTTTGTTGACTAATTCCAATTCGGTTTTGGTCACCTACCCATGGCATCCGTTCTTCGATAATATAAAGCCCCGACAGTATAAGGGTATATAAACCATAACTTTGCTACATGATAAACAAAAGACTATTTAAAAGGCACATGCAACGTATGAAGCAGTTTGTGGTCAGTCACACAGAGCAGCAACGAGACCACGAGAAGAATGAGATGCCACAAACATAAGTAAGACTACATTTATTCTGTTTGCTGTGCAGACTAGAATACACTTGGATGTATCTGTGAACACCTGCAACGCCTCCTCGCTCCTCCCATAATCATTGATCCAATAAGCATGTTTCATTTCTAGGCTTGGCCACAGTCCCCTTTCTGTCTGTGCCTGACCATCCATAACTCCCCATTCAGCTACCTAAAGGTGAATTCCACAGCACACTTAAATCTATTGTCAATGGCATCAATGACAATTAGCCTGTTTATTAAGCCAACTCAGGAGCTAAAGTCACAAGAATTGTACATGTGTCTCATACCATCTGTTGTAGGTCCTTTTAAAATTGACGGACATGACCACGCTCTACTAGAAGAACGTTTCACTAAATTTCTTTTCGCTCAGTGTATCAATTGATTATCAGCAATTTGTGGAATGTATATCAACTCTACACATTTAAATATTTTTCCCACCCTTCTCAGGTCCATTCCTTGTAGATATTCCACCTAGAAGCCATTTCTTCTGGCTAACAATGCGGTGATACCTCTTTAGTTTCTCTAGTGGATCACTGCAATTTTACCACCACCAGCAATCGATGTATAACTTCTGGCAGTATTCATTTTCTGGTTAATTTGCTTTGGACGCGTGTTCCCTCTTGCTCTCTCCTTCCGGGTCTTCTCAATCATGCTTTGCCTAATTTCCTTGGTGGGTCTGTTGGTCCTGACGGTAACTGGGCTAGTGCTCCCAGCAAGTCTCTGACTACTCTCACTTCTCTGTTTTGCTTAGGCCTTCAGGCTTTGTTCCAGTGTTTGGGCCCAGGTCTAGAGGACTCTAAAGTCTCTAAGCCCTCCTGGTTGTACCCCATCTCTGAACCCACGGGTATAGTCTTATGACTCTCAGAACCATTCCAAGTGGTGCAACCCTCGCTTGGGTATTGTTGGTGACTTTAATTGGACCTCATTATCCTCCTGCACCACTTTCTACCATCTTCAATGCTCCTACAATATCTTCCTCGTTTCGCCTTCTCTTGCTCGCCTCCACCCTCATCCTCCTCCATCTGCACTGCCCCTCTTCAATGCCTTTGTTGTATCCTTTCCTCCTTCCTCCATGATCCCAATTTGTCCCTTCTCCAACACCTTCCTTTGCCTCCTCCTTCCTCGACTCTCCTGTTCACACCCTCCCTGAGAGCCTTTCATTCCCTTCTCTCACCTCCTTTATTTCTAGGCACATCTCCAAACTCTCAAACCATTGCTTAATCTCAGCACCCTTTATACTGCTGTCCTCTTAGTAACTAGGACTGTAAGGATTGTAGTCATTGCATCAGGTGTCAGTTATTGTCCTTTCCATGGGATTGGTAGAGGGCCACCTGTCCCACCCCATCCCATATAGGTAAACAGTAGTGTTTGTAGTACTAACCTCTCTTCTGTGGAATGGCAGGCCAAGGGTTTAAGAGGCAGGCGGTCTGCCATCTTGGAATTAGGTGGCTCTGTCATGACAGCCGCCTGATTCCACCAGCGCTCTTGCGCACTAGTGTAGTTTCTGAGTGTCTGCTGGGATTTCTGTTAATGTTTGACTACAGTTTCCTCTATCATGGTGCAGATTTTGTACAGCACTTAGACTCCTTCTCTTTCTCCAGAACTCGGTGCATGATCTCTGTCCGCTGTTCACCAATGTCCAAGCATATCTGCTCTGGTCAAGTCTGTCTCATTCTCCAACTTTTAGGGATGTGAGTGGCTCTGATAACAAGGCTGGGAATGGGAGAAAGGGCCAGCGGATCACCCCGATTTCTCCCCCACGGCACACATCACATAAGTGGAGGCCTCCCTCAACCCCAGGGTTCATTTCACCCTCTCTTCTTAGCCCCACCAATGGGTCTGCATCACCATTAGGTGATGCAGAGGGTGAAGCATCTAAATTAGGTGAAGCAGAGGGTCTCTTGTGGCATGTAGGTCCTGTTGAGACATCTGTACTGCGGAAGGCTGGCTGGATAATTGGACACAGGCCCTCATTACAAGTTTGCAGGTATCCCGCCGGTAATACAAGCGGGATACTGGCAAACTGATCTACCGCTACTGGCGCATGATATCCCAGTATTACCAGGAAATTACAGGGGCCGGCAATGGCAGTCTTTCCCCATTCCATGGAATCCGATGGGACTCAATGGAGGGGAATGCCGGTATTACCGGTAATGGTGTTACTGGTGCCAATGATACCAGTTGTTTCTTGTCAGTGGGGGCCTGAATGACCTCCAGCTCTTGGTTGGAGGAAAATCAGGTAACTCCCACCCGCAAACCTGTAGTTTGGCGGTGCAGTAATAGGGCCAGTAACGGATTCACTGGCATTTTTACCATCACTTTACTGCACAGCCAAACTTGTACTGACCGCCAGAGTCTTGTTGAAGCACATTTATTAGGTGAGTCGTGCATTACAAGTTTAGCAGTATCCCGCCGAAAATACCAGCAAACGGACCTACCGTTACCGTTGCCCGATATCCCAGTATTACC
Organism: Ambystoma mexicanum; assembly: GCF_040938575.1. NCBI lineage: Eukaryota > Metazoa > Chordata > Amphibia > Caudata > Ambystomatidae > Ambystoma > Ambystoma mexicanum. Next base: position 96,718,524 of record NC_090922.1, read on the forward strand.
AGGATATTATAGGTGCCGGCAACGGCGGTCTTTCCCCATTCCAAGAAGTCTCATAGGACTCCATGGAGGGGAATGTTGGTATTACTGGCACTGGTATTACCTGTGCCAGTAATACTGGCCGTTTTCTGCTGTTGGGGGACTGATTTACCTAAAGCTCTTGGCTGGTGGTAAATCAGGTAACCCCGACCGGCAAACCTGTAGGTTGGCATTGTGGTAAAAAAGTGCAGCTAACAGATTTACCTGCATGTTTACTGCCACTTTTACCGCACAGCCAAACTTGTTACAACCCCAAATTGTCTTCTGGGGTAGCAGTCCAATGTGATGTCTGCACTGTGAGGGCAAGAAAGGATTTAGGTACCCATAGTTCTTTGGGGACATCTGTACTGAAGCAGAGTGGATTTTAGCATTAGGGTTCACCATGTGGTCTTTAATAATGTGTGAGAAAACGCAATCTGATATACATAGCCCTGTGGTGGAATGTGTTAAATGTGGTATGGGATATACAAACATACAAGCAACTGCTCTACCTGTGTGTTTTTATCAAGATCCAAATTTGATTGTGAATCGGAAAAGTATTGTTCCGTTTTAATGGAGATTTTGCTCATTTTTGAGGTATGTATTTGTGTATGTATGAACCCCACACTCAGTTGTTTTTGGTCATGATGCCAGTTTTGCTATCCCTGCATGTAATGCTACGCTATGGTATTTAAAGAGATATTGTCAAGCCTTTTATGTTGTTACATATTTCTGTCCTGTCGCCTTCACAAGTCTCAAATATGCTCACCATATCAGCACTAAGTTCCTTACTGGAGACCTGAAAGGTAAATTGATGAGAAGGTTCTGCATTCTTGCAGAACTGAAAACCCATCTGCTGTCTCCTTTTAACAGAGCAAGGTAGCTGCAGCTGAGATTGAGAACATTGGTCCTGGCTGGATTATGCAAATTAACTACCAGAAGAGCCCAGCCTCAGGAATAAATCCTCCTACAAGACTATTACACCTCTACAAAGCATGTAGCCGGCCTCTCCAACTTCCAGGCATCCCAGTCAAGGGCATTGTTCCCAGAGGAACCACAGTTCAAAACACATCCTCATTTAAGAGTGACCAGAAGTCCTTCCAGCTTTCCTTTCTATAATATCTGGCCGTTCATTGCGGTTTGGGGTGAAGAGAAGAAGTAGAATAACAGTTGCTCATCTGTGCACTGGTGGGTCACATTCGGGGGTACCGGAGGCCTTAAAGCTTGAAGACCCCTGAGCTAAAAGGATACTGGCATCAGTAGAACTTTTCACACAAAGTGTCCCAGGTTGTCACTGCATACACGCCTCATAATGAGTAGTTGCTCTTCTAGAGGGTTGTCTTTCAGTGTATATTTTCTCTTTCCTATCGAGCTTGAAATGCATTATTTTTATAATCTTATCTCTGAAATAATTACACACACACACACACACACACACACACACACACACACACACCCCCCCCCCCCATATCCCAGTATCAGTATTGAGTGAGGTGCAGTGCTTTGTTGGATATTAAGTCAGTTGGGGTCACTGTACCGTATGGTATCCAATCATTATACAGCACTAAACAGCATAGTTCATCAAATCGTGGAGCTTATCTTCTCCAAATGAGTAATTTGCAGGCGGGGAGCTATTATGTTTTTACATTTACATAGGCAACTCTTCGCTGCCAAACTTTCATCATTCAAAGTTCAAAACTGCTGTGCAAAAGGTGGCGTAAACACGTGTATGCTGCCTTTTGCACTGCACTTTTGAACTCCACTGTGCAAAGTGAGTAAACGCTGTGTGCCAGGAAGCATTTACTTTTAATTGTGAGCACCGCTTGCCATGTTTGAAGGCTGAGAGTTCTGATATCCGGATGGAGAACCCGACCTTCCTCTCGTGAGAGAAGATCCACTCTTTGTGGAAGACGAATTGGAGGACAGATGGACATGTCCAGAAGGTCCGGGTATCACGTTCTCCTGACCCAATCCGGGGCAATTATGACCATGGTTTTCTTGAACCTCCTGAACCTCCTTATTACGTGGGGAATGATGGGGCCTGGAGGAAACGCGTAGAGGAGTGGAAATTCCCAGTCCACCACGAATGCATCTCCTAGAGCTCCTCTCGGGGGAAATTCCCTGGAGCAGTACAGTTCAGACTTCTGGATGGCATTGGGCACGTACAGATCCACTTGAGGGGTCCCCCAAAGGGTGAAAGTCTCTTGAAGGACTTCCTGAGCTAGTTCCCACTTGTGAGAGACTGTGCTCTGCCTGCTCAGAGTGTCCGCCGTCATGTTCTTTTCTCCGGGTAGATGAACTGCCGACAGAGAGATTCCTTCTTGTATTGACCAAAACCAGAGATGCATTGTCTCTCTGCACAGTGGTAGTGACCCAACACCACCTCTTTTGTTGAGGTAGTACATGACCACTGTGTTGTCCATCATTATCAGGGCCTTCTTTCCCGTACAGATGACAGGAAGGCCTTCGGCGCTAGTCTGATTGCCCTCAGCTCTAAAAGGTTGGTATGTAGTTTGGCCTCCCATGGAGACCAACGATCGCTGATGGTCAAATCGTTGGTATGGGCTCCCCACCCTGTGAGTGAGGCGTCCGTCAGTACTGTTATCTCTGGCCATGGTTGCCAAAAAGGTTCTCCTTTCAAGATGTTTTCCCCACAGGCCCACCACTGAAGGTCCAGTGAGACTGTTTTGGATTTGTAGGAGATCTGACATCCTTCCCGAGAAATGTGACCACTGGGTCCTGAGAGCCCATTGGAGAGATCTCATTCTTAGGCGAGCCTCTGGCACCAGAAAAATGCAGGATGCGATGAGGCCAAGCAACCTCAGAAAATCGTCGGCCGGAAGGTGTTTGGCATTTTGGAATTTTGTCACCATCTGTAGAATGCCTTGAGCGCTCAACTCTGGTGGCGAGGCTTTTCCCAGGGATGCATCCAGGACTGCGCCGATAAATTGGAGTCTTTGCAATGGTATCATGTGGGACTTCTTGAAGTTGAGGGAGAAGCCCAGTCTGTGGAGTGTGTGGCAAGCGTAACTTAGATGATCTAGGGCTTGTTCCGGGGAAATGGCCCTGATCAACCAATCGTCTAGGTAGGGGTAGATATGAATCCCCTCTCCCCTGAGACTTGCTGGCACAACCACCATTAACTTGGTGAAAACCCTCGGGCGGAGGTTAGTCCAAATGGCAGAACCCGAAACAGATAGTGAGAGTTGCCAATGGCGAACCTCGGGTACTTTCTGTGCTTGTGATGGATTGGCACATGAAAGTAAGCATCCTGAAGGTCCAATGATACCAACCAATCCTGAAGCTGGAGGGCCTGAAGGATCTGAGAAAGGGTTACCATCTTGAACGTGTCCTTCCTGAGGAACTTGTTCAAGTCTCTTAAGTCCAAGATGGGCCTCAATCCTCCGTCCTTTTTCAGAATTATAAAATACGGGGAGTACCAGCCCCTTTTCCTCTCAGGTACTGGTTCTATAGCACCTTCCTCTAGCAGGGTTAAAATCTCCTGCATAAGGAGCAGATCCAGAACCTTCAAAGAGTTGTCCCCGGTTGGGCAATTGTCTCCAATGTCCAAGCATCCGAAGTAATAGCCTGCCATTCTATGAGATGGTGTGTTAATCTGCCTTCTACTACTGTCTTGTGATGTAAGACCTCAGAGAGGTTTTGGGGCGGCTGATGCAGATGCTCAGGGTAAAGTAGCACCTGCTGTTGCGGTCTTAGTACCTCTACCCCATCCACCACAGGGAATCGTCTTTGAGCTGGCTGTCCTCTGCCTCTTCTGAATGTGGAAAAATAGCGAAAGGACCTACCCCTCCAGGGTGCAGCTGTGGGGTGGTTTGAACTTTGCCTTATAGCAGCTCCAAGGTATTTGGCTACTGCCTTGGAGGTTTGCAGCTTCTACAAACTCTCATCAGCTTTACTCCCAAATAGATGTGTGTCATCAAAGGGCACGTTGAGGATTCTGGACTGTATGTCTGAGGCAAATCCTGACTTCCACAACCACACAAACCTGCGGATTACTGTACTAGCCGTCATGGCTCTGCTGATGCTGTCAACACAGTCGAGACCGGTCTGGAGGGATTTGCACATAGCGTCCTTTCCATACTTGATAAGGTTCAAGAAACCATCCCTTTCCTTCCCTTTGGGGATATGGTGAGCCGCCATCGAAATACAATCTCAAAGGGTGTGGGTAAACCTCGCCAGAATGCACGTGGCATTAGCAGACTTTAACGCCATACTACCGGATGAGAAAACCTTCTTGGTCATGGCATCATATTTCTTGTCATCCCTATCTTGCGGGATTGTGTTTGCCAGAAGAGATTGCAGCCCGTACAAACAGGCTTTCTGGTGTTGGGTGCCTTGAAACATATAGAGGGTCCGAAGCTGATGGTCTATATTTAGCTGTTAATATTTTGTTAACTGCAGGGATAACCTTAGGTGTTTCCCAGTTGGAAGATACCCTCTTATGTAGAGCTTTGTGAAATGGGACATATAGGGTCTTCCTGTGGTCCTTTGTCGGGTATATCATTTGTCATCCTACTCGAAAACAGGTGTGGGTCTAGACCACCCCATGTACTCCATCACTCTAGTCATAAGCAATCTATAATTGCCTTGAGCATGATCTCCTGGATCAGCTCTTACGAATTCGAATTAAGGGGAAGAGTCAATGCCACTTGCCGCATGCAGAGAGTCCTGCAGATGTTTAATTTGGGATTCTTCTGACACAAGTTCTTCTGAAACAGAAGGTGTCTCATATTCAAGACCAAAAGGTCTTTCCTCATCAGATGATTCTGCATCCTCATAGATTGAGGAGAGGGTTTTGAAATATTCTGAACAAGGTTGTGGTGTGTAATTTTTCTCAAAGGTGGAAGAAGGCGCTATGGATGTCATAATTGGAGCCAAAATTGTCGAAATCGTCGATGATGATGTCAACGGCCTCAACGAAAATGTCAATGGTTTAGACTTCTCCGAATTCATCAATGGGATCAACACCAATGTTGACGTCCTCGACAAAAGCGTCAAAGGTACTGGCTTGTACGGCGTCGAGGACGTTGACACGCGAGGCATCGATGGCTTCTCTTTCGATGAGGGCATCGATGACGCACTCTTCGGCTTTGCTGTATGGGTCGATAGTGACGACTTCTTGTGTGTCACAGAGGCTTTCTCTCGACTCAAGGGTTTATCACACTCTCGAGGAGTTTCCACAGCCGAGGTCGAGGACTCACGGCTCTTGTGCTTCCCAGGTGTTTTGCCTGGGGTATCACCTCTAGGTGTCTTCGAGGGAGCAAGGCCGCGTTCTCGAACACCTGTACCGGGGTACTGTGTTTCGAGGGACAAATGACCCTCTCTGGTGAACTAGAGGATGAGGTGGACGGCGACCTATGGCGCCTTTTCTTGCCATGCCTCGAAGAGGAAGAATGATGAGATCCACTTTGAGAATGTGATTGGGAGTGTTTTTTATGACGAGTATATGAAGGCCTCAACTCGTCTGAAGATTTGCGTTTGGACGGGGTAATGGATTGCTGAGGCTTACCTCTCTCCAACTTCCCTCTGCGTTCCCTCAAGGCCTTGGCAGTCATTGACATGCACTTGTCACATTCGGAACACGGATGCTCTGCCCCAAGGCACCACAGACAGACCCAGTGTGGATCCGTCATGGTCATTTTAGCCCTGCAGTCGCAGTAGTTTTTAAAACCGGACCAAGGCGTAGCTGGAGTCGATAAGGAGGCCATCTCGTTGAATACTAGCAGACATTTTCACAGTAAATTTGAAGAAATTCGATGAATATGGGGAACCAAGCGTTGCATTACCGAAGCTGTGAAGCGGAAAAACGGAACTGAGAAACGGATGCTGTGCGCGCTACCTATACCTGTGATGACGTCGACATCGGCACGGAGGCCTCCGAGGGACATCGACTCAACAGGCATAAACGCAGAGCGCCCTCTACAGTGGATTTTTTTTCCCCAGGCAGCAAGCTGGATATTAGAAAATATCAAAGATAAGGAATACGTGGGAGGACACAATCCATTGAAAGGATTGTTTGCAGGCCTTCCCTTTGCCGATGAGTTGTATTCACATCGGTTGGCCGATATGCTGCGTGAGGAGCATGTGTCAACATATTATTATTATTATGCGATTTATTGAGCTTCGAGAAGTAACAGAGCAATTTACAGAAGTATACAACAGTACAGATGCATAACGGAGTGCTTTTCATAGGTAACGGAACACATACTGGGGGCAGGATAAAGAGGGAAGAAGAGGAGGGGTACAGCTGTACAGGGTAGCAAGGATGAGAGGGGAGGATGGTGTCTAGCAAGTCAGGTGGTGCGGGGGAAACCTGATGGCCTAGGTGTTGAGGAGGAGAGACTCCTTGAAAAGGTGGATCTTGAGTTCTTTTCTGAATTGTAGAAGCATGGGGGCAAGTTTGATGCTGACAGGGAGGGCGTCGCATAGTGTTGGAGCATAGGCAGAGAAGGCTTGTTTTCTGGTCCTTTCCTTTTTGCAGCAGTGGATTTAAAGTTTGCACGTTTCCTGGCTTCTGGAAGTGTACTGTCTGCCGGAGATGCTGAGTTTCTCTGAGAGAGGTGGGTGACTTGAAGTGCTGACTGCCTTATAGATGATGCAGCAAGACTTGAAGGTGATTTGTGCGTGCAGCGGAAGCCAGTGAAGGTCGATGAGGGCCGGTGTGATGTGGTTGTATCTGCGTAGACCCTTATGTGTAGCTTAGCGGCCAGGTACGCTGGTGTGCTACTTGTGATTGCTTTGTAGATGATACATGCAGTCTTGAACAGTGTGGTGCCTTGGAGTGGACTGGAGTTTTTTTAATCTGATCGTACCCATCATAGAATATGTTGTGTAGCATAGGAAACAAGTAGTGTTGGTCCCACAATATTTATTAAAGCAATATAATGTCATAGAGCTTCACTGTGTTAGAGTGAAGTAGGGCATTTATACATAATAAGACAGTGGGCCTCATTACGAATCCGGCGGTAACCATGCTGTAAAAACCGGCAGGCTACCGCCGGACCCGTATTACCATTCCGCCTCCGTGATTCCCGGAATCACTGGGGCATTACGACCCCGGTGTCACGGGAATTCCAGAGGCGGAATTCTGTAAGTCCCCAGTCCCATGGAGTCTCATAGGACTGCATGTGGATGGGGACAATGGAAACACTGGTTCTGTCTATGACGGAGCCAGTGTTTCCATTTCCGCCTGCAGGCGGGTGGCGTTACACCCGCCAGACCTGGCGGGAGTGACACCTCCCGTCTGCAGGACTCTGAGTCACCCGGTCCGGAAAGAACAGTGGCAGTGGTTTTACCGCCACAGTAATTTCTGGACCGGCAGGTTCGTAATGAGGCCCAGTGTTTATTCTAGAACATGTTTGAGCCTCTTCCCTGAATAATTAGAGCACACTCTGGGACATTTAGTCCTGTGGTATCTTTGTACTCTGTGAATGAGTAAGTATTCTGACTTGTGTTTTGTGTCACTGGTAATACAATTTCAACTCTCAACATATGATTGGGGTATCTGGGCATGTGATGCTGTACTTGACATACAAGGTTGTATTTGGCATTTGAGTTGCATCTTGATACATGATGGCTATACCTGACACACTAGGGAGAACCTTGGCATAGGCTCAGTGCAGATGGGTATATTTGGCTGCCCCTGGGTAATTCTTCCTACCACTTCCATATAAGAGCAGTTCCTCGCCATATGAGGTAGCATCTAGCACATGATGCATCATTTCTTAATTTCTGTATGTGAGACTGTCCCTGGGCACAGGCTGGCTGCATCTAGGTGCAGACAGGCTAAAAAACGGTAGTGTGGAAGGTTGCCCAGAGCAGTGTCAGTGGTTTAGATTAATTCAAACACTTTTTTGGTTTTCAGCTGCATCTAGGCATATCAGACTCCACATATAGCCAGATTTGTTGGTGTTTGGTCTACACTTGCTTTCCTTTATATTCCTTATTTGAGAAAATCTGGGCATGAGAGGGCCATTTTTTGCCTGTAGGAATTTCAGAGCTCCACAGTTTCTACACACCATGTGTGAGTAGGACATCCAATTCTGATTTTATTCTTTGCATTCTGGAACTTGCAGTTTTCCTTTTCCCATTTTTAGTTCAATATCAGAAGTCACTGCATTCAAAGGAAAAAACAGGATTCGATAACCTACTCACATATGGCATGGGTAAACTTGAGAGGTATTTATGCATACCTTAAGCATGCTTGTGCAACATTTCCTGGTTGACTACGCACACCTCCCAAACGTCGGCATTACTAGCTGGGGACAGCAGGGGCAGGGAACTATGTTGCTAGCCTGCAAGGCTTATAGCAATGTATTTGGCTTGAAAGTGGTGGCCAACAGCAGCTTTTAGGGTCCAGCAGCAGCCCAGCATCACACATGCTGTGAGGAATTGCCATCAGACATGGGTCTAGATGTCCTGACTTTTTTGATTTGTATTAATTAATACATTGATGCAGTTAATTCCATCTCAGAAAGGGGTATTCTGCTAATCAGATTTTCCTTTCATAAACTCCATGCCAAAAGCATAGTCTACACCTACCTGTGCCCTGCTGGATCAGTACCCTAGTCTGCAGCGCCTGCTCTCCAGTGGCAGAGAGCAGATTCAGGGGTCACATGTGCCTAGTTGACAGCTGCACTGACAATCAAGTCACTTCTGAATAGGGGATGCACTTCCATTTGCAAACCATACAACTATGAGAGCTACTATGCTGGTGGCAGTTATAAACTGTAAACATAAACCATACCTGAGTTAGGGTATGGTGGCAAGCATCTATAATACTTATTACAGCCACATCAATTTGATATCACACCTGTGTCAGCATTGTGGGGCCAGCTTAGCCGTGGAAGGGTTATGTGTATTCTCGTCAGACATCCTGGCCCTGACAACTGAAAGGGTAGCAAACTGAATGGCTAGTTCTCTCCTTTGATCGTTTGTGGGGTTGGGTAAAATCTTTCGCCAGCAAGACGCACTCTCAGCAGGAGCTGTTTTGGGAAACAGGAATCAAAGGGCAAACCAATCCCAAAAGGACTAGCCTCATACCAGGCTGCTGCACACCAAAGGTGCTTTTGAAGGTATTCGCATGGAAAGGGCACCCAGTTAGTGTAGACAGAGAGCGCAGCATAGCTGAAGGAGGATTCCACCATCTTGTTTCTTCCTGTATCTCTCTTTCCTTCCTGTCTCCGCCTCTTTCTTTAGCACAAAGCAGTTTGGGTTTGCTGTCAGAAGGCAAAGACCACTAGCCTCAAGAACCGAGATTGGACCACCAAAAACAGGCTTGATGTAGTCCAATCAACTGTGGACCTTTTCCTTTAAAAGAAAGGGTCACCGACTCCTTCTCTGATTCCCTTTTAGACAAACACCTACAGAAGAATTCACATGGACCTCTTTTGGAAGAGTTTATCTTTCGTAAGCCCTCAACCACTGAGGTGAAAAAGTAGTAGTCCAAGGCAGGTGCAAGCTCTGCTCCTTATCCACTCCAAGGGCAATAAGGGGTGACTCTTGATGTAGGCCAGGATCTGACACTCTGCACAAAACCTCCCTAAGCTGGCAGAGCAGAAACTGAATGGACTCATCCTGTCCTAGAGCCCTGGTCAGCTATCCGAACTGCAGAACCCAAATGCTGCATTCAAACTGCATTGAGCTCCAAATTACAACAGACTAGATGCCTGCTCACCACTTGACCCAGTATGACTCGCCGCACCTGAACCAGGTTCCAACCGCACAGCAGCACAGCTCAAAACAAGGCTTGATGCTGTTGAACCACCCAATTACATCAGAATGGTACTATTAATCTATAACTGCCCCCACAGTGCATCTTTAGGATACAGACACTTGGTAGGTCACATTTGCAAATTCTTTCCACTGAATAATATATCCCTTTAAACCCCTTTGCTGCTTATTGCCTTTCTCACAGCTGTTTTCATTACTATTATTATTACTATTATTATGGTATTTATTGAGCTCGTACCTAGCTTCAAGAAGCAACGCAGTGCTTTACAGAGATAGAGAACAATACAGAAGCATAACAAAGTGCTTTTCAGGGGTTACATCAGAACAAATATACAGCGGGTTGTAGGATACAGAGGGGCACAGAGAAGTGGTACAGCTGTACCAGGTGGCAGGGCAAAGAGGGGAGGGCGGCGTCTAGATACTCAGGTGGCGCGAGTGCTGCATTTCGCTATCTTTGCACAATCTGTGCTCTCTCTTACAGTGGTGAGTTTGTATAGTGTTTTATTAGTTGTACATTGGTGTGTTTAATTCAAGTATATATATTTTAATAGAATCTTGATTGGACATTTCTTTATTTTGGACTGTTATACTTTGATGTTTGGGTCACTAGTGTATCACATTCACACCGCTTCCGAGAGTATAGCTGTGCCTGTTTTACCTTTATGATTGGGATCACTGTTGGTTTGTAGAACTGTACAGCTTGAGCAGGTCATTTAGCCACTACTCATCCTTATTCTCCTGCAGAGCAGAAGTAATTTTGTCACACATGCCCCCGCCTGTACGCTTGCACATGCACCCCTCCGTCTGTTGGTACACACACAGAGTTGGAAAGATGCAGTGCTGAGCCTCTGCTTTCAGCGTATCCTAAACTCAGACCTGTGATCGCCCTGCATTCCCTGTGCTCTCCGGTTGCTGGTGATGAGCGGCATCAGTGTCTGAGCACCCATCTGTAAGAGCGCACTTCTATTATTTTCTTTGCCAGTTTGCGTTAACCAAACGGTGACGAGGCATGGACTTACATTTTACGTAAACAAACTCACAATTTGGCCTGCTTTTGTTACAAGCAAAGGCATTGTCCTTACTGGACTAATACTTTCAAAATTGAAGGCAGCCTTCAGAGTCAAGGTAACCATGTCCAGCCTCAAACTCCACTTTGTTAGAACAGCAGGCTGGTGCTCCAAGCTCTCTCTCAACGTCTTCCCTTGACGATTCAGACATGGACGACGCTAGCGAGGGGCATATTTGCAGCTGCGCAAGCACATAACACTGGAGATGACGGAGCCTGCCCCAGTTATCATCAAGAGACAGTGGACGAGGGAAGGACCCAAAGTGCATAGAACAATCGTGGTCAGCAAAGTGAGCACCAAGGCTGAAAGTCGCAGAATATATGCAGCACAGAATAAATTGACAGCCAAATGTCCCACATCGATACTAGAGGTATCCCAGACTCTGGACCGCAATGCTACGATGGTAAACTTTACCTTCAAGATTCAGAGGAACCCATAGAAAGGCATGAGCATGTCTTGGCAAGCTTGTCTGTCGAACAAGCTGCTATGTCATTCGAGTTATATCACAAAGATCATGTATCTTTGGAGCATTCCAAGGGCAAGGGGGATCCCAGTGAATCTGTTAATCTTAGGTGCAGGGTGCTGGGGTCAAAGTCTCTTTTTTGGGACCAGCTCCCAAAAGAGACAGCAATGTCTGTGGGCACCTGCACCATCCCTAGAAAGTGCAGTCACCCATGAAATGTGTCTTCTCTTGCAAGGTTTATTCCCAGTCAGCGATGGCACGGCAGGAGCTGCTCATACGGCATGTCAGTCAGCTCAGTGGCCCCTGGGGACTAGGGGCCACAGGGCACCTTCTTCCCAGCAAAAAAGACATGGATCTACAGCTTGCAGTTAGAAAGGCTTGTCAAGACAACTCGCCATTACCACAGGTCAGCCATTCTTCCGTTTTCACTCCATCCATAGGAGGTAGAGTTCAGTTAGCAGCATTTATCAGGGGATTCATGTGTTCTCCAGATGGTCTGGGGATTCTGCAAAGGGGTGTACAGTGTTCTAGTCTGGGCAAGGCTTCTAATTGCAGTTCACTGATCGTCGAAGGATTGGGAGCTCATGTAACCATGTTATTAGGGGCCTCTCAAAGAAGCGGGGTATGCAATAACACCCACATCGCCAGACATTAGGAATTTTTACAAGCAACCCCGGCTTGGTAAAGAGGAAAGACAAGATTTGGCCTGTGATATATCAGAGAGTTTAAACAGTGGGTGCCTAACAGACATTTCAGGATTGAAGGGCACTGGCATGTCTTGCTGAAGGGGGACCAATTGGCCTGTGCTGATATAAAAGACTACCTATCTCGGTAGTGCTAGTGAACGGCCTGCAGAGGTAGTATCCTTGGATCATCTTGCGAGGTCACACTTTAGAACACACAGGTCTTAATTTTGGTAATCAACTCCCTGGGGCTTTACCAAGCTCCTGCAACCCTCAGTGGCTGCCTGGCTTGCAGAAGGTGGTCACATAATCATTCATGCAATCACATGATTTGAATGTAAACGGAGGAACCGGTGCTACAGTCTCAAGCCAGGAGGGCAACAGATCTCCATCAAAGCCTTGGTTTCCTGATCTCCGAGGAAATGTCGGCCCTGATGCTGGTTCAGCATCTGGAGGTCATTGGGTTCAGGGTGGACACTGACAGCTCACTCCATTCAATCAAGGGGTAGAGAAAAGAGTGGTTCTAGGGGAGGCCAGTGCATCTCTCAGGAAGCCAGCCAGGATCATTGGCCTGCCCGCCTTCTCCCCGGGCCACTACATTGCTCGGCTTTGCAGAGGCTACAGCTACAACACCCAATGGCGGGCCCATTTGTACAATCAGACTGGTACCCTCTTGATTGACACAATTTCCGAGATACACTGGGGGCTTGCCCACATGAAAGTGCAGTCTCTTCGCACTGGTGGGGAATATGTAGCCCTAACTTGAAGAACATACAGGACACGAATGGCGCTAATGTTTGATGACAACAGGCGGGGGCAAACCAGACATCTGTGATGCCCAGCATGAAGTATGAGGTGACAATAACACTTGAAAGGCAATAAAATCTATGTTATATATATATATACAAATACCCCTATGAAGCTGCACCCATGATCCTGCCACAACACTGCTGCAAACAGCACAGTGGGGTTGGCAGGCACCCCTTTGAGTTACCGAGATATAGCACCCCAAATCAAATAAGCTTCATGTAGAAGTGTACACGTAAAATCTTTAGATTTATGAATACATTTTACAAATATGAAACTGAGCTCAACAAATGCACACAATTAATTACAATTAAGATCCTTTGAACAAAATATAAACAGGTTTCTTTTTTCCCACCAATTCACTAGTGAGGTTGGAAGATGTCTAACCCTTTGCAACTGGAGTTTGTAAATCATGATGGTGGGGATTTCTTGTAACACACAGCTTACACAGTTCCAAGTGGGGTGCCAAATGGCACATCAGAAATACGCGCTGAATTGCATGGCAAACCAACATCCGTTTAGTCTGACTAGTGACCTATAATGCCATTGCAGCAGACGTGGGAGAGCATTCACGCCAACAACACTCTTACCCATAGGCTTGCCCTGCGATGAGTGCTTTGAGGAATCAGCACTGGGGTAGTCCCTAGGTTAACCAAGTGCATTCTGCAAAAGGAGCACCTGTGGGGGCACGCTGTGAAGGTGGCTTTAAGTATTTGAAACACACTATCACCAGGTACCAAATTACCTCTTAGGCCACTGTTGGTGGTGTTGAAATAAAGTTCTAACAAACAACACCCCTTAAGCAAAGTGTGTGACCCACGGAAATCACTTCATTTCAATGTGCCTTATATACAATTGGAAGTCCTGAGAAAAAATCCTCTCTGACAATGACCCAACCCTAGGGAGCTATTGTCCAACCTCCCAGGGCGGTAAAAGATGCATGCATGGTTTTTTACCTCATTTACCACTTCAGGGGATTTTCGAGGTTTCGACTGGCTCGTGCGGAGCCCCATTACAAATCGAACATGCTCACATCCCCATCCACTCCGCCTTTCAAAAAAACAAATAGATATCGACCAGCAGCTGATTCTGGTGATGGCAGAGAGGCAGTAGATTCTTATGGAATCCGCCAGATTTTAGCAACTGGACAAGCTGGCGGGTTCCATAGGAATGAATACCTGCCAACCTCGTTCACGAACATTTGTCTGATGAAACAAGTGTCAGTTGCTGCTTTTTCATCTACCTTCAGCCACCCTCTCTCCCTACTGCAGACTCCACCTCTGACACCGCTCTCAGTAACCTCCATCTTGCCATTGCTAATACTCTTGACACTCTTGCTCCAGTCATGAGGATCCACCTCAAACATGCCTCCAAGCTTAACACCTTGTACGACTCTGAACTTGCAGCCCTGAAACGCAAGTGTAGAGCTGCAGAATGGAAGTGGCAGACCTCAGGCTCACCCTCTGACAAACTGGGCTGTCGCCTGCTCCAAAGGTAATACCGACTCTCCATTCACTCCAAGAAAAGGGCCCACACCCAGGCTTGCGTCTCTGATGCATCCAACAACACGGCTGAAGTCTTTAAAATCTGCAAGTAACAAGCCATCCTTTCGCAGTCTCTACCTCACCTCTTCCCTCCCAGGCCCTCTACAAAGCATTGCCACACACTTCACTGCAAAAACTCAAGACATCCTAAGCACCATCACTTCCCCCGCCCTTTCCTTCAGACTCCTGCCTCTTACAGCCTCATATGCCCCCTCTGCCTTTCTCACCTCTTTCTGTCCTATTATACCTTCTCCAAACACGTCTCCCTTGTTCCTCCAAAACCATTAAGGGCAAAATTGGCTCTCTTGCCCCTGCACTTGCTGATTTCTGCAACCACTCTTGCTACTGGATCTTTCCCTTCTTCCCTCAAGCACACCCGTGTGCACCCCCTCATGAAAAAACCTTCTGCAGACCTGTCTTGTCCGGTTAACTACTGCCCCCATCTCTATCACCCCCTTCCTGAGGAAACTCTTGGAGAAGCTGGTATTCCCCCAACTGACCCAGCAAATTAAGCTTGTTGGTTGCCTACACAACCATCAATCTGGATTCTGAGCATCCAGAGGCACGGAAACTGCTCTTCTAAACATCTGTGAAGAACTGCTTGCATCTCTTGATTCCAACTCTAGCTGTTCTCATTCTACTTGATCTCTCCTCTGCATTTGACACAGTCAACCACTCCATCCTCATAAAACGGATCCACAATACCCAAGGTATCTTGGATCCGGCACTGGACTGGCTGACCTCCCTCCTAAATGACCGTCCATCCTAGGTTATTCTGGGCTCTTTCTCCTCCCCTATCCATATCCACCTGCAGTGTCCCCCGGGGCTACAACCTTTCTCACTGGCTCTTTAACATCTATCTTGCTCCGCTAGCACACCTAATTTCCACCTTCACCCCTAATTTGCAGTATTATGTTGATGACCCACTACTATTCTTCAAAGTTCCCTCTGATCCTCTCCTTACTTCCTCCATCATTCCTGACTGCCTATTTGCCAAGCAGTCCTGGTGTGCCACCAATTATCTCTGCCTCAATGCCAGCAAGACTGAGATCTTTCCCATTGGGAGTCCTGCTCCCTCTTTCTTCCCCTCACTCTGGCCACCCTCTATATGCTATCCCCTTCTCCTTCATCTTAAGCCAGAAACCTTAGAGTCATCTTTGAATCCTCTCTGTCCTACCTCCCTCACATTCAGGACCTTGCCAAGAAGGCCTACTTTCAACTCCACCTCCTCAAAGGAATCCTTCCTTTCATTACTTTCCGCCAGATGCTCAATGTCTCTAGAGCTCTGGTTCTTTCTTATGTAGACTACTGCAATAGCCTCTTCCTAAATCTACCCTCTTCTTCTATACGACCCCTCCAGCTAATTCAGAATAGGGCTGCAAGACGTATCCTTGGCCTCAAGCCCAGGGACCACATCTCTCCAGCCCTAAAATCTCTCCACTGGCTCCCAGTTGCTGCAAGGATCAAATTCAAATCCATCTGCAACATCCATAAGGCTGTTGGGGGCCAGGGGCCACACTATGTACAACTGACTCTCACTAAATACTCTTCCCTCCAGATCTTTACGTTCCTCCGGCACCAACTCTGTGTGTTAAGAGCTTTGCTAAACAGCACGCTGGTGGCCGATCTCTTTCCTTAGCAGGCTCCCTCCTATGGAACAGCCTCTCTCTTCCTCTTTGTCTTGAGCTGAATCTCCTCAACTTCTGGAAGCTCCTTAAGACCTTCATTTTCACCTCCTTCTTCCCGCGCCCCCTCCCCTGTTAAATCCCACAGTTGCTGAGATTGCTGAGCAGGGCCCTTATGTGTCTACCATGGCTTTGGCCTCCCTTACCCAATCGCCTTCACCCTCCGCCCGCTCCCAGCCCTTGCCTTGGCACCCACTGGCCTGTGCTATCACAGGCCTGCACTTATTTATTGGCAGTTGACCACTCACCAAGTCACTTAACAGCTGCTTATTCCCTAGCACTTCCCCGTGGTACTCCTAACCCCCCTCCTTCATCCTTTCTATCTCTCTCTGCATTTGCACACTCTGAATGCTCACAAGGCCTAGTAAGACCGCCTTTATCTTTCATTGTTATATTTGCATTTCACTCCCATATTGCCTCCCTGTTGTCCTGTGGGCACTTTGAAACACAATTTACTTGTTGTATAAGAGTCTTACAAATGCACAATAAATAAGTAAATAAAATAAATGTAAATGCCTTGCCGCATGTACATACGTGGCATGAGGCATTTACAGTTGCACTACGAATTGTAAAGAATGTGCGGAAACTCAGGTTCACCTGAATTTCCATGCATTTGTGCTTGGTGGTGCAAGCAATCAAAATTGCATAGTAGTACTGCTAACAGGTCAGTGTTAGGGAGAGCCGTCATATCGCTGCAATTAGCATAGGGAAGAAAATTACCCCCTTCCAACCAAAGAGTAGTCATGTTATGTTGCCCTCAGTAAAATCTGCATAAGTCTTTGTGATATACATGCATTAGGCTGACAGAATCAAATTTCAAGCGATTACTTAAAGATACAATGGGGATAGAGACAAATATTGGAAACACAAAGAGCAAGGAAGACATCGAAAGTGAGACAAATAGAGGACTACGTGACTGGACATGAGACGAGGTTCATTTAATGGAAATTGGTTAGTTAAACCTGGCTGGGCCCTGTAACGAGAGAAATATTTGGACCTTACTGGGTCTGATCCCCAGCCCACATAAAGCCTAGATTTGTGAGTACCTGCACTTATTTTTTGCAATTTAAAGCACTGCTTTAGTCTCTGTGTGGCTCCCAGGAAATGAAGCACTACAGGCTGTCAGGAAAAATTTGGTCTGTTGCTAGGTCCCCCATTCTGAAAGACTTTCCACTATGACACCAGAAACAAGACAAGCTGCTGAGGCTCAATGTAACTAAAATGACAAACATCTTTAGTCCAATTTGCTTCTCTATGCTGACCTTTCAGCATACCCCCCCCATTTTCCTTCATGTTGGTGCTTTATAAGGAGTAATTCATTACAAATAAACGTAACAACTAAAGGCTCTCATACTGCCCATGCCGCCATTTCACTCCTACAGCTAATGCCGAGCATCATGGGAGCGGACTGGAGTGAGTGGGAAGGGGAGGGGCCCTGCCATAGATGTAAAGTCAGGAGGCTAAAACTCTACTTACATTCAAGCATTATGCACCAAAAGCAACAACGTTCAAAAGGCAGAGGTACAGCGGAGGAAGAGTAGAGGTGATGTTCTTGCAAATCACACACAGAAATCGCCCCCTGTTACTAAGAAGGAAAATAAAAGCTATCCAGACCAGCCTCCCCTGCGTTTGGTACTGGGCAATGCAAGTGGCAAAGCAAAGGAGAAAGGTACGATACATTATTATTTTGGAAGGCATGGCACACATCAATACATGTTCAACCTCCCCAATTCCATCACCTATGGGGTGGGGGAGTGGTTCTGCGAATCACCCCCACGCCCAAAGAACGTTGCTCGGCAAATTAGGTGACCACATGAACCGACCAATCCTGCAGCCCCGTTCTTGACGCCCCTGTGCATTTACTGGTTAAGCATTGTTCGATAAGCGCCTGCCATGAATGCTTCAGCGTAGCGTGCCGAGCCTCAGCCCTCAAATAGGATAGAAATCACTCTACCAGTGTCTGGAAATGCTTGGGACCACTATAAACTTAACACATTGTGCTAAACCTACCGCACACACCTAACACTATCCTCACCCTTCCTAGCCTAAAGCTAGGGGTGGGTGGGCAGGAAAACACCAAGAACCGGGCAGCTCCCCTGCATCTTCTGCAGTGGAGGGTCTCAGGCGTGCCGGTAAAAAGAGGGGAGCGCTGCTCTACTCCCCCTCTTATAGGAGGTCCACGCCCGAGTCAC
The DNA here is from genome assembly GCF_040938575.1 of Ambystoma mexicanum. NCBI lineage: Eukaryota > Metazoa > Chordata > Amphibia > Caudata > Ambystomatidae > Ambystoma > Ambystoma mexicanum. The sequence continues at coordinate 96,736,733 of NC_090922.1, forward strand.
TGAATGCCAAGTATTTCCAGTACCGAGCGGCAGCGCATACAAATGATGCCATCATGCCCCACTCTGCGCTGGTACGCCTCCCCTTGCCCTCTCTCCTGGTGCTGGCTCTGTGCCTCCCAATACTGCTGCCTCAGCATTTTGCTGTGGGCGTGCAGGAATAAAAAGCATCAAGGAAATACCCATGGAAACCCAGGACCACTGTGGCACTGGTGCATGCTGGAATTTAGGATTGTTCTCTCAAATACTAACACTGCTGTTGCCGTCGTCTATCAGCCTAGACCTCGTTAAACCATCAGTTACAAGAGATTCACACACACTATTGGAAAACTGTGAGAAGTGGGAAGAATCATTAGAATCTTTGGGACCCCTGGAGGAGCATGAGGATTACGTTGATGCGAAATCCATAAAGGGCAGGATGGATCCCCATGAGGATACCAGAAACATCAGTATCGTGGGGCACCTACTCAGGGCGTAGAAGTTACTTCCGCAGTTAGATAACTGAATGAAGGCACCTGAGCTTCCAATGTTAATGTAGAGGTTCCTCAAAAACACAGGTCCTCAGGAAAAGGGCAACCATGATGTTCCAATCTGACACTTGCCGAAGGCCCGGCATTACAACTCTGGCTACTAACGCCTCTCTTAAAGATGTCTTTACATTGTTTAATCTAAGTTTGGGTGAAATAATCAGTTCTAATTCTACTAAACTGGGCTCAAGTATTCATGAATGTCCCATGAGTAGTGAGTATGAAAAAGCACTGAAAACTACTCATACCACATTACCTTACGTAATACATGAATGAGTAACAGAAGAGCAAAAACAAGAAACCAGGGCACCAATGACAGCCTGAAAAGCTCCGAAGGAGGTGGCTGTGGAGGCGATACCCCAAGCCTATCAAGGATCTAGGCCTGGGATGATGGTGGTAAAATCGACAATGGTGGTACGTAATTAAGCCCTAATAGACTAAATGACTCTGAATTCCTACATAGGGTGGCATCCCCTGAGAAGGATCAGGCAAATACATATTCTGGAGATTTACTCTGTTGCTAATTATTGAGACTTGAGGTCTTAGTGAACAACCTCAACAAAACGGTCAACCATCCCAGCAAAAAGAGAAGCCATGATCACATTTTGCTGGAAAACAGTCTCGACTTACTAACAGGCACGATTCTGCATGCAGACAATGTGACCTTGCTTCTGCAAACATAATACTATAACCAGATCAAATACATCAAACTCAAATGAAACTAGAATTGGAGGCCATCGTCTGCTCCTCTGACGTGCCGACCAGGGATGCTGCCCCCCAGACAGTTGGCATGGTTCTAATTTTAAGTGGCCTAGTTTTGTTTTATAAACCCCGTCAACAAGAAAACAATGCTTATTGATTGATTATAGGTGGGCCGAAACATCACAGGGTCACAGTAAATGCCAGTGCAAATGAATCTAACGCCACAGGACCAGTGCCTGACCATCTAATAGCCTAAAGAGGATTCCCTATGTAGGCCGCACTCCGGCCTGATGAAGGGTTGCAGGAACCAGAACTTGTCATGAACCACTGATTCCGGCCCTTCTGGACTTCGTGGTCCATGATGCACCGCAACATCAGGTCAGTGATTCTTCCAACATGGCCGACGGCCCAGAAACGCTGCACTTTAGTCTTTACGCGCAACGCTCTGCTTCCTAGAAAACAGGCACACCCCTGCGGCTCTGCGCGTCTCAGCGCAACTGCTTGGAGTTGTTAGGCGTGTGTATTAAGCCCTTACCCCTTTTTTCTCCTTCCTGGAACCCCCTCCTGATTCCTGCATTGCTTCTGCTAGCCTTATCACCCCTTATCCCTGATCCTGTCTTGTGCTCGGTGCCGCAGTCTTCCGGGCACCCTCTGAGCATAGGACGCCTACCCCTCCTCCTTCCTGGATCCCGTTGCTGAACATTCCTGGATACTGAACGCTATCCTGCTTAAGGCAGTAGGCTTACCTCACACTGGAATTCGAAGACTCGCGCCCCTACCTGTACAAGTCTCGAACAGTGAGGAAGAAGGAAGGTGCTCCCAAGAACACCACAAGCAAGGAAAAACAGGTAAGAAAGAAGGGTGTGACAGAACTCACTGGGCACATTCAAGGGTTGCTTCCACGATAATAATAACTTGTATATGAGCGTTTGGTCAAAAATCAAAGCACCGCCCATCTGGCCAACATAGGAATGCCTAGCAAGATTCTAATACAAGGGATTCTTACCCCTCTACAGCTACCTGAGTATATGAATTGGTTCTTGTTGTGGAGATTTCTTAGGTTTTCTCCTTAAAATCACATGTCCTTATTGTGTAGCATCATCTTCCTGGTCTTTCCGTAGTCTATTACTTCGCCATCACGTCTCCTATTATTCACGTCCTCCCTTCTGTTCATTTCTCTTTAGTCCCATGAAATCACTACATGTTTCCTTACGGTATCTCCACTTCGTGCTTTTGTTTACTTATCGTACAAGCCATTTTCCCTTATAAGACTGCTGCATCTCTGATATTGTGCATCATGCTTTGAACTTTGTCATAGGTCTTGTACAATGCATTGCAGTTTATAAAATGCTCCTGCTATGGGACATATAATGCACTGATCAATATTAGACTGCTTAACAATTATATAATGTACTCTTTCCAAGACGTGGATAGCACGCTGAAAAAATGTACTAGTCTTTACTCTGTCGTAGTACGGGATTAATGGCTGTTTTTTTTAAGACAGCCTGACTCCGATATAACATACAACTCTCTACTCTGTGTTGAAGCTTTGGTATAACCATCGGTTTAAATGGCATAAGTAGTTGTTCTAAATGTAATGTAATTAAGCAGTGGAAACTCAACCAAAATAAAAATATTGAAATATAAAAAACGATTCAAAACAGTGCAATGCAGGCTCGGACTCCTCTATCCGTTTAAAGGAAATCCACGTTTCTTTTGTATAAATTGCTTTCACTCATTCTAATGGCAAGAGTAAAAGAAAACACACACATTATCTACACTATATTTTACCTTCAGAGTATTCTAGAACAAATTAACTCCAAATGTATAAAAATGATGACGTGATTCAAAACATGGGATGATAATGGCATCTACTGACCAAGGGCATTATTGCCACGCATCATGTTTTCATTGACTTTTAGCCCATGTTTGAAAGTCCTATCAGGGTCCACTGCTTGAGAAGAACTTTTGGACCCGCTGACGCTAAGTCCCAGACAACTTAAAGCCCTGGCTGTGGCACACTCTTCTTTATATATTAATGTTAAAGGACATTTACACCGCACACCATCACCACCGCAGTGGTCCTGTGGCGCTCTGGCAGATCTGAAAGGTATTAGCGTAGGGAGGGTTAGTAGGGTGCAGTGGGATGAAGGTAGAGCGAGATTAGTGATGTCCTGTTGGCAGCTTCAGTTCGGTTAACACCGTTCGCTGAGCATGGCTATAGTTTGCAGGTCAGTATTCTCCCATGTGCTGTTGTGCGAGACTATGGCCCTAATTCATAGAAGTGTTTATAATGGCAAAAGTCCATAGGAAACTGCTCTATGAATCATGGCCAATGTGTGGTTTGTTTTGTTGTTGCCGTGTAGTGAAGTGTGTGTGGTTTGTTGTGCAAGAAAGTGGTTGCGTTTGTTTAGGGTGTGAGAGGTGTAGAGTTGAGGTTTTTTAGCTGAAGGGTTAGTGGGGTTACCTTATTGTTTCGGACATCTGTGTTGGGTGTCTCTGCCCTTGCTGTCTGCAGGAGCGTTCCTTTGGCAGTTCATTTGTTTGGTTCTGCGCAAGGTGGTGGCATGTCTTTATGAATGTCTAGTGATCTGTGGGCGGGAAGGTGGTGAGGGCCTCCCCAGGGTTGAGATTGCTAAGATTGTGGGTTGCTCCTTGGTTGTCAGTGGGGTCTGCCCGCTCTCGTCTCCCTGAGATCCTGGGATGTGGTCTTCTCCCTCCTTTCTCTCTGAGTGGGTGGACCTCTCCTCTTCCCTCCTGGTCTCAACTACTCAACTCCTCCTTCTTGGAGACTTCAACATCCACTTGGATGCCTCCTGTCCTCCCTCAGGACTCTTTCGCGACCTCTGCGACTCTCTCTTACTCACTATTCTCCCCTCTGGCCCGACTCATTCTGTAGGGCACATTCTTGATGTTCTGATCTCCTCAGACCTTCCCCTCTCTGTCCCTCTCACCACTCCTCTCTCCTGGAGTGATCACTTTCTCCTCTCCTTCCACCTCACCCTCCATACCCCTCAGGCCAAGCCACTTCCATCACTGCAACCCACCTTCTCGGTCATCCGACCCATGAAGCGCGTTTCAGCTGAGGCGTTCGCCACCCCTTGCTCCCCCTTTGGCTGACTCTCATCCTGACGCAGCCCTTTCCATGCTCCACTTTGCTATATCTGATACTCTTGATATCCTTGCCTCTGTCATGAGAATCTGCCTAATGCCCAAAGACAAGTGCAACTCCTGGTACGACTCCGACCTTGTTACCCTAAACGCAAGTGTAGGGTGGCCGAGAGGAAATGGCATGCTTCATGTACATCCTCTGACAAACTGGCCTGCCGCCTGCTGCAAAGGCAATACAGGCTCTCTGTCCTAACGAAGAAGAGAGCGCATGTCCAAGCCCGCTTCTCTGCGGCGTCTAACAACTCGGCCGAACTCTTTAAAATCTGCAAGGAACTGGCCAATCCTGCCGCAGTCTCTACCTCTTCTTTCCCCTCTCAGGCCCTCTTTACGGCACTGGCTTTTCACTTCATCTCTAAAAATCAGGACATCCTGTCCTCTCTCTCCTCCTTTTCCCTCCCTCCCCCCACTCCCTGCTCTTCCTCTAGCCTCTCTGCAGCCACCTCTCTTCCCTTCTTCTCTGCCTTTCCCCTGTTCTCCGCAGACGAGGTTGCTAGACAAGTCCGATCTATGAAAGTCTCGTCGAAACAGGTTCACCCCTGTTCCTCCAAAACTATCAAGGACCACATAGACTCCCTGGCTCCTGCCCTGGCTGATTTCTGAAATCACTCCTTCACCACTGGAGTCTTCCCATCCCCCCTGAAGCACTCCCTTGTGCACCCCCTTCTTAAGAAACCCACTGCCGACCCCTCCTGCCCGGCCAACTACCACCCAATCTCCAGCACTCCCTTTCTGGGCAAGCTCCTGGAGAGACTAGTCATCGCCCAGCTTAATCTCCACACTGAATCTGTTGGCTGTCTTTATGACCATCCTTTCCCCTGTTCTCCGCAGACGAGGTTGCTAGACAAGTCCGATCTATGAAAGTCTTGTCGAAACAGGTTCACCCCTGTTCCTCCAAAACTATCAAGGACCACATAGACTCCCTGGCTCCTGCCCTGGCTGATTTCTGCAATCACTCCTTCACCACTGGAGTCTTCCCATCCCCCCTGAAGCACTCCCTTGTGCACTCCCTTCTTAAGAAACCCACTGCCGACCCCTCCTACCCGGCCAACTACCACCCAATCTCCAGCACTCCCTTTCTGGGCAAGCTCCTGGAGAAACTGGCCATCTCCCAGCTTAATCTCCACACTGAATCTGTTGGCTGTCTTTATGACCATCAGTCTGGCTTCAGAGCTGCCAGAAGCACGGAAACTGCTCTCCTGAACATCCGTGAAGACCTGCTCGCCAACCTTGACTCTAACACCCCTTGCGTCCTCATCCTGCTTGATCTCTCTTCTGCCTTTGACACTGTCAACCATGCCATCCTGCTCAACTGTCTCCGTGATAACTTGGGTATCACTGGTCAGGCTCTGGCATGGCTGACTTCTTTCCTCTCCGGCCGACCCTCCCAGGTCCAACTTGGGTCCTCCCTCTACGCTATCTTTTTCTCTGCCTGTGGTGTCCCCCAGGGGTCTAACCTCTCTCCTTGGCTGTTCAATCAATACCTGGCACTCCTGGTCCACCGCATCGTCGCTCTCTGCCCCAACTTTCAGTGCTATGCGGATGACACCCAGCTCATCTTCGGGCTACCCTCTTCCTCCTCCTCCACTTCCCTCATCGCTGTCTGTCTGCTATCGAGGAGTGGTGTACGGCGCCAATAACCTCTGCCTTAATGCCAGTAAGACTGAGATTCTCATCGGCACACCCGCTCCTTCCTTTCCTGTAGCTCTCTGGCAGGCCCCCTTGGCCCTCGCCCTGTTCCCACCTGTAAGGCTAAAAACCTCAGGGTCATCTTCGACTCTACAGTCGCCTTCTCTCCTCACATCTCTGACATCTCTAAGAAGTCAAACTACCAGCTGCACCTACTCAGAGGTATTCTTCCTTTCCTCTACTTCCCCCAGAAGCTCTTTTTAAATCTGCCTGCTTCTACTCTCCGCCTCCTGCAACTTATCCAGAACAGGACCGTGAGACTTGTCCTTGGCCTCAAGCCCAGGGATCGTATCTCTCCAGGACTGACATCTCTGCACTGGCTCCGAGTGGCTGCGAGGATTAAGTTCAAAACCCTCTGCATCGTCCACAAGGCCTTCTGGGGTCTGGGGCCTCAATACCTTCAACTCTCTCTCCTTCCTTCTCGAGCTCTTCGCTCATCTACCTCAAACTCCGTCAGGGTCAGTCGCTTCTCCAAGCAACGAGTTGGTGATAGATCTCTTTCTTTGGCTGGGGCCTCCCTCTGGAACAGCCTCCCTCCCTCCCTCCCTGAAACTTGAGGAGAATCATATTCGGTTCCAGAAGCACCTCAAAACTTTTCTCTTTGCTACTGCTTTTTCTCCCCCTCTCCCTTGCTGACTTCCTGGCTGACACTGAATTTGCACTGGTTACCTGGTCACCCTCTGATCTTGGGCCCAAGTCCCCTCTCCTGCCAGTCACACTCCTGCACTACCCTCCTGGCAACCCCCGCACGTGGGGACTGTTTCTGTATCCCTACAGTCCCACTGCCAGCACTTGACACCTGGTGTTGGCACTTATCCTTGCACTTGCCACCTGCTGGCCGTACTTTTACTTATTGTTTAATTTTCTTTTTTTCTTATCCCATGTACTGCACTGTCCTCGCCCCTTTCTCCTTCGCACTTTTCCACCTTCTCCTTCCCATGCACTTGCGCAATCTGAATGACACCTGGCCTAGTAGGATCGTTGTCTGTCCGCCCTCTGTTCCCCCTCCCTTGCCTCATCGCACCTTGAAAAACTTGTGTATAGGCGGGTTATAAATGCCATGCCATATCATATCATATCCCTCAGAATCTTAATGGCCCCTGTTCTGGTGGGTGCTGGTTAATGATTCGTGCTCCTTCGTCTCCAGCTACAACCCCGGTCCCTTGGGCTTTGCCTAGTGGAAGGGTATGGCTTGAGAGAGGCTTGGGAGAGGGTGAATTCTGCGTTTCCTCCCTCACCAGCTACTTCTTGCTGCATCTGTTTGTTTCTGGTGCGTTCTATTTCCATTGGTGTCTGTTAGTTGATTTCGTCCGGTTCTGAGATGGAGAGCCAGGTTTTGAGCAGTTTCCTGAATTTTAGGTGGTCTTTTGTATTGTGTATTTCTTTCGGAAGTGTGTTCCAAGTTTTTGCTGCCAGGTTGAGAATGAGGATCCCCCAAGCTTTTTTCTTGTGTATGGTTTCGGTTCCAAGCTTGATCTGAGTGTTCTTGTCAGTTGGTGAATGGTTATTTTCTTTTGTATGCATTCTGCTCCTTGGCCGTGTATTTGTCTGTCTGTTATGCACATCGTTTTGAACGTGATTCGTTGTTTGATTGGCAGCCAGTGTAGTATTTTCTAGTGTTGGGGTAATGTGGTCCCTTCGTGATAGTTTAAGGAGGAATCTTGCTGCTCCGTTTTGGATTTGTTGCAGTTTCTTCAGCAGGTGTTGCGGAATTCCGAGGTAGAGGCTATTTGCGTAGTTAATTTGTGACATGATGAGGGTGATGATTGTCAGTGTTTTATTAGTCAAGGACAGGTACGGTAGGATTATTTTTATTGAGTGTAGAAGGAAGAAGCATTTCTTGATTATAGTGTTTACTTGCGGTTTGAATGTTAGCGCGTTGTCTATTAGGATTCAGAGGTTTTTCACTATTTTCAATGGTGTGGGTGCTGTTCCTAGTTCTGTAGGCCACGGGATATAGATGTTATTTTCCATGTTTTTGGATATAACCATGATTTCTGTCTTGACTGGGTTGAGTTTTAGGCCGCTTGTGTTCATCCATTCGTCAAATTCTTTGAGACATTCTCCCACCGTTGTGTTCTCTTCTTGTCCTTCTTCAATTGTATAGATGATTTGTGTGTCGCCTGCGTATTTGTAGCACGTGAGTCTGTTTTTTGAGGAGCTCGATTTGCGCTGCCAAGTAGATATTGTAGAACAGTTGGGATAGGGATGATCCTTGTGGTACGCAAGGTCTTTATTTTTGGTCTGCTATATTGCATGCTCTATAGTTGTTTTGTGTTGTTATATGTTGTTATGTATTGCTATATGTTGTTATGTATTGCTATATGTTGTTTTGTTAGACAGATAGATTACATTATAGAAGTATTGTAGCGGAAGTTGGCATTAGAAGTCACACACCAACTTAGCATTGATCACTTCACTAAGTGGACTGAAATGTTCCGTTGACAGCATGCTGGCACCATTCAAGTTCCACCTATTATGGCAAGTCTTGCATTTGTCATGGGTTTTGACCCATGTTGAATCAATAGACTGGGTAGATGTGGGGATGAGCTGTCGCCGCCCATTATTCTATCCCAGAACAAACTAAATCAATAGACTGGGTGGATGTGGGGATGAGCTATCGCCGCCCCCATTCAAGCAAGAATAGGAGAACTGCGCAGTTGGCACGAGACCACTCCAAAGATACAACCTTCTTGTGGGGAATTCATTTTCTTAATCCCAAAAATGGTTGCATTACCAGTACTCACCACTATCAGAAAGCCGGCGTTTTAAAACCACCAGACTTTTGTGTAAAACTGAACAAATGAAACAAAACCAGACCAAGGAAAGACTTGCTAAGAGGTGGATACAATGTAAAACTATATTCTGAAATGACTTGAAGGAAGTAATTATTTAATGTATATGTAAAAATTGTAAGTGATTTAAACTGGGAACAAAAAGTGACATTTAGCTGAAACCTGCCTTAATGAAACTGAATTCTGCCTGACATCTACCCCCAACAGGAGTTCATACTGGATCAACAGCTGGCTGCATCCTGAGGTAACATGGCTCTGTTGATTAGATTAGGGGTGGAGCAGCTGGGGACTTCAGGAAACTAAACAAAGGGCCCAGGCAGATGGTTTATTGAGGGGGTTGTAAATGGATTCCTTTTGAACAAAGCCCTTCCTTGACTCAGGCAGATGGTTTATAGGAGAGGTCGTAAAGTGGCTTCCTCTTGGCAGAAACAGGGAGGGGCAGCCCCCTCTGAGGACAGGCTGAGCTTAAAGAAAGTAGGCAAACTGGTTTCTCCACCATGTGACCTGGGAAGACACACCCCTGTTGGCCAGAATATGATTTTAAGAAAGAGGTATAACTCATGGTGCGGACTTGTCAAAATTATCTAAATGATACCATAATTCTTGTGATTTTTCTGCCCACATTTTAAGAGGTTTTAGGACCCCGTGGTATGATCTGGGGGTTTACGAGCGGAAAAGAGGCTGTTACTCTAAATGTATGCATGTAAAAATCTGACACTTCCTTATCTAAATGCCCACATGCCTTGCACACAATTGTATAAATTTGGAGAAAAATCCGATATGGGGAAAGCTACTAAAAAGCGCAAAAAAGTTGCCATTTCTTTACCCAAGCTCCTATAAACGCCAAGGTCGCCATGCATCAGTAATGCATGATGTGTGTATGCAATGACAAACAACTGTGTATCTGTGGAATATGTATTTGAATCAAATATAGATTTGTGGGCAAACTGACCAGGGGAGGATCCTCTGACCCATAAAACCTACAGCATCACTCTGACTCACATTTCCTTCCCCCAATCATGGGAGAGGGGAGAATTGGGCCAATGACAAGTAGAGAGGGGCAGGCTTAGCTAGGCCCAGGCTGTAGTGATACACGAAATTGCAACCTTGCCAATCAGGGCTTTAGATGACAGCATTAGCCGCTGAAAGCCAATAGTGTATTCAAAGTATGTGCTAAAAATGCTGACAGTAGTCTGTTGTAGCACTTCCATTATGCAGTAGTGAGCTACAAGGAATATGATAGACAGGCAGGGAGGGCCCCCAGCTATGTAGCTAATAGGTTTTTGGAGTGTTTGGAACATCATGGCACCTATATAGCGCTTAGATAGCCAGTCTTAAGCGCTATAAACACTAAGCTATGAGTGCATGCCTTTTAGAGCTTGCAGATGGGGTTAATACATCCCTGCTTCCCTTAGAATATTCAGCCTCACTAACGTTGGCCCTGGCTCCAAGCTAATCTTCCTTTTCTCTGGGAAGGTACTGATAAGACATTCCTCAGCCAGCGCAGATGGGAACAAGGGAGGGGGTAGGAGCGAGCAGGGAGCATCTCAGAGAGAGCTGGGTTTTTTCCATGAGCCAGTTGCACAGGGAAAGTTCTGGAACTGTGCGTCATGGTGACTGACAGCAAGAAGTTATAAAATATCCATGCACACATGGATCAGGGGGAGATCGCCTGTGGACTTGATTCGTGCAGAAACAGGTGCCCGGCATTGGCTCATACGGTGTCCTTCAGCATTGTCCTCTGAGCGGGGCTTGTTTACAGCTAGCTTATGAGGGCCCAAGGTCTCCCCAGTGCTGCTTAAAGGGACGTAAGACTGTGTTTCTCTATGTTTCTCTATATTTCTCTATGTTTCTCTATGTTTATCTAAGTTCCATGTTTCACTATATTTTGCATTGCTCTAAGTGTTATGCTTTCTAATATTCTGTAACTTGAATCCCAAATGTATATGAAATTCACTGCTTAGAATAAATATGCTAAAGCTTTGAGGGTGTCATTTGTCACTAGCATGAGATCACTGCTCAGCACAATAGAACCTGTATTTTGGGCTGAATTGGGTATTTTTGCTCTCAAAGGGCTGGCCCCGAGGAAGATTTTGCCCAATATCAAGACATTTGGTGGCAGCTTTGTGGGATTGTGAAGAGCAGTGCCATGCTGACATGACAAATGGTGTGAGAGAACACAGTGTAGAGTGGGGAGCAGGCTGTCGCATTTCCTTGATGGTCTCACTGCAGCTCTGAGACTTCAAAAGGCAGCAATGTTGTGTCGGCTTGCCGTGGCCGATAGCTTGTGTGGTTAAGACTCATGACTGACTCATTGCATGGGATTGGTGCCAGGGAGTACAAGGCAATAAACAAGCGGGAAATGGCTTTGTTTAAAGCACTCCGATGAATGGTTAAGAAAGATGTATGCTCAATTAGAAAAGAATTTTATCATGTGGTTTCCCAAGTTTAAAGTTGTAATTTGGAATGCATAATGAGACGGAGTTCTCATCTCTATTCTGTCATGAGGGCAGGAAAAAAAAAATAATAATTGCAGGGATTTGACATGCAAATTGTGAATAGTGATTTAACCATTGACTCAGCCCCAGTGTGCTAGCGAGTGGGGGCTGTAATGTTCGGAGGCGAAGGTTCGTCTTTTTTGATATATGCTTTTGAAGGGTTGGCATTCCTGAATAATGAGGAAGGGGAATGAGCCATGCTTAGGAGAATGAGTAACATCTGTGCTGAGAGCCTAAAGAGTTTTTTTCTTTCTTTTGGCAACTGTAAAATTCCATGTGCTAATGGTGGCAAATTCTGTTTAAAGGAAACACACTAAAATGGTTATATTGCATTTTAGGCTGTGCCATGCTTTTATTGGGTGAGAGACTCACTTAAAAGGAAAGTGAGTGAATGTTATTTGGATTTTCGATTTTTGTGTACTGATTTGAAATTGCAGAACCAGCTTGCAATGGTTGGGGGGAAAAACAATTTATATTTTTCTAAATTGCCCCTGGAGTATTTTTGACTGTCCCCATGCTATGCCATGGATTTGTGCTGTTGCCTCAAAAGTGATGTATGCTTTGAAAATAGTGACCTGTTGACTGTGATACATGGGGAAAAATGTTGTTGACACATTAAACAGCCCACAAGCAATAGAGTGTGGGTTGTTCTTGCAGAAAAAAAAAAACGTGCAGGGAGCTGCACTAAATATGGCATTTTTATTTTTTAAATGCACTGAACTGAGTGGTTATAGTTTGGCAATGGTACAACAGAATGAAACATCTGTGTGTGATAAGATAGCACAAAGATTTAATGGGTTGTGAGTTCTCTTGAAAGATCGCACATTACAAGAAAAAAAAGACGCTTTGACATTTTGCAAAATTACATGGAGTAGAAAAATGACAAGAAAAGTGCCGCTTTTGAAAACAAGAGTCTTGCTGTGTGTGCAGAGCTTGTGCCTTGAAGCTGTCTTGGGCGAGGTGCGTGAAGGCAAGCAAAAGCAGAAACAGTACAAGAAAGAGTTAATCTGGATGAATTGTCTGAAACGAGTGAAGCCGCCACAGTATAAGAGTTATAGGCAAAAGAGATAAGCTGCGTGCTAATGGCGCTGCCAGGTGCACACGAAAGATAAACATGCCTGCATTCCTGAGGAAGGGGGAGCAAAAAACAGAGAGCTGTTCAAAAAGTAAAGAATTTGCCTAGTAAACTGTGGTACGGAGCAAAGGCTTCATGCAGGATGGCAGACGGGCACATCACATCTGAACATTTACCTATGCATCTGTGAATGGGCCAAGAAAAGACAGCTGCCCATTCCAACAGATATTACTGTGCAAACCGCATTCCCATGTGATGTGATGTGAAGTGAAGTAAAGCGCTATTGCTGTGCAAGCTGCATTCCAATGCTCCATGTGATGTGAACTGAAGTAAAGCGCTGTGCACTGGAGAAGAAACCTCTAGGCGCTTTGAGAAGAGAAAATACACATCTGGCAAACTGCAAGCTACATTGCCAGGGGATGGAGTAACTGACAAAGACATTATGGCCTTCCAGATGGAAGCAAAACTGACAAAAGTGCTTAGCCGTTTTGCAAGAGACAACATGCAGAGCGGGGCTTTGAAGTAAAACATGAACACTGCACATTAGCCATGATCCAGAAGCCACACGGCTTAGTGCAAGAATGAATGATTTGTTGAAGCAACAAAAGAAACTGACTCAGACTATCGCACTCAAAGGAGTGGTTCAAAAACAGCAAACGCCCTTTGAAAAAAAATGATGACAAGTGAAAAAACCAGAGGCTTGAAAAGACACTGCTAAGAAAAGAAAGATAAATACTGAAAGACTTTACCTTTGAAAAATGGAGTGATGCCAGCAGGGCAACCTAAACCAAGATCATGGGACACTGGAAGCAAGTTGGCGCCTGGCATTGGTGATCGCTTTGGTGAAAAAGAAAAGCATTGTGCGACCTGGGTACTTACTATATGGCTTTGTAAAAGCACAGATCAGTCTGAGGTACCATTGACCAGCTATGATTGCATTGCACAAATGAGTTTGTGATTAGGCAGTTACACCCCGTATGGTTGAGTGTAAATAAGCCCCCAGAAACATGCAGAAAGGTGATAAATAATTGCAGTAGCAATGACAAAGTGTGTAGTTACCTGATGAGACTTTTTGAAGATGGGGGTGGTATTATGGGAAGGGGTGGATAACGCTGATATTGAAGTTTTGATGACATCCTAACATTTCCGTTTGTATTTTGCCTAGGCAAAGCACGACAAGACATTTCATAATATAGGAAGATAATGTGCAGTTTGTGGGTGACACTGATCAAAGAAGGGTCAGACGCATTCTCAGAGAAAGCGAGCCACTGCGACATGCTATTTCAACTTTAACGTGCCCTGCACCGCACTCAATGCTGTAACCTGCGAATAGTGTCCAACAGAGTAATAACTTTTACTGAATTGGCACGATGCAGACTTGGCTAATTATCAAGTATTTGATGCTACACATTTAAATGACATGTTTTGCCCTTTCTTGTTTAAAGGACTATGGACAATGAATTATGGACTGTAACATCAGGCACCACATACAGCTGTGTGACACAGCAATTGAATGCTAACACATTGAAAAATGGTTTTTAAATGCACTGTTGAGATGAATCTGAAAAAACCAAATGGTTTTACTCTTCCAACTGAATGGCTTTAACCAGAGATGTTTTGTTTTTTGAAAAAAAAAATATTCTACATTGCACGTAGGCAGGAGAATGATTTATGAACTGTTGGGGCAGCAGAATTATGCAAGCAGGAGTGTAATTAATTTTGAGATAAGATGAGTGCGCACATCAAAGTCACCTGTGCGTAGGTTAAGATTCTTAATTGAAGTAATGCTGCCAAGTGTATGAGCTATAATTTGAAATGGTAATCTTTGAAACACTGGATACTTTTACAGCCAGCTTAAGGCAGGTAAATGAAACCATGACTGACTTGATGTTTGATTTTATGACACAGAGTGTGACACGGTTTTTTGTTAAACCAACCAGTTTCATGTTTTTGTGGGGACAGCTGTCTCCAGCACACTAATGCAAAGAGTCACCTTTTGATTGTAAACATTTGGAATAATTCTTTGGAAAAGCGCTGCAAATGAGTATCCACATGGAATTGCTAGAGTACTGGCCTGGCACATTGTCAGGCATCTTTTGTCACTGAATGGATACCATTTGTTTAATTTGTCTAATGTGATGTTTTTCTGACCAAGAACTGCAGCGAGTGTTCTCGCCAAGATTTAATGAACTATAACTTGACTAAATGAATTTTTTCCATGGTGTGATGAAACAGCCACTGCCGGATAGTAGTATGGTGTTTGTGGCTAAAGTTAATATTGTATATGGTAGATATCCCACTTGAAGAAGGGTATTCTCCAAGTCACAGAAGGTAGACACTGTGAACCTGTTAGATTTTCCAGTGGTAAGACAACATGTAAATTGTAGACTGATAATGCACACCTTCATTATTACAGTGCTACACTTAGACATAGATTTATGATGCAATGTTTCCTTAATACTACCAAGCTGCTACAAATGGAGTCCATTTCTATGGCCCACCACTAGAGTGCGTGTAGCTAGGGAGCTAGATTCATTAATTGCAGGAGCTTTATATGCTTGTGACATAGAAACTGTGCACAATAAGCTAGCCACTATGGGTTCTGATGCCAGCTCTGCTATAGAACTTCTGGCCTAGTGGGGCCCATTGATATGCCCAGCACTGCTACAAGTATTGACAGCCAATTGAAGATAACAGAATTTTAGACATGAAGACATTTTTGTCTGCCATAGGGCAGGTCAACAAGACTGCTAAATACACACAATGCATTGTATGGCAAACATTGTTAAATCAGCAGGTGTTGGCTTTTTACTGGGTGGGGGCGACCATCCTCCACACACTGGCACGCAGAGCTACAGTTACCAGCATACATATGGATTGAATTGCTTGCTTTTGATTGCATGAATAACACATGCCATGCTTTGATGTAAATTAGTAGAATTGTTTTTATTTAG
This sequence comes from Ambystoma mexicanum, assembly GCF_040938575.1. NCBI lineage: Eukaryota > Metazoa > Chordata > Amphibia > Caudata > Ambystomatidae > Ambystoma > Ambystoma mexicanum. The sequence continues at coordinate 96,752,138 of NC_090922.1, forward strand.
ACAACCTGGTGCCCATGGGTTCACCTTGTTCAAGAAATTAGATGGTTTCTGGTTGGGTTCCACCTACCTGGGGGAAGTGTCTAGTCACACAGCCCATAGTCACGCTTGAATGCCCTGGGATCAGGGGGAGGGTAGGCCCTTAGGGTGAAAGGCTGCCAGGTTTTAGAATTGGTAACCATACATAAATGCAATAGTGCATTGTAGATTAGACTACACTGGATTGCCTTGACATTTTAACTGCATGCTGCTTTTTAACTGACAATCAGTTATACAAAATTGATTTAGGTATTTTTGTGTAGGCCAGGTTTTGGCTAGAGTAAATGTCCATGTTCACTTGGCGTAGGTATTTTTGTGTAGGCCAGGTTCTGGCAAGGGTATATGTCACTGTTCACTTTGTGTACATTTTTGTTTAGGTAGTGTTTTACCTTGCATGCCACGCTAACTAACCGCTAGAAGATAGTTTGCTTAAACCTCTTGCAAAGCCCCTAGGTCTTTATCACTGCACTAAATACTATGTTGATAGGTATTAGTCAGCATTTGTTGCACAAACGTTGAATAGGGGTGGAATGTAGTGATACACGAAATTGCAACCTTGCCAATCAGGGCTTTAGATGACAGCATTAGCCGCTGAAAGCCAATAGTGTATTCAAAGTATGTGCTAAAAATGCTGACAGTAGTCTGTTGTAGCACTTCCATTATGCAGTAGTGAGCTACAAGGAATATGATAGACAGGCAGGGAGGGCCCCCAGCTATGTAGCTAATAGGTTTTTGGAGTGTTTGGAACATCATGGCACCTATATAGCGCTTAGATAGCCAGTCTTAAGCGCTATAAACACTAAGCTATGAGTGCATGCCTTTTAGAGCTTGCAGATGGGGTTAATACATCCCTGCTTCCCTTAGAATATTCAGCCTCACTAACGTTGGCCCTGGCTCCAAGCTAATCTTCCTTTTCTCTGGGAAGGTACTGATAAGACATTCCTCAGCCAGCGCAGATGGGAACAAGGGAGGGGGTAGGAGCGAGCAGGGAGCATCTCAGAGAGAGCTGGGTTTTTTCCATGAGCCAGTTGCACAGGGAAAGTTCTGGAACTGTGCGTCATGGTGACTGACAGCAAGAAGTTATAAAATATCCATGCACACATGGATCAGGGGGAGATCGCCTGTGGACTTGATTCGTGCAGAAACAGGTGCCCGGCATTGGCTCATACGGTGTCCTTCAGCATTGTCCTCTGAGCGGGGCTTGTTTACAGCTAGCTTATGAGGGCCCAAGGTCTCCCCAGTGCTGCTTAAAGGGACGTAAGACTGTGTTTCTCTATGTTTCTCTATATTTCTCTATGTTTCTCTATGTTTATCTAAGTTCCATGTTTCACTATATTTTGCATTGCTCTAAGTGTTATGCTTTCTAATATTCTGTAACTTGAATCCCAAATGTATATGAAATTCACTGCTTAGAATAAATATGCTAAAGCTTTGAGGGTGTCATTTGTCACTAGCATGAGATCACTGCTCAGCACAATAGAACCTGTATTTTGGGCTGAATTGGGTATTTTTGCTCTCAAAGGGCTGGCCCCGAGGAAGATTTTGCCCAATATCAAGACATTGGCACACACCCATTTTCAAAACACATAAAAAGAGACTGCTGGGACAGGTAGAGACATTCAAATCCAGTTGCTGCAGAGCGTTTTGCCGGACCACACAACATCCAGAAGATACCAGTTCCAGACTGACTCCAGCTACATACTCCAGAACCTAGAACTTATACTTTAGAACCTAATTCAGAGGCCTAAAACCACAAGCTGAATTCTCTGCAGCAGGCCTCAAATCATTGCAAGCTACTCACAGCCGGGCGAGCTGCTTGAATCCCTTGCCAAGAACTTTTGCCAGGTCCAGTGCAGAGATCCAGGAGCCGTGCAGAGACCGCTGTATCCGGTCAGACCAGACCAGTGCCAGACCAGACCAGACCAGACCGTGCAGAACCGCAGACCCAGAGACCAGATCGCTGTGAAGTGCCGCTACCCTGATTGATCAGATCCGTGACGAGGTCCAGTCCTTCCAAAATATATTTTGAGTACTTAGGTCAGATTGTGACAGAAATAAGCTCTTAGTTTAAAATAATCTAATCCAAACTATTTTAACCTAAGTAGAACTGCCTCCTAGAAATCGTGTCATCTGTCATGTGTAAAGCTGCACAACTGTCACCTGTCAATTCTGAAGCTGCAAGCTGTCACCTGTCATTTTGAGTTTACTTTAAATCCAAAAAACTACCTTTATTCAATCGTCCGTATCTCTGGAACCGCTTGGGATAGGAACTAAATGTAACTTTCCTCTGAAAGCTTACAATCTCAGCTTTCCATCGAACCTAGAACCGACTTGCTACTCCTTATACTTTTGCCGTAATCACGATTCACGCACTCGCGAATTTTACCGCGATTTGCGATTTGGTTAAAAATCCAGCCACGTGTAACCAGCAGCAGTCATTTCTTTCCTTGCTAAATATTTGTTTGCCTCTTAATCACCATCTCTGAATCATTGCTAAAGTGAGCCTGAACTCATCCCAAGTATCTCTCACTCACCCTGAACCTCCTAAAGGGAATTAAAAGCATTTTCAGCATATTTCTCACTTCATTGCCACCACATTCAAAGCACTTGGGCCTGTGTTTTAAAACTCATACCGGTTTTCTCTAAGCTTGCTGGGGGGAACTGAATTTCGTACTGTATTTGATTGCATTCCTGAGAACCGTGTGCTCCTCTTTCCATCTACTTCCATGTCTTACATTGCATAGGGGAGGGGGCTGAATTGCCAGAGAAAAAGTGATTATATTATCTTTTGCTAAAATCATCTCAAGTATTTCTGTACTGCATTTTATTCCTCATTGCTTTTCCCTTGAAATCATAAAAGTATTTTTGCTACTTGATCCATCCTATACTAACTCCTCATTGATTATAAAGAAGGGTGCTAGTGTCAGATTACCCATTGTTGATTAACATTATATTTATAAGGGCGATATTGATTATTAATTTGTTATAAAAGCGTGGTATCTATATTTTGTCTTATTTCTCAAATAAACCTTTTAAACTTGCAAAACAGAACTACTTCTTGGCTCAGTGGGGTCAGGGGGATTCTAAGAGAGGGGTGTTATATAGGGGTAGTCATCCAGAACTCATGAACTGGACATAAAGATATATCAATAAAGGTTTCCATTCAGTATCCCAGACTAGGCATTGACTTAGCTGTAGTGTTGAATTGAATCTTCTTACAAATTGGGGGCTCGTAGCCGGGGATTCCGGATTAGATCTATCACTTTTGCAGATTAATACAGTGTGCTAACTGACAAGATACATACATCCGGTCGGATCACCACGCTGTGTTACGCTGTAAAGCACTCCTCAAAAGGATGCTCTAAGGGAAAGGTCTGTTTTGCAAACATAAAATACAAACGTTTGTAAGTCAGGAAGGAACTCAAATTCCAGAATGACGACCTTGGTAGATATGAAAATAGCCAGAGAGCACTTCTTACATAAGCTATTTGTGAGAGGTGAGTGGACTCATCAGGACCAGACGGTCTGGTTGCAGGCAATCGCACCCCAGATCACTGAAACAGGGTCAGATATATGGAGAGACCAGGGTCCCTTACATGTGGCCCTGAGTGAACTATATATGGCCCCTAAGGCCAAGGATGAGCACAACAAGATTGCCAGGGTAGCGGCATATTTATATTTACATATGGGAGCCATGCAGGACAAATGTGCTGAAGGCCAAGATCTGGCGAGTAGGCAACTGCTGGCATTACAGAAGGCCCAATCTGATCTAGACTCTTCTGAGCAGAGGCTGCACAGAAGCAAGGAGTCCGAAAATGAGAGTAGACAGTACATCATTAAAATAAAGAAGGATATGGATATCCTGCAACAGGAAAAGATGGACCAGGATACCAGAATTCTGGCTTTGCAGAAGGAGCACCAGGACAGTCTGGACTCCTTACTGCAGAGCCAGAAAAAGCTGGAGCAACAGATCAATTTCAACAGGGCATGCACAGAGCAGGTAGCCACCCTGCAAATCCAACTAGATAGAGAGAAAGAGGAAAGCAATACATTGATTTTGAAAGACCTGGATACCCAGGCAGAGTTTGATGAAGAACATCAGAAAGCTGGTGCCTTCCAAAGGCAAAGGGACAACCTGGCGGCACAGATGCAGACTCTTAGTCAGGAAAGGGATACCTTAGGCCAGGAAGTCTGCCACTTAAAAAGGAAAATGGAAGAAAATCACCTGGCCCTCCAGGGACTGGGTGACCTCCAAAAAGAACACCAGAACTTGTTAGAGCACACCAGGAGGGTGGAGGATGCTCTGGCAAGAAAGGAGCAGGCCAATAGGGACACAGCTCAGGAGGTAACCCTCCTGCAGCAGAGACTGGCCCAGTACTCCAGGACCAATCAGGAGGCACAGAGAGAAAATGAGGCTCTCTATCAGCACGATGATAGGCTCCAGCAACAGGTAGCGATGCAGGAGAGACTGATAGAGTCTAGTAAGGCCTTAACTGAGGAACTGAAAGTGCAGGCTCTTGCATTGCAACAGGAAGCAGGGGCGGATAGAGATGAGGTTCGCTGGGAAAGAGAAACTCCTGAGCATAACCTCAGGAGCCCTAGTACCAGAGGCCTTCATCTCTCCCAGTCCCTGGACTCCGCCACCCGCATGTCCCCTCGCGCACATGAGCCCAGGGCCACGGGGATGGCAGATTACTATCCAGCTAGAAGTATGGGGCTCATAGGCCAGTACCTCCCAGGAATGGATGGGCGGGTACCCGGGTATGGGCACCCAAGCACAGTGCAATTTAGTGGGGAACCCCAGGAGAGTAGGCCCATTAAGGGCATCCTGAAAACCTCTGCCCAGTTAGGTCAGTGGGGGGGATACGCAGCAAATCCTGGTAGCAAGGAGGGATCTGAAGACTCCTCTGAGTGTCACAGGAGACCAGGTCCCCACATTCTGCCAGCCATTCCCAGGCCCGCAGAATCCGGGAAAACCTGGAAGATCAGACGGGCACCTCTGGGAGCAGTGCTTCTGAGTCGGAGGATGAATGGACCAGGGTTACCCGAACCAAAAAGGCCAATAAGGCAAAAAAGGGCCTTGCTTAAGGACCCCTTAAAGCAGATCAAGGCAATCAGGAGTGTCATCACTCCTTATCATAAGAACGCCAAGTATTCCGTTTGGGAACACTTGGAGCTCTATGAGCAAATGATGGAGACTTTCCATTTGAAGGACAGTAGTAGCTGCATCCAGTACGTCAAATGGACATTCTCCCCAGAATACTCCAGATTCTTTGCAGGGCTGGAGGACCAAAATCATTTAAGATGGTCCACCTATAAGGCGGCCATCTTGAAACATTTTTCTGTTCACAGAAATCCTCAAGAGGCTCGCAAGGCAGCCTACAATTTGCAATGTGGGGAGGATCAGGCCCCACAAGAGTTTGTGCAGGAATTAAAGCGTGCTTTTGCGCAGACCACCAGAAGGGTGCGCACGGATAGCAGAGAATTTATCAATACATTTTTCCATGCCTTACCCAAATACATAATGACCCAGCTCGTGAGAGATTTTCATGAGAAAAGATCTTTAGACTGGGTCATTGAACAGGCTACCCGGATCTATGAGGTGCAGAAGCCTATCGAAAATAAAAATAACGCGCCGAAAAACCCCAAAACCAACAGCACCCCTGCTGCTGCCAAGGTGGCAGAGGTAAAGGTTGCCCCCGTTTTAGATTTGGAGATGGGGGCACCTAAAAACCTGCCTACACCAAATAATTCACAGCCCAGAAGGCCCTTGGGCCAGTCACAGACGGAGTAGAGGAGGTAGTCCCACAAATGGGGTCCCCCGCTCCCCTGACTATGTAAGTCCCAGCTATAAGGGAAACCGACCAATCCTGGGTTATGTGTGGACTCCTCCAGCCCAAAAGGGGGAGGTCCGGCCAAGCACCTAACCCAGGGAACTTCCCTCCCAACTTCCCACAGGAGGGCAGAAATTCTCCAAATCCTGGGCAGAACTTTTTCCCCAGGTATCCACCCAATTTCCAGCCCCAAAATCATCCATCCTTCTTTCCCCAATTCCCTGAGCCCAGACAAACTAATCCGAGAGAGGGGAGGCCAAGGGTGGAGGGGTAGAAAATAGAGCCCCGTATCAGCCTGAGCGGGTTTCACAACTTGAGCGCCAGGTCCAAAATATGGCACGAGATCTGGGTCACATACTGAGGGCTCAACAGAACCCTCAGATGAGCATGCCACCGCAGAATGCCCCAAACTCGGGACCTGGTGCTCCAGAACAATGACGGGGCAGCACCCCGATAACCCACCGGTTTCCAGGGAGGAGGCACAAGGGGAAGGGGGGTGTAAAGCCTTGGAGGAAGCTTCCTTCCCAACTTGTAAACATCCCCTGGAAAACCAGGAACCGGAAACAAAATCTCCTGCCCCTGAAAGCCTGCCTCCAAAGGAGCAGAGGAGGGGTAGGAGAAACAAAGGACCCAAACAGACCCACTTTGTGGAGGAGGTACAGGTCTTCCAATTTGAGGGAGAGGGATCCTCAGAAGATCCTGGGAAAAGGATCTTCTCCTTCAGAGATGGGGGAACTCCTCCCAAAGAAAAATGGGTCCCAAGGGATTCCAATCCAGACTGGGGAGATATGGAGACTGAGCTACCGCCACTCATCATCTCATCCCAGAACCCACAATACCGAAATCCCGTGGCTCAAACCCATCCTGGTGACTGCCTCCAAAAAGGGGGGGGGCAGCCCAGAACCGGAACCAGGGGAACCCACAATGGCTCTGATCTCCAGTTGCCAACTTTTTCTTTCAGATTCCCAAGGCTCTCCACAGAATTCTGCCCAAATCTCTTCGCTAGCAATGTCCAAAACCAGAAAGTTGATTTTGGTCCTCCAGCCCACCAGTTGTCCAAAAATGTGCATTATCTGTGCCCCTTTGAGGAGAAGGAGGGAAGATATTATGCCCCAGTACAGGTACAGGGGCAGGGTACAATTTTGGCACTGGTGGACACTGGATCCCAAGCTACCCTTCTGTCCAAAAGGGCCTTTGAGGAACTAAATGCAGGAAGGGGGGAGAATTACCGAATTTCTCTCACCTCTATTCCTGGACAACTGCAGAACTTTGATGGGAAGGAAATTCGCGTTGAGGGGACTGCAGACTTGGACATTAAAATTGGGTGACACAAGGTGAAACACCCGGTCATAGTAGTGACTCCAGAGGGCACCCCTTGTTTACTAGGGAATGACCTCCTGAGAAGGTTGTCACCCCTAATAGATTGCGTAAACAAGGTCCTCTGGACCCAGACTAGCCGACCAATAAAATTAAAACAGAGTGTCAACCATGTTAGTTTAAATGCCACCTGCCACATGGTTGAACAAAAATCTGACCAAGTAGAATTTCACTTCCAGAACAACCAAATTCCAGACGTGACAGTAATAGCAGTAGGACAACAGACTGGTGATGGGGGGTCCTCTCTATTTCTGAAAATCAACCTTCCTTCCAGTTTAAGGTGGTATTCCACACTGGAAGGAAACACCCTGAAATTATTTACTAATCCACAATCAGACACTCCCATCCCTATAGTCCAGAAAGATGTGAAATCAGCTCAGAGCCTGGCTGATATTCAGCAAATTGGAGAGCAGTTGTTCATCCCTGTTCAGTTAAATGATGGGAAGGACTCGGTTCTCGCTCGAGTGTGTGTGAACAACAGTAAGAGCTTCATCAGCGAAGCCATGTTCCGCCAACTCCCAAAAGATCCAGCCATCCCCACATTCAAACTGATAGACAAATGGGAAATGGACCTGGAAGCACCCAATTCCAAACATCTCCTGCCAAGCAGGTGTATGCTCAAAATCTCCATTGGCAACAAGAGCATAGTCCATAATTGTTGGGTCGTGCGAGACGTCACTGCCGCCTTTTACTTAGGCAGTGACATTCTCAATCGCTTTGCCATTAGTTTGGACCTAATAAACTTCAAAGCTTGGTCCCGATTAGCGGATAATCCCCTGGGATTTGATGATTCAGAAAAAGCATTTAGGTCAGCTCAATTGCTACCTTATGCAGTTGAAATTCAGATTAAAGAGGAAGTCACCATCCCAGAAAGGACCCGACAATTCTCCCTGGAAGTGAAAGTTAAAAGAGGACAAAAATTGAAAAACCTGATGCTTACATACATCTAAATGCTTCTCTCCAACAGCAAGGGTTAGGGGTAAACCCAACACCATTAGTCAACAAAGAACATGACACCATTCCAATAGAGGTGGATAACAGCGACTTAAAGAGTATTACTCTAGCTGCAGGCACCATTATTGGAATGGCGATTGATGACCGACATTTTTCCATTGATTTAGGAAATTAACTGTTGGGACCAATCCCAAAGGACTATTTTGACAGTGACAGTGAGGACAATACATCACCAGACAGGATTTTCACCCGGCATGGGGGGAACTTCCTGGTGTACACTTCTTGCCCTTATGGTAAGGAAGATGTGACTTGTGACTTCAAGAGGGATGAGGTGATTTTCCAGGTCCATGAGGGCTGCCTTCCCCACCTGAAGCCTCCAGTCCAAATCAGCACTCTGACCAGGGACTTCTCCACCCAGCTGGAGGAAGCCGCTGAGATAGCCAAACCGGAAGTCTTTCCAGGCTTCAGGTAGATGGTGGAAGAGAGTCAACCTAGCTGATGCCTGTGTGACTCTGGAACAGAAGCAAAAGTTGAAACAAGTTTTCTTGGATTTCCAAGATCTCTTTGCGGTAGACTCATATGACTGTGGTCGCACCGACATCCACACAACAACAATTCCCACGGACCCTGGAATGACTCCAGTGTTTGTGAAGCAATATTGCTTGCCTCTCGCATCCATGGAGTCCCTTACTGAAATAATTAAGAACCTTGAGTCCCGGGGAATAATCCATCCAGTCCACAGCACTTTCAATAACCCGGTGCTGGGAATATTGAAGCCAAACGGCCAGTGGAGACTCTGCGCTGACCTTAGGGAGCTCAACAAACGGGTCCATACTTCCCAATGGCCTCTGCCCTACATTGACCAAGGGCTGGCCCAGATTCAAGGGTCACAAGTATTCACTGCAATAGACCTGACCAATGGATACTGGACCGTGCCTGTCAGTAGGGAGGACCAATACAAACTGGCTTTTACCTTTGGGGGCCAGCAGTACACCTGGACCCGGACTCCCTTCGGATACCTCAACTCCGGCAATGAATTCAACATTTTCCTACATAAGGCCATGCCTGACCTGGGTGCGAGGGGTAACCTGGCTTATGTAGATGATGTTCTCATCAAAAGTTAATCTGTGGAGGAACACATAGCGGAGATCCATTATGTTCTGACACAGTTGAGGGCTGCCGGAGCAAAACTTTCCTTTCAGAAAGCACAGTGGTCTAGAACCCGTGTTAATTTCTTGGGGCATGAGATTACTCCTCAGGGTCTCTGTCCCCAAGAAAAGAAAGTGGAAGCACTCCAGAAACTGAAAGACCCCACCACTCTGTGGGAACTAAGGAGCCTCCTTGGACTGACTAATTACAGCAGAAAGTTCAATGAAGGCTACGCAGAGATCACTAGACCCCTGATTCATCTCTTGAAGGGGGGGTCAAGTGGGAATGGGGTCCAGAACAATCCGAGGCGGTAAGACAACTCAAAATAAGCCTCTCACAAGCGCCTTGCCTAGCTTACCCTGTCAGAAACAAGGAGTTCTTCCTGGAGACGGGGTTCTCTAATACGTGCTTGATGGCAGTATTATACCAAAAGCATGACAAGGTCAATAAAGTAATCTCCTATGCGAGCAAAACTTTATCCTCTGTGGAGGAAAAATTCAACGATTGTGAGAAGGCACTCCTGGCAACGGTGTGGGCATTGAAGAATTACCCCCCGTTTATCCAGGAGGAACACATCATAGTGGAGACTCCACACCAGCCTCTGCAATATCTCCAAAGTGACAGAATCCGGGCCGGAAATGTGAGTAATTCCCAAATGACTTCCTGGATTCTGTCAATGCAAGGCTTTCCTGTGGAGGTCAGATATGGCCAAAACAAGAAGAGTCCCCTTGCGCAAGGTCTGGCTGACTTGCATGATTGTGCCGGAGAAAGCTGTCTCGAGGACGAAAGTCTAAAAATCAAGGACAACATGGAGGCATACCTTAATTCCCCACACAAAGTCTTTGAAGAAGACAAGTGCGAGGGAATGCTCACTGTCTATGTGGATGGATGCTCTTACCATGTTGACAACGACGGGGAGAAAGAACTGGTGGCTGGCGTAGGGAATGCATGGGTGAAGGAGTTCCCAGATCCCTCCGCTGGATACAAAATTGTTCCCCGAAGTAGTTAGGTGGCAGAATTGATGGCTGTGCATCAGGCCATCCTCACTGCTGTCCAGCATCAATTCCACAAACTGGTCATAATCACAGATTCGGATTATGTACGGAACGGGTTCGTGGAGCACCTAGTCAACTGGAAAACCAGAGGCATGTTATGCGCCAATAACAAACCCCTGAAACATGGGAAGTTAATCCAAAACATTGATGATCTGGTCACATCGAATGGGATGACCATCTACTGGAAAAAGATCAAGGGTCATTCCAAAGTAGAGGGACCAGACAAAACTGGAAATGACTTAGTTGATCAGCTGGCCGAACCCGGGGCCATCCAAGGGGATCTAATCGAAATAGAGTCCCTGTTGGGGGAAATCCAGGTCACCGCTATCACTAGGTCCCAGACAAGTGCTCACAATGATCTTTCAACTGCACAATGGAGTAAGGAGACCCCTGATGCTGATTTAATTACAGCTCAGAAGGGGGATCCAATTATTGGTAAGTTTTACCAACACCTTGAGGACCCTGAGAACTTTCCCCTGATAGATACCGATTACATTGGGAAAGAGGACCTAAGAGTGTTGATGAAATGTCCAAAAATGTTCCAAATCCAAGACGGTTTGTTGGTAAGGAAATCCCAAGCTGGCCATGATCAGTGGGTGGTTCCTACCTCATTCCGAAGCCTGATGTTAAGTCACGCCCATGATGCGGCCACCGCCGGTCATAGGGGGTTTCACACAACACAGGAAATCCTGAGAGAGGTTGCATACTGGCCACACATGGGGCAGGACCTCGACCAATACTTGAAGGGGTGTCTTGTGTGTGCACAATTTCAGCCATCATCCCTCACACACCGTGCGCCTCTCCAAAAGAGGGGGATGACACTGCCATGGTCAGATTTGCAAATCGACTTTGTAGGCCCTGTGATTCGCTCGTCTAGAGGAAACAAGTACATGTTGACCGTTACATGCTTGTTTACCAAGTGGGTGGAATGTCTCCCAGCCCCAAACTGCAAGGCAGAAACAGCAGCTGCCCTGATGATTAACCACATCTTTTCCCGTTTTGGTCTACCTCAAAGGATTGAGTCAGACATAGGTAGCCACTTCACCAGTGAAGTAATGACAAAGTTGTGGGAGATACCTGGGGTTAAAAGGAAGCTGCATATTGCTTTGGGATATCCGATTACCTCTGGTCCTAATGGCCATCAGATCTACCCCTTCATCTGCAACCAAAATGTTGCCTTTTGAGTTGATGACTGGACGCAAGATGGTTCTTCACCAGCATTTACTCTACAGAACCCAAGAGCAAACGTTGATAAATGCCTCCACAACTCATGAGTATGTGGAGAATTTAAGGAAACACCTTCAGCATGCTTTTGTCTATGCTCAGCGGAATCTAGAAAGATCAGCCGAGAGCATGAAGACCCACTATGATTTAAAAACTACCCGAAAGGAATATAAGGTGGGTGATCGGGTCTATCTATACAATTTCCAAAGAAACCAGGCCAAACAGAGAAAATGTTTGCCTACATGGAAGGGACCGTTTGAAATTATAGACAAGGTCTCCCCTGTGGCCTACAAGATCCGCATCCCCAAAGGCGGTTTGGCAGAGGGGGAAGACAAGTGGGTACATATAAATCAGCTAAAGTGTTGCCATCCCAGGCACACTCTGCAGCAACTGAAGGAGTCCTCTGCAATACCAGAGGGGACAGCTCCAGATTAATTCAGTTCCAACCCTAAAATATCCCACATATAGTCTCTAAAATATTATACTCTTGTAAGCCACTGTCTTTGAATGATAACTTGTATCTCAAAAGTAAAATGTTAGGTATGTTAAAGTATAAAATGTATATGTCTGCCACACCATTAATAGTGGTGGAAAAATGTCTACGAATAGGTATTGCCGCTTTTCCTTTGTCGTCCTAGGAGAAAGAAAACCTGGAGACTGACCAAGGAGGACGACCGTGGACCGGGAGCCGAGACCCGAGGGGCCCAGGGTACCGCCCAATCCTCCCATCAGGACCAGCAAAGAGAACTGATTGATCGACTGGAGGGAGGAAAAGATGCTGAACTGTGCCACCTACAGGATTGGAAGAAGATAATGGGGACATACCAGCGCAAGGGCTCAAAACCTCCTTTGCACCCGACTTCCCCTCGACTTGAATCAAAACGCAGTCGGCAGGGGGATTTGTCATGGGTTTTGACCTATGTTGAATCAATAGACTGGGTAGATGTGGGGATGAGCTGTCGCCGCCCATTATTCTATCCCAGAACAAACTAAATCAATAGACTGGGTGGATGTGGGGATGAGCTATCGCCGCCCACATTCACGCCAGAATAGGAGAACTGCGCAGTTGGCACGAGACCACTCCAAAGATACAACCTTCTTGTGGGGAATTCATTTTCTTAATCCCAAAAATGGTTGCATTACCAGTACTCACCACTATCAGAAAGCCGGCATTTTAAAACCACCAGACTTTTGTGTAAAACTGAACAAATGAAACAAAACCAGACCAAGGAAAGACTTGCTAAGAGGTGGATACAATGTAAAACTATATTCTGAAATGACTTGAAGGAAGTAATTATTTAATGTATATGTAAAAATTGTAAGTGATGTAAACTGGGAACAAAAAGTGACATTTAGCTGAAACCTGGATTAATGAAACTGAATTCTGCCTGACATCTACCCCCGACAGGAGTTGATACTGGATCAACAGCTGTGTTCCCAGGCCTGGCTGCCAGGCCTGGCTGCATCCTGAGGTCACATGGCTCTGTTGATTAGATTAGGGGTGGAGCAGCTGGGGACTGCAGGAAACTAAACAAAGGGCCCAGGCAGATGGTTTATTGGGGGGGTTGTAAATGGCTTCCTTTTGAACAAGGCCCTTCCTTGACTCAGGCAGATGGTTTATAGGGGAGGTCGTAAAGTGGCTTCCTCTTGGCAGAAACGGGGAGGAGCAGCCCCCTCTGAGGACAGGCTGAGCTTAAAGAAAGTAGGCAAACTGGTTTCTCCACCATGTGACCTGGGAAGACACACCCCTGTTGGCCAGAATATGATTTTAAGAAAGAGGTATAACTCATGGTGCGGACTTGTCAAAATTATCTAAATGATACCATAATTCTTGTGATTTTTCTGCCCACATTTTAAGAGGTTTTAGGACCCGGTGGTATGATCTGGGGGTTTACGAGCAGAAAAGAGGCTGTTACTCTAAATGTATGCATGTAAAAATCTGACACTTCCTTATCTAAATGCCCACATGCCTTGCACACAATTGTATAAATTTGGAGAAAAATCTGATATGGGGAAAGCTACTAAAAAGCGCAAAAAGTTGCCATTTCTTTACCCAAGCTCCTAGAAACACCAAGGTCGGAACAGTGCCTCCCATCAGTAATGCATGATGTGTGTATGCCATGACAAACAACTGTGTATCTGTGGAATATGTATTTGAATCAAATATAGATTTGTGGGCAAACTGACCAGGGGAGGATCCTCTGACCCATAAAACCTACAGCATCACTCTGACTCACATTTCCTTCCCACAATCATGGGAGAGGGGAGAATTGGGCCAATGACAAGTAGAGAGGGGCAGGCTTAGCTAGGCCCAGGGACACACCCATTTTCAAAACACATAAAAAGAGACTGCTGGGACAGGTAGAGACATTCAAATCCAGTTGCTGCAGAGCGTTTTAACGGACCACACAACATCCAGAAGATACCAGTTCCAGACTGACTCCAGCTACATACTCCAGAACCTAGAACTTATACTTTAGAACCTAAATCAGAGGCCTAAAACCACAAGCTGAATTCTCTGCAGCAGGCCTCAAATCATTGCAAGCTACTCACAGCCGGGCGAGCTGCTTGAATCCATTGCCAAGAACTTTTGCCAGGTCCAGTGCAGAGATCCAGGAGCCGTGCAGAGACCGCTGTATCCGGACAGACCAGACCAGTGCCAGACCAGACCAGACCAGACCGTGCAGAACCGCAGACCCAGAGACCAGATCGCTGTGAAGTGCCGCTAGCCTGATGGATCAGATCTGTGACGAGGTCCAGTCCTTCCAAAATATATTGTGAGTACTTAGGTCAGATTGTGACAGAAATAAGCTCTTAGTTTAAAATAATCTATTCCAAACTATTTTAACCTAAGTAGAACTGCCTCCTAGAAATCATGTCATCTGACATTTGTAAAGCTGCACAACTGTCACCTGTCAATTCTGAAGCTGCAAGCTGTCACCTGTCATTTTGAGTTTACTTTAAATCCGAAAAACTACCTTTATTTAATCGTTCGCATCTCTGGAACCGCTTGGGATAGGAACTAAATTTGCGATTTGCGATTTGGTTAAGAATCCAGCCACGTGTAACCAGCAGCAGTCATTTCTTTCCTTGCTAAAAATTTGTTTGCCTCTTAATCACCATATCTGAATCATTGCTAAAGTGAGCATGAACTCATCCCAAGTATCTCTCACTCACCCTGAATCTCCTAAAGGGAATTAAAAGCATTTTCAGCATCTTTCTCACTTCATTGCCACCACATTCAAAGCACTTGGGCCTTTGTTTTAAAACTCATACCGGTTTTCTCTAAGCTTGCTGGGGGGGAACTGAATTTCGTATTGTATTTGATTGCATTCCTGAGAACCGTGTGCTCCTCTTTCCATCTACTTCCAGGTCTTACATTGCATAGGGGAGGGGGGTGAATTGCCAGAGAAAAAGTGATTATATTATCTTTTGCTAAAATCATCTCAAGTATTTCTGTACTGCATTTTATTCCTCATTGCTTTTCCCTTGAAATCATAAAAGTATTTTTGCTACTTGATCCATCCTATACTAACTCCTCATTGATTATAAAGAAGGGTGCTAGTGTCAGATTACCCATTGTTGATTAACATTATATTTATAAGGGCGATATTCATTATTAATTTATTATAAAAGCGTGGTATCTATATTTTGTCTTATTTCTCAAATAAACCTTTTAAACTTGCAAAAACTACTTCTTGGCTCAGTGGGGTCAGGGGGATTCTAAGAGAGGGGTGTTATATAGGGGTAGTCATCCAGAACTCATGAACTGGACATACAGATAGGTTTCCATTCAGTATCCCAGACTAGGCATTGACTTAGCTCTAGTGTTGAATTGAATCTTCTTACACATTGGGTTCATGGAACCTACACAACCCGCTGAAAGTGCAGCTCCTGCTGTGTGCTAGGTATGAACATCTTACACTATATCATGCTACCTATATGTACAACGCCATCTGTGTCCTAAGGCCACTATATTCGCTTCCTGCTCCATCACAGGACCGGAATGTACACTGCCTGCCTGTCAAGTGACCTGTATGGGCAACAGGTGTTTATCTAATGACCAACCCCAACTGTTTCTTAGGCCATGTGCGCAAATTACCCCTTTTCCCCAGCATTTCCAACTCCCTTTGTACCATATGACCTGGCCCTGAAATTCCCACTAACTCAACACCATCTGTCCCTTATGACTTGTACGCACACAACTCTTGCTTAGCGAGTGTCCGGTATGTGCCGCTCTTTCTGTATCTATGACCTTCCATGTACCACTCCTACTGTTTAGTTTTGCATGTATGTGCAACTTCTATTTTTTTCTGTATGACACGTTTGTAAATCTGCTATACCGTATGACAGCCAGGTAATGTAAAAAGCATTTATTGTGCACCAGTTACCGCTGTAGTGGTCTCCCGGTGCTGGGGCTTGTCTGGAAGCTGTAAAACCTTGCAGTAGCCGGATCTTGAATGCTGCTGGCACAATTACAGTGCTGCATGCCTCTGACGTTGGCATCCTACACACAAGGGGATGCGGAAAACCGCCGAAGCATTGTGCCCAAAGGGCGCCGAGTCATAATACAGCGTGGGTAGGAGTGGTGTGGAGACTTTGGGGACGTGGTTGCTCCTTGCAACTGCGCTTATTAAGACGATCTATGCTCTGTACATGTCTGGACCCTGAACCTCTATTGACTGGTAAATATTTCTGACTGGCGAGAATGAGAAAAAACAGAAATATTCCGAAAGCGTGCGCGAGGCAAAGTCAAACGACTTGCGAGGGAAGGAGTCAGACAAGCAGGCACACTTGGCTCTGGAAACTTCTGCCTAACGACCCCCAGAGCATCCAGGATTAGAGCGGAGGAGGCAGCGCAGAAAGAGATGCTTGTCATGCTCCTGGCCCCGGGAGTCGGTTTGCATTCGGCGCGCAGCCGCTCAGAGACGGCTGTCGGAAGCACGCTCCGAGAAAGGGCAAAGCCCCGCCGAGATGAAGGAGCGCGAGTCGCTGGCACTGCCTCCCCTGGCATTTACACCTGAGCAGAGAGAAAGCCCGCTCAAGGGCATCTCACGGAGAGCTCTGCTAATAAGCCGCCGATTTTCGGAATGCCGAATGAGTCGGCGGGTTAGTGGAGCGATGCGCGCCCGGGCAGGGAGTTCGGCGGAAGCAGAAAATCAAAGCCGACGTAACAGGACGCGCAAGGCATTGTGCGCTGTGTTTCATCGCCCTTTGCTGTGCATTCTCCTGTTACCTCTGTGTGATGCTGCCACTACCAAAACTTATAAAGTGACAAGCGTTTTATACAGAGCTTGCTGATGGAACCTTGAGTATTTATACAGTAGCCCTGTAAACAAAGCATGCTGTGATCCGTCTCTAGGCCTTACCTCATTTTATCGACCTTGGAAGGACGAAAAGGAGCGTCCTTAGCAGGAATTCATACTGAGGAGCTCATGTTGATCAGAAGTGTAATTTGATGGTGGGGACCTGGTACATTTGCACGCCATCCAGGTCCCCAGGGCCAAATGTTTTCTATTTGTACGGCGGATGCCGGCTTTTGTTTTGCACTTTTGCACTTCAGCGTTTACTATTAATTGTGAGGGTCACATTCATGGCAACCAGCGCTCACAATTACAATTAAACGCTGCCTGACAGTGTGTGTACAATGGATCCGTAAGGGGTTTGTCTGCCTGTGGGATCTCCAGCATGAAAATCCATGGCGCTGCAAATGCTGGAGCATTTGTATGGCAGGGATGAATGAAGGTTGCAGAAAGGAAAGTTGTGCTCCCCCAACTCACCGCCATACAAAGCTTTCCTGAAGAATTTTGCACCTTTAATTCCCATTAAACCACAATAGAACATGAGCTCCTTAAAGATCTACAGAAGGCACACTGATTTCTGAGACGGATGACTCTTCCCACTTAGGGAGTCATAACAAGTTTTGTGATACCCCTCTGCAAAATACTGAATATTCCAACTGCTGTTGCTACATGCAGCATTCTGAAGAGTACACCAGGCATGAGTTTTGCAGCATTCCCCTTAGGAATACAGCATATAGCAATTACGGTTAGCACATGCCATATTCTGAGGGGTCCGACTGAACTCATTGGGGCTCATTTTCGGCCCAGCGCACTGCAAATGAAAGACGTAATGGAAGACAATAACAATTAAACACTGCTTACCAATCATGCATGTCAGGCAGTGTTTAATTGCAATTGTAAATGCTGCCTACCATGCGAGCATGGTAGGCAGCATTTACTCATTTGAATGACGAAGTGCAAATGTACAGGGCAAAAGGCTGCATACACACATGCACACCACCTTTTGCCATGCATATTTGCATCCTGCCGTGCAAATGACCAAAATATGGCAGCGGGTAGCCGCCTCCTACGTGCGTGTCTACATGTAACGGCTCCCCACTGCCAAATAACGTCTTGAAGCATACTGAACTCCTTAGTGACTATGCCACTTTTTGCCCTGCACATTTACCTGCTCGCATGGTAGGCAGCATTTACAATTACAATTAAATGCTATTGGTATGTGAAGACATGAAAATACATGCCAGCGTAAATCCTGGGGCATTTGTATGGTGGCGAGGAAGGAAGGTGGCAGAAATTATAGTTGTGTTCCGGTCCTCCTCTGCGCCATACAAATGATCGAAAATGGGGTGCACCACAAATGAAAGACATAAAAGCCTTACGCAAAGTTTTTACATCTTTCAATTGCGGTGTGCCAGGCCGAAACTGAGGCCCTAATGTGATAAAGTCATGCCAAAAATGCGGTATTTCATAAATACCTATATTGTTTATGCAAACATTTTAAATGCATTTCCATACCTGTTTGCGAAAGAGAAATATATATGAAACAGTAGCGGGTTACAACACTGCTGTGCCCTAGAGACAAAACACGCACCTCGATCAGTAAGGGGTGGTGCACCTTTTTGTCTTGCAAGTGGAAGGGATGACCTAGCGCCACCCTTTACTCACCAACGTATTGTAAATAAGCTGTTGAGGTGTGGGGTGTTACCTCCACTTCTTGGGTACAGGTAATCGCATAGGGCCTGCTTCACAGACGTGTTTTATAATGGCTCAATCCTCTGAAAAAGGCTCTGTGAATCAGGCCCACAGGGCACTTGTCAGAGGCATTTCATCTCATAATCAAGAGTATCTACCGCGTGCTGTATTCGCGAGATAACATATGAAGTACAATGGATGTGGTCAGTAAAAAAGAGTAGTATTTCAAATATTGCTTGTTTTTACCATTACTAGGACACTCATAATGACCCTCTCCCTTAAGCAGTAGGACAATAATGTCTCTTCTCCGCATTGCACATGTTGGAAATAGGGCATCAGAATGCGAGGACGTCTTCAAACGTTATGTTGGCCTTTGGCACCACATGTTTCATGTAAGTGAAGGAATAAAATAACACACCTCTCCACTTGCAGGGGAAAATTACATTTTTCACAGAAAACTATTTGTAGGTGGTATCCAAACGAATAATTATGGGCTATTGATCACATACTGCATCTGTATATGAATTCTGCATGCAGTAACTCAGACATGTGGCACCCGCCCAGAACGAAGCGGACACTAGGAACTGATCGTTTATGAAATATTGCATGTTTTGACCATAACCAGTATACTCCTAATGACCTACATAGTTGCTTCACCATCTTTCTCATAAAACACGAACCTGTTTTTAAGTACACGCAATCACACTGCTGCAGCTTCAAAGCACAGTAAATAGCAAGGTAGCTTGCCTAAATAACTGGTAGCCATTTGAACTTGGAAGGAGGATTCCGAGTAAACATGTCAGGATTTGAACTCGTGAGTGGTGCATCAACCCGATGAGCTATCTTGAGGAGCCGACCCAGCTCTACTCTCTGCATATTCTGCTTCCAGCGTAGGCTTTATTTCTTGATCCTGCACAAATCCGTTCCTATAGTATTTTAGGTGTCTTTTACTAATTTCCTTATAGCAAGCTCCTTGCCTCACTGTTTCCTACTTGGATTTCTTTAGTTTTCTTTTTCTCATTCTTATTATATTGTGGCATTTGAGGCCCTTGATTTCCTTATATCTCTCTAGCTTGCCCTTGTTTGCTTATCGTATTCCTTCATCTTCCTTTAATTTCAATATTACATCTGCTTTCTTTGTCTAGTTTCTTTGTATTCGTTTGTCTTTCACTCTTATTTTCGTTCAAAAATCTAGGGCAGGATTGGTACTTTACACTTATTTTCAAAATATTCCATTAGCCTTCTCTCTGACCCACCCTCTCTCACTTCCTTAAAAATGGGCATCTTTTCTTTTTGGGCTCCAGCTGCCTCGATTAATCAATTTCTGCATCTCTTCAATGTCAGTCTTTCACGTTCACTGAATATCTAATCATTCCCTGCTCAATTATTTAGTGTCACTCCTACTCTCTTTGTGTATCAGTATCTCGGCCCGCCCCCTTTTTAAAAAATCGTTTCCCTGATGTTTCTCCTCCTCAGTCTTTCTTTGCATGAGTGCATCCTTCCCCTGTCCTATCACCTTTCTTATTTCTATCCATGCTTTCTCTAGCATAACCGTAGTCGCCCTCTTTCCCTTATTGTTTCCATCTTTCTCTTTTTCCAATTGTCCATCGTGTTTTTTTCTCACTTTTTGATTACTCTTTTCTTAGTGACTTTTACCTTTTACTTAATCCATCCCGTCAGCCTCTCTTCATCTTTGACTTTCAGCCCCTTTTCTTTACCTTATTTCCGTTAACCTAACTCTTTTTCTTAATAGTATCCAGAGTCTGCTGCTGGTTGACTTTTCATTCACCTTGCTCTCTCTGCCTGTCTGTGTCTTGCTGTCCTTGAGCACCTCACCCTCTTGTTCTCGACGTCTTTTATTTATTTGTACCCCCTTACACCAAAGAACATCTTCTGAGAAGTCTCTCTATACAGTCACCTTCTCAGCAGATCCGTGTGTAACAAGACAGCATTTATCACACTTTTTTCCTATAGAAACTTGGAGCCAGTTGGTATGCTGCACCAGCAGCCTTCCACACTGACCATACAATCCTTCTTGCACACACCCCAAGCACCATCCCAGAGACAGTGAGCCAATACACTCCCTACAAAAAGAAATCGCCACCACACCTCCTTTTTCACCCACTCTACGTTTGAGAAGAACACATTATGCCTGCGATCCCACTTCACGCTAAACAGTGTGCGCGATCCCACTTCGTGCTAAACAGTGTGCTTCCTTACCCAACACACGCTCTACCAGCACACGCTTGCACCATTGGAGTCAAGCTCATGAAACAGTGCTCTTAGCCTACGCTACCATGAAGAGAGTTCACTGTGGACTTGACACCAATAGGTGTCAACAATAACTCTGTCTTGCTCACTTGCTCTCTGGCCACATCTTTACATACACTGCAACAGCAGCGACAGCTTAACCCCGCCATCCTCTCCAGTGCTATGCAGACGTTTGACCAAACAGTGACCTCTCTCTTTCTGACTGCTCCAACATCTACCCGACCATCACTACCACCCCATCAGCCGCTCGATCCACACCACCACCCCAGTATCGAGGGTAAAGCTGTCCAGTGTTCCAGTGACTTGATTCCTCCCTTCCTCGATCGGGTTCCCAAGGCGGCCTCTGCCATCCCAACCTCTCCTAACCGCTCCGGTCTAATTTAACCTACCTACCTTCTACCATGGCTACACCACTTCTTACTTCCTTTGCACCTTATCCTCAACTGCTGGACCTCAATTCTCTGGCAATACACCATATTTTGCTTTAAAACTCCCCAACTCTTACAACTATGAAAACAGTGAAAAAGGTCAACAACAAACTGAGCCGTAGTATTAGCTTACATGTCAAATGACCATGCTAAGGCCTCGTACTTCACATTTCTAGCATTTCCTTTCTCCACCCATCCTGACCAGCTATTCAGGCCTATGACGCTGTAAGCACCTGCTGCGCAGAACTCCTAGCCATCACAGCTTCCTGTGCCTCCCTCGTTCCATTTCACCCTTGCTCTACTGTCATCTTTGCCCCAACCCACTTAATTTCACGCATAGAGTTTTTGTTTCACTTATCTCACAGTGTGTTTGTATTGTGGACACAAGACTAGACAAGTTGCTTTGTGTAACATAAGCATTTTATTGTTCATACAATAAATATTGTGATTCCAATGGGGGCAAGCAATGCTTCAGATATGATTTTGAAGTGGGAGTATTTTACTCCCTATTTTTGAAAGTTGGTAGTAATGTAGAGAGGCAGATGTACACGTCATCTATAGAGCCCACACCCTCACCTCCGTCATATTGGAAGAACAGCAAGAGAACACTGTGCATGACACCTGGTATCATCCCAAAATCACATTGAAGGTACGAAAGAAGTTATGCACTTGGACAACCGTACCAAATATAACCCCGGACTGATGTGGTAGAATTGAGTCTGCAGACACCACTGGACATAGAAGAACGATAAGTAAAGTCTGGCTGAAGAGAAGTGACGTCACAAAAACAGAAGACACGTGGGTGCACTAAATCTGATGTATGAATGTCTGAAGAATGAAGATGTAACTGAAGCAACAAAGTAAACATACATGCAAATACATAGAAGACCATATACACATAGAAGATAAGTGACAAGAGATGTATATACGAAGAAACGCAAGGATGATGAGACAATGTAGAAGCTTGCTAAAGTAGGAAATATAAAGCGAGTAAAGCAGCCATGCTGAGAAAGAAATCTCGAGGACAGAGAGACCATGGCTGGAAAGCTGACAGGGGCTGGAATACAGATTCTTGCAAGAATAATGTATATTTGCTTGACTCAGGATCAAGGATGCCACAGAAAGAAGCAACTGTAAGGAACGAAAGGAGTCGAAGAGGGTAAGCCATGTACGTAAGACATATTTCTCTCAGATTAAGTAAAGGAGTGGATAATTATGAGTGCCCAGCATTGAACAATCATGGATGCAGAAAGTGCTGCAGGACGGAGCAACCAAGTCTCCAGAAGCCAAGAGGAGTAATAGCATCCAATATAATTGAAACAAATAGCATTAAATTGAAGGACAGAATGGATAGGATCATGGTCTCTTCACACGTGGTGTAAGAACAGAAGACAAGGCCTATTCATAAAGCTTCAGATGAAGATAACAATGCACCTTCACTCCCTTTAAAGTTCTGAGGAAGAGACGAGTCAGCAAGGTCAACTACAAAGAAGAAGTCTTGGCTTAGGGCCTAATTGATGCGAGATGGTAGGCTAATTAGCTAAGAAAGGCTGCTGTCTGATGCTGTTCCCCTGCACCTCGGTTTTGTTGCTTATGTGCTGCTAGCAAGCTGAATGTCCAAGGTTTGGAAGAGAATGCCAACCAATCACGAGGGCCTATGTGATGGTAAACTATACATTGTTGCAAAAGCCTATCTGCTGCTGGTATTATGTTATTATCTGTATTTTACGTAGTTACAGGGTGTTTACGGCATGCCTACCAGATAAGGGGCAGCCAATGATGATACTAACCCGGTACATGAACTATAGGTATATATGTTCCCTTCCCCAAACCCTCCACCTGATAGGTTTTTACTGTTTGCCACATAGGATGATGTCATAGCTGATGTATAATGAGGTATAAAGCCTTTTGTGTAATGGAAATGCGCTGAGAGTGCGTGAGCTACAATCTGTTTGTTTGCCAGGTTTCCCTACTTTATTGAAGTGAGAATAAAGTCGAATTTTGCCATATTCTTTGAGTCTGTATGGTTATTTGGGCCCAAGTTAATTTATTTGGTAATCCCATTCAGCACTTGGAACGCTCCAGGTGCTTCTGCACAGTAAAATGATTTTTTAAAGAGTAAAAAAAGGAAGTCTCATCCAAAATGGGGGTATTTTATAAGCTCGTGAAAATATGTTTCAACTGTAAAACAAACATATTTTGTAATACATATATTTCTACGCACCAAGTTAATCATGCACATTAAAATATGCATTTTTACCTTTTCGTGTTAGGCAGCAATAATGATAGTTATTTCCTCTGGTACTATGTGTACTACTGGTCCAAACACATCCTGTTGTGCTTTGTGTACTACTAGTCCAAACATATCCACGGAGCTATGCGGGTGAAGGCAAGGAAACAAGCTCCCAAGTCTCTAGTTCCTATTTTAGTTGGTAGTATCTTTACTCCCGATTTTAATTCTCTTCAGAACAAGAGTACCAACAGCAACCCCAGACATGTGTTTTTTGGAATGGTTGGGCCTCGTCAGTGAGGTGGAGCTGTGCCTCTCTAAGAACAGTGACCAAGGGTACCACATCTGGAGTACCCTAGTAACTGTTGGTACTCTTGTTCAGAAGAGAATTGCCTGGCATTTCGGTGCTGGACTGCCCCAGGCCAGGACAAATACTGATATGAAGTGGAAATTTCTCTTCTGTGAAAGAATTGTGAGCTAAAGACTCTGGTTGAGACTCAAACCCGGGATATAGGCCGATAGAGAGAAACTCCCAGAACCCCCCTTACCTATGCATATTAAGTAGCTTTGGGTTTTCACGCTAAGTTACTAAGGTATTCCAGCGTGAAACCCTGCTCACTGTTCTTAGAGTGTCATGCGACTCAAGTATTCTTTGGTAACAACAACCACAAATGTATACGTGTAATGATAATAAAGGATACACAAAGGATCTGTGTCTTTTCTTCGCAACCTTCAGTGAAGAATCCTCAAGGAAGAATCCTTTCCATTGATTCCACTCACTGTCTGAAGTATTATACAGCCAGAGTGAAGAATCAATTGAAAGGGTGAATAACTATGCACAGCCTCCAATCTCTTACAAGAGAACAATTGGTAAATAACAGAACTACCACTGGGTTATCTAAATTTGTCACTAAACTCTCCACTAACCCTAACTGAATGGATGACTTGATGAAAGTGAAGAACCGTGCTGCTCCAGATGAATCCAATACAAAAGGAAACAACGACAAGGAAGGGAAGGTTAGTAGGTAGCTAATCCCGAACGGAACGAGGGCCGGATTAGAGTCGGGATGGTGCAGTCTGGATAGCGTTCATTGTTCAGTGCACAAAACATAATCCTGTATTCTCCAGCATAGTGTGCAGTTAGGTTCTCACTCAAGTGCAGTACTTTATTCACCCTTGTAGACTAGAGTCCAAACTATTATTCTCCAAAGAGGAACACAACATAATAATAGAAAATCAAAAACCCACTGGGTTATAAGGCAGTTTCACCCAATGGAGCAAACTATAAAAAATAGAACTTCCGTATGTCCGGAAGTGAATTGTAGGTTCCTCAAAGGACCTTATTTAATGACATAAGGTCTCGTACCTTTAATAACCAGAATCCGCCGATGCGGTGGGAACAGCATCTGGAAAATCGCCACGTAGAATGACTTGCAGCTGGTAGTTTCAGGAGAGGAACTGGAGTCGTTCCACTTAGAAGACCGCCGACAGGGAAAGCTGGCAACGGAAGCTGAAGACAAGTTGGCTGGCAGGGAAGCCGCTGCAGTAATGGAAAATGTTCTTGAAATGCACGCGGCCGGTCGAACCATCGCGTGGAAAATGGAAATGAGGATAGCAGAAGTAAACCACCGGAATGAAATGTCTGAAATTGGCTGAAACAGGATACTCCAAAAAGAAAGCAGGAAAGCAGTTCGTGAGTGACCGAACGATCCACAAGGGTAAAATTTCAATCAGAAGCACCGGAGCGTTCTGAGGAAAGGCCCTAAATACGTGTCCTAGACACGTGACTTATCATGTGAACCAACACAGATTTTCAATACCGTTTGGCAGAAAGTTTGGAGAACAGTCTCCATTTCGTATAAAATGGTTAAACTGCCGTTCTAAAGGCGTAAGGATTCTTGCTACCATGCCTCACAGGTGAGTGCATGACATAGAGAGGGTGTCCAGTCAACTCGTCGAAAAAAAACTGGTCGACTGCAATTTGGTCGACGCAATTTGGTCGAAAACCAAATGGTCGAATTTTTTATTTTATTTATATATTTATTTTTCGGGTTTTCGTTTAGTTAAAAAAGGGTTTTTAGAGAAAAAAAGGGGGTTGGGGGGGACCCCCCCAAAGAAAAAAAAAAAGGGTTAAAATAAAAAATAAAAATTTCGACCATTTGGTTTTCGACCAAATTGGTTCGACCATTTGTCTGGTCGACCAATTTTTTTCGACGAAATGTCTGGCAACCCATAGAGAGGCACAGCTACACCTCACTGACGAGGCCCACAAGGCCGAAACACATGTCTGGGGTTGCTGTTGGTACCACATCTGGAGTACCCTAGTAACTGTTGGTACTCTTGTTCAGAAGAGAATTGCCTGGCATTTCAGTGCTGGTCTGCCCCTGGGCAGCGCAAAGACTGATGTGTAGTGAACATTTATCTTCCGTGAAAGGATTGAGAGCTAAAGACTCTGGTTGAGACACGGGATACAGGCCGGTAGAGAGAGAGAAACTCCCAGAACCCCCCCCCCCGTACTTATGATCAATAAACGGCAACATGTAATAAGAGAGTTAAGAGATCAGGAGAAGGGATATCATTTTTAGCCTGGAACATCTGAAGGCGTAAAAATTGGCCTAACAGAAACTTGAAGAGAAGCTAAACGAAAGCATTTATAGTGCAGGCCCTTTTCCTGAAGGCTGTTGGCATCATGCTTCTTCAGCGATGGAGTTTCAGAACAAGCAGTGACCGAATATGCTATCTCCCCATGTTCATTAGTGGACAGGGACAGCAACGACTTGCCTGCCTGAGCTAAAGGTAGGCCTGAGTGAGGCGATGGCATCAGCGAGGGCTCAGGGCCATTGCCAGCTCTGTTCACCATTTATTTATTTATCGTGCATTTGTAAAGCTTATTCAAGTTAATTGTGTATGAAAGATAGAGGAGGACCTACTAGGCTTAGTGAGCATTCAGTACGTGCAAGTAAGCAGGGGTGGTTGCCATTAGCCTCCCAGGGATCATCTCAGTTCTGACAGTTTTTATCTTTTTTTATCGATTGTGTTTGATGGAAGGAGACTCTGCAGGAGTTGTGCATACCCAGGTCCCTTAAGAACAAACTACAAACATGTTCACCAATGGAAATAGTAAAGAGATGTGGTCCTATACTTTTTCCATGCCTTGGAGCCATGCGGACGGGATGAGGGACTGAAGGTTCAAAGCAAGAACGTAGGTCAAATGGGGTAGAAAAGGGTGCCTGATTAACTACTGGGAGTGCCAGCTGTGGCAATCGGTAAGTGGTTTACAGAACTCTACGGTGGCAGACATAATTTGTGGAAAGGAAGAAGGAGTAGTGGCCTGGGTCATCAGTTGCAGAACAAAACTGTGGCCATGAGCACTTCACAGGATGCCAAGAAAGTGTGTGGGGCTACTCACTGTGGAATCACATCCCGGTTCCCAGCTGTGAGTCTGGTTTGGCATGCATCTCTCCGCTGGGTGCTAATCAGAATTCTGCCATAGCGTCAGTCACTGCTTCCCACACTCATCTTGGCTGAACAATGCCCCATGGTTCAAGTGCCCCGGAAAGGATCTCACCAGACAGTGTCCCGGCATGGAGAAGACCAGTAAGGACAGGGAAGGCAATTGCACACGCCGAGACCCGCAGATTGACCGCGGTTGAAGGGAAATTCCAAGCCAAATATTGAACGGACAGCCTCGGCAGCCCCGCGGTAGTGTTTGCATCTGACGATCCGTGTCTGTTTAACAGGGGTACACTTTTGTCCTAAACTGGCTCGACCGTTATTGTTGTTAATGGAAGGATGAGCAATCTACAACACCTTGTGTTCTATTGTGACTCGAAATGTGAACATCCTTATACTGTCAACTCTGTGAGGTTTGTCGATAACAATATCTTCAATGTCTGTCAATTCCCCGTCCTCACCTGAATCCTTTGAAATAACTTCAGGTTCTTTGTCTCTCCTTCGTCTGGTGGTCTTTTTCTTTTTATAGAGATATGGTCGTACCGGGAAGGAAGCCACTGTGGCGCCGACAGAAGCCGGAGTACACAGGACGCCCTCCCGAGAACACCAAGTCAAGAGGAAAAAAGCCAAAGGCTTGAAAAAAACCTCTTGGAGCGAGTGCTGCGTATCCGGAGGATATTGAAAGGGACTGGAGGGTAACAGTAAGTATTCAGTGAAGGTAGCGGTGTACCAACGAGTCAAGCAACGCGCCAGAGTAGCAACTCGTAGCTGTAGAGGAAGGCAACAAAGCTGGAAGGCGTAACGGAACAAACCAGGTAAGCACTGTAGCGGAAGGAACCGAAGAGAGAACAGAAAGCGGAAACCAGATCGGAAAGAGAAGGGCACTCTGGCAAGAAGACCGAAATGTGGAGGGCAAAGCAGTAAGGAGAAGGATGGAAGACAGAAAGCAGGGAAAGGCAGGGAAAGAGGGCAGTAGCAAATGCAAGCGGAAAACTAGGAAGCGTTAACCCAAAGCAAAAGGCGAGTAAACAGGGTTGCAACGCACAGAGCGAATGAAGGGCGGGGTTAAAGTAGGAAGTGAAGGGAAGAAAGGCAAAACACTAGAACGCTAACCTGCAGGCGTAAGGAAGCATGCCGGCAAGTTCAATGGCGGCATACTCTCCAAGAAGACCACAAGCACCAGGAAGGCAAGCGCGTGACAGTATGCCCCCTTCCAAGGGGTGAACCACCAGGTTTGGCCAGAAAGGACCGAAGGAAAGTACGGACCAAAAGAGGGGTATGAACCTGTGTAGAAGGTTCCCATGAATCTTCCATATGTGAAAACCCCTTCCAGTGGATCAAATACTCTAGTCTACCCTTCCGGTGTCTAGAGTCCAGAATCCTATCCACTTCATACTCCTCAGATGTGTTGTCAGCTGCAACACTTAGGGATGGCAATCTCCTTCCATAGGGATCGTTCTTATACTCCTTCAACAAAGAGGTATGGGACACTGGATGTATCCGCTTCATACTTTGTGGTAATCGCAAGCGGTAAGCCGCGGGAATAATCTTCTTAGTGATGGGAAAGGGACCCAAGAAGCGTGGAGATAATTTAGAAGGGTGTAACCACCGTGGAAGGAACTTGGTGGATAACCACACATAGGTTCCTGGGGTCCATACTGGGGTAGAGCGGCGATGGGCATTAGCTTGTATTTGATAACGAGCTTGGCTCACTTTCAATCCATCCATGACAGTCTTTTGGGCATTAGTTATGTTGTCGATAAGTTCATCAACTGAAGGCACTGTGGTGGTATGTATATCCGAAGGAAGAAGTTCCAGAGGATGAAAACCATAATTACAAATGAAGGAACTGACTGATGTGGCAGAATATTTGGTGTTACTATAAGAAAACTCAGCGGTAGGTAGAAGAGAAACCCAATTGTTCTGTAGAGGGTTGGCATAACATCTGAGATACTGTTCGAGAGAAGCATTCAAACGTTCTGTCTGACCATTGGTCTGCGGGTGAAATCCAGATGATAAAGCCCTTTCAATGCCCAATTTGTGGCAAAGAACCTTCCAAAAACGGGAAGTATACTGACTCCCACGTTCAGAGACTATCTTGTCTGGCAAACCATGGAGTCTGAAAATGTCCTTGGAAAAAACGGCAGCCATACCTGCCGCAGTGGGTATTCCAGGTAGTCGGGGAAAATGAGCCATCTTCGAAAATGAGTCCACCGTGACCATTATACAGGAACAGCCCTCAGAAAGGGGAAGGCCCACAATAAAGTCCGCAGAAAGATGACACCAGGGCCGTGTGGGTGGAGTACTTTGTTGAAGTAAACCGAAGGGTCTTTGCATGTTATACTTGGCCCTACAACAGACAGGACAGGAAGCCACATAAGTTATGGCCTCAGAAGCCAATTCTGGCCACCAGAAGTGACGTCGCAGGAAATCTACCATGGAGGATGTTCCTCTATGTCCTGCCAACTTACTGTCATGACACCACCTGAAAGCACTGATTCTGAGTGAAGGTGTAGGGAGGAATAGCCTGTTGTTTACGAACACCAAACCGTTCTGACGTTGAAGGACGTCGTTTTTACAGGTTTTGGGATCAGTAGGCTGGAGCATTATAGATCCTTCACCTCCTGAAGGAAGGTAGAGACCGAACACACTATTCTATCAGGAGACAGTATGTGATCAGCCTTGGGTTCACTAGACAGACCCGGATAAGGATACCTGGATAGTGAATCGGCCAAAATGTTCTTGCTTCCTGGAAGATAAATGACAACAACATCATATTGTGTAAAAAAAATGAGCCCACCTGGCTTGCCTGGAATTGACACACTCCATTTGTTGGATGACCTTAAGGTTCTTATGGTCGGTCCTGAGCTGAAAAGGGTGTAATGAACCTTGAAGTAGATGGCGCCATTCCTCACAGGCGGTCTTCATTGCCAGCAACTCCTTCTCAATTACAGAATAATTCATCTGACTGGGAGTTAAAGTGCGAGAAAGATAGGCTACGGGATGTTCCACCCCTCTGTTTTCTTGTAAGAGTGCTGCCCCTATGGCGGCTGCGGAAGCATCGGACTCTACAATAAACGGCCTTGATTGGTCAGGTTGGCAGAGCACGGGAGCCGAACAAAACTTCTTCTTAAGAAGTATAAAGGCATCTTCGGCCTCGGTGGACCAGAGAAAGGGTAAACAGGTCTTCTTCAACAGAGATGTGATGGGAAGTACCAATCCAGAAAATCGAGGAATGAACCTGCGGTAGAAGTTGGCTAGACCCAGAAAACGTTGCACCTCCTTAACCGAGGTGGGTGAAGGCCAATTGAGTACTGCAGAGAGTTTCCTGGGATCCATCTCTACTCCCTGTTTGGTAAGAACGAAGCCCAAATAAGGTACCGAGGTGACCTCAAACAGACATTTTTGGGGATTAACCAAAAGCTGATGTTCCTGAAGACGTTTGAGTATTGTTGAAGGTGTTCTTGGTGGGTTTGTTGGTTGGGTGAGTATACCAGCATATCATCCAGATAGACTATGGTATTGTGAAATCGCAAATCTGAAAATATCCGGTCCATAAACCGCTGAAAAATGGCTAGGGCATTAACCAAGCCAAAGGGCATCACCATATACTCAAATTGACCGAACGATGTGCAGAAAGCGGTCTTCCATTCGTCCCCTTTACGGACACGAAGCAGATGGTACACTCGTCTTAAGTCCAGCTTGGAAAAAATGGCAGCACCTTGTACAGCTTCCAGGACCTCCCCTATGAGAGGCATAGGATACCTGTCTCTAATGGTAACATGATAAAGGCCCCGATAGTCGATACAAGGCCTTAACTCGTTGGTGTCCTTTTTAGGAACAAAGAACAAAGAAGCCCCTGCAGGGGAACGGGAAGGTTGGATAAGTCTGTTATGAAGGTTTGAGTCCAAATATCTTTTGAGTCCGTCCTTCTCTTTTAAAGATAAGGAAAACATGCGACCAAATGGTACCAAGGTGTCGGGCTGTAGATCTATTCTGCAATCCTCGGGGCGGTGTCGCGGCAACCCTTGAAGGTATTTTTCGATGAACACCTCTCTAAACTGGTGGAGTTTGGTAGGTATCAAAAAAACTCTGATTGATTGCGAGAGGACATGGTCCTGTACCACAACCTTCATCGTCTCATGTTTCTTTTCCGTTGAGCAGGATTTGCGACAGTGAGTAGAATCGAACGTAATCAGATTGCGGAATCAATTAATCGTGGGATTTGTGCCTGTGAAGCCAAGATACCCCCAGAATAACTGGGAAGTGCGCAGCATGAATCAGGTCAAACTGAGTGACTTCCTTATGTTGTAAGATAGTCATCTCCAAGGGAGTCGTAGCATGAGTGATCATTCCGGAACTGAGGGGGGTGCCATCGACTCCTTCAACCTTTTGGTCCTCTTCTTTTTCCATTCGAACGATGCCGGGTTTATCAGCCCAGATTATGTCCATGAAGTTACCGGCAGCTCCACAATCCAAGAGGGCCAGTGTGTCAATTTGTTTGTTTCTGACCAAAAGCAGAATGGGTATCACCTAAACCAGTTGTCCTCTACCGCAACAGAGGATGCAACTGTAACTGAGACATAGGGACTCTTTTCCTGACCTCGTAAACCCGTCCCAGCTAGTTTCGAGGTCGATCGTTTCACAGACGCCAAGGTGGCACATCAGGGCAGTCTCTTAGGATATGAGTGTCAGAGCCGCAGTATAAACACAAGTTCTTCTCCCTACACCTCTTGCATTCTTCCGGAGTGAATGGACCTCTGGTGATTCCGATCTGCATCGGTTCTTCCTTCAGTAGGTGAGGGATGGAGGGAATGACAGAAGGAGTGTCAGAAGATCTTTTCTTCTTCTTTTCGGATCGTCGCTCGGTTAAACGAAAGTCAATCTGGATAATAGTCTTCAAAAGCTCAGACAAAGTAGTAGGTCTGGAAGACCGAACAAGCTCGTCCTTGAGTTCTTCCCGGAGACCTCTCCTAAAAATGGTGTACTGGCCAGGTTCAGCCCAACCTGCGTCGGCAGCAACTTTCTTGAATTGAGTAATGTAACTGAGTAGGTCCATAGACACTTGTCAGATGTCCAGCAACTCCTCACTGGCCACCTGAGACATCTCTTGTCTCTCGAATGTTTGTTTAAATTGAGCCGTAAAGGCTCTGTAATCCTGCAGAAGAGGGCTGGCACCGGTTACAAAAGGTGTAGCCCAGGCCAAGGCATTGCCAGTGAGATTGGATACCAAAAACCCAATTCGGGCTTGATCTGAGGCATATGTATGAGGGCGGAAAGTGTAATGTATTATACAAGCCTCCATGAACTCCTTGAAATGCAGGGAGTTTCCCATCATATTTCCCAGAAGCTAAAGGCATGGGGGCTAATTAAATTCAAGGTTGTTCTCGGGCAGTAACCATCTGTTTGAGGGTATCATTTTCTGTTTTGAGGGCGCGGACCACCTGGGTCAAACCCTGCATGGCATTTACAAGTTCCTGTATCTGGGCGGCAGTATCCATAGTGGGTAATTCTGGGCATTGCAAACGGTCAACTGTGTGAGGTTTGTCGATAACAATATCTTCAGTGTCTGTTAATTCCCCCTCCTCCTCACCTGAATCCTTTGAAATAACCTCAGGTTCTTTGTCTCTATTTCGTCTGGTGGTCATTTTCTTTTTATAGAGATATGGTCGTCCTCGGAAGAAAGCCACTGTGGTGCCGACAGAAGCCGGAGTACACAGGACTCCCTCCAAGAACGCCAAGTCAAGAGGAAAAAAGCCAAAGGCTTGAAAAAACCTCTTGGAGCGAGTGCTGCGTATCCGGAGGATATTGAAAGGGACCGCAGGGTAACAGTAAGTATTCAGTGAAGGTAGCGGTGTACCAACGAGTCAAGGAACGCGCCAGAGTAGCAATTCGTAGCTGTAGAGGAAGGCAACAAAGGAGGAAGGCGTAACGGAACAAACCAGGTAAGCACTGTAGCGGAAGGAACCGAAGAGAGAACAGAAGGCGGAAACCAGAGTGGAAAGAGAAGAGCACTAGGGCAAGAAGACTGAAGTGCGGAGGGCAAAGCAGTAAGGAGAAGGACGGAAGACAGAAAGCAGGGAAATGAATGGAAAGAGGGCAGTAGCAAATGCAAGCGGAAAACTAGGAAGCGTTAACCCAAAGCACAAGGCGAGTAAACAGGGTTGCAACGCACAGAGCGAATGAAGGGCGGGGCTAAAGTAGGAAGTGAAGGGAAGAAACGCAAAACACTAGCACGCTGACCTGCAGGCGTAAGGAAGCGTGCCGGCAAGTTCAATGGCTGCATAATCTCCAAGAAGACCACAAGCTCCAGGAAGGCAGGTGCGTGACACATACTGCCAGGAGATTATCTGGATGTCTCTATAAGCTTGAATAATTGCACAATGCGTCGTTAATATTCAAGGAGACTAGTTTCCAAACAACTAGCTGTATGGTGTAGAGTGAGGGGGTCTTCTCAGCAGGATCACAAGATCTTCCGAGGAAATCCAAACCAGCATTGAAAATGTCCACATCTAAAATATTGCTGTTATTATTTTCCAAAGAAGTTTAAACTATATGGAATAGTCTCCCAGGTGCCTCGTGTATTTGGATCTCACTACTTGTGTGCTTTAGGATCACGTTTAAATGTTTCGGGTTTTAATAGATTGATATAGTTGTCATTGTGTTGCACATATTAATGTATTGTATAATCTGCTTTAGTACTTCAACACTGAATTGAAAAATATGTTTTGAAGGGATCCATCGCCAACCATGGCTTGTTCCTACTGCATTTAATACACATGGGGCCTGATTTAGAACAGATGTTTTAACAAGGAAAGCTCCCTTTGAAAACGTTTGTGTAAATCAGGCCAATACACTTTTACTAAACAGTGCTTGTTCCTGCTGCACTTAATACTTAAACACTTTTACAAGAGAGTTTGTTGCTGCTGCATTTAATACTTATATACTTTTGCCAAAGAGGGCGTCCATGCTACATGTATTAGTCTTAAACGTTTACCAATCAGGGCTTGTTCCTGCTGCATTGAATATCCATACAGTTTTATCAACCAGGGTTTTTTCGTTCTGCATTTAACATCCCTAAACATTTACCAATGTGGAGGTAGAAAGATAGCGTATTATTGAGGATTCTTAAACAGAACGAGATACAATTACTCTTTTCCTAATGGCAAGGAATAGTAACAGCTTCTAATCTACTGGCTTTAACCCTAGGAAAAAGGAACACGTTACGTACCTGTAACTGTTGTTCTCCAGCATGGGTCTGGCATGGATTCACATGCTCATGAATATTCCCTGTCGTCAGGCTGGGAATCCTCGGTAAAAGAAGAAATCAGTTTCAGTTTCGTTTCTGAACTGTCTTTCTACTAATAACCAATCACTGGTGTCTGTGTCATACTGCCCCCAGCCAATGACTGCCCTCTACCTAAGCCCCTCCTCTGGAAGCAATCTTCAGATTTGGTAGCACGTAAAATGGCAGGAGGACCAAGAGAAGAGCCACAGAGGGGTCGAAGGGAGGGTTCGCATGTGAATCTATGCAAGACCCATGCTGGAGCACAACAGTTACAGGTAAGTAACTTGTTCCTTCTCCAGCATGGGGTCTGGCATGGATTCACATGCTCATGAATACAAGAATACATAGCAGTACACACATGCACAACCATGGGAGGTGGCAAGGCTCAACATTAAGCATTTCAACAACTCCACATTAAGCATCTCTTACCTCCTCAACAGGCTCACCTTCAAGCGAACAGGTTGCGCAGCACTGCCTGGCCGACTCTGGACTCCTCCCTGGAATCCCGGTCGACGCAGTAGAATCTCGTGAAGGGGTGCGTCGACCTCCAAGTAGCAGCTCTGCAGATGTCCAGCAGGGGCACACCAGACAGGAACACCGTAGTAGCAGCGATCGCTCTGGTTGAATGGGCTCTCGGACGGCCGGGCAATGGTCGGTTTGCCAAGCGGTGACAGTGCATGATGCAGCTGGAGAGCCATCTGGAAATGGAAGCCTTAGAGAGGGCCTTCCCTTGGTTCACAGCGCCAAAATTCACAAACAGCTGTGATGTCTTCCGAAAAACTCTGTGCGGTCCACGTATAACTTCAGTGCTCGAGCTACATCCAGCGAGTGTAAAGTCCTCTCAGCTGGTGACGAAGGCGACGGAAGAATACAGGTAACACCAAGGGCTCGTTGAGATGGAAGTCAGATGGCACCTTGTGCATGAATGAGGGGTGCGTCCTCAGCACTACTCTCGTCTCGTGGAATGTCAGGTATGGAGGTTTACATGAGAGGGCCTGGATCTCCCCCACTCGCCGTGCGGAGGTGATGGCCACAAGAAACGCTGTCTTCCACGATAGGAACTTCAGCGGCGCCGAATGCAAAGGCTTGAATGGCGGCCCCATAAGCCTGGTCAGCACCACATTGAGCTCCCACGCCCGGGGCCCGAGCCTTTACCGGCGGGAATGAGTAAAACAGTCCTTTCATGAACTCCTTCACCAGGCCGTAATCCGTAGAGGGGCGATCTTCTGTGCACGGCACCAGAGATCCTCTTCTATTTATGTCCATAGCACTTAAGAGTCGAGGAAGCCCTGGCTCTTTGCAGTCCGCCGGGATATCATAGCCTCCGAACTCTAGTGCTGCAGAAGCAGGGCCTGCAGGTTCAGCGACCCCGGGTCATGGTGCAGGATTGCGCCTCCTTCCCTGGCGAGAAGATCTGCGTCCATCGGAAGCCTGACTGGAGGGGACGCTGACATGTCCAGAAGGTCCGGGTACCATATCTGCCTCAGCCACGCCAGTGCAACGAGGATCATCCTGCACCGGGACCGTCTGAGTTGACTGATGAGTCGCAGAAGCAACGGCAATGGTGGGAACGCACAGAGGAACAGGCCGTCCCAGGGGAAGGAGAATGCATCACCCATGCTCCCCGGCTGGGGAAAACTGCTGGCGAACCTCCGGCACTTTTCTTGTTCGTCGCCGTCGTGAACAGCTCTATCTGGGGATTGCCCCATCGTCGGAATAGTAGATCCACTTGATCCTGTCGGAGCTCCCACTCGTGGCACAAGTGCAACTCCCTGCTGAGTGAGTCAGCGATGGTGTTCTTTACTTCTGCCAGGTGCAAGGGTACCAGGAACATCCCCCGGGTGACGGCCCAGTGCCACAGGTCCTGCGCTTCCTTGGATAGAGTTGGGGGTCTGGTGCCCCCTTGCTTTTGGATGTAGAACACTGCGGTGGTGTTGTCGGTGAAGACCCGTACCACAGCCCAGAGCTCCAGGATGTTGACGTGTAGAGACCTCTCCTCCGGGAGTCAAAGGCCTCTTGTGTGGAGATCTCCGGTGGTGCGCCATATCCCTCAAGGGAGGTGTCCGTCTTCACCGTTTCCTGTGCGCTGGGGTCTGGAAGTCCATGCCCGCTGCAAGATGCGAGCAGTTGCCCCACCACCGGATTGCCTGCTGGAAATTCTCGTTGAGGGCGATCTTGTCTTCGAAGCTTCCCATCACTTGTACCCAACAGGCATCGAGGAACTCCTTCAGCGGCCGCATCCGCAACCTGCACAGTCGCAGACGGTAGATGCATGACATCATGCCGAGCAGGGACTTGGTGGAACTCACCCTGGCAACCTCTGTGGTTAACAGCTGTTGTACCTTGCCCAGGATGGCCTTTATCCTCTCCTCTGATGGTGACGCAAGCCATGCCACCGTGTTGAGTCTGGCTTCCAGGAATAGGGCTGTCAGGGATGGCACTCTATTAAGAGTAGCACAAGACACCCAGAAAGGGTTTGGGTGGTTGTGCCAAAATAAAGTGGACAGATAAGTACACACACAGCAGAGAGGAAATAGAACAAAGAGTAGGCCAGAGTAGCAAGGGAACAAGGTACAGAATGAATTCCCTCTTGGGGTGTATGCAGATCTAGGAAAAGAGTATTCCACGACCCTTAGGAAATACTCTAGCCTTCTACACAGTTTGCTATAACAGAGGCCCACGCTGTTTGCTCATGGCTTGGAACAGCAGCTATGGGTGTCTGTAATGTAGAAACGAAACAAGGGAAGGGGCAGAGGTTGACTGATGGGAACCAACAGACAAGCTCTGTACAAAAGGGTCTACAAACAGTACAAGAGAAGATACTACAGACAAATCCAGGAAAGGAGGTGATAGCAAACTAGCAGAAGGAAATGAAGGGAAAGTCGTGTAACAGGATAGGATAGCAGAGGACAGTAAGGAACAAGGTTGAGAGCTCAGAGGAGCAGGAAAGCAATGAGCAAGCCCACAGGAGCAGGGCTGTAAATTAGAGAGCCCAGATGAAAAGGGCTTAGGGCAGCAGAGTAAAGCAGGCTGCACGGTAAGGAACCCAGAAGGGCCGGGCGGCAAGGAGTGGGCCCTGAGGGGCAGGGCCGCTGACCGTAGAAGGTAGCAGAGGACTGTAGCGGGCTGCTAGGCCGAGAACCCAGCGGAAAAAGATAGGTAGTAGGCAGCGGAGCGTGATAAGCTGCAAAGTAGGAAGGCCAGAGGACAAGGGCCGTAGGCAACCGGAGTGAGGTAGGCTGCAGAGCAGGGAGCCCAAAGGACAAAGGCTGAAGGCAGCCGGAGTGAGGCAGGCTGCAGAGCAGGGAGCCCAGAGGACAAGGGCTGAAGGCAGCCGGAGTGAGGCAGGCTGCAGAGCAGGGAGCCCAGAGGACAAGGGCTGAGGCTGGAAAGCAGCAGAGCGTGATCAGCTGAAATGTAGAGAGCCCGCAGGGCAAGGGCGGAGGCTGGAAGGCAGCAGAGCGTGATCGGCTGCAATGTGGAGAGCCCGGCAGGGCAAGGGCGGAAGCTGGAAGGCAGCAGAGCGTGATCAGCTGCAATGTGGAGAGCCCAAAGGAGCAGGGCTGTGAGGCAGGGAGCCTGGAAGGCTAGGGCTGTAGGCAGCAGGGTGTAGCAAGCTGCAAGGCAGGATCCAAGCAGGAGAGATGGTAAACAGCATACAAAGATCCGTAGAAAGACGCGAAAGGTGGAGGAAGGACTCTCAGATGCAAGAGGCTGAGCCACTGCAGGCAGCAGCCTTTATACTGCCTAGCCCAGCACAGAGGCAGGCTAATTGGTTGCACCTGGCTAAGCACACCTGCAGGCAATCGGCCACCTCCCTTTCTGTTCCTGGGCTGGTGGAAGCAGGGTAAGTCCCTAGGGCTTCTGGGGGGTGTAGTTCCTTTGATAACCAATAGGAACAGCCAGGAATCGATGCTTGTAGCCAGGTGCATTGTGGTATACGTAGTTTGTTGGAAAAAATAATAAAGCACCAAAGTCTCGCAAATGGGAAATAAAGTTCCCAAAGTAAATATAGATGGATCCAAGAGGCTGTTGTAAATAAATGATAAACAAATAGTCCATATTGAGCGTAAATGGATGCGCCCGTGGCGCAGGCGTGACAAGGGCGTCCTGGGATGGCACCAAGCAGGACTTTGCAAAGTTTATCGAGAACTCCAGCTCCGTGAGAGGCGGACGGTCCTCGCTGTGTGGTCGACGGCAAGTTCTCTTGATTTCGCTCAGATGAGCCAATTGTCCAGGTAGGGGTACGCGTGGATCCCCTGCAGGCGCAGCCGCACCGCCACCGGTGCTAGGCACTTGGTGAAGATCCTTGGCGGCGACATTCAAATCGAAGTGCAGTGCCTTGAACTGATAGTGCCGCCCTTGGACCATGAAGCACAGAAACCTTCGATGTCCCTTGTGTATGGGGATGTGGAAGTAGGCATCCTCCAAGTCCAGCGACGACAGACAGTCGCCTTCCTCCAGTTGTCCCAGCATGTGTTGGAGGGTGACCATTGGAACTTCTGGGATTTTATGAATTTGTTGAGGCGGTGGAGGTCTAGAAGGGGCCGCCAGCCGCTGTTCTTCTTTCGGACGAGGAAATACCGCGAGTATACTCCAGAGCCCCGTAGCCTCTTTGGGATGAGTTATATCGCGCCCTTCTTCAGCATTGCTTGTACCTCCAGAAGCAGCTGTGGAACGTGGTTTGCCATCCTGGCCACTGGTGGAAAATGGGGACACTTCTTTTAGAACTCCAGCATGTGCCCGTGGGCCAGGGCATCCAGCCCCCAACATTCGGTGGAGATGTACTTCCACACGCCAACAAAGTTCGCCAGCCAACCTCCCACCGAGGTACTCGGGTGGGGGCCCGACATCACGGCCGGTTCAATCTTGCTTTGCTGAGGCCTTGCCACCTTGGGCCCCTTGGCGTCAACGGTGTCCACCGGCCTTGTTGTGGCTTCTGTAGGCTTCCTGCGATGAACAGTGGGCCGCCTGATGGTACGATGAGGAGCTGCCGCCGAATCCTTTGGCGGAACCTTGAGACTTGCCTCTGGAGGTCCGAAAGGACGGCCGTCGCTGGAGGAGAGAGCCCAAGGCCCAGGCCATCTTGGTGTCCGCCTTGATGGCCTGCAGTGACTCGTCCACTGCCTTGCCAAACAGGTTGTTCCCTTCGAAGGGCATGTCCAGTATCCTGGTCTGCACGTCCTGAAGGAAATCGTTGGCCCTGAGCCAACCACGCCGGCGAAGGCAAACGCTGTTGCCCATCTGGCGAAAACGGGTGTCGGCGATGTCCGTGGCCACTGTGATGGCGTGGTCCGATGCCACATTGCCTTCCTGCAGGATTTCAAGGGCTTCCGCCCTCTTGTCGTCTAGGAGGAAGGCCAGGAGGGGAGCGATTTTAAACCACAGCTCCCTGTCATAGCGGCCACGATTGCGAGGGCGTTGGCCGCCTTGATGGTCGTCACTGCCGATGAGATGACCCATCGTCCCATGGCGTCCAGCTTCTTCCCCTCGCCGTCCGGTGTGGAAGTGGAAGTTGATGCCCTGGCCCCTGCCGACTTCTTCTTGGCCGCGTTGAGACCACCGAATCCGGGGACGTCCAGTAACGGGATTGAGAGGACGATCTTCCTCTTGGCCTCCCGTCGTTGATAGAGGAACCCCTCCTTCTTCTGCTCTTCGGGGTATAGCTGGAACAGCTCCAATACCCTGGCGATCATGGCATGAAAGGAGCCAATTTCGTCTGGAGGGGAAGCCCGGGGAGGGGGTGATGGGAGATCTGTTCCGTCGTCACCACCGTCGTCCGTCCCCGTCGTTGCCGTCTCCGTCTCAGTCTCATCCCTCGGTGGAGGGGATGGAGGTGAAGGATGGAATGGTGGGGGAGGATGGACTCGCCTCCGCTTGGGTGGAGGACTCCCCGATGGTAAAGGCGCCACTGGATCATCCACCGGAGGCAAAGGTAGCCTTGTCCTTATCTCGGTGCACAGGGTTTGCAGTGCCAGCAAAATGTCATCCTACCTGTCCGTAGGAGGTGGCATTGGTTGCAAGGGGAGTGCCGGCAGCAGCGTGGTGTCCGGTTCCTCGTCAATCTGCCACTCTTCTTCGGCTCCATCCTCGCTCTCTACGTCTGCCTCGTCGGGATCCTTCCCGCGGGCCCTTATCTCGAACCTCTTGTCCAGGGTTGTCTTGACGACAGACAACTCGTCCTCAGAAGAGGTATCTGAGTCCGTTAGGACTACCTGGCCCCCCTCATCTTTCTCATCCCAGGCTTTCACGGGGGTCTTTTTGATAGGCTGGAAAGACGATTCCCTCCGGGATGGCAGGGAAACTCTAGGACTGGATGTTGGGTGAATCTGGGCCTTCACGACCTTGGGCACGTCTGAGGCCTTCACCATGGGGGGAGGGTCACTGCCTCGCTCCCCCTTAGCTTTCTCCAACAGGACTTGCCAGGGATTCTCCCGAAGCTTCTCCCGAAGCTTACCGGGTTCTCCGACTTCCTTTTCACCGAGCCGGAGCGTTGGCTCGTGGTTGACAGCGGCGGTGACATCGCGCCCTGCCTGGCAGCCGAGGAGCCTGAACCAACGGCGCTCCCGGTGCCCGCGGACTCCCAGTGCTTTGCCTCTTGTTGCGCCCCTGTCGCCGGAGCGCCCTCAAAGGTCTTAGAAGACCGCTCTGACTACTTCTTCTCACCTGCTGCTGGGCTCTTCGCCTCCAGCCAGTTAGCGAGTTGAGTATGACGGTCCTTCATGGTCCGGGCAGACGGACATGTTCTTGCAGAACGCACAGTCCTCCTCCACGTGTTACTTGTCGGCGTAAAGACAGTAGAGGCACCGGGAGTGCTCATCTTCCTTGAAGACGTTCTGTAGTCCACATCCTGGGCAGATCCTAAACAGCTTGGATCCAACGGGCGTCGAGTCTCCTTTGTTTTCGGCCATGTCCATGCGGGGCAGGCCTGAAAGATCTTCTGGAATCCTCCAAGAAGTGAAATTCGATGAAATATCACCCTTGAGGGTCGTAGAAATTTCCGAAAACGGGTCCCCGTTAATTGGAAGATGAAACGGTGGAGCTTGAGGCTCGATTTGCTCGAAAAATAAAGAGTAAACTCTGGAAAAACGCAAAACGCAGTAAAAGCCCGAGAGCTAAAGCACGAGGACTCCCAACACTTGAACGTGCGGCAAAAATCTGAAGATGGCTGCCAGAGGATGAGTTTAGGTAGAGGGCAGTCATTGGCTGGGGGCAGTATGACCCAGAGACCAGTGACTGGTTATTAGTAGAAAGACAGTTCAGAAATGAAACAAACAGATTTTTTCTTTTACCGAGGGTTCCCAGCCTGATGATGGGGAATATTCATGAGCATGTGAATCCATGCCAGACACCATGCTGGAGAATGTGATAATTGTTATTAGCACCCGGAGCAGGGAGAGGGTGTGATTGTCGGGGAAAAGAGGCTGGCGGTATCACAGCCTATCAGGAGGCTCAGAACAGGGTCTTTACCTCATGGTAAATCCACTGCTCAGAGCCTCCTCGGAAGTGGGAGGCCACCATCTTCCCCTCTGGAATTCAGGTAAATGTGCCCATTCCTCTCCTTCTACCAACCGCCAATTTCCACATCCCTCACGCACCCCCAGCCAACTTACCTTGTGTTCCTTTGTCGTTCAGCGGTGCCAGAGATACTCAGTGTTCCCAGC
The DNA here is from genome assembly GCF_040938575.1 of Ambystoma mexicanum. Classification (NCBI taxonomy): domain Eukaryota; kingdom Metazoa; phylum Chordata; class Amphibia; order Caudata; family Ambystomatidae; genus Ambystoma; species Ambystoma mexicanum. The sequence goes on from NC_090922.1 coordinate 96,794,096, forward strand.
AAATCTCTGTTGCAGCAATGGCTGCCATGGAAAGGGAGATGGGACTATGTGTACTTCCCTTCTCCCTAATCCAAGGTGGCTGCCTTGGTTTGTAGTTTTTTTTGAAGTTGAGAAGAAAATGCGTTTCCCAACTTGAAAAAATATATATATTAGCATCCTGGTATGACATGCAGGGATGCTAATAGCAATAAACCCCTCACTGGTGTGGGGGAGGGGGACGAGCATAACAGGGTCAGGTAATGCCCCACTGCATAAATTACACGCTGACAGCTCGGGTTAATTGCTTAATCTCATATATCCATACTCTAAAACACCTGTACAGGAATAGAAGTACAAGACATTTACCACAAAAATAGATGCGGCAAAAGCCAAAAAGTGAAGCTTATAATTTCTTGGAGAAAGCTAAGCAAATATTAATACAATTTTAGCCAATGAGTAAACACAAAACCATTAAATCAAATGTAGAAACAAAAAAAAAGAACAATGTTCGGCTGCTCACACAATTAGTAGATATAAGTCTGAGCTAGGCTGGGTGATGACTAAATACTGGGATGGCGAAACCTGAGATATCGCCTTTGATTTTATGTTTGTGTTTTTAGGAGGTGGAACACCTCCCAGCGCCTGGATCCCACAGAAGAACCCTTGTTTATCTGCCTTATAACCAGGAGACGCAATAGGAAGCCCTTTCAGCGGGAGGCAGGTCACCTCGCACTGTACCCGAACAGCTGTGCAGGTATTTCAAGACTGGTGTGGCACCCTCAGAGGTGCAGGCTCCAGCATGCAGCCTGTCAGCAGCTTGAAGCGCCACCCACAGAGATGCAAGCAGGACATCTGGAAAGCCAGCAAAGAGAGGTGGCCTGAGCCACAAGGATGACACACTTCAATACATGTTTTGCGCAAAAAGGGCACCATGCATGATGCACTTGACAATGTCTGAGAATAAACAACGGGCGGGACTCACAAAATGTGCGCTGCACTGACGGAGATGCACCTGAATAGTTTTGATTTGAACCTGTTCTCTTATACCTGCGTCTAAAAGCCTAACACTAGAGACGGTCTGGAGCTTCCCGGAGCATCCTTGAGATATTTACATGCAAACGTGACTCACAAAGAGTTGCTCAAGGGCATTTCAGAGATGCTCCTGGCATCTCCAGACTTTCTCCTGATTTAGGCTTTGTGAACCAGCTATAAGGTTGCAGGTACAAATCTGAGGTGGTGAGAGTTATCGCCTACTTTGTTCCAGTGCAAGTTTTAGCGAATCAGTCCCACAATCTGGGGCTTGTTTTTGAGTTACTCAGTAATTACTCCAAGGGTACCCCCAGCAATTTTCCACTTTTGCATGGCAGAGTGCAAAACTGGAGTGTGCATACTCATTTGTATGCCACCCTTTTACAATCGAACCGTGAAAAAACTAGTAAATGCTTCCTGCCATGTATGCATGGTAGGCAGCGTTTGCAATGAATTTCTCTGAAATCCGCCCACTTTTTGCAGGTTTAAAAAACAGGCAGATTCCATAGGAATCCAAAGCATTTGCCCCGGCATGAAAATCCACGCTGACGAAAACACTCGAGAATTTGCATGGTGGAGAGGAAGCGTGAGCCAGAACTGTATCTTACGATCCACCCCTTCTCTGCGCCATGCAAATGATTGAAACTGAGTCGTTCCATTCACTGAATCTGTACATGTTTTAGACTGGACTTTTACCCATTGAATTAACAGTAAAGTTCGATGAAAATGAGACCCTGTGTGTTGTGCTCATGGGCGACTTGAAATGGGAAACTTGCCACGATGCAACACACTCACAACAAAATACTATTGAGCAAGCTGCTCCTGAGCAAGATGCCCTTGCTCAAATTGACCATGAGCAATGTTTAGAATGATTATTGAGGCCTCCATGTCACAGAGTATCCACCCAATTCGGCTTAATCCCTCAATTCTGTAAAAAAGAATCAAAAGTAAAAAACTGTCCATACGTTAGTGTACATATGTGAACCAACAAACAATTTATCTATAAATCAAAATATGACCCACAATACAGACACAAAAAACATCTATATTCAACAGAAAATCCAAGACAGACTGTAAATAACATACATATATTATAATGTGCAACAAAATCCCTGACACGTCGGGGGACTCCTACAATCTTATTAGTCTTGCGCCTTATTTGCTGTGTCTTGATTTTTTCTTGATAGTCGACACATTGTGTTTCGGCTTTTTCAGGAGCATCAATTAGTGTTTCAACAGTATACGACCTTCATTAGGACAAAACCGATGCTTTAACGACAACCCAATGTGTTCCTGTGTCTTTCCTATATCTTCTGATTGTAGCCACTCAATAGTAGAATCTATCTGGCCCACTTGCTCAGCCTGTGATTTTCAGTAATCACTTTAGCCTTCTTTGGCAAGTTGTCCATATTTAGTGATTTCATCTTGGAGAATTGCAGTTTTCCAGAGAACACAACTTTACCCTCACTCAACCTCCTGTGTATGTACAGTCTCTGGAAAATTGCTAGCCAGCTATCCAGTTACAACCAAAAGACCCAGGGGGATATGGCCCTCCACCCAAGCACTCCCATAGTGGTTTTACTCATCTTCTATCGGCCTGGGCAGTTTAAATTGTCTGATAGGCAGACAGTGAGAATGCACCAAATGTGTTTTCCCGGTGTTAAAGACTCCAATCAAGCAATCCCACTTAGTCAGTGCCTGGTCTGGGATGCCCAAGGGAAGCCCTTATTTATATATTTTTATGCCCAGTTCGTGTACTCTGGATGACAACCCTTATATAACACCCCTCTCTAAGAAACCCCCTGACCCCACTGAGCCAAGAAGTAAGTTTGTTTTGCAAATTTAAAAGATTTATTTGAGAATTAAACAAGATATATATATATCGCACTTTTATAATAAATTAATAATTGATATCACACTTGTGAATATGAGCAGTAATCAGCAATAGGTAATCCTACAATAGCACAGTTCTGGTGACTTATGACTAGGAACAGGGGAATAAGGTATCAGAGAATGCTTTATGGTTTCAAGGGGATGCAAAGATGAATAAAAGGCAGTACAGAAATAAACTTGATATGATTTCAGCAAAAGATAATGTGATCACTTTTTCTTTGACAATTCACTCCTCCCCTATGCAATGTAAGGAGATGGAAGTAACACACACAGTCTTCAGGAATACACACAAATGCAATACAAAGTTCCAGTTCACCCCAGCGAGCTTAGAGGAAAACAGGTATGATTTTAAACACAGGCAAAATCCTTTTAAATGTGGTGGCAATGAAGTGAAAAATATACTCAAATTGCTTTTAATTCCCTATAGGAGGTTTAGGGTGAGTGAGAGATACTTTAAATCAGTTCAGGCCCGCCCTATCAATGAATCAGGGATGGTTACCAGGTTGAAAACGGAATTCCGTAATGGAAGCAAACGACAAATATTTTTACACGTGGCTGAAATGAAACAAAATGTCAAATCGCGGCAATTTAGTTGCGTGCGTCGAGCGCAATTACGAAGGAACTATAAGGAGTAGCAAGTCGGTTTAGAGCTTGTTGGAAAGCTTAGAATCTCAGCTTTAAAGTAGGACAAACGGTTCCGGAGATACGGACGATTTTGTGAAGGTAGATTCTCGAAATTAAAATGAAGCTCAGAACGACAAATGACTGTTTTGCAGCTTTAAAGTCACAGAAGAACACACAATTTTATGATGTAGTTCTAGATAGGTTAAAATAGTTTTAATTAGATTATTTTAAACTAAGCGATTGGTTTTGCACAGTTCTGGCTGAGTACTCACACTATATTTTGGACAGGAATGCGACTTCGTCACGGATCGGGTCAGGATTGGCTGCGGTTCTCTCGCCACCTGGTACTGGTTCTGCGCACAGCGATCTGCGTCAGCTCTCAGCACTGCACAGTTCTGGTCTCTCTGGATCTCTGGTCTCTCTGGATCTCTGGTCTCTGGAGATTGATGGATTTGAAGTCTGGAGCCTCCCGGCAAAGCGTCCCGCAAAAAAGTGGAAAGCGAATGTCCCTGTCTGGCTTCCAGTGGCTCTTTTTATGTCTTTAGAAAGTGGGTGTGTGCGTAGCATAACTGAGCCTGCCCATCTCAACTTATCATTGGCCCAGTTCTCCTCTCTCCCTTGATTGGGGGAACTGAGTTGTGAGTCAGAGTGATGAGGTAGGTTTATGGTCAGAGGATCCTCCCCTTGTCAAATTGCACACAAATCTATTTCTGATCCAAATACATATTTCCCAGATACACAAGTGGTTGACATTACATGTACATATTACAGATTACTTATGGTACATTCTGTTCCAACTCTGATGTTTCTAAGAGCTTGCATTAAAAAATGACAACTTATTTTCGTTTTTAGTTGGTTTACCAATATCGGACATTTACCAAAAATGGCACACATGTACACTGCCTTTCTACCCATATTCCAGTAAATTTTCATTTTTCTAGCGTGAACCCCGTGTTTGCAATCTCCATAATTCATGGGGTTTTGCCTCAGAACATGATACAGAGTTCTAACACCTCTTAAATAGTGCACAGAAAAATCACAAGAATGATGATGTTATTTATACAATTTTTACAAGTCCGCACTATGAATTATCCATCTTTTTAAAATTATGCTCTGGCCCCGAGGGGTGTGGTTTTCCAAAGCACATGGTGGAATTTTGGGTTTGCCCACTTCCCCCTAGCTCAGCTTGCTCACAGATGCATTGCCCCTCCCCGTTTCCTTCGAAGAGGAAGCCATTTATGACCCCCCCCCTAATTTAACATTTGCCTGGGCCAAGGACAGTGCTTTGTTTAGTTTCCTGCAGTCCCCAGATGCCACTCCCCTAATTCAATCAGAGAGGTGTCATCTCCTTTTGGCAGGGGCAGCAGAATGCAGCCAGGCCTGGGAACACAGCTGCTGATCAAGTTTCAACTCCTGTCGGGGGTAGTTGCCGGGCAGAATTCACTCTCTTCAAGCCAGGCTTCAGCCAAATGTCACTTTGGTTCCCAGTTTTCTACATTCAAACCAAACTTGCAATTTTTACACATGCAGCTAGAACACTGATTCTAAGTTCAAAACTATGACATTTAACAGTTGCAAACTATGTGACACTCCAAGGTAGGTCACTCATTTATTTCAAACATTTATATTTTAGCGTCTTTCAGTCCAATTTAATTTAGGCTGCTGACATCCACAGCTCAGCCAGTTTCATTATGAACATTATTTTAGGCTCTTTCTCTTTCCAGATTTTGTATGCACACAAGTCTACCTTCTGCCAAATGTCTGCTGGTGTTCAGTGAGATTTTTGAATATCTTGCAATGTTTATAATAGGCATTTTTAGCTTGCATTTCAGAGAAACAAAGGTGATTTCAAAGCGCTTTCTGAGCTAACCGGCACTGCTGTTTTTCCTTTGGCACATATTTCACCCATGGCACTCCTGGCCCATCACGCTCGCACTGGTGGGTGGCAGGTCAGGGGACCATTTTGTTGTGCGCAAAGACTGCACGGTTCTCCTGGATTCTGGCGCAAATGTGGGCTTTTCTGCCCTCTTGGATTTCCTAAGCCCACAGCACCAAATGTTGCAGCATAATAGTCCAAACGTGGGTCAATACTCCTGACAAGCCCCCCCCGCCCGACTGCGCTTTGATTTCGAGTCGAGGGGGAGTCGGGTGCAAAGGATGTTTTGATCCACGCGCTGGTATGTCCGCATCATCTTCTTCCAATTCCGTAGATGGCACAGTTCAGCATCTTTTCCTCCATCCGGTTGGATCGATCGGTTCTCCTCGCCTGTCCTGATGGGAATATTGGACGGTACCCCGGGCCCCTCGGATCTTTGCTCCTGGTCTCCAGGTTGTCTTCCGTGGTCAATCTCCGGGTTTCATCTCTCGTAGGATGATAAAGCAAAGCGGCAATACACATTCCTAGACATTTTTCCACCACTATTAATGGTGTGGCGAACATATACATTTTATAGATCCGGATACATTGTTCAGTCTTATTTTAAAAAAACAAGATATAACAGGAAACATTTTCATACCAGAATCATGATATTTTAGAGACTATATGCGGGATATTTTAGGGTTGGAACTGAATTACTCTGGAGCGGCCCCCTCTGGGATTCCAGAGGATTCCTCCAGTTGCTGCAGAGTGTGCCTGGGATGGCAACACTTTAGCTGATTTATATGTACCCACTTGTCTTCCCCTTCCGCCAGACTACCTTTGGGGATGCGGATCTTATACGCTACTGGGGAGAGCTTGTCTATAATTTCAAACGGTCCCTTCCATGTAGGTAAACATTTTCGCTGTTTGGCCTGGTTTCTTTGGAAATTGTATAGATAGACCCGGTCTCCCACATTATATACTTTCCTGGAAGTTTTCCAATCGTAATGGGTCTTCATGCTATCAGCTGATCTTTCTAGATTCCGCTGAGCATAGGCAAAAGAATGTTGGAAGCGTTTCCTCAAATTCTCGACATACTCATGAGTTGTGGAGGCATTGATCAACGTCTGCTCTTGGGTCCTGTAGAGCAAATGCTGGGGAAGCACCATCTTGCGTCCAGTCAGCTCAAACGGTGACATTTTAGTTGCAGATGAAGGGGTAGATCTGATGGCCATTAGGACCAGAGGTAATCGGATATCCCAACTTGGCCCAGAATCTGCCACAAACTTTTTTAAGATACTCACAATGGTTCGGTTATAGCGTTCTACTGCCCCAGAAGAAGCTGGCCGGTAAGCAATATGTAGCTTCCTTTTAACCCCCAGTATCTCCCACATCTTAGTCATTACTTCACTGGTGAAGTGGCTACCTCTGTCTGACTCAATCCTTTGAGGTAGACCAAAACCGGAAAAGATGTGGTTAATCATCAGGGCAGCTGCTGTTTCTGCCTTGCAGTTTGGGGCCGGGAGACATTCCACCCACTTGGTAAACAAGCATGTGACCGTCAACATGTACTTGTTTCCTCTAGACGAGCGAATCACAGGGCCTACGAAGTCGATTTGCAAATCTGACCATGGCAGTGTCATCCCCCTCTTTTGGAGAGGCGCCTGGTGTGTGAGGGATGTTGGCTGAAATTGTGCACACACAAGACACCCCTTCAAGTATTGGTCGAGGTCCTGCCCCATGTGTGGCCAGTATGCAACCTCTCTTAAGATCTCAAGTGTTGTGTGAAACCCCCTATGACTGGCTGTGGCCGCATCATGGGTGTGACTTAACATCAGGCTTCGGAATGAGGTAGGGACCACCCACTGATCATGGCCAGCTTGGGATTTCCTTACCAACAAACCGTCTTGGATTCGGAACATCTTTGGACATTTCATCAACACTCTAAGGTCCTCCTTCCCAATGTAATCGGTATCCGTCAGGGGAAGGTTCTCAGGGTCCTCAATGTGTTGGTAAAACTTACCAATTATTGGATCCCCCTTTTGAGCGGTAATTAAATCAGCATCAGGAGTCTCCATACTCCATTATGCAGATGAAAGATCATTGTGAGCATTTGTCTGGGTCCTAGTGATAGCAGTGACCTGGATTTCCCCCAACAGGGACTCTATTTCTATTAGATCCCCTTGGATGGCTCCGGTTTTGACCAGCCTATCAGCTAAGTCATTTCCAGTTTTGTCTGGTCCCTCTACTTTGGAATGACCCTTGATCTTTTTCCAGTAGATGGTCAACCCATTCGATGTGACCAGATCATCAATATTTTGGATTAACTTCCCATGTTTCAGGGGTTTGTTATTAGCACATAACATGCCTCTGGTTTTCCAATTAACCAGGTGCTCCACGAACCCATTCCGTACATAATCTGAATCTGTGATTATGACCAGTTCATGGAGTTGATGTTGGACAGCAGTGAGGATGGCTTGATACACAGCCATCAATTCTGCTACTTGACTACTTCGGGGACCGATTTTGTACCCAGCGGAGGGTTCTGGAGACTCATTCACCCACGCATTCCCTACGCCGGCCACCAGTTCTTTTTCCCCGTTGTTTTCAACATGGTAAGAGCATCCATCCACATAGACAGTGGGCATTCCCTCACACCTGTCTTCTTCAAAGACTTTGTGTGGGGAATTAAGGTATGCCTCCATGTTGTCCTTGATTTTTAGACTTTCATCCTCGAGACAGTTTTCTCTGGCACAATCATGCAAGTCAGCCAGACCTTGCACAAGGGGACTCTTCTTGTTTTGGCCATATCTGACCTCCACAGAAAAGCCTTGCATTGACAGAAACCAGGAAGTAATTCGGGAATTACTCACATTTCCGGCCCGGATTCTGTCACTTTGGAGGTATTGCAGAGGCTGGTGTGGAGTCTCCACTATGATGTGTTCCCCCTGGATGAACGGGCGGTAATTCTTCAATGCCCACACCGTTGCCAGGAGTGCCTTCTCACAATCATTGAATTTTTCCTCCACAGAGGATAAAGTTTTGCTCGCATAGGAGATTACTTTATTGACCTTGTCATGCTTTTGGTATAATACTGCCATCAAGCACGTATTAGAGAACCCTGTCTCCAGGAAGAACTCCTTGTTTCTGACAGGGTAAGCTAGGCAAGGCGCTTGTGGGAGGCTTCTTTTGAGTTGTCTTACTGCCTCAGATTGTTCTGGACCCCATTCCCACTTGACCCCCCCCTTCAAGAGATGAATCAGGGGTCTGGTGATCTCTGCGTAGCCCTCAATGAACTTTCTGCTGTAATTAGTCAGTCCAAGGAGGCTCCTTAGTTCCCGCAGAGTTGTGGGGTCTTTTAGTTTCTGAAGTGCTTCCACTTTCTTTTCCTGGGGACAGGGACCCTGAGGAGTAATCTCATGCCCCAAGAAATTAATACGTGTTCTACACCACTGTGTTTTTTGGAAGGAAAGTTTTGCTCCGGCGGCCCTCAACGCGGTCAGGACATAACAGATCTCCGCTATGTGTTCCTCAACAGTTGAGCTTTTAATGAGGACATCATCTACATAAGCCAGGTTACCCCTCGCACCCAGGTCGGGCATGGCCTTGTGTAGGAAAATGTTGAATTCATTGCCGGAGTTGAGGTATCCGAAGGGAGTCCGGGTCCATGTGTACTGCTGGCCCCCAAAGGTAAAAGCCAGTTTGCATTGGTCCTCCCTACTGACAGGCACAGTCCAGGATCCATTGGTCAGGTCTATTGCAGTGAATACCTGTGACCCCTGAATCTGGGCCAGCCCTTGGTCAATGTAGGGCAGAGGCCATCGGGAAGTATGGACCCGTTTGTTGAGCTCTCTAAGGTCGGCACAGAGTCTCCACTGGGCGTTTGGCTTCAATATTCCCAGCACCGGATTATTGAAGGTGCTGTGTACTGGACGGATTATTCCCCCGGGACTCAAGGTTCTTAATTATTTCAGTAAGGGACTCCATGGATGCGAGAGGCAAACGATATTGCTTCACAAACACTGGAGTCATTCCAGGGTCCGTGGGAATTGTTGTTGGGTGGATGTCGGTGCGACCACAGTCATATGAGTCTACCGCAAAGAGATCTTGGAAATCCAAGAAAACTTGTTTCAACTTTTGCTTCTGTTCCAGAGTCACGCAGGCATCAGCTAGGTTGACTCTCTCTTCCACCATCTGCCTGATGCCTGGAAAGACTGCTGGTTTTGCTATCTCAGCGGCCTCCTCCAGCTAGGTGGAGAAGTCCCTGGTCAGTGTTGATTTGGACTGGAGGCTTCAGGTGGGAAAGGCAGCCCTCATGGACCTGGAAAATCACCTCATCCCTTCTGAATTCACAAGTCAGGTCTTCCTTACCATAAGGACAAGGAGTGTACACCAGGAAGTTCCCCCCATGCCGGGTAAAGATCCTGTCTGGCGTTGTATTGTCATCACTGTCACTGTCAAAACAGTCCTTTGGGATTGGTCCTAACAGTTCATTTCCTAAATCAATGGAGAAATGTCGGTCATCAACCGCCATTCCAATAATGGTGCCTGCGGCTAGAGTAATACTCTTTAAGTCGCTGCTATCCACCTCTATTGGAATGGTGTCATGTTCTATGTTGACTAATGGTGTTGGGTTTACCCCTAACCCTTGCTGTTCGAGAGAAGCATTTAGATGAATATAAGCATCAGGGTTTTTCAATTTTTGTCCTCTTAACTTTCACTTCCAGGGAGAATGGGATTTTGATATTGTTGGTTCTGGGATAGAATGATGGGCGGCAGCAGCTCAATCCCCACATCTACCCAGTCTATATTGGACTCCCTTGGGACCCATTTTTCCTTGGGAGGAGTTCCCCCATATTTGAAGGAGAAGATCCTTTTCCCAGGATCCGCTGAGGATCCCTCTCCCTCAGATTGGAAGATCTGTACCTCCTCCACAAAGTGGGTCTGTTTGGGTACTTTGTTTCTCCTACCTCCTCTCTGCTCCTTGGGTGGCAGATTTCCTGGGGTAGGAGATTTTGTTTCCGGCTCCTGGGTTTCCAGGGGCTGTTTACAAGTTGGGAAGGAAGCTTCCTCCAATCTTTTCTCGTGAAAATCTCTCACAAGCTGGGTCATTATGTATTTGGGGAGAGCATGGAAAAATGTGTTGATGAATTCTCTGCTGTCCGTGCGCACCCTTCTGGTGGTCTGCGCAAAGGCACGCTTCAATTCTTGCACAAATTCTTGTGGGGCCTGATCCTCCCCCCATTGCAAATTGTAGGCTGCCTTGCGAGCCTCTTGGGGATTTCTATGCACAGAAAAGTGTTTCAAGATGGCCGCCCTATAGGTGGACCATCTTGAATGAATTTGGTCCTCCAGCCCCGCAAAGAAACTGGAGTATTCTGGGGAGAATGTCCATTTGACGTACTGGATGCAGCTACTGCTGTCCTTCAAATGGAAGGTCTCCATCATTTGCTCAAAGAGCTCCAAGTGCTCCCACACAGAATACTTAGAGTTCTTGTGATAAGGCGTGATGACACTCCTGATTGCCTTAATCTGTTTTAAGGGGTCCCCTAGCAAGGCCCTTTTTGCCTTATTGCCCTTTTTGGTTCCGGTAACCCTGGTCCATTCATCCTCCGACTCAGAAGCACTGCTCCCAGAGGTGCCCGTCTGATCTTCCAGGTTTTCCCGGATTCTGCGAGCCTGGGAATGGCTGGCAGAATGTGGGGACCTGGTCTCCTGCGTCCTGTGACGCTCAGAGGAGTCTTCAGATCCCTCCTTGCTACCAGGATTTGCTGGGTACCCCCCCCCCCCCCGCCCCACTGACCTAACTGGGCATAGGTTTTCAGGATGCCTTTAGTGGGCCTACTCTCCTGGGGTTCCCCACTAAATTGCACTGTGCTTGGGTGCCCATCCATTCCTGGGTGGTACTGGCCTATGAGCCCCATCCTTTTGGCTGGATAGTAATCTACCATCCCTGTGGCCCTGTGCTCATGTGCGCCAGGGGACATGAGGGTGGCAGAGTCCAGGGACTGGGAGAGTTGAAGGCCTATGGTACTAGGGCTCCTGAGGTTATGCTCAGGTGTTTCCCTTTCCCAGCGAAATTCATCTCTATCAGCCCCTGCTCCTTGTTGCAATGCAAGAGCCTGGGCTTTCAGTTCCTCAACCAAGGCCTTACTAGACTATCAGTCTCTCCTACATGGCTACCTGTTGCTGGAGCCTATCATTGTGTCGACAGAGAGCCTTATTTTCCCTCTGTGCTTCCTGGTTGGTCCTGGAGTACTGGGCCAGTCTTTGCTGCAGGCGGGTTACCTCCTGAGTCCCATCCCTACTGGCCTGCTCCTTTCTTGCCAGAGCATCTTCCACCCTCCTGGTGTGCTCTAGCAAGTCGTGATGCTCTTTTTGGAGGTCACCCAGCCCCTGGAGGGCCAGGTGATTTTCTTCAATTTTTTCTTTTAATTGGCAGACTTCCTTGCCTAAAGACTAAGAGCCTGCATCTGTGCCGCCACCTCGTCCATCTGCCTTTGAAAGGCACCAGCTTTCTGGCGCTCTTCCTGAAATTCTGTCTGGGTGTCCAGGTCTTTCAGAATCAGTTTATTGCTCTCCTCTTTTTCTCTAACCAATCGGATTTGCAGGGTGCCTACCTGCTCTGTGCATGCCCTGTTGAAATCTATCTGTTGCTCCAGCTTTTTCTGGCTCTGCAGTAAGGAGTCCAAACTGTCTTGGTGCTCCTTCTGCAAAGCCAGAATTCTGGTATCCTGGTCAGCCTTTTCCTGTTGCAGGATATCCATATCCTCCTTCATTTTAATGATGTATTGTCTACTCTCGTTTTCTGACTCCTGGCTTCTGTGCAGCCTCTGCTCAGAAGAGACCAGGTCAGATTGGGCCTTTTCTAACGCCATCTGTTGCCTATTTGCCAGATCTTGGCCTTCAGCACATTTGTCCTGCATGGCTCCCATATAAAGATACAAATATGCCGCTATCCTGGCAATCTTATTGTGTTCATCTTTGGCCTTAGGAGCCATATATAGTTCACTCAGGGCCACATGTAAGGGACCCTGATCTCTCCACATATCTGACCCAGTTGCAGTGACCTGTTGTGTGATCGCCTGCAACCATACATTTTGGTCCTATTCAGACCATTCACCTCTCACAAACAGTTCATGTAAGAGGTGCTCCCTAGCTATCTTCATATCTACCAAGGTCATCATTCTGGAGATTGATTTCCTTCCTAACTTACAGACCTTTGTATTTTATTTTGCAAAACAGACCGTTTCCTTAGAGCGTTCCTTTGAGGAGTGCTTTACAGCGTAACACAGCATGGTGATCTAACCGGATATGTATCCTGTCAGCTGGCACACTGTATTGATCTGCACAAGTGATAGATCTAATCCAGAATCCCCGGCTATGAGCCCCCACTCCAATCAAGCAATCGCACTAAGTCAGTGCCTGGTCTGGGATGCCCAAGGAAGCCCTTATTTATATATTTTTATGTCCAGTTCGTGTACTCTGGATGACAACCCTTTTATATAACACCCCTCTCTTACAAACCCCCTGACCCCACTGAGCCAAGCAGTAAGTTTGTTTTGCAAATTTAAAAGGTTTATTTGAGAATTAAACAAGATATATATATATCACACTTTTATAATAAATTAATAATTGATATCACACTTGTGAATATGAGCAGTAATCAGCAATAGGTAATCCTACAATAGCACAGTTCTGGTGACTTATGACTAGGAACAGGGGAATAAGGTATCAGAGAATGCTTTACGGTTTCAAGGAGATGCAAAGATGAATAAACGGCAGTACAGAAATAAACTTTATATGATTTCAGCAAAAGATAATGTGATCACTTTTTCTTTGACAATTCACTCCCCCCCTATGCAATGTAAGGAGATGGAAGTAACACACACAGTCTTCAGGAATACACACAAATGCAATACAAAGTTCCAGTTCTCCCCAGCGAGCTTAGAGGAAAACAGGTATGATTTTAAACACAGGCAAAATCCTTTTAAATGTGGTGGCAATGAAGTGGAAAAATATACTCAAATTGCTTTTAATTCCCTATAGGAGGTTCAGGGTGAGTGAGAGATACTTTAAATCAGTTCAGGCCAGCCCTATCAATGATTCAGGGATGGTTATCCGGTTTAAAAACGGAATTCCGTAATGGAAGCAAACGACAAATATTTTTACACGTGGCTGAAATGAAACAAAATGTCAAATCGCTGCAATTTAGTCGCGTGCGTCGAGCGCAATTACGAAGGAACTATAAGGAGTAGCAAGTCGGTTTAGAGCTTGTTGGAAAGCTTAGAATCTCAGCTTTAAAGTAGGACACACGGTTCCGGAGATACGAACGATTTTGTGAAGGTAGATTCTCGAAATTAAAATGAAGCTCAGAACGACAAATGACAGTTTTGCAGCTTTAAAGTCACAGAAAAACACACAATTTTATGATGTAGTTCTAGATAGGTTAAAATAGTTTGAAATCGATTATTTTAAACGAAGATTGGTTTTGCACAGTTCTGGCTGAGTACTCACACTATATTATGGACAGGAATGCGACTTCGTCATGGATCGGGTCAGGATTGGCTGCGGTTCTCTCGCCACTTGATACTGGTTCTGCGCACAGCGATCTGGGTCAGCTCTCAGCACTGCACTGTTCTGGTCTCTCTGGATCTCTGGTCTCTCTGAATCTCTGGAGATTGATGGATTTGAAGTCTGGAGTCTCCCGGCAAAGCGTCCCGCAAGAAAGTGGAAAGCGAATGTCCCTGTCTGGCTTCCAGTGGCTCTTTTTATGTCTTTAGACAGTGGGTGTGTGCGTACTATAACTGAGCCTGCCCCTCTCAACTGATCATTGGCCCAGTTCTCCTCTCTCCCTTGATTGGGGGAACTGAGTTGTGAGTCAGAGTGATGAGGTAGTTTTATGGTCAGAGGATCCTCCCCTTGTCAAATTGCACACAAATCTATTTCTGATCCAAATACATATTTCCCAGATACACAAGTGGTTGACATTACATGTACATATTACAGATTTCTTATGGTATATTCTGTTCCAACTCTGATGTTTCTAAGAGCTTGCATTAAAAAATGACAACTTATTTTCGTTTTTAGTTGGTTTACCAGTATCGGACGTTTACCAAAAATGGCACACATGTACACCGCCTTTCTACCCATATTCCAGTAAATTTTCATTTTTCTAGCGTGAACCCCCTGTCTGCAATCTCCATAATTCATGGGGTTTTGCCTCAGAACATGGTACAGAGTTCTAACACCTCTTAAAATGTGCACAGAAAAATCACAAGAATGATGGTTATTTATACAATTTTTACAAGTCCGCACTATGAATTATCCATCTTTTTAAAATTATGCTCTGGCCCCGAGGGGTGTGGTTTTCCAAAGCACATGGTGGAATTTCTGGTTTGTCCACTTCCCCCAGGCTCAGCTTGCTCACAGATGCAGTGCCCCTCCCCGTTTCCTTCCAAGAGGAAGCCATTTACGACCCCCCTAATTTAACAGTGCTTTGTTTAGTTTCCTGCAGTCACCAGATGCCACTCCCCTAATTCAATCAGAGAGGTGTCATCTCCTTTTGGCAGGGGCAGCAGAATGCAGCCAGGCCTGGGAACACAGCTGCTGATCAAGTTTCAACTCCTGTCGGGGGTAGTTGCCGGGCAGAATTCACTCTCTTCAAGCCAGGCTTCAGCAAAATGTCACTTTGGTTCCCAGTTTTCTACATTCAAACCAAACTTGCAATTTTTACACATGCAGCTAGAACACTGATTCTAAGTTCAAAGCTATGGCATTTTATGTGACACTCCACAGTAGGTCACTCATTTATTTTAAACATTTATATTTTAGCATCTTTCAGTCCAATTTAACATAGGCTGCTGACATCCACAGCTCAGCCAGTTTCATTATGAACATTATTTTAGGCTCTTTCTCTTTCCAGATTTTGTATGCACACAAGTCTACCTTCTGCCAAATGTCTGCTAGTGTTCAGTGAGATTTTTGAATATCTTGCAATGTTTAAAATAGGCATTTTTAGCTTGCATTTCAGAGAAACAAAGGTGATTTCAAAGCGCTTTCTGAGCTAACCGGCACTGCTGTTTTTCCTTTGGCACACATTTCACCCATGGCACTCCTGGCCCATCACGCTCGCACTGGTGGGTGGCAGGTCAGGGGACCATTTTGTTGTGCGCAAAGACTGCGTGATTCTCCCAGATTCTGGCGCAAATGTGGGCTTTTCCGCCCTCTTGGATTTCCTAAGCCCACAGCACCAAATGTTGCAGCATAATAGTCCAAACGTGGGTCAATACCCCTGACACCGGTGATCTCCAACCGCTCCGCCCGGAAGAAACGCTTTAGGGACAACACTTAATTCTGATACTGGTAGAAAAAAGCATTGGATTCCTATGGAATCTGCTAGCTTTTAGCACCTACTTAAAGCTATTGCAAATGTCCTTCACTGTGCACATGATGGGCACCATTTCAACTTCTTGGCAGTATAAATTGTAAACAATGAACATAAACACAGGTCAGCCTCGATTTGGGTTCATTTACTGCACTTCGTAGTGCAAACAACCAACATTGCAGGGGGCAGTGCACGCAAGTCCACAAGTTGGTGCTCCCCTCTGTGCAATTTACACACAATTGAAAATGAGCCCCTCAGTTTTCAAAGTCAATTCTAGAGATAACTAATGCCTTGACTGTTGCACCTGAGAGGGAGAGCTGTGATAGGTCCTGGGAGGGAGGGCTGTGATAGGTCCTTGGAGGGAGAGCTGTGATAGGTCTAGTCATTCCTTGCCCTTGTTTTGCTCCCTTGGCTTCACCTCAGTCATGTGACTTGGTTTTGGGCTGATAATAGCTGTTACAGCCCTCTCTCATTGGCTGCAATACCACAATAAATGAGGAGAAATAGACTGTATATGCAAGGAGAAGCAGGGATTAACCACTATCATATATCTTTCACAGATAGAGACATCACAATGCCGAATTGTCTTGAGGGTAATAAATGCAATTGGAGAACAGATTATTTGTATTTATTTATAGTCACTGAAAGACAGTTGTGCAGTCATACCTGGACCATTACAAGTGCCAGATGGAATTACCAATAAAGGATCACAGACCCGAATAAACTGACAGACTCATTGAATATGGCAGAATACTACTATTATCAGCTCAATTAAAATAGGGAAACCTGGTGAACAAACAGATTGCGGCTCACTCACTGATGTACATTTTGATTATACAAAGGCTTGATACCTCGATCTACGTCAGCTATGATGTTATCTTATATGGCAAACAGTAAAAACCTATCGAAAGGAGGGACTGCTTAAGGGAACACATATGCTTATACTTGATTTAGGTGTTACTAACATAATTGGATGCTCCCTATCAGGGAACTACCTTTTACTACGTATAATACAGATTGATAGCAGAATAACAGCAATGGATTGGCTTCTGAAACAATGTATAATACAATGCTACAAAGGCCCTCACGACTGGTTGGCATTCTCTCCCAGCCTTGGACATTCAGCTCGCTAGCAGCACATAAGCAAAAAGAAACCCAGGTTCGGGGAAGAACATCAGGCCACTGCCAACTTGGTCAATTAGCCTACCATCTCTCATCAGTTAGCCCCTAAGCCAAAGCTTCTTCTCTGTAGTTGACCAACTTGCTGACTGTTCACTTCCTTGGGATTTTTAATGGAGTTTAGGTACTTTGCTATCTTCAGTTGGAGCTTAATAAATAGGCCTTGTAGTTGAGTCTTACATCACATGTCAGGAGATGACGATTTAGTCAATTTCAACCTTTTATTTAGTGCCATTAAACTCAATTAGGTTGAGTGCTATTACTCCTCTTGGCCTCTGGAGACTTGGTTGCTCTGTGTTGCATATGCTTTCTTCATCTTTAATTGTTCAATACTTGGCACTTGCAAAAGTTTTCTCCTTTACTTAATATAAGAGAAATATGTCATGCGTATGTAACTTATCCTCTTTGACTCCCCTTGTACTTTACAGTTACCTCTTGATGTGGCATCCTTGATTCCAAGCCAAACAGATATTCTTTGTTCCTCGCACAAAGCTGTTTTTCCAGCGCCTGTCAGCTCTACAGTTCTGGTTCCCCCTTCAAGTTTTCTTGCTTATTATTTATACAAAACTGACATCCATCTTTCAATCATGGCCGCTTTACTCACAGTATATTTTCTCCTGCAGCATATGTCTCATCCACCTTGCGTTTCTGTGTCTATACATTTGCTGAGACTCTTCTTACTTATCTTCTTAGTGTATATTTTTCTTCGTATTTGCATATATGTTTCTCTTGTTACATCTTCATTCTTTAAGTAATCTATATCGTTTCAGCGCGTCCTAGTGTCTTCTCTTCATGACGTCACTTTTCTCTGATCTGATTTCACTTATAGCTCTTCTATGTTCAGTGGTGTATGCAGACATCCTTCCACCTCATCAGTGCAAGGGTACATTTGATACGGTTGTCTAAGTGCATACCGTCTTTCATACTTTTGGTGCGCTATTGGGATGATAACTGGTGTCACACATAGTGCTCTCTTGGTCTTCCAATATGACAGAGGTGAGGGGGTGGGCACTAGAGATGATGTAAACATCTGCCTCTCTACACAGGGATGCCATTTTGATAAGAAATATTGAATACATAGGAGGCAAGGCAGATCACAAAGTTAGTCCCTAGGTAGTGTGCCTCTTCAATCACATGAAAAGTGGCTGTGTCTGATCCCTGGCATGCAGTGGAAATTAGCCACTTTTGTGCGGTGTACAACATGAATCTGCATCTTAAGTTCATAGCGCAGGTACAAGGGTTGGGATTTTGCAACTGTGGGAAGCTTGCAGTAAGGGCAACTTTTTGTAACGCTGACAGGAATGACTGGGTGCGTCAGGGTTTTCTATTGGTGCTTGTTTATTATTCCACAGAGGTATTTTCCTTAATCATAAGGCTTGGGTTAGGATGTATCAGCCCCACATGTACACATATTTGTTTTATATAAGCAACTAGGGAATGGCTACATCTTACCAAATAAGGAAGCAGGGTGGGGTGCTGTTTGTTAGGGAGTGTGCCGTGAAGGGCATGGGTACAACATAATTAGCAATTAGTCCAGTGTGTTACCCAGGTGTATTCTGAAAAACTGAACCGTCTTTCAAGTTTCGTTTGTGTGAGAATGGTAGATTGTCAGGAGTTGGTGGGGCATTCCCTAAGAACCATGCCAGGATATTGCCTTTTTGAGCCAAGGGCCGCTTTGCTTCGGGTGGGTGGCACACCTCTAGATATCCAGAACTTGCATTGTTTTAGGGGGCTTGCTTTGCGCCTTCTTGAATCCCCGATTCAAGAGATTCTTGGATTTAAGAAGGAGCCAGTCTAGCAAACTCAGGATGGCCTGTAAGAAACCTAAAACAGTGATTTCTAAAACAAATAGCTTCAATGGGCACCCCTCGGGGTACATCTCTGCGTGACTTTCACGTGTTCCTCGATGTCCAGGTTTAATCGCATCCACCTCTTTGTGATCCCCTTATCTAATTGACTCCCCTCTAAAATCTCCTACACCATTACACTGCACTTTTCCATGCCCCATTGATGGCTACTACAGGACTAACCCATACCGGAAGAACATTATAGAGCTATAACTATGCTCTGCTCCTTCGCCCCACTGTACTCCCCACAACCATCTGGTAACATTACCTAATGCATGTTTCGCCTCACAGATCCTGGGTTTGCTCTTCTGGATAACATATCCCCCGGGGCTCTACCAAACCCACAGACACAGGACCTGGGTACTTCAGACATGAACCTATGAACACCACAGGTTTTTCACATCTCCCTATCCTCTATCCAGTGCTTTAAGTGGGCCTGGGCTTCCCGGGGGTAGCCCCGGTAGGACTGAAAAGAGTGTCTGAGACGGGGCCCTATTGGGGCTCCATAAAGTCCCCTGCTTTCTAAAGCCTGAATCTCTCGCATGTAAGCAAGCACTTTCGGCTGCCTGCCTGTCTTTTTATTGTCTCTCTGACCCCGGCAGACACCCTGTTCATTTGAAATGTAGGATCCTCTCCCTCATGGCCCAGGTGCCAGGGTGTTGATCGATGCAAAGTGGTGCCTGGCAGGAGGGTCATTGCCGCAATTAAGCGCAACACTTACCTGTTCTGATATGATATATGTTATTTATAACACACTTAATACCCGGAGGTTTCTAAGCGCCGGCTTAGAATGCCACCTATCGCCACTGCCCTTTTGCAAAGTCGAGCCGTGGCGTAACAGCCAGCATCAGGAGAGGCAGGTGTTGGCTCTTAATTGAAGCGCTGACCCACCCTGCAAGGCCACGCCCCTTTTCGGCTGTGCCCGCTGCTCGATTTTACAGGCCACTTAAAGCACTGCCTCCATCCCACTAACAATCCCGCCCGTTTACCTAACAGACTCATGCCCAGAGAGGACAACAACGAATGGCAGACAGGCGCTATACTGTCGCCCAAGCGTGTCATCTTCCTAAAAGCAACGCCTGTTGCCATGTGTGACTTCATTAATTACAGGCAGAAAGGCGCGCGCGCTACGTGGGGCGCAGGGAGCGCGGCGGCTTCCCTTCATGAAGGCCAGCTTTATTTAATGGCTGCCGCAATCCATGTCCCTATTTCATGCTTGTTGAGGGGATGCAGGTGGCGTGAAACAGATTAGAACACTTTTCTGAGAAATTCCAGCAGATGGAGCCATGTAAATATCTCGGTGCGCCTCACTTTGCATTACAAAGCGCCCCGGCTGGGCTCAGGCACTGTTTCCCTTTAAAGAGGGATTCCGGTTCAGTGGGTACATGTTACCAACTCTTCAGTGGAACGAGGAGACTGTTCAACAACACAGACCTGAAAGAATACAGTGCGTGCTTCATAGTGTACACACTACACGCCTGATTGCAATGTCTTCAGGATGACAGACAGGCAGGCCTCAGCTACTCGATGGATAGGGAAAAAGAAGGGGTGCAGGAAAGGGGGAGCCCTAATGTATGCATGAAACAAAAGGGGGCATCTTACATGTGGGCGAGTAGTCTCCAGGCTTTGTGTTTGTGCCCCTGCACAGAGTGTCCGAGTACCCAACAATAAACACACTTTGTGGGAGGTACTGAATCTGGACAATGTTTTGTGAAAGCTACAAGAGACTGTGAAAAGGGCAGCAGTGGAGCTATAAAAGACCAATAGCAGAACACCCATCAAACTCAGTAGCCAAGTAATCGTCTTTTTGCTCTTGACAGCGGTTAGGAGGGCTCATCAGCCACACAACACTGTGTATCAATGAAGACATACTGCGAAGCGGAGATCCAATCCTGCAAGGGGCTTATGCCAGTCAAGGGTGTCGCAACACAAGATGACAATTTTTGGACTTTAAATGAACTGCACTTTTTACTAGGCATGGAAGTGTGTTTGTCACAATTATGGAAGTGTATGTGTCACAATTATGTTGGATCAACCATCTAGGTACAGATCATGACAGGCTAGTACAGCACTCAACGGCGAGAGATATGCAAGCAGATGGCGGAGGCTTCTTGCGATCAACACCCACGTTGCTGTGCTCATTGCAAATAGAGATGCAGACACAAGCAACCCCTTAGCCTCAGCCAACATAACCAGTAGTAACGAGTATTTTTCAAAGATTATGTTATGTCCACCCAATGCAGAAATCATTGGACAGGATCGAGGAAGGTTTCATCATCGCTTAGAGATGGATGGTGCAAGGAAGAGCAGCGGACCTGGGAAAGTTGAAGCATATTCCCAAATTCTGCATCCTCTCTCCTATTTATAAGCAGCAGCGCCGTCAAAGTGCCATTCAAGATTTTTTTTTAAAAAGCCATGGGATCCAGTGTCTGGCCATGCATCGGTTGGTCTAACTCCTTCTTGGAAATGAGTCATGCCTTGGGTACTGTCTCCCAATGGGTACAGTGTACCAAGCCATGATGGTGAAGTCAATCGCCTGCAGTCCAAGTGGTACTCACCCATACCCCTCGATCCTAACAGTGGCGTAGATGGCGAGTTGGGTTGCCAAGCAATTGCCAAAAAGCCTGTCTCAGAGATATATATATATCTCTTCATGTCCGATGAAGCTCCTTCAGGGGTCTGCACCGTCTAGATCTCCCAATGTATTGGACTACAACACCCATCAGTCTATGGCAGCATAGCCAATGGCGAGGAATCATAAACGCTACCCCTGAGGTCAGCACCAGGGTGGGCAGCATTGCTGCATTTCACTATGTGGGCACAGTGACAGACTTTGGGCAAAAATCCAGCCCGCTACCATTTTGCCCCCTGAGCAAAATCTGTGATTTCGGCTGTTTGTAATGTAACATTTAGGACCCGATTCATGGAACTTTTTGCACGGTTCAAAGTGACTTTGCACAGATGAAAAGTGACTGCAAAGCCAACAGTTGCTTTAAATGTGCTTATATTTCAGCCACTTGTAATGCACAAAACGGTCAGCCTCCTAACTGGGCAAAATATTTGCACGCCCGAACACCCAAAGGACTTTAAAAATACATTACACCTAGAGCAGTGAAATGGAATGTCAGGCGAAATCTTCCAATTCCGATTTGCTGGAGAATATTTCGCCCTCCCAACACCCCATCGAGATGGCGCACTACTAAAGCAAACTCCTGACCAGATCCTTTACTGACAGGGGTTTGGCTCTTTGAAGCAGTGAATTTCATCAAAAAGAACTGATAAAAGGCATTCTTTTATGCATTTAAAAAGCAGGACAAAGTTCAGTTGAGCGTAGTGGATCAAGCACAGGGAGAAGAACACAAAGGACAGGAGGACTGAAACGGACACATTACCAGTTAAAGGTTTGCCAATTCCCTACTTCATACACTACCTGATCTCTTTCACAAGGAAGGACTCTTCGACCAATGGCTCTCTGAAGCTATGACACCGCCCTCACACCAACCCATCGCGCCTCCTGACGATCATATGCCCAACTGGGCGAATTGTTACCCGGCCATGAACGCTGGGTCACCACTGGTTTACAGCACACATGTATGGTTTAGGAGTAGCAGCAATGGGGTTGCCTTAGGAGTGAGCCAAGGACACGGACAGTGTCTTGCCTGTGTCCCCACACCCTCCCTTCTGCTCCATCTCTCCAACACGGTTCTGCTATAAGGGAAACACAACGGGGACCTTCCAGTCCCCGCTGCGCCAAAAAGCATTAGTCAGCTCGCAACATCTGCAGCAGATTATAATTAAGAAAGATTTTTTCCTTTTAAAAAAAAATACCAACTGAATTTACGAGTACGAAAAACACGAGGCACACACAAACACTGAAACACGGCATATTAAGAAGGTAATTAGATTACGTTTCTAATTATAAACCCTCCTGCGCAGGCTCAGAGGTTTTCTGTTTCAGGTGTCGTGTTCCACCGAGGAGCTGAACGCAATTTGTTCTTGGAACACCTGTTTGGGGTTGTTCAACACGCAGATCTACAGGGTCAAGGGCAGATATCTCGGAGTCAGGCTACTGGCTGGAAGAGAGTACCCAGCAGCGCTATGCCCACGACGACTGCGCAGGCACCGGCATCCGTAAGGGGTGCAATGGAAAGTACACGATTCAAGGCCTCATTATATCAATAAGGCACCGTTCTGAGGTCTGAACCGGGTGGTAACAGCTCAGGACCCCGGATGGTAATGGCCCGGGGCCCAAGTTATAGCCCCAAGGTAAGCGAGGTCCTTAACTTCAGGCTCCAGCGCAGTTACCACCCGGTTCAGACCCCAGAAAGGGGGTTTATTGGTATTAGCACCCCCGAGGGCCAGCCCACAGTATGCTAAGAGCAATGTATTTGTGAGAAATGATGAGTTGAGACCAGCGCGCAACCCGTTGTCCCCACAAACACACCCTCACCTAGAAGACGTCACGTGACCCGCTATTCCTCACAAACAAGGCCCCCATTATTATTATTAGTATTTGTAATGTAAATGCTTATTCGAATACAAAATATTCATCAAACACATTCATATAGCAAGACAAAACAATAAAAACATAATCCATTAGTAAATATTAAATAAATCAGACAGCATCGCATTTGAGTAACAATAAAAACACACAATTTACATAGTACTAAAATGCAGCGTCTTAACCTCTTAAAAGCCCCCTTCTTTGATACATAGCGGCCTTCAAGTACAACAGCAGGGCCCAAGCCGTCAGTTCAGTTTCTGCCCTTGATATTATTATTTAATATTTGTAGGGCGCAACACGCCCGTGGGCCTCAGTGCGCACAACTGGAGAAAACGAAAGAAGAGGTGGGAACGGAGGAATCAGACCGGATATCCATCAGGAGGGTAAAAAAAACGAATCATTAGAGTTAACGAGGTGTGGAAATGGAGGGTGGGCTTCATGCAGTGCCCATCTTCCATTTCCATGGCAGCCTTGGGTAGGTGGTAAGGTGAGTAGAGACATAGAGGTAATGCAACCGCATGAGCCTCAGGTAAGAGGAGACCATCGGCGGTCAGGATAGGTGGGGAGAGATGAGGGAAGCGGTGGTGAGTGGCTGGTGCGTCCAGCACATGGGTTACTCCGAAACGAGTGAGTGATTCAGGTTGGGTTTGGAGCAACCTGATTGGCCGACACACCCACTGAGGTGCTAATATACACTCACCCAACAGTAAAGGAAGAAGGACTTCAGAAAAACCTCTGTGATTTGAAAGGAGAAAATGGAGCTCAAATACATATCTTGCCTTTACAGAGGTCGAACAGGGTAGGGTGCGCATACACTTAGCATTTGTTAGGGAATACATGTGGCTTAAACAGAGTGTCTGCATTGCAATTGAAAGAATCGAGCTTAATGCCAAGCACTGGAATCAGGAGACAAAGGGCCTCGTCAGAGGCAAAGGAAATAGGGCACTTGAACATTCCCTTAATGTCTACTGCAAATCTACTATGAAGACGCGTCTGTGTAAATAACCACCCAGGTTACACAACAATCAAGCTCTTCATTAGTTTCCAAAGGTACAATTAAGATACATTTTCACCCGGGAAACGATATGCAGCCAATCAGCTGTGCAGGAACTCAGACTTTATCTTCCATACTGCTGGCTTGCGCATCCTCCAGGCAGGGCTGTGTTGACCTCAGCATGGCTCACCTGATTTGCATCACCGCTCCCTAAAATTTGCATCCAGGACGCCTTACCATTTCTCTCCAGCGACCCCCACAGCCACGCCAGGTTACTGCATCTGACTTGGGCTTCCTCCTCACTCACATGCCCAAACCCACATCTTGCCATGCAATGGAGGAAGAGCTCTGCTCTGAGCCCAACTTTCCATTTCCATGGACATGCTATCTCCATGGCCACATGCTTGCCGCAGCCTGAGTTTCTGTTAATTGATCATGCCTTAAGTACAGCAGGACTTTGTCCTAGGGTACTACTAGCAATAATGCCTCCCCAGTGGGCCATTAACGGGTGGTAAAGTCCCATGACCCTATTAACTTGGGGGAGGGTACTTTACTACCTGGTAATTGTTGTTGGAATGTGGCTCTATTGCTTATTTATAACACTGGAATGTTGGTGGGCTATTGTAAACTATGGCTCAGCAGAGGGCCGTAGCCACTGCTACAAGATCTGCCGTTTCACTCTCAACATTCTGCAATGAGGCTCAGTGTCACTCTTTTCCAACATTCTTATTTATGTATTATTAATATGTTCATAGCCATGACAGGCTTTACATATATACAACACAATCATCTTTCATTTCCTAACAGCAAATCTAAACCATTTATTTTTTAAATTAATTTGTTTAGTTGCATAACAACTTTTCAAATACATATAAACATGCAGTTATTTCATTTCATTCATTTCATTTAAGATAACATTTTTCAATCAAATTTCAGATATTTTTTTTTAATACAATCTTTAAAATTTGCAATTATTTTGTTATTCAAAAGCTCACTTAATTCACATACAAGACAGTGGAAAGAGAGGAGGGCAGAATGGAGGGGAAAGGATAAGGTAAAACGCAAAAGGAAGGAAGGAAGGAGGGCAAGAAAACAGCTTTAACTTGACTTAATAGAGGCAATAAGAGTTGTTTTCCTTTAGTACATCATTATTCCCCTCCATCCTTTCTACTTTGACTAAATTCAGGTACTATCCTTTCTAAAAAGTGAACAATTGCTACTTTTACCGATGTTTTTGGGCATGAGAAAACCCATTGCCAAATTTCCTGTGCATTCATATATACTGTAAACTCAAATACTCTTTGAAAAAATTGTTTACTTATTGCAGTCAAAGCAGAACAATGCATCAATAAGTGTTTCAATGTTTCAGGGTCACCTTCATTTAAACAATAACGGCAATATATTAAGTTTTTCGGGATTATTCTTCTGCGAACCAATACTTCACGAGTATGCCATAGGTTGAACCTAAAGCGCATGTACTGAGACCGGATGTGTGGAGAGGGACATTTAGTCAAGTATTCTGCCATTTGTCTGTACCTTTTTACTCCAAACAGCGAAGTATCGAAATCCTTGTATTGAGCACAAAACTCCATATTCTGTATCCAATCCAGTTGACAGAGTTTAATTTTTGCTCGTCCAGGATTGGTTATTAATAGTTCTAAATCGATGGCTGCTTCCGTCATAGCATTATATGTTATTTTACACCAGGTTTTTGGTAGTGTGTTGCAATCTGATAGTAAATGTTTAGCTGCTATTCCCAACACATTATGCATTTGAATACTCAATATACATTTACGGAGCAAAGAACACATTTTCCATAGTAGTTGAGAATACAAAGAGAGTGACCCTAATTCATACCGAATCAAGGGTAGGGGGGTGCAGTTAGGCAGATTCAGAACTTTCTTCCAAAAACTGGCTTCCATTTTATTAAAATCTTCTTTATTTATTGTGCAGAAGGCCTCCATGCCGTATATCAAGATTGGGATTACTTTCATTTGGTAGAATGACAGGACATGCTTGAGTGAAAATTTCCCAAACTTGTATGCTAGTATTTTTGCTTGTGAGGTTAAAGCTCGAAGTTTGGTATCTAGTCCAATTCTGTGATGGATTTGATTAATAGTGTTTGAAAATACTATTCCAAGATATTTAAAATGGTCAACCATGGCCAAACTTGTGTTTTGGATTCTCCACGGGCCCTCTTGTTTTCTTTTCTTTTTGATAAACTTGGCGTACATACCACCAGCTGAGATTTATTGACATTTATAATCATGTTGTTCTTTTTTGTATATGCGTCTAACGCTTGTAACATATTTTGCAATCCACTGGGAGTTTGGGACATAATTACCAAATCATCGGCGTACAATAGATATTTTATTTTTTGATTGTCTAGCTTTGGTGCGTCACAGATGATATTAGTGAATATGTCCCCTATGTCCAGAATGAAAAAGTTGAATAAAAAAGATGCAAGTGGACAGCCTTGTTTCAGGCCCCTCTCCTTGGCTATCATTGCTGACAGGAGGCCTCCATATGTTAGGCGTACTTGCATTGTGGTGTTCGTGTGGAGCAGCATAACCAAGGTTAATATGGAAGTGGGACACTTATGTTTTTTCAATTTATTCTATAGCATGGTTCTGTCAATCGAGTCGAAAGCTGCCCGAAAGTCGATAAATGCCAGGTACAACACTTGGCCTTTTTCTGCATATTGCTGTTTTATCAGGTTTAGGCATAAGATGTTAGGTACTGTACCCAACCCTGACACAAAACCTGCTTGAAATGGATCAATTAGATGTTGAGCTGTGGTCCATTTGTTTAGTTCTTTTAATAGAAGTCTTCTATAGATTTTGCCAGGCACGTCCAGAAGTGAGATTGGTCGATAACTAGTTGGAAGTTGACGATCCCCTTTTTTAAATAGGGGTACAGTTAATGCATGAGTCCAGCTGTTTGGGATCACTTGCTTTTGATTTATGGCTGTGAAGATTTTGTGCAATATGGATGCCCTCAACTGATGGTTAGATAGCCCATCAGGGCCAGACGCCTTCGAATTACTTGCTCATTTGATCAGGAGCAGTATATCCTCCTGATCAAATTATAGATGGAATTTTTGCATGGTTTTGTCATCCTTAGGGCAATTACTGCCATCTGGACCGGCATAAAGTTTTGTAAAGTGTTGTACTCATTGTTGTTCATTAACTGAATTTGCTTGAATTGCCACCTGTGAGCCAACCGTAGCTTGGTTTATGATTGACCACATTTTTGCTGTGTTTTTCGTGGCTAAAATACTTAACATGTTCGCGCCATCATTTTGATACAATTGGGCTCGATGTTGTTCAACCCAATTCTTATATCGGTTTTTAGCCTTCCTGAGTTGCAGTACCTTCTGAGCCGGGAAGTCTCTAATGATATGCCTTACTTCTGCTCGATATGTTCTTTTTCTCAATTTCAGTGCCAAGTCGAATGAGTGGGGATGAGGTTTGGCTGATGATTTGGTATATGTTGATTTGGGCTGCTGATAAAGTTGCAATACATTGCTATACTCCATTCCCTGATAGCCCACACTACCTACTTCCATAGAAATTGAATTTGTCAGAAGTTTATTGAAATGTTGTAGGTTTTCCTCAGACCATCTCAGGCGATTCATCCCAGGATTAACACATAGGAGGTTTTCTTGCACCATTTTATTACAAATTGTTTTTGGGTGCTCACACTTCCAGGTCATTGTTAGAATATTGTGATCACTTTTTTCTGAGTACAGCACTTCAAACCCTACTACCGCTGAAAATAGATTCTCATTTACATAAATGTAATCAATTATGGAATTATTATTGCCCCGTTTCCACGTCGCATGGGGTGGCATATCTGTTTTGAATGCACCATTGAGCATATGAAAATTCCGATGTTTCATGAATAGCTTCCATCTGTGTGTTTTTATTTTCTCACTTTGTGTTTTACTTTCCCAACAGTTGGTTTTCAAGTCACCTGCCATTACTGCATAAGATACTGTGACGTCGGTTTCAATTAGATCCAGGAACATTGACAAATCATGATAACATTTCATTTCTGTTATAGCTATGCTATTCCAATATATATTCAGAATTGCGTAACCAATGTTCCCGATGACCGCCTTTACCAAGAGCATATGGTTATTTGGCATTGCCCATAATTCTGATGATGTGATCCTCGTGGATTTGATAGCAATTAGAAGACCCGATGATGGTCTTCCAGAGGAATGTTTGATTGCCAGGTTTAAGAAAATATCATAATTGTCCCATACTGGAACCGACGTCAGCCAAGTTTCCTGTAGCAATGTCTGTAGCTCCTAAATTGCTGTCATCATTATTGAGTAAATGGTTGAACCCTCTTGTATTCCAATTTGAGAGTATCGCTCGATTTTGATGCTTTAATCCGTCTAGTTATCATGGATCCTCAGAGCATTTGCATTGGCAGGTATGAGGCATTTGATGTTTTATTTTATCCTCCTTCTCTTGAACTGTGTTTCTTCTGTGATCGATTACTTGATTTGATTCTGCAAATTGCTTTATATTGATAGTTGTTTCAGGGCTTAACTCAAAACCCAAATTATGTAATGCTTTTTTTGATGACCATATTACATTTTGGATGACCCGTGAGTTTAGCCAAAGCCGTACCGAATTTAGTCTGCCATCTTTAGTAAATTCTACACAGTCAATGTCAGAGGATGTAATATCCTATAATTCTGGTATTTCTGAGAAAATGGCCATGACAGATCTCCTGTTCAGATCGTATTGAACTCCAGGGGGCGGATGACATGCTAGGGTCAAGGAATATGTTGCCAAGCGTTTTGGACCAGGTTTGAGATCCGAATTTACTTTCTCATTCTTTTTGTTTTTCTTTTCCTCCGGCTGATGTTTGGCCAACCTTCCTGATTTGTTACTAGCTTCAATAGATCTCAAAGCTGCTTCAATTATGTATAAAACTTCAGCGTTCTTGTGAGAGCTACTAACTGCATATTCATTGTTCACCAATTTGGCTGTATGTTGAATGTCTTGTATTGCTGCCGGGGCTAAAAATGAATCACGATGGTATGAGGGCACTACGCCCCTATGTTGAATATGACTAGTCTCTTCATCACCCTCCTGCACCCTTCCTTCCCACAACCGAATTCCACGCTTCTCTGGCTCAGTTAATGTCTTCTGCGGTTCATTCGTTACGCCTTGTTTATCTACTTCCGGTACTCTAAGGGTAGACATGTAGGCATCCACTGCTTTCCGTATTTCTAGTCTGTGTTGGTTCAGAGCTTCCAAATTGCGAGCTTCTGCTACTGCAATTGCTCCGGCTCTGGAACTATCTGATGTTACACTTTTTGTCGCTTGGTCATTGGACTCGACGGGTGAGTTTGGGTTGTTATTATCAATGTATTGTATTAAATCGTCTAGTGGTTCGTGTGACATCTGCTTGACCAGAGCTTTCTTTGAGCTTTTATTCTCCTTTGCTAAAGTTTTTTGTTTATATTTTTTCTTTATCGCTTGTGAGGCAGAGGTTGTATTTTTTTGAGAAAGGGTGATGGCCTTGAAGAATTGCTTCGTGCTTGCTGTTACTCCCCTTTTTTCTTTTCTTGAGTTTTTAATCAGCTTATTTGTGTCTTTTTCTGCAGGAGTACCTGTTTTACCTGCCTTGAAGATTGTATAGTCCATTTTTGACGCAATTTCTTGTTCGCTGTTGATAACGGATTCTCCTGTTATTTTTTTGCTTTGTTGAGCTGGGCATGGCTCCATTATCTCCACTATAACTTTTTCAATGTGTGGTAGAGTTATACTTGTGTTTGTAGAAACCCCGGACTCAAGGAATTTATTAACATTAGAGGTTTGGCACGCAACTGCTATCCCCAGAGTTTTCGATTTTTTGACTGGGGACTGCGGCAAAATTCTAGTAATGAGGTGTTGCTCAAGTGTTTCTTGCCAAATGCGTATATCTTCCATATTGGCTGACTGTTTGGCCAATTTCGAATCAATAGACTCATATAATCTACCTAATGCCTGAATCGCCATGTTCATGGCCTGCAATGTCACTTCACGTAACTTTCCATTATTAATTTCCTGAGGATGTTCTATGTCAGTTCACGGCCCATTTGGAGGTTTTCTAGGTGTCGGTTGCATAAAGGAGACACTTGCGGCTGAAGTACTATCCTCCTCTTCCGGGGAGTCAAACAGCATTGGGGATTTGGACAGGTTGTCTGGCAGTGCTTGTATTGAGAAGGCAGAGCCTTCAGGGTCTAAATCTATCACTGCTGCATCTACACTCAGGCACTTTGTTATATTTGGAGATGCTAATTTAGCTGTTGCCGGAATAGCTTTTAGTAGGGCACTGTCTGAGATTGATAAGCCTTCAGGGGGGGATATACAGATACCCTGTGGTTCAGGCACTCCAGGTGTTGCAGTATCTTGAAGCATTTGGTTAGGTTGACATATTTCCAATGTTGTGCTCAGTGTTTTAGTTCCAGGCAAGGTTATGATACCTGTGTTTTCGATTTGCAACTGATCCACCCTCCCACCAGTAGAAGCAATGGCATTTTCTCTTGCCTCTTTCCAGAAGATGCGAATATCTTTACAATTCCCCAAATTCAATGGAGCCATGGCTCTTTCTTTTGATCTATGGGAACGAGGAGTAGAACAAGTCATACTTGCAGCGCACTGCCGTTGTACAGGGGTTAATAGTATTCTTTCCCCTCTGACTGCCACAGAGTCTGCTGCGGGAGGCATACCAGTTTTTAAAGTACGGGATTGCATCTTACTTACGGTTGACGACGGGTACTACCTGCGCTGCCGGAAAAATCTGCGGTGACACACTGAATGACTGCTTGGGGGTGCTCCTCTTGCCTCCAGCACCAAACAGCCGCACAACAGCTGATGGCCTTTTCTCCGCCGCGCTTAACGCCGTGAGGGTGAATGCGGATGCGTTTTAAAGTGGCTTGTAGTCACATGACGATTCACGTGGGCACCGGCAAGCTCCGCCCCCTCCAGGGAACGAAGATCGAAGATCGAGCAGCAAGAGTCCTTGTTGACTCGCAGTGCTGCGGTTCACTCAGCAGTCTCCCAAACGTTTGGTGTATGTGAAATGCTTCTCCTTAAATACAGAACGCACCGCTCGCCTGAATGTGGATGCGTTTTAAAGTGGCTTGTAGTCACGTGACGATTCACGTGGGCACCAGCAAGCTCCGCCCCCTGCAGGGAACGAAGAGTCCTTGTTGACTCGCAGTGCTGCGGTTCACTCAGCAGTCTCCCAAACGTTTGGTGTATGTGAAATGCTTCTCCTTAAATACAGAACGCACCGCTCGCCTGAATGCAGATGCGTTTTAAAGTGGCTTGTAGTCACGTGACGATTCACGTGGGCACCAGCAAGCTCCGCCCCCTCCAGGGAACGAAGATCGAAGATCAAGCAGCAAGAGTCCTTGTTGACTCGCAGTGCTGCAGTTCACTCAGCAGTCTCCCAAACGTTCGGTGTATGTGAAATCCTTCTCCTTAAATGCAGAACGCACCGCTCGCCTGAATGCGGATGCGTTTTAAAGTGGCTTGTAGTCACGTGACGATTCACGTGGGCACCAGCAAACTCTGCCCCCTCCAGGGAACGAAGATCGAAGATCGAGCAGCAAGAGTCCTTGTTGACTCGCAGTGCTGCGGTTCACTCAGCAGTCTCCCAAACGTTCGATGAATGTGAAATGCTTCTCCTTAAATACAGAACGCAATCTAAACAATCAAATTATCATACATAAATACCATCAGATAACACTTTTAAAATGTTTAAAATTAGCTCATAAAATGTCATCATGTGAAATATCAAATTAATATCATTCCCTTCCATCAGTCTTTGCCATATTATTTCTATCTTATCATCTAAACAGGAGTTCTTGTATCTTATCAAGTATTTTTCACGCAACTGATTAAGGCTTTCACAGTAGCATATCAAGTGTTTTGCAGTCTCAATGTATGCATTCCACAAAATCTACATAATCTCAGCCTTTTCTTAATGCCTATTTTGGCTCCTAATATCTCCATTGTATCACATCTATTAAATTGAAACATGAGATATGATCTAACTATTGACTGATGGGGAAAGGCATATTGATATTTGTGTTTCCTTGTCTCAATAGTCCACTGTTCTAAAAAAAAAAAGGCAGCTGTTTGATTTTGTAGCAATGTGTATCATATCTCTTTCTTTAGCAAGACCATAGATATCGGATTGTAATAGCTTTTCCACTTTCACGTGCGAGAGTAGTAGCCATCCAGAAGCATTGCCTTTGGCCCATTTAATATATGCTGAATATAATACATTCAATGTTTCAAAATATCTGCAATTCTCTGTCTTGAAATTTTTAATCAGTTCCACCACAAATGTATCCAACATTCAACACTGGTCAATCCAAGGTTCCAAAAACCTTCTCCAACTGTTCTCTTTTGTTTCAAATCTGGTTTCCTAATTTTGGCATATTATAATGGAATAACGGCCCTGGGAGTGAAGGCTGTGATAGGTGTCATCATTCCTTGCCCTTGTTTTGCTCCCATTGTTTTGCATCAGTCCCTGACCCTGTTTTGTGCCGATAACAGCCCTCTCTCCATGGGCTGCAATACCACAACACATGAGGAGAAATAGACGGTCCATGCAAGGAGGAGTAGTGATTAACCCCTAATAGAACACCCTAATGGTCCAAACACCCGATTGGTCAATCGAATTCCATTATAGCCCGCAATTTAATTGCTGTCACTGCTTCAATCGTCGGGACTTGTCCTATTTCACACCAGCACAGGCAAGGGTTAACTTGTCACATTGCAGTGCATACCTGCCTAACGTGGCCCCACTCCCTCATGGAAGATAGGAATGAAAGCTTCCTTATCTTAAAGATGACATGGGAAGAAACGCTGCAATGTTTACAAAGCAAAGCTCCATAAAAAAGGTAAATGAACCGTACAAAACATTTAATTCAAGCAGCGCCTAGCTGCTGGAAGTGATTGAAACACGTGTTCATATTTTTGTATGAACACACATTAAATTTGCATTCAAAATTCGAACTTTACTGCTATATTCCCCAGCCTTATAAAAACAAGAAATAACTACTGACACCTATATTTACTTTTATCATTTAAAATCTAACCCACCCGAATACTAACCAGCTGCCTGGAAAAAAACTTTAAAAAACTCACACCTGCATTTGGTTTCCCCATTTCGATACTCCACGCCCAATGCTAATTACCTCCCACTACCATATACAAAAACCACAACCAAGTAAACACCTGTAGGATAGCAGCTTCCACTTTGTACTCCTACACTGTGATTATGTTCAGTACAATGACATTGTCCTGAATACCTCATTGTCATTTAACCTCCTTGGAAACCAAACACTAGAAGATTGGCTCATAGAAGAAAATGAAGAAATGCAGGAAACTAATGACATTCAAAAAAGACACAATTGTCTTTCAGATGCCGATTTAAATGCACTAGAGATCAACATGTGCGAAGTCAATACACAAACCAAATAGGCAAACGATATATTCAAAACCTGGCTAGCACAGTGCAAACTATCTTTGCATTTCCAAGAACCTCCACTTTCAATATTGAACAATCTACTAGAGGAATTTTACACAGAAGTAAGAAAAACATCAGGCTCTGAATATCAAATTTCAAGTCTCATTTCAATCTGCAGCGCCCTAATTAGATATCTAATCAACCCTCCATTTTCACGAAATGTAAACTTGATGCATGGGGAAGACTTCCTGAGTGGCAACAGTGGCTTCATTCCCATGATAAAAAAAATCAAGACGTGAGTGCAAAGATCAAACAACATACAAACCATACATCACCAAAAATTATCTGCACACACTAAAACCAAGTGAACTCTTCAATTCAGACCATCCAATAACTCTCTAATACAAAGTGTGGTATGATATCCAACTGCATTTTGCACAATGAGGTAGATAAGGACAACATGCCCTGCCAACTAATGCGGTCTGTACTCGCGCAGACGAAACAGGCCACAAATATGCCACATTAACATTCAATTAAACTACAAAAAACCACCAATCCATCACTGAAATAAAACGGGATGGCCTTTGTGGTGCAATGTATGAAGTTCCAGATGAGGAGGACTGCCCCATTAAATCATTGCAATGATATCTCCAAAAACTGCCCCTAAAAGCACCATGTTCCTTTGTCCTGACTAAGAAAAGGGCAATTGCTGAAGCCAAACTTAACCCCATCTGGTAAACCTGTAGACCATTTGGAAAAAATACACTGGACTCAATGATGCAAATAATCAGTAAACAAGCTAAATTAACTACTATCTACACAAATCACTCGATGCGTGTGACAACTGCGCATATTTTAGCCAATGCAGGTCTTGAAACTCGTCAAATAATAGCTGTTACTGGCCACAAAAATGAATCTTCAATCAAAAGCGACTGGATCCCACAATACTCTGAGAAATGGAATAGTCTGGACTTCTACATAATGTAACAAAAACAAACAACAAATCTTCAACCTCCCTTGGTACCACAACACCAGACAGATACACCTACAACAACCAAGAAAAGGAAGTATCCTGTCCTCATTCTCCTTGATCTATCCTCTGCTTTTGACACGGTCAACTATCCCACCCTGCTCAATCATCTCCGGGACAACTTTGGTATTACTGATCAGGCCCTGGCCTGGTTGACTTCCTTTCTCACCGACTGACCCTCTTGGGTCCAACTTGGGTCTTTCCTCTCTTCTATCTCTCTCTCTACCTCTGGTGTTCCCCAGAGGTCTAACCTCTCCCTGGCTCTTCAACCACTACCTGGCACCTCTTGCCCACCGCATTGCTACTTTCTGCTCCAATTTTCAATGTTATGCGGATGACACTCTGCTCTCTTTCAGGCTCCCCTCAGCCACCTCTGCTTCTTCTCTCAAACCAGACTGTCTGGCCGCAATTCAGGAATGGTGTGCCACCAATGATTTCTGTGGCATAGTAAAGCAGGCTGTAGATACAGAATGATGGGACAGGGTGACCCTATGATGAGAGAAGATGGAGAAAGGAAAAAGGGTGAAATGAACGATCACTGTGCAGAGAAACAGGAAAGGCCAGTATGGTCAGTGAGGCTGCAACTATGCAGGGTTGAATGAAGCGGCTCAACAAAACAGTGACAAACAGAAAGATAGCCACAAAACAGTTAGTGGGGAAAACACGTAGAAGCGGATTAAGCCCGACAACCCCAGGGCCGAACGTGATCCTGGAATAGAACATAAAGAGTCTGATATCATTCCCATGTTTAGATGGTCCCAGGCCCTCGAGGGGGTCGTGCTGTATTTGTTGAGAAGAAGTACAACATCCTCACAACTTCCACGAAAGCCCAAAACTGTGACTATTCTGCCAAAAAGGGATTAGAATCCTAAATTTTTCTGTGTGTTGTAATGGAGCCGCTTGGATCATAGAACTTGGCTTTGAGCCATCAGGTCATCCCTCAGCTGCCCAGGAGACAATTCGACTCTGCGTAAATGCTGTGCTCTTAGTCTGCCTTCTAACATGCAAGTCCACATAATCCGTAAGAGTGGTGCATTGCTTTTGTTGTTAACATGCAGCGTACGTGCCCCTGAGTGCACTGCGGACTCCAGCACTGCGCACTGGCAAAGCACCTGGACACCGGCAACTGTGGTGTGGAAATGGCTTGCACCTAGAATGCACATCTGGCCAGCTATGAAGGGTGGCATTGTGTTCACTCACGGCTCGCGCCAATGTGTAAAATGAGTGCTTTGCACTTACAGTGGCTGAGAATATCTTCTCTGCAACACTCTCAGCCATGACACTTCTCCAACTGATTTTTAGCTGAGCCGCAGAAAAGAATCCGTTAGGTAGCCTGTATTCAGTTAGTGTTGAACCAAGACGCGGTGCTCACAGTCCAAAAGCTTAGTTTTTAGATAGTGGGCCTCATCACGAGTTGGCCATTATCCCGGCGGTATTCCTGCCGGGATACCGCCTGCGCTAATAGCGCTACCGCCAACGGGTCTGGCGCTATTAGCGCCTGATCACAGGTTTGGCAGAACCGGAATTCCCCATTGGGCCCATTCGGGAATTCCGCATTCCCCATTGGGCACAAAATCTGCGGCGGATTTACCCCCAGCAGGCAGCTGGGGGTAAATCCTACCAAACCCGTGATTTGGCGGACCCTTAAATGCAGCGGTAATAGCGTTACCGCCGCATTTATGGGTTACCACCAAGCTCGTGATGACCTTGAGTGACTTTTGTTAGAAAAGCCAGTTGTTCACTTACTTGGGTTCAAGGGCTTTAAGGGATTTTGGAGGGTTGCTTCAACATCCTAGTAACACCAAAGTGGTGTACGAACAAAGGATGTAAGCATATGGATTGTCCTCGAGTGTGGCAGGGTCTTCTCAGGGCACACTTGCTCTCATAGCTGTAGAACCTAATGGTGCAAGTCAAATTTGGAGTATTGACATGCCTTGGTGAAAGGGAGGGGTGTGAAGCAGAAGCAGGTGTTCAAGCTTGCTGGGACAGCACCAGACACTCTGGAGCAGCACCAAATGTGCAACTGCTACACAGAGGCCAGGCGACAGGGATTTCTTCATCACCCTTCTACTACAATTATACACACCTCTCATACCTCCCTGTCCTTTCCATTTGTTTGCCTGCTCATTTTGATAATACCTCTACTTCTCTTATCCTCTCATCTTTCTTCCTTTTCCTTTACTCACAGCCTAGCCTGGTTCATCTCTGGTGCGGTGCAAATCTCGCCATTATCCAGACAAGCCTCACCACTTTAAGGGCCTAATTCACAGAACATTTTCCAATGGGGTTTTGCCATTATAAAACTTTTCTGTGGATTACGGCCTCAGACTACAATGGTGGTGATGGGTGCAGTAAAGAAGCTTATTACCATAATACACGGTACATGGACAATTCTGGTTATCTCAGGAACACGATTTAGGGAGAGTGAGAAAAGCTCTCATGATGGCGGAATAAAGAGACCCTGGTCTGGAACAACATGCAACAGCAGGCATGCCACATGGTAGGCATCTGCAAATATTATAGGTTTGCAGGCACCATCCTTGAAGGGGAATACAGATGGCACCCCTTCAAGGAGGTGCAACGAGACAGATTTCTTGCACAATGTTGAAAATAGATCCAAAGGTGCAGAATCCAGAAGGATTCCCGAGATAAGGTAGTATCGGCCACTGATCTTGGACTCTTCTAAGTGTATGCAGGCAGAAATGTCTTCTTAGAGATAGATGGACCACAAGCTGGCGGCTATAACAAGTCTACATCAGAGCTTAGTAGTTACTAATAAGATTTATCAAATAATGTATAGTCAAGAGAGAACCTGATTATAGCTTCATAAGCAGGTAAATGAAACAGGCAGACCCCCAAAGACCACACAACACATTTTACAGGAAGCACTGCACCATGCAAAGGATTTTCCCTAGCGGAAATACCAGCTAAAGCCATGTTGTCCTCCAATTCAGTATTTAACAGAATACAAAATTACAAGTGAAATATATCTTTCCCAAATGTAAAGTATTTCCTTGAACAATCTCCAAATAAGTATAAAAACAGCATTCGCAGAAGCTCTTGGTTCTGTCCAGGTAGAATTTAAGAGCACGTCTGACATCTAGACAGTGCAGTACCCTCTGAACGTCATACTTAGGGTCCACAAAGAAAGTTGGTAACACGATCTCCTCATTTAAGTGAAAGGAGGAGACAACCTTAGGTAAGAATGCAGGGTGTGTTCTGAGCACCATCGGGTCCCTATGAAATGTTGTATATGGCTCTGAAGCCACTAGCTTTTGGATCTCACTGATTCGGCGTGCCGATGTAAGGCCCACTAGGAGGGACGTCTTAATGGTGACTAGCCTGATGTCCGCGGATGCCATCGGCTCGATTGGTTTATGCGCCAGGGTGCCCAGGATCACATTGAGGTCCCACACCGGGTGTGGTTTCTTGATAGGTGGATATAGTCTTGTCAGGCCCGTTAAGTGCCTCTTAACCAATGGATTTGAGGAGAAGAATACCTCTTCCTGAGAGTTCCTGTAACCTCCAATGGCCGCCAGATAAGTACGACATGTGTCTACTTCTGAGTGTGGGATGTGTGCCGAGAAGGAGAGCACGTCGTCCAACGTGCAAGTCAAAGGATCAATTTCCTTTGATTCTGCCCAGTGACAGAACCTGGTCCACTTGCTTTTGTACTGGGTCCTAGTGGCGCCAGTCCTAGCCCACTGTATAATGGCCAGGTTAGCCTGTGACAGGTGCGTAAGCGTTCATGTTGTTCCACTGGATCTGCATTGGGTCGCCCAGCAATCCCCTGCCTTG
The DNA here is from genome assembly GCF_040938575.1 of Ambystoma mexicanum. Taxonomy (NCBI): domain Eukaryota; kingdom Metazoa; phylum Chordata; class Amphibia; order Caudata; family Ambystomatidae; genus Ambystoma; species Ambystoma mexicanum. The sequence continues at coordinate 96,832,710 of NC_090922.1, forward strand.
CCCCTGCCAGGAGGCAAACTGGGGGCACCTCCTGTTGGCACTGGTGGATAAGAGGTCCACCTGAGGGTGACCCCACCTGTTGAAGATCCCCTGAAGGCCCTGCTTGTTCAACTGCCATTTGTACTTGTCTGCGCCCAGCCTGCTGAGCCTGTCCGCCTTTAGGTTGGATTCCCCTGGGAGGTGGACTGCTGACTGGTGCATGTTGTTCACCAGAGCCCACTCCCAAATGTCGACTGTCAGTTTGTAGAGGGGAGGGGACCGGGTGCCACCCTGCTTGTTGATGTAATACATGCAGGTGGAGCTGTCTGTTTGAATGAGAATTGCCCGGTAATAATAGGTAGAAAGGCTTTGAGAGCAAGCCAGATAGCCATCATCTCGAGCCAGTTGATGTGCGCCAGCTGCTCCTGCCGGCACCATACTCCATGTATGCTGTCCAGGGTAGCTCCCCAACACTCTAGAGATGAGTCTGTGGAAATGGTGACCTGAAGTGTTGGTTGTCGGAAGAGCCTGCCTCTCCGCAGGTTGTCGTCCATACCCCACCAGATCAGATCCTGGTGGAGCTGTTGTTGTATGCTGACCTGCTCTGCCTCCGAACCCTTGGTTCCAGGAGGCTGAGAAATTTAGCTGCAGCTGCCTCATTTTGAGCCTTATATGCAGCACTGCAAGATGACATGGGGCCGTAACTGCCAACAGGTATTGGTACCACCACACCAAGATCACCATTCTTCTGAGAAAATGCCCAGTGGCCCTCTTGATGGCCGTGATCTTGTCCTCTGAGGGGAAGATCCTCTCAGAGCTTGTGTCCCAGATAAGTCCCAGGAAGGTCAGGCTCTGCGTGGGCACCAACTGTGATTTTTTTAGATTGATAGAAAATCCCAAATTGTATAGTGAGGGATGATGCCGTATGTTGGACCGCCTCCGGAGATCTCGCTGTGACGAGCCGGTCATCTAGATATGGGTTAATATGATGTCATTGCGCCCTGAGTAGGGCTGCCACTGCGTTCATTAGCCTTGTAAAGACCATGGGGGCCGAATTGAGTGTAAAGGGTAGAACCATGTATTGAAAGTAAAAACTCATGATCCTGAACCCCAGGAAGGATCAATGGGGTTCCCAAATCAGGACGTGTAGGTAGGCATCCTTCATCCAGTACATCCAGTCTCCTGCACAAAATGTCTCTGCTATGAAGGCAGGGGTAACCATCTTGAACCTTTGGAAGGGGAAGGGAAAGATTCAAGGTGGAAAGATCTAACAACTCTCAGGACAGCCTGGCTTTTATTGTATATGGCGAAAATTTGTGAATAGAAGCCCATGCCCCGCTGTGAGGTGGGACTTCCTCCACCACCTGGCTCGCTACAAGCGAGCGTATATCCGCCAACAGAGTTGCTGTACCAATCTGCGGGAGCGAAGGGGAGGAAGGAGGAATGTGGATGAGGAAGCTCATGGAAACTACTGAGAGGATCCATGGGTCTGTGAACCTTGTTCGCCAGCGCTGTGTGTGTAGGGCAGGCCTGCCCCCCACCGGAGACTCATGGATCCGGATGGGCCTGTCACAATTTCTTCCCCTCTGAGGCTGGCGCTGAGAAGGGGGACTGAAAAAACCCCTTGTTAGCCGCCTTGTGCTATTTGCACCTGTGCTGTCACGGGGGTCTGTCCGGTTGCCTGGACATCTCTCCTGAAAGCCTCTGAAGCCTCTGAACGACTGACCCTTGTTCAAGCGCTGTTGCATTTCGCTGTAGGTCTTAGGAGTGGACTTGGTGAGGATCGATGGCTGTGAGCTATTCTTTTTACTTATCAAGTTCCTCGTCCGTTGTCGAATGCAACAGGTCCCCCCCTCGAAAGGCAGGTCTAGTATGTGTTCCTGCACATCTGGATTGAATTTTGTCACCCTTAGCCAAGCCATCCTTCTCATGTTGGTGGCAATGCAAATGGCCTGACCTGAAGTGTCTATGTGGGCCACCGTGGACTCCATTATGTCTTATGCCACGATTTTGGCCTCCACCAGGCCAGCCTTGAAGCAAGCCTGGCTGTGGGTAGGGAGCTCAGGGAGGAAATCGGCAATCTCCCGCCATACCTTCTGGTTGACAACATGGCATCTGCGTGGGCCTGGCGCAGGTGGAGAGTGGAGTTGCAATACATTTTCTTCCGAAATGCCTCAAAGATCTTTTCCTCCTTGCCCTGGAGTGCATAGGCAGAATGCGCCGAAGAAGATTGTGGCTTGGGGTACAGTGATGCTGCCGCTAGCAATGAGGAATGTGGTTGGGGGTGTGCCGACAATAAGAGGGGTTCCCTTCCATTTGTCTGTATTTAGCGTCAAAACGCCCATTGATAGGCTGAGATGATTGTGGCTTGAGCCACCCTTTTTCGGCAAGCGCTACTACGTCTTTCTGATGTGCGATTCCCATTCTAGCAGTAGGGGGTTGTGTGAAAACCTCAGCCAGTATCCCCGCCTCCGGTTGTTCCAACTGTGGCTGCAGGATTCCTATGTACTCAGCCAGGCCCACGAGCCGTTCATGAAAAGCCTTTGCTGACGATGGAGTGTCAGGGTCCTCCTCCTCGTATGTGTCCACTGTTGTGTCCTGCAGGTCCAGGGTAGCCGGAGGAGTGCTGGCTGGGCACAGGCAGATGTGGCGTGCTGAGTATTAGTGTCGGGGGCTGCTGAAGTGTGAGAGCCGGGGCTGCCTTGACTGGGACAAGCATGGGAGCCGGGGCTGCTGTAACTGGTACCGGCATGGGAATCAGGGGCTGAGCTGGACCTAGAGGCGATGTGGCCGTGGTTGCTTGTGGCTGTACGGGAGGGAGCATGTCCCTGATCACATCCCTGAGGATGGTACCCATCTGTGGATATCTCATGAGTGCAAAGGACTTCTCGAAGAACCTGTCTTCACAGGCTGGAGGGTTGGCCGATGGTACAGGCATAGGGTTTGGGCCCTGAGGCTGCTGTGTCCTGGGCGTGCCCTTTCTCGCTGTTTAGGGCAAATTATACCTGCCCCGAGAAGTGGATGGATAGAATGTGGACCAAGTGACAGGAGTTGACCAATCCTACCTGGAAGCTCTTTCCCATGCCTGGTCTCCGAAGGGAAAAGGCGCCATTTTGTCTGGGCTGACAGCCATTTTGTTTTGCTCTGTGCCACGTGCCTGTGTCGTGGAACTTGCTGAGCTGGGACCGGCTTTCACCAGTACGCTGATCTGTGGTGGTTGAGGCCTACCCTGCACCTCAGGACGTGGCCTGGTAGGTGTTGTGCCCTCGGCAGAGGTGCCGGTAGTGCTGCGTGCAGGCGCCCCCTCAGACATGGGTCCGGTGTTAGGGCATAGCCCCTCGGGTTGGAACCAGGTAATAGAGCCTTGCAGCGCGCCTCAGCGGTAGCACCGGTATTATCTTGCGACCCCTCTGTCTGGTGGCTGGTACCTGGAGCAGCCTCAATGTTGTTGCTGGTCTTAGGACCCGTTAGGTCCCTCACGCTTGGGCACTTCGTTGGGAAGGAGTTAATCTTGCGGGGTGTGGAGGAGAACAGGGCAACCTTGGGCCTGGTCTTCTGCTTCACAAACGCTTTGAGGTCCCCTGGAGGTGATCTTCCGAAGAGCTCCCGCCACCTGGCTAGTCGGTTCTTGACATCGCACGCGGTACAGCCTTCCCAGCCGTGGTCTGGACCAAGGCAGCGGAGGCAGAGGGCTTGGGGGTCGGACGTTGGGAAGGGACTCTAGCAGGCCGGACACCTGCTGAAGCCCACTGTCGTTGCCATGCGTCGGGGAGGAGTGCAGGGCCAGAGGACAAAGCAGTACCTGATATTCAAAAGAAGAAAGAAGACAAGAATACTTCTTCGGGAAAGAGCACATGGAACATCTAGGCCAGAGGCCTAACCCTAATACCACTTGGGGGCATCGAGGACACCAGATCACTCCCACTTCCCCTACTCCCTCCCTCTCCCCGATCTCAAATCAGATACCGTAACTCCCTTCACCTACCTCCTCCTCTACACTCCCTCCACAAGCTCCCCCCCTGGTAAATTGTTCTACATATTGTTCTAATGACCAGTCTCATGTTTGTAAATATGCTTCTCTCACTTTTGTACCTGTTGTTATGCTGTAAAGTGCTTTGGCTTAAAGCGCTATATAAATTCAATAAACCTAAACATAACCTAGGAGCGCTGGTGAAAGCGGTCCATTTGCGTCAATGCAGAAAAGAGGACTGAGGAGTGGCAACGGTGGGCGGAGACAGGGGAACGCATGCTCCCAGGGCTGCGCCCCACGCACATCTAAATTTAAAGGGGAAGATGATTTTTCTGGTGAAAATGGTTCCGTCTCCCGTCCCTAGCGAGGGACGCCCATACAGAATGGAGGAAAGGGGACGGGACGTAGGCGTATCTCCACTACATCATCCGGGAGGTCCCAATCCTTGTATCTCAGCCTTTCAGAAACCATGTGTGAAGGCTGAGTGTCTTGACCTCTGAATGGAGAACCTGACCTTCTTCTTGCGAGAGAAGAGACTCCCTTTGTGGAAGATGTATTGGAAGGTAGATGGACATTTCCAGAAGGTATAGGTACCACGTCCTCCTGGCCAAATCCGGAGCAATGAGGATCATGGGTTTCCCAAACTTTCTCAATCTCCTGATCACGTGACGAATGACGGGGACTGGAGGGAATGTGTACAGGAGTGGAAACTCTCAGTCCACCACAAACACATCCCCTAGAGCTCCTCTTGGAGGAAATTCCCTTAAGCAAAATAGTTTGCACTTCCGGTTGACACTGGTCGTGAACAGATCCACTTGAGGGGTTCCCCAAAGGGTGAAGATCTCTTGAAGGACTTCCTCAGCTAGTTCCCACTTGTGGGAGACTATGCTCTACCTGCTCAGAGCGTCCGCCGCCGCGTTCTTCTCTTCGGCTAGATGAACTGGCACTAGAGATATTCCTTCTTGAATTGCCCACAACCAGAGCTGTATTGCCTCTCTGCACAGTAATAGTGATCCTACACCTCCTCTCTTGTTGAGCTAGTACCTGACCACTTTGTTGTCTGTCATTATCAGGACATTCTTTCCCCGTACAGATGGCAGGAAGGCCTTCAGTGCTAGTCTTATTGCCCTCAGCTCCAACAGGTTGATATGTAGTTTGGACTCCAATAGAGACCAACGACCGCTGATTGTGATATCGCAGGTGTGGGCTCCCCACCCCGTGAGTGAGGCGTCCATCACTACCGTTATCTCCGGCCACCGTTGCAAAAGGATTCTCCGTTGAGAATATTGTCTTTGCAAGCCCACCACAGAAGGTCCTGAACAACTCTGTTCAGAACTTGCAGGTGGTCTGACATTCTGCCTGAGAACTGGGACCACTGAGTCCTGAGAGCCCATTGGAGGGATCTCATTCTCAGACGAGAGCCTCTGGCACCAGGAGAATGCAGGATGCCATAAGACTGTGCAACCTTAGAAAACCAAAGGCTGTAAGAAGCTGGGCACTCTGGAGTTTGGTAACCATCTGCAGAATGTGTTGAGCTCTCACCTTGGGTTGCGAGGCTTTCCACGACGAAGTATCCAGGAGTGCCCCAATAAATTGGAGTCTTTGGGATGGTATCAAGTGAGACTTCTTGTAATTGAGGGAGAAGTCCAGTTTGTGAAGAGCGTGGCAGGTTACGCTGAGATGTTGCCGGGCCTGTTTGGGTGAACAAGCCATGATCAGCCAATCGTCTAGGTAGGGGTAGACATGAATCCCCCCTCTCCTGAGACTCGCTGACACCACCGCCATCAACTTGGTGAAAACCCTCCGGCGGAGGTCAGCCCGAAGGGCAGAAATTGATAATGAGAACCTCCAACCGCGATCCTCAGGTACTTTCTGTGCTTGAGATAAATTGGCACATGAAAGTAAGCATCCTGAAGGTTCAATGATACCAACCAGTTTTGGAGTTGGAGAGCCTGAAGGATCTGAGAAAGGGTAACCATCTTGAACTTGTCCTTCCTGAGGAACATGTTCAAGTTTCTTAAGTGCAAGATGGGTCTCAATCCTCTGTCCTTTTGGGGAATCAGAAAGTATGGGGAATACCAACCCTTGTTCATTTCCGCTACAAGTACATGTTCTATTGCACCTTTCTCTAGCAGGGTCAAACTTTCCTGCACAAGGAGTGAAACCCGTAAATTTGAAAGCGTTGTTCCCCGGTGGATGATCCTGAGGCCTTTTTTGAAAAGGAAGGCAGTAACCATGGGTCACAGTTTCCAGTGCCCAAGCTTCTGAAGTAATGGGCCGCCATTCGTTCAGATGCTGAGTAAGTCTGCCTCCCACCGGGGTCTTGTGAGCCAAGGCCTCAGAATGGTTTAGAGGCAGTTGAAGCAGTGGCTGAAGGTAAGGTTGCCGCTGCTTGGGCTGACTTAGCACCTCTCGCTCGTCCACCTTGAGGGAATCTTCTTTGACCTCTATTACCTGCTTGTTCTCCTCCTCTTCCAAATGAGTAGAATCGAAAGGACTTAGCCCTCCAGGAAGATGAGCCTGAATAGGGTTGTTGAGGCTGTCTAATGGCGGCGCTAAGGGATTTAGCCGCCGCCTTTCAGGTCTGCAGCTTTTCCAGACTCTCATCATCCTTGCTGCCATACAGTCTCGAGCCATCAAAGGGCATGTTGAGTAGTCTAGCTTGCACATCTGGTGCAAACCTGGACTTCCAAAACCACACATCTGTGTAACACTCTGATAGCCACCATGGATCGGCTGATGCTGTCTGCAGTATCCAAACCTGACTGGAGACATTCACCCATTGCCTCCTTATCATGCTTGATGATTGCCAGGAAGCTATCTCTTTCCTCTCTTTCCGGGATGTGGTCAGCTGCCTTAGCAACACAGTCCCACAGGGTAAACGTAAATCTAGATAATGTTCAAGTCACATTTGTCGACTTCAATGCCATACTACCCGCAGTGAAAACCTTTATTGCCCAGGCATCCACTCTCTTATCATCCCTGCCTGGGGGGATGGATGGGAAGCTGACTGCTTGGTAGATGTAGCAGCCTGCACCACCAAGTTTTCTGGTGTGGGATGCTTAGTGAGATACTCCGGGTCAATGCTGGATGGTCTGTACTTCCTTGCAAAGTTTTTTATTTACTGCAGCCGCAGTTCCTGGTGTCCCAGAATTTGCGAAGATCCTTTTCTGTAATGCCATGTCAAAGGGAAAAATTGGGTCTTTCCGAGGACCCAGGTCCAAGATGTCCGTCATGTCATCCTGCTCAAAAGATGGAGTAGGCCTACTCCATCCTAAAAATTCGATAACCTTTCCCATAAATTTTCTATATGATGAGTCAGCATGCTCAGTTGGGTATGGTTTGCCAAACTCTAACTCTGGCGAGGTATCCAACCCACTGGCTGATTGAAGGTTATCGTATAAATCTCTCAGCCTGGACGCATCAGATATTAGTTCCTCACGCACATTAGGAGTGGCAAACTGTATTCCAAAAGATGGTATATTGTCATCAGAAGGTGGTTCCCCTCATATATGGCTGACAGAGACTTAAAATAGTCCTTTTTAGGTAAAGGTTTGTAAACCTTTTCCTGTACCACTACAGATTTCGACAATGTCGAAGTAGTCGTTGTAGTTGTCGAAGATGGCTTCGAAATCAGTGCCAATCTAGTCAGTGTCGATTTTGGCTTCTCGTGCTTCTTCAACGGAACCCTAGATGGGCTAGGTTCCTTACTCATCAAAGCCCTCAACGATTTCTCATTGGATCGAGAACATTCTCGATGCAAATTCGGCTTGAGGCTCGGTTTCGAAGATTTAGTCTTCGACTTCCCTTTGTTGTCCTTACGCAGAGCGACTGGGGCATGGCTTTCCTGCTAGTCCTTCCAGGAGGTCAAGGCCGCATTCTCAGAGATTCGAAGCATTTCACTACAAAATGCACTCCATTTAGCAGGGGAATTCGATTTCGTAGGACACCTGATTACCACCGTAGAGGAATCATTGGAGGTCGATGGTGACCTATGACGCCTCTTCTTGGCCTTCTTCGAAGAAGACGACGAAGAATGGCGCGATCGACTTCTCGATCGAGACCATTTAGATTTTTCCCGTAGGGAAGAACCCCTCGACTCATCTGTATTTTTTGATCTCTTTGAAGATGACTTCGAAGGTCACGTCCCCAACACCAATATACCTTTACACTCGGTCATCGCCTTACAGGAGCCACAGTCAGAGGTACGGTGCCTGGAACCCAGACACCACAGAAAACCACGGTGGGGGTCGGTGATCGACATTTTCGACCCACAGTCTTGGCACTTCTTAAAGCCTGATGATGGTGTCGACGAAGAAGACATTTTCAAACAAAAATCTCTATTTCACTAAAATGCCCCATAATTCTCTTGAAGCGTTAGCTCATAAAAACGGAACTGCAGCCAACGGGCGCTGCGTGTGCTATTTATACTGATGATGATGTCGAACGGAGGCCCTCGAGGGACATCGACTCGACGACACTGCACACAGCGCACTCTGTCAAAACATTTTTACAAAGCAGCTGAAGCTGGAGAGATAATTATCTTAAGATGAGGAATATGTGGAAGGACACAATCCACTCGAAGTGGACCTATTCGCCTCGAGCTTCAACTATCAAGTTCCTCCCTTTTTCGGTTGGTGCCTAGATCCAAAAGCAGTAGCTGTGGATGCCTTCCAACTAGGGTTGTAACGAATAGTGAATTTACCATTCAGCCGAATAGTTGGTCCAGGTATTCGGCCGGAGCCTAATAGTGAGCCGAATGTTTTTAAAAGACAAAACAATATTGAGTTCATGAGGGCATGGCCCAGCAACAACTTCCTTACCCCCCAATTGCAGAATGCGGGGTCAGTGGGTCTTGCCCTGTAGCCACCCACACTGTTTTGGATTTTAAAACGGTGCAACAAGGGTCACCAGACCTTGCCCCAGATACCCCATTTGCAGTATTTTTCTAAATTACCTAGGAGGTCTCTAGGGCAGGGGCAGCAACCACCCCACCCCAGCAACTTGCACTGGTCACCGGGTCTCGCCCTAGCAGCCCATGATTTTCTTTTTAAATGAGTGGGGGTATGCCAAGGCAAGGCTTAGCAACCCCCTCGTGTCTGCATTTATTTTTTAACGAGCTGAGGGGCCGGCAGGGCAAGGCCTGGTGACCCCCCCGGCAACAATTGGGGGATCGCCGGGTCTTGGCCTGGCGGCCTCCCAGCTCATTTAGGAAGATAAAATGCAGTCACTGGGGCCGCTAGGCCAAGGCCTGGCTACTCCTCCACCCCTTGAGCAACAATTGTAGAGGTTCCCGGGTCTTGTCCTGGTGGACCCCACACCTGCACAACCTGGGGGGCCACCAGTGTAAGGCCTGTGACCCCTCAACAACAATTGCGGGGATCGCCAGATCTTGCCCGGCGGCACCAATGGCTGGTTTTATTTTTTTTAATTAGTTGATGGGCCCCCAGGGCAAGGCCCTGCCACCCCCAGCAATTATTGCAGGAGTCGCTGGGTCTTTCCCTGGTGGTCCCCGCAGCTGCAATTTATTCAAATGAGCTGGGGGGCCATCAGGCAAGGCCCAGCGATCCCCAGGCAACAATTGCGGGGCTCTCTGGGTCTTGCCCTATATGCCCTATGGCTGCATCTTTTTCAACTGACCTGGGTGGCCACCCTGGCTAGGCCCAGCGACCCCTTAACAGCAATTGCAGGGGTCGCTGGGTCTTGCCCTGGCTGGCTCAAGCAACTGCATTGATGAGTGTGGGCCACCTCCAGTAACTGCATTAATGAACGTGAGCCACCAGGGCAAGACCCGGTGACACCCTAACAACAGGGTAGGGAGAGGTAGAAAGAGGGCTTACCTTGGCCTCAGGGCTGGGGCAGGCTGCAGCAGCCAATAAGGAAAAACCTTATTTGGCTGCTGCAGCTTGTCCCTGCTTTCTATGATTAGCTATCTAACTGAGACAAAGGGAGATAGCTAATCATATAAAGTGGACTGGACTTCAGCTTCGAGTAAGTGTTCAAGTAAGTATTCGGCTGAAGTGGAATTGCTGGTTTTCAGCTGAAATTCAGCCGAATACTTACTATAAGACGAAATTTGGTACACCCCTACTTCCTACAGGACTGGTCCATGACTAAAGGGTATGCCTTTCCCTCGTGCTTCAGGATAGCGAGAATTCTAGAGCATGTGAGCAGACAAGCTTCTATGGCTATTTTAATGCCATTTCTGCTCTCTAAGGTATGGTTTACAGCTTTTCTGGAGCTAGCAACGGACTTTCCCAGGCTACTTCCCTCCCATTCCCTGAGCTACACAAAACCGGCAGGCTGGGGGTCAGTAAAAGACAATCCTCCCAGGGGACCTATCCCTCATTACTTGGACGATTTTGCACTTTCTGAAAATTCAGAGGCCTTTTGGACACGTTTTCCAGGTCATCAGGGTATCCTGGGCGGATTCCACAAAATCAGGATACTCTTCTTCATGGTCCCGGTTTGTTTCATGATTCATGAATGGGCACATTGATCCCATATCTGACCCTCCGGTAGAGGTAGTGAACATGTGCGTGTCGTTTGTTAAAGAAGAGAAAGTGGACACAATGGTTAATGGTTTCAGGCCAGCAATGCCAATGGGTCACATTCTAGTGAAAGGGGAAAGAGTTGAAAAGCATTTCCTGATGAAAAAAGCACTCAGATCTAGCTGCATCAAAAGAGCCCCATAAGGCTAACTATTCTGTTTTATGGGATGTAAACTTGCTTTTCAAATTGTTTCAAGCATATGTTGATAAAAGATTGTCAATATTTCGATAGCCTATTGCCAAACTGGCGGTTCTATTATATCTAACTTCTATTTTATAAGTTTCAGATGTGAGAGAATTAGGTGTGGATAATAAGATTCCCTCACCAGAGGTTGTTGCGTTTTTTCTTACTAGTAGGGTGAAGTGTATGTCCTCCCCAGCTTCTTATGCTTCCTTTCAGGAGCATCAAAAACATTGTTAGTTCAGTGTTCACACTGTTACTAGCATACAACTGCTAATAACAGGTCTCCTGCAACCTCTAAACTGCTCATTTCCTTTCATAAGCCTCACCACCCAGTTTCTTCTGCCACTCTAGCTCGGTGGGTGTGATGGGTCATGTGGTACGTGGGGATTCATGTTTCGCTCCTTGGGGCTCATTCCGCTAGTGGAGCCATGACCTCTATGGCAGCATCCCTAGGAGGGAACTTTGAATATATACTGAAAGCCGATTAGTCTAGAGAGTCCATTTTTGGGTGTTTAATCATAAACACAGTCAACATGTAGCACTTCATGTATTTCAAGGGCTTTGAACTTGCATAAGAAGAAGCCACCGGCCTTGACGTAGCATGGCTAATCCCCCTCACTATTGTGAGTGGGGGTTTAGATTCTATTAAAGACACAGAGACGAGTATTCTCCCACCCACCCACACATTTTGCTCTTTTGTTTTCTTGCAGTTGGTGTTTAATTAAGCCAGGATGGCAGGTTCGCCCGATCAAGCCAGGGAGATACCTTGCTTCGATCATGGGGTGGATTGCCTTCTTTTTGTGGATCCTCTTGTGGATTTGGGATGGCTTTAGAGAACTGCAGAAGAGGCAGTGAGAAAACGTATGGGACCTGATTAGGCACCTGTGCTGGAGGTCCTCCAGCAATGCTAAAAGGCTGTGTTGCAGAAGGGTAGAACCAGATTTGCACTCCTCTCATGGACTCAAGAGTTACCGAAAATCCATGACAGCAACTACCACAAGCGATATATTGGTGTGTCCCTTGCAGCAAATGCAGCATGAACTCTGGCGTCGAGCAGGAGGATGGGCCCACACAGGGGCACTGACCTTGTGCCACAGTCCCAAGCATGTGAGGCCCTCCTACCATTGGTCTTCACATGTAGCTGCTATTTCACTTTCTCGCTTTGCCACAGTCTCTCTCTCTCTCTTCCTCCCTGCCTCCCTCTTTCCCTCCGTTTGTCCCTGCAATAAATACATTGTGCACTGGGTGCAACAAGGATCTGGACATTGGCAGGTTAGTGGAGGGGGCAATCTGGAGACCACACTCATTACCTCTAGCAAAGTGCTGAGAGTTACATAAGGCATGGGCTTTTGGTGCAGAGAAAGGCCTGACTGAGATACAACCACCAGACGATCTCACCTTCCTCAGCATGGTTGGCAGACTGAGAACCATCTCAAGCCTCAATCTCACCAGCTCAGGTGCTGTGCTAATTAAGACTGTATGGATTTCTCTACACATGTTGCCACTCCCCAGAGATCCTGGTCATAGTGAGATTGAAAATCATCGAAATCTACATAGCTCATGTTCACTTGCAGTATAGATATGTTAATGTTAAAGGTATTTGTACCGCGCACCGTCACTGACGAAATTGGTCCGCAGGGGCTTGGGAAGATCTGCAAACAAGAAGGTGGGGTGGGGGAGTTAGTCGGGTGAAGAGGGAGTAGGAAAGTGAGAGAAGTGGTGTGCTGTTGGCAGCTTCAGTTCGGTTTTCACTGTGCGCTGAGCTTGGGTCTGAATATCGGATCGATGTGAAACCTGGTGTGCTGTTGGTGCGATTTATGTGTTGTTTGTTGGTGCGGTGTGGTGAAGTGCGTGTGGTTTGCTGTGCGGGAAGGTGGTTGTGTTGGATTTTTGTGTGAGTTAAGTATGCAGAACATTGCGCTTTTGGGTTAGTGGGTTATATGTCTCTTAGTCCCTATAATTCTTGTTCTATGAGTCCGTTTGTCCTATGGAGTAGGCATATTCTTTCTCTTTTCCTGTCAGATATCACAATGAGTTGCGTAGATCTGGTTCATGCTGCAGATCACGTGTTAAAATCACTGAAGTCCAAGCTCGGGTATTCATCCTTCTGGGAATTATGTATTATTGTTCATCATTGAAATGGGTTATAGTCCCACCAGCACTGCACCATGTAAACACACTAGGATAAAAAAACGAGTATCAGCTCTGATTTTACCATGACCCGTGCACTCCGCCTATGTACATTTTACGATCCAGGGAAACGTGTGTGAGAGACGTTTAAGCAATGTGTGCAGAAGTGTTCCCTTTCTCTGCCAATGCTCCTGCGCACAGAGGCAGAGGTGTGCGGGTGTCTGTGTTTAGAACGGGTAAAGGGGCCGCTGGTGTGCAGTACGCACTGTGTCTGGGAGTGGCAGCATGCACCCAAGCAAAGTGTCCTTTCGCCGATGCCACTTCCTTTGATGTCACCATATGTAAAGTAGCAGGGCCCTGGTTGCACACTCCAGTTAATTGCACTTGCCAGTGGCCGAGATCGGGTTCAGGGTGGGCCACCAAGGGTTCAGGCTCAGCTGATGGACACTTTGCGGGTACATACATCTAAAAAGCTTGCCTGCTCCTTAAAGAGGGCTGCGTGCCCCGAAAGGGTGGGTAAACATGCAGGAGGAGATGCGACTATTAAGTCAATTTTTAATGATTCGGAGTGTGAGCAGCAATAAAATAAATGATTGATGGCAGCCGTGGGAGCGCGGCAGGGCTGGAAGGGGCACTGCTGCTGTAGCTCTCCCTGGCGTGCTGCATCCCTTCTGGGCATCAGCTCTGCTTTACCAGCGGCGGAAGACACACAGGGCTACAAAAGTATCTCGACCTGCAGCATCCACTGCTAGCAATCACACAAGATTCACGTACATCTCCACAAAAGCACCTCACCCCAGACCTGCAGCATCCAATGCTAGCAATCAAACAAGATCCACGAACAGCTCTCTCACATACATCTCACCCCAGACCTGCAGCATCCACTGCAAGCAATCAAACAAAATCCACGTACAGATCTAAAAAAGCATCTCCCCGCCGACTTGCAGCATGAAATGCTACCAATCAAACAAGATCCAAGTACAGCTCTAAAAAAGCATCTCATCTCGACCTACAGCATCCAATGCTAGCAAACAAACAAGATCCACGTACAGCTCTAAAAACGCATCTGACCCCTGACCTGCAGCATCCAATGCTAGCAATCAAACAAGATCCCCGAACAGCTCTACCACATGCATCTCACCCCAGACCTGCAGCATTCAATGCTAGCAGTCAAACAAGATCCACGTACAGCTCTAAAAAACCATCTCCACACTGACCTGCAGCATCCCCTGCTAGCAATCAAACAAGATCCACATACAGCTCCACAAAAGCATCTCGCCACTGACCTGCAGCATCCACTGCTAGCAATCAAACATGATCCACGTACAGCTCTAATAAAGCATCTCACCCTCAACCAGCAGCATCCACTGCTAGCAATCAAACAAGATCCACATACAGTTCCACAAACGCATCTCACGCCTGACCTGCAGCATCCAATGCTAGCAAACAAACAAGATCCGCGAACAGCTCTACCACATGCATCTCACCCCAGACCTGCAGCATCCAATGCTAGCAATCAAACAAGATCCATGTACAGCTCCACAAAAGCATGTCGCCACTGACCTGCAGCATCCACTGCTAGCAATCAAACAAGATCCACGCAGCACTACAAAAGCATCTCACCCCGACCTTCAGCATCCACTGCGAGCAATCAAACATGATCCACGTACAGCTCCCTGACCTGCAGCATTCACTGCGAGCAATCAAACATGATCCACGTACAGCTCTAATAAAGCATCTCACCGCCAACCTGCAGCATCCACTGCGAGCAATCAAACAAGATCCAAGTACAGCTCTAAAAAAGCATCTCATCAACGCAGGAAGGGTGGACATCAGTTGTTGGCGGCGTGTTTCGGTGGGTGGGCAGAGGGAAATGTCTCTGAAATTTGGTGGAAAAAAAAACACAATTTTCAGACATTTCACTCTGGCCACCCACTGAAACACACCGCCAACAACACATGTCCTACCATCCTGTGTTCCCACAGGTGTCCCGACGAAAACGGTACCTCACATGTGTGGGTGCACCTACCTGGGCGCAAAGGGAAAAGGCTAACCCACTGGTAACCCCAAGCCTTTCGGCAGAGCAGATTTTCAGGAATTTTGCTCATGTGGAAAACCTACAGATTTGGGCCTAGGGTGTCGAAGCCACGAAGGAAACCAGGAAACCCCATGCATTTCCGAAAAGAAGACACACGTGGGAATCCACAGGGGTCTGACTTGCGCGAATCGCCCCATAATTTATGACCCACAACCCCTGACAAAGTTATTGTTATTGTTATTTTGCATTTATATAGCGCCTTATATACCATTGGTATGGTCTGAAGGCGCTGGTAGGTTGAACGCCCTTGGGAACCGAAGTTCAGATCAGTAGAGGGAGTAGAGAGAGTCAAAGGTGCGTGTGGGCACCATGTATGTGTGCAGCTTGTGCGGTATTTGTGTAATAGCTGCTTCTTAGCGGTAGGTGTGGTGGTTGAGGGGTCAGGAGTATGTGTTCGTTCTGGCAGGATTTATCCAGACCGGATGTGGCTGCGTTAGGCCTGAGGAGAACGCCTGGCTGGGGGTGTGTAACCAGCAGTGTTTACATAGAGTGATGTGGAGTATGTGACGGATGTTGGTATGAGAACAGTTATATACCGAATGGTGTCATAGTATCTCTGTGTTCTAGTTGAGTGGTGGTGTAAAGGAGAGAGTAAGCATATGGTGGGTTATATGGTCATTTGAATGTTTTCTAAAATGTTCTAAAGAGGCTATTGGGAACACTTCTAAATTCTACTTTCACAAAGAGGCTATTGGGCACACTTCTAAAGTCAGTTTTCACAAAAGGCTATTGGGGACACTTCTAGGTTCAACTTTTCACAGAGGCTATTGGGTACATTTCTAAATTCTACTTTCACAGAGAGGCTATTGGGGACACTTCTAAATTCTACTTTTCACAGAGAGGCTGTTGGGAACACTTCTAGGTTCAACTTTTCACAGAGGCTATTGGGCACATTTCTAGATTCAACTTTAACAGAGAGGCTATTGGGCACACTTCTAAATTCGACTTTTCACAGAGACTATTGAGGACACTTCTAAATTCAACTTTCACAGAGGCTATTGGGCACACTTCCAAATTCAACTTTCCACAGAGGCTATTGAGGACACTTCTAAAGTCAACTTTTGACAGAGGCTATTGGGCACACTTCTAAATTCAACTTTCACAGGGGCTATTGGGCAACTTGGCTATTGGGCACACTTCTAAATTCAACTTTTCACAGAGGCTATTGGGCACACTTCTAAATTCAACTTCCCACAGAGGCTATTGGGCACACTTCTAAATTCAGTTTTCACAAAAGGCTATTGGGGACACTTCTAAATTCAACTTTAACAAAGAGGCTAAGTCTGAAATTTGGTGGAAAAAACACTAAAGCAGAGCTGTTAGTGGGCTAAAGCAGGAGGCAATGTCTGCCCACCCTCAAAGGGTACTTACAACCAAAAGTAATAGGCCCCTCCCCCCATGATGGCTGTAGGGGCCAGGCTCCAAACCAGGGCAAGAATGCCCTCCAATCATCGATACACCTCGTGCTCCAGGAACCCTGTTGAGCAACCTCTGTGCTTTCCGGGTGATACTAACGTTATTTAAAGCCAGAAGTCTAAAAGGTAATCGCTTAATTGCAGCTGGAAATTATTTCCTGGCATGATCAAAATGCCTTAACCAAGTGTGACATCATCCCCTTCATTTATAAGCAATATGTGCTCTCGCGTTTCTTCATCCACTGAATTACTGTTAGAAACAAAGGCAAGAGTTGTCTCTTGTGTAGGCATTAGGAAGGAAGTTGCCAGCCTCGGGCATAATATGCCCAGGTTCTTCCAATATTGGCTAGCTGTTGTCCTCTTCTGGCCAGGTAGAACCATCATGGCAGTGACTGGCAAATGCCTTTCCCCTGCAGACAGAAAAGCGGAAATAAGAGGCCAATCCAAGATACAGAACAAATAGAAGTTAAGACAGACTGCAGCTGCCATTGCTGTGTTAGGGAGAATATGTTGAGTGTTCAAGCTAGGAGGTATGTATTGAGCAAGCAAGCAGTGAGACAAGGAAGAGGCAAAGAAAGGCCAGAGGAGCTCTTTGAATAATGTAGCAGGGCAGAGGACCCATGCTCTACCGTCCTAGTAACATATGAGAGAATCAAATAGATCAGGCTTTGCAGCAAATGTTAAACGAGAAAGGAACAGAGTCCAGCTCTGCTTTCAGAATAACAAAGGCAAAGAAAGGCTAGGCTCTGAAGCCAGCATGAGATGGAATAAGAGGTACCAGACTCATCGTGAGAGGCTGGCCTGGCCCTCGCAGGGGCGCTAGAGGGGCAGCCCACAGAGCGGGCTGCCCCTCTGGCCACCCCCCTCGGTCCACATACACCCCACCTACTAGGCATCCCCCGGGTCCGACACATCCGCCTGCGGACCTCAGGAATGCTTATAAGGGGGTGGGCTTGCGATCGCTCATCCTCCTTGTTTGCTGTACCCCTCCCCCCCCGGAGGAGAGTCAAAGTAGCAACATCACACACCTGGTCCCTCTACTCCCATAACAGGGCTTACTCAGAGGTACAAACAAGATTTCCTCTTTCTTTGAAACCCCCATCCTTCCATTCCAAGAGACACACACGTCTCCTTGCCCCACACAAAAAAAGTAGCAACTTTTGCTAGATAGAAAAGGCAGGAGTCCACTTACAGGTGATCTGCCTCTTAACGAGCTGGGGTCCTAGCTGTGGCCCACTGGAAGTAATTCTCATTTCCTCTCGCTTACCATGAGCTCCTAGTCAGATGATAAATCCAGAAATGCAACATACAAAGACATGTTCTTTGATGCTGCATCCTTTAATTTTCTTGTTTTCTTTTCTTCTTTTCTCGTATACAGTGATATTTGTAATTTAAAACGTACTGCTATTTTAATTCTAATTTTTTGAAAAGTCGAGTTCTTTGACTAAAACACGATAAATAAATAAAGCAAAGTCCCCAAGATGTCCCCTGTCCCCCCCAATTTTATGTGTCTCCTACGCCCCTGGGGAGCACACATAGCAGCTCTCCTTTGTTTTCTCTCTCCCCACCTTGATTATGTGCTGATACCACACATTGTTAAACACGTGGGCCGAATCAGCTAGATATGCATTTACATGTTTAAAATCTATGTCTGTGCTTTGCCTGAGTCTTTTTACCTATAGGGCAGCGCTAGTTATTTGCCCAGATATGGCTTCAGACTAGGAGGCATAGAGGTTGTGTTAACATGTATTACAGTGTGTGTGTGAGACAATGCAACCTTTTGTAATGCAAAGGGGGTAAAGTGGTAGAGACAGCAGAATACAGAAAATAACAACACAATGGTTCTCGCCACAACTTCCCTATCATGTAAATCCAAACATTCCACAAAACCTCTCGCAAAAACCTTTGATGTTCATCATTATTACTTGTTAGGCCAATCAGGTTCTTCTGCACTAAGACTGTGCCAATACAGCAAAAAACAGTTGTTCCCAAATAACTTGTATTTTTTGCAATAATAAGCAATGCAATACAGGTATGGTTCCTCGTGTCAATATTGGGTACATATTGGCCATGTAAAGAGGAAAGCATAAAAGAACACCTTAGGTCGGTGGCCAACACGTGATGCAGTGCAGCCGCGTTACTCAGGAGCTCCCCGGGTAGATCCTAAAAGAAGATATTAAATATGCATCCAGAGGCACAGAACATCTTTAAAAAACTTGACCAAGGAGAGCAGCACCGTAGCGGGAACCCTCTGATATCAGTGAAAACCTCCAAGACCCACCGTGACAGAGAGCCGCAGAAAGAGAAACTCCTGCACGCCGAAGCTAAAATGGCAGGCGCAACATTCTGAGGGAGAACCCAAGGAGCTTTATCCCTAGAGAGGCACGGAAGGACGGCGAGAGGAACTGAGAAGACCAGCACAAACCCAAAAGTGCAGGACAAAGGGACTGGAGTACTCAGATAAGCATATCCCCTGCCGACAACAAAGAGAACAACCCCAGTGAGGATTGTGCTGCAAGCAACATCATGGGAGGAGGCGCAGTGAGGGAATAGTGGCCAGACCGAAAAGGGAAGCAGAACCCAGCTGCCCGAGAACCACCAGAGAGAAGCAACGAGCACACAAAGAAGGGCAGGCACTCAAGAGTGTCAACGGGGCCGCGGTAACAGCGGAAGCTCAGAGGACTAACAGCTGTGAGGAGGAGACAACAGTGGCAGCTGAATGGCCCCCAGACGGAACAGCACACAGGTAAGAAGACCCCGGCCGGCTACCACGGTAGCACCCGAGAAGCAGGAGGGAAGAATCAGATGGGGAGCCCTGGCTATTACTGACCCGCATTGAAGAAGGGGGTGCACAGGCATTGAGCTCAAGGAGAGGCGAAGAGGAACCCTCAAAACAGAGGTTGCACAGTGAGACCCCCCCCCCCGCTCAGTGCAAGCTCCCCCATATGGACAATTGGAGAGGTGAAGCAGAGGTGGGAGACACCACAGGGCCCCTGCAGAAAGTGGGGGATAGACATAGGAAAGAATTATAGAGAAAGCACTAGCCCTATAGACGACTCCAACACAACTACAAATACAGACAGGAATTCTAAGAAACCAGTCCAATGTCGGAGGGGGGTAAAAAAAAGGGTGCATAACAGGCAAAACAGACTAAGATGGAGGTGTTCACTAGGAAGGGATAACCCAAGCAGACGCCAAATGACACAGTAGGCGGACAACACCCAAGAGGTCTGAGAGCCCCCGGCAGTCTGTACAAACGACAACATTTTAGAGTCAATAACGGGCCTGAGAACCTCTTTGGAAACACGCACAGATGAAGTCAAAAGCAATGTCGGGCTCCTGAGACAAGACCTGCGCAACCGGGCAGATAGGGTGAGCGAAAATGAAAGACGGTGACAGAAATGTCAGCCACTGCAAAGACACTGCAGGAGACGGTGCGAGTGCTAGAGGTGAAAGTGAGGTTAATACAAGACCGGGCAGAAGATGCGCAAGGGAGGGCAGGAAGGAGTAATATCCGAATCAAGGGACTACCGGAAGGGGAAGAAGGGAGAGATCCCACTACATATGTAGAGAACATGCTCCTCCAGGAAATAGGCCTGGGCACACTGTCTCAGGGGTACACAGTGGAACGAGCCCACAGAGCGCTCACAACAACCCCTCCCACTCCCCCGGGGGCCCACCTCAGCCTATTATGGCCAAGATCCTGAACTTTCGAGATAAAGAAAAGATCCTGTCCTTCTGAATGGGCAGAGGGATCCACTGGGGCTCAGCCACCCTAGCGATCTACCCAGACTACACCATACAAGTTCAGAGATGAAGAGGACAATTCGTTCCCAGGAAGGAAAGGCTCAGGTGACAAGGCATAAAACACATGTTCCTGTACCCCACAAAACTAAAGGTGCTATACAAAGGGAAATCCCTCTTCTTCGACACCCCAGAAGATGTAACCACAGCGATGGATGCCAACAAAGTGCAGGAGATGCCGGATAAAGACACAAACATAAGAGGAGAAACCGGCTAAAGAAAGAACGGAACAGAAAGCAGAGCCCTTGGATTCACAAAACATTAAAGGACGAGAGTAAAGGAGGAGAAGGAGGGGAGAGAATGAGAATGTTCAACTATCTACTGTGACACACAGAACCCAATCCCAAGGCGATGTGTCTTTTTTTTTTTTTACACCTCCACTGTTCAAGGAATGACTAGGGTACCAGGAAGTACCCAACCACCAGGACCCTAAGGTTCAAAGGGACATATGGTGGGTGCGCCTCTACAGAACTTAACTGGTGGTGGTTAGGTATTGTTTTAGTTCCAGTTCAACACAATTGGTTTCAGTTGCAGCATGGCTTGAATCTGGGGAAAGAGGACCACAGAATGCCAGTCAGAGAACGCACACTGTCAAGGTGGGTATTCATGGGGCATGCAAACGTAAGCAATGACAGAGGGAGGGGGGACAAAAGACCTTACGGCTGAGACGCTAAAGGTGGCCTCCTGGAACGTAAGATGCCCGAATAATTATGTGAAGAGGATAAGGGAAGCAACATACCTGACCCGCAAGAAAGTTAAAATAGCAATGCTCCAGGAAACACTTCACATTGGCCTTCCAGCTGAATTTTACAAAGAATTTACAGGGGAGCTAACGGCAAAGTTATTATGTGCCTACGAGAAAGCGTACGAAACATGGAGGCTACCACAGAGTATGGAGGAATTGATCTTAGTTCCAATACTGAAACCCGGTAAGGACGGCAAACACTGGACCGTACCGCCCAATTTCATTAATAAACCAAGACATGAAGATCCTTACGGCAGTCTTGGCAGACAGGTTAAAGAGGGTGACCGTGACGTTAATACACCCAGATCAAACGGGATATGTTCCGGGGAGATCCACAAAAGACAACTTACGACGATTTCATGCAATCATCGAAAGTACATAAAACTGGCCAGAGGGAGGCGCAGTGATTGCACTGGACACCGTCAAGTCTTTCGAATCTGTTCGATGGGAATGGCTTACGGCCTCCCTGGGAAACTTTAATATAGGCGCAGGGTTTATAAAATGGGTCCAACTCTTCTACACCCGACCAGAGGCCAGAGTGCGAACAGGTAGGCAAATATCGGAACCGTTTCGCATACAGAGAGGCACAAAGCAGGGATGCCCGTTATCGCCCATGCTATACATCTTAGCCCGATAGCCCCTTGCAATCTTCATGAGGAAGGAATTCAAGGACACAGGGATACAAGCAAATGGAGTACACCACATAATGTCCTTCTACACAGATAACATACTATTGTATGTACGGAACCCCTCGGATGATACACTAGTGGCATACCTCGTGGTATTGACAAACGTCTCCGACCTATCAGGAATTTCAATTAACAGAGAAAAATCCTGTATATTCCCCTTTGGAGGATGGGTGGGAGTGGACGAGTCGCGGTTTCCATGCCTGAGTCTGCAGTGGAAGACTAAAACATTCAGGTACTTAGGTATAGATATCTACCACAAAGTAATAGACACTACAATACACATATAATACAATACAATACAATACAATACAAATCAATAAACAAACAAAGAAACACTCATCAGCAGAACACAGTGAGAGCCAGAAAGGGGATGGAGGCCTCGATCAAATTCGGGGAAAAACTGCTTCTCTCAGTGGCAGGCAGAATGGCACTTCTAAAAATGGTGGCTCTCTCTCGTCTGCTATATCACTTTGTAAACGTCCCCAACCTCATACCAAGACCCTTTTTAAGGACCTAAACACAGTAATAGGAGGGTTCATCTGGGGAAAGGGTAGAAGAAGAATTGCCCTAGACACCCTACAAAGAAACTATGAGGAAGGAGGACTGAGGCTACCAAATTTTGAACTCTACTACTTACCAGGAAAATTACAACTTGTAGTGGGTTGGTTAGAAGACCATGAAAACATAAAAAGCCAAGATATTTTATGGCTGATTGGACCAATCTGCACTTAGCTGGATTAGCATTTAGGCCAGTGTTTCTGAGGACTTTCATGATGGTATAAAGATGGAAGAGATCGTCCTCTCAAGTCTTACTATAAATGACGATGTTGTCAATATAAGCTCAACAGAAATCAGAATAGGGTTGTAGGATTTTATCCATGAGCCGTTGGAAAGTTGTTCGCTCACCGTGTAGACAGAAAGTGAGGACTTTAAATTGGAATAATCCTAGCGACGTGGAAAATGCAGTCTTTTCCTTAGCTGGTCCATATACGGGAACTTGCCAGTACCCCTTGGTTAAATCTAGGGTAGATAGAAAGGTGGCTGGTCCAGATTTATCAATTAGGTTGTCGATGCGTGGCATGGATAGGCATCGAAGTCTGATATAGCATTAACTTGACAAAAGTCTCTACAGAATCTCCAGGAACGGTCAGGTTTAGTGACCAACACGATAGGAGAGGACCATGGACTTGAGGAGGGCTCAGTAATGTTGGCTTTCAACATTTTGTTGACTTCCTCCATCACTTTTTGTTTACGGGCTTCTAGGAGTCGGTATGGTTTTAAGTGTACCACTTTACCTTTAGGTGTTCTAATATAGTTGTATGTACCTTTTACTCTTCCTGGGTTTTCTGAGAATACACCAGGAAATAAAATGACTACATATTTCAGATCTTTTTGGTGTTGAGTAGACAGCTTGGAAGGAATTAAATCAAAGTTGTCTATGTCACCCAATCAACTTGCTCCAAACCTGGGCAGAATCAACTGATAGAAGCACGGGTTTGGAGCAACACAAGTGGTTGCACCACCCGGTACTGCTGTTTTTCCTCCTTCCCTGCATCCCACCCCCAAATCCAGCCCCTCAACATCCCCAACCAACTCCTTACCAGAAACCGGCTCCTCTGCCGGGGCCGCACCGTCTGCCTAACTTCAGGGTAATTGCCAAGGAAATGGAAGAAGGACCGCCTTCCATTTCCATGGTAATCCTGACTCTCCCAGGCTGCTGCTGTGAACGAAGCAGCGCGGGCTGGATTTTTTAAATTGCTATTAGCACCTCAAGGGTTTGCCTAAGGGTGCTATTTGCAATAATACCACATTCTGTGGCCTTCACCGACCGGGTAACTTTGGCCCTGGGCCGTTACCGGCCGGTGAAGCCTGCAAAACGCAATATTATTACTTAATAGTAATGTATATAAATATATCCTATGTAAAGCATTTTAGATTAAAGCACTATATCAAAAAACACATTTTATTGTTATTAAGTCCAAGTAAGCACAAACACATACTATACAAACACATAATCCGCGGGAGGTATTGCTTGATTAGTGTTGCTTATGAAAGGTTTCTATTTCAGACTCGGCCCATTTGGTAAAGCAGAAGATTGCACTGCGCTGGCAGTGGCTGTGGAGAGATGGAAAGATGGAGCATTGGCAAAGCCTCTTGTTGGCTCCAGCTTGATTTTTTACATTTCACCATGAGCAACAGGATCCAAAGGAGGGTGCAATTGCAAATGTACTTGCTACTTATACATACCGCATATATATTTGCCACAGACTCAACTACCCTGCTTTCAATGATCTGCTGCTTCTAGGTTGATTTGTAGTGTAACTGACAAAAGGCATGGTTGGTCACTATCATAACCACAAGCGATAGTATGCGGGTTAATTACAGCCCTGCCAAAACACTTCATACTCGTTAACGTAGACTGGCATGTGTTCCTTTCAATGCAAAATGGTGGTCCTTGGCGCTGGGAGTGGCGGAGAATTAGAGGCATGGGTCAGTTGTAGGGGTGACTTCAGCCTCATCGGCTCCAGAGAAAGGAACGCCTCTGCTCTGCAGGCGTGATTTGAGAACGCAAGTTGAACGGAAAGAAATCCACACAGCGGAATGGGGTTGGAGAAGCCACCTAACTGGGTTGGGACCAACGGTCTGTGTCAAGGTCAGCCCTAACAGTCTGGGCCAAGCCTGCTCCCTGCGGTGTCTTTGCAGTCAGTCCAGTGCTGGACTGGCATACGGGGAACTCTGGAGATTTCCTGTTGGGGGCTCTGCAGTGTGGACCTCTTTTGTATTCAATTTTCAAATTTGTTCATAGGAAAAGGGTTGGGCTGTTCAAAATGTGTCATATGTGGCCATTTTGAAAATTATTTCCAGGGCATCTTTTGGTTCCCAGGCCACCCCTGAGTCAGTCAGGGTTTTCACTGAATTACCCATCGGCCTGCGGTTAATGACAATAACCCACAGACCCCCGTCCCTCAACTGCCCCCTTCACTTTTTCTCTCAAAGCCAGATTCTGGGGGCGGATAAAAGTGTAAATGAATATACGTGGTGTGAATGGTTTATATAGAGAAGCGATGCTGCCCATCTTTGCAATGAAAAGGCCTGCCTCTGAGATGCAACGTTATATTTGATCAGAGCGCTGTTTCTGCTTAGAATCATGGGGAATGTTCTAGGTATATCGTAGTCGCGGGTTAAGCCAGTCCCAAAATCCATATTGGTGCAAGCACAGGTCCTGCCAATAGATATCAATGCTGACATACCCAGAACTCGTGAGTCCTTGATCTGCAACCTTCTCTGTCATTTTGACTTTCAAGTGGCCCGTCCTGGTGCCTGCTGTCTCAACAAGTCTATGAACCCAAGGGAAGTCCGCTTAGCTGTCTGCCCTGCCAAAGGCCAGCAATACTACTTTCTCCCTGCCTCGTGGGCTGGGTAGCTGTGTGAGCCCCATCATGCATCTGTTCTTACATCAAGGAATCCTGAATGGGCACAGGTTCTGCGACCTTTGGAAGAAAGCACTAAGAGGACATACTGGAGCTGTGATATTCGTGCAGCCTGGCCACAAGCTCCGCCATGTGAGCCTTTTGGCACAGCCATACTGAGGCCCAGTCGAGCCTTCTTTTTTTTTTTTTTACTTTTTTTTTGTCAGCAGAGGCATACAGCAAACACATACATCAGGGCGAGCAATATATTCAGTGTGCATATGGAGTAATACAGTTATTGAAAGATCAGCTATACAACAGGTGGGGAGCAGTAAATCGAATGCACCACAAGGTATAAACATGTTTCTGTGAAATCGAGGAGGAGCCATGCACGGAAGTGCTCTCCTCTTGGCTGTGAAGATAGCTGTTGAATGCAGTCCAAATGTTCTTAGAGCGTGAGTGAGTAGGAAGCATAGTGAGGTACTCTTCTTCACAGTTTTGAGACCAAGTAAGCAAATTTAGCCATTTCTGAAAAGTAGAGGGATCGGAACTCTTCCAGTTTTGAATTATGCATTTCTTGGCCACTACACAACTTATATTTAAAAATGTGGCCATACATTTAGCCCCTTCAGCATCCCACACCCCAAACAGAACTCCCATCGGGTCAGGGTCAATGATAGTGTCACTGATCTCGGATAGTGTCCCAAAAATTCTTTCCCAAAATTCTGCCAGTTTTGGGCATTCCCAGAACATATGTAGATGGTCCGCGTTCACTGCCTTACAGCGAGGGTAGGATTGCGAGATGGTGTGAGCAAATTTAGAGATCTGGAGGGAAGGTAGTACAGCCTGTTCAACAATTTGTATTGCATGGTAGCGGAAATTGAGGGAACCTCTATTAGTATGCGTGCACATTTTCCCCCATAGGTTGTCAGAAATCTCAAGGCCCAGTTCATTTGCCCACTCACTGCGCGCCTTGGAGGGTTGGGTCGGGGCACTCGTCAATAACAGTTTGTATAATGAAGAGACAACTCCATGGGTTCCCCCCGAGTTCGTGATTTATGCAATCCATGGAGTGTCGGGGGGGCCCGTTGGGGAAATCCAGCCAAGCGGCACGGAAGGCAGCACGAAGCCCATAGTACTGCAGAAATTCTAGTGCCGACCCGGAATGGCCCGGCTTCCATGTCTGTGGGTTTATGAACCGCCCATCGGCATAGAAGTCTGTTAGTGCATGATAGCCCAGGGTTCCCCAGTGTCGTGCCAGGGCCGTGTCGTGTATGGGGGCTCCATCACGGGGAACCCCCAGACAGGGAGCAACTTGTAGTAGGGGTGTTGTTCAGCCGTGGCACTGAATAATCGGCCCCAGGCATATGCGGTGGTTCCGACTGGGTCGATGGGCGAGTCGGGTGCGTACTGCTGGTGTAATATTAGTGTCATTACATTAATGTCAGCTGCTGCCAGGATCTCCAGCTTGACATGGGGGCAGGATGGGGACCCAGGATACCAATGGGAGGTGTATTGAGCCTGTGCCGCTAGCCAGTATAGCATCAGGTCAGGGGCGGTAAATCCACCTCTTTCGTATAGGAGTGTCATATCCAACCATTTTTTGTGCACCGCACCAGAGTGCCACAGGAACTGCGCGCACAATTTGTGTAATCTTGTGAAGTATTCGCCCCCCCGGCCAAATGGGTATGTTACTGAATGTATACAATAGCTTGGGAAGCAATACCATCTTGATGACCAAAAGCTTCCCAGCGAGTGACAATGGGAGAGAGCGCCAACGTGCCATTTTGGCCTCGGCTAACTGTGTCGAAGCCAGGTAGTTGTCCGCTAGCAATGTGTCCTTGGTTAGGGACACCTGGACCCCTATGTACTTAATCCCGCCGGGTGACCAGCGGAGTGGGTATTCGGTGGCAGGTTGTTGGGTGGAGCTAGTGAATGGAAAGACCTCAGATTTGGAGTAGTTGATTGTGAATCCGGAGTGAGTGCCTATGCGAGTGATGTATCGCAGAATTGGATCGAGGTGGATAGCAGGGTCCCTGATAAACAACAATACATCATCTGCATAGAGAGATATGATCTCGGGGGTGTCTTTCAGTCATATTCCCTTGCGAGAGTGGCATGCTCTGATGTAATCTGCCATTGGCTCTATCGCCAGAGCGAAGAGCATCAGGGAGAATGGGCAGCCCTGTCTGGTGCCTCTGAAGAGCGGGATCAGAGTGGACGTTAGGGAGTTGACTCGAACCCTGTCCATTGGAGAGGTATATAGTATTTTGATGTATCTGATCATGTTGGGGTCAATGCCATCGTCTCCAGCACTAACCACATGTACTTCCAGGATACCATATCAAACGCTTTTTGGGTGTCAAGTGTGACCGCCACCGCGTTCGAGCCCTGATCAATTTGTGCCATGACATTGAGCAACCTCCTGATGTTGTGGGAAGTGGATCGCCCAGGTACAAAGCCTGCCTGATCCTCATGGACCATGTATGTCATAACTGGGAGGAAGCGGTTCGCTATTACTTTGGCGAAGATCTTAGTGTCCAGATTCATGAGCGAGAGGGGCCTGTAAGAACCGTATTCATCGCTGGGCTTACCAGGTTTAAGTAGTACCGTTATGACGGCCTCACGCAAGGTTGGGGGGAGGGCGGACACACAGAGTGACTCGTCCCATACCTCCAGTAGCTTGGGAGCCATAATAGCTATGTGTTCCTGTTAAAATTCGGCTGTGAGCCCACCAGGCCCCGGCGCCTTACCTTTGGGGAGATTTGATATGGCGTCAACTATTTCGTCTAGTAGAATCGGGGAGTCTAATTGGTCCCTGGTTGCAGGGGAAATACATATCGTGGGTATCTGGTTGAGGAGATCCCTCATATGCCATTCACTATGTTCTGGGGGTTGGGAATAGAGGTCTATATAAAAGTCAGTGAAAATGTTCAGTATCTGCTGGTCAGACCAATATGTAATGCCTTGACCATCCTTGACACAAGTAATCTGCCCCCACTCTCCCCTTGTTAAGGTAGCCAATGTTTTGCCGGGTCTATCGCCCTCTCCATACCTCCGTGCGACCTGTGGACGGCTAAAATATCGGACTTCCTTGGTGGCATGTTCATTGAATGATTGAAGTTCCTCGCCAATTAGGGCAAGTTTGGCAGGGTCGACTGATGCTGGATATTCCCGTTCCAGCTCTGGCAGTCTGGACTCGGAGCGACTGAGGTCTGCTCTTATTGTCTTTAGTACTCCCGCCTCTTTCGATAAGGACATTCCTCTGATGTAGGCTTTGAAGGCATCCCAACGGACACCAATGTTAATGACCTGAGGAGTATTATGCTCAAAATAGGACTCAATGTCCGCGAGGATGTCAGCCTTAAACACAAAGTATCGTAGGGAGGCAGACTTGAATTGCCATGTGTTAAATGTTGGGGCGGGTACCGCCAGTTCCAGCGATAGGGTGATTGGGGCGTGGTCAGAAAGGTTACGAGTAAGTATTTGCGCTCCTCCCACCCTACCCATCACCCCGCTTGACACTAGGAATATATCAATTCTGGCAGAGCTATCATGGACAGAGGAATAATGGGTGTATTTACATAGTTGCAGGTGTAATATCCTCCAGACGTCTTGGATGTCAAGTGTTGCGCTATGTACCTGCAGCCTGCGTGCAGCACCAGACAGAGGTCTGGGAGCGGTTCCAGACCTGTCCAGTGTACTGTCTAGTATCAGGTTCATATCTCCTCCTCAGATGATCTGGACCCCCACATAGCCCAACAGTATAGATGCCACCGAATCCACAAAGACGGGGGAGTCCACATTGGGACCATATGTGTTCACTAGAAGGTATCCTCTGTTTGTAATTGTACAATGTAGTATGACGTACCTACCCTCGGGGTGGATGTACCTCTTGTGTAGAACAAATTTAATGGATTTATGGATCATTGTCACCACTTCTCTGGCTCGAGTGGAATAGGAAGTAGAATACTTTTTGGGTCCCATGATGGCCAGTCGAGCCTTCTTACTACAATACTACAAGGGTCTTATGGACTCTTGACCAGTGTCCCATAGTGAACAGGGTAAGACTGGGGAATGAAATGGGCACGGGCACCAATGACAAAGAGGCCAACAGTTGCAAATAGCAATTCATTTCATTTGTGACAGACTGTTTCAGTAGTACCCAAAGGGTTGTTTAGGGGTCAAATGTGTTGCATAGTCTGCATTTTAAAGGATATGTGTTCCGTAAAGTTGTTCAAAACTACTAGCTGCATAGTGAAGTAAGTATTCAAAGTGGACCACTGTTGCCAAACAACTGACCAATTTTGACCAAAACAACTGGCCCACATTAGCATCCTGGGGATTCAATTTGGGCATTGCTCTATTGCCCTACAGGCTATTCCGAGCCTGATAGTGAAGCTCTTGTCTGCCCAGTAACTGCATTGATCTCACTTCAGAAGGAACTCCCTTTGCCACGTTGGACTTTGAACCTGTTTGCTTATATGATATGGAAAGTGTCCAGATGGATAGTAAGACCTCCCTGAGCATGCTCAGTATGAGTACTAGGAGTTGAGTATGCACAAAATACTCATTTCGTTTAAACACTTCCAGGCTATATACAACTGATAGCAAAGTGTTGGGTGGATAATAATGTCTTCTGTTATTTCAGCGCTCGGCGTCCTATGGGAGTGTAGCGGTGTATAAGAAATAAATGAGTATTATTATCATTATTGATGTCGAGATCAACTTCGATCTACTTCCTTCTGTACTTGTCCTGGCAGTGCCCTGCTGTTTGAAGCATGGCTAGTCCTGAAGCCATGGAGTTTGAAGGAGATGTGGCATTTTTGGTTTTAGGGACAGCTGAAGGGGTCCATTTGGCTGGGACATGCCAGTCAACTGGATCTGAAATCACTGGTGGCTTGGGTTCTTCCTGAGCCCTGTTAGAAGCTGTTGTCCTGCGTTTTGCAGGAAGTGCCTCCCAAAGGAATCATGTTCAAAAGAGGCCTTCCAGTTATACACCATTTCTAGTGGGAGGCTCTACCCCAGGCTGTAGGGTGACCCCTCCGCTCATCTGTAGTCAAGCAGTCAATATCCATCCAGGGTAGACCGCTAGTGAAGACTCACTAGTAGAGAGACCCTGACATCAGTCCATCAATAAGAGCTATTCGGCTCCACAAATCCATCAGTAATAGGACATTAATACAAGGCTGCATTTAAGACTATTATTTGTGAGTCATAAGGGAGTTATATTGTAAAGGTGTTTGGAATCAAAGAGAGTGTCTATGTGAGGGAGTTTAACGAAGCAATAGGTAGTTATTAACTCATTATGTTTAAGCTGTGTGTCATTAATGTAGCTCCTTATTCACAAGTCCATCAGTGTAGGGCAGTGGTGTCCATGCTTGTTCAGCTGTCCACCCCTCCACAAATGGGAACCAGTCCCAAAGTTTTAGGACCACTGGAATATGGCCACTAATGAAGACCCACTACTATAGTTCAAGGTCACTTATCAAAGTCGGTCACTAGAGTGCCTCATCAGTCAATCTAGGATCATCAGCAAAGGTCCAGTTATGGTTGATCACCTGACCCAGTACTGTTAAAAGGATCCAGGTGAGTATGTGCGAGTTCTGCCCATCCAGCCGCCTCGTTTATAGGGTACTAGCTTTAGCTGGCAAAGATGATGCAGAACTTCTACCTATACGGGCTGGGAGAAAACCTGGAGTCTGGATGTTGGAGGAGATGTTGCAATAACATGTGCTTGTCATCTATGGGTTGGGGCCTAAGAGCTTCCCAGATTAAGATCCTCTACAAGACATACTGGACACCAGAACGGATGTATCAAAGGCGCCTCGCCGACAATGATGTGTGTTGGAAATGTAGACAAGAGAAAGGAACTCTGAGCCATTTAATTTGGTTTTGTTGCAAGACTAAGGAGTTCTGCAAAGAGGTGTCGGAGAGACTGAGTCTAGTACTGCTGTTTGCTGTACCTATGAAAACTTCTCTGCTCGGTCTTGGAGATGAATATTGTATAGAACATTTGAGTTATCCAAACAAAGCTTGGCTATTCAGCAGCTGAATGTTGGTGAAGAACATCATCCTGTGTGCCTAGAAGTCACTCATTTGCTTATGCATTGACAACTGGATGGCTGAAGTGCTAACTCTGTAGACCTTCGACAAGGTCGTCCATAGAAATAGAGGTGAGTTGGAAAAGTTCATAAAGATCTGGGGTCCCTTCCTGGCCTATATGGTGAGTTTGGACACAAATACAATGCGCTATATAATCTGATTGATATACACCCTCTGGAGATGTTCACTGAGGTCCGGAAAATCAAAATAAATGTTTTCCTTTTACTTTTATTTCTCTTTTCCCTTCTCTGGAAATATTTAATGTCTGCAGCTTATCTGAGAATTAATGTAATAGTGATGTGTATGCACCTTTCTATTGATTGGCTCTCTTTATGTTGTTTTTGAGCATTGTACCTCATGTTTTGCATCTGTAAAATATTTTTAAAAAGAAGGAAAAAAGGGGAGCTCTTCATATTCTAAACCCATGAACAATTTAGAATTTTGACTCCGCTCGTGTTGTCAATAATAATTCGTGACACTCTACATTCCACAAACATGGAGCACGGCCAGTAACCGCATCCCGTCACTGTGGGGCACTTGTAGTGCAGGGCTACTGTGCCGAGGTCACTCACACTAATTCGTCACCACCTGAAGATCAAGCGGGAAAGTTCTGGAGCCGGAGGTCGCTTACACGAGACCCGGCCTCAGAGGGCACAGCTCGGGCGCGTCCCCGGTGCTGCATCCCTTGGAGAAGGCCGCCTCGGAAAGAGTTAAGTTTAATTTCGCCTTAATATCATTCTCTTCCCGTTGGAGCCGGCAGCTGCGCGCTGATTGCGCTCTCTCATTATGCAGTCTGCAGCGTTAATGGCCTGTGACAAAGGCATGCCATCTTCGGGCCTTACCCCTGAGAGTCAATTAAACACACAGGCGCGCAGCCTTCCCGTGTGCCGTGCACCACAATGAAATTAAACCTCATCTCACAATCATTCGCTCTTAAACACATCTCTAGCAATACTTAACGTGGGTGGCTCCTGCTCGTGTTAAATTGCGCCCTGTCTTTGTGGTTCACCGTGGACGGCTGGCTGGGCACCAGCTCAACGTGCCCCCTGTGCTGGAAAGGGATAAATGTACTGGGGAAAACCTCTCATCCTTGGAGGGGCGGGGCCGAGAAGCGTCGTCCAAGGCCAGTAATACAGTATTTCTTCATAAATCCCAATCCATGCGATTTGCATACAAGCAAACAGCATCATGGGAACAGAAGTAATTCCAGCATTTTAAATTTGAAGCATGTCTTATTGTGACAGTAAGAAACCCTTGGAAAGAATAATGGAAGTGGGGCATGCAGTTTTAATTGTCTACACATTTCACCCTAAGAAAACAATTTCTCTACATTGCAGGGCATATATATTAGTCAGGACAGCAGTATGTGAGGCTTTTTTGTTCTGTTGCCTATGCCCAATCTATGTTAATGTTAAAGATCATTTGTACTGGCACACACTCACCACCGAAGGGGTCCCCTGGCACTCTGGCGGATCTGAAAGGTAAGAGGGTGGGTGTTAGTAGGGTATAGCAGGAATAGGTAATGTGCTGTTGACAGCTTCAGTTTGGTTTGCACCGCTCATTGAGCTTCAGTGCGATTCGCGGCTCAGTAGATTCCTGCGTGCTGTCGTGCAGGGCTATGTGTTGTTTTGTCGGTGGAGTGTATGCGGATTGCTGAGCAGAGAGGTGGTTGTGTTGTTTTGCGTTTGAGAAGTGCATGCAGAACTTGAGGTTTTAGAGTTAGGTTAGTAGAGTTGTAGTAATCTATGGAAAATGACTGTTGAAACATGGGTTGCTTATGCATGTGATAACTCTCATCAAGCAGACTGCTTTCAGTCAAGTAAAAAAAAAAATTGGCTTTATTGAAAGTTGCTCGCCAGGCGACTCCTTATAATCCCTAGAATTCACTCTTTAAAGTTTGGTTTACATATGCAGAAAATGTGTCATTAAATGTCGCAGGTCACTGGAATAAGACGGTTATAAAGCCCTAACCGTCAAACAATTAGGTGACGTTGAAAAACAAATCTAGGACTCTGCGCCATTGAGTATATGTATGCTTGGTTTAATAATCATTCAAAATGAGAGGCCCGCTCCATGATGATTACACGTGTTTCGGTTCGGCTGAGCCTTTGTCAAATCAGGGCTGCACGTGTTTCGGCTCGGTTGAGCCTTTGTCAAATCAGGGCCGAAATAATGTACATGAAAGATCCACGTGACTGATGTCTGATAAGTAATACAAGGGTTAGATCCCAAATCCAATTCTCCTACGGCTGCAGTCTCACGCGTCGTCAGTCAAGACTCAGCAATGCTGCAGTCTCTTCTGAAAGCTGCCTGCTCGTGAAGGTGTGGGTGTGAGTGTTGTGAGCAAGCCCCTGGGTCTGGGGACACGGTAGCAAGACGTTGTTCTCGTTTAGTTAATTATTTACGATTAATGCTGGTGTTTTGTGGTTTCAAAGTGCTTCAAAACTGGTTGCAGGCAGAAGAAAGAGTTTGCCCAGGATCACACAAATATCCACGATCTTGTGCATTGTAACTCAGGCCTCCTGGCTAGACCACATAGGGTGGCCAGCTTTCTAAAATAAACAAGCATTGGCAATGATAATAGTTTTGGCATTTACTGATGTTCTTTGCATGTTGCATTTATGGGTGCCAGGAAGAGAGAGCAATGTTTTAAAGGAGGATAGGATAGGGTGTGTAGAATGAGTAGGGGAATAGAGCAAGGGAGGAAGCAATTGATGATGAGCAAGAGCAAATATGAGCGAGAGTCAGTCAGAGTGAGAGGGTAAGAAATAGAGAGTGTGAGATGTAGGAAGAGAGGGGACAGGTAGAGGGGGTAATGTGGATGGAGGAATAGAGTGAGGTAAGGTTTGTGGAGGAATAAAGGATGTAGGGTGGGTGGAGTCAGAGTCAGGAGGTACAGTGCCTGGTGGGGGTAAAGAGAAGGGGTAGAGTTGAGCAGAGAAAGAGTGGTAGGATGGGTGGTGGTACAGATAGGGGGGCTGTGTTTAGCATGGAAATCTGTGACTTTCTGTAGTTTTAAATATTAAATGGGGAATAAAAAACAAACCCAGAATCGAAAGGGAAAAGAACAGGACTGGGTGGTTTTCTCACTTGGAGCTCTGTGTAGTTTTAAATTCATAAAAGTGAGACTGCTGACCTGGGACTGAGGAATACTTTGTTTATGGTGTGTTAAGTGGATGGAAAACGTATCGGTGTGGGAGAGATGAATGTGCTTTCTGGTCCAGCTAAACCCACTTCTCCTGCCCCCTTTCACAACTCTGATGCTGCTGGCAGCAGTCTCTAGCCTCGGTATCCAGTGATTTCAGAGAAAACAAAACAGAGAAGTACTTTTCAGTGAAACTATAATAGAGAAAAAAACATTGAACATTTTTAAAATATATATGGGGTGGGGTAAGGGGTTAAATCAGGTGCTAGGGGCTTGGGGTGGGGTTAAACACATAGGGAAATAGAGGCCAGCGGGTCGCACAAATAAAAACAAAAATCAATGTTTTTTTCTCTGTTATTGCTTCGGTGAAAAATACCTCTCTGAAAAAGTTGTCTCTGAAATCACAGGGAATGTCGGATACCTACAATACATGCACTTCCCAAACTGCATAAAAATTGTATAGATCCTCCAGGACGGCCTATAATTTCACTATGTGGTTCTATATTAGAACCAGTGGGCAAGTACATAGAAAAGACCCTTCATATGTTAGCAGAAGATTCCCCATCCTTTCTAAAGGACACCATGGCCACAATCAACCACTACAAGGGACTGTTAATAGAGAGTGATTCCAATCTGTTCATGACACTAGATATCACTGCACTATACACGAACATTCCGCAGAATGAGGCGTTGATATGTATCAAGAGGAAGCTGAAAAGTCGTCCAATACCACATGATATACCGACAGGGTTTATACTGAGTCTTCTAGAAATTGCCCTGTGTAACAACTTTTTTCCAATTTTTGGATGGCATTTATATTAAAAAACAGGGGACTGCAATGGGGGCAGCTTTTGCCCCCAGTCTTGCGAATATCTATATGGCAGCATTCGAAGACCAGTTTATCTACAACAACATCCCTTTTGGAAAATGTGTTTCCAATTGGAAACAATATATTGATGACATTTTCTTTATTTGGAAAGGCACCAAAGAACACCTGGATGCCTTTTTGGTTTGACTGAATGAGTGCAATCCCAACCTTACCTTTACAGGTCTTTCGGATCACACACAGCTACCTTTTTTGGACTTGATTATTTCACATCAACAAGGCCATATATATCCATCATTATATAGAAAGGAGACTGATCGTTAAAACCTTGCTAGAATATTCCAGTCAACATCCCCATTCCCAAAAGGATAATTTACACTATGGGCAATTCCCCAGTCTTTGACGGAATTGCCCCAATCTTGTCGTTTTGAACGACACGCTAACATTCTGGTAAACAGACTTTTGGAGAGAGGCTATCCCCGTAAACTCATTAAAAGATCATCAATAAGAGCAGGTTGGACACCAAGAGAACACCTTTTGAGTCCCAAGGAGAAAAATACAGCCACAGATCGGCTTGTATGTGTTACCACCTTTTCGCCTCAAACTGCACCGATTATAAAATTTATCAAGAAGCACTGGAATTTAGTTACGAGTACAGGATGTACCAGCGGACCTCCTTTGTTTGCTTTGAAACGATCTAAGAATTTACGTGATTGGTTAGTGCATTCTAGGTTGCAACCCACTGGAACTAATTTTTCACAGAATAGTTTTCAAGCAGCTTGGAGTCACGAAAGGGAGCGATTAGTGAGTCACTACCCATGCAGTAAGTGCAGTGACTGTCATTTGACTTCTAAAACGATTAGGTTTAACCATGGGGCCTTCAATTGGCAACTCGTTCAATTCACAAATTACCTATCCAGTAACGTTATCTACATTATTCGGTGTCTATGCAACTTACTGTACGTTGGAATGACGACAAGAAAAATTTCCATTCGTATTAGTGAGCATAGATCACAAATTTGGACAAAACATATGGCTGCCCCGATGTTTCAACACTTTGTCACGGAGAATCACACTGAAGAAGATCTGCACTGGACAGTAATAGATCAACTGACCCACGACACCAACCATTACTCCATGCAATACAGATTGACTAAGTTGAAACAACATTGGATCTATAATAAAAACACATGAAATTGGCCTGAATGAGGACATTCACTGGCCTTTGTTGTTACAACATTAAAGTGAATTTCTTGCCCTGTTCGTTGGTATTTGTTTTTCACAATTAGCCAGTTACATATACCACTGAAGGAATGAGATAATAACCATTGGGTTATTGGTATGCCTCCATAATGGTCCTAGAAAATAAGGTAATTTAGTCCCCTGTAATTGTGGTATTTTGTGATGATGGTAATTGACCAAGCCACAGACTTTGCTCTCTACCCTCTGTTGTCTGGCCATTACTTAATAGAACACCGATTAATTGGTCTGTTGCTCTTTAAGAGACCACGATTCCACAGCATGTGACATTTCATGCATTGGACGTTGGAATTGGTCCCCCCCTTACAATCCTGTTTGAAAGTACTTAAGGCAATGGGTAAACGTCATGCTGGATACCAGCTGGCAGGTGGCGTTCCATTGACTACGGCAGTTTATACCTGGAATCCTTTCACCCTCTTTCAGATTGAGTCTGCATGCATAGATCTGTGAGTCAGTTTTCCGCTTGCACACGATTTTTGACGGCGAGGTGCAGTTGCTAGCAGCCAGTGAGGTTGCGGTTTTTCGGGGGCAGTAACCGGTTTGCTGCCGTTGAAAGACACGCGCAGGCTGGTGGGTCATGTTGTGGCCCCGCGGCATTGCACGTTTCCAGGGAGGGACGATGTCCGACTTGCTGCGCACCGACCGTGTGCCTGGGCAGCCGTGTGTGCGGCCCCGGAGGCTAGGAACCGGTTTGCTGGCTTTCTGGGTTAACGCCACAAGCCCTGTTATCTAGTGGGTCGGCGTTGTCAGCGGACAGGTTGGACAGATGGAGTAAATGCACTAACTTGCAAGATAGCTGCATGTAAACACCCACATGGGTTGGGCACAACAATTGAGTCTGGTCTCTTTATTTTGTTGGCAGACCCTGTCAGCTGTATTCAGGCGGGTTTATCGCAATCCTAGGCTCCCCTGGACCAATGAGAAACCGTTTACATCATCCATGGAGACTGTCACCCAGACATAGACAGGGTGCTGCTACGAGGTAATCCACAATAATACCCTTGAAGGCTCATAACAGCTGTGTGACATCCATTATCCATAATTGCTTTCCTGTATCATCAGTTTGTAGATAAAACAAAGGCATTGATACAGGGACTAAGAGCAGAATGGAGAGGTACAGAAAGTTTTCGATTCTCCTAGACCATCGGGGTGAGATCTAAACCGGTGGTACAATTCCATAATTTCTTGCTTGAGCTTCCACTAGACTGGCGCAGCCTGGATTGACAACAACACAGTTGTAGGTAAGGATATATTTGATCAGAGCTTAGAAGAATCCAGTTATAGGTAGCATACACATGGCAGACACTAGACAGTGTACTGTTGATGTTAGTTTTCTAACTTTGTGTGTTCCATTGTTTATATGGATACCTTGTTGTGTGCGTGTGGCTTAGGGAGTTACCTCATTTGACTTGGCAGTGGGTAGCAATACAACCCTTTCCAAATACACAAGAAATGTGTGCTTGTATATTTTTAAAACGATTTGAGTTTAGATTATGCCCCAAGATGGCTGTGGCATCATTAGGCAAAATATAAGTTCATGTTTTTAACTATTGGTGTTGCAGAATCTTAAAAATGTTTTTTGATACAAAGTTTGATGGAAATATGTCTTTAAAATATGTTTTTCTCTGTCTCTTTCTCTTTTTTTGCTTTCCCTTTTTACAATGTTATTTACAGATTGAAGGGCCGGAGTATGAAACGCGGAAGAATCAACACATTTTGAACAGCTGTGCAAAGAACTCAATCACACACCAGCTTGAGTTGCTTTCTTTAAAAAACTGTTTTTTATATCTACATGTCCTGATGAGGTGCAATGGTCGGAAAGTGTTAATCGATTAGTTGCCCGAAAACCAAGTCGACACAACCATTGTCCTGACTCCAACCAGGAGTTGGACATTACTTGGGTTATTCATAGAAACACTGTGGCAATTGAATATATTGAAACCAATGTGACAATGTATATCAATTTTCAAAATTTACATTGGTGCACTTTATGACTACAAATATTAGTCAGCATCCAAAGGTCTATGGGTTAGACCGTTTGCACTTTTCTTAGAACATACAATACAGATTGCGGTTGTTGCACAAGTATGAATGATATTGGTTTGAATGGGTGTGAAAGGGTACGTGATGAATGTTTTTGAGATTTACTGTCACGGGTTGGTGTTGTGCTTTTTTATAACTCAGTTTTTAACAATTGTTAATGAATTGATTGTAATGTTGTTTTCTAGACACATTTCTAGGATGAGATTGGTGAGATTACAAAAACAAGAAAATAAAACAAAATAAATGAATTCATGATTTTTGCCTATTTTGCCTATAGAATTTACACGTTTTTCAGTAATTGATCCCCATTGGAAGGGATTGATTGCTTTTCTTTAGAGTGTTTTACATTTGAATGCCAAGAGGGTTGGTACGTGTCAATTGACCTTTGTACCTTTAGTATGGTCTGAAATCACATAGAACCATATCTGCCTTGTCAGTTTTCCAATCAGGCCGTATCCAACAAACAGGCTATTTCTTGAAACCCAGAATATAGGATGAATGGTCCCACAACCGAGGAGATTTGGATCAGCTTCTATTCAAAAGAAGAACACAATCAAACTTCAGCCTCCTTTAGTTTCCCACTGATATGTTAACGTTGCTTGAGCCTGCTTGAACTGTCATTAGACCAAGCGTATCATACTTCAAGATACATGGCTTTCAGGAATCACTGTACGACCCAGTGTTATATAACTATCGTCTTGTGGCATTTGTTAACACCAGTTTTGCCATATTGTTGCACTGTAATGTCCATTTCCTAATTTATCGATCTAGGAAGAGTCGACCCTACCAGATTTCAAACCCATGGCCTGCAGTTTGTCAAAGGTCTCTGCAGAAATAGGTTAGCTCACTGGGCTATTCAAGAGAATTTACAGATGCTTTTCATTCAGTGTTTCTATAGAAACTAACACAGGACTGCCAGCACTCCTACCCTCAGCCTGCATAGGACGAGCATCCTAATCTCACAGAATAAATAGACCTCTATTTTTCTCTCCAGGAAAGGTTGAGTCTATTTGCATCCTGTGCCAGTTTTAACCCTGCAAGATTGCCTCACTTGTTTTCTGCATGAAGAGGAAAGGTCTGGCGGAACCATGTATTGTGTTCACCACTAAACCTCTGCTGCAGCAGCTAGAACAGTGACATTCCACTGCTTAGCCTAAACTCCCCAGGAAGTACTGTTTTATTTTGCGTTTCTATATCGTGTAAACACCACACAAGCGCAATGTACAATAAAACATATAGAGCATCGCAACAATTAAACACAAATAAGACAGTGGGAGGGGCAGGATGGGACCATGGGAATAGTCTCCATTCACTTAACCCACCACATCATTCCGGTTTAAGTGCTGTGTGGAGTATACCCTCAAGGACCTTCTGGAATCCGGGGTTTAGGGGAAATTGAGGGGAGCACACCACATGAAGAGGGGTCATTGTGAGACGGAGTCACTGGACCTTATCAACACTTTGGGAGCAGCCAAATCCATTAATCACGCTATGTGGTGTTTGCAATTAACGTTTTGGGGCAAGCACATAATACACTATAACTGACCAGGCTCTCCAGAAAAGGCCTCTGGCATCCAGTGCCAGTTTCTCACATTAGGCATCCTATGCTAACGAGGACAGGTTATTCTGTAATCGATTGCACACCCAAAAGGCTAAATTGAAGCCACTGGAATATACATTTCAGACCGCAGCTGGAGCATACGGCTGGATTACAGCCATGAACTGTTCTATAGGTCTTGAATTATAGGGCTCCTCCTAGGAGCACTTTATGTGCATCACTAAAAAGCAGCACATTGCATGTAATCCAACCCACAGGTATACGTGGGTAGGGAAAGGAGACAAAAGTGATTTTAGGAGCATGCATGATAAGTCCTGGTCAGAGAAATCAAATATGGCTGCAGAGCAAACAGGAAGATGGACAACTGGATAGACATTTTGAATTGGAAGCACTGAGAGTTCTCCTCAAAGGCAAATCTACAGTATTAAATATTGGCAAAAGTGAATACTTCTGGCTTTGCAAATCAAAGGAGTACCTTTGTCTGTTCTGTGGTTATTCCAAAAATAGTTCCCCCTTTACTATTAAAAGGCCAGACCTACAGGACCTGCCAATTCTTGCTATACTTTGGGTTTCTCTTGCTGGCTACTGGGAAATGGCCCAGTTACGGAAATGAGGAAAGTATTAAACTTGGCGTTCTTCTAGAGCTACAGCAACATATCTGCCAAGGTATGGACTTGTTTCAATGTGCCACTTGCCCAGAAAGGAATGCCAATGAAGTAGTTGGCTGCAGTGTATGCTGATCAAGATGTGGCCTCAAGCCAATACAGAGATGCCATGCCAGAACTGCTAACCTAGAACTTAAAACATGCAGCTTATTGCAATATGTGTGTCATACGTGCACATGCAATAATCGCAATACGCTCTCTATGCAGCTGACACGGTTCTATGTGATTTTAACAAATACAAAAAGAAAGAATGCATTTTTACCGAAATAAAGACAACGAAAAACAGACTGATTTCTTTTGGGGGGCGATGGGTTTCCCTCCTCCAAGCCCTCTGTTTGCCCATGTTTAAAACCCGCCCTAACACCCTCCCTATCAGATTTAACCCCTTACCCCACGCCACATATCTTTTTTTTTTAAATCGTATTTTTTCATTGTTTTTGTTTCGTTTAAAATGAATTCTTTATTTTGTATTTGTTAAAATCACTGGATACCAGCTGACACATCTGCAAAGAAGAAATATAGTCAGCAGAAATGAAAGGATAGAACGAATAGTTGTGGTGTTTCATTTCTGGAGGACACTTCAGTATTTAGGTGGGTGGTTTTGACAGGGGGTAATAATGTTTGCTTATATGACACTGTTGATCATATCAAAATGGCCTACTTGCATAAGTCTGAATTTGCACTTATCAGACTAACCTATTTTTCAATATATTAGCCGTTCCCGGCGTAACATATGCCGTTCTAGCCGATCTTAAAGGTCAATTATCTGTCCCTTGTCATAAATATCGGAATTTCCACTGATCGCTTCCAGGAAGGGGGCATAGGTCCCTGTGACTTATTAATGGTCATTGAAAAGGCTAAACATATAGGTAACTGTCTTCTTTTAAATTTGAAAGTGATACTTGTGTCAGATGGAATGAGAGGTCTGTGAGGTATATGAACAGTATCTAAGTTTCACCGATTACACAGGCTTCTATAATGTGTCTTTGTAGACGCGTAATTGTCAACCTTGTTCCATTGCAGAGTCTCCGTGATGGGATATCATTGCGTATTAGCATAATTACAGCATCCATTTTCATTATTAGCTTGTGAGAATGCATTCGTCCTACAGCCTTTCACTCTTTAGAGACTGCAACGTTGAGCCAGTAATTACCTGTTCATTGTTCCTGGAACCGCCATGCCATGTGTGAACAGAAGTGGGGGTGTAAAGATGTAATTTGAAATTAATCTGAATGTTTGCGATAGTGGAAGGTGACCGTGTAGAACCATGCTCAGCATGTTTGTTAAAATGATAACTGTAGTCGAGCTGGAAGGACACACAGAGGTGTACTTTGCCATTTGGACAGCAGAGAGCAACCTAACCCTGATGAATTGCATCATCTTATTACGGGAACATACCTAAGCGTTTTATATATACAGATTAGCTGATGCAGTATTGTATGTCAGTAACACATTTTATGGACATTGTCCGAAATTAACTTATTTTGACTTCACTTGTGTGCAGGCAGGGCCACTGTATGGTGTTCCACAGATGACTGCTTAATTACTTGTGGAGCGCTTTTCCCAACCTGAGGCGGCTTCAAAGTACTGAGCCTATGAACTCAATCCAGTTTCTCAGAAATTAAGGGTAAGGATGTGCTGAGAAATGCTTTGAGGTTTTTATCCAGGATGACCTACATTACGATTCCCCACACCTGCGTCTTGCTGGTTAATGCCACAATGAGCACAGACACTGTAACACTGTGACCTAGAGGGATTTGGAAGGTGGAAAGCTCAAGGCAGAAACTTCATCTTTTGTGAGCAAGGAAACAGGAGACACACCTCTCCTGTTGGTCGTGGCCGGCCAGCATAACTGGGTCTGCTGTCTGTCAGCACCAAGGCAGCCACTGACGCCATGCTAATAACTTCACCGACAGGTATCTAGTGCTTAGCTGCGAACAGCCCTGGGGTTAGGGAGTGCATTATTTCAAGTGCATGCACTACACTGAACGGGGTTGTATTTCTTTTTTTTAACTTTGTTTAACTTGACAACACACCAGAAACAAGGGGAGCCACCATGGCACCCGCAGTAAAAAACCAAGCAATATACATTTTCAGCAGCATACCATGAGTCATATGAAGCAGGCAGGGGGATGAGGTAGTAGACAAGGTATTAACAGCTGTATCAAGGGGGACAACGTTCACAAAGCGACCATGTTACGGGGAACAACCAGGGGAGGACGAAACAGAGTTTGACAGTGAGGCCATGGCGGACATGTAATCCCGGAACTTCCGCCAGATATCTCTGGGCCTTGAATGTGGGTGTTGCATTGCACTCCAGGCCTCCTCAGTGTCATGAGCCCATGTAATTGTCCTGAGCCACTGTGTGTAGGTGGGCGCCCTAGGGCGGAGCCAACACATAAATATGCAACGGACTGCCAACAGCATGCAAAGACCTGCTAGTTTCTTAGAGTCGCGGGCCAACTGAGGGAGGTCATGGAAAAGACAGTGCATTGGGGTGGGGACAATAGTGTGCTCTAGTATGTCCGATAATGTGGAACAGATATCAGACCAAAATTGGGTCAGGCGAGGACAATACCATAGCATA
This sequence comes from Ambystoma mexicanum, assembly GCF_040938575.1. NCBI lineage: Eukaryota > Metazoa > Chordata > Amphibia > Caudata > Ambystomatidae > Ambystoma > Ambystoma mexicanum. Next base: position 96,875,874 of record NC_090922.1, read on the forward strand.
TGGATGTAAGATGCTTGATCCGTGCCACACCTGGGGCAATTGGGAGGAATGCTGCAGAACATACGATGTAGTCTCATTGGTGTATGATGGTATTTGTGTAGCAACTTGAATTGAATTAATTAAAATTTAGTGTTATAGGACACATCGTGGGTGCGGCACACATTCGGGACCATCTCTCGTCAGTGACCTCGAGATCATCCTCCCATCTGGAGGGGGCTGCTCTAGTCTGCAATAAGGAGTAAAGCCTCAAAACCGTCCCTTTGAAGGAGTAAAAGGAACAGAGTTCCGCAACTATAGGTTCGTCAGGTGGTAGGGTGGGGAAATCAGGGTATCTGGATTGGAGATTCTTCTGGAGTGATGAGTATTGTAGCCACCATGAGGGCCGGCATTTGAGGGAGAGAGGGAGTTCAGGCCACTCAATGAAGTGGCCCTGTTCATAGGCATCACGGAGTGTCAAAAAGCCAGCATCCGTCCAGCGAGATACTACAGATTGTGGAATATGTGGGACATCAGGGAAGAAGTTCTATAGTGGCAGGTCCCCATGGAATGGGTGAGGTGTGCCGACCATTGCCCAGAGTTTGGTCAATGCTAAGGATGTGCTAGCCACGGGGTCTGCAGAATCTGAGTCAGGAGGGATAGGTTTCAGGATCAGGGAACCAATAACTCGGTCACAGACTGTTAGTTTCTCCAGCCGAACATGCGGGGGGGATCAGTGGTGTTAAACCAATGAGAGGCGAACTGAGATTGGGCTACCACCCAGTATTTGGTGAAATCTGGGGCGCTGAACCCGCCCAATTCCTTGGGGGTGGTCAGCGTAGACAGTTTAAGGCAGACTGCACCTGAATGCCAAAGGAAGGTGTTGCTTATACAGCGTAGTGATTTGAAAAATGCGTCCCCAGGCCATACAGGCAGATTGGTGAATCGATAAAGAAGTTCAGGTAATACTACCATTTAAAGTATTCCAATTCTACCAGCTAGTGAGATGGGGAGTCTGGTCCAGCTGGAAGTTTTTGTAGCCAGGTTAGTTAGATAATTCTGGTAATTGTCCTTGCGTAGCTTCGCTGTGTGACGGGAGACCCCCACCCCCAGGTAAATGATACTAGATGGAGACCAGATGAATCCACATAAATCCAAGGGGGATTGTGTGGAGTCTGTAAGTGGGAATAATATAGATTTAGAACAGTTTACTTTCAAGCCAGATATGTCTCCAAAACGGGCAACATCTGCTAGTATAGGGGCGAGGTTGGTTTCAGGGGAATGGATGTACAGAAGGGCGTCATAGGCACAGAGGGAGACTATATCGGATTGGCCGGCTGTGCGCAATCCCCTATGCGAGTTTGACTGGCGAATCATGTCAGCGAAGGGTTCCATGGCTATGGCGAAAATGAGCGGGGAGAAAGGGCATCCCTGTCGCGTACCTCTGGATATCTGGAAGGGAGTGGAGCACCTGTCCTCAGTACGGACTCTGGCCGACGGAGCGGTGTAGAGTAGCCTTACCCAGGTTCGGAAGTTAGGGCCGAACTTGCATTTCTCGAGCACTCGCCATAGGTATTTCCACAAGACCGAGTCAAATGCCTTCTGCATGTCCAGAGTGGCTGCAACCGCCTGTGTGGCCGGTCTGATCCGGCTGATCACATTGAAGAGCCTTCTTAAGTTCAGGGATGTGGACCTACCCGGGACAAATCCCACCTGGTCGGGGTGGATGATGTGGGGCATGTATGGGGCTAAGCGGTTGGCCAGTAGTTTAGCGTATATTTTAACATCACTGTTAATCAACAAGAGTGGTCGGTATGAGCCGCCGCACTGAGTGGGAGGTTTACCAGGTTTGAGGAGCACTGTTATCAGTGTCTCAGGGAGAGATGGGGGGGAGTATACCCCTATCGCACGATTCTTCCCATAGGGCCAGTAAGTGTGGGGCCAGGTGAGATTTGTATTGTTTATAAAAATCCATGGGGAGTCCATCCAGGCCAGGGGCCTTCCCCGAGGCCAGCTACTCAATGGCCTCAGTGAGTTCTTCGGGGGTGAAAGGCCTCTCCAGGAAGATGCTGGCGTCAGCGGACAGGACTGAAAGGGGGAGATTCTCTAAATAGGAGTCAATTTCTGGTACATAGGGACCGTCGACTTCAGAGTACAGGGAGGTGCAGAACGATAGAAACTCAGAGTTGATATCCTGTGGGGAAGTGGCGAGTGAGCCGTCAGGCCTCACTATGGCCGGAATATTGGGAGCTCCCAATTCACGACGCAGCAGCCTAGCCAGCAATCGACCCGGTCGCTCTCCCTCACTGTATTTCCTAACCGACTGGGGAGAGTCCAGGAATTTAACCTCACGCTCGACAAGGGTACGGAACATGTCCAACTCCGAGCCCAGTGCCGCTAGAGTGGTCGGGAAATGATCTTGAGCATATTGGGACTCAAGGTTAGCCAGGGTTGATTCGCTAACGTCAATATCCGCAAAGATTCCTTTCAGGATGCTGCAACCCTTGGAAATGGCGATTCCCCTCGTGTACACTTTGAAGGATTCCCAGAGGACAGCTTGCGTTAATACCGAGTTTGTATTGATCTCGAAGAATTCTTCAATGGAGGATTCGAGTTCGGACGCGAAGACCTGATCGAGAAGCGAATGAGGGCTCATCCTCCATTGCCTAGTTTTATTGGCGTCCAGACCCCAGTTTAACTAAATGGGTACCGGTGAATGGTCTGACAATGTCCTGGGGAGGATAGCCAGGTGAGACAGGCATCTGACCAGCATGTCCGTTATGAGCCATCTGTCTATTCTAGAGAGCGAATCGTGGACTGAGGAATAAAAGGAGCACGTGCAACAATCAGGGTTCATTAGACGCCAGGCATCCACTAGCGCCAGACGAGGGAGCAGTGTGAAGATGGTATAGGCAGCTCTGGAGAGTTGGCGAGGCCTAGAACCTGACCTATCTAGGGTGACATTTAGTATCGTGTTAAAATCGCCTCCCCACAAAATCGGGATCAGGGGGTAGCCTTCCAGCATAGAGGCTAGGTTCAGGTAGAAGTCGGGGTCGTCGACATTGGGGCCATATATGTTCAAGATGGCCACCTCCTGGTGTTGCAGTTTGCCAATGATCAATACATATCTGCCAAGAGGGTCTATGTGCGAGTGGTGACATGTGAACTTCAGGCTCTTGTGTATTAAAGTAAGAGTGCCACGGCTTTGAGTGGAATAGTTGGTATAGTACCTCTGGGGTCCCCACTGCTTAGCATATCATTCACATTGCTCAGAGCGAGCATGGGTTTCTTTTAAGCATAAAATTCTAACCCATGGCGTTCAGCATGCAGCTGTAACTGGTGCATCTTTTTGTGATTACCCAACCCCCGGATGTTCCAGCTCATAAAGGTCAGGTCGGCATTAGCCATTCATGTGAGGGTATTGATTGTATTTCTGCAAAGGGGTTACCAGCGAAAGGGAGTTGGTCGATTTGGATGCATGTGGACCCCTATCTATGTGCTCATGATGTACTGCTATGGCGCATGCAGCGCCTCTGGTGGCTGTCAAGACTTTAACCATAACGTCCCACCCCCCCACCCACATCCCTCCCCCAATCAGAGGGATGAAACCCAAACAGAACCATAACAACCACAAACTTCTAGGCAGTGTGAGGAGATTATGCAATACAACAGCATTGACCAGAGTATTCGATATAGGCACGAGGCGCGGAGGGGCCATGGCCAAAGAGGGAGAGGGTAAGTGGAACCAAAGGAAAGTTGCCATGGACCTTGGAGCACCAACTCAGGAATGTGATGTAGACCCAGAGTGGCCAAGGGCGGGCCCAGGATCCCGGGATCTAACTACCGGGGGCCTAGAAGTAGATATAGGATAGTTACCAAACTGGGGACTTATCAGGACGTCATAAGTCTCTAAACACAATGAGTCTGTGTGGCGAACAAGGCCACATTTGCGGAGGATTGATGGAGCAACAAGAACAAAACTAGCAACCAACGCACTTCATTTGAAGAGTGGCCATCATAGGGAGCCTCGCCTACGGTGGTCCCATATGTGGCTTAGCTACGAACAATAACAACAGTGAATGTGGAACTCGTAGCAACGATGAGTGGATCAACCCGGAAAGTGTTCGTCTATAAATTTCGAGGCCTCTTCTGGAATAGTGAAGAAGAATGTTTGGTTGGAATGTTCGATCCTTACTTTTGCGGGGAAGAGCATGGAGTATTTAACTCCTAAGTCTCGGAGTCTCTTTTTTACTGCCAGGAAGATTTTGCGCTCTTGTTACACAGCAACGGAAATATCCGGGTACAGGTGGCTCCTTGCCGGCCCCAGAAGCAGCTCCCCTTTGGCCCTGGCCGCCCACAGAAGGGCATCTCGGTCACGGAAATTGAGGAGTCTGGCTAAAATGGGACGAGGCGGTGCCCCAGGTCTGGGTTCTGCAGTCAGGGTGCTGTGTGCTCTTTCTACTGCAAATTGCGCGGAAAGCCTAGGGGTATCTAGGAGTGTTAAAAGTATGCGTTCCACTTAATCCTCCATGGGCTCCTTGATGTTGTCCTCGGGTACGCCGACAATGCGGAGGTTATTCCGTCTAGAGCGAAATTCGAGGTCGTCGTTTTTCTTTTCCACTGCCGAGACCCGACTGGTGAGAGTGGACACATCGGCGCGAAGGGAACCCAGGTATCCTCAGCTGTGCCAACCCTTGTTTCGATCTCGGCCACCCGGATGTCCGTTCTTTCGATATGGGCTTTTATAGATGAGATGGTGCCATTCATATTGTCCAATTTAGTATGCAGCGTGGTGAAGCCTTCACGCATGTACTCCAGCATTTTCTGCGAGTCATCAGGGTTTAAGGTTGTCGAGACGGTAGGTGATTCCTCTGGGGGCTTGGTCGGCGGTCTGGAAGGTGCCCTGGCGAACATGTTTAGTGAGCCTTGCTTCTTTCCAGCCCTAGCTCCCTTGGTCATGGTGACGGCCAGAGTATGGTTCCAAGGACCCCAGAAAGAATCAGCGGTCAGGGTTATCAAGTTCCCACGCTGATGAATGCCCTGGGAGGGGCTGGCAGGAGGAATGGCAATGAGGTACGCTGGGTGCAGCATTAGTGTGACCACTCCTGGTCAATCTAAGCCCACGGCACGCCCCCCGTGGCCGCAGGGCCCCCTCGTTGTGTTGGTGCCACAGGTCAGTTGCTCCACTAGAATGGTGCAGGAGGGAATGGCTCGGAGCGATGACAGTGGGGTCCTTGAGGGTTGGCCCAGTGAGGCACAAGGTATGGTCAACTCAATCACTGTGGGCAGTTATGAGCAGGGTAATACAGATGGCCAAAGGAGGACTCCACCTCCAGGCAGAAACGTGTGAATCGCTTCAATAGTACAGTGCAACTGAAGGACTGCGGGGTTGGCACAGCGGATATAATCAGGGCCAGTGAGGCCACGGGAACCCACAGAATCCTATCTCTGCAGGTTATTGCAATTAGTTTTAGTGTTCGGCGAGGCCCCACAAGTTAGCCCAGTCGTATCACTGCTCAGTGGCGAGGGCAAGGAAGGCCAAATGTCTATCGCACAGGGATGGAGGTGTGCAGAGGGGGTGTTCAAGTTCGCAGCCCAGCATTGGCCCCAAGGGCCCACAGCAATTGTTCAGGGGGAACGGGCCGCCAGCAGGAGGGGCAATGGTGCCGAGTGGCTCAGGAACGATCACAGTAGGTGCCCCCAAAGACCACGGGTGGAGAGCAGTGCTGTCGCAGGTCTTTATCCCACGGGCCCCAGCACCAGCCCGTGCCGCCCCGAGCAGGCCGAGGCGCCCCGGTCACAGCGGGAATGGAGGATGGCCGGCCGTGAAGCGTGCAAGCGGCAGCCGGGGCCGGCCGCACAGGACCGCGGGAGTCGGTCACACCTGTCCCCCCGCACCCTCTACCTTGTAGCAGACTGGGTCCAGTGTTCTCTGGGAAGAGGGGCGGCGGGGGGGGAAGGCAGACGGTGTGTAGGCGGGGGGTCCGCAGCGATGGCTCCGTCCCACGCGGTGCACAGTCAAGCTGCGTGGGGAATCCGGCGCCTCTGGATGTCGTTGTGGTCGGTGAGAGGAGGCAGCAGCAGTACCGGGAAGGGGCCAGAAGCCCAAGGCAGCTCGCAGAAGAGTGGCGAGGGGAGCGCGGGGTGATCCCGCCGGCCACAGCAGCCCGGCGCGCTCCGGGGGCTCGGACGCCCCACCCCCACAGCAGCTCGCAGCGCCCCAGCCTCAGGTGGCGGGTAGAGCCGCGGTCTCCGGAGCCGCAGAGTGGGGAGAGCCAGGCACCACCAGCCCCAGCTCAAACGGGAGGCATAGCTCAGCCCCCAGGACACGTTTAGCTCCGAAAGTCCGCAGGGGTGCAGCGGAGAGGTTCCCAAAGAGGTGCCGTCGGTGCTATCAGGATTAACTGGAGTTGAAGGGATGAAAACAAGGTTTATTCGCTCTCCCCGTCCAGAGCACGGCACTTAGGCGGCCATCTTACTTCGGCGCAACAGCACCCCCACAACGGGGTTGTATTTTTAAGCCATGCAACACTAACAAGTGCTCACTGAGGTACATTTTTTGTCCTTACACAAATCCTCCTAGCTTCCAAAAAGCTTAGTTTAAGAAGTTATACAAAATAACACAAGTTTAGATAAATTGTACCAAATTTGGACTTTGTAAGACATGGTGTAGTCATAATTGTTTTTGGACGAATTACAGAAGCAGAATGGTTGAATTATGAAAATGTTTTTTTTGCACGTGAATTTATATGACGTTTGCTATGAACCTTTTTGGAGGCACATGATAAATAATAAAAATGACTTTTTAAAAATAGGCCTTCATGCTGATGCCACCAACATCGAAGTCCTATAAAAGGTTTATTTTTTTTAAAGACCTGTAATTTACCCCCCTGAAAATACATAGGGCTACATTTGAAATGCTGAACATTGGACTCCAGAATGAACCAAGTAAGCTGAAGCAAGTGGCTTAACGCACTATCTTAGTAGGCAGTGGTGCTTAGAAGCGCCATCTGATGTACATGTGAAACGCAGAGTAGAGAAATTAATCCGGTGTATGTTTTGTAAAAGCGGGGTGCCAGTCAGGGAAGGCAAAATGTGGGCTCATAGAAATAAAAGAATGAAGTCACAGAAACAATTGAGATTAGGGGGGGGAGGGTCACCAGAAGATCACAACAGGTTCCTACAACAAGCCCTTCAAATATACATCATACATAGGTATAGGGATCTGATTTTTTTGTTGAAGGGAAATTATGTCAGGTACTGAAAATGGTTACTGAACCCTGATCGGGTTGAAAGAGCCTGAACACAGACACGGCAGAGAATAGCTATCCTCATTTCAAACACAATTATGCTCTGCACACAGTCCTTACTATCTATGAACAACAGCTTATGTAAAGTGATCCCCAAGACAATTCGTAGCCCTTCAATGGTTGTTTTCAGGGTACGCCCCTGTTTTTAGACAAATTATGGCAATGTGCCAACTGGCACCCTGCACAATGTACACATGGTCCTGCATGATTGCAAAAATCAGGTTGAGCTAGTTTGCCAGAATGTCAGAGTGGTCCTCAATGGGACAGTGGTCTTCAAACTGTAGGGCTGGCCCCACTGGGGAGGAAAAGGGTGTCCAAGGGGGGCACAGCATTTCCATTTGTCAATTACAACCACAAACACTGCAATCTTCGAACCCCTTTTTTATTGTAGGAATAGTTTTATCGATATTTGGTGGCTTATGCCACCGAAAAGCGCCAACACCAAAAACTGGGACTGCCCATAGACATAGAAGTAGAACTACAGTTTTAGCAGACATGAACAGAAAAGATGGACTAAACACAAATAGGACTATGCTAATACTGTAGTCCTACTTCTATGTGGGTGGCCTGTTCTGACGCAAAGTATAGGGGTGTGTTGCATGCACAGAACACTCATTGGAGGAAGGGTGAGGAAATGGGGCGTTAAAAAGTAAGCAGAGAGAGCGGCACCAGGCCCGATTTCGGAATTTGTATATCGTTTTCTAGCAAAAACCAGGACAGTACTCACCCATCCCTCAAATCCAGGATGTTGGGACCAAGGCAAAACCGGAACATCTGGTTACCCTAAGACCTCACCACTTTCCCTTATCATGAGCTGTGGTGCCTACTACACTTTGAAATACAGACTTCCACACCACTCGCAGGAGAGCAAGAAGCCTTCACCTCACTTTCTTAGAGAGGAGGATGGCAAAAACTCACTCTCTTGGAGGGGAGGATGGCTTTCTATATCTTCTCTTACAAAAACAAATGGCTTCCATTCTGTTCTCGGGAAGAAGGATGGCTTCCAACCTTCCCTTGGCGGGAAGCATAGCTTCCATCCTCACTCTTTTGCAGTGATGGAAATTGATACAATGTACTCTGTACCCTCTCTAATGGATGTGGGGCTCTGGGGCAAAGCCCCAGCAAAGTCTGAGTAGCGCCTGGTCTCCTCAAGGAACAAGATTTGTATAAAAGCACAGAATATTTTGGGAGCATAAGAATGACAACCAAATTTTATATTAGAATTTTATATTTGAAATATGTCTGAGACAGTGATTCAACAATTAAACTCTTATGAGCAAGTAATGCAAAATGGCCAGACTCGGCCCATTTCATTTGTCAAAATACTCACCCTAAGAGGAAAATGTCTGTAAGTCACAAGAAACATATACCAAACCCAAAGAAGAGGAAGGACAGTGGATATGTACAGATGTGAGACTTGGGCTATTTTTCATAAATTATTCTCACAGTCCCTCTCACCTGTGAGTCTCCTGTCTTGTCTTCCTGGAGCAGATCTTTGAGAGTCCTATCCTGGGGGATTGGGGCTCCGCCAGGAATTTCATTTTCCCAGAGCACAGCTCTGTCTTGCTCCAGCCCAATTCCTCCCCTGCTCTTTTCAGGGCAGGAAGGCTTCCACTATCATTCCTTTGGGAGCAGGATGTCCCGATCGCTGGTGAATGTTTTCAATGGGGAGGCCTAAATGTTTCTCCAAATTAGCCTGATTGACCGAGTGTAGCAAAGGAGCCAAAGTAATGAAGAGAGATACACCTCTGCATAAAAAAACATAATGTGTTGAAATGCTGCATTTTGCAGCACACTATTTGAAAAAAAACGGTGTAAGAAGCCATGCAATGTACAATTGGTTCTCTAGGGTAACACATGCAAAATCCAGTAAATGTTGTGGACGCAATTTATCTATGCCAGTAATGGTACCTATAAATCACATGAATGAGGCTGTGATCATAATCTAGCTATGCCAGAAGTAGTCAATTTAAATCACTTGCATAAGCCTAAGGCCTCAACCTATCCGTGCCATTTATAGTCAATGTAAATCACTTGAACGATCCTGAGGCCACAGCCATTTTTGCCTGTAACTGCCATTGCTGTTCACTTGCACGAAGCTGAAGCCATAATCTCTCTTTGCCAGTGGTGGTCACTGTAAAACACAAGCGTGAAGATGCAGCTAACCAATCTATGCCAGTAATGGTGACTGTAAATCAGTTGCATGAGGCTGAGCACAAGAACACAAAAGAAATCAGTATTGCTCTACCCCCACCATAAACGGGTATAGCAATGCTGATTTCTATTGCGTTCTCTGACCATACAAACACATGAACACATTGCACTTATACGTACACTCATTTGTTCTCCTAATGCACAGAAGACCCCAGGGCAACTAGTGAACCCAGCCAGTATGACATGTTAGTATTCCATAAGGTACCTAGTAGGCATGGTAGCATTGAAAAGACCATAGGGAAGGGGGAGTCTGAAGAGGCGAGTCTCCTCCTGCAAACACTCTTATAGTCTGCTTTTCATTAAAAAGGGGAGAGCTGGACGTGTTCTACACAGATGTGCAGCGAGATTCCAAAATGCTGGACTGAGACTAAGTTAGCTCAGCGTGCAGAAGGAGGAGAGTGGATTAAGGGCATTCAGAGTGACAAATGAACTGTGGGCTGTTAAAGAAAAGCCAAGTGTTTACATCTGAGGCTTGTAGAAAAGGTATGGTCCCAGAGTTTGGCCCAAGCCCCTACATAAGTGAAGCAGTTGATGAGAAGGGTGGGAGTTTGAAGAGGGAAATAATTTGGTGAAGAAGAGAGGAGAGAGCAGAGCGACAGCAGAGAGAGGAGGAGGGTGGCAAGAGAGTAGGTTAAGAGAAAACCATAGGGTGGAGGAGGAACATTAGGAGTTTGAGTCAAGTGAAGGAGGGTCATAAGAGAGGAGGTGAGGAGGGTGAGAGGATAGGAGGGTGAGGAGAGAGGAAATGGAGAGAGGAGGAATACCAGGTGCTAGACAAAAGATAAGGAAGAGGGTGAGAGGAAAGATGAGAAGTAAAGAGACATCACATCAAGAGTTGAAGAAAGGAGGAAGGTGGGAGGAGGAGAAGAGAAAGATCAAGAGGCAGATAGAGGAGGGGAATAATAAAGGAGAATTGCACATTAAGCCCCAAGACAATTAGGGCTTAGTGTGGACATAGGAACACCTTGAGATCGACCAGGGAGTGACAGGGAAGGGTGGAGGAAAAAGCATGTGGCAAGATGTCAAGGAGGTGGAGGTAAAGCACATAGGGAGGATGCAGGGATTGGGGAATAAGGAAATGTCCCATAGGTACGAGCATCTACAGGGCATTGCGGTGGAGTGAGAAGGCGGCTGTTGGGCTCGAAAGCAGGGACCCTGGTAAAGGAAGGTGGAAAGGGCCCTAAGTAAAAAGTCAGTAGAGTGGCTCGGGTTACCTCCCGTTTGGCTACATCTATGGGCCTTGATAAGAGATCAGCTTAGATTCAGCATTCAGGCACAGATCCAGTGAGTGAGCATATTTTCAGACTCGGGAGCCCGGAAAAAGGTCTCTCCATCACAATCAAACAGTCTCAAGATAAAGCCAAGAAAGCTGGAAGCTCGAGCGAGACACTTTGCCAAAGACTTTGAGAGACACGGGAGAACCCACATAGGGACGTTATTTACAGTCAAGCTTTTAAAATAACCCTACTAAACCTTGTTGAACTACATTTCTGTTCTTGTGCCTTTAGCCGAAACCATTTGACTTCATATCACAGCCCAGACCTGGAAGCACTTGGATTTGCCTCGATAGGGCATTTGTCAGTAACTCAATTTGCTTAATAGAACTTGATGGGAGCAACCTGGTTAAGCATGAACACGTGTCATAATGGCCCTCAATAATGACAGGCTCCACCACAAAATATGCATTTTGTTACAGTGTATACAGCTTGCCACTGATGTGGTACTCATATGAGACTTCCTAGTAGGTTTACGAAGCTGCAGAGATTAAACAAAGGCCACATCTAATCATTATCAGATGTATTTGGGAACCTACTGGTGGCTCTAAGTAAATGATCTCTATTTCTGAGATTTGTGGAAAAGAAGGGATTTTTCAATGAAATAAATGAGTGCAGTCTGAGTTGATCGCTGAATGCCCTTATTAGAACTTTAAAGTTGTACCTTGTCAAGCGTCAATAACTTTTTTTGTCTAATGGAAAAAGAAAAACTACAAATCCAAAAATTCAAAGGAAAAAACACGTCTTGAAAAACGTCTAACACCAGACATGAGCTCTGAGTTATATAACACCCAAAAATTGCTAAATACATTTATTAATATACATTTCATTAAAAGATGATTACGCATGCATGTGTATCGTTCTCACAAAGGGGCTGTTGCAGGGTAACTGAGCTACAAAGACTAACTGAAGACAGAAATTCAATCATTCCCTGGTTTATTTTGAATGTGCATTCTGAGTGGAATTGCACACTGGAATTCAAACTCAGATTCATAATGTTTCATTATTTCTGACCAATTAAACAATTTACTAGACGATGGTAAACAGCAGAAAATATACACTGCTTGTGAAACTCTGCGCAGCTGATACCCCCCAGAGTCCGAATATTACCCGTGATTGTGGGGACTGCTACTTCGCTCTTTGGGGCCGATTCACAAAGGGGATCACAGGTGTGCACAATCAGAGGCCCCTTTTTACAACAGATGCCTCTTTTCACCACTGTGCACAATAATGCAAATCTTGACAGATGGGAACGTGGCCAGTGTTCCACATTTTTCTATGCACCTTGTATTCACAAATGAGATGTGTATTAAAATGGCAGAAATGTTCTTCCATTAGCAGTTGCCAAATCTAAATAGACACCGGACATGCACAATGCATTGAAGGCTCATTTCTGACCTTTCCTTGAAGCGCACATATATTCCTTACCCTTTCAAAGAGAAGTAAATGTGGGGGGCATGAAGGTGAGGACTGGCACTGGTACTGGGTAGAAGTGTTTCCCGGCGCTAGAGACGGGTGGAGAGGCAGGGGAAAAAAGGAGCCTTGGTGGACCGTGGAGAAGGCTGGTCTGAGGAAATGGCAGGTGAGAAATCAGGGGATAAAAGGGGAGAAAGGGAGGGGGCGGACTAGTTGTGGAGCTGGGAGCAGGTGACATTGCATAAAGTATCCTGCCCAAGACTTGACTGGGAAGAGGTGGGGGACTGAGTATAGCCGATGGGTGGGATGGTGCGGTGGGGACGCCACTTTGAGCTGAAGGGATGAGAACGCTTGGGCTGCACGAGCAAGCAGGAATACTGGGTAACAGGTCCTGAAAACCATTTCGAATACTGCATCCAGATTGGCTTCAGCCAATCCAAATGTTCCGTTAAGGGTGTTAAAGTTCAACAAATGCTATGGTAACAGGCACGATCTGACATACTTGACAAAATACTGAACAACAGGTTGTCTCCTTTTCTATGCCACTCCCCCCTTCCTTTTTTAGCCCTTTGAGATGGCGTTGTAAGGCGCTGAATAAACTATCAACATAACAGTCAGTTGTCTCCTTTTTTCCAATGCTTCATCTCTGCCCATACTCTTTCACCCTTCACCATCAGCAGAACAAGTTCAAAGACCGATTTTGCCTCAGATGGGCCTCTCTGTACCATCCTCCTATTTTGCAGTGAGGTCCTATTATCTTGTAGATGAAGCATCGACATGAGCAGAAGATCTGTGGCACAGAAGTCTTTATTTGTGAACTATACAATCCTGCCTACATTCACTACAGTCTCCTCTGGTCTCCTTCCTTCATCTACCTTGCCTGGAATCCTCTCATCACATTATGATGTGCCATAGGTTAGAAGAATCCCAAAGCTAGCAAGATACTGCACATTTCTCCCTTCAATAACAGAATAATGAATGCAATACAAACAAATCTACATAATTATTAATTAAGACAAAACAGCATGGGGCGCTAGAGAGACACCACGGAAGGTGACAGCGGACTTCAAACTCCTGCAGGGGCTATTGGCACCGATGTGCTAACTGATATCTGCCTGATATCCACAGCTGTCTCCCAAGAACTTCTACAAGCACGAGGTAAATGTTGGTTCTGTCCCCCTGGTCCTTCCCCGAAGGCCCCTAGTGACATTTTATGACCCATTGCTCCCTTTGTGCTGAAATCAAGTATCCTTGAACTATTGAGATTAATTAATTTACCAACTACCCTCCTGTCAGTATCCAGAGTGCATCCCCTTTCCTTCTTAAAACTGTATGTCCTCTGCATTCCTTTACAAGGTGGGTTGTATTTTGCAGTGTGCTAGAACTCTCTGTTTTGTTAATAATAGAGCAGATATTCGTATACAACCTTGACTGGACAGTGCCTTTTATCATTGGGTAATAATTGTGTTTTCACTGTGTTGCAACTAACCAACGATCCACGACCGTGCGGAGATAAGCCTGCCGTTCCATCAAGTAACCAAAATTGAACAAGCATGTTTATAATTTGCTGGTGTATCCAATCTGTTTGGGTCCCTTCTGGTGTACTAGAGGTTTGGTGCTGATTGATGGTTTAGAAACCAATATGCATCGCTGGACCATTGGTGCCCCGGAAGTTAATTCGTCACAAAGCCACATCAGCTGTGTGGGACCTGGGAACCCGATACTCCAGTACCCCCTAAGGTGGAGGAGCCACAGTGAGCAGAACCTGCAAGGTTACAGCACAGAACAGCCTGCAGAGGTTGGTGGGTAGTGCCGGCACCAGCCTCGGTGCTCAGGGCCTGCCACAGAGGGCGACCAGCCTGGGCAGAAATCCAGCAGCTGACCTAGTGAACCAAGATCCACTGGCCCCGCCCTCCTCTCGGGAAGGGGGGCTGTGAGAGGAGATCAGGTTCTCTCTTTTCGCGGCAGGGCCATTGAGGGGAGTTGTGTGATAGTGGCAAGATGGGGATCCCAGAGGGATTGGGAGAGCAGTGGTTGCTATAGCATTTATGGAAGGTGAAGGACAGGTTCGCTGAGCACTAACAATTGAGGAGAGCATTGAAGCCATGCTTACCCTTGGCCGGTGTGAGCTTGGGTTATCTGGCACCCCGGAGCTGCGCAGGAGATGCCTCGGGGGTGTGGATGCCTGTGTAGATAGAGCCTGGACCCATTCACCTGCCCCGAGCAGTAGCCAGCGTCCCTTTGGACCTTTTTTGTTGCTGGGCTGCATTGCCACAGCCAGAGTGTGGACTGTTGGAGAAGGGGATGCCTGGCCCCTCTGCTTTTTTTTTTTAAATGATTTGGTTAAATAAACAAAAAAAGTAACCTTCAACAATTTAAAATACGACTATGAATCAATTCAAGAAAAAAGACAAAAGACAGAAAAAATAATCCATTACCTAATCATTAAAGCTAACATAAAACATCCATATGTATCTACCTCTATGGAAGAATGAAGAAAAGAAAAAAAAAGAAAACTGGCCAAGGTTACAATAAAAGAAACTAAACATCCACACATTCAAGCTTCAAAGATTTTTAAAAAACAGTTACAACTACTAGCGTGGAGGTAGTTCTACCTGCCAAACAACAGTTCCATACCCCCCTATTGGTCCACCAACGAGAACAGTACCACGATTTCTTCCAAAACTTTCCACCTCATACCCTGAACAACCGAGCAAAACAGTAGCAGGTGTTTTAAGGTTTCACTTTCTTCTTTGCTCTCACAAAATCTGTAGTTGGCTAATTCCATGTGAGAAGGGGAATGTCTTACCAAGATCTCCTTAGTACATACAGGTTCCACCGAAGACAGAGGAATAGCCTGCGAGTACCTCTATCAGGGTAGATTGCAAGAAATTAGGGAAACGTACCCAATCTCTTCTGATCACCAGACATGTGGTTCAAGGATGCATAATTATACATACCCTCACTTGTTGAGATCCAGTCCAGGCTATATAATAAACGCTTAATCTTGCCAGGTTTCTCGATCAAGTCGCACAATGAGCCACCTGTTCTGCACAACAAAACCCATTGTATTCCTGAACAAACCTTCTGCCTTTCTCAAGAAGTGTAACTTTAAGATCAACGTAGAGGGATCCTTCAACAGAGCACATGATCTTTCGAAACTGTGAGAGACATTTCCAGCAAGGTCTTGCCTGCAGGACTCTTTTCCAAATAAACGTCTTGAGAGCATACAGGTAACACAGGATCGGCAGGGGATATATTTCCATCCCGTACACGAAAGCGCTTTACAGAATAACAACAGATACAGTAATGAATGAAGCATCATTTACAAACATGAAACAAACCAGTGGTACAGTATTTAGAACAATTTTACTCAGAGGAGGGAGTAGAAAGGAGGGAGGGGAAGGGGGGAAGGGGTATGAGCGGGGAGAGAGGAAGGGAAGGAGCGTCAGAGGGGAGTGGAGAAGAAGGGCTTTCAGGGAGGAGCAGAAGGATGGGTAGGTAGGGCTGGAGCGGATAGAGAGAGGTAGGAATTTCCAGTGCAGGGGTGCCAAGAGTTGGAAGGAGCGGAAGCACGAGGAGGCACAAGGGCCTGGGGGTACAGTGAGAAGGTGGAGGTCAGCTGAGTGGAGAGAGCGGGAGGGAGAGTAAAAAGAGAGGAAGGAAGAAAGATAGGCGGGCGAGGTCGTGGAGAGATTTGTAGACAAGGCAGAGGAATTGCAATTTCAATTGAGAGAGGAAGGGGAGCCAGCCCAGTTGAGAGAGTGAGTAAGAAATAGAGTCTCGAGGGCCAAGAAGACAAAGTGCGGATAGAGGAGTGGTAGATGGATTTTAGGGGAGTCAGGTGAGAGACAGGGAGTCCAAAGAGAAGCGAGGAGCAGTAGAAGAGACAGGAGAAAATAAGGGAGGAGATTAGGAGTTTAGAAGCGTGAAAGGTGAGGGAGGAGCAGATCTTACGGATATTGAAGAGGTGGTGCCGACAGGCACGAGAGGTTAGAGAGATGTGGTTGGAGAAGGAGAGAGAGGAGTCAATATGGAGGCCAAGGTTGCGGGCATGGGTCGAGATGACATTTTCACGAGACAATTTCACGAGACAGTGACCTGCTGTCATTAAAGTGGACGAAGATGTTAGATTTTCATGGTGCCCAATTAACATTCGCAAATGACCACTCGGAATACCCCACTTTTTAAGTTTGTACCATAACGTACAATGGTCCAGAGCATTGAAGCTGCCGAGAGGTCTATGCATGTGAAGTAGACTGAATCCAGTTTCTCCTCCCATATCAGTTCTTGAATGCATTTTAACAAGAGGCCATTCAATGGATTGCCCATAGTTCTCCTGAACCCAATCTGCCATTTTGCGACCCTCTCAGATGCCCACAGTTCAAGATGTACATAAGACACTAGAAACGACTTTGCTGTCAGCGTCTGGTATGGCGATTGGTCGGTAATTAGTTGGATCAGATCTAATTCCCTTTTTGTATATGTTGACAATATACGCCAATGAGCAAGACTTCGGAAATGAAAAGGTGTTAACCACACTTTGAAATAGGAGTGATAATGCAGACGCCCATACTTCCGAGTTACCCTTGATAGCAAGTTGAAAGTTTATTCGGACCCGGCCATGGGAAGAGCTGATCTTCATAGACATTTGCGTAATTGATGTTTAAAACGCCAGCCTCCAAACGAGAGACAGGTTCTAGTACCAAATGTGCAGCCTTTCGTTAGGCAGAGAATACAAGGATGCAAAATGAGATACGCAAGCATTCGCAGACACTGAGTTAATCTGTTGCGTCGACTGGGCAGTATCAAGGTCGTTAATTATTACCCAAAAGGCATGGGTGTTTTTATTGCGCAAAGAAAACAGGATAGCTTCCTTATTGTGTTGCAAATCTTTATCTCGATTACTGTGCAGCCAATTCCGATATGTTTGTCAGGCTCGTCTAATGAGCCCCAATTTATGGGCCGAATCCAGGTTAACCCTCATCTTGGCTGATCGGATAGTCGCTCTCAATGAGTTCTTTCTAGTAACGAACTCGGCATTATAAGCGTGGAGAAGTTTCTTAGAAACAATCATCCCTCTTTATCTTCAGTTGCTTAGGGTAGAGAATAACAATGCCATCACAAAGGGCTCAAAACTGTCCACTGTGAAGGTGTTACAAACATCCACCCCTATAAAGTAGAGCACAGACAATCAGCCAAAGTATCATTTACCTTGGAACCTGAACCTGAATTCCATGAGATACGATTAACACTCAACTTTACGTCAAAAGTGGCCTTGAGCATAGAGTGACTACTGCAGATGGTCGGAGTAATAACCAAGAATAAGTGTTTCTCAAACAGCCAGTTCCCTGCAAATATGTAATCCAAGGTCGATTGGGCTACTCCATTAGTCTAGATAAAGTGCGGAGGAATATCTTCGGGAATGATCGCGTTCAGTTGTACCACTGCCAACTCTGCTGATTGGTTGGGCCCTTTGGGCACAATCAGAGTTTAGGTCAACTGTTAGAATGATGTTACCACCAAAATACAGACTGCGCCAATTACTAATAAATTGTGAGATGCTATATATAGCCTCCTCTAGTTTGCATATTCCGGAATGCCAATATACATTCAAGATAAGGAGATGAGCATATTGGTTCTTATTGATGTTCACATGCATGGCCTAGATACTGTAATGAAGTGACCTCTTAGGCTTCTTGTAAGTTACTTCACGTTTACTAACAGCTTCTTCAGTTACAGTTACACATAAAGTTATATAGAATATAAACACTGGCACCAATCACCCAGGCAGGGACTCTGTAACTGCCTGAGCTTGGAATATTCACTCACACACATGATCTCATCCACACCATAACATTCTACATGACACCATAGACTTCCGCCTACACTCACAAGCACTATACAACACATCTCCTCTGCTCATAAATGCACTACACACATACACAGGGGCACATTTGTACACAACTCCGATCCATACCGAAACACTACACTCACCCAACACACAAAGCGCCTTGTTTAGAGAGTAGACAACTCTGTAAAAATTGGGGAAGGCGGCCCTCCTCCCCTTTAACTCAGGTTGCAGAC
Organism: Ambystoma mexicanum; assembly: GCF_040938575.1. Classification (NCBI taxonomy): domain Eukaryota; kingdom Metazoa; phylum Chordata; class Amphibia; order Caudata; family Ambystomatidae; genus Ambystoma; species Ambystoma mexicanum. Next base: position 96,894,151 of record NC_090922.1, read on the forward strand.
ATCGGAAGGTGTCCCTCCCTCTCTACCCAAACAATCTCCAAAAAAGCACGGAACCTGGAGTGATTCACACACACCACTCTTACTGACCTGGCGAGACTCACACACACCACTCAGACTAACCCAGTGTGATTCACACACACCACTCTTAGTTAAACTGGCATGACTAAACATACACCAATCATAGTGACCAAGCGTGATTCACACACACCACTCTTACTGACCTGGAGCAACTCACACACACCACTCATACCGACCAAGGTACTGACCACTCAGACCTTTGTAAAACATATATCACAGTATGTAAACACTTGAAAGTGATTTTTCAAACTTTAAAACAAACTAAAGTTTCTGGTTACATTAAGCCAACTTACAACTACACAACCCCACCCTTTGGTTATATCCATAATTATATCTACACCCACGTTCACTTGCACTGCATCACAGCATACCTATGTATCTAAGGTACAATGTAAATACAATATAGATCTTGATGCACTATACAGACTAGATCCGTGATACATTTGATTCCACTGATTCCAATCAATGATCTCCAAAGTTACTCAAACAGCATGCACAAGGTCTGTGTAGTCAAAACTCCAGTACTCCCTACTCACAAGAAGTTTATTTGGGAAAGAGGGGGACTAATCACATGAATTCCCTCACCAGTATTAGTTCCAAAAGATTAATCCACTGGGCTATAAACCGCAAAGGACTAATATACCTTCTAAGTCAATAAAACAACCATTGTAAGGAGAAGGATAAAAGGAATACGCTCCTGAGCCAACCTTCAGAACCAAGAAATCAATATCAGTGTCTTTATTATCCTTTTACCATTGTGTACAAAGCACAAATGCGACAGGGTAGGTAGGATCTTGTCAATTAACAGTTCCACTTGGCTCCACTTGCTGTCCGCTCTGTAGATGGAACTAACTGTGTCTTCAGATAAGGTCCACGACTACGAGCCACAAAAAAAGGAGGCAGAAGAGTTAGGGAAAGGAGCAGAGACGGGCTGGTTAATGTCACATCATGCCAACACGCAAACACAGAAACACTCAGCAACATTCCTCAGCACTCCACTTGCAGGTGGAGTGTTTATGGAGGACGCAGACTCTCGTTGATGGAAAGGGTCGACAAACTTGCTGGGACACCAGTGAAGTTCCAAGCAGAGAAACTGGTCACAATATTGCACAGAAACACCCAGCAACCATCTGATATGGGTGGGATGGTGGCCTGGCTCTTCCGTGTTACTACCTGGTTTCCTTCCTTGACGCAGTGTTTTAATGTCAATCACGAAGTGCAACAAATATCAAGGCCAACTGAACTTTGCCAGGAAGTCTAGGAGCAAGGACAAAAATCTGGTGGGGACGCGACCGGCAGCGAGTGGGGCTTCCCTGGAGGCTATCAGAGATAGGATGGCAGCGAGTGCCCCCCATCCAGGGGATGCTGAACGAGGATTCCCAGAAGCCAGCTCAGCTGACATAGGCTTGATTCTGTCGCAGATGAAGGTGGGCTTTTACTCTGTGAACACTAAATTTGACAGCTTGAGGTGCAAGGTGGATCTAATGCAGCTCAGGATCGTCGGAGAGAGTGGCAGCATTACGGAATCAGCCACCTTAAGGATGGTGATGAGCGCACAAAGCATAACATACGCAAGCTGCAATTGGATATGAAAGAGGTTCAGGCTAGAAACAAGGATTTGGAAGGAAGGTGCCGAAGGAATAACGTGAGAGTTGTTGGGTTGGTCTCATCTGCCAACATGGAGGCGTTCCTGGAAACGTTTATTAGAAAGCTTCTGCAGGCCCCTGCCTTGTCTCCTCGGATCCTGGTAAAGAGAGCCCACAAATCTCTAGGACCAGCCCTGAGTTCTGGCCAAAATACAAGATCTGTGATAGTATGTCTGCTTAACTACCGCAACAGTGACACAATTCTATGACGGACGCTAGAGCTGGGGGATCTCTGAGACCAAGAGGCCTGAATCTCCTTCTACCTTGACTTAACCATGGCCACCCAAAAAGATTGTCAGACGTTTCTCTGAGCCAAACAGAGACTCGGAGACAAAGCTCTGAGATTCCCTGCAAGGCTCTGAGTGCTGTCTGACAACAAAACCTATTTCTTTGTGAAGCCTGAAGAGGTGAATGCCTTCCTAGAGTCGCTGCCCTCTTCCTTAGGGAGGTAAGCCCGGATGAAGATAATATTGTGGAGGTTACTGTACACGCTCGCTGCTGGTTTGTTGTGTCAAAGTGTTCACTTGGCCACCAGTGCGTCTAAAGTATTGGCTCGTATTTCTGATTTTTGCGATTGAGTTTTGCATTGGGTGTTTGGGTATATACTGCTAGTTAGGGAGGACAATGAGGGTGGGAGTGGGGGGAGTCTTGTGGACTGCAATCGGGGATAAAGTAATTTTGGTTTGGTTGTGAGTTGTTAGTAAAATGGTCATAGCACATGATATCAAGAATGTTTTGAAGCCGGAGTCTGAGCATGCCAATAGCCGTGGCAACACTATTTGTTACTTCTCAACAACTTCACCTACTATTAGCACTACCTCCTGTTACCCCTGTTGTTCCCTTCCTCCCAATCTACTTCCTTGCTGGTTGCTATTCTTCTGTTGCTCTGTTTCTTTCCTCTTACTACAGCTACCACTATTCTCCCACTCTCTGTCATTCCCCAACTCTCCCTCTGCTACTATTCCTACTCCTTTATTAATGCTATCCCTTTACAACCTTTACTTCCTCCTCCTACTACTACTGTCAGTCTACTAATGTTTCTACTTACTAGTGCTCGCTATCACCCTCTACTACTAATTACCAATCTACTGCTTAATTCCACTTACCCGCTACTCCGGCTACCTACTGTCAACAACTATTACCCCTGCCGCTACTACCACTCCACTACACCTACTCTACTTCTACTCCTCACACTCCCAATAACTACTACCTCTGCGCTACTACCACTCCACTACACCTACTCTACCTCTACTCCTCACACTCCCAATTTCGCTCACAAACACTTTACAAACCACTTCCTTATAATAGCCTCTGAACTCCTTCCACTCTCGCCTCCTCTGGTCTAACGGATGTCTCCTTCACCACCTCCTATCCTCACCCTACTAAACCACCCTCAACCATTCAAACATGAATACTTCAAAACCCAACCCCGCGCAGGATTGGCCACTTACCTTATTCAATCACTTACCTGCCTTGAGGGGGTGGGACAGCACAGGGGCTTAGAGGTTTCAAAAGGGCTTGTAAGCCCTGCCCCCTTTTCCCAGGTAGTCTGTACACATTATGGGTCATATAGGGGCCAGAGAAAACTGCTGTTTCCAGCCTTTAAGGAGGCCTTTTAATTAATATTGTGTAATATCCCTGGTGGGTTAGTGGTTGAAGGCCTTCACAGAGGCCCTTTCTTTGAATAAAGAATTCCCATGTGGTTTAGTGGTTTAATGGTGGTGGTGGTGCACTTAGAAGTATATTCTCTTCTTCATGAGCCAGAGTTCATGTATAAGAACTAAATGTAAAAAATTTAGAGAAAATCAAGAAAAGAACAATCAGGATAGTGTTGCTACACAGTCGCTTCCACAACCTATATAGTCTTTATCACCATACAGTCGAATTCTGCCAGAACAATGACACACACAGTGGCTCCACAATCATATTGCCAGCAAGGGAAACATATTTGAATTCAAATAACACAATTTTGGATTGAGATATATCCAAAGCCACAGGCAACCAGAATCAAAAATGGCCAAATGGTCAATTCAAAGAGGGAGGTTCAGTGAGAATGAATGTTCTTAAAAAAGGCGGAAAGATGCTCACCATTCCTCAAAAAGTCCTTTATGTTAGTGCATTTAGAGGTGGCTCTGTGAGAACAGAGGGTTCAATTGGACGGTGAATACTGAAGTGGTTCAGCGTGAAGCGGATGTCCAAGGGGCTGCAATAGATAATGTGAATGATCTATTGTCAGTACAGTGTCACTGAGTGATAGCTCAGTTGGTCTAAATTAAAAGGACAAGTTTTATAATACAAGCACTCACCCTGGCGAGGTGAATGTCTGCCTACGGTAGCAAGATGAAAGCTGTTGCCTCTCTCAGTCTGCGGTAGGATTCCCCTCACTTAAAAGCCCATCCTCCCCTAGATGCTCTATTTATTCCAAAATATCCCAGTGTACCTGGGCAAGGAATTTTTCCATCAACTGCAATCCTTACTGATTCAGTTAGTCTTGCACACTAAAAATTCTCAGATTTGTTGGGAGATACTCACTAGGCCATTTGAGCAGGGTGGCCTCTCAGCCCCTGATCTGGAACTGTACTATTGCGACCTATTGGATGCCAGGTACCCTTCCGCACCCACATCTCCGAGCCAAGTGCACCTCAGCTTACCCTAATACATTGCAATCACTATTGATCTCTCTCACAAGACGAGATTAGTGCAAATATGATCTGGTGAACTCTGCCACAGATGCCTGGTGCAGGGAAGGATTGGTATAATGAGTATTGACACTGACAATTGATATCATTTGTAAAAACTTTACTGAAAATGTTGGGGGTGGAAAAGCTCCTACTCTGCCCTCTAACTAAGATGGGAGTAGTCTAGGCCAACAAACAATAAACAAAACAGTCCTAGTGGAGTCTGTCAAGTCAAAATGGCCTATGCTAACAAAAACCTAATGCCTGCCCTATCTCTTGTACAAAAAGTGTAAAAAGGAGAAAATGTATGCAAAAGGAAAAGTCGGTGTTCAAATGATAATGTGGCTGAACCAGCTCTCGTCCCCACGTTAGCCCTCATGGGGTAAAGTGATCCTTGTAGGCAGGATGACACACTCTGGCTCGGCTTCCAAGACAGTGCACAGTTCAAAACCGTGGATCGAGGCCCATCTAGCCTTCCACTTTTAAAGTTCCTTTCTCTGACTTCCAAATTAATGTTTCAACCAAAACACTCACAAAGGTCCCCCTCTGCCTGGCTCAAACCTTTCACCACACAGTTCTCGTAGGTTTCCCTCTGCCGGTCTCGGACCTCTCACTATACAGTTCACACAAAGTTGCAAGGGGGGGCGCCCTGCCCCAGGCTTCATATACTTCAGGTCTCTCTCAATCGGGCTCGGACCACTTTTGCATGTTGAATGTGAAGTCTTACGAAGAGCGTGGCTTTCGTTACAGACCACTGCAGGACTACTTTGACTCAACGTTCATTAATTACTTTCACTCTTGCTGTTGGTTCTCCCTTTAGCTTCAAACAATGCACCTTTAATGGAGGCTTTCAAATGGGTTACTTCCTTTCTCTGGACCACTCAGTTACTTAGTATTGCTGATCTTGCAGCTGTATGTTACTTTAAAGTTCATTCACGGGTCTGCCTTCCTTCGCGTCTCATCCACACACGTGCATCCTTAGTTTGTGATATGATGTTGCTACTTCATTCACTTTAACACACACCATTCTCTCAGGTCGCTTGCCAACTCACTGGCTGTGTGCGATTCTTTCTTGTTTTGCATTTTCCGATATTCGAGTCAAGGTTAGAACCACAGGTTTGACTTCGCTTCCCCAAATCTGCCTTTCACCGGCGAGGGTCGCTGGCGTCCTTGAAACACAATGCAATCTTCACTTGTAGGATCTGGCCTTCTCCACGTGTCTTTCACAGTCTGTTGGAGGCAATGACGTCCAGTAGGGAAGCCTGGGGTTTTCGCCCCGCTGCTCATGTCTCTTGGTCTGTTGCTCTGCTCCAGTAGGTGTGCCTTCGTCCCGGAAGTTCTGCCCGTTCTCTTGTTCATCCTTGCTCAGAGTGTTTTTAGGTGTTGCCTTTTATTCGCGTGAGGAGAGCTAACAAGTATCAGGTGTATGCACTTAGGGTAAAGTGCGTGACTTTGCTTGACCCGATTAACGGGACATGTCCAATATGTGTGAGAGTTTGTTTGGTTACTCTCAGTCACCCTCTTCCTCGGTCCAGTGTTTGTGTAAAAAGGGGAGGGGGTAGTTGGGACTTCAGAAAGTCCTAAAAAATCGGATGGGGTAGATGAACAAAAAAGGGGAGAATGCTGCATCTCACCATCGGTTATCTCACCCCCCCCCACTCCCTGAAGATCACTCACCCACGAGATCCTCCCGGACTGGTCCACCCCCAGGAACTGCATCCAAAAGCGATGGCCATGTCCTGGCCACCTGGATGACAAGTCCCTGAGCACTAGCGGGTGAGATACCCTTTGGTTTCTCACATTGGGCACAACTCCTCTGTTGCACGGGTACCACAACCTCATATGCACCGGAGTTTGGGCTTTGGAGGATACCCACCTTAAAGCCTACTGTGACAAATGGACAACAGGCTCCTGGACTAAACTGGGTATTATGGGTGTAGGAGAAATGTGTAACCTGAGGGTTTGTTTATTGAGCAACAGCAGTTTATTGACAGAGTGGGTGGGGAGCTTGGCCCCATATCCCAAAACCGCAGAATGAGAGGCGTTTTGTAAATGGGACCCTGGTTTCCTGCTGAACCTGCACCATCCCCTCTCTTGGAGTATATGGCAATGTCAAATGGGTGGGAACGTGCTCTCTTCGCTGTATACATTGGCATAGGTTCACTTGCCACAATGCCAAATCAGAGCTGAATATAAATGGGAGCATGATTTGCAGGTCTCATTGGATGACAAACTATGGGGAAAAATGTGTACGTATGCCTGCAAAGTGGCTATAAATGCTAGATATAAGCTCATATAGTATAAGATATTGCACTGGGCCTATATGCCCCCCACACCTGAAAGACAAGCTAAATGTGACCCCATGCATGAGAATGCCTGTAAGAAATGTGGTATGATGGGTGCAGGGGGTTTTTCCACCTGATATGGTCTTGCCCACAGATAAAGTGTTTTTGGGAGAAAATTGTAGACATCAGGCCTCATTATAAGTTTGCCGGCCCGGAAACAAAGGTACCAGTAAGCTTGCTGGTACCGTTGTTTCCGGACCAGCAAACTACGAGTCTGCGAGCGGGAGCCTTTAAGCCTGCCAGGTCTGACCTGGCAGGTGGAACGGCACCCTCTCGCAGACCTTGACAGATGCACCAGTACCATTCATGAAAGGTGCCGGTGCATCCGTCCTCCCCATTCCCATTGAGTCCAATGGGACACAAATGGGAATGCGGAATAATATTTTCCAGCGCCTGGGAATGGGCAATTAATTGCCCATTCCCGGGCGGTGGAAAATTCATGACTTACCGGCACGGCTACCACCTGGCTCATAATGACCCTCATAGTGAGGAAGGTGGTAGGGAAGGCTGTTCCTCCACAACCTATGGTGTGTATCTTTGGGGGAGTTGTGATTTGTCTAAATCATCCAGGAAGCTCCTCGCAATGTGCCTTATTATGGCCAAGCCGTGTATTCTGCTACCATGGTCATATCATACTCCCTCAACCGTGAATGAGTGGATGAAGGATCTGGTTTGGACTACTGACATGGAAATAAATTACTGGACCCAGATGCCCCCTGGATCATGACCGCTGGACATATTGGGCTTCATTACTGGTACAGCGGTAACCCTGCGAGTGCTACCGGCGGGTTGTCGCTGGACCTGTAAAAAATTATGGCCAGGAAGTCAGGTGCTGGTAATTTCGTTAGTCCCCATTCCCACAGAGTCCTGTAGGTGTCCTGTAGGACTCTGTGGGAATGGGAACACCGGCACTGTTACTAACGGTGCCGGTGCTCCCGTGAAAACTCTGCGGGCGGGTGTCATCCCACCCAGCAGGTCCCACCTGCCAGAAGGGAGGGCACCCGCCCGCAGAGTTGTAGTGTGCCGGACCAGAAACAACAGTGCCAGGAAGCTTACTCGCTTCCAGATTCGCACACTTAGAATGAGACCCAATTGTCTGGATTCAGGGAATTTCTTAAAACTCTTTCGAGAAGTACCCAAAGCAATGTGAATGCCACAGAGCCGACTGCTGCCCCTTAGGGCTCTAGCTTGTCTTGAAATATTCTAAAATATGTTTGATGCACCCACGTCATTGTCTGTATTGTTGCTTAATGCCTACACTGCATATTTCTTCGGGTTTGCTAATTGTTTTTTGCCTGTGCTATGATTTAAAAAAGAAAACTTCAAAAAAAGAAAAAACAGCAAAAAGGCATACACCAATTGCAGTTGCAACATTGTTAATTTCATTTATAAAGCACACATTCTGTGAACTTCCCAGGAGTATGGCAACTACAATATTATTAATTTCATTTATATAGGTCAATGTGTTTGAACTTCCCAGTGGTATGGCGCATCCTTCTTGATCGCTCAACAACCTAATTTCTCACATCCGCCTCCTGCTCCATATGCCCGACACACCTCCTTCTCCAGATTGCGACCTGAATTTCCACTTCTCTCTCTTCAGTAGTGCTTATCCCAAACACCACCTCCCAGAGTAACACGGTTTCTTCTTATTTCACCTCCTTTTCTGCACACAGCAACTCTACTCATATTCCACACTACTCTGTCCTCCATCCTCACAGCCTTCTTTAGCACCTTAATCACTTTGACAGGATTTTATAACTTATGTTTCCCCGTCTCTTCTTGGCTACCCCATTTGACCTTCACAACTGCACCTACCTTAATGTCTTTCCTCACACTAGTCTTGATTTTTGGAATCATGACTGACACACACACACACACTTTTCTCTACCTCTCACAAGCATGCAAGGTGGCACCTCACTGTGCTATTTGATAGCATTCTAAAAATTCAGGCTAGCTCCTCTAAGGCTTCCTACTAATCTCATTTACTAGCAATGGTTGCTGCAAACATGCACTTACAGCCCGGTAAATGCTTTCCACCATCCCATTTTTTTTCAAGTTATATACTGAGTAAAACCTCCAGAAAAAACCCTTTAATCCCCAATACGTCTTCATGTCTTTAAACAAAACCTGGGGGCCATTATCACTGAAAATGGTCTACGGCATCCCTCTGGCCTGAACATGTTGTCTAAAACCCCAATATGTTCACTAGTCAACTGTTCTAGAAAAAGTACCCACCTTGTATAAACAAAGATATAGACCCAACATATCTATTCCTAACCTAACCCAGGACCTTTCTGTACCGGAGGAAAACACAAAGGGAGTTTACTGATTCTTTTCGACTTTTGTCACTACCCGAAAATGGTCACCAATCCAACACTACTCTCTCAACCTGATGGCCCAAACTCACCAAGCATAATCTTTCTCTCAACTTCCTCTTAATAATGGAAATGTCCAGGTGGCCGCCTTTCATCAATAAAAAAATGAACCTATTTGTTAATTCCACAGAAGGCACAACCGGGATGCCCCCCCTTAAGATCCATTCCTTCTCTACAGTGCTTCTCTTCCACATAATATCCCAGATAACGCTTACCTTGATCATACTTCTCTGGCCATCCTGAACAAAGCCAATCCCAAACTGTCTTGAGTGTCCCGTTTGTTGCCATATATTCCTCGCACTCTTGTAGGCTTATGACATCCAGAACATTGACACTGCCAACCTGTAGATGTGCCACAATATTTTCTTCTTTCACATCACACTCCATCACACTGTCTACTGGCACACTAGATAAAACGTCTGCACAGAGATTGTATCTCTCCAGGACTGAAATCTCTGCACTGGCGCCCAGTAGCGGTGAGGATTAAGTTAATAACCCTCTGCATTGTCCACAAGGCCTTCTGGGGCCTGGGACCTCAATACCTTCAATTCTCTCTTCCTAAATATCTTCCCTCTCAAGCTCTTCGCTCAACCACCTCCAACTCTCTCAGGGTCAGTCGCTTCTCCAAACAGCAAGTTGGTGGGAGATCTCTTTCTTCTACTGGAGCCTCCCTCTGGAAAAGCCTCCCTGCCTCTCTGAAACTTCAGGAGAACCATCTCTGGTTCTGGAAGCACCTCAAGACCTTCCTCTTTGCTTCTGCTTTCTCTCCTCCTCTCCCCTGCTGATCTCCTGGCTGAAACTGCAGTGGTTACCTGGCTACCCTCTGATCTCGGACCCCAGTCCCCTCACTGCCAGTTGCACACCTGCACTGCCCCCCCCCGGCAACCCTTGCACTAAGCAACTGTTTCTGTATCCCCTCAGCCCGTACTAGCACTTAACAGTTGATGTCTGCACTTACTCGTGCACTTGCCACCAGCTGGCCGCACTCTTATTTATTGTTTTTATTTATCTTACTGTTATCCTACATACTGCACTGTTCCCTCCTCTTTCCCCCTGCACTTTTCCCCTTCATCCCTCCTCTGCACGTGCGCGATCTCAATGTCACCTGGCCTAGTAGGATCGCTGTCTCTGTCCTACCTCTGTTTCCCCTGCCTTGCCTCGTCGCACCTTGAAACACTTGTGTATAGGCACGTTATAACTGCCATATCATATCATGTCATATCACTACAGTTCTTATATCCGATATCACAATTAAAGTCTAACAATCCCAATCCTGTCATCGCTATGCTGGTGGTGAGCCTTGACATTCCCTGAACAGATGAGATCTCAACAAGGGGCTTATGATCCAACCTTATAATTAGATTTATTTTCTTCCCAAATATACAGCCGGATATGTCCAGCTCCCTAGTGACATGCCAATAATTCCTTTTCGATGACAGAATTCCACAATTCTGTCTCAGTTACAGCAGTGTGAGGGGTCAGAAATGCGAGACGGACACAAAAATGTAGTTTTCTCAATGTTTGCCATTTATTAAAATAGAGAGGGGTGAGATAAATGCCTATCTTTCCCTATTCTAATGAGGATGTTCCTACCTAACAAATTAAAACTGAAGAAGGATGACCAATTGTCCAAAGGTATCTCCCCCCCATAATACATGCAACCAAAGTGTACAAGGTAAATATATCTGTCTTCAATTCAACAAAACAGTGCAAAAGTTCAAACTTATAGCTCTTACAAATTACTCCTTGAAACCAAGGTTTGGCTCCCTTCCCCTAGATCAATTCAGGAAAACCCTTGAAAAAGTTGTGATTCAACAAAGTTCTGTTCAGTTCAACACAAAATGTCTTTTCCTTCCAATGCACCCTTCCACTTGGTAAAATAAATGTCTCTTTCACAAAACACTTATTAACAAACCAAAACAATTGTTTTCCTCTACACAGTATGCTTCACAGGATGTAAAGCAAACATTAGGATATCACAATTAGTCTCCCAATGGAATATTTTTGTCAGGATAGCACAGCATCTATCTTTTGTAATGCAACAATTTGTCAGGATGATAAAGTTAGCAGTTGCTTTCCACAACACGGTTTTAAAACAACCACATTTCTTCAAAGTAAATCTTTCTTTCCTGGTATATTCACCTGCCAAGACTAACTACAACTGGTCCCTTTCCTGGATTACTCACCTGCCAGGAAGAAAAACTCCTACTACTACAATTAATTTCTTCTGTTAGTGGCAATATTTGTTCCAAGGTTCTCCACAACAGTATCCCATGTGAGGAGGGTTGAACAATGATTGCCTATCTTTAAAGTCACTTGACTGTTGGCAATATGGGCAACAGATTTCCCCAAATTGGTGTCTCAGGAAAAGAGTATTACCCCGGTGTTGACCTTTTGTTTCCTTATTTATTTTTTTAACATATTTATTTTTCACATTTACAAAGGGCACTAAGCCCGAGCTTCATACATGTTACTCACAATGCTTTAATTTACTGAAGAGATTGAAAGTTGTGACAAGAAAAAATCATCTGAGACAAATTACACAAACAGCCAGATTTTAAGGGCTCTTCGGAAGACCCAATACGATGGCTCAGCCCGTAAGGCGGGCGGCAAAGAGTTACATTATTTAGCTGCCATGGAAGGGAAGCTAGACTTGCCTACCTTGGCGCATATGAATTTGGGCAAGGTGAGACGGTGTTCATAGGCTGGTCTGGCAGGACTAGTGTAATGGACTTTGCGGATTCTCTTTGAGAGGTACGGAGGAGCCGTATTGGATAAACATCTGTGCGCAACAGATAACATTTTAAACATAATCCATTATTTTACCGAGAGCCAGTGCGCACTTATTCTGACCACAGAGATGTGATTCCTTCTAGGAACTAGGAATGTTAAGTGATGCACGGAGCGTGTTGTTCTGAATGATTAGAATTTTGTGAATGTTTGTTGCTGAGGTACCTGCAAACAATGAATTGCAGTAGTCTAGTCTTGAACCAAGAAAAGCTCACGCAATAGTCAGACAGCTATCCGCAGAGAAAAGGGGTCTCTGTCGGGATTAATCGACTCTGTCATGTAGGCAGCGGAAGGGGCAATAGGGTTCACTTGTTGGGTGAGGGAGAGGGTGGCATTGAGGTAGACACCCAGTGTCTTCAAAGCAGGGGAGACTGGTACAGAGATGGCATCAATTAAGAAGGAAGAGTAGCAAGAGTTACGTTTTTTGATCACTACTACAGGCTCTACAAGGAGGATCTCAGTCTTGTCATCGTTTAGGCACAAACAGAGTAGCCATCCAAGCCTGGATGTCAGGTAGACCGAGTTAAGGGGTTCAGTGTCTTGTTGGTAGTTACCTGATAGCGGGAGGAGGATTTGAGTATCATCGGCATAGTTGGTGTATGATATGCTGATGGAATCTAGAAGGTCGAACAGAGGTTTTGTAAAAATATTGTAGAGGGTGGGGGAGACACAAGTGCCTTGGGGCACATCACCACACGAGATGGATGTTGGCTGGGCCCAGGCATTGTCAGCAAAGATTCTGACAGTTCTTTCCTCCAGAAAGGAGGCAATCCAAGCCGTGGCCTCAGGTGAGAAGTTGGCTACCGAGGAGAGGTGTCAGCAAAGGATTTTGTGGTCAACAAGGTTCAAGGCAGCAGACAGATCAAGGATAAGGAGGAGTGCCGGCTTTCCCTTATCCTTGATGTCGTCCAAATGATTTTTCCGGTCTAGCAAAGCAGATTCCATTCCATAGCCTGGCCTGAATCCGAACGGACACATTCCCAGAATATGGTAGGTTTTGAGGTAGTGCTGGATTTGGGGGTATGCCGCTTCATTCAGAATTTTCAAGAGGAAAGGGACCGTGGTGATGGGACGGTAATTGTTAGGGGTTGCCGGGTCTAGAGTTGTTTTTTTGAGCACAGGGAGTATCCAAGCCTCTTTGATGCAGCTAGGGACAACATTGGTTGTGAAGGAAGCATTGACAAAGGAGGCTAAGGCTTCAGAACAGTCATTAATAATGGAGTTTACGCAGATGGCAACTTTAAATCTCAATGGTTTCAGGCCTTTTAGTATACCATTCACATCAGCTGCTGTAATGTTTTTGAAGTGAAACATAGGAGTATTAAGGAAGGAGGTTGTAGATGGAAAGGAGAGAGTTTCAAGAAGTTGTCAGGGTTTGAAGGTAGACTGGGGAGGGTTTTGTTGTGTAAGGTGTCAGTTTTGTCAAGGAGAGCCTTCTGTATGCTGGGGCACCAGGGCTCATCTTTCGAGATGTTAGAGGGGGGTTGGAGGGTGCTTCCAGTTCTCTGAGAATGGAGAAGATCTCTCTGGTGTTGGATTCTGCATTCCCAATTCTAATATTGTAGGTAGAGGCTTTAGCACATATTATGGCCTGCTTGTAGAGCTTTGCGGCAGTGCTGAAAAGTAGTTTGTGCATGTCAGAAGGTGCTTTTTCCATTTAGATTCCGGTTCACACTTTTTTGTGCAGAGCAGTTGGAGGTCCTGAGTAAACCATGAGTTGGTGTGCACAGATGGTTTGGGTTTTCGTAGTGTCAGGGGGATGATGGTGTTCATGGCAAACAATAGGGTCTTGGTGTAGATGCTGGCAAGCGCATTGGGGTCAGAGGCGTTCAGAAGATCTACTGACTGGAGTGAGCCGGTAGTGGTAGTATGTTCTCTTAGGTGATTCTTGGAGCTGTGGGTAAACGCAGGAGGTACGGCCGAGGTGGTGAGCCTGAGATGTCTTGTAGGTGCCATGGTGGAGAACAATACATTGTGGTCAGACCATGGGCTAGGGTTATTAGAAGAGACAGTCACTTAGTAATTTAGATCAGCAATGAATCTAAGGTACGTCTTTTGAAGTGGGTAGGGGTATTGATGAGTGAGTTGGCTACAGAGATAGCATGTAAATCATTAGGATCATTGAGGCCAAGTTTGAGGTCTCCTAAGAGGATGGATTTTGAAGTTGCTTTGATATTTGAGCACAGATGTGTAGCAAGTCCTCTTCAAAGAATAGGACTAGACCTGGGGGGGTGGTAGATGGCATGGGCAGTGATGGTCTCAGTGTGCGAGACAGTGAGTTTAGCTGTGAGCAGGACATAATTTACGCTATGGCCTGTGTTGATCTGTCTGAACGGGAGGGTGTGTTTGGCTATCAGTGCAACTCCACCGCCTTTGGTGTTGCGTCTGTCACTCCAGAGGATGAAGTCCAGAAACTACATGTAACCAGGTCTCAGAAATGGCCAGGAAGTCGAGGTCATGTGTTGTAATTAGGTCACAGATATCTAAGGCATGAGCAGGTATAGAACTTGCATTCACTAATGCACATTTGAGTGGGGGGATAGTGGAATGGGTTACTGAGGGGTTGTTCTGGGTGACCAGTGAGGAGGTTGTAAGGTTACTTGAATCGTTGACTCTCAGTTTTGGAGGCAGGCCAGTGGTCTTGAGTTTAAAGGTATCAAAGCTGGGTTTTTTAATGATTTCAATACTGGATCAACAGAGGGTTAAACCATCTTGGATTGTTGCCTTTAGATTAGTTTGCTTACTTCCGGACCAGAGGCTTTACAACCTCCGAGGATCAGGGAGCTAGCCTGCTGAAGTAAAAAATCAGTGCCAAATACTCGGGGGGGATAGCTCACGGGCAACGTGCTCGCCTTGGAAGCAAGACCCTCTGGGTATTAAGCGCGCTATAAATAACCAATCATAATGGCTTTTTGTCCAGGTCACAGTGTGAGCAATTGCACCCAAACAGTCCACACTCACTTGGCAACTGTGCAAATCAGCTGAAATCCAGAGACCTCCACACAGACACAAACGGGGCAATGGGAAGCTTTTAGAAAAAAGCAGATCGGCTGCAAGGTGCTTGAATAGCTAGCACCCAAAGGTGCTGTGTCGCTAAAGTGTTTAGAAGAACCGTGCGCTGGTTATTTGTAATACCAAATAATTTTGACACGTGCAATGATAAACTCACAACTGATGTCGTCACTGCATACTGAGGGCCTTGTTCGGAGTTTGGCAGTTTTACCTCCACCAAACTTGAGTGCCTTTAGCTTGGGCGGTATATACCAAGGACTGCCTAGCAGTCCAGGTTACTTCCCATTTTTGGAGTCCTACTGGATTTCATTGGGGATAAGCGGTATGTCGGCATGCAGTAGTGCCACCTTAACAGCCTCCTTTACCTCCACTTGCTGGCAAGCGATTTTACCAGGTTTGGGTTCCAAACCCTAAATCAGGGAAAGCGATAAAACAGGCAGGATTTCCAAATGAGACCCAAAATGTTGGCATCCTTTGGTCAATACTATTCCTCACAATATTGGTCAATACTATTCCTCACAACACCTTGTACAGTGAACCGAAGTCATCACTACCGCAACAACGACGAATACAATCAATATCTGCGGTTATAACCCCAGAGGATGCACCCACGTTTGGGGGTAAACAGCAAAACATCCAATTTAAGTGCTAAAAAAACAACTAGAATACACTTTAGAGTTACACCAGGCACTCGTTTAGAACTCCAATCCCATCTCTCATTTCGTCAAGGAGTGCCAGGACTGTAGTCCCACTGCCGACCCATTCATTTTTCATACTGACCAGCAGAGCCAGACTCAACTACATGTCCACAGCCACATTTCACAATCCGAGGTGGTCGCGAGTCAATATGGTCAGCATGCAGAACGAAATACAGTTCTGCGTGGCTTTCACGGGAGAAGAACATTCACCATTAAGCGACCAGTTGGGGAATAGAGTTTCCAAAGGGTGAAATGTACACCGCCATGGAATTGAGGCCCTTACTTTGCAATAAATATGAAGAGGTCTGAGGCACGGTAAGGTATAAAGGTTTTATTCTGGACCCCAACAGGCAGCAACCCGGCAGGACCACAACCAGGAATCAACTGACACGCCTGGAATGTTGATATCCGAAGAAGAACATTTCACGCATGGCAGGCTATGACACATCTTCCCCTCCTAACACCCAACACAATGTACCATGAGGTAACACAACCAAATTTACACATAAAGAAAACAACAATAAAATAACAATGCATTAAACATTTGTATGACCAATC
Organism: Ambystoma mexicanum; assembly: GCF_040938575.1. NCBI lineage: Eukaryota > Metazoa > Chordata > Amphibia > Caudata > Ambystomatidae > Ambystoma > Ambystoma mexicanum. The sequence goes on from NC_090922.1 coordinate 96,910,334, forward strand.
ACTCAAATGCTGAAAATGAAAAACAAAGTATTTTAGCGCACAGTCTCTGAGCTTGATGGGAGGCCCACAATTCCCGACTGGGCGACCTGAGCCACCACAAACTGCTTCGCTAAACATATCACCATTATCAGACAGCATTCCAACACTCAATGACTCCTGGCTCTCACCCCCTGCTACAATGTAATGGTAGGAAACCACCTCTCTCGGACGCGGACACATCACATTCTCCCCCAACACATTCCCTCAACCTTCTTGAAGCTCTGGATGATAATCTAGAATCGTACCATATTCAGCAGAGCTTGGATTGTTTTCCTTAGATACTGAATCCTTACTCCCATCCAAGACTACAATGAGTTTCCTACTCCATCTTGACCCATCCTCAAGTTGTACATACCCCACTCCACATTTCACAACTCTGAGGGTAAAAATGCACTCCTTCCTTTCTGCACGAATCTGGGATTTTTAACAGAAACCACATCACCTACAACTCCTTTTTTTTATTTTGACTCAATCTTAGAGCCTCCTGACACGCCAACACTCTCTATTGCACACCTCCTAAATCCATGTAACATGGGCCACCACCTCCCAACGCCATGGACCTCAACCTTGACCTCGGCTTCCTCCCCCTCATTGATTCAAAATGTGTCTTCCCAGTGACCATCGCCGGGGTCCTACGGTACACAGATAAATACTCCGCTACCACATTCTCCCAGTCAAGACCATTGGCAAAGGCAAGCTGAATGGCACTCTTAATTATGCCTTTTATCCTTTCTACGAGGCCATTGGCACTTGGGTTGTACAGAGCGGTGTGATGATGCTCCATCCCAAACTGCCTCAGGAAATCTTTCATTAATTTAGAGACAAATTGAGCGACATTGTCAGTCACTAAACTGGCCGGCACACCTTCTCTGTCAAATATCTTTTTAAGAAAAGCAATGACACACACTGCTGTCACTCTGCCAAATGCTGCCACTTTCACCCATTGGGAAGTATAATCCACCAACACCAACAAAAATCTGCACTCTGGTTGTAAACATTCAAATGGTCCCATAATGTCCAAAACCACCTTCGACCAAACTTCTTCAGGAATCTCCACAGGATGAATGGTTTGTGGATGAGTTATATTGCTCTTATCACTGAGCGCACATGCACCACAGTCCTTGACCATAACTTCCACTTCTCGATCGATAGCTGTCGCCAATATTATTCACATAACCTTCTCTTGGTCAAGGAACGACCTAAATGGCTCTCATGAGCCAATGCCACCAACTTACTCCTCACACAAACAGGCGGAACTAACCTCTCACCCCTTGACACACCCCAGGGCCCTACAGCCAGCGCATCCAACACCTAGGCATAACCCCTTCCCTCGGTCTACCTTTAGCAGCATCCCACCCTTTGAGCAGACCCTCCTTAATCCAACATAACTCGACATCCTTCTCACTTTCCACCTCCCATTCACCTTTGTCTACAGTAGGAAGAATACTGGCAACCTGCATGGCCATCTCGCCAGTTACCTCTCCCTGTGCTCCATTTTGTTCAACCCCCGGTAAGCGAGATAAGCAATCAGCCACCACATTTTTCTTTCCAGGCAAATATTTAATGGTAAAGTTGTACTCCTGTAACTACCACCCACCTGGATATTCTAGGAGAAATGGATGCAGTGCCCCGGGTGGAAAATACGCGCAAAAGCGGTTTATGTTCGGTTCTTACCATGTAATTAATGCCCCATAGAAATGTTCTAAAGTGTTTGGATGCCCACATCACCGCTAGAGCTTCCCACTCAATCATGGAATACCTCACCTCAGCATCCCTTAACGCCCTACAAGCAAACGTCACTGGCCCGTATCCTCCATTGCACCACTGCTCCAACACCGCTCCAAGCCCTACATCGCTGGCATCCACCGTAAGGATATTCTTACACTTGGGATCAAACAATCTCAAACACTAGGCATGGTCCACTTCATCCTTTACCAACTCAAACTCCTCCTGACATTTGTCAGGCCATTCAAATTTTGCACACCTCTTAAGTAAAGCTCTCATGGACACTGTTTTTTCTGCATAATTGGGAATGAACTTCACATAGTACTCTGTCAATCTTAAGAATGACCTCAACTGATCTTTGCTTATGGGTGCAGGCATTTCCTTCAAAACTTGGACCAATTTAGCTTTAGGACTAACACCACCCACACTGAGGGTATGCCCTAAATATGACACCTCGGGTACACCCACTTGGCACTTTGACAATTTCACTGTAAATCCCTTCTCACTTAACACCTTCATAACCTCGTGTACCCTGCCATCATGTTCAGCACGACTACTGCCCCAGGCCAATATGTCATCCTAAAAATAAATCACACCATCAATTGCATTAAACAATTCTTGCATAAATCGTTGAAACACTGCAGATGCCGATGCCAACCCGAACGGCATGCAGCAAAATCGGTAAGCACCAAAAGGAGTTACAAAGCAGGTAAGTGGTCTTGAATCTACATGTAAATAGATCTGATGATAAGCAGCTGATAAGTCAAAGGTTGAAAAACAAGTTGCTCTGCCTAGGGTCAACAATAATTCTTTAATGTTGGGTAATGGGTGGCGATCCACCCAAATACTGGCATTTAATTCTCGGAGGTCCACACACATCCTCAACCTCCCCCCCATCACTCTTCTTCACCAGTACCACCAGCAACAACCACTCGGAACACTTAATTCCTACAATGACTCCTTCAGCCATCAATTTCTCCAACTCACACTTCAGTCCCTCTCTCGCCAGAACCAGAACACTCCTCCCCTTATGTACTTTGGGAGTTGTTCCCCTCTTAAGAACAATGCAGTGAGAAAAAACTCAGCTTCCCCAACTTATCAGAAAACACTTCTGTATACTTATCTTTTAACATCTCAGACCTTAAATCACACCCCTCTTCATCAGAAGCATCCAGGATATTTAACACTGGCACCTCCTTACCAGGGTGAATCTCAATATTCAAAGCAGCTTGCTCATCCCAACCTAACACACTGGTCCCCTTAAGTGCCACATAAAGTTTACCCATGGTATGCCGTCCACTAAATTCAATGTGGGCTTGCTCATAGCCTATCACTCTGATGTGGTTTTGTCCACAGGCCCTTGGAGTTTTGTCAAGAGACCATAAATGTGATACCTCTCTCCCCAACTTCTCCTTGTACGTTTCAGGTGACACTATGGTGTACGGTGATCCTGAATCTACTAGCATCTCCAAAGGATGACCATTGACCAACACAGTTACCCATGGGCCCTTCCGTACAGCACCCTCCACCTGTAGCATCACACCTTGATTGGCCTGCTCATGTACATCCACATCCTGGCCTCTAACACGACCATCAGACACACCATACAAACAAAACCTTTAACCTGCATTTCACCACTGAACTTGCACATGTAAGCATAGTGTCCCTTGCATTTGCATCGCCTGCATTCAATGCTGATAGCTGGACACTCCTTTGAGCCGGTCTGATGACTAGACCAACCACATTTTCTGCCCATTTCCATGTCCTTGGACACTCTCCACCTCCTCGATTGTCCCCTTTCTCCAATCTCTTTTGATTATCCAAACTGCTCCTCCTGAGGCAATATGGCCTGCACCATGTCTCTGGAACCTTCCTTCTCGGTGACGATCTGCACGCTGGCCTTAGATGCCTCGATAGCCCTCGCATCTCCACAACTTTGTCCAAGTGCGGATCACTCTCGATCCAAAGTCTCTCTCTAATTTTCTGAATACTTGTTTTCATCATTATTTGGTCTCTTATGTATTCGTCCAAAATCCCAGAAAAGTTACATGTAGCCATTAATGTTTGCAAAGCTGTAACATAAGAGTCTATGGACTCTCCTACTGCTTGTGCTCTTGAAAAGAATTGATAACGCTCCAAGACCATTCTTCCAAATCGTCCCTCCAACTTTTTCAAGGCAGTCTCATAAGCACTTACTACGGTTTCTCCTTCCCCACGACCAGTTATGTATACTTCCTCCCCTGGCAAGTGGCGAAATATACAGTTTAAGAGAGCAGCTTCTCTTTCATCATCACTGAGCCTCCAGCTGCCGTTAGGTATACCTTGAAAGCATCCATCCATTGCTCCCATGGAGATGCCGATTCCCCTGGTGATGGCAAGAATGCAGGAGGGTGTCTGGCAGCAGTGTGAAGCATGGTGGCACGTAACACTCCTTGCAATACGCTGCAGGGGCTCTAGTCCTTGTCTATGGCACAACACGCATACTCTCTTGGGATCCCTTCATCAACAATGCAGGAGTGTGCCCGTATAAACAGTGCTAAACTTGCCCCATGATCTGCCTATGAGTTGGGGTGCAAGCAGTGTCAATAGGCCGTGCCAAGCTGTACCCGTTAAAGGATCCTAGAAGCGATCCTAGAAGTCACTTCTCCATTGTCACAACAGTGTATTAATCTTAATCCTCCTCACCCATCCTCTCCTTACTGCAATTCGTCAGCAATTATCACCCTTTCCATATGAGATGTGGTGCGCCCCAATTGACGCCGCTTAAACTGACTCAACATATATACAGGTAAGGACAGCTGACCTCCTGGGCAGCCGGGAGGCCAATGGAGCGTAGCATGCACTCCTTTCCACTCCGACGTGAGCACGTCCAACGTGAGCAAAACAGCTGATTGATCTGGGCAGCCAATCCAGAGCATCGGAAACGCCCACTCTTGTTTACAATGTGAGCAGGTCCAGCTGCTCGTAACGGTGTCTTTTCCGGGGGCCGGCCACACCTCCTGGGCAACCACAAGAATGGGAGCAATGCCCCCGCACCCTGGCAGCACCAGCGAGGTGCAGCACCACCTCACCTACCAGGCTCGACACCTCCTCCTCACCCTCCTGGACTTGGAAGGGAAACCGCAGTGCTGATCGCTCCTGTGCCTGCAACAGAGCTGCGCACAAAGCCGCGACTCCAACTGCTGCCTTGCTGTGCCTGTACCAGAGCCGTGCACACAGCCGCCTCTCCAACCGCTGCCCCGTCCGATGCAGCGGCAGCCTTTCCTGCAGCAGGCGCAGGGCGGCTATGGTCCGACAGCGGATGCTGCGACCAGGACTTGCCAGAGGTGACAATCCCCTCACGCGTGGGGCGGAGTCCAGAATACCTCATCGCCAGTGAAGAGATCTGAGGCACGGTAAGGTATAAAGGTTTTATTCTGGACCCCAACAAGCAGCAAGCCAGCAGAACCACAACCAGGAATTGACTGATGCCTGGAATGTTGATCTCCAAAGAAGAACAACATTCCACGCGTGCCAGGCTATGACAAAATACCAGTAGTAGTAAATTACCCGCCACCACCACCCCCAGTCTACCCTCTTCACTAGGTGGTAACCTTGAACAATATTGCAATAATACACTACTAACTGCGATATAGGATTACGGTCAGTAGTAAACCCCAGATGAGTAATTCCCATTGGATGTGCAGTGACAGAGAACGCATTTTCCAACTGTTCTAGCCAAATTCGCTCCAACACCAATTTTCTTTCATTTCCTTAGTGTATATGGTTGGTACATTCTTCACACCGCCAAAGCAGGGTTGGGGACCAATTCAGAGCTGGACCTATTTTGTGCAGTAATTTCAACCACTATGGGCCTTCATGTTATGCTATGAAAGCGATAACAAGCAGTTGGGAAATAACCACCTGTGGGAACGCAAGTAAGCCCTAGGGTGGTTAGATCGGGCGCACTAGTGCAGACTCCTAGATGCATGTTTCTGCTGTGTGTGTTGATGGAGGGTGTGCATCAGAGTAGAGTCCATATCCGTTGGCTAGGCCCACCACATATCCATAGGTGTCCTTGGTGCTGTGGTAGGTGATGTGGGGAGTTTAGGAGCCAATCCTAGTGCAGGAGGTGCTGCGGGCCAGACAGAGGGGGATCCCAATTACTAGAAGAGTTTTTGAGTTCCTTTTGAGGTGCCAGAGATTTGGGCCGGAAGGAACTAGATGCTGAATGGAGGGGTTGGGTCACAATAGGCATTTGTGCCTTCGCGCGCACCTTCATGCTATTAGGAGGCAGCATGGGTTACAAGAGGGCAAGAGCAGGGTGAGTCCGTATGCAGAGGTAGCTGTTTCTTCGTGACATTGGCGCCGGGTGGTCGGTTGGGGTGCAGGAAATTGTTAGCACCAAGTGTAGGACTATCTTTACCATACCGTGTTTCGAGGACACGCCGCGTATGGGTACAAAGGTTGTAGCTTCTCCATATCGTTGGGGCCAGGCGGAGCAGGAGGAGGCGGTATTGATTGCCGGTTGGTGGGGGTGTGATAAGGCGTAATGTGGTCGCCAAGAGTACAAAGTAACTTTGAAAGATTCACAGGGGCGGGGCCTAGTTGTGGTAGCATGGCTACTAAGGGTAAATATGAATGGCTCAGTTGTTGGTAGGAAGCAGGTCATAGGGAGAAGCTCCGATCGTGGGAGGCATTTCACATCCCACATATCCTGCTGGAGGACTGCTTAACAATAAGCCGCATCAGCTTGTAACTGTTGCTGTGATACTGCCTTATTATAGTCTCTTGGCTGTTGGCAATGTGGGTTACACATTTCTCCAAGTTAACATTTCATGAAAGGAGAATCGCGCCCTTTTTGTCTTCTTACTTCTTCTTTATGGCCTCTTGGCTGTTGACAAATTGGGTTGCACATTTTCCCAACTTGACATTTTATGAAAGGAGAATTTCAGCCTTTTTAGCCTTTTAATTCTGCTTGCTCAGTATTCAAAATGATCTGGTATCAGTGAATGTTCTGTTTGGAGCGATCCTGGATTACCTTTTCTTGCAGGCCAACTTACCGGCTTCTCTTGGCGGCTCTGTGTCACTCTTTGCTGTTGCAGTGAACCTTTTGCAGATCGACAATCCCATTGACAGTTCTCGTTTACCTGCCACCGCCTGCACGGCCCTTCTTTGGAGCTCCACCAGCTCAGGCGGATCTCTGTGCCCTCCAGCACCATTGAGTGACTTGCGTCGGGTCACGTGCATGTCTCCCACACAGCTTGGTTTCTCTCCCCACTCTGGACTACGACTCTGCTTCCTGCTGCACGTATTCTGCAAAACCGCATGCCTTCTTTTCCTAAATCAGTTTCTGCTGGAGCTCGCACACCTGCTTCAGCTCCTTCTGGCTTCTCTCCTGACTGCTTCTGCCTCTGCTACTCCTTCCACCAGCTGTGGCTAATTTTCCGATTTAAATGTCGTGCTCAAGTGCCTCGACTTTAAACAACTAGACTGCACATTTCTTTCTGCAGCAGCTTTTATCCTAATTAACTGTGTTCCTCTTCCTCGTCGCAGTACCACAGGCATTATGAATCTTGAAGTACATAGTGGTTGTGGCTCTTTCATCTCTCTTTAGTGCTGATTGATTTATAAACAGAATATAATAAGAGCTGGGAGATGTTATGAGAATCCTGTATGATTTAGTATTGGGGTTGGGATTTTGATCTAAAACAGAATCATGATAACTAGAGGATGTCACATTTGATTAATGAATTCCAGAAGTATAAAACGTATTCTGTCTGTCTGAAATACAGGGTTTTCATCCTCACAAGAAGATGAATACTGCGTCTTTTCCAAGGAAGTCACTACTCCCACCTGACAGCCTCTCCTCACTCATGATGCCACCCCGAAGGTCAGGATCAGGTAGCGACTGCCTTCCCTTGGCAACATGAGAGGAGATTTTAGGCTGGGGTTCAGTGATGACTCTGCAGGAATCACCACAGTAGGCAGAGCGAATAGAATAGAAAGAATAGAAACATTATTCATTGAACCCAAACCTCTTACCTCTTAGATAGCTCTCATTGTGATTCATCCTGATACTTCGACAGACATGTCCCAATTACACAGAAGAAAAGACATGAGAAAAAGGGGGAAGGAAGAATGTTCCCAACAAGTCTGAAATTCTTTCTGCGATCTACTGTTGCACATATCCTCATCCGTAGGTCTCCATGGAGGAATTGTTATGATATCTCGTATCAGAGAAAGAGAAAGGCTGGAAAGAAACAGTTCTGCACCTGGAGTTACCTTCCAACTGTTCTGCCTACCACACACCTGCAAATATCGTGGAGGTTTCCAGTACTTCAAATGTTATAACACCTCTTTTGCCCTTTCACCTAGGAAGCAACTTGGCCACCCTCCTCCTAAATATTTTGCCACACCCTCAGAGGATTTAGAAGGGAGCCATAATGCCACAGGTGCAATATGAACCCCTTCCCACTGCTGGAGAATGCCCACCAGTACAAGATAAGAGGAACTTCGAGCACATGATTCATCTAACGCCAGAGATATGGGAGACCGTTAAGAAACAGAGTGAAGAGTTTGTAAACCTGTGACCATTGACCTAAGGTAATCCCCCCCACCCCTGAGATGGGGCCAACAGATGACTACCAGAGTTGTAGGCCTATCATTGCTGAAGCTAAGCAAGTAGACGTCCCACAGTACTTCGAAGTTCACCCTTTTCCAAAGATCCCGGAGAAGACCTTGAGGCTGGAAGTTGCGCTGCTGAAGTTAGCTGAAGAAGAGAAAAATAAATCCTACCAGGAACAAGAGCAGAGGCATTTCAGACTTCAACCAGAATACAGACCATGTGGCCTTTGAAGAAGGTTTCATGAGCCGATATCTAAAGCCGATATCTAAAAAAACATCTACAACCCATGAAAAAAAAGCACTAAATCCCAACCCGGAGCTGGGAGAGGTTGTTCTGGTGTGCCTAGCTATAGGATAAGAGTCCCAAAGTCAGAACCCATAAGAGACCTTGACAGACAGTGTGGAGTACAGGGACTATCCCCGTCCAAAGGAATGATGGGAGATTCTCTGGAAAGTCTAGAGGTATGATGCATACATTATAAGTGACCCAAGAACTCCCTCTTCTATTGTATTTGGGGACGCAACAGTCCTCATGTATGCAGCTAGCATTTAAAGATGGGTCATATTTTCTACACACTAAAAAAAATGTTTTTAAAAAAATTAAAAAATAAAAAAAATTAAAAAAGATGGGTCATATTGAACATCTGCTTGTAACCCAGAACCCACTCCTCTAGAAAATCTATGGCCGGTAGAAAGACTTGCCCAGAAGGAGAGCAACACAGAGTAGTAGCCCATCCCTGAAGCCTTGCTACTCCTGTTGTCTCCCTGTCCAACCCGCCAGATAATGGGACTCAATACAAGTACGGTGGTGTGGGAAAAAACTGCAGTAATGCAGTGGTAACTCTGCACATTACCGCTGCACAACTTTGGTGTTGAGGTGGAAGAAAAACCTCCAGCAAAGTGCTAGAGGTAACTCAACCTCCTTACCACCAAAGAAATCAGCATATATTCCCATTGAGTCATATAGACTTCATTTGGATTACATAAATGGGGATTAACACCGCCATGCCACCACTTGTAATTCGGAAGTAACTCTGCAGGACCAAGTGGCGGTGACATGAACCAAATTTGGATGGTAGTTTGGCGGATTTACTGCCAAATTCGTAACAAGGCCCATCTTTCCATTAACAGGCGGATGAAAGTAATATAGGTCATTAAGTTCCATCTTCTTGGCCAACACAAAGAACACAGTGCAGGTGAAGAACTAACCCTGAAACAAAGTCATTTAAACATGGGAGGACAGTGGAGAGGAAAGGACAATATTCTGCCTCCCACTTTGCCTCTTCCATTATCAGAGAGGGGAAGTACCAGCTCCCAGTGCAGGCACACTGTTGAGAAGTGTGGGAACAAATGGATTCCTGCAACAAGTACCATTCAATTCAGCCAGCGTTACCACCTCCCAAACCCAAAGTAACCAATAGGAGGGTCCCCATACAGTGTATCCATGGGGAATTGAAAGATTATTCCACCACCAGGATCTCAGTTCAGTTTGGAACCAGATACTGGGAGATTCGTGTAGCCATAGTGCCTGATCCCCCCACCCCCCAAGTCGTTCTCCTGGGGCCAAGCTTCCCAAAATTCCATGGGTGGTTGAAGTGGCTCTACAACCACAAGAAGAGTGGGGGTAAAAATTGCCAAGATACAAAAGAGAATCTGGCCCCAAAACATGGTACAATCTCTCTTCCAATACTAATCAAGAGGAGGCTGAAATGTAAGAGGAGAGGTACCTGGTGAGTCAGAAGGGCTCACCACCCTTTTAATGGGAGAATAGGAAGCACAGGAGACTGAGGTGGCCTGGTCGCTCCCCGGTATCAGCCCCAAAAGGTGGAGAAAGCTATACCTCCATTAGAGAAGCATTAATTCTTCAGCCTGTACAAACTTGCGGGCAGTGCAAATGCCGAAAAGGACAACAGGTCCAAGCAGGCATTGTACTTGACTGAGCATAATGAAGGGCAGACCCAAATGGGTGGTACGTTAATGAAAAGAGATGCATAACCCTTGCAGTGTGCGGTCAGTGTCAGATTGGATCGGTGCTACCTAAACCAGATGCAGAGGACTTTGACACTCAGTTGGCATTTCCCCACCATGGTGGAGCAACAAAAGACCGCGTAGCAGCAAAGGTTGAAATCCAAGATGGTGCCAAGGCCACAGGCAGTACTTAAAACCTCAGGGCCTTCTCTTAACGCTAATTATGACAACCCCCCCCCCATGGGAATGAAAGTGGAGAACTGATCAAGGCCATAGCCATCGCATTACGAACCAAGTAGAAAGGGGTCAATCAGAGAAGTTGAGGCAGCTTGAAAAAAGGAGAGACCAGCCCCAGGAGAAGATCCAAACACACCCTTATCTCTAGGGGTACAAAAGGTGCTGGAAGAAGTCAGTCAGAGACTTGGAGCAGGAGAAAGCTCATGTATCTTCGGAAGCTCCCTTCTCCAAAGGGGCGTTTGCTAGAGGGAGAAGGCTGGAACGATTGCTGCTTGGTGAAGGGAGTGCGAGCCTGGAGGGAGAGGTGGACAGCTTCTAAGCCCTTGAGGAGGAATGCTGGACAGAAGGGCACATCCGCCCCTCTCGAGTCCCTAGGGGAGTTGGAAAGTAGGAGCTAAAGGATTTCCACCAGCATCCCCTAAGGGATGCAGGAGGGAAGTCTCTTGCACTCATTCATGGTTCTTTTCAGGCAGCTAAGATTGTCATCGTAGCTGCCTGAAAAGAACCATGAATGAAGGGGGAGAAATACTAATTAAAGCCAAGTTCTGCGGATATACCTATTTGAATCCTCAAACTCCAGGGTCTCGGAAAAGACCTGTGGGAAATCCTGAAACCCAGGGTCTAAGAAGGGACCTATTGTGAATCCTGAAACCCAAAAGGTATGTGAAGAGACCTGCCAGAAATCCTGAAACATCAACGTCGGGCAAGAAACCTATTGGGAACCTGAAACCTAAGGTCTATAAAGAGTCAGGTTGTAACTCCTGAAACCCAAAGGCAGAGAGAGGCCTGATGTGATATTGATATTTTATTTCTATCGCGCTCGTACACAAGTGTTTCAGAGCGCGACAAGGAAAGGGAGGGGAACAGGGGAGAACAAAACAGCGATCTTACTAGGCCCAGTGACATAGAGAACGCGCAAGTGCATGGGAGAGGGGGAGGGGAAAAGTGCATGGAAGGGGGAGAAGTTGAAAGTGCGAAGCAGAGGCGAAACAGATAAATAACAATAAATAAATAATAAAGGCAACAAACAGTGGTAGTGCAGCCAGCAATTTGCAAGTGCTAGGTTTAAGGCAGCTGACTGGGTAGGTCTGATAAGTGCAGGAAGAAAAAGGGAGAGGGGCTGTATGGGTACAGATACAGACCCCAGTGCAAGGGGTGGCCCAGAGGCAGTGCGGGAGGGTGGCAGGGTGAGCAGGTACCTGGACCCGGAGGACAGAGGGTGGTCAGGTGCACGGTGCCAGGAGAGAACAGATCAGCAGGGGAGAGGGGGAGCGAAGGTAGAAGAAAAAAAGAAGGTCTTGAGGTGCTTCCGGAACCGGAGATGGTTCTCCTCAAGTTTTAGAGTCGCAGGGAGGCTGTTCAAGAGGGAGGCCCCAGCCGAAGACAGAGATCTACCGCCTGCTCGTTTCTTTGAAAAACGACTGACCCTGAGGGAGTTGGAGGTAGAGGAGCGGAGAGCTCGAGAGGGGAGGTATTTGCGGAGGGATAGCTGAAGGTATTTTGGACCCAGGCCCCAGAAATGTGAATCCTGAAAGCCAAGGTCTAAGAAGGAAGTGACATTTGGGGAGTCTGTTTGTTGAATTAGAATAGTGAAGGACCTTGAAATAAGGGTTGTGAACTGTTTCTTTGGCCAATCCTTGGAACTTCATGGTATTAGCTTAGAGTAGCCAGTGAAGACCTGCTCTCTAACCTTGACTCTAACATTCCCTCCGTCCTCATCCTTCTTGATCTCTCCTCTGGTTTAGTTAACCATACCATCCTGCTCAATCTTCTCTGTGACAACCTGGGTATCACCGATCAGGCTCTGGCCTGGCTGACCTCTTTTCTTTCTGATCGACCCTCCCAGGTAGGACTTGGGTCCTTCCTATCCACTATCTCTATCTCTACCTGTGGTGTTCCCCAGGGGTCTAACCTCTCGCCCTGGCTTTTCAACCAATACCTGGCAACTCTCGCCTACTGCATTTCCATTTTCTGCTCAAACTTCCAGTGCTGTGCTGATGACACCCAACTCATTTGCAGGCTTCTTTCAACAACCTCTTGGCCTTGCCTCATCTCTGATTGCATATCAGCCATTCAAAATTGGTGTGCTGCCAACGATCTTTTTCTAAATGCCAACAAAACTGAGATCCTCCTCATTGGGACACTTTCACCATCCTTTCCCCTCACTCTCTGGCCGGCCTCCCTTGGCCTTCCTCCTACCCCTATTTACGAGGCTAAGAACCTCAGGGTCATCTTTGACCTCACACTTTCCTTCTCTGCACACCTCTCTAACGTCTTACTGCACCTCCTTAGAGGTACTCTGCCTTTCCTCTCCTTCCCCCAGAAGCTCCCAGTCTCCCAAGCTCTGGTTCTCTCCAGGTTGGACTATTGTAACAGCCTCTTTCTAAATCTACCTGCCTCCACCCTCTACTCTTTACAACTAATCCAGAACAGGACTGCGAGAATTGTCCTTGGCCTCAAGCCCTGGGATCGTTTCTCTCCAGCTTTGAAATCCCTTCATTGGCTCCCAGTGGATGAAAGGATTACATTTAAAACCATCTGCATTTTCCACAAGGCTTTCTGGGGCCTGGAACCAAAATACCTTCAACATACCTTGCTCCAGTAAATTACACAGACCTAGATGCAAATAAACTAGTCGACCTCTATAACAAAACACTTGAAGTAGCAGTAGACAACATCACTCCTATCAAACTCAACAAAGCTAAACCAGCAGCCCACCTAAACAAATGGTTCACCCCGGAAATAAAAATCCTTCGTAATGCAAAATGTGCAGCAGAATCCGCATGGAGAAAAACACCCAACTTAGCCAACAAAGCAATCTTTACTACAGCTGCTACCACTTATAAAAATGCTATCCTCATTGCCAAAAAAAGAGACCTATGACAACAGAATCTCCAATGCCAAATCAAGAACAAAAGAGCTCTTTAATATCCTTAGGGAACTTGAGGCAGCATCTACATCGGCAGAATCCTGTGTAAAAGATGCAGACTGGTGCAAAAGAATCCAAAAGCTCTCGCAGACAAAATTGCCTTGCTCCAATGTAAAATCGAGCAAAAAAAGAACTGCTTAGCTAAGAACACCATCTCTCCTCCACTTCCTACTCTTAAAACCCCCACCTGCCCGCCCTTCTCCTTCACCCCAGTCTCAGCCAAAAAAGTAGAAAACATCATCAAATGCCTCAAGCCATCCAGGTGCCAAGGGGACCTCTGCCCAGCCACCATCATTCAAGAAGGGGCCAATGAATTGGCTCACTTCATAACAGCCTTAATCAACTCGTCCTTCGAAACAAGTTCAATTCCCAACAGCCTCAAGGAGGCCTGGGTCATGCCCCTACTAAAAAAAAAAAAAAAACCTAGACCCCAACAACCCCACCAATCCCACCAACTATAGGACCATCACTACTGTCCCCTACATCCTAAAGATCCTAGACATAGTGGTCTATCTACAGATTCAGAAGCATCTGGAAGATAACCTTCTGGGCCTCAGACAATCGGGTTTTAGGCCAAGGCACGGAACAGACGGAAACAGCCCTCCTGGATTTAAAAATCCAGATGGACGAGGCAAAGGACAACAGCAAGCTAGCCATACACCTGCTGACCTCTCGGCAGCCTTCAACCTCGTCGACCACCATATCCTCACCGAACATCTGGCATCAGCTGCTGCCTTCTCTAGCGAGGCATTTGCCTGGGTACAATCCTTCCTCTCTAACCACACCCCCAGGGTCATCTCACCTGTGGCATCAGCTCACCCTATCCCTATCCATTGTGGCGTCCCTCAAGGTTCATGCGTATTGCCAACCTTATACAATATATTCACAAAGCTACTGTTTGACCGCCTGGAGAACTTGGGTGTCACATACACAAACTATGCTGACGATACCCAGGTTCTCATCACACTAACAGGATGCTATGAAGAGGACTTCAAACTGATCATCGACCTCTATTTGGAGATCCAAGCATGGATGGATGAACACGGTTTGTGCCTCATTGACGAGAAGACAGAGCTTGTTCTTGGTTCCCAACCACGACTCAACAAACTTGACCCTCGCTACGCTGCCTTCAACATAGATGGAAACCTGATCAAAGTGGCCAAAGAAATAAAAACGTTAGGGGTTTACTTGGATTCCACGCTCTCTCTCAAAAAACAAGTAAACGCCACAGCTTCCACCACAGCCTACACAAATAAGCTCATCAATGCCTGTAAGGCATTCCTCTCGCCCAATAGCTGCATCACACTAGCCAGGGCATTAGTGCCCTCAATAATTGATCACTGTAACACCCTCTTCCTTGGCACATCGGAGCACAACCTGAACAAACTGCAAGTGTTGCAGAATAATGCCCTCAGAGCTGCTCTGAGCATCCTGGGCCACTCCCATATCTCCAGCTTTAGACAGGACGCCCATTGGCTCCCAGTATGAGACAGAATCGCCCTTAAGATCTCTGGTCATCATCCATAAATGATGCTCCCCAATATTTCGCAGATAAGTTCAACAAACGCCTTTCAGCTGGACCAACCAGGTCAATGTACTCTCATTGACTCATCATCCCCAAATTTACCCTTAAAAAGCGTGTGGTTCCAGCTTCCTGGCCTTTGCAGCCAGACAATGGAACGCTATACCCCTTAACCTCAGAATGGAATCTTCGTTCTGGACCTTCAGAGCCAAAACCAAATTCTGGCTTGCAAACAAGAATTGCCTGATTAATCACTGCCTCTCTCCTGTTTTGTATTTCACCTTGCATCAATTCTACCACCATTATGTAACCTGGTCACCCGTACTTATCGCAATTGCCTTGTATAATATGAAAATGCATGTATCCTGTTGAACTCATTCTAAGTCTCCGGTGCCCCGTTACCTCAGGGTTCGGCGCACGGTACAAATAAAGAAACTAAACTAAACTATCCCTCCGTAAATACCTCCCTTCTCAAGCCCTTCGCTCCTCTCCGTCTAATTCCCTCAGGGTCGGGCGTTTTTCAAAGAAACGAGCTGGGGGCAGATCTCTGTCTTTGGATGGGGCCTCCCTTTGGAACAGCCTCCTGGCCACCCTGAAACTTGAGGAGAACCATCTCTGGTTCCGGAAGCACCTCAAGACTTTCCTCTTTGCTTCTGACTTTGCCCCTCTTCTCCCCTGCGGATCTGTTTCTCTCTCTCTGCACCGTGCACCTGGCCACCCTCTGTCCTTCAGGCCCAGGTACCTGCACACCCTGCCTCCCTCCTGCACTGCCTCTGGGCCACACCTGGCACTGGGATCTGTACCCATACAGTCCCCCACTCTTCCTCTGCACTTATCAGATATACCCTATCTGACTAATCATGCACTTGCCACGTTTCTGGCTGCACTACCTTTTTGTCTGCATGTAGTTATTTATTTATCCAACTTATTATTGATTCTGTTCTCTCCTCTGTCCGCACTTTACATTTCTCCCCCTCCACGCAATTTCCCCCTTTTTGCCTTTTCCATGCACTTGCACATTCTTAATGTCACTGGACCTAGTAAGATCGTATTTTTGTTCTCCCCTGTTCCCCTCCCTTTGCTTGGTCGTGCTCTGAAACACTTGTGTATGAGATAGAAATACAATATCATATCATATCAGACGGTTAGGATGGATACCTTTCTGTTGGCCACGCTTTCCTGCAAGGGCAAAGACCTATTAGAATAGGGTTGGATCTGTATGTTTGATCATAAGGAGATAATCGGGAGCAGAATAGTCTTTTCATTTATTTGAGCCCATCCTGATAAATGCTCACTCAGAAGTCCCTCTTTAGTTGTAGCGTTTCTCCCAATACCTGTTTGGCATGTATCAAACCCTGACCATTTCGTTATTGTAATAAAGATATTGTTGAGGCTGGTGTCCAGTCATTTGACGGAATACAAAGGATCGAATGACAAAAAGTTTGAGTCAAAAGGATCGAAAAGCAATTTTTTTGAATGCATTTTATTTTGTCTTTTTTTAAAATTTAATATAGTTAAAAAAAATTTTTTTTTAAAGAAAACAGGAGTTAGGCGGAACCCCCCATAAAAAAAAAATACATTCGACCATTTTTTTCCCGGTCCTTTTGACTCGAAAAAATGGCATTCGATCCTTTGTATTTCGACCCTTTAACCTATAACTGTTGAGGCCACACTTTGAGTATGACGTATATCATTGCTTCCGGTTTACCACAGTTTCCAAACATCCACTGTTTCTCCTAGATGACAATACTGCTGATATGAACACTAATTTTATCTTTTATGAACTAATCTTGCTGGCTCGGCTGCCAACAGTATAGAAAACTGCGTGTCTCCTTAAAGCAGAAACATTTTCATCCACAGATTCACCCACCTCCTGTTTTCTAGAATACAAATCTAATCTGTAAATCACCACTTTTCATTTTAGTGTAATATTATAAATCCAGCTACGTAATTTTAATCCCATATTCATTTATACCATTGCCACTTTCATCCTCCCTCAGTGTTGGAATATCCCTAAAAACTCTACATCTCTCTGGTCTTAACGAATGTAATAATACAAGTACTGTTCTTCTTCAGAGTTAAGAGTTGATTGTCAATGGAACGCAAAAAATTACTCTGCTATTGCTTCCATTCTACCCAAGGATGTAAGGCTCTCGCGAGCGGGTAGTAAGGGTTCGGGAGGTTGTATGTCATGTTCTGCATTTTCTTCCAGGGATATGAGTTGTTACTAAAATAAATTCTGTACAAGTATAGCCTGCTGGGAGAAAAGGAAAGACACACAAAAAGCGAAAAAAATAAATAGTAAATGTGAATAACTAACATATGGAGAACAATGCACTGGTTCACCAGTAGATGACGGCGTATTGCAGGCACACCCGCAGAAGACAACAGGACAGATAATCAAATAAATTGGCATCTCCAGGAGATGCCCATAGTGTAAAGATGCACCATGGAGCATCTCATTGGAAATGGAAATTCACAAAGAATGTGCAATGTGATACCCAGAGAGAGACTTCCTGAGTATTGCATGCTCACGTTATAGGTCACAGTGACCTTTGCTTGCATTTGTGCAATTGCTACTGAATAGTTTCTTCAAATATAATACAGAGAAAAGACCAAATGATATTAACACTTTCACCATAATGATGATTTGATGGTTTAATGTAAATGTGTAGAAAAAGCGAGGCAAACAGATGTAAACAGCCAAAGCATTTCGGACCGTCATCAGTCCATCAACAGGGCTGTATCTGTATCAATTCTCATTGTATTCATGATTCATCAAGCAAATATCAAACAGGACCAAACCCTGAGATACTAAAAAAGCAACTAATGTAGTCCTGGAAAAATAACAGGAGGTTTCAGGAAACAAAACTGTCAGAGCCTTATCGGGCAGCCCTGAGAACCCATTTCCTGCTCGGATGGCGAAATTCACAAAGAAAACAACGAAAAGTGCCCAGTGTGCAAAGGTGTGCAAATTATGGCAGAAACCAGGTGCACAGGTTTTTGGTGCATCTTTCAGATGCCCACTTTTTTTATGAGCAAATGCTGACATGAGCATCACTTGGAACCAAAAACGTGTGCATCTAACCACATACCCCAAAAAGAGGGCATCTACCCTAAACAGCACAAACAAAGTATTTCAGGCAATTTGTTTAACATCGTCCATTCTCTTTGCTTGTCTTATATGCAAAGTAAGTCTTAGAATATTTAAATGTCTCAGGTGGTAGTTGGAACAAGTTACTTACCTGTAACTGTTGCTCTCCAGCATGGGTCTGGCATGGCAAAGAAAAAATCAGTTTCAGTTTCGTTTCTGAACTGTCTTTCTACTAGTAACCAATCACTGGTCTCTGGGTCATACTGCCCCCAGCCAATGACTGCCCTCTACCTAAGCCCCTCCTCTGGCAGCCATCTTCAGATTTGGTAGCACGTTAAGTGGCAGTAGGACCAAGAGAAGAGCCACAGAGGGGTAGGAGGGAGGGTTCACATATGAATCCATGCCAGACCCATGCTGGAGAACAACAGTTACAGGTAAGTAACTTGTTCCTTCTCCTGCATGAGGTCTGGCATGGATTCACAGGCTCATGAATATAAGCATGCACAGCAGTACACACATGCACAACCACGGGAGGTGGCAAAGCTCAACATTAAGGATTTAATCAACTCAACAATAAGCATCTCTAACCTCCTCACCAGGTCCACCTTCAGGCGACCAGGTTGCGCAGCACTGCCTGGCCGACCCTGGACTCCTCCCTGGAATCCCGGTCGACGCAGTAGAATCTCGTGAAGGTGTGCGTCGACCTCCACGTAGCAGCCCTGCAGATGTCCAGCAGGAGCACACCAGACAAGAACGCTGTGGTAGCAGCAATCGCTCTGGTCGAATGGGCTCTCGGATGGCCGGGCAATGGTCGGTTTGCCAACCGATGACAGTGCATGATGCAGCCGGAGAGCCATCTGGAAATGGAAGCCTTTGAGAGGGCCTTCCCTTGGTTCACAGATCCAAAGTTCACAAACAGTTGTGATGTCTTCCGAAGGCTCTTTGTGCGGTCCACGTAGAACTTCAGCGCTCTCGCTACATCCAGCGAGTGCAAAGTCCTCTCAGCCGGCGACGAAGGTGACGGGAAAAAAACAGGTAACACCAAGGGCTTGTTGAGATGGAAGTCTGACGGCACCTTGGGCATGAAGAAGGGGTGCGTCCTCAGCACCACCCTTGTCTCGTGAAAGGTCAGGTATGGAGCTTTACAGGAGAGGGCCTGGATCTCTCCCACTCGTCGTGCAGAGGTGATGGCCACAAGAAACGCTATTTTCCACGACAGGAACTTCAACGGTGCCGAATGCAGAGGCTCGAATGGCGGCCCCATGAGCCTGGTCAGCACCACGTTGAGCTCCCACGCCGGGACCGGAGCCTTCACCGGCGGGAACCTTCGGAACAGTCCTTTGTCAAACTCCTTCACCAGGCGATGGGACCATAGCAACGAGCGCCCCAGAGTTCTGGTGTAGCGGGAGATAGCCGCCAGATGCATCTTGATGGAGGCATGCGCCAGCCCTGCCTTGGCCGACGATAGTAAGTATGGCAGCACTTGAGGGGCCGTAATCCGCAGAGGGTTAATCTTCTGTGCAAGGCACCAGACAGAGAACCTCTTCAATTTGTGTCCATAGCACTTGAGAGTCGAGGACGCCCTGGCCTTTGCAAGCACCTCCTTGCAGTCTGCCGGGATATCGTACCCTCCGAACTCTAGTGCTGCAGGAGGCAGGCCTGCAAGTTCAGCGACCCCGGGTTGTGGTGGAGGATGGCGCCTCCTTCCCTGGCGAGAAGATCTGCGTCCGTCGGCAGTTTGACTGGGGGGGGCGCTGACATGTCCAGAAGGTCCGCCAACCAGATCTGCCTCAGCCACACCGGTGCAACGAGGATCATCCTGCACCGGGACCGTCTGAGTTGACTGATGAGTCGGAGCAGCAACGGCAACGGTGGGAACGCATACAGGAACAGGCCGTCCCAGGGGAAGGAGAAGGCATCTCCCATGCTCCCCGGCTGGGGAAACCTGCTGGCGAACCTCCGGCACTTGGTGTTGGTCGCCGCCGCGAACAGGTCGATCTGGTGATTGCCCCATCGCCGGAATAGAAGATCCACTTGATCCTGCCGCAGCTCCCACTCGTGGCACGAGTGCAGCTCCCTGCTGAGTGAGTCGGCAATGGTGTTTTTTATTCCAGCCAGATGGAAGGGTACCAGAAACATCCCTTGGGTGACGGCCCAGTGCTACAGATCCTGGGCTTCCTTGGATAGGGCTGGGGACCTGGTGCCTCCCTGCTTCCGGATGTAGAACATCG
The DNA here is from genome assembly GCF_040938575.1 of Ambystoma mexicanum. Taxonomy (NCBI): domain Eukaryota; kingdom Metazoa; phylum Chordata; class Amphibia; order Caudata; family Ambystomatidae; genus Ambystoma; species Ambystoma mexicanum. The sequence goes on from NC_090922.1 coordinate 96,930,685, forward strand.
TGGTGGTGTTGTGGGTGAAGACCCTTACCACCTTACCCTTGAGGGATGGAAGGAACGACCTCAGGGCCCAGAACACAGCTTGGAGCTCCAGGACATTGATGTGTAGCGACCTCTCCTCCGGGAGCCAAAGGCCTCTTGCGTGGAGATCCCCGGTGTGTGCTCCACATCCCTTCAGGGAGGCATCCGTCGTCACCGTTTCCTGATGTGACAGGATCTGGAAGTCCATGCTCGCCACCAGATGCGCGCGGGTGCCCCACCACCGGATCGCTTGGCGGAAAGTCTCGTTGAGTGAGATTCTGTCTTCGAAGCTGCCTGCCGCTTGAATTCAACGGGCGTCGAGGAACTCCTGTAGCGGTCGCATTCGCAGTCTGCACAGGCGCACAAGGTAGATGCACGAGGACATCATGCCGAGCAAGGACTTGATGGACCTCACCCTGGCCTCGTCCATGGTCAACAGCCGTTGTACCTTGCCCAGGATGGCCTTTGTCCTTTCCTCCGAAGGAGAAGCAAATCGCGCAACTGTGTCGAGTCTGGCTCCCAGGAACAGGGCGACTTGCGACAGTACCAAGTGGGATTTCGCGAAGTTGATCGAGAATCCCAGATCCGTGAGCAGTTGGATGGTCTTCGCTGTGTGATCGACGGCGAGTTTTCTTGACTTTGCTCGGATGAGCCAATCGTCCAGGTAGGGGTAGACGTGGATCCCCTGCAGGTGCAGCCGTGCTGCCACTGGTGCGAGCCACTTTGTTAACACCCTGGGAGCCGACTTCAATCCAAAGGGAAGGGCCTTGAACTGATAGTGTTGCCCTTGGACCACAAATTGCAGGAATTTTCGATGTCCTTTTAGAATGGGGATGTGAAAGTAGGCATCCTCCAGGTCCAGTGATGAGAGGAAGTCGCCCTCCTCCAGCTGTCCCAGCACGTGCTGGAGGGTGACCATCCGGAACTTCTGGGACTTGATGTACTTGTTTAGATGACGAACGTCCAGGTGGGTTGCCAACCACCGGTCTTCTTCCGGACGAGGAAGTAGTGCGAGTACACTCTGGAGCCCCGGAGCCTCTTTGGGACGAGCTCGATGGCTCCCGTTCTTAGAATCGCCCGTACCTCCAGCAGCAGTTGAGGGACTTGGTTTTCCTTCCTGGCCACGGGTAGAATACGGGGACACTTCTTTAGGAATTCCAGAGTGTGCCCGCGGGCCAGGGCATCCAGCATCCAACGGCCAGTAGAGATGGACTCCCACACGTGGACGAATTTTGCCAGCCGGCACCCCACCGGGGTGCTCAGGTGGGGGCCCGACGCTTCGGCCGGTTCAATCCTGCTTCATCGCGGCCTTGAAGCCTTGGCCTCTTTGGCGACGACGATGGGATCCTCCTGCTTTGCTGTGTCCTTTGAAGGCATCCGGAGACGAGGAGCGGTCCGCTTGGCGGTACAACGAGGAATTGCCATCGAATGCTTTGGAGGCACCTTTGTTGCCTCCGGAGTGCTGAAAGGACGGCTGTCGTCGTTGAAGAACCCCCAAGGCCCGAGCCGTCTCGGTGTCCGCCTTGATGGCCTGCAGTGACTCGTCAACTGTCTTGCCGAACAGGTTGTTCCCGTTGAAGGGCATGTCCAGAACCCTGGTCTGCACTTCCTGGTGGAAGTCAGTGGCCTTAAGCCAACCGCGCCGGCGAAGGGAAACGCCGTTGCCCATCTGACTCAAGCTGGTGTCGGCGATGTCCGTGCCCACCGTAATGGCGTGGTCCGACGCCACCTCTCCTTCCTGTAGGATTTCCAGGGCCTCAGCCCACTTGTCGTCCGGGAGGAAGTCTAGCAGGGGAGCGATCTTAAACCAAAGCTCCCTGTCGTAGCGAGCCACAATAGCGGGCGCTTTGGCTGCTTTAATAGTTGTTGCCGCCGACGAAATGACCCGTCGTCCCATGGCATCCAGTTTCTTTCCCTCGGCGTCCGGAGGGGAAGTTGAAGTTGAAGCCGTCGCCCCTGCCGCATACTTCTTGGCTGCTGCGGAGACCACTGAATCCGGGGATGGCTGCGCCCTGAGGCACATGGGAGCGGAATCCGGGACCAGTATTTCTTCTCATACCGGTCTTTCTAGCCGGAGCCGTGGACAGGTTCTTCAGGAGCACCAATCCCTCGTCCAAGATGTCGCCCAGTAACGGGACCGACAGGACAGTCTTCCTCTTGGCCTCCCACCGTTGGTAGAGGAATCCTTCCTTCTTTTGTTCTTCGGGGCAGAGCCGGAACAGCTGAGATGCCCTGGGGATCATGGCGTGGAAGGAGCCAATTTCATCGGGAGGGGAAGCCCGAGCGGGTGGTGATGGAAGGTCCATTCCGTCGTCGTCACCGTCGTCATCAGTCCCCGTCGTCGCCGTCTCCGTTCCTGTCTCATCTCTCGGGGGAGGCTGCGAAGGCTGTACAGGCTGGAAAGGAGGAGGGGACGAGTTCTCCTCTGCTTTTTCGGTGGGCTTCCCGACCGTCCAGGCTCCGCTGGATCGTCCACTGGGGTAAGGGCAACCTTGTCCTTATATCCACACACAAGGCCTGAATTGCCATCAAGATCGCTCCCGAGTGGTCTTGTCGCATAGGCACCGGTTGCGACGGGAGCGACAGGTGGGGAGTAGGATCCTCCGTCCCCTCCACAGCCCACGGTTCCTCGCCCGCACCGCCGTCGCTTTCTTTGTCCGCCTCGTCGGGATCCTTCTGTAGGTCCGGACCTCCTCGAACTTCTTATCCAGGATCTTTGCGATGCCAGCCAGCTCCTCTTCAGGGGTGGTATCTGTGTCTGTAATGGCTACTGCCCGCCCCCTCTTTCTCCGCCCGGGGTTTCATTGGGGTCTTATTGATAGGCTGAAAAGAGGATTCCCTCCGCGGTGGCAGGGAAACTTTAGGCCCAGAGGTCGTCTGCACTAGGATAGCCTCCGCAGGCTTCGCCAGGGCCACCACAATTCCCTCGATCGAGGCCTTAGCCGGGTGAGTCAGGGCCTTCACGACTTTGGGCACGCCTGGGGCCTTCACCTTGGGGGGGAGGGTCACCGCCTCGCTCCCCCTCGGCTGTCTCCGTCGGGATCGACCGCGACTTCTCCCGAAGCTTACCCGGGTTCTCCGGTTTCCTCTTCCCCGAGCCAGAGCGTTGGCTCGTGGTTGATGGCGACGGTGATAATACGCCCTGCCTGGCAGCCGAGGAGCCCGACTGATCGGCGCTCCCGGTGCCTGTGGACTTCCGTTGCTTTGCCTTTTGTTGGGCTTCCGTCGCCGGAGCGCCCTCAAAGGTCTTAGAAGACCGCTCAGACTTATTCCTCTTCTCACCTGCTGCTGGGCTCTTCCCCATTCAGCCAGTTGGCGAGTCGAGTACGACGATCCCCCATCGTTCGTTCGGACATGTTCTTACAAAACGCACAGTCCTTCTCCACGTGCGATTTGTAGTCGTGAAGGCAGTAGAGGCACCAAGAGTGCTCATCCTCCGTAAAGACGTTCTGAAGTCCGCATCCAGGGCAGCTCCTGAACAGCTTGGATCCAACAGGCGTCATGCTTCCCTTGTCCTGGGCCATGTCCACGCAGGGTAGGACTCAAAGATCTTCTGGAATCCTCTGAGAAGTGGAAAACACGACGAAAAAGTGTCCTTGAGGGGCGTAGAAAAGTCAGAAAACGGGTCCCCGTTAATCGGAAGTAGAGTCGATGGAGCTTGAGGCTCGATTGACCAAAAATATAAGTGTAAACTCTTCGAAAAAACACAAAACGCAGTAAAAGCTCGAGAGCTAAAGCACAATGACTCCCAACACTTGAACGTGCAGTAAAAATCTGATGATGGCTGCCAGAGGGGGGTCTTAGGTAGAGGGAAGTCATTGGCTGGGGTCAGTATGACCCAGAGACCAGGGATTGGTTACTAGTAGAAAGATAGTTCAGGAACGAAACTGATTTTTTCTTTACTGAGGATTCCCAGCCTGACGACGGGGAATATTCATGAGCATGTGAATCCATGGCAGACCCCATGCTGGAGAATTGTCATGACCTTCAGGAATGCCGTAGAGCGATGTCTATGATTGTGTTGATGTAGAGTAGGATTATGCATTTAATTCATAACCATGATTTCTAGACAGGCACATGCAAAGTGTTCTGCTTCCTAATGTCCTCTCACTCCTGTAAGAGTTCTATAGCTGCAGTGGCATGAGGGCCACATGGGTGTAATCAATGGCAACACAAATGCAAAGTTCCCAGCTATGTTGTAAAATGCACTCAATAATCCTGCCCTGGCAGTTGCATAACAAGGCATACATATATATATATATATCCTGGCAGATGTAAGTATCATGTTGAAGACCTTGCATAAGGCTGTGAATGTGAGGATTACGTTAACACCACCTTGATGCCACTGGTGATCTGGAAGGATCCTTTGGAAAAGAAACACTGGGCTGATAGTACTGACTACTGGTGTTATGGCATGGGCTGCCGTGGGTGTGGTAAGGGCCTCCTATCACTGACTCCCCATCTCCAGCATGATATGGGATGGAAAGCGGTACCTCTAGGTGACCTCTTCATCTGCAAGTTGAAATACAGTGATCCTCCCATATATCACCTGTGACACACTTATCTAGCGTTTATGTTTTTTGAGACACCAAGCGGTGTCCCACCCACTAGTCCTCTGGGACTTGCCATCCAGGTGGCCAGGACACGGCCATCGCTTTTGGATCCAGTTGCTGGGGGTGGACCAGTGCGGGAAGATCACCTCAGTGAGGGGTCTTTGGGGAGTGGGGGTAAGATAGCCTATGGTGAAACATGTTATTCCCCCCTTTCCCGTAGATCTAACCCATCCTATTTCATAGGATTCCCGATGTCCCACCCCTCCCCCCCATTTCCACACAAACACTGAGCCGAAGAAGAGGGTGACAGAGTAACAATACTGACTCTTATACATCGCATTGGACATGTCCCGCTTAATTGGGTCAAAGTCAGGCACTTGACTCTAAGTGCATACATCTGATACCAATTAGCTTTCCTCACACGGATAAAAGAAGGAAAACAGAGACACTTTGAGCAAAGTGGAACACGACTAAGAGCAGAACTTTCGGGGTGAAGGCGAACCTATTGGAGCAGAGCAATGGACCGAGGGACAAGAGCCACAGACAGAGAACCCCAGGAGTTCCCTGCAGGAGGCCGTTGCCTACAAAAGGCTGCGAAAGATACTTGGAGAAGGACAAATCCCAAACAAGAAAGCTGCAGTGTGTTCCAAAGACGCCAGCATCCCTCCCGGGTGAATGGTAGAGTTGGGGAGGCAAGGCCAAGCATGTAGTACTGACCTTGACTCGCAAATTGGAAGAAAGTGAAAGACATGAAAGAAATGCACACAGTAGGTGAGTTGGCAAGCGACGTGAGAGACCAGTGTGTGTTAAAGAAAGAGTGAAGTGGCAACATATCACATCACAAAATTGAAGGATGCACATGTGTGGATGAGATGCGAAGAAAGTCAGACCTGCAAATGAACTTTGAAGTAATGAGTACTGGAAAGTCAGCGATACTCAATAACGGTGTGGTCTGGCGAAAGAAAGTAGCCCACTCAAAAGACTATGTGAAAGGTAGAAGGCTGTCTTGATAAAGTGAATGAACTGTAAAAGCAAGCTGATTGAAGTTAACCCCAAGAGAAGGGGAACATGAAAGGTTGCACTTTGAACTGTGACACAAAATACAGTAAACTACCCAGACCAGAAAAAAAGCACTGGGTGAATAACATAGGAGTGTGAGTTGAAAGCTGAAAAGTCGAAGTGGTCCTGCGGAGGTCTGTCACAAAAACCACGCACATTCGAAAGTCTTCGACATCAGGAACCTGTCTGAGCCCAACTGAGGGAGACCGGAAGTATAGTAAGTTAGGGGAAAGGAACCCCTCAAAGATATGAGTTAAGCTTGGGGAAGGGAACCCCTGCCAGTGTTGTGAACTTTTGCCGTGAAAGGTCTGAGCCCGACAGAGGGGGACTGGCGTGAACTTGTGCTGTGAAAGGTCTGAGCCCGAAAGAGGGGGGCCGACATGAACTTGTGCTTTGAGAGGTCTGAGTCCGACATAGGGGGACGGCTGTGAACATTTTGTTAAACTGTGTTTGTGGAAAATGGAAAACAAGACTTTAACGTGCAAGGACAGACGGGCCACGATCCACGTTCTGAACTATCTTATATTAAGAGCCTGAGCCGGAGTGTGTGATCTTGTCTACAGGGGCCACATTACCCCATGCTGTCCAACCTGTGGAGGAGAGCTGATTAAGACACATTTATTCTTTTGAACACTGACTTTCCTTCACATACATATATTCCGTATCACACGTTTTGTACTAGGTATAGGGCAGGCATTAGATTAGTATAGGCATTTTTTTTTATTTGACAGACACAACTAGGAATGTTTGTTTATGATTTGATGGTCGAGACTACTCCCAACCTAGCTATAGGGCAAAGGAGGAGTTTCGCCAACCCCATTGAAAAATGTTTTGATACTCTAATAATTTATTAATGTTACAGTTTATAAATACATTTTTCATATAATTTCATATTATATAAACATATTCGAACAAGAAACTATTTAAATATTCAGAATTAATACTCATAATACTTACTAAAACCATATCAAAATACCTAAAATACAATACATACACTAAAATATATACCATGAGACATTATCCTGTGTGCACCTATGAATATCCCTTCTACATACAATTCCCTAAGCCACTTACTATACATGAGAATACTTCCCAAGCACTACAGTTGTATTAATAGAGATACCTAATCGTCTCTCAATCACTAACCACACATTATACATTGCTATTAAGCATTTCAAATTTGTGGAATTCAGATTCCGCCACCAGAATATTTCTTCCTTTATATGCTCTATATTATGTACATATTTACCATAATGTCTTTTGTAGGTATTTGTCATTCTCGGGCAGCAGGTCAACACATGTTGCCCTGATTCAATTGTTTCTTTGTCCTCCCATAATCTACAGCATTGCTCCTCATCAGTTAGTTTATTTATTACTCCAGTGTTTTTCAGAACTGGCAGATAATTAATCCTAATAAGTAGAATAAATCATCTCAGTCTAATACCTGGACATAAATTTAAATACTGTTTAGGCTTTTTGTGTGTATAGAGAATGTACTTCACAAATTGATATTTGTTCAGTTGTTCAAGGTGAGCATAGTTATCTCTCCAGTCAGCCAAGTCAATTTTCCTTGACAGAGCAGATTAAACTGCTGGGGACAATTTACCCTGGCGACAACAGCTCCAGTTTATAGTGTACAAGAAACTCTCAAATTGTACCTGTTGAGTCAGTGTCAAAATTGCGATATCATGCCTCACTTACAGTGTGTCGTACAACCTCCCCACATTGTTCTGCAGACATGCCTCATCCTTTGGAGATCAGATTGTGATAGGATCCCTTCCTCAGGTGAGAAGGGATGGCACGTAAGCACAATGTTGAACCATTTCCTTTCTTGCCACTGAAACATATCTCCCCTCTGGTGGCATGAATTGTCTTCCCTGACCTGGAAAACTGCTGCCTCCTATGGGCACTGAAAGACGTCTGGGAGACCTCTGCGGGATCCTCCAGAGACCCTCTTCACAGGTCACATCACTTAGCAGGGGGGCTTTCACTGCCCTAATCTACCCCAATCTGCAATATGCTGGTGACTTTGACGCACATAACAAACTGAATGATTGTGCCACAGTTTTTGGAGTAACTAGTATAAATAGTTTTATGTTAGGGTAAATGTTGATGAAATAGGAAAGGTTTCTATACCTATATCTTGGCATAAGCATAAAGGTACTGTAAGAGAAGTGCTTAATGCAAGCTGAGAGAAGGCACAATTTGCTGTGGTCTGTTACTGTCTCAGTAGGGTACTTAATCCCTGTCTGCCGCCTAAACACAAAAGCTGGTGGTGTGGTCTCCAAGGATGCCAGGTACTGCCTCAAGCCTCTTGATGCTAGATCCATGGGCAGCATGGACCGAAACCCCTGGCTCTCCACACCATTCCATCATTGAGAGGCAGGGAATTGCCACATGGTAGCCATTATGTAGTACTTTCCCATTAGTATATTAGAACCGGTACCGCCAAGATATAATACAGTATACTTTGTGGCAAGACGTATGCTTAGACATCTTTAATTAGATAGCAATCACCATTACCGAAGGTGCATGCTCCCGATCGAGTACTTGCTATTTGCACCTCAGGGCTCCCTCCAGGATGCGAATAGTTTAAACATTTTCTATTGGAACCGCCCTATTTTGTTGGGAGCTTGCCCCCTTAGGTTCTTTAGGAGTTATGCATAACCTGCCGTAAGCTTTGAACTTGTGAGAAGGGACAACAAAGACTGGGAATATGTCAAGATAGATATGCCAAGTAGGCTTAATTAAGAGTGGTGACATACCTTGCTTTAGACTAGGGAGTGCCCAACCCTATACCTAGCTACCAAAGTCCACAGGTTAGCCCTTCTTGTGATTGAAAGAGATCAATTTTACTAATGCAGATGTGAGTGTGCTCAGTAGGCTCTTGTTTACATTGAACCCATTTGTTTCAAATACATTCAAACCATATTGCTCTGAGACAAAAACTGATTATATCCCAAACATTATTGCATGTGTTCTGTTCTTTCACCTTGACTCAAATGTGTTAGAAGTAGGATGAGACAAGACCTGTGAGACATGGTGCGATTCTCACCATGGTTAAGACAATTTCATTTCACTAGTATTATGTACAGCTGCAGGTAAGCAATAGCTTTCAGAGTACTGTTTAGAAGACACTCTGGGAGGCCCTGTACAGCACTAAGTTTCATGTTACTCTTTGATAGAGATAGCTCAAAGAGATTCCAGGAGGATGTGCACACACACACACATTAGCTAGTTGCAAAAGAACACAAGAACTGCTCACTGACACCTAAAAACAACTGACATGAACAGCCATGAAAATAAAGATGGAAGCCACAGCTGCATTGAAATGAATGGAAGGCCCTGGAAAGGCTCAAAACACAGGGAGAAACCTGACACAAGGATTTCCCTAGAAACGCAGACAGAGCCGGCAGTGCAGTTATTTTGTCTAACCCTGGTTGTCCCGGGAGGGTAGCTCTGCGGCAAGTGCTGCCTTGGAAACAAGACGACACGAAGCAACACAGGTTCAATGCCGGGGTCCACGCTTAGAAACCTCTGGGTACTAAGCGCGTTATAAATACACAACTAGACATATCCTGTAACAGCGCCTCGATGCCCCCGGGCGGTGACAAAATAAACCCTTCCAAGGATGCTGGGAAAGTGTTTCGAGTAAACAGAAAAGATAAAATCCCTGCAAGGGCTGGGAGCTGAAACTCTACGGTCCCTACACACGTGATCTGAACCTGGGGAACAAGGCCCATTCGTCCGAGGCAGGCAGAAACTGTTGTTCCCATCAATCGAAAGACAGAAGATGCAAATACGTAACATAGCATGATGTTGGAGGCTGGAATGTCCTTGGCTCAGGGCCAGAGGAGACAGAGAAGTGGTAACCTTAGTGGGAAACAGGCAGTATCCTGAGGCCATTCTCTCCACCCATCATTGTGCTCACATGCTGGTAATTTTCCCAAGCTGTGAAAGCCAATTCTGGCCTCTTGTGGGTGGTCCTACGCAGAGCTACCCAATATGTGTATATCTGCCCATACTGTTCACCCAATCCCATCTCATCTAAGGTCCAGGAATGTAACTTTTGGTTGTGATGTCACATGACATAAAACCATGTTCCCAACCTGTAATGAGTAAAGTGTGCATTGGAAGCTGTAGCAATCTGTGTGCCTATCACTGCTTTTGAAAATGTATTAATAAAAGCAGTAATTTGTCAAATTTCTGCACTCCTCCGTTTCTTGGGCATGGGGAATTTCCCTAGAAGCTGACCTCTGGTTGGTCACTCTGCTTCAAATTGTTCCTATGAAACATTACTTTTTCATGGAAGCTCTGTTGACTAAATCCTGTAAGCCAATCATATATAGCCAGACAGGTGTTACCTTTCCAGATTTTCAAAATTATCTTCTACCCTTATAATAATGAGCAGAGGACAAATTCTCTCTGACCCCACTACAGGATCCAGAGGACTTCGTTGTGACAGTTAGGGTTATGACCTTACGCATTAAGTCACCAATTCTGGTAGCTAATTCTTGTTAACACTGCCACCCTGCTACAAGCTCAAAAGAGGCACACTAAGTGCCCGCTCCCTGCTTCACAGGCTCAGCAATATTTATCTCCAGCAGCCCCATATTTAAACATCCAGAGGAGGAGGGGGTCTAAAACGTGTGAAATATGTATCTGTGTTGTATGTAATTCAGCTTCTGATCCAGGTGAGAGAGAATTGTTTTCTAGGATATCTTTCACATTCCCATCTTCTAGGGCCATAATGAGCTCCAAATCCCGACCCTGGCTCCAGCAATCATATCCCTCCCCACTATTGGTTGTGTTTACTAACTTATAAAGTGAACCAATGTAGAGAAGGAACCGAGGGAACCCAGTGCAGTGTCTGGCCCAGTAGTGAAAGTAGCTCTTAGTGAGTTCCTCATTCGCCATTAATGCTGTTTCTCAGCTTTATCTAGTTTATTTTCAGATTGAAGTATTCAAAAGCTCAGCATTTCTCCATCTTGCCAGAGTTGGTCCACAATCGTGATTCTGACATGGATCCACGGCTTTCAAACAACTTTCCTGCCATTTATCAGAAACCGTACATTCCCCCAAATTGTGGTAGAGCCCCAACACTTACCCGCGTGTCTTGTTTGTTTGAATACTTCAAGCAAAATACCAACAGCAATCAATGCTGAAAAGCACCATTAGCAGGTATTAGAATAATCAAACACTCCAGTAATAAACTGTGCCCGCATATCTCACATGCCCCTGACCATACTGCAGTGATACCTAGCTGTGAAGGACCTTTACGCATACTTCATAAATTCTGACAGGGTCGCAGAAACTGCTGGGTGAGCCCACGATAGATGGCGAAAGAACATAAACCCCTGCTAACAGGGGAACTGGAGGTGGCTTAGAGGGTATTTAAGCAAGTTGGCACTACAGTCTATAGCGACATTAAACACCAGATGCTTGAGCACATGGGCCATGATCCTGGATTCTACCAATAGAAATTGAGAGGTATTTAACTACTATCCAATGAAGCCCCAAGACAGCTGTCTGAAAGAATCAAGGATGTGATTAACAAATGGCTAGTGAGGAGGCCTTTGAAGAAGTTAAAACTGTTCTCAGGACGGAGCAATTCACTAGATCCCTTCCACTTTGCCGCCAGAGAGAGGATAGCTGGTGGGAGTGGGGGTAAACCCGGGGGCCTGGGACCACTACATTCTCTATAATACAGGCGTTGGAGGAAACATACAGGGATTCCAATAGTTCCCCACACCACCCCAGCCTCATTGGTAAGCAGTACCCTGGATCCTGGAAAAACCTGGTTGCCACTCAGAAATCACATAAGATGATATTGTGGATCACATAGGGTGCCCATTGCTTGCAGACCCAAATCCTCATGGACCCGTCATCCATATAATTATGAGGAGGGGGGTTTTCATAGGTATCACATGCACATTACCTCCAATTAAGGTAGCCGTCAGTTATTAGGACGAAAGTACAAAATGAGAGAAATTACTGTTGAGAGGTCTGCTGGCTGTTGATGGGAAGGAGATGACTAACAATAAATTGGCAGACTGCCGCTTTACTATTTCAGCAAGCAGATCCATGGTGCAGTCCATTGTGTAAAGCTGGTCCCCAGGATAGATGGTAGTTCAAACAATGCTTACCCACTCACCAGCCCCTATCACAACACAGACACAGTTGACACACATTGTACTTACACGCCCCTGTCCTTGTGCCATGCAGGCATAAAACCCTCACAGCAGCAACAGGCAAGTGTGTATGCAAGGTGTTGTACAGCAGAGCAGTTGGCATGGAGGAAAGGGAGGGAGGAAGTGGAGAAGTGAAGGTGTCATAGAGGAGAGGAGGAGGTGAAGGGGAGGGAAGGGGAGAAAAGGGAGGAGGAGAAACCAAATAGAGAGTGTTTCTTGAACAGCAATGAGGAAAGAAGGGGAGAAGAGAAAAAGAGAGAGAGTGGAGCTGTGAGGAAGAGAAAGGGAGAGAAGAGGACGATGGGAGGAAGCAAGAAAGATGAAGAGTGGAGGCAAGGGGGAGAAAGGGAGTGAATGGAAGAAAGAAGGAGAAGCGACAAAATTAAAGAATGGAGGAAATGTGGAGAGAAGTGAGAGCACGGCAAAGAAGAGAAGAACAAGTTACTTTCGTACCTGGTAACGTTCTTTCGATGGGATGTTCCTCGACATATTCCACATCTATGACAGTAATCACCACAGCTGTGCTGCTTAGGAAAATTTTCAGCGTCTGCGTCCTGCGTCGATAAGCCCCTTCGAGGACCTCTTCCGACGGCTGACGTCACCAGATGTTATATGTAGGACGCACGACGCCCGTAGCCTCAGTTGTAGTTTTTTCCCAGAACTTGTGGCACCAATCTTCTGCCAGTATGACTACAAAAAGCCTTGCGGAAACGGAAGCTGCAATCGCATAAGAAATTCTGTAGAGGGGCAGGCTGGGAGGGTGCGATGTGGAATACGTCGGAGGAACATCCCATCGAAAGAACGTTACCAGGTAAGAAAGTAACTTGTTCTTCGAAGGGATTGTGTCCTCCGACGTATTCCACATCTATGACAGACTCCCAAAGTAGTACCAACGTATGGAGGTGGGAAAAGAATTTAGATATTTTAGAATGCCCAATCAAATTGCAGAATAGAGAACTGCCTTACCAAAGGCTAAATCTTGCCCATGGATAGAATCCAGGGAGTAGTGTCTTACAAAAGTATGGACGGAGGCCCATGTGGCTGCTTCACAGATATTACGAATGGGAACACCCCTCTGCAGAGCAGTAGAGGCAGCCACACCCCTAGTAGAATGGGCCCGTAAGCCCTCCCGTAAGGAGGGTCCTTACCCGCCAGACGGTAGCGTTCAGAGATTGAAAAGATGATCCAATGGGACAAGGTCTGCTTAGAAACAGCCTGACCTAAACGCATTCCAGCATATCCAACAAAGAGCTGATCGTCCACTCTGACCCGGGACATGCGTGAGATGTAGAAACTTAAAGCTCTCCTAGGATCCAACCTATGGAGCCACTCCTCTTCCTTACCAGGATGCGGAGGAGGCTAGAACGCCGGAAGAACTACCTCCTGGCTCAAACGAAATTCCGACACAACCTTCGGAAGAAAAGAAGGACAAACCCTAAGGACAACCCTGTCCTTATGGAACACAGTGAAGGGTGGTTTGGCGGAAAGTGCCTGCAACTCACACACTCTGCGTGCGGAAGTAATCACAACTAAAAATACAGTTTTAAAAGTTAACAGTCTCAATGGACAAGAATGTAAGGGCTCAAACAGAGCTCCCATGAGGAACTTTAAAACCAAATTCAAATCCCATCCCGGCACCTGGAAATGTGACGGTGGAAACACATGAGTTAGCCCTTTCAGAAACTGAGAAATCAAAGGGATCTTAAAATAAGAACACTCATCAGACGAGCGCTTAAATATGGACAGCGCCGCCAGGTACCCCTTAATGGTACCCACTTGCACTTGAGGCTATGGGTGTCGTGCGTCCTACATATAGCATCTGGTGACGTCGGCCGTCAGAGGAGGTCCTCGAAGGAGCGTATTGACGCCATCGACGCAGGACGCCGAAAATTTTCCGAAGCAGCACAGCTGTGGCAATTACAGTCACAGATGTGGAATACGTCGGAGGACACAATCCCTTCGAAAACAGGTGTAAGAGAAGGAAGGGCGGTGGAAGGAAGAAATTAAATAGCACAAACTTCAGCCATATAAAAGATCCTTCAGTAGTGGAGAACAAGGAAAGAGGTGGGCGGACTGAAGGCCATGGTTCTAAAGAAAGCCAGACTGGTGTTTGAAATCCTAACCCCATCCAATTGACTACGTAAACCCTAATCACTGCTTTGTTGGTGCAAAATAAAAGAAATGATGAAGTTTAAGATGTCTGTCAACGCCTCAGCTGTGACAGCAGTTGAACAACTTAATAGCCCCACCCTTGAGGAAGCCACCCTAACTGCCAGTGGTCAACAAAGTCCACCTACACCGTACCCCATTAACCTGGGCTCCTATATTGGCTCCAACATTCAAGCCTACTCTTGGAGGGGTAAAGAAGGAAGGTACAGCTGTGACGGTAGCCAGACCCCAACCCGAGGTCCCTCCTGATCCTAGTGGGTTATTACCTTCTAGATCATCCAAGAGTGGAGATGTAAGATTCACTTGAACCGCCCCCACAATTATTCCTTTGCTAAGGGAGGGCATGTTGCTCCCACCTGCCTGTATCTTAGATAGGAGGAGCCCATGGATATCAGACATATGTGACCCAACGCAAATCTGGACTAGGAAGCTGCTTACTGGCAGGAGCACCTTGAGTGGGAAGACAGGGGAGCTGACAAAATCATAGTGGAGATGGTGGCCCAAGGTCCAATGAGAGAGGATTACAGGGTTCATGTATAAGTGGGAGATATACCCGCAGAAGCATGCTTAGATTCTGGAAGCAGGCAGACGGCCTTCACGGCAGATCTAGTGTTTCTTCCACAGGTTCTACCTGGGAAATACATTCAAATCACATGGGTCCATGGGGTAAGGGAGGTTTACTCCAAGGCCACTTTGATATTGATATTTTATTTGTATTGCGCTGGTACACAAGTGTTTCAGAGCGCAACGAGGAAAGGGAGTGGAACAAGGGAGAACAAAACAACAATCTTACTAGGCGCAGTGACATTGAGAATGCGCAAGTGCATGCACTTTGACCTCAAGAACTTCAGGAGCCATATCCATTGAAGTAGCTGTAATGCCTGGCTACCATAACCATTAGTCCTAGGGTCAAATCTCAAAGGGTTCCCCTGAGTAAATGACGCTGACTCATTAAAAAGAGCATCTGAGCCACTACTAAAAGAAGATACCATTTCAGAGAACACCCTTCCTTTCACTGCTTGGTTGAGGGAGTACTAACCTGCGGAAACTCATGGGACCATGTTAGAATGTTCTCATGAATCTATTTCTAGGTTCTCAGAGGTTAGGGAAGACTCTGTTATGTTAGGGGTAAAAGACCAAAGGGGGACCAGGCAGAAGTGGAGGAGGTGTCTGATTAAATCACCTGCATATTGCCCACTGAGGGGGACTGGGAAACCCTGGGGCCGTAAGAAGCACCTGCTTAGTAATACAATCCTTGGAGGAAGAATATGTAGGATTCTCCAGAACTCCCCAAGTTCTTATTAGGGTACCCCAAGGGTTCAGCAGTTGGTCAAGGTACAGCAATCATGCCAGTAGAGGGGCAATATCTTTCAGGGAAAAGGAAAGAGACGGTCCAAAATGTTGCTTAGCCGTTAGCTCTTGTCTCCATAAGTCCTAGAAAGTATGCACATGCCTCCGAAGCAAATAGGTGATTAAGCTAGCTTTTCAGTCCCCTTTCATGAGTGGACACTAAGAGCAGGGTTTACCAAACAGCACACGTCAGGTGCGCAATGCAAGCATGACACACTAACAGGAGTTTAACGTAAATCATGCTGCAACAAGGGAACACACACAAGCCAAGTGTTTGTGTTATGTGGCAGCAGAAATCAGAGAAACTAAATAATTTGCAAACAGGGTCACAGAACGCAGGATCAGCAGGACGTCAAGAAACTACTGTCGCATCCAAATATGACAGACAGACATTTTGCAATCTCGGATCCAAGAGGCAAGGACATAGGCCAATTCCAGTTATTATAAAGCACACAAGACCTGTTCCAAGTGAAATAAAAGTCCAAAATATGGGCATGAGCTGGAATCATTAGGGCAAAAACAGACCAGAGTATTTACTGAGACAATTAATGACAGGTCCTCAATATAAAAAGAGGCATAAACAATCTGAATTGGCAGGTGCTAGGATGGCCGCCTGCAGTGAGAGGTGGATTGTAGTGGCAGGAGAAGGAGAAGAGTTAGAGAATCAGCACTTATGTTGGCTAAGCTAAATAGCTAGAACGCTACAGAAAAGAGGAAGCTAAGATAAGGGAGTCATACTGTAGAACAGACCTGGGTAACAGGAAAGGGTAGATTAAAGAGCTTACTTTGAGTCAGGCTCCAGAAGCTGGCACGAGCCAAGCCTTGAAATATATAACTGAGAACAGCCTCTGCAGGCTTTAGCCGAAATACTGGTGGGAGCTGGCAGGCCACTAACTCAGCTAATGAGTTTCGTTTGACATCTTTGAGAAAACCGTTTTTTCAGAGTGGGTAATCTTACTCAGAAGTACATATTTAGGTGGTTGAACACCTACCTACAAGTACCTCCAGAGGAAAGAGGGGAAGCAACAGGTCTTTCCCCAGCAAAACATCCAAAATACCACTAGCGAAAGAGGGATACAGGGCTTGCCTTGGTAGGGATTTTAGGGACACACACAGCAAGATGTTGGGATTGTTTGAAGTCATGGACGAAAAAAAGATCGATTAGGAAGCAGAGGCTCTCATGATTATTCTATGACTGCTAGTGTTCTGAATTATACTTTGTTGGCATGAAAGCTCCATGGGCTTGTGATTTAGCTATGGGATCAGACGTTGTGCTCAGGACACAAGGTCCTATCACATTTCATTTAGTCACATTTCCCACCCTGACACTGTTTTCAATCAAAACCTCCCTATTATGTTGGCTGAACAGGCCCTCTAGGTCCTTAAGGAGTTTATTCCATCTTGCCTTAATCCTACGACTCATGAAATGTGACTAAGAAGTCAGAAGAAATCTCTATCCAGGGATAACCGATTGCTGCAAGCTAGGGTTGAAAACAAAGGAAGATCTACCATAGAACGACTAGGGGTTAGCAAACTCTTACACCTGCCCATTGGAGTAGACCAACTGGTGGTTGAGAGTGATCAATAGTACTGATACAGATAGGACTGTGACTAGTAGGCTGTCATGTTAATGCCGAGCCCTTTTTATTTGATTACCTTTACCCTGTATTGTTCTCAGAATAAAACTGTTCATATCCCAACCATATCGTACAAATGTTCTGTACCACAGCCACATGACATATGAACAATAGTACCTCTCATACCACTCCCCCTCCCCACATGCACATCCCTCCACCCTACTCCACCAAAACAACATCATCATCAAACAGGCACTCACCAATCCCTCAAATTACAAAAGCCCCACAGCAACCACCAAAAAATATGGTTCAACAGTTCCCTCCTCTCCTTAAGCAGGAAGCCAGATGGCTGATAAATGAACCCATGCCTCTCAACCAGGCCACCCCTCAGACATTCCGGCAGCAAATACAAAACAGCCATATGTAATGCGAAAGCCATGCATTACCTCCAAGAACTCCACAACGCCACCAATCATACCCAGAAACTATTCAACATCAAGTACCTCTCCAAACCACCATTTACACCTTCTGTACCCCCATCCACCTCCCTCGCACACTACTTCAACTACAAAATACACATCAGGGCAGCCCTCCCCTCAGTTCTTCCACTCACACACCCCATTCCCAAACATTCCAACACATGGGACCCCTTCAACTCAATCAACACTGACACCCTCATCACTCTCACTGCCAAAACAAAACCTGCACACTTCCTAAATGATGGATGCCCATCTCAAGCTGTATCCAATTTCATCACCACCATAGCTCCTCACTGGCTCAACATCATCAACTCCTGTCTCTCACATTGTACTATCCCAACTGCACTCAAAACTGGACAAATCTCACTCCTCCTCAAAAATCCATATCTCATACCCACATTCCCTGAAAAATGTAGCCCCATCACTATCCTACCATACCTCGGCAGAATCATGGAACGCTTTGTCACTACCCAACTGCAACAATACATAATCACAAACAACTTATTCAACCCCTTGCAATCTGGCTTTTGACCTAGACACTGCAGTGAGACTGCTACTCTTCACATCCTCGATGATCTCCACAGCATCACAGACAAAGAACATACAATACTACTCGTACTCCTCAAGCTCTCTGCAGCCTTCAACACCACTGACCACACCATTCTACTAGACATCCCAGTCCACACAATGAATCTCTCTGGTACCATACTCGACTGGTTCACCTCCTTTCTCACTGACAGGATACACTTTGTCTCCATGCACCCTTATTGATCAGAACCCTGTCAAGTTTGGGGTCCCGGAAGGCTCCTCCCTACCTCCTCTCCTCTTCAACCCATATGTTGAATCCCTTGGACAGACCCACACTGCAGATGTCAAACAAATACACTTCCAAATGTCATCCCTATCACAACTCCACACCCTCAAAACCTGTCTCTCCACCATCACCAACTGGATGGCCACCAAC
Organism: Ambystoma mexicanum; assembly: GCF_040938575.1. Taxonomy (NCBI): domain Eukaryota; kingdom Metazoa; phylum Chordata; class Amphibia; order Caudata; family Ambystomatidae; genus Ambystoma; species Ambystoma mexicanum. The sequence goes on from NC_090922.1 coordinate 96,949,045, forward strand.
TTCCTCAAACTCAACCCTTCCAAAATAGAATACCTCCTCACCTCCAAGGTACAAACCCAACCTCACTGCCTGGATCCAAGCACTCACCATGGACAACCCAAACATATCCCTCTCCACACATGTCAAATCCCATCAAACCCCACCTTTTGTTCACACATCACATAGCCACTGTCGCCAAAACATGCAATCTACAACGACACCTCTTACGTAAAATCAGACATACCCATCCTCCTGACGACTTCCACATCACAGTCCAAGTGCTGGTTCTCTCTAAGCTGGACTATGGAAATGCTTTCCTCGCTGGACTCACCAACCGCACCCTTGGCGCTCTGCAAGCCATACAAAACGCAACAACCAGACTCAACCTCCACCTACCCAAACATCCACACATCACCCCCCCTCTTACCCAGCTCCACTGGTTCTCTATAGCCTAGAGAATTGCGTTCAAAGGACTCTGCGTTGTATTCAAAGCCTTCCACCTCAAAACTCCATGATACCCTCATGACAAACTCAAACCCATCATCCAGAAAAACACCAGACAAGCCAGCCAACACCTTCAACACATACCACTCTGCAAACTCACATGCACCCAAAAACAAGCATTTACCCACTGGGCACCCAGGGCATGGAACACCCTACCTCTTTACATATGCACTGCATCCTCCTTTACCACTTCCAGAAAGATCGTCAAAACATACATGTTTCCCCACACATAACCCTGCCCACTGCAATCACTTGTCTATCCTGAACTTCCTATACTGTCTTGAAAACATTTTGTAATTTCTTTTTCCAACTCCCTCCTATTCAAACTTTGAACAATTTGAGGTGCTCCGATACCCTCTGGGCAGGGCCACCGGTAAACAAAAATTCAAATAAAATTAGATTAAATTAGTGGAAAATATGGTTCTGAGTCTTTACTGATTGGATGTGTTCTAGCTATACTGGTATATCATCCACACACATTTGATTTACCTCGCTGCGTTGATTATGCTCTTGGGTGTGCAGCGGATCAGGCAGGGGTTCCCGCATACTTGACTGTGGTGGAGGGCTAGACAGCATTGATGCTGCATAGCCTTTGTTGGATTCTTGTAAAGGAAGGGTCTTGGTGGAGTAGTACTTTGCACAACGGTTCTGGGAGGCCAGGACTCGGCCTCCTTCAAGAGTTGTGCCATGTGAGAGGTAAAGCCACTAGAAGTGCACTGTGTGTAGGCGGTGGAGTCAGCACAAGCATCTTTAATATGCATTTGCATTTACTAGCATGTTTGAGACTTATGACACTTCTTTATATCAGCTCTTGTTAGTTGGATGATTATGTCCATTGATCTTCGAAAATAAAATATTCTGTATTTTAGTCTTTTTCTTTTTAATCTTTGATGTTTGTTCAGTAATATACATTATTCAATTGACATATTTTGCATTCTGCTTGAAAACCTTTGTTTTTGGTTATTTTACTGCATAAACATGTGCGTGCCTTTGAATGCTTTGGGATAGCTTATGTGCTAATCTCCTTGTTAAAGATTCACATTGAGTTTACATGCACATATGCAGACAATCTTAGTTTTGTTTAACAATTAGCATAAATTACTTTAGGATTCTCTTGTTTCTTTTAGTCAATAGCTTCTGAAATAAACATTGAGACATTAGAACCATGTCAATTATTTATCATGTAAAGCACTATTTATTTGCTCTTGGACCTATGAACCTTTTTATTCATCACTGCATTTTTACCAAAATCTTAAAATAAGTCATGCAATTTCAAATTTTTAATAATTTCTTTCCAATCTCTGTGCAGATTTTCATACATGCATGAAGCCTTCTATTGTGCCCTTTTACCTGTTTAATCTCTTTTGCTCTTTTTCAATATGTTTTCTCAGAAGGTTTTGTTGCTTCAGTCACACACTGATTGAGAATTGTCCTTTTTCCTCCTTGTATTTGTATTTGTATTTATTTTAATTTATATAGCGCTCTAATCCAAGGTGCTTTACATGAGGAACAAGAAAATACAACAAGCAATACATGGCATTAAATCTAAACCAGAAAACAGTACAAGGAACAATTTGCATTATTTATGAGGTTAATTGCAAATGGAGAGGGACCAGGGCGAGAAAGGGGGGTAGGAGGTGAAAGTGGAGGTGGCTTCAATGGAGAAAAGGAAGAAAAGAAGCTAATGGGGTGAGTGGAAGAGATAGGATTTTAGGGAAGTGCGAAATGAAGGGTAGGAGGTAATAGAGCGGATGGGGGGAGGAAGGCGGTTCCAATGGAAAGGAGCGAGAAGTTGGAAGGTGCAGAAGTGGGAAGGGGCACAGAGTGAAGGAGGAGAAGAGAGAAGGAAATGATCTGCACAGCGGAGAGAACGAGAAGGAGTATATAAATTAACAAGGGAGGATAGGTAGGGAAGGGCAAGACAATAGAGGGCTTTGAGAACTAGGCAGAGGAAGTTGAATTTGAGCTGGGAGTGAAATGGAAGCCATCCTAAAGAGTTAAGGGAAGAGGAGATTGAGTTGTGAGATGAAAGAAGGCAGAGGGAGCGGATGGCAGAGTGGTAGATGGATTTGAGGGGGGAGAGGTGAGAGGAGGGGAGTCCGAGGAAAGGAGTGGAGCAGTAGAAGAGTATGGAGAAGATGAGGGAGGAGATTAGGAGTTTAGTGGCATGAAAGGTTAGGAAAGGGAGAATTTTACGGATGTTGTAGAGGTGGAGGCGTCAAGATCTGGCAGTTAGAGAGATGTGGTTAGATAGAGAGAGGTGGGGGTCAACGTGGAGACCAAGGTTGTCGGCGTGAGGAGAGAAGGGGAGTTGGGAGGGGGAAAGAGAATGAAAGGAGGAAGTACTGTTGAAGTATTGTCGAAGTACTTTACAGATTAGTGCTGTATGTCACAGAGTATACCGATTAGGTACACAACACACGACAAGGCATAACAAGTTTCACAGGAGATTTATTGGAGAGAAAACAAAACAAATTTGACAGTGCAGGTAAAAATGAATGGCTAATGGATGTGTAAGGGATCTTGTGAAGGGGTAAGTAAAAGGATGCATTTATCCAGCAAAGGGGCAACTTTCAGGGTCTGCCCCACTTTGCTCCTAATCAGTGGCAGAAGGAATCTAAATGTGTCAGGTTAAAGTCTTTCTCTGTCGCACACCAAATGCAAATGCTCCCGTGTTGCAATCCAATGCTGTCCAATAAAACTGTGCTTAGGCCCTAATCCACAGTTTGTTGATGTGTCCTGACCTTTGTCTTCGGGCTGCATTTTTGTTCAGGGTTCCAAGGATGTGTCTATAATTCAGACCCTTTGAAGCCTACCAGTCCCATTTTGGTAACACTCTCTAAGCCTCTCCCAGTACTTATGGGTATTGTTTGATCTTCCTGCTGCTCTCGCAGGGTCTGGGCAATAGACTCCCTGCTCTAGAGTTCTAGTCCCTAAGGTAAGCTACCTGCCCCCATGTTAGGTAGAGATCTGCTCTGAAACTTATTGGTGTGGAAGAACCTCCCTGATCTTTATCTCTCTAGGTGTCACCTGACCTTTTCTAAACTTTGCAGGTTGAATGGGTCTATGTGATGCTGGAAATGCATCGGAGGGACAGGGCCTCCGTATCCTTGTCCTTTACTGCTTTTTATCATGTGTTCTGTGGTAATTTCCGCGCAGGAGTTCATGTGGGACTCCTGGCAGTGCAGCTCTCTCTTTTGGTTTGGTGTACAGACCCATGGGATACACTTATGGCACCCATGGGTGGGGTACAGCCCTGTGCCCCTAGTGTATGTTTTTGGGCAGCTGTGTGTGACCCACAGAGCAGGGTACGGGCTGGTGTCAGCTCTGTACTGAATTTGACAGGTGCCCCGAGTATCCTCCATTTTGGGATACCCAGGCCCTGCCATTCAAATCAGTTGATTCCTGATAGGAGACAAGATGGCCCCTGTGGCCTCTTGCTTTCTACTGCCTGATACCTTGTTTTCCCAAAGTCCTGGGAAGCCCTAACTCTGTCCGTTCCCCCTTACTAGCTGTTGGGTGGAAGTTCCATATATGGTAGTGTGGGGAAGTGCCGACCAGACTGGCTGGCGCCTTCCCAACAACGGGATGTTGAGGGTAGACCCTGTGGGTGGGATTTGGGTGAATGGAGTGTGTGACCAATATGCACTTCTTGTTGTGGATGTCTGGTTTCTGGTGTTTGACACAATGACTGAGACAGCCCTGCCCGAAACTGGTATGAATACAGTGTGGAGTGTTGAATGGCGGGGTGTTTGTCCCAATACACATAACTTGTTGTGAGTGTCTGGAGAGAAGTGAATGGCCTGAATGCACTATGCACCTGATTGGCTGCCTGCATGAATGCCCTTCTGACCGATTGGTTGCCGGAGTGTGACCCAGCAGAATGAAAAAGAGACCAACTAGTATATCTGGGGGCCTCTCACTGCTAGAATTCATGTTCAGAAGCTGAAGAGAAACTGGAGTTGAAACTGAAGCTTAACCTTGAAGCCCTGCTGGAAGAGAAGAATTGCTGTTGCCCTTCTTCATCAATCTGAAAGCTGCTGTGTCTCCAAGGAATGACCCAGAGAGGACCTGGTAAGGCGCCCTCTTCCCGAGCTACGAGGGACCATTGTGCACCAGCTGATCTTTGCCAAAGCTCCCTCGTAGACAGACCTACGACAGGCTGCCGACCAGAGATGAGGACCACCGCAGAATCACAAGGAGAAGCGCCCAGACACTGTTGTCCACCACCGTCGCCGACCGGTGCCGCCGTGCTTCCGCTGCCTAAGAACTTTCGATTCATGGACGCGCTCGTCCGCACCGCCGCCCGCCTTATCCCGCCAGAGATGGGCAGGCCGTCGACGCGCCGAGGAGCATCCGCCGGTGGGTTTCCCGCCACCCAAAGACCACAGAGACGCCGGCGACTTGACGCCCTTGCTGGGCCACAGTTCTTCAAACTCTTTGCGGCCCTGAACTATCGACATCGAGGTGTCCCGCATGCCTCATCCTTGCAGGACGTCTACTCTCTGTCGCCGAGAAGCACCGCTAGGAACGAAGCTGCCACTTCACCACCGTAGTTCACCCTGTCCATCGCCGGACGTTCGACAACCCGTGGCTCCTGCCTTAAAGGGAGTGCACTCAAGAAGGGCTGTCAATTTCCCGACGAGGAACTCTACAACACCAGGTACTTTGGGGTTGCTGAACTATTGGAAAGACTCTTGTGAACAATACATGGACTGGGCTTGTGATATATCTTTACTTTACAGGTTGCCCAGGTGGGGGGGGATAGCCACACAGAGCTGTGTCTAAGTAGCAGGGCCAGTATTCTGCGTATTGTTCTAACCAACTGCTTTCCACTTATAACTTTTGTTGGTTTCCTTTACAAACTGATTTGTGTGACATTTAACCGTACAGTTGATGCACTTTAATGAGATCTAATAGTAAGAGTGGTACCACGTAGAACTGTATATTTGCCATTGTAGATAACCGAGTACAAAGTGAGTTATCGTGATATTGTACATAACCTTGAACATTAATCATATAAAGACTGTGTTAACTAATAGAGTGTGTGGACATTCCTTTGTGGGGGCTTGGGGACTACACTGTACTTAGGAAATAGCCTGCATCACCTCCTGAGAAAGTAGGCCTTGATTGCTCGACCACGTACCAATAATAGAGAATCCTGGCTGGGGTCCTCTGTGCCTCTCCTCTGTAAAAGCAAAAGGAAATATCGAGTCTGAGTAGCCCATAGGAAATACACCACACACAGGCTATAAAGATTCACAGATCTTTATTCAAATAACTGTACAGTTTATATCAGATAGCTATCTGGCTCTCAGTACATCACAGCGATTACCAGCCCTTTTGGTGTGAGAAGTGATAGGTACTGGACGTCTAAACATTTACATCTTATATACATTTTCCAATCGTAATGTCCAGCCCAGCCCCTCTGCAAGTTAATAATTCTCGGTCTAGGGTTCGTGCCGAGTTCACCTCTAGTTTATCCAACTATATGCATGTGGATTATTTCCAATTTGTACAACAACAAGTCACAATGGCAACAGTGTATCTTCAGATTTAACATTAAGCCTTAGTACACATCCTATAAAATGTAGTTCAACAAGTGTTCACGTTTAGTATTTAATAAACAACATTGTATTTGATGTATGTCCGCGGATCGGACTTGTTGGCGCGGGTAATCCTCGATCTACAGGTCAAACGTAGGACAAGATCTCATTACACGGCCCTAACATTTGGCCTACGGGCAGTTTAGACATTAACTTTTGTGCGAAGGTCAGGACGGCTAGGTTACAAGCGGGAAACACTGTCCACCATTTTAGAACACAGAGTGACTTTGAAATGGAAATCAAAATGGCGGATGGACCTAAAATGGCGGCTAAGTCGATCTAAGATCAGAACTTTGCAACATGGATTTCTTCGCAGAGCGACTGGGCTTAGGCCAATATATACAATAAAGGAGGCACAATATCATATCCCGTTTAACAAACCCTCCTTTTGGCCTAAGCCAAGCGCTAAACTACTTCTAGTCACTTTACGAGTAACTCCACGTCTCTATGTTCATACATCCTGAATCACTATCGGAGATATCAATTTCCATGAAGTCAGATACTGAGATTTCCTTCAGCACGAATTCATTAGATATTTTCTCTGGGTCGTATACCTTGTGCCCTAATGTACCCATCGCTTGTGCACAACATCCTCCTAACATCAAACACATACCAGGAAGACATTGTATACAACAACAAAAAACAACAGAATACCCAAACCAATCAGCAAGACCGAAAGTAGCTTCCATCCCCAAGATAGTAGGAAGTCCCAGAACCAAGCACTAAGATCCCAGTTTCCCTCTGGAACATGCACTTCTGAACTAAGGACATGTAGATTTTGTATTGCTCTGAAAATCGTTGGGGAGGAATCTGGCACGAAAACATAGCAAGCGGACCCCACTAATTTACATACCCCACCACGTTCAGCCAGGATGGCATCTAATGCCATCCGGTTCTGAAGTGCCAGTAACCTTATTGCTTTCTGTTCTAACGTCATATTATAGAGTATGTCAGTTGTCCGGTTGATGGTTCTCTCCAGTACTCTCGCTAGTCTCTTGATATCTTCTGAGTTCAATATTTGTCCCCAGAATGGCACAAAGGATTTAGCTACATCGCCCAGAACTTGTGCTGAAGTATCGCCATTCTCGTCCCGTCGTGGCCGAGCCTTTGAAACTTCTATAGTGCTAGCAATGAATACCCGGGTAACAGAATCCCTAAATAACAGGTTCCCTGCCAATCCCTGTGTAACCATGGAAATGCTACTTTACCGCAAACAAAGTAGACAAGTTCGCCTACATACACAGGTCTGTCCTCACTAGTCAAATTTGCAACATTGGCGCAACCCTTGAAATCACCCATTGACTGAGTACCATTCCTCTGTATGCAGAAAGAAACTGAATCGGGGCTGTGGTTGACAGTATAAGAAGGTGGCGTGGCATCCCTATTGCCTATAGGAGCCATCTTAAAAGAGATCAAGGATTGAAAAGGACGGGACAGTCTGTCAGAAGGCCTAATAGAAGCAACATTTGGCTTGCTCCTGTTCGCAAAGAGTGAGCATCCCAGGGGCGTTAAGACAAGTTTTTCAAAATAATTTAAGCTAGTCCCATCGAAGTTCCCTGAGATGCTATCGTTCCATCCGCCAAAGCATAGTGCTCTAAGAGAAGCATAGCAAGCAGTTGTCAAAGGTAAAGGATGAATATACCGCCCCAGCCCCTTATCCCCGTGTTGCGGTAAATGCGAACACACCCAACAGTTGGACTTGTTAAAAATGGCATGTGTAGCATTCATAATGAGTAGCAGAGTGTTGTTGTGGTAACTCTGTCTGTACTGAGAGTCTCTAGGAGATAGAGTGTGCAGATGCACGAATGGAGTAGAAACAGTGGGTGCATTTTCAGTGGGTAACACATTTTCAAGTGGATGTACTTCTTCCAGATACCAGAATCCTAAATCAATGACTATTGTAAAACCAGTTAACATTATCACAAGAAAAGAATACGTTTTCGGGGCCCACGCATTTGATTGTTCATTTTCGTGCCTGGTCACACAGTCTCTTCTCTGTTCCGTACGAGTGGGAGCGGTTGCAGGCATTGTATTCTTCAAACGATTCGCACCAAAGTTATTAGCTGGCGATCTCCAGACCGAGTGTCTTCTTAGTCCTTTCACAAACGCTAGCCAACAGAATCCCCTTATATACAAATGATGGGGCCAAAAAGGCAAGCCCTTTGATGATTTTCCTTGATGGCACAGCCGAACCGTGTAGTAAGTCTACTTCCTCGGATGCAGATGGTACCTTGTGATTCCTGGTACTGAATGATCTCTGAACCACATGTCGTCACTCCCTGATGGAAGCGGCAAATGCAAAGCGAGATCGGATACAAGATCCGGAGCAATTATTGAAAACAGAACTGTTGGAGAGTGTGGAGATGAAGTGGCTGTTTCCCCAGGCATCACAGGCTCAGGGAGAGTCTCCGACACACTCTCGATGCTAGTTGCTGCTTCGTGATCGTTGGTTACAGCATTGGTGAGGGGTTCTGTATCTTCTGTAGCATGTGGTAGAGGGTATGGAATTCTCTTGATGTGGGACGCGTGGATCCAGTGCTTCTTGCCTGCGACCCGCTCCGCCGTCTGTGTGACCAAGAGGACCTGATGGGGGCCCCTCCAACGAGGTACGAGGCAAGAAGATCGCTCAAATGCTTCTCTGAGGACCCAGTCTCACGGCCGTATGCTGTGAACGGGGCCCTCGTATCTGATAGGTAAAGCCTCTCGCACCTGGTGATGAATCAAATACAGATTTTTAGTTAACTGGCCACAGTAATCAGAAAGAAGTACATTTTCGACCTCTACTAAGGAACGGGGCTTTGGGATATTCCAAATGTTAGCTGGCCTATCCATGACCACCTCAAAGGGAGAGACCCCAGTCTTAGTTTGAGGGGTGTCCTCATGAACAATAACATGATCAGTAAGGCGTCCGGCCATTTTAGTTTGGTGCCGGCACACGTCTTATCGAGCTTGTTCTTGATGATGCTGTGTTGTCTCTCTCTACTAGTCCAGCACTATGTGCGTGTCTGGCCGAATGGAACCGTTTATCGATCTGTAATCCTGTGCATATCTGCAGAATTACAGCAGCGATAAAATGTGGACCATTAACCGACCAGATGACTCTTGGCAAACAAAATCTTGGAAAATATTCCTTCAGCATGGTCTTTGCCGTGGTCATAGCAGTGGCATCTTTGACGGAAAAAGCTTCAACCCATTTGCTAAAGGCACAGATAACAACTAGTACATATTTAAAGTTGTTACAACGCTCCATTTCAATTAAGTCAAAATGGATTACTTCAAAGGGGACAGAAGGTGGACCAAAACTGCCCCTAGGAGTTGATGTGCCCTTTTCCACATTGTGCTGCAAACAAATCATACACCCTTGAACGAAGCACTCAGCTACCTTAGGGATTTTATCATTTACACACACATTTTGCAGCATTTTGGTGACCTTACAAGCACAAATATGGGTGGAACCATGAGCCATAACAACCATCATCATGACATATGTGTCAGGCAGTAACCATTTCCCTCCAACCTTGTTCCCCCTTCACCTGTCATTGTCCAATTTCACCAAACCCTCAGCCCACTTCTTAGATTTCTCTAATGTGGCATCGGCTTGAATGTTCTTTATGGATTCGATACCCTCATCCAAAGTACAGGCATTTGTGGCTTTCCTTGAAGTATACATTTCTGAAGAGAGATCAGTGGCAGTCTGATTGGCTATCTGGTCAGCGAAAGGATTCCCTTTTCCTACATTATCTATGATCTTCTGATGTGCTGCGCATTTCATAATAGCTAGCTGAGTAGGGAGTGCAAGCGCTGAGAGTAACCGTACTATCAAGGAGCCATGCTGGATTTTAGTGCCATGTGAGGTCAAGAAATCTCTTTCTGCACAAAGTCTGCCAAAGTTGTGAACCACCCCAAAGGCATACTGACTATCAGTATATATGTTCATGGTAAGCCCTTCGGCAAGTTCACAAGCTCAGGTCAATGCTATAATCTCTGCGGCCTGCGCAGAGTTATGCGTGATTCTTTTGGTCTCCACAACCATGCTCAATGTGGTGATTGCATAAGCAGCTGTGCATTTACCATCCGGGAGTTTGAAGCAGGAGCCATCACAAAACAGCTCCCCTTGTGGATTGTTCAAAGGAATGTCTCTTAGATCGATTCTGCCTTTGGTCTCTTGCTCTGTAGTGTAAAGGCAGTCATGTAACTCTTCGTTACTGCAAGCAGTACCTTGCGGGAAAGGTAAAAGTTCAGCCAGATTAAGGACACAACATCTCTTGATTTGGATGTGCAGTGCAAACAAGATCAATTCGTATCTTGTTAATTGTGCGGAGGTGAGGTGTTGCGTTTCTGTTCTGTTTAATAGAATATCTACAGAGTGAGGTACCATCAAGGTTAAAGCATGGCCTAGGACCATTCCCTCGCTCTGTTTTACGGACGCAGCAGCAGCAGCAAGAGCTCTCAAACATCTTGGCAAAGCGCATGCAACAGGATCAAGGGCGGAAGAAATGTAGCCGGATGGCCTATTCTTCCCTCCTTGTTCCTGCGTTAATACAGCCAAGGCACATCCATCACGTTCATGCACATACAACACAAAGGCCTTTTCATAGTTTTGTGTGCCCAAAAGTGGTGTCGAGCACAATGCAGTCTTGAACAGATCAAATCATTGCTTTTGTTCCAAGTTCCACGGCAATGGCGAAGAAATGCGTTTCTTCGTCAGAGCCAACATTGGTTTAATCACTAAGGAGAAGTTCGGGATCCACTGCCTACAGTAAGAAGCCATTCCTATCAAGGCTCTAACTTCCTTCTGTGTATTTGGGACAGACATACTAGAAATGATTTTTATCCGGTCAGGCGTCAACCTTCTTCCCTCCTTTGACAGGAGATAGCCTAAATAGGCAACCTCCTGTCGACAATATTGAAATGTTTTAAGCAAAGCTTTGTGTCCATTTTGTGTCAGGTGAATAAGCAACAACACGGTGCCCTCCTTACAAGCGCTCTCTGAGTTAGCAGCTAAGAGAAGATTGTCTACATACTGAAGCAGTGTACAAGTAGAGGGCAACTCAAGTGTGTCGAGCTGCTCTTTCAAAGCCCTACTATAGATGCTAGGACTTTCCGTGTAACCTTCCGGTGCACGGGTAAAAGTAAACGAGCGTCCCCCTAAGGTGGTATCTACTGTCCTTATGTATAGGGATACTAAAGAAGGCGTTCTTTAGATCCACACCACTAAAGTGAGTAGCTGAAGCCGGAATCAAGGTCAATATTGTTGTCACATCAGGTACAATGGGGAATTGTGGAGCAACAATCTTATTAATGGCACGTAAATCAATAATGAAACGAAAGGGAATCACATTATCGCCTTTTTTGTACACAGGCAAAATCGGATTATTGCACAAACTACCTGCAATTTCCTCAATCACCCCTCGATGTACAAAATCGGAGACGATGCATTTCAAAGCTTGCTCACCATCGACCAAGATCTTATACTGGGGGATACGTGGCAACTTTAATCCATGTTTCAAAATAATCTTAATGGGCTCAATTTGCAAAACACTGACATCATTGTCGTCAATTGCCCACAAACACTCCGGAAAATTACTAAATTCCGGCGTCAGAGGTCTGGTTAAGAATTGGGAGACAGAAAGTTGCTGTGGTGAAATCGTCAAACTCACTCCATCAGAAGAACAATGAATTACCGCATTTAATTCTTTCAACCGATTCAACCCCAACAAATTCTCTCCACAATTCATGGTCAAAAGGAATGGACAGTGGTCCGTAAACGGACCCAAAGTAATAGGTACCGGAGAAGAAACCGGACAAACAACTGGTGTGAAAGAAAACCCTCAAGAAACATTGGTTTGCCCTGACAGTGGAATGTTTGGAACCCGTCAATGATCAATGGAACACTTCTGTGCCCCTGTATCTATCAAGAATAGATGTTTCCTATTTCCCACTATCATTTCAACGTAGGGACCTTTCTGATTAACGGGAATAGGCGTTGGTTCCAAACCCTGCTTCGGACAAACCTAGTGAAACAGAATGTTGTCGAAAGGAAGTTCTTCAGAGAGGTAAGTGGCAGAAGGATGATCAAAAATGTTTATATTATCCACATTTGATGCCCGATTGTCCTGTTAAAAAGGTTGCTACGAATCCTGTGAAAACTGACTTCTACCAGGACCCCCTACCCCTGTGCGGCCTCTGGATCATCTACCCATATTCCCAAATGCATTATTCGATCTCTGCTGGAGGATCGGGCATTGTGCACACCAATGACCCTCTTGTCTACAATAAGCACACTGGTTTATGTTTACAGGACCCAATGGCGCATTTCCCTGTGGAACATACTGACCCCTAAATTGCGAGTTACCCCCTCTAGGGCCTCTAACAATTTTCTGCAATAGAACTTTTGTCTTTAAGTCTCCTTTTCTCTTTTCAACTCTTTCTTTTTCGTTATTGACACGATTCTCATAGTACTGAGCCATGTGCAGCACTTCTGACTGAGACTTCGCTTGCCAAGCGCTCTCAGAAGACATCATTTGTGACTGGATGGCAGGCAGAAATCCACGCACAAATTTATCCACGAATATCCTTTCCCCGACTCTGTGCTTAAGTCTTGCCCACTGTAATCTGAAAATACTTGTTCGAACCGGTTAAAGAACTCGGTAGCAACCTCAGACTTCCCTTGGACACAGGCAGTAAGCTTGACCCAAATAATCCTTCTTTCAGGAATTATAGTTTTCAATTTTGTAACTATTGAATCAGGCAAAGTTAGTATTACCTGTGGAGGTCTCTCACCAGCTGGCCTTTCTCTATCGAGTTTAATCCTGTTATTCCATGTATCTCCTAACCCTGGTACATCATCTTCAGTCCTAATCTGCTTTCATAAATCAATAGGCAGGAGTTCAGGAAATAAGCCAATATCACTTAAGGTGAATACTGATGACTGCAAGAGGACTATTTCTTTGTAGAACCCTGTCGGATTCTTCCTAATATCGGGAATAGATTGTTTAATGGTGTTCACTTCCTGTCTCGAGAACGGGACATGAATAAACTGTGACACATAATGTGTAGGGATATCCTTGGCAGGTGTACCTGCTGCAGCATTAGCGTGAATCTCTACTTTTGGGACAAATGTCGGAGGAGCCTCTCTCATAGGCAACTGAGAGGTAGGCAACTCCGAACGCTTACTAAGCAACAGAGCTAAATCGAGCACTAAAGCAGCTGAAGGAGTGTGAAACGAAAAAGCCCTCTTATAACTACTCAATAAATCTGCGGGACAACAAATCTTTCTTTTTACACATTCATCCTGCAGGTACTCTACCATTACCTGTATCACTTTCCTCTGCATTTCTGGCGTATACTGACTATACGTGTCATATACTTCAACGGGAGTTATCGACGTGTCTGAGATCCACCTAATTGCATCTTTCGTACAAATTTGTGTTTCCTCATTTATCGATTTACGACAAGGAAAGAACCGTTTCTGTACAAATATAGCGTCCAAACTATCACCATCTATATCTCCATTCCTTAACCTTTCCAGCTCCCTTCTATATGCAAAAACCCTCTCGACATGCTCTTGTAATTTCTCTGCAGTATCTCTAGAAAATGCTAAAGTATTCAGATCCCTTAACCCTTGTGGGAGATCTACATCATTTAGCCTGTTCCACATTACACATAAATTAATTCCGAAGCCTTCAATAAAAACGTTTTTCTCAGGAAAATTGTCTAAATTACAAAGTGTGGCTAGAACATCGGCTTGTTTACCCCTCTCCATGCAATGTTTAGCCCATTCAGTCAATTCATGCTTTCTCTCTGGAGACACAGAATTACGAGTTATAACCCTCGATCCCGCTCCCCGATCCACTACAAGTGGTGTAGAACCACTTGTAAGAGGGAGGGTAGGCAATTTTTGAACATTCGGAAACAAAGGTACTATCACTGGCGCGGCAGACAAGCCCACTGGACCCGTAACAGCAGGCAAAGGTGGAGGAACAGGTGGAGGAGCGATGACAAGAGGAGTAACAACAGCCGGAAGAAGAGGAACATTAAGAGGAACAACAAGAGGAGCAGGAGGAGCTATGGGAGGAGGAATAACAGCAGGGAGAGGAACATACGGAGGTGGCGCAGTGGCACCAGGTCTTCGTTCATTTAGGAGTTTGTCAATATGTTCATCAGATACATGAGTCTTTAGAAGGATACATTTTCTGGATACCAAGTGAAAAAGCCCTATCCATATTCCTAACTGACTCAGACTGTATATTCTGGTCATATAACAACGCTTTTTCGGCGTTCGTCATATGACGGCACGCATGCTTTTCTCTACTCTTCAGCTGCTGCATAGCTTCTTTCTTCCAATTCTGTAATACATCGAATGCTGCAGGTCTAGCCTTTTTCTTCAATAATACGGATTCTAAGTATTCAATAGGAGGAATTTCAAAACTACCATTGATTGGCCACTGAAGTTCGGAAGCATGTCTAGTTTGTCTGTGCCAAATATCATTAAATACTATACTACCAATGCCGTGCTTACAGTACATAGTACATGCCGGCAACCCCTCCATTGGTGCCGGTCGGCCAAATTCCAAAGATTGTCAGTCCTTGCGGAATAATGCCCTGAAGCAGGCAGACAATTTCCCAGGCATATCAGAATACTGGTTTTACCTGGTCAATAATTGTTCTCGCGAGTGCAATGCGCCAAAACAAATGATCAGGATACTTAAGAATCGGGTCAAGACTCACCTGATCAAATCCTAAGGAGGTCCGATCGGATTGCAAAGTTCTAACTAAGGTCCCACGTGGTTGGAGATTTCGGCAAATCTGCCTGCCTCGATATATGGACCCTTGTCAAGATGCCGTCTCGGAACGCAGGCTCACCGTTCAGGGATCAGATTGTGCAGCGCTGTTGAGGTGTCACGTCTCATCCAAGAAAGGGGCCCCCTTTTACACCGTCCGATCCCGGTCCGATAGCCGCGTCAACCTTCAACGAGCTGGCATCAATCTTGAGGGTCCCTATTCGGGCGCCATCTGTAAAAGCAAAAGGAAATATCGAGGCGGAGTACCCCAAAGGAAATACACCAAACACAGGCTATAAAGATTCACAGATCTTTATTCAAATAACTGTACAGTTTACAAAGAAACAAAGTATCAGATAGCTATCTGGCCCTCAGTACATCACAGAAAATACCAGCCCTTTCGGTGTGAGAAATGAGAGGTACTGGATGTCTAAACATTTACATCTTTTATACATTTTCCAATCGTAATGTCCAGCCCCTCGGCAAGTTAATAATTCTCGGTCTAGGGTTTGTGCCGAGTTCACCTCTAGTTTATCCAACTATATGCACGTGGATTATTTCCAGTTTGTACAACAAGTCACAATGGCAACAGTGTATCTTCAGATTTAACATTAAGCCTTAGTACATGTCCCATACAATGTTGTTCAACAAGTGTTCACTTTTAGTATTTAAACAACATTGTATTTGATGTATGTCCGCGGATCGGACTTGTTGGCGCGGGTAATCCTCGATCTACAGGTCAAACGTAGGACAAGATCTCATTACACGGCCCTAACATTTGGCCTACGGGCAGTTTAGACATTAACTTTTGTGCGAAGGTCAGGACGGCTAGGTTACAAGCGGGAAACACTGTCCACCATTTTAGAACACAGAGAGACTTTGAAATGGAAATCAAAATGGCGGATGGACCTAAAATGGCGGCTTATTCGCTCTAAGATCGGAACTTTGCAAAGCGGATTTCTTAGCAGAGCGACTGGGCTTAGGCCAATATATACAATAAAGGAGGCACAATATCATATCCCGTTTAACGCTACTACCATATAGAGTGCAGAAGTACAGACATCCCCCTCCAATCATTACATCAATCTCCCCATCTAGCTTTCTTACTTCCTCCTCCCCAGGAGGTTGTTGATCTATATTCCTCTCACCTCCACTCCTCTCCTTTACCACATGAATCTCCTCCTTCTACCCCTTAAGGTCTTTCTCCCCAGATGTTATGAAATCCCCATACAGCCTCCTCAATGCTCTCTATCCAACCTAACATTCTTTTCACCAGGTCGTATAATCTCCTCCTCCTACCTTCTCAGTACTCCCCCTCCAACCTTAGGCGCTTCACCATTCCCAGCAGCCTATTCTTCCACAAATACATAGCCAAGAAGGCCCAAATGGCCTGGATCCAAATCTCCACCCTTCACAAAATCAAATCATTCATCCCTCCGCAGGACGTCCAGTCTGTAATATAAGACTTATGGTCTTGCACATTGATGGGGGAAAATGCCCTCCTGACAGGGCTCCCAGCCGCTCACTTCACTCTCCCTAAAAGCAGTCCACCATGCCGCACGTCTTATTGCAGGTGCTAGGAAATTGACCTGACAGAATCACCTCCATCCTACGCAAACTACATTGGCTTCTTTTCCAGTACAGGACACTACTCAAGCCTGCATGTATCACCTACAAAGCAGACACGAGTAGCACACCAGCATGCCTGGTGGCAAGGCTCCACATATCTGGTGACACAAGCACGTCACATAGCAAACTGACCAACCGGCTTGAATTGCAACTCATTTGCAAAGCGAGGACACGCAAACAATGCTGCTCTTGTCACCCACCATCCTCTAGAACTCATCCCGGTATTGGCTCGATGCCCCCACAATTGTTCAGTTTCACAAATCTCTCAAAATGTGACTTTTTAAAAAATACCTGACCAAGAATTAATCACAGTACTGCGCTATTGTTAAAAGATGTCAGCCCAAATGCCGGCTACCCACATCCTATGAGGCTCTTTGCTGTGTTTGAGCTGGCCCATGTTTAAAATATATATGAGAATGCATTACTTACCGTAAAAGCATTTCTGATGGTTGTATCTGCTTAGATTCACATGCTGTGCATAGGTCCGACATCCAGTGGTCACTGCGGAGTATTGCATCTTGTTTTTCGTAGTCGAAAAGGGGACGTCGACCAGGCGTGTCTGAAACACTATCCCTATAGTGACGTGCGTTGTACCCACAATCCCTCACGCGTCGAGGTCCCTCTGTTTGTATTTTTTCTGCCCTGAGGGAGCCTTTTAGACGTGAGTGAGTACAGAAAGAGAGAGAGATATATAAAGGAAGTCTATGTTCCTTCCATCCGAGCGGGGAGGAAGGGTGGGCGCATGTGAATCTAAGCAGATACAACCATCAGAAATGCTTTTACGGTAAGTAATGCATTCTCTTCTGATGTTTGTTAATCTGCTTAGAATCACATGCTGTGCATAGACTAGCGAGCAGTACCCGGAGTTGGCGGTGGGTTATGAGAAGGAACAGTAGAGAAAAGGTGTCGTAATACTGCCTGTCCCACCTGGGAGTCAGATCTAGAGTGTGTATCTAGACAGTAGTGTTTTGTAAAGGTGTGCACAGAACTCCAGGTAGCCGCTTTGCAGATGGACTCAAGGGGAACATTTGCAATGAATGCTATGGATGCCCCCGTGCCTCGAGTAGAGTGTGCTCTTGGCTTAAAGGGTAGTTCTCTCTTAGCAAGAGTATAGCAGAGAGTGATGCATTGAACAATCCATCTAGAAATAGTGGATTTTGAAACCGCATCTCCTTCTCTTCCTGCTGCCACCGAGACGAAGAACTGATTAGTCTTCCTCAATGGTCTGGTTCTTTCCATGTAGAACATGACCGCCCTGCGTACATCAAGTGTGTGCAGAGTCCTTTCTCCCAAATTGGAAGGATTTTGAAAGAACGATGGTAGTTCTACAGACTGGTTTACGTGGAATTTAGAAATAAATTTCGGAGCAAACCTAGGGTGAGTGCGTAGAACCACTTTATCTTTGTGAACTGTAACAAAGGGGTCTAGAATAGAAAGAGCCTGAAGTTCACTTACTCTCCTGATGGAGGTGATAGCTATTAAAAAAGCAGTCTTAAGAGTAAGATGTTTAAGGGATGCTTTGTGCATGGGTTCGAATGGAGAGCCCATGAGTCTGGTAAGTACCACATTAAGGTCCCATCCGGGAGCAGGGTCAGCTATC
This sequence comes from Ambystoma mexicanum, assembly GCF_040938575.1. Lineage (NCBI taxonomy): Eukaryota > Metazoa > Chordata > Amphibia > Caudata > Ambystomatidae > Ambystoma > Ambystoma mexicanum. The sequence continues at coordinate 96,967,146 of NC_090922.1, forward strand.
GGGGGGTGTATTCTTTTTACTCCCTCCATGAATGCCTTTATAACTGGGATCCTCCACCACGACACTTTGAGTTGGGAGGTGGTGTATGCAGAAAGTGCCGCTAGGTGGACTTTAATGGAGTTAAACACTAGGCCTGAATCCAAGAGATGGGTCAGGTATAGTACCACATGTGTGGGAGAGCAGTCAATAGGGTTGATGCTTTTACTCCTGCACCAGATGACAAATCTCTTCCACTTGCTAGAATAGCAGTGGCGAGTGTTCGGTTTTCTGGCTTCCCTGAGGATGTCCATGCATCTTTGCGGGAGTTGTAGATGTCCGAACTCTATGACCTCAGGAGCCAAGCTGCTAAATTCATGTTCTGGGGGCATGGGTGCAGAGTCCTGCCCTTGTTCTGAGATAGCATGTTGTACGGGCAGGGGAGTTTTACTGGGGGGGATAGAGACATCTCCATCAAGTGAGCGAACCATGGCTGTCGGGCCCACATTGGGGCCACCAGTATCATGGTCACTTGTTCCTGGTGCATCTTGTGCACCACCTTGTTGAGAAGGGGAGTCAGGGGGAAAAGCGTAAACAAATTTCCCTGACCATTGCATCGATAGACCGTTCCCCTTGGATTGGTTCTGAGGGTACCTGGAGGCGTAACTTAGGCATTGAGAGTTCTCCAGGGTTGCGAACAGGTCTATTTCTGGGAATCCCCATTGTGTGAAGACGTCGAAGACGATGTCTTCGTGCAGACGCCATTCGTACTCTTCGGGCAGGGGGAAATCTCTGCTGAGTCTGTCTGCCAGCAGATTGAGTTCCCCGGGTACATGTAGTGATAGTAGGAACATGTCCTGTTTGAGAGCCCACTTCCATATATTCTGGGCCAGTTTGGACAAGCCTGGAGAGTGGGTGCCCCCCTGCTTGTTGATGTAGTACATGGCTGTAGTGCTGTCCGTAAGGACCATTACTGTCTTGCCTTGTAGGTGTTCTTGGAAGGCTTTTAGCGCCTTGAATACCGCTAGTAGCTCCAGTAGATTGATGTGTTTGGATGCTACGTTCGGAGTCCACACTCCGTGAGCAGTCTGATGGGATAGGTGAGCACCCCATCCTGTGAGGGATGCGTCTGTGGTTAGAGTGGCTTCCGCCGCGGGTGTGGCAAAGGGTTTTCCTTTTTCCATGTTCCCCTTTGTCCACCACTGTAGCGAGAGAACCAAGGCCTGCGAGACCACCACTAGATCGTCCCATTGTCCGCTGGCCTGACACCACTGGCTGTTGAGCCACTCTTGCATTGGGCGCATGCGCAGGCGCGCGTGAGGTACCAAATAAATACACGACGCCATCATTCCTAGAAAGGCATTGCTTTGCGTACCGTCACCTCTCGGCCGGTCACATATTGGGGGATCTGAAACAGCATGTTTTGGACCCTCTCTTTGGAGGGGAAGACGAGGCCGTCCCTTGTTTGAATTAGAGCCCCTAGAAATTGTTTGATTTGACTGGGGTCTAGACTGGACTTCTTTTCGTTGATGGAGAAGCCCAGTTGGAACAAAAGGTCTACCGTCTTTTGGGTATTGGAGAAACATGTTTCGTAGGAGTCCCCTGTTATGAGCCAGTCGTCGAGGTAAGGGTAAACTGGGATGGACAACCTGCGCAGGTGGGCCGCAGCCACTGCCAGTACCTTTGTGAATACCCTTGGTGCTGAAGCTATACCGAAGGGTAGTACCTTGAACTGGTAGTGTTTGCCCTCTATCATGAACCTTAGGTATTTTCTGTGCGCTGGCAACATTGAAATATGAAAGTATGCATCTTTCATGTCCAATGTTGTCATGTAATCTCCCTGTGAAAGCAGCGGGATCACCTCCTGTAAGGTCACCATACGAAACTTTTGGGGTTTGATAAACTTGTTCGCTGGGCGCAGATCTAATACAGGGCGCATGGTTAGATCCTTTTTGGGTACAAGGAAGTACACTGAATAAATACCTTCCGTTACCTGAGATAGAGGCACGACCTCTATGGCTCCTTTTTCCAGCAGTTGTTGTACTTCTTGAAGAAGGATGGCAAGATGTTCCGGCGTCAACCGCCGTCCCCTCGGGGGTCTGTAGGATGGGGAACTGTTGAATTCGATACAGTATCCGTGGGCTACGGTGGAAAGTACCCAACGGTCTGACGTTATCTCCTCCCATGCAGGAAGAAAGGATGTTATCCGGCCCCCGACCGGTGTTGCATGGGAGGGGACGCGAATCTTCGCGTCACTTGGAGTTGTTGGGGGCTTGGGAGCCTCTGAGGGTGGATCCCCGACCTCTCCCTTTGCCCCGGCGTTGGCCTCTTTGGCTGTACTGCCCACTATTGGCTTGGTAATTGGTGGCAGGGTATTGCTGATGGTGACCTTGTTGTTGTTGCCGTTGGCCGCGAAAAAAGCGCTTGTTGCCATAGCCGCGTCTGGTAGTGGGCTTAGAGATCTGGTCAAGAGTCTTGATAGTGTCGAACTCTTTTTTGGCCATCTCTAGGGCTTCATCTACCGCTTTTCCGAAGAGGTTGGCGTCCTCGACAGGTTTATTTATTAAAGACGCCTGTGTCTCCGGTTTAAAGCCTGAGTTGCGCAGCCATACATGGCGCTTTAGGAGTATTCCTTGTACCAGGGAACGTCCTGCTGTTTCTGCCGCGTCCAGAGAGTTTTTTACAATGCTCTGGTTCACTTGTGTTCCTTCGCCAATAGTCGACAGTAGGCGTGAACGTAAAGGCTCCGGTGCTTCCTCTGCGTCTTTGCGCAGTTTGGCCCACTGCGCGTCTGCGTAGCTCGCAAGCAAGGAATTGTTGTTGGCAATTCTTGCTGAGAAGGCAGCCGAGGAAGTAACTCTTTTTGCAAGGGCATATAGCCTCTTGCCCTCCTTGTCAGGGGGTGCCTCACTGGTGGAAAGTGGTACCCCTGCCCTCTTTCTAGTATTAGATACAACTAGGGAGTCCGGTATGGAATGTCCCCTAATGTAGAGCGGGTCTGAGGGTGAAGGAGCGAAAAGTTTCTCAATCCGTGGATTGACCCCTCTGATCAATGCGGGAGTGGACAGCGACGGGGTGATCCTCCTTTTAACTGAGGCGAGGAGTGGAATGGTCTGGCTGACCGGGGGTTTTTCTTTAATGACTCTTTCTACAAAGTCTAATTCTGGAGAGAGTTCTCCCGTGTCCAGTTCGAAATGCGCTGCTGCTCTGCGCAACAGTGCATTGAAAGTAGGCTGATCGTCAATTGGAGACGTGTTCCTAACTGGAGAATTATCCGGAGGAGTTAGATTTAGGGCATCAGTGTCGGAACACACTGATGGTGATTGCCAGGGGTGCGAAGGTCCTTCTCCTGGGCTAATCCCGAAGCCTTCTTCTATAATGTCTGTTCTGTCTTCTAGACATTCCTCCTGGTTCTGTCCTTCGTTGTCCATGAAATCATCTTCTTCCTCGAAGTATTGTTCCTCCCCAGTGAGGTCATATACATCTTGGAAGTCTGAGGCTGTGTCCAGCAGGGGATTAACCAGCCTCGGTTTTTTGGCTCTGGGGTCGTCTTGAGGCCCTTCTCTAGTTCTTCTGAGAGTTAGAGGGGCTTGGGTACTCATAAACTTTTCCATCCTCTCCATACAGAGGTGGAGTCTCTCCATAGTTTCATGGGGTACCCCAGAGCGGTCTAGCGGGGGAAAACTCGAGTTGTCTACCTCGAAATGGCTCGACCTCTCCCAAAGCGTCGAGGAAAGTGTCCCGTCGCCCTCCTCAAAACCCTCAGGTGTGTCGGGAGACTCCCTGACTGAAGGGGGTAGTCCCTGCTTTCCTTCGGGTGTTTTCGGCGTATCCTTTGATCTATGCGTAACGCTCGACGAAATCTTCGGCGTACGCTTTTGGGCGTCGGCTACAACGATCCTGGCTAAGCTATCGGCGACATTCTTGTCGGCGGAAGCTTGAGTTTTCGACGCTATGGGTATCGAGCGCTGTACGGCGGTCTGCGCCTTCTGTTGATGCGCACCGGCCGATGGTTTGGTGGTGGCGCCCTTGTTTGCCGAAAGCCCAGTCGCAGGTCGCGGCTGCGGTTGCGAGAGGGGCTTCGAACCCGAACGGTCTGAGGAGGCCGCCGGTGGAACCTGCGTCTCCTTGGGCGCCGAAGCTCTCTTCGACTTAGACGAAGAAGAGCCATGGGTTGTGTGCTTATCTTTATGTGAATCTTTGTGTGCGTCAGTGTCTCCGGGGTGTTCATCCCCATAAGCAGGGCGTGAGCCGAGCCCGTCGGGGCCGGGGACAGACGACGAAGCGCGTAAGCGCTCCTTAGAGGGGGTTACGACTTCCGTGGCGGTGGTCGTGTCATCGCGTTCCTCGTCACTGTCGGTGGTAGCAGCGGCGGGTGAACCTTCGGCCTTCGACATCGCGTAGGCCGCCCACCTTTTAACCCTACGGTCTTTTAGAGTTTTAGGCTTCAGAAGCCGACAAGCCGCGCACCCTTCCTCTTTGTGATCGAGGGGCAAGCAGCGGTTACACCGTGAGTGCTTGTCCTTCCAAGTGAATTTGCCTTTACAAAGTGGGCAAAACCTAAATGGTGTCCTCTCCATAGCAGAGGCAATAAATCGCGATAAACACCCCCAGGGAAAGGAAGGGGAAAGGGAAAGGCATTCTCAGAAAGACCCAGAGATGTCCCACGACCCCACTCTCCCTACTGTATGTGGCCAGCGAGGCCAGGCCACGTGTTCGGCAGCGCCGAAGATTTCCTCCGCTCGACCCTCCGTCGACGATTTTGCTCGGCGGAGAACAGCTACACTGCGTCGAGGGAGTGCTGTATTAATCTTCGTAGAAGAAACGACCAAAGGTCGAGGGTTGCAATGTCTCTCGAGGAGCTCCGCGTGAAGGCGACCAGAAGCTGGGCGGAAAAAAACAATCTGAGGGACCTCGACGCGTGAGGGATTGTGGGTACAACGCACGTCACTATAGGGATAGTGTTTCAGACACGCCTGGTCGACGTCCCCTTTTCGACTACGAAAAACAAGATGCAATACTCCGCAGTGACCACTGGATGTCGGACCTATGCACAGCATGTGATTCTAAGCAGATTAACAAACATCAGAAATATATATATATAAATACATTAAAACATACTCTCTGCCAGATGGTATCACCTCTTCCTCTTATCTTGTCAATGCTCCTCCTCCAACCCTTTTTCTCTCAGATGGTATGACCTCCTTCAATCTTCTCAATACTCTCCCCCTCCAATCCTCTCCTCCTCTCCTTCTGTGAACTGTCCTCTGCTTGCCAACCTCCTCCAAAATATTCCTCCAGCTCTGAATCAAACACCCTACTCTGCAAGGAAGAACTAGCTGCCTTTTTATAGAGTGGCCTGCACTCCTGCTTGGGAATGCGGCTTTTACCTATTTTTTGTGGGCCGTGTTGTTCTGTGATTGGCTACTATTTACAAGGTCAGTGAGCACAAACGGCTTGGCTGAAGCATATATTAGATTTTCTCCCGTGTTAGATTTTAGAGTTTCACTGGACGTGTGTCAGGTCTGCTTTCCTCCCTTTCAAACATCTACCTGCATTGCTTGCTTTATCGTGTGCCCTTCTGGCTTCTTACCAAGTACATTAGTAATCAGACCTTACTTTGGTAAGCCTGTAAAACTGTCTAGTATGTCTGGAGCTCCTTCATTGTGGGAAAGTTGCAATTTTGCAATTCCCCTGATGGTCACAAAGCGGGAGAATGGCCTTCATTTAGTTTTCTTCTCTCGTGTATAATGCAAGCCTCTCTCGCTTTATATGCATGCACGTTTGCATCCACGTGTCACCATTTGCTCCCGTTGCTCTCATCTCAGCCAACTTGGGGGAATTGTTTGGGGACCATTAACTTCCGAACTTTACGACATACTACTGTTGTGATTGTGATTTAGGAGCTCCAAATCCACATTTTACAATTCACATCCCTTCTGGATCCACTTCAGGTTTTGGCAGATTCTTTAATGATAGGAATATGCTTCACAGAGTGCCTTGCCCACTGCTTTACCTCCACCATAACAGGGCCCGGTTGGATGGAGGATAAGGAAAACCCGTGACTGCAGGTTCTAACATACATAACACTTGATGTATGTGATTGTTAGTCAGCTATAAACGCCTCCGTTTGCTTCAGTCCTGCATTGGCCATTGTTGCAGTGTTCCTGTTTGTGCCCGGTATCTTGCTCCTGGGTCTTTATTCTTAGTTTATAGTTTCTAGTTCCTGGATCTCTGGATTTCGAATTTAGTGTGATTATTAGTATGTTCTGCTTCCTGGATTACCTTTCTGGCTTCCTCTGTTTTTCAATCAGCACTGTTCAGTGCTTTCCTTTGCCAGTGAAGTCCAGCTTGTCAGTGTTCTATAGAGCTTTGACCCTGCTTTATTCTGCAGTGTAAACTGGATCCTTAAGACAGCCCTCATTGAAAGAATTCATATTTTTTGTACCCTTTTCTTTTCCTTCCCTAGGTGGGCAGGGGAGAGGTTTTGGGTTAGTAATTTTATTTTCTCTACTCATGTTCCTTGACTCCCTCTTGGTGTCTGTGTACTAATTTCCTCTGCACGTCTCCCTTGGTTCCCTATTGATTGTTAGGTGTAGTGTGCTGTTTAGTCCTGCGGCTGTGTGAACGTCAATGTTTTTTACTTTCTCTCCTGTAAGCACTATTCCAAATTGTCCACTCTCAAGAGTCTAATGTATTACGTTATCCTCCTTTTGCCCTTTATAGCCTTTAACCAGCCCCGTTAGGACTCTTCCCAATACATGGTCCTTGTTGTAGCGATGGAGGCGCAGAAACAAAATTGGGATATTCACAGCCTCAAGATGGTGCTTCCTTAATAGTAACTTAGTCACTCCAAGCAACGTTCTAGCCTTTCCCCAAGATGGCCTCTGCCGTCTGTTGTAAGGGCAATGGTACACACTCTACAGTCTAATAAAGAGGACCGGGAACTTAGCCTGTTGCGTTGCTTCACCCCACTAGGCTTGTTGTTATAAATAGGACGCACGGCGCCCGTAGCCTCAGTTTATGTTTTTTCCTCCATAACGTGTGACCTGCTCGTACACAATGCCTGCTTGACTGCACATACCCTTGAGGGAACGCAAGCTGCAATAGCATAGGAAATTCTCCAGCGGGGCAGGCTGGGACAGCGATGTGCAATACGTTGGAGGAACATCCAGTCGAAAGAACATTACCAGTTGGTAAGTAACTTGTTCTTTGAATAGATTGTGTCCTCCAACGTATTCCACATATTTGACAGACTCCCAAAGGTGAATGGGGGAAGGAGGAGAATTTAGAATACCCAATAAGATGGCAGAATAAAGAACCGCTTTACCAAAGGCCCTATCCTGACCATGGAGCGTATCCAGCGAGTAATGTTTGACAGAGGTGTGGATGGAAGCCCAGGTCGCTGGATCACAAATATTCCTAATAGGAACTCCCCGCTGCAGGGCTGCTTGCAAGTGAGCTCGCAAGCCCTCAGGAGGGTCCTTGCCCGCCAATCTGTATCATTCACTAATGGTGAGGATAATCCACCTGGACAAGGTGTGTTTGGTAACAGCCTGGCCCAATCGGTGTCCAGTGTACCCCACAAAGAGTTGGTCACCCACTCTGACCCTGGACATCCTAGAAATATAAAAGCTCAAAGCTCTCCTAAGGTCCAATCTATGGAGTCGCTCCTTTTCCTTTCCAGGATGAGGTGGAGGATAGAAAGCAGGAAGTACCACTTTCTGGCTCAAATGAAACTCAGACACTACCTTAGGTAGAAAGGATGGCCATACCCTCAGTAGAACCCTATACTTGTGAAACACAGTAAAGGGTGGCTTAGATGTAAATGCCTGCAATTCACTCACTCTGCGAGCAGAATGTAACTGAAATCAAGAAAATGGTTTTGAAGGTCAACAGTCTCAAAGGACAAGAGTGCAGAGGTTCAAACGGAGCACCCATCAGGAATTTCAAGACCAAATTCAGATCCCAAACCGGCACCTGGAACGTGGACGGCAGGAACACATTCGTGGGCCCTTTTAGAAATTGGGAAATCAAAGGAATCTTAAAATAAGAAGATTCTGTAGACGAGCGCTTGAAAATAGCGCTGCCAGGTAACCTTTAATGGTACCCACTTGTAGGCCCCTGTGGGCCAAAGAAAGCGAGAAAGAAAGAACCATTGGAATGGAACGCTGAAAAGAATCGACATTGTGTCCTCTGCACCAGTCGCAAAACATACGCCAACGGCAACGGTACAGGGATTTGGTTGCCGGCCGCCTGGCCGAAAGCAACACCTCCATCACATCATCCGGGAGGTCCCAATCTTTATATCTAAACCTTTTAGAAACCAAGCATAAAGGTTGAGAGTCTTGACCTCTGGATGGAGAACCCGACCCCTGCATGCAAGATAAGATCCTCTCGGTAGGGAAGACGGCGTGGAGGGCAGATGGACATTTCTAGAAGGTCAGGGTACCACGCTCTCCTGGCCCAATCCAGAGCAATGAGGATCATGTGCGATCCGAACCTCTGCAACCTCCTTAGCACCTGAGGAATGACGAAGACCAGAGGAAACGTATACAGAAATGGGAATGACCAATCCAATACGAATGCGTCCCCTAAAGCTCCTCTCAGAGGAAATTCCTTTGAGCAAAATCTCTCACACTTCCGGTTAGCACCGGTCGCAAACAGATCCACTTGTGGGGTACCCAAAGGGCGAAGATCTCCAGAAGGACTTCCTGCGCCAACTGCCACTCATGAGAGACCGTGCTGTGCCTGCTCAGAGCGTCCGCTGCCGCATTCTCCTCACCAGCCAGATGGACTGCCGAGAGTGATATTCCTTGCTGCATTGCCCAAACCAGAGCTGCATCGCCTCTCTGCGCAACGGGAGTGACCCTAGCCCCCCATTTCTGTTGAGGTAATGCATGGCCACTGTGTTGTGCGTCATGATCAGGACATTCTTCCCCTGCACAGACGGCAGAAAAGCCTTCGGGGCCAGCCTGATGGCCCTCAGCTCCAACAGGTTGATGTGGAGTTTGGACTGTGAGGGAGACCAGCGACCGCTGGTGGTCAGATCGTCGGCATTAGCCCCCTATCCTGTGAGGGAAGCATCTGTCACCACTGTCACCTCCGGCCATGGTTGCCAAAACAGCTTCCCATTCATCAGATTCCTGCAAGACCGAGAGTGGAATCTGAACGGGATCCAACATCTTGCCTGAGAACTGTGACCACTGCATCCTCAGTCTGGGCTCTGGCACCAGAATAATGCAGGATGCCATGAAGCCGAGCAACCTTGAGAATTCGAAAGCCGGAAGACACTGGGCATGTTGAAATGTGTTCAACATCTGTATAATGTGATGAGCCCTCACCTTGAGAGGCAAGCATTGACCCAGGGATGTGTCCAACACAGCCCTGATGTACTGGAGCTGTTGGGAACGTGTCAGATGCGACTTCTTGAAATTGATGGAGAAGCCCAGCTTGTGAAGGGAGCATCAGGTGAGGCTGAGATGATCCAGAGCTTGTTCGGGAGAACGCACTCGGATCAGCCAGTTGTCCAGGTAGGGGTAAACATGAATCCCCCCCTCACCTGAGATACACTGCCACCACCACCATTAGCTTGGTGAAGACCCTCGGGGCAGAGGTCAATCCGAATGGCAGGACTCAAAACTGAAAGTGCGAGTTGCCAGCCGCAAACCTCAGGTACTTTCTGTGCTTTGGATGAATCGGCACATGAAAATAAGCATCCTGCAGGTCCAGGGACACCAACCAATCCTGAAGTAAAAGGGCCTGAAGGACCTGAGAAAGAGTGATCATCTTGAACTTGTCCTTCCTGAGGAGTTTGTTCAACCAACGCAAGTCCAAGATGGGTCTCAGTCCCCAGTCTTTCTTTGGAATCATAAAATATGGGGAATACCATCCCTTGTTCCTCTACGCTACAAGCACCAGTTCTATAGCGCCTTTCTCCAGCAGGGTCAAGATTTCCTGCACAAGGAACGGATCCGGAAGCTTCAAAGAGAGAGTTCCCGGTGGATTGTCGTGAGGCCGCTTTAGGAAGGGAAGGCAGTAGCCGTGGGCTATTGTATCCAGAACCCACGCATCCGAAGTAATAGCTCACCATTCTTCGAGATGCTGAGATAGCCTGCCCCCAACTGGCGAACAATGGAACATGGCTTCATAGCTGCTTTGGAGCAGCTGCAGCAGCACCTGAAGGCAAAGAGGCAGCTGCTTGAGCAGCTTTGGCACCTCTACTTCCCCGACCACCAAGGGTACTTTTACATTGACCCCTTAGATTGGCGGCTCCTCTCATTCTACCAAAAGAGGAGTAATAACGAAAGGAGCCCCCCTCCACTGTTGCCCCCTAGGAAGAAAAGGCGGACGTTGACGCACAGCTGCACCCAAAGATTTAGCAGCAGCTTTGGAGGTCTGCAACCTCTCAAAGCTCTCATCAGCATTGCTGCCAAACAAATGAGAGCCATCAAAGGGCATGTTCAGAAGACGGGCCTGTACATCTGGAACAAAAACCGACTTCCGGAACCACGCAAACCTGCTTATAACGGTGCCCGCAGCCATGGACCGGCTAACACTGTCAGCCGTGTCCAACCCAGACTGAAGGGATTCATACGTGGCATCCTTGCCATCCTGCACGAGAGCAAGGAACCCATCCCTTTCTTCCCCCTCGGGAATATGCTCAGCTGCTAGAGAGACAATTCCACAGAGTGTGTGAAAATCTTGCCAAGGCACAGGTGGAGTTGGCTGACTTCAGCACCATACTGCCTGCAGAAAACACTGACGTAACTCCTCCAATTGAATGTCTCTGGAAAAGACAGGAGCCTCATTAGACTCAACAGGCTGAAACTCCAAATCTGACCTCTCCTCATCCTCATAGATATCAAGCAGAGAATGAAAGAATTCCTGCCTAGGGACAGGAGTGGGCCTGTAGTCTACAACAGGCTTCACCGTCTTGGATTTAGACTTTCTCGGCAGATCCACAGTACCAGGGACCTCCACCGGCAAATTCCAGCCAAATGGCCCCGAAGGCGTCGAGGGCGCTGACGGCTTCAGTGTCGACAGTGGCGTCGACGGCTCTGAGGGCTGGAGTCAAGGCAAAGCACCGACAGCCGCACTCGACGGACACGGCGCCGACTGAGTCAACGCCAACCTCGAGCCCTTACCATACTTCTGCGGTTTTGCCGGGGATGAAGACTGAGATCTGGATCTAGCACGTCTCTGGCAATCAACCAGAGCCTTGTCCAGATGGGACCTCAGTGGTTCCCGATGTTTATCGCGCCAAGGACCGGGCCTGAAGGCACGCGAGCATCAGAACAAGACCGTTCTCTGACGGCTTCTTCCGAAGGCGTGGACGGAACTTTGCCAGTAAGGACCAAGCTGTTTCCCATTTTTACCCACCCAATGCCTTGGCAATTCCAGAAGTGAGCAAGCTCCAAACGATTGCGATGGTGGATTCTGGAGTTGCTGGAAATTTCATGGACCAAGACTGCATGAAACAAATGTAAATTTCTCTCAATCACAAGGACACGTCAGATGAGGTGCTTACAGTCAGTGGAAGTCTTGTCTCTTCTGGACCCAGTGGTACAAGGCCATCTCTTTAATCATGAAATATGGATACCATGTAGAAGTAACACACTTCAATATAAAATCCATGCCTCAGTTCAGGATCAAATTGGGGCTTCTTTGGCTCATAGTACATAATCCCCCATTGGATTGGAGAGGTCCCTTCATATACTTTCATCTGGAGTATTAAACTTCACAAAGGAATATTGTGCTTTGCAGAATCTCCTGGAAATAGCCGCCCAAAACAAGAATTACATTCAGCCAGCCCCTATGCTCCCTGACCTATACTGCAGCCAGCAGTCTACCCCATTAATATCACAAATTCCATGATGTCTTCGAACTGATCAAGAGGAGGCTGAAACCTTGCCTGCATATAGGGGCTACGATTTTCTGATCGTTCTGCAGTCAGGAATTACTCTCTCTTCAGGGAAGATCTGTGCATCATCCAAAAACCAGGCCTTCTGCAAGTACATTACAGAGAGCTTCCACAAAGGGTTTATCAGACCCTACAAGTCCCCATCCCGAGCGCCTTTGTTCTTCATCGATGAGGAGGATGGGGATAAGACACGTTGTGTGGATGACAGGGATCTAAATCAAAAGTCTCCCCGGCAAACCGTATTCTCTACAGTTGATACCTTCTCTACTGGATCAGGTCAAGGAAGATGATATATATATATATAGCAAATTGGATCATTGTGGTGCCTACAATTTCCTGAGAATGATAGCCAGAGGTGAGTGGAAGATGGCGTCCTGTACCAAGCAAGGTAACTATGAGTACTTAGTGATGCCGTTTGGGCTTTGCAGTGCTCCAGTTCTCTTTCAGGGCTTTGTAAATAAAGTATTTCAAGATTATGATGATGTGATGGTCGTCTATTTAGATCATATATTAATCCACTCTACGGATTTGATTACATTTAAAATACATGTCAAAAACCGTGTTCGAAGACGGCAAGAACCTTCACACCATACTGGCTAAATGCTGCTTCAGCATCACCTGTGTTGAAAACCTTGGGCATATCCTGTTTCCTGAAGACATAACCACAGACTCCAAGAAGCCAGGACCTATCAAGAACTGGCTCTATCCGACAACCATCAAAGACATACAGAGGTTCCTGGGATTGGTCATTTTTTCCCTGCGTTTTGTCCTTAATTTATTTCACTTTGATAACCCCATAAAGCAAAGCACCAACAGGCAGAAGGAAGTTCAATGGTCCATGTAGGCCCAAGAAACTCAAATGGACCTTCGAGGGGGCTCTCCTGCTGACACATCCTAACCCACACAAAACCTTTTTTCTGGAAGCTGATGCCTCTAATGTTGCGATTGGGCTGTTCTTTTCCAGGACAATCTTGCTCTAAATGAACAGAGACGGATTGCATTTTATTTGAGGAAATTCACAGCTGAGCTACACTATTCTGTAAAAATAATAATAAACACAGCGCTGGGATTGGAGTCCTTACGTTACATGATAAATGACCGCTTTAAGATCTGTATCTTGGTCCACAACTCTGAGGTCTTTTATTCAAGGGGGTATAACTCCTAGTAACCACAGCTGTACCTCATAAGATTGTGTTGGGCTGGTGTCAAAATGGTTCCTTGGAGGGCAATGGGGTGAAAAGAAGACCTTAGACCTAATTCAGAGACATTTCTGGTGTCCCATTGTCAGAATAGATAGGGCAAAGCATATGCAAGAATGTGACCAAGGTGCAACTATGAAATTTACATGAAAAGCACCTCAAAGGTACCTGCAATGACTGGAAATTCCTTCTATGACCATGTTCTCATATATTTATTTCATTCCGAAGCTACCAGACTCGCAGGGTGCAAAAGTGTACCACAGTTATTTTATACCACTATGCCAAGATAGCACATATTTTGGACTGTACCATACACCATTAGCATCAGACATAGCCCATCTGTTCTACTAAAAAATGTCTCCCACATGAAATTGTCCCAAATAAAGGCAGTCAATTTACCACCAACCTCTGGAGAGAATTATGTAAGCTGTTACTGATAAACTGGTCTGTTGCACCAATCACCACATCCAGACTGGCGGACAGATGGAGTGAGTAAACCAAAGCTTGGAACAGTAGGTTTGATGTTTCATACATGTCAGACCTGACCAGTGGGTTTGTTTGTTGCCCTTAGCTGAATTTGCTTACAGCAAACACTGAACATACCTCATTGGACATGTCTCCATTCCACTGTAAATGTTCTTACCACCCACACTCGGTTGGCATGGGCCTACTTCCTTCGCCCTTGTCAACCAATGCTGCATGCAAACATATGCTCTTAATTCAACAAGTACAGAAGAAGGCACAAGAACACCAGCCTGGCACAACAGACTTACAATGACCATGCAGATCAAAATCACTGAGCAATGCCAGTCTACCAAGTTGAGCAGAACATCTGGATGAACACCAGGATCCAGATTGTCCCTCAGTTGCTGCACACGTTCGGTGCACGATTTGTGGGGCCTTTCAAAATCATCAAGAAAGTGTCACAGCATACAGATTGGACCTGCCCACCCAATGGAGGACACATCCTTTGTTACATGTATCCCTCTTAAAGGCCGCCATCTCACCAATTAAAGCTATGGAAAGCATTCTGTTGGAACCCCAGGAGGAACATGATTATGAAGTACAACAAATATGTAATTTCAGATGGCGAGTGAAGTGTTTGGAATACCTTCCCTGGAAAGGGTACGGCCCTGAAACCAATACATGGGAACTGTTGGCAAATATTAATGATCCACGATTGACCTCCACTTTCCACAGAAAGAATCCATCAAAGTCGGGCTATTCACAGTGGATATCTTTAAAGAGGAGATTCTAAGGGATTTTGTGATATCATGCCACATTACTCCCCACCCCTTGGCCTCCTGGACTCAACTATCAGAGCTTCCTAGTTTTGAGATGGTAACATCTCCCCTCCATGGAGTAGAACCTGATCCCTCAAGGGCTCATCATAGGTGCTGTGAGAAACCTGAAGGTGTCTCCTTAGCTATTCCCCCGATATGTGTGATACAGGTGGCCAGGACACGGCCACTGCTATTTGATCCAGTTCCTGGGGTGGACCAGTGAGTGAGGATCAGCTGGATGGGGGGTCCTTGAGTGGGACACCGATGGGTGAGACGTGGAATCCCGCTTCTTTCAACACCGTTTCCCAATCCTACTACATAGGATATTCCAAAACGCTGCCTCCCCTTTTTCGACACGAACACTTTCGCACAACATGAAAGACATCGGACTAACACCAGAGCCATTTATCTGACATGTCCCAATACAAGGGTCAGGCAAAGTCAGGCAATTGACCAGGATCACACACACCTGACGGCCCTTTCCCTTCTCCACAGGGGTAAAAGGTGGAGCACAAGATCACAGGTAGAGCAAGACAGACCGCACAACGTGAGAGCTAACTCAGTCCGGCAGTTCAAGAGGAGGAGAAAGACCGTGCTTACCGAGAGAGTGACAAGGTGAGAAGTGACCTTGCCCTTTCCGACCAAGGCCTGTGAAACCTCAGCAGAAAGAATCATAAGACCGTGAACAATAGCCAGTATGTGCAGCAGCAGATGAGAATGGTACACGAGACTCCTCTGCTGATTACCAAACCGAGGAAAGATGATTGCCTCTGTGGTATCAACCTTGACTCCAAAGAGAAAGAAAACCAAGCGGATCATCACAGCCGGTCAGTCGAGGGGAGAGTCAATAAGAACCGAACTGTGTTGAAAGAAAAGGAGCAAATGGCTAATTTGAACTGTGACCGCCTTAAACCGCTATTAGTAGAAAAGGGGGAAAACCAGCAACAGAGGAGTCCGGCACCACCTGGATGCTCACGCAGGAAACTCTGGGCGATTACCCGATGGTAGAAATTACCGTAACCAGAAGGCCTTAGGAAAAGGCGAAAAGGGTTCAAAGTGGTCATAAGGGGGTCTTGTAAAATCCTCCGTACGGTCGAAAGTCTTTGGCCAACAGATTTGTGAGAAACAAAGGGAAGTGAGTCCCGCATGACAAGAAATTAATGAGAAAGATACAAATGACAAGTTGGCAAGAGTGAACACAGTAGAGGGATTCTACCAAGAAGGGATGTAGCCTGAAGTCCCTTCAACAGTGTGCTGAAAGGAGTGAACCCGATTGAGGGATGTCCACAGTGAATTCTTTGAAAGGACAAAGATTTGTGAATGCAAGAAATATTGTAAGACCGGATGAAGTGTCCCCCTTGGCATTTGGATCTGAGCCGACAAGGGGGAGATAGATCTAGGAGTGAAAAGACATCACTCAAAGTCCATTTGGAAATGAACCTTTTTGTTTTTTTTGTTGAACATATCAGGCCCTCGAAGGCAAGTGTCACGGTGCTTGCCCCCAGACATCAGGAGCAGACCAGCCTGCCCAGGGTACTGGCACCCATGGGGACCTTTAAGGCCCCAAAGGATTGCCTACGGGCTTCGTGGACTCGGTCCTGGCACTGTTGGCGCAACGCTCATACTGCCCTTTCAGGCAAGGCAGGGTACAAAATAAGAGAACCACATGCCGACCAGTCTGAGGCAGGCTGAAGGGACTAATTTACCTGGGAACTATTTGATAGAGTGTGGTTGGAGGGATTACTTTACCTGGGGACTACTTCTCGAAGGCTATTTGAATCACGCCCTCAGAACAGAACACACTTGGCGTTATTCTGCACTGCTGCAGCGTAACGCTCATCGTGTCTGCTAACTTCAGGCCAGTCTTCATCCATGCCCGTCCAGATTTTCACAAGCTACCTGCAAGGAAAGGAGAGAGGGGAGAAAGTGAACTAGACTCTTACCTGATGCTCCATCTCGATCGCTCGGGAGTCTCCGCTTCTGCTGAGCTGAAAAGGAAGACACCAGGTTAGCCGCGCAGACCATGTTAAAGACATTGTAACGCTGCGCAATGCTAATACTTACCAGAAGGCAGCTCACCCTTGTGATCCATCGAAGCACCATCACTCGATCGCCGTTCCGTAGCTGCCGCACCTGTCGAACACAAAGAAGGCATCAGGTTAGCTGCGAAATGGAGAAGGGCCCCATTAAAGTCATTTAAATCTTACGCAGCGCTACTACTCACCTGAAGGCTGCATTTCCTTGCGGTCCCTCACGACATCATCACGCGATCTCCGCCCCGGAGGTACCGCACCTGCAGAATAGAAAAAGACCAGCAGGTTAGTTGCGCAGAAGAACAATACTGTATGTTAAGACATTATCGCATAACGCTGGCGTGGAAACTTACCTTGGAATTCAGCTCAACATTTTTGGGGAGTCCGCTTCATTTTATGCACCAAGGGGAAACCTGCAAAGAAGAGGCACAAGAGTGAACTTTTTACAACTTGAACTCTAAAGCAAGCCATACCATTGGTATAAAGACTTACCCCATTGAGTCATAGTTGTCTGGAACTCTTCAGGATCAGTGAAGTAACTAGATCCTTGAACTGCTACGCACCCCTGCATACAGTCGCAGGATGGAGAGTCCGCCGTTCATAACATCAAGGTGAGACATAGCAGAGGGGTGCACAAGGAGGCCACGGGATGTTGGAGTCGGTCCTCCTCCTTACGGTTAGGTAACATTTTGTTTTAACATTTTAGGCAAATCTGCTTTTCGTGACGGAAGGGGCAAACAGAAGGGGCACGTGGAGCCATTCAGCATCGGACAGCCCAGTTCCGTTCGGCGCCCCTGTGGAGACTCAGGTGAGCGTAACAGCAAGAGACTTTTCATTTGAAAGAAAACTTGACCATCGACGAACCTGATAGCTGGAACGGAACTGTTGCCTCATGCTAGGAAAGTTCGAGCGTGTACTGTGCTCCGGAGATCCACTTTGTCCCGTGCTCAAAACGTGGGGAAGGGAGAGCCCTGGCAATCGCATCCTGACTTATTATTTGTGAACACTTCTTTCTTTATTGAAAACCCTATCCCACACTCTTTCTGTAATTAGCTGTAAGGATTTGGCAATAGTTTTTTTTAGCATAGGCCTTTTACTTTGACAAGATGCCACATTTTTCATTTGATGGTCGACGCTTGCTCCCACCTTAGTTTAGGTTTAGGTTAGACGTTTTTCCACCCTGCACTTACAGTTTAATAAACACCCTTGAACTGTGATCACTTGTGTCTGTCTTTACTGTTGCCACAATGAGTGCCGCCTTACAGTGCCCATAGATCGTAGTGCCAGGATCTGGGCCTCAGAAGTAATGTATGTTGTAAATAAGAGTAGTGTCTTCTCAGAGGCTTCTGCGCATGCACCCGAAGGACGATGCTGCTACACCTTCCGCTCCATAAAAAAGAAGAAGCCAGGCACAGCAAGGCTTTGCTACTGTGTTAGTTCTCCCTTCGTCTTCTCCAGCGTATCGCAAGCGTCCCCTTCATCAGAAGGTCTCATAGACGTGTGCTCTTCATGCTGCACTAACCACACCAGCTAAGTGGAACTTTACGGTGTTCAGCCTCCAGCTAGTTATCCTTGTGGACCCACCTTAGGACTCTGTCTACACCAATCCTTCCAAAACCTGCCTCTGTCCTTCAGGTTCTGAGGACAATCTTACAAATAAAGAATATCATAGTAATCTGAGCAAGTGTGAGTGTCTTTATTAGCTGTGTCCACCCCGCCCAACCTACAGACATGATACTTTTCCCTATCACTTTAGAAAATGTGGATGGATTTCACTTTCTTATAATGGAGATAGCTTGAAGGGAAATGGAAAGTTTAGAGCTCGATTTCTCCAAATTGGTCACTTCGATGTTTGAGTTGGTTGGCACACAAATACACATCAGTATGAAGTTGTTTATACTTGAGAAATTTTTGAAGTCTCATCAGCCACACTTAATATATTAAGTTGTCAAAAATGGAAATGTATAGATATTTGTGACATGTGCACACCACACATAATGTATATTATTATGAACAAGCAGAAGCATATAAATAAGCTAAATACTCATAATGTTACAACCACAGTATATGAATAACCAACACACTGGCAATGTGTAATATTACTATCAGAAGCACACAAATAAGCAGAAAACGTATAATGTTTAATGCTATCAACAACGATACAAAGGATACCTACAAATAAGACATTCTGCCTGTGCATAGAAATTCACATAGCTTCCTATTGCAAAACAGAATCACTCTAGCAGTGAATTTGTGAAATTTGTAATATTACAAATGACCACAAGAATATGAATAGACAGAATATTGGTAATGTATAATATCCAGCATAAGCACATGTATAAGCTGAAATTGTGCAATGTTTAATCAGGGATCAAAATTAAGACTTGATAACCAGGAGCTAAAGGCAGCTCCTGGGTTTTATGAAGAATCCAAAGATGTTGTCACTGTTTCCATGGGGGAAGCCCCTTCCCATGAGGCCAGGAAGTTGAGGCAGCTTCCCGATGGTCCTCCTGGGGGTGGTACCCAAGGGGTGGATCTCATGGGGACAGAAACCCCCTGCGGGACGAGGAACAACACCTTGGGAGAAACACAGCATAATTTCCTTACACCACAACCTCCATCCTACACAGGACATCATAACACCACACACGTTCATGTATGTCTGCATAATAGACAATGGGCCTCATTACGAGTTGGGCAGTATGGTAAAAATGCGGTGGTAATACCTTTATCCACCACCTTTCTGCCAAATTTCATCCCTCATAAACATCACAGTTCCTTGTTACCATGAATCCCTCACACTTGTCA
Organism: Ambystoma mexicanum; assembly: GCF_040938575.1. Taxonomy (NCBI): domain Eukaryota; kingdom Metazoa; phylum Chordata; class Amphibia; order Caudata; family Ambystomatidae; genus Ambystoma; species Ambystoma mexicanum. The sequence goes on from NC_090922.1 coordinate 96,986,368, forward strand.
TAATCACTCATTAACACTGCATCCCTCATCACAGTCCCTTATTGCCCATTCATCCCTTATCCTGATTACAGTCACTAATTACCACCACATGCCCCATCCTTGACACTGTCCCACATTACCTCTTCATACCCCTCCTCATCACATTCCATTATTACCACTGCATGCTCTGATTCACACCACAGTCTCTCGTTACCACTGCATCCCTTATCCTGGTCGCAACCATCGTTAGCACAGCATCAGTCTTCCTTGTCACAGTCCCTCATTACCTTTTCATTCCCCTCCTCATCAGAGGCCCTTATTACCCCTCTCCCCCTCCTAATTACAGTCCCTCATCATTTTTACCCCGGCATCCCTTTTGTCTTTCAGTTATACAAACCTTTCAAATTCTGTCAAAAAACTTCAGTTGAAGGGTTGTTATAGCTAAGCTTATGCTTTAAAAAAGAACGTGCAAATTCATTGAAACAACTTTGCTAAAAGAGCTTTATGGTTGCAGAGCAAAGTCTAAAAACCATGGAAATTCGAAAATTTTGGTAAGCGATGCACCCAAAACTCACAACCCCAGCATACACTGCTCATACCGCCAGTGGCGTCTTCAGGAATTACATTTAGGGGGGCACAAAGGGGGCCACAAACAAAAGTAGGGGGGGCGCCTACAAAAGAACAATGTGAATGCTTTTCCCAAATTGACGTGGTCAAAGACGTTCAAAGGGGTCATGGGGAGGTAAAAAACGTGCATTTCTACAGCAAGCAATTCTGATGGAAACACATTAAAACTTCTAATACTTACATCAACTGTAAGCAGAATGCCATGAATCATAGGTCAGTAGAAATTACACTTTTTAAACTATTGAGTCAGGAGAACCTGCAGTGAACAGCATTGGGTTCGGAAGTGCAGAATATAAAAATAACAGAATTAGTTGAAAGGTGTTAGCACCAAATGTCACGTTACTTCAAAGTACACTGGAGGTCTCAGAGCCAATAATACCTGAAAGTGGGTGCTGCCCTGCAGTTGGGATATTGGGGTCTGAATCCAAGAGGTCTGCTGTACATAGAAAATTATAGATTATTTATACACCAAATCCACATAACATTGTTAACTCAGGGCACTGAGGCCAGGCCCAATATAGAAAACTAGTGTACAGGCCTATGTACAAGGCCAAAGTGCAGGTTTTCATTTGCACAGTAGGACCACTATATATCCAAAGCCTACAGCTCCCTCTAGCGATGACAACAGGCAAAGCTATGCAAATTGGACCACTGTATAACATAAAGCAACAGCTCCCTCTAGCTTACAACTGGCCCTTAATTATTGCTAGATAGATAGGGTTTAGTTCAGTCCAAAAGGCAAGCCCAATGCGCCATTCACTCATTTACCCGTGCCTCACCTCCCCCACCACAACTGTCTTTTTCTGAAATTGGTCGCAAGTTATGCTTTTTAAGCATATAATGTGCTAAAAAGCATTATTTGCCACCAATTTTACAATTTGCCCAGGGTTGAAAATTGACAGGACTGGGAAATCTTTAGCTCCTTGTTATAGTCAAAGGGAGCCTGGTTAGCTTGAAATCAACAACTAACCACTCAAGCGACATTTGAAGCATATTAGGTAATATCTATGACCAAAAAAAGGCAGTTTGCACCTTACTCACAAGTTACATTTGCTACGCGCTATGTACTGGCTCAAGGTTTCATAAAGGTAGCTCCTGCCTAACGGCTGATACCCAGTACCCAGGAGCTGCGTTTTGCTCCTGGACAACAAATCTTAATTTCGATCCTTGTAGAATATCTAAGCCTCCAATTCAGGGAGGGCAAGGGTGAAAAATGCAGACGGGTCAACAACCAACATGTATTAGTTTGGCATTTCATAACGAACCACTGTGCACAATCCTTTACTAAAAACAAAAACAATGAGCAAATATGCTTTAGGCCAAGATGGAAAAAAGTGAACACTGCAGGTAAGTCATTTTAGCTGCTATATTTTAACACAGTGCAAGTCTCTTCCTAAGGTGGATGTAATGTCCAGTAAGTAGTTATTTAGATCAATCATAATGTTGTTAAGACCTCTGCATGATCAAATGGCTTGCAAAAGTATCTTGCCAAGAAGCACAATGCCACCTTCATTCTACATGGCTACAAATCATACAGAAACATTCTACAGCTCAGACAAGGACCTCCATTTTGTCAGTCATTTATTGTTGGCTACAGAATAAAACAAGCCCAATATGTATTTTAATTAATTTTTGAGCGAAAGTAGGTAGGTCTAGCATCCTGTCTTCACCCCCACCCCAACGCACAAGCCCCATCTCTGGCATCCGCCCCCATGACCAGTCCCAGGCCCTGTACTCAGCACCCAAATGTGAGCTCCATACCCACCACCCAAGCGTGAGACCCATACCTGGCATCCTGCCTCCCCTCAACCAGAGCACAGGCCCCATACCTGGCATTTACCAATTGCATGTAGCGCAAACCTAGCTCAAGAGCAGCGGACTGCTTAACAACAGGTCGGTGTCAGATGTGGGCTTGACATTTTATGCAATAAATCCTGCCACCCACCACCAGAGTGCAAGCCCCATACCTGGCATCCGGCCTCCAGACCACCAAAGCCCAGGCCACATACCCTGCATTTATTTTATTTTATTTCATATAGCGCAAACCTAGCACAAAGGCAACAGGAGAGTGTTCAAATTGGGCATATCATTTTATAGAATCAAACCTGTCCCAGCACCAGATCCGAGGTCCCATACCTGGCATCCTGCCTCCCCACCAGCCAGAGCACAAGCCCCATACTTCGCACCCTGCCTCCCCATCACCCAGAGAGCAAGCCCCATACATAACAACCTGCCCCCCTACCAGCAAAGCACAGGCCCCATACATGGCACCCTGCCTTCCCACCAGCCAAGGTCAGGTCCCTTAACTGGTTTCTGCCTCCCACGCCAAAACAGAAACCCCCATACCAGCCTGCACCCTCTCCTCCCCCTCCTTCCCTCCTCCTCAGACATGCCACTTACCTTACCTCACTGGTACCACTCCACCTTGGGAATGGGTTTTATATCCCAATTCACAAGCAGTCTATTGAAATAAAACAACACCAATCTCGCACTTGCAAGATAGCACAGTGCAATGTTACACTGGCTTGTCATCGGCAGGGTTCAGGTTCGAATCCCCAGTAGGGGTGAAGTAAAAATAAAAATACTAACTTACAGAGCGCGGTCTGGAACACTCGTACTCTTTAGTTCCTGCTTTACCGTTCTCATGAGTCAGGATATCGGTCCTGACATGATGAGGACAGGCCTGGAAGAGCCTTACAAAATACTACTGCGGGGCGGCCTGGCCGGTGCAGCATTCGACATTACAGTGAGCATAGGGGGAACAAAGGATTCCATTGGGAGGCCAGTGCCCCCTCCCAACCACCCTACTGACACTACTCTAAGTAGAGCTTCAAAGGTGTCTAAGCCAAAGAGGTGCCAGCTCATGTCTCAAAATGTGTGCAATCAGTACAAAGACAACATTTCAAAGAAAATAGAGGTGATAAGAAAATATTTACTCCTTTAAAAAAAAGGAATGAAACTGAAGAAACGTCTTTTAAAGAACAGTTATTGTTAGCCATCTACAAAACGTTAAAACATACAAACATTGGAAATACCAATGTTAAGGTTTAAAAGAGCTTTTTACAAGGAAACAAGTATAACAGGACACCAATTAATTAATTTCGGCTAACCGCAGAATCACAATGGCGTGAAAGGATAAAGGTGACCCAAAGGTAAAAAAAATGATTTGAGGACCCGGAAAGATGATTGCAAGCTGAAACGAGAGTGTGCACTCAACATAGATGTGGAGGAGAAACAGGTGGCGCAGATGTAATAATGGCCCGGATTTTGCTCACAGTCTTTAATCAATCCATCAAAGGAGAAACCGCCATGAGCATTTTTCGAGGATGCTATACTCATTTAAATGTCTTTTCACTTAGCAGCATTTTCCGGTTGTAGGTCTCCAAAGTATAAATGGAGATTCCTTGGTGAATGTGCTAATTGGTTATTGGGTGGAATTGAGGGGGTTGAACTTAATGTAATGATGTGAATACCCTCACAATCGGACAGGTGGGAGTTATGATATGATATTTTATTTGTATCGTGCTCATACACAAGTGTTTCAGAGCGCGACAAGGCAAGGGAGGGGAACAGGGGAGAACACAACGATCTTACTAGGCTCAGTGACATTGAGAACGCTCAAGGGCATGGGAAAAGGGAAAGCACAAGAGAAAACATAAATAAAAATAAATACAAATAAATAGATAATAGAGGCAATAAACAGTGGTAGTGCAGCCAGCAAGTGACAAGTGCAGTGTTTATGGTAGCATACTGGGTAAGTCTAAATAAGTGCAGAAAAGGAAGAAAAAAGGGGGGTGACTGTATGGGTACAGATACAGTCCCCATTTCGAGGTGTGGACAGGTGGCAGTGCAGGAGAGTGGCAGGGTGAGCAGGTACCTGGGCCCAGGGGACAGAGGGTGGCCAGGTGCACAGTGCCAAGAGAGAGCAGATCAGCAGGGGAGAAGGGGAGGAAAATCCGGAAGCAAAGAGGAAGGTCTTGAGGTGCTTCCGGAACCGGAGATGGTTCTCATGTTTTAAAGTGGCAGGGAGGCAATTCCATAGGAAGGCCCCAGCCGAACACAGAGATCTACCCCCACCTTGTTTCTTTGAAAAACCACTGACCCTGAGGGAGTTAGAGGTAGAGGAACGAAGAGCTTGAGAGGGGAGGTATTTACGGAGGGATAGCTGAAGGTATTTTGGACCAAGGCCCCCAGAAAGCCTTGTAGACAATTCAGAGGGTTTTGAATTTAATCCTTGCATCCACTGGGAGCCAATGGAGAGATTTCAGAGCTGGAGAGATACGATCCCAGGGCTTGAGGCCAAGGACAAATCTTGCAGTCCTGTTCTGGATTAGTTGCAGAGGGCGGAGAGTAGAGGCAAGTAGATTTAGGAAGAGGCTGTTACAACAGTACAACCTGGAGTGAACCAGAGCTTGGGAGACAGTGAGCTTCTGGGGGAAGGAGAGGAAAGGCAGAGTACCTCTGAGGAGGTGCAATAGGAAGTTTGACTTTTTAGTGACCTCAGAGATGTGGGAGGAGAAGGAAAGCGTGGAGTCAAAGATGACCCCAAGGTTCTTAGCCTCGCAGGTGGGGGTAGGAGGAGGGCCAAGAGAGGCTGGCCAGAGAGTGAGGGGAAAGGATGGTGGAGGTGTTAACATTATTGTCTTTGCTATACTGTATGACAAGAATTATATAAGTGTGTTGTAAGACATCAAGTTAAACTTAATACAAATATGTGTTTACATTTCATCAGGACACCAAAAAAACAACTCTACTTTAAAACCACTGGCGTTGTAACCTACACTCACACTATACAACGTACCAGAAAATACAGAAATAAAGTGTTACATTTTGCTAGCTTTCACATTAAAAACATAATGGACCTCATTTTCTATAGTGGCATAATGTGGCTGCAAGGGAAATAGCTGCCTTCCAGACACGTTACGCCACATTTTCAATTATGCCGAGAGGAGGGCGGAATGCTCCGCCTTTTGCCCTGCACTTTTGCAATCGACTGTGCAAATGACGACATGTTGATGGGTGGGATCCGTTTACGTTGCGGTGCAAACATAACGGCTCCCCGCCATCAAATTACATTTCTGAGCAAAATGAGCTCCCCTCTGTAACAATGGTACAGGTAAAATGAATTAATCAACACCCCCAACTATAGTGTTCCCTTAGTTAATCATACTGGCAATGCTGAACATTGCAACATTTCCTAAAATACAACAAAAAACAAACTATCACACCATCTGAAAGGTATACATGTCAATACATTCAAGAAATTAAAACATTCAATGACAAATATTACATCATAACAGTTGATAATTAAACATAAATATACAAAACATCATAAGCACTTAAAAGATAAAATAAAGCCAATAATAAGCCACAAAACAAACAGAATTCAAAACATCAACAGTAATAAAAAACAATATTGAACAAATGTAGGATGGGCTGTGGTAATAATAATAATAATAATAATAATAATAATAATAATAATAATAATAATAAATGTAGCATTTATATAGCGCTACGAACCCTCGGGTATCTGAGCGCTGCTTATTATGACCCACGGTATTGTGCTCATTTATCGACCTCGGAAGGATGAAAGGCTGAGTTTGGCCCAACCTGCGTCAGCAGGCTCTGCATGGATGTCAAAGCAAGCACTCCTACTCGCTGTGCTATCGGACCGGTATAACCATCATTCGTAGTTTTAAAGTAACATATACATATTTTGGTGTCCTGTTATCCTTGCTTTAATGCCAGAAGATTCTTAATATTTTAACATTGGTATTTCCAAAGTTTGTAGGTTTTAACTGTTTGCGGGTTGTAACTCTTAACTGTTTTTTAATGAGATTCCTTTCAATGTGTATGTATATGCATATATTTATATGTTTCCGTTTAGCCACAGTGCCATGCTATATATCGTGAATCACTGTTAGTTTTGATTGTTTGGTGGCAGCTGGTTCACCATGCTTTTAGACTTTTGTATTGTTAATGTTAAAGGACATTTGACCCGCGCACTATCACCACTGAAGTGGTCCCCTGGCGCTCTGGCGGCTCTGAAAAAGGGGAGGAGAGGGGGTGGGTTAATGGGAGTAAGTTGGAAAAGTGCAAAAGAGCAGTGATGTGCTGCTGGCAGCCTCAGCCCAGTGGGTCGGTTGGCTGGGCTTGGGGTGTTTTCCGGTCCGTAGTCGTCGTGTTCTGTTGTGCAAGTCTATGTGCGGTTTGTTTTGTTGTTGCATTGTTGTGAAGTTTGTGCGGATTGCTGGGTTTTAGGCTTGTGGTTGTGTTTGGTTAGAGTTTGAGAGGTGTATGCAGAGGGATGGAATTGTTAGTTGGTTGGTTAGTTGGCATTGCTGTCCATTGCAATTATGGGATTCCATCTAGGTGCGGTACATGCTGACATCCACATTTCCATTTAGATGCGACGCAAGCCAAAGTTAAGAATCCTGAGTGAGGCACGTGATAACAGTCACACTTCCATCTAGATGCGACGCAAGCTAAAGTTCAGAATCCTGAGTGTGGCACATGCTAACTATCACATTTCTGTCTAGATGCGACGCAAGCTAAAGTTCAGAATCCTGAGCAAGCCAAAGTTCAGAATTCTAAGTGTGGCACATGCCAACAGTCACATCTCTATCTAGATGTGACACAAGTTAAAGTTCCGTTCCCTAGATGTGTGGCACTAGCATATACATCACAAAGCTAAATATCATTTCCAACATTGGCATACCTTCGGATCCCCCATGCTAACTTTTTCTGGGCCTGTATTTGGACCTTGGAATTGTATTTGGTTCGAGATTATACCGCCTTTGTGGGCTCCTCCCGAGTGCAGGTGAGAATTTCTTGCTACTGTGTGCTGATATATATATATTACATAGGTAGTGAGTGCCACTAATAAGCTTATTTCAGTAGCTTCAAAGTGTGTTGTGTAATTCCATGCAGGGAAAGTAAAGTGATTGGGCGAATCCCAAAAATACAGTTTCCAATTCAAACGCCAAAATTGAATTCTTGCTCTCACCTACAACAAAACAGCAGGATGGATTCATACGAAACTTGAAGGCGATGTTGGCATCAGGGCAATTTTAGAAACGCCACTTGTTTGGTCAAAATCTATCCAGTGTTAAGAAAGAAAAAAAAGGTGCTCAGAACAAAGATGTTGCAGGTGGATCCACCAACAATTTGTTGACTCACTTTAAAATCTGAATTTAGAAATGTGATTGGCTAAAATCAGGCTAAAACAAACATTTATCTGGCTGCTATTTGTATCTGGACTGGGATCTACAAATCCGGTTACGTAAAATGTTTGAAAGCAGTAGTTGCCAGCCTTCTAAAACACAGTCTAGCATTGGAAAAGGCAAGGCATTACCCCAAAGGCTTGGACTATCCTTTTCAAGAAAAACAGGCAAGATTTGTCTGTGGTATTTGTGAGCAGGACCCTGCGGTGCAAAAATCTTGGCTCATGAACTGCAGAGCGAGTCCCTTTTTTATTTACTGTTGATTTGTAAACACCAGCTGCAATATGCCAATTTATTCATGCCGCAAAAGGTGCATGACCCCTTGCGTAGTGTCTGCCAGGCATGGCCATAGACTTTGACCATTGACAGTACAGCAAGGTTTAAAATGCATGCAGTGTCCACTGGGCATGACCCCACAAAGGGATATAGCTATTGCAGAGACTATTCTGTTCAAATTTGAGAATGGGTTCATATTTTTGACTAAGAGCTCTGAGAGAGGGATGAACAAAGCAATTGAATGGAGAAAGATGTAATTTTCCAAAAGAATATTACAAAATATGGCTATATTTGTTCTATGGTATTAGCGTCTTGAGCACTGTGGAGACAATATTTGCTCTATATAAATGAGTCTCCTGCGATTTGTGAAGTTGTTTTAAATATATAAACATGATATATGGCTCTGTTTTATATACTGAACTAGAATATGAATATGTTTTTTGTGCAAAACCTATTTCACACATTCCTGACTGTGATATTTATACCACTGTAAAATGTGTAATTTACAAATGATTGGCATTGTTTTCTGAACATGCATTCACATGGGGGCACCAGTTTCTTCTTTCTCTTTTCAAAATGCAAGGGCATTTAACAAGGCCCCAGGGCCGATAACACCCGATCTGGCACGCTGGACAGGGTGTTAATGCTATTAGCACCACAGGTTGCCAATCCAGTAATACAGAGTGTTGAGAGCGGTGTATTTAGTTAGAAAGAACGGGAAGCTGCGCAGCATCCCGTTCAGTCAAACAAAATACTGTCCTAGCATGGCCGCCATGGAGATGAAAGGCGGGGCTCCATATACGGCTCTTCCAATTCCATGGCAGCCTGGAGGGACCGAGGTGGCAGCAGCAGAGGCAGCGGCGCCCTGCCGCTGTCGCCGGGAACAAAAGATAGGCAGGGGGGAGGAAGAAGTAAAGAAAAAACTTAAGGAAAGGGAGGGTGCGGGCAAGATGGAAGCGTGGGGAAAGGAAGCAGATGGCAGGCTGCTCGGAATGCCGGCTGAGATTAGCAGTTTAGGCCTGCGTTCCGATCAACCTGATTGGTTGGCTCCCCCGCCCGGGTTGCTAATTTATATTTGACTATGGACATAAAGAACTTGGAAACTTGTGATAATTACACAAGGTGACGGGTGCACATGACATTATCACGTAGGTGTGATGACGTCATGCATTTGATGCAAAGACATCACCGAAAATGCATGCTGAAAGGTTGCTGTGCCTAACAGTGGGGGATATATTTTCAGCCATACAAGATAACAAAAACATCATCCCCTTTAGAATGTTTCTGGGTTTACAGTCATGGAATGAAGGTATGGCTATAGGTCTGAGCAGCAATTTGAAACAACTTATTGCAAATATTAGGAACGTGAAAGAAAAATTCCCAACCTCTATTTCTGATTTTTCTAGTGGTTCATTCACAAGATGCCTGGTGCCTTTTGATGAGGTTCTAAAAATGAAGACGGGGACAAAACAGGTAAGCACATGACACATTAGTAACTTAGTGAAATGCTGATGCTTTTATGATGAGAAAAGCATGGAAGGTGCCAGCGTCAAGTGGTTACAGTATTTGGACATTGGTACACGTTCTCAGAAGCAGGGGAACCTTTTGGGACCCAATTCAGGGCGTTTAAAATTTACACATAAGGCATTGTTGATGTTGTTTGATTGGGAATGGATGTCACAAGGTCTGAGGTCCACGTGGATTAGTAAACCTCCGTTCCCAAGCACCAGTCAGAGAAGTAGTAACAACTCGCTGACCGGTTATTGAGGCCACAGGTGGTGGCTGGAACAGAGAACACCGGGTCCCGGATAGCTGCAAAGGAAAGCACAGGGTTAGGCTGCAATGTACAAGGATTTGTAACAATATAGGAATACAACGAGACAAAAGGCACCTACGCATAGGATGGCCGGTGACAGTGCTATACCTAAATGTTCTCCCCGTGGCTGATGGAAATGGCAGAAGTAGAGGGGATGGAAATTCCTCAATTCACACAGGGTCCACCTTAAGCACAATGGGAATTCAGAACAAGGAGGGTCAGCAGACTTGATTCCTGGTGTCAAAAACGTGAAGAGTGGGCAATCCGTGTACACCAGGTCCAGAGGTAGAAACAGTTACAAAAAGGCAGTCCAATATCAACAGGTCCAAAAGGGTAAATCCAAAGACAATCCAGGGTCAGAAACAAGGTCCAAAATCCAGAAGTCAAAAACAGGAAGACTCAGGATGCAGGAGTCGCTTAACACCGTCAGGACAGCTGAGAAGCAATGAGTGAAGGATTTGGGCTTCTTTTATTTCGTGACTTCCTGTTCACATGATCGTTATTTCGGGTTACCTGACCGGCCTGCTCGCATCACGTGACCGACGCGTGAGCACTTTCTACTTTGTGGAGCACTGCGCGAACAGTCACGTGAGCGGCCGGAATGCCATCTCGACAGTAAGCGCCATGGCCGCCCCCAAGATGCATGAGGCCAGTAACGGCACGGATGCCGCCAAACGGGAGAACCCATGAAGCGCCGCAGAGGCGTGGTGGGAACGGGCAAGCGCGTCCCGCAGGCAGGCGCGGGGCTCAATGGCATGCGTGACCTCTGTCGATGCCGGGCCGGACCCCAGCAAGGCGCTTCACCACAGGAGAGGTAGGGGAATGCGTGACATGGTGCATGATAATGGAGTGCAATTCCGTTTTTTCAGTAACTGATGTTTTTTGAGTTATTGCTGAGATAATGATCTTAATATTAACGTTTTGTATTATGAAATATGTAATTAAAGAGAAATACATCTGATCTGATTTTTAGGGTGGACACTATGTGTAAGTGTTTCGAAATTTAGTTGCACTTCTAGGATAGAACAACAGAAGATGAAGTAGTGTAGAGTTGAAAAAGTACCCAATATTATCACCTATAAAAACCTACTCGTGTTTTTCTGTGCTGTTTTTGGGCTCTATCCTATTTAGTGTATATGGCTAATCACAACTGGAAAATTTGAATGGTTATTAGGTTTTTACACTGTTAGTTCAACTAACATTTGTGAGTGAATTTCGAGGGTTTTAGAGGAGAACATTCATCTTAACTTTATTTAACACATTTATTTTAGTAGACATGACAGTGTTGTGCTAGCAACCCTAGAATTAAGGTTGTGTGACGTTTCCCATTGAAACCTTGGCAAAAGCCAATGTGCTGGCCACATCCAAACAGACATGCCAAAGAACGCCGTCACAAAAAAAAGGTCTTCTATTCACAATGGTGGAAGTGGGCGGGAGCCGTTGCGAGCGGTGCTCGTCTCCTTTTTTTAAATTAAGTTTTACTGTTCCTATACTTTTATTTTAAAAAGAAACCGTCCCGGAATGGTTTAGTTTTCAAATAATCGTGTAGGAAGAAGTTTAAACTCGCACTTCAGTGCACTGCACTGTTCCCTTACACAGCAGACGTATTTATTGGGGGTTTGTATTGGGCATGGGAGGGGGCGTGGAGATGGGGTTTGTGGGAAGCTGGACAGGCCAGCAGGGAACATAGTTCCACTACTTCTTTTCATGCACTTTGACCACTGTCTATTCGTTGGCAATTCCATATTCCCCAAAAAACACAGTTTTGGGGGTCATACATGTTATATCACTATGCTTATGTACTGTGCCAAATCATCACTATAGTAATTCCAAAGCGGCGAAAAATGCATATACATCGAAATTGTCCACTTTGAATTGCTGTAGCTATCCTCGAACGGGGGTATACGTCACAAAAATTCTAAAAATCGGATCAACTGAGCTCGAAATAGTCAGTCCCTTTTGAATATTGAAAAAGATGGGGGTGAAATAAAAATATCTGATTATGTATATTGCACACCTTTACCAAAATCAATGGTATTAAATGTATCTACGTCTGAGAAACTTGGGCGCAAGCAAGCAGATTAAAATCTCAGGGGAGGGGGTGGGGCCTAACCCTTCACATGTTGGGAGAGGGACTAACTTCAGAGACATCTTAACAAGTCTATTCTGGTGAAGCTTCAATGTAAAAAGCAGTTAACTCTCTCCTTCACGTCTGACACCTAACACGTAAGGACTGCTGTGAGAATGAACCGTCTCTTGACCCCCGCCCCCCTACTCTTGGAATCACTCCCCTGACATGCAAGTGCTAACATCCCATCATGATTTCAATTGCCCAAAAATGTATACATTCGAACACAGTTGCTAAAAATGAAAATCTTTACATTACTAATTGCTAACTGTCCAGCCACATAGTTGCAAAGATGCTCCATTCCAATATGTAGGCGCTTATACTGTTCGGGTTTTTTCTTTGAATTCTGGGACTTGTAGTGTGAGTTTTATAATGGGAAAGGAGAATTACAAGTCCCAGAATGCAAAGAAAAAACCCGGAATGAAGAAGCACCTACAGATTAGAATAGATCATGTTGGCAACTATACAACCGAAGGCACCATTCAAAGTGTATGGGCCTCATTACATGTTTGGTGGTATCTCAGCAGTAAATCTGCCGAGATACCACCAAACGGTTTTACGTTACCACTACCGGGTCCGGCACAATTAACGCCATATTACAAGTGATGGTAAACAATGTTAGTCCCCATTTATTCATCCATAGTAGTCCAAGGGGATTTCAGCGGAATTACCACTGACGGTAATGTCGCACGGCTGGTAATTCTGTGATGTGTCCTTTTTTAGCTGCATAGCAGAGGAATTACCTCCAGCACTCTGCTGGAGGGTTTTCCTCTGCCTTACCTCGAAACCCGTAGTTTCGTGGTGTGGTAATGCGGAGATAAAGCAGCAGTAACTCGGTTGCCACTGCATTACCACCGTTGAACCCTGCAGGTGCTGTGAATCTTTGGGGGGTGGGTATACGAAGTTGTTTGCAGGAATAATTCTGTATGGTTACCAGTTCTACTCAAAGTCTGTAATGTGCTAACACGTGTAATTATATCGTTATCTTGAACAATAAAAATTATTAAAATAAAAAAAAACCTCCAGGAGCAGAAAACACTGAAACAATCCAACATTGTGTTATGATGTTGCAGCACAATTAAGGAGTTCTGCGGAGAGATGAGGTGGGCAGCGGAAGCTCTCCTGCTGGCAATGGGTCTCATCCTGCTCCACAGGGAGAGGCAAGTGAGGTTGCAAAGCGATGCTTTTTCAGAGCAGATTCCAGTGTCGAGAATTAAAATTAAAAAAACCGCGGCAGATGCAGGCTGCCTGGAATAAAGAGCATGCACAGGCATTTCAATGCCTCCATCTGATTTTACGACCCAATTGTGAATTTTATGTCCTTTTTTGGCACTAGTAATTAGAGTGTGGAACAGACGGAGAAGTCTTGGTTGAAAGTGATGTGGCCATTAAAATTACCTACGTTGGCAAATTGAGAGGCCTGCTCGCTACGGCAAGGCTTTTGCCCCATGGAAATGCGCTGACTTGGGGGGAAACGTTCATTGCATTGGGGGGCTCAGTGCCGCATAAACGAAACATCTGCTGAACGCGTCCAGTACCAGTGTCAGCGTGTTGCCGCTACCGTTGTGTGGACTTTTGATAATAGGCTCCAATGTCAAAACAAAATCATCAGCACCGTAGGCTCTACAGTCGCAAACGATCAGCAATTAAGGTATACCAGCTGTCCCAGAAGGTAACCTATAGGGTTACAGCCCACTGTTTACCACCTGGCTGCTGTTTACCGCCTGTCCCAGAATGTCAGCGATCACTTATACAGTCCACATCCCAGAATGCCAGCTAAAGCGCATACTTCCCAGTCTGGAAAGCCTGGTGTTTCTTATAAAGACCACCCCAGAAGGTCAGCTAAAGAGCATACTTAGGGCCTCATCACAAGTTCGGTGGTATCCCGGCTGGGATACCACCCAACTTTATTTGCATTAGCTCCCACCCATTGGGTGCTAACCGTTACTCCTCATTCCCAATTGAGTCTATTGAACCTAATGGGCAATTTTCGGCACAATTACCGTGCTGTATTAACGCCGGCTGTAATTGCACTGAAAATGGACATTTTTCCAGCATGTTTACCCCCAGCTCTGAGCTGGGGGTGCACACGCCAGATTCGAGATGCAATGTTACCGCTGCATTTGAGGGCTACCGCCCAACTCGTGATGAGGCCCTCAGCCTAAAATGCCTCATGTTTCTTTTAAAGGCCACCCCAGAATGCCAGCTAATGAGCATACTTCCCAGCTTAGATTGTCTGGTGTTTCTTACAGAGACTACCCCAGAATGCCAGGTAATGAGCATACTTAGCCTATAATGTCTTGTGTTTCTTATAAAGGCCACCCCAGAATGCCAGCTAATGAGCATACTTAGCCTAGAATGCCACGTGTTTCTTTTAAAGGCCACCCTTGAATGCCAGCTAATGAGCATAGTTAGCCTGGAATGCCTGGTGTTTCTTATGAAGGCCACCCCAGAATGCCAGCTAAAGTGCATACCTACCACCCTAGATTGTCTGGTGTTTCTTTTAAAGACCACCCCAGAATGCCAGCTAAAGAGCATACTTAGCCTAGAATGCATCGTGTTTCTTTTAAAGACCACCCCAGAATGCCAGCTAAAGAGCATACTTAGCCTAGAATGCATCGTGTTTCTTTTAAAGACCACCCCAGAATGCCAGCTAAAGAGCATACTTAGCCTAGAATGCCACGTGTTTCTTTTAAAGGCCACCCTTGAATGCCAGCTAATGAGCATAGTTAGCCTGGAATGCCTGGTGTTTCTTATGAAGGGCACCCCAGAATGCCAGCTAAAGTGCATACCTACCACCCTAGATTGTCTGGTGTTTCTTTTAAAGACCACCCCAGAATGCCAGCTAAAGAGCATAATTAGCCTAGAATGCCTCGTGTTTCTTTTAAAGGCCACCCCAGAATGCCAGCTAATGAGCATACTTAGCAAGGAATGTTTTGTGCTTCTTATGACGGCCACCCCAGAATGCCAGCTAAAGTGCATACCTACCACCCTAGATTGTCTGGTGTTTCTTTTAAAGACCACCCCAGAATGCCAGCTAAAGAGCATACTTAGCCTAGAATGCCTCGTGTTTCTTTTAAAGGCCACCCCAGAAGGCCAGCTAATGAGCATACTTAGCAAGGAATGTTTTGTGCTTCTTATAAAGGCCACCCCAGAATGCCAGGTAAAGCACAGACTTAGCTTAGAATGACTCGATTTTCTAATAAGGACCACCCCAGAATGCCAGCTAAGGAGCATACTTAGCCTAGAATGCCTTGTGTTTCTTTTAAAGACCACCCCAGAATGCCAGGTAAAGCACATATCTAGCTTAGAATGACTCGTGTTTCTAATAAAGACCGCCCCAGAATGCCAGCTAAAGAGCACACTTAGCCTAGAATGCCTCGTGTTTCTTTTAAAGGCCACCCCAGAATGCCAGATAATGAGCATACTTAGCCTGGAATGTCTGGTGTTTCTTATAAAGGCCACCCCAGAATGCCAGCTAAAGTGCATACCTACCACCCTAGATTGTCTGGTATTTCTTTTAAAGACCACCCCAGAATGCCAGCTAAAGAGCATACTTAGCCTAGAATGCCTCGTGTTTCTAATAAAGGCCACCCCAGAATGCCAGCTAAGGAGCATACTTAGCCTAGAATGCCTCGTGTTACTTTTAAAGGCCACCCCAGAATGCCAGCTAATGAGCATACTTAGCAAGGAATGTTTTGTGCTTCTTATAAAGGCCACCCCAGAATGCCAGGTAAAGCACATACTAAGCTTAGAATGACTCGTGTTTCTAATAAAGACCACCCCAGAATGCCAGCTAAGGAGCATACTTAGCCTAGAATGCGTCGTGTTTCTTTTAAAGACCACCCCAGAATGCCAGGTAAAGCACATATCTAGCTTAGAATGACTCGTGTTTCTAATAAAGACCACCCCAGAATGCCAGCTAAGGAGCATACTTAGCCTAGAATGCCTCGTGTTTCTAATAAAGGCCACCCCAGAATGCCAGCTAAGGAGCATACTTAGCCTAGAATGCCTCGTGTTTCTTTTAAAGGCCACCCCAGAATGCCAGCTAAAGTGCATACCTACCACCCTAGATTGTCTGGTGTTTCTTTTAAAGACCACCCCAGAATGCCAGCTAATGAGCATACTTAGCAAGGAATGTTTTGTGCTTCTTATAAAGGCCACCCCAGAATGCCAGGTAAAGCACATACTTAGCTTAGAATGACTCGTGTTTCTAATAAAGACCACCCCAGAATGCCAGCTAAGGAGCATACGTAGCCTTGAATGCCTCGTGTTTCTTTTAAAGACCACCCCAGAATGCCCTGTAAAGCACATATCTAGCTTAGAATGACTCGTGTTTCTAATAAAGACCGCCCCAGAATGCCAGCTAAAGAGCACACTTAGCCTAGAATGCCTCGCGTTTCTTTTAAAGGCCGCCCCAGAATGCCAGCTAATGAGCATACTTAGCCTGGAATGTCTGGTGTTTCTTATAAAGGCCACCCCAGAATGCCAGCTAAAGTGCATACCTACCACCCTAGATTGTCTGGTATTTCTTTTAAAGACCACCCCAGAATGCCAGCTAAAGAGCATACTTAGCCTAGAATGCCTCGTGTTTCTTTTAAAGGCCACCCCAGAATGCCAGCTAATGAGCATACTTAGCAAGGAATGTTTTGTGCTTCTTATAAAGGCCACCCCAGAATGCCAGGTAAAGCACATACTTAGCTTAGAATGACTCGTGTTTCTAATAAAGACCACCCCAGAATGCCAGCTAAGGAGCATACTTAGCCTAGAATGCGTCGTGTTTCTTTTAAAGACCACCCCAGAATGCCAGGTAAAGCACATATCTAGCTTAGAATGACTCGTGTTTCTAATAAAGACCACCCCAGAATGCCAGCTAAGGAGCATACTTAGCCTAGAATGCGTCGTGTTTCTTTTAAAGGCCACCCCAGAATGCCAGCTAATGAGCATACTTAGCAAGGAATGTTTTGTGCTTCTTATAAAGGCCACCCCAGAATGCCAGGTAAAGCACATACTTAGCTTAGAATGACTCGTGTTTCTAATAAAGACCACCCCAGAATGCCAGCTAAGGAGCATACGTAGCCTAGAATGCCTCGTGTTTCTTTTAAAGACCACCCCAGAATGCCAGGTAAAGCACATATCTAGCTTAGAATGACTCGTGTTTCTAATAAAGACCACCCCAGAATGCCAGCTAAGGAGCATACTTAGCCTAGAATGCCTCGTGTTTCTTTTAAAGGCCACCCCAGAATGCCAGCTAATGAGCATACTTAGCAAGGAATGTTTTGTGCTTCTTATAAAGGCCACCCCAGAATGCCAGGTAAGCACATACTTAGCTTAGAATGACTTGTGTTTCTAATAAAGACCACCCCAGAATGCCAGCTAAGGAGCATACTTAGCCTAGAATGCCTTGTGCTTCTTTTAAAGACCACCCCAGAATGCCAGGTAAAGCACATACTTAGCCTAGAATGCCTTGTGTTTCTTTTAAAGACCACTCCAGAATGCCAGGTAAAGCACATATCTAGCTTAGAATGACTCGTGTTTCTAATAAAGACCACCCCAGAATGCCAGCTAAAGAGCATACTTAGCCTAGAATGCCTCGTGTTTCTTTTAAAGGCCACCCCAGAATGCCAACTAATGAGCATACTTAGCCTGGAATGTCTGGTGTTTCTTATAAAGGCCACCCCAGAATGCCAGCTAAAGTGCATACCTACCACCCTAGATTGTCTGGTATTTCTTTTAAAGACCACCCCAGAAAGCCAGCTTAAGAGCATACTTAGCCTAGAATGCCTCGTGTTTCTAATAAAGGCCACCCCAGAATGCCAGCTAAGGAGCATACTTAGCCTAGAATGCCTCGTGTTTCTTTTAAAGACCACCCCAGAATGCCAGGTAAAGCACATACTTAGCCTAGAATGCCTCGTGTTTCTTTTAAAGGCCACCCCAGAATGCCAGCCAAAGAGCATACTTAGCCTAGAATGCCTCGTGTTTCTTTTAAAGCCACCCTAGAATACCAGCTAATGGGCATACTTAGCCTAGAATGCCTTGTGTTTCTTTTAAAGACCACCCCAGAATGCCAGGTAAAGCACATATCTAGCTTAGAATGACTCGTGTTTCTAATAAAGACCACCCCAGAATGCCATCTAAGGAGCATACTTGGCCTAGAATGCCTCGTGTTTCTAAAAAAGGCCACCCCAGAATGCCAGCTAATGAGCATACTTAGCATGGAATGTCTTGTGCTTCTTATAAAGGCCACCCCAGAATGCCAGCTAAAGTGCATACCTACCACCCTAGATTGTCTGGTATTTCTTTTAAAGACCACCCCAGAATGCCAGGTAAAGAGCATACTTAGCCTAGAATGCCTCGTTTTTCTAATAAAGGCCACCCCAGAATGCCAGCTAATGAGCATACTTAGCCTGGAATGTCTGGTGTTTCTTATAAAGGCCACCCCAGAATGCCAGCTAAAGTGCATACCTACCACCCTAGATTGTCTGGTATTTCTTTTAAAGCCCACCCCAGAATGCCAGCTAAAGAGCATACTTAGCCTAGAATGCCTCGTGTTTCTAATAAAGGCCACCCTAGAATGCCAGCTAATGAGCATACTTAGCCTGGAATGTCTGGTGTTTCTTATAAAGGCCACCCCAGAATGCCAGCTAAAGTGCATACCTACCACCCTAGATTGTCTGGTATTTCTTTTAAAGACCACCCCAGAATGCCAGCTAAAGAGCATACTCAGCCTAGAATGCCTCGTGTTTCTAATAAAGGCCACCACAGAATGCCAGCTAAAGAGCATACTTGGCCTAGAATGCCTCGTGTTTCTAAAAAAGGCCATACCAGAATGCCAGCTAAAGTGCATGCTTCCCAGCCTAGAATTACTGGTGTTTCTTATAAAGACCACCCCAGAATGGCAGATAAAGAGCATACTTGGCTTGGAATGTCTGGTGTTTCTTATAGAGACACCACCAGAATGACAGCTAAAGCACATACTTCCCAGTCTAAATTGTCTGGTGTTAATAGGACTGCCTGTCCTGTGAACATGTGTTTGTATTTTCTGCTCTCGGGTAGTAACAAGCTTAAGATGCCAGGAGGGGGCTCCTGCTTGATTACTGCCACAGGAGCAGAGAATTAAAGACACAGATTATACTGTTTCTGTCGTTTCTGTGTATTTTGCTTGGAGGTCCAGTCCATGATGGGCTTTCTTTGTCCCTCAGGGGCACCCTGTGCTGGGACTCCTCTTCACACGCAGACCTGTGGACCATGGTACAACTAAACAGTAGATGTTTTGGTCTTCACTCAGCTGCCTGTTAGAGATTCCCTGCCTTCTAATTGCAGGTGTGCAACAGCAAAGCTTGTTTCATCAGCATAATTCTGAGGAACAGTATTTCGCAAAATGGATTCATGAACCCAGCTCCAACCTAGAAGGAATAAATAACTCTCTGGTACAAAGTAATAAAATTGCCCTGAAATTTTAGAAATACATGACTGGCCCCAATATATGTTTAATGTGCGGTGTGCAGCAATAGCATACCATTTCTAGGAAATTGAAATTAAGACAGAAACACCCCCCTCCCCTTTTCTCTTTTTAGGGCGCAGCGTTGGTCCTGAAGAAAGTGAACAAACAAGTTTATTCCACTGAAAGTGGTTAACCGTTCTAGGGTTTGTAAATCTACGGATTAGTGGACACACACAACTACAAAAATAGTTATTCTCATTTATTTTGGACACACAAGTAACAGGGGTGTGGTATATTTATTTAGGAATCGGCCAAAATGACCTAAAAGAAACGACTGAATGCGTGATTTGGCCGAATTTCAGCCGTTCAAAAATTCTGAACGGCCGAAAAGTTTGACCAGATCACACATTCGGTTCTGGGGGATGGAGGGGTGTCCCCTGCACCCTTGCTTACTATATTGTGAGATAGCTAATTTCTCCAGTAGTTTGCCCAGGAAAGGCGTGATAGAGATCGGGCGATAGTTTGCAGGGATAGAAGGGTCAGCAGAGGATTTTTAAAGCAGAGGGTGCACAAGAGAGTGCTTGAGATAAGTGGGGAAAACTCCAGTGGCGAAGAAGAGGTTTCAGAGGTCGGCCAAGGCTTGAGCAAGAGAATCATGGTGTTCATCCCTACTCTCTATAGATTCTTGGACTGGGACTTCAGAGAACAAAGCAAGAGGAGAGGAGCACCATGGGCCGAATGTGGGCAGTGTCCGCAGGATAACGCAAACAGGAGAAATGGGGCTGAGGGTAAAAGGCTCAGATCTGGACTTGCAGATCCGATCATGACTTGCAAGGCTGGTGACATATTAGACAGACTAGGCAGCTGGTGAGCTCCAGAAACAAAAAGGGCAACCCCACTGTTTTCCCATCATGTAATGTCCCAATAAAACAAAGTGTATTACAGGGGGTTGACCTATTTTGGTTCCATATTTCTCATTGGCATTTCTGAATTAGATATCCAGTGTACAATGGAATCCTGATTGGGTAAGAGGCTGTGTGAAAAGATGGCTCTGGAAAGAACCATGTTGATGCCCTTACCATGCAGAACCCTGACTTTTCAATTTTAGCCAACCACAGCTATGTGATTTCAGGACAGGTCCCACTGCCTACTAGGAAATGCGGCTTATGGCTGTTTTTGTAGGTGACAGTCAGAATAGTCAACATGAGCATCCATGACAACCACAGCTACTTCCCAACCTCAGCCTTCGGAGAGGCGGGAGTGTACAACGAGTGTCTTACTTTTTGGGAGACAAGTGGCTTAGTACATAGAAAGGTTTCTCCTTCAGGATGTCTTAGACTAACCCAAACTCCCTTACAAAGCATTGTTTGAGCCAAAACATCGAAAAGCAATATGGTAACTCACTCATAAACAGGAATATAAAGTTTCCAAACCATCTGCCGATTGTTGTTTTAGAAGAATAAGCTTAACATAAAGTTGATGCTTATACTGTAACATTCAAAACAAGACAACACACTCTTTGCTACATGTTGTCACCCTAAAGTCCCCAGGTTACCTCACTGAGATACTCAGCATCTCCGGAGGCCTACAACCCATCAGAAGGACATGTGCAGAATTGAACTCTGCCAGAGCAGGAATGAAACAATCAGAATACGGCCTTCTCTTTGTACGCCCCCACAAGACTCTGGAACCTCCTCCCAACATCTGACTTACCCCCTCGCTTCTACAGTTCAGCAAGGAGCTCAAGACCCTCCTCTTCAAAGAATTGCTCCTCCCTAACACCAAGGCCCAAACACCCTTCACTCCCCACCCAACCTAAAATTGGTTGATCTGCTCCCCACTGTTTCTTCCCCTGATTGTTTCTAGGTCCGTTGCTGCCCAAGTGCTCGCCCTGTTGTTAGCTCCCTGTTCCCTTGTTTCTCTGGTTCCTTCACCCTGTTCTTCCCCCGTGATAGTAAAGTGCTCTCTATGATCAATAAATACACTAATAATAATAATGATAATGATAAGCACAAAAGCGACCCCATACCTTAATGTTCAGATTTAGCAACTAAGACATGTCAAGACACTATTGAAATTCGCCTTCCGCCATGGATAGGTTGCATGACTTTGGTCCTCTTCATCTGCCGAGGGACACTTTATGCATTAAAAGGAACTGAGCCAAGACTTTTTTTAATAGAAAACGGTCTGAAGAGCAAAACTGCACATAGAATGACACACCTGCCACGTATTTGGCATACAATTTATCAATAATATTAGCTCTTCAGGTTAAAAAAATGAAGACACGGGTCTAATGCCAAAAAGGCAACAAACTCCCCAGTGAAGGTAATGATGGGTAAAAAGGTTGGTCAGGATTACAGCTTCAAACATGTGTGCCATGTGGCTGCCTGTAAAACCACCTCCGTCACAACGCAGTGTAGAATTGGAAGCCTTCTGAAGGATATGCGCCTTATCACTGACTGAAACTCACTTGGAAATCAGGCAACAGTTACCACTAATACATCGTGGATCTCTACCATCTGTTGGCTTCATGACACAGGGTTTGAAACTGAGGTGAGCCGGGAGCTATTAGCTGCTGCTTGCAGCCTAAGAAGAGCCTGGTTAGTTTTACACCAACAGCAACCTGAAGCTACTTTTGGCTCCCCAGACCAACTAATGCTGAACAAGCACTTTTAACTCTCTGCGTTTGCGACCATCTATATATAAACATTAGGCTATATCAATATGACGTTAAAAGCTCAAAGGGTAATAATACATGGACAAAATGATAAGTTTGCATCTTATCTGGAAGCCAGATTTGCAGAAGACCAGATGCTCGTTCCTCGGGTGGTAGCTCCTGGTAAAAGGTTAATGCGGGCTACCAGGCGCTGCTTTTAGCTCCTGCTTTCTAGCCTTACTTTCGAACCCTGATGACATGCCACATATGCGGGATGGAGACCTTCTCCGCATTGTCCTCTGGACTAGGTGGATGTTCGGCGCTCACTCTCACCATGAAGTACAGCAATCAAATAAGTGGCACATGGTCCATACCCTTCCCTTCTCAACAATACTTGCTATGAGGTGGATTTCTCTCTGCATGAACAGACAACAACAAAAATAATTTTCTGTACCCTACCTGTCCGGAACCAGCCATCGGGCGTGAATGCTTCTTTGGTCTCCTGGGGCTTGTTCCAGTACTCCCTGAACACAGACGGGCCCTTAATTAAGAGCTCTCCCTCCTTATTCTCCCAGCCTGGGCTCACCTGGGAACAATAAAAAGATTACAATGATTCACAAAAGATTGCAAAGAATGTATTTTCTAGTCCCGGAAAGTGAGAGATCTAAGGCGGTGTACAGCAGAAGCAATATCAACTAGTGGGGGAGGGGGCTTTTGGTGACGTGCAACACAATGACATTGCCACGTTTGTAGATATTGCTTCATGGCAGATTCCTCCCACTTCTAAGCACTTTAACAATAGGTGAGTCTAATATTATGGTACTGTACACCTCAAAAGATAGGCAGGGGATGAATGGTGGCAGAAAGACCAGTACAGATGGAGAGAAGCAGCCATTTTGCAGAGAGGGTGACGAGGTCTGATCCTTGAGGCCAGGAAATGGGACGAGAGGGACCCAGGGATTGGGGAAAGCGCCTCTGTCCATGATGCCGATTCCTGAGGACGAATATAGAAGATACTGAGGGTCTCTTTCCACATTCCCAAACTCTGCACTCTGGACACCCACACAACCCTGAACCACAATTCTGAATGGTGTTTAGACAGTGACAAACTTTCCTTGAAAGCATAGTTTGTGATATCTGCATGCGAGCACAAAGTAACTTCAGAGGAGAGGGACCTACTTATGTACGATCACAGTTAACTGACTAAGCAGCAATTCGTGGACACGGTGTGGGGGTCGGGGGTGAGGTAGCCGAAGCCAAAAGCAGTGCAGCATTGGTGGAAAAGCTGTTGACACAGAGGCCAGCTGGAAGAGACCCTGCAGATTTAGGCAGCCACCATGACAGCGCCACCTGATTACAAGATGGCAGCCCTCATCTTTATAGACTAGAATTAGTGGGCACACATGGGTTTCAGATAGGACTTAGGACCCAAATCCAACAGGAGTGCCAATTTTCTTGCTTGGACACGTGTGCTCACTGAAACCCTCACTGTCTCCAATAGGGCACAACTACAAAAAGGGGCATGGGCGATGTCACTGTGGGAGTTTGGAGACAATACCACGATGTGGAAGAGAGAGAGAGCGATACAGACTAGCCTGGAGCAAGAGTCGGGAGTCAGGTGGCACTGGTAAACCTACCAAGGAAACTAAATAACACTAGCTCACTAAAGATCTGAACCAGGACGATTAATTGAGAATGGCCAGGTGAGCTCATTGAGAATCTGACCCAAAACAGCTCCTGGGGGTTCCCTGTCAGGTAGCCCCCTGGAGATTCCGGAACACGTAGGCTCATCAAGAATCTGTGCCAGGAGGGCTAACAAAACACTCAGGAGAGGCCCTGAATCTGAAAGGATTTGAGTCAATGACAGGTGTCCCATTCAACTTCATTGCTGTTAGTGAGTGGCTATAATGAGAACAGCCTGAAAATCGATGCAAGACATACGGAAGAGAAATAGACTGTGATCGGCAAGCTCAAAAACCACTGCACAGGGGGGCCACCATATGGCAGCAGCTGCCAGTAGAGGTTCCCCAGATCACAAACTGAGAAATAATAGAACTTTGGCTCTTAGAACCACGCTCCTTTCAGGCACCTAGCTCCAGACACTAAATAGTCTTCTCATCTGCTGCAGTTATTCCTGAACCCTCCTACTCTTTCAAGAACAGTTATTTAGATTTGGTTATCCTTGCTCCAAACCCACTCTGTTTTTTTGGACCAAATAAAAGCCTTTGTGAAAGCCCTATACCTCTGGGCCTTTGGTGAGTCCTTGGTCTGAGCCGAGAGATGGCTGCTTAAAGCATGCTTAAAGAGATGTGCCTGTAACACCTTAGGGCATGTCTTGTGGTCCAATGTAAGCTACTGGCTCGCAGCATTGCCCACTGCCCTTAGTCGCGCAACTCTATCTGTTTCTTGCAGGACTGGCAGTTTATTATTAATTCACTGCTATTTCATCAGTGCCTTTAGGGTTTGTATCAGGTAGCAGTGAACATTTTCGTTTATTTGTTTATTTATTTGTGTTTTTGTAACAGGCTGTGGACAATTTAGAGAGGTTGTCCCATGAGTTAGTGAATTGTACAAGGCAAGAAAGATCTTACAGCTGAAGGTAGAAAAAAGGAGAAAGAGAGATATCTTGGAGCTGGTAGAAAAAAAGACCAGTCCCTATGCGTGGTGCTAGAGGTGAGTTTTTAGATCTTTCAGAACTTCCTCAATCCTGCCTCAAGCAGATGGGCAAAGGTCAACAAAGACGGGCCTCATTACGACCCAGGCGGTAAGTTACCGCCTGGGCCGTGACTTTACCACCATGGCCTAAACTACGTTTACGCCATGGTGGTTGGCGGACTTACCGCCCCATTCCGACCTTGGCGGGGCGGTAAGTCCCCAATCCCCATTTACCCTTCCCCATTCCCATTTTTGCCCCATAGGGCATAATGGGAGTGGGGAAGGCGTTAATTACGCCACCGTAAATTACGGTGGCGTAATTAACTCCATGGTCCCTTAGCGCCATGGATTTTAACACCTGCTAAAAGCAGGTGTTAAAAGCACCATGGCGCTAGGGGACCTCGTAATTGGCGGTAAGGGGTCGGCGCAGCTAACGCTGGCGTAAACCCCTTACCGCCAGGGTCGTAATGAGGCCCCCTGTGTCAAATGAATAACATTTGGCACCACCTTCCGTATACGCTATTGCTAACGCACCGAATCTTCAACTCTGTGTGACTATTTGCAAGAAACCAAAGACAGGCTTTTCACAGGGAGTTTGATATATTTGCTTGTCTGCATTTGGTATATAAGGTGGGTTGCTTTGTCTTGGAATTGGCAGTGCGTTTGGTTTGCTTTGTTAGAATGTCTGCAAACATTGTACTACCATGGTCTACTTTAATGAACTATGCCTCTGATCTGTAAGTTTGTGTGACTGTGTAATTAATGTGTTTGCATGAAGACACAACTGGGGTACAAACACGATTTTGGACGCATTTACAGATGCACGTGGGTGGGCAGACCTCTGCAGACTCAGTGATTGAGCAACCTGCCACCACAACCGATGCTCCACTTGCAGATAGTCGCCCTCACTGCAAAACGATGAACTCCTTTCGTTATGGTCACAACGCTTCACAAAATAATTCATTAGCACTACAGTAAAGGCCCATTTCAGCATAATGGCTTCATGGCGCTTTGCAGACTTCTGTGACAGAGTTCGAGATGGGAGTCAGCTTTGGATATCAGGCGGAAAGACAGTTTGGCGAGCGAAGCTGGATGAACAGCTGCAGGCTGGCCTACACAGTGGCTCGGGGTCAGGAATCATCTCAGTGCTGATCAGTGGTTATGAAGCACTGGTCGAGACATCTCAGATGTCTTTAAGTCACGTTGGCTTAACAACGGTCAGTGTTGCCAATGGTTGCAGATCGAGGAATGCGACTGGCTCAAAAATGTTCCTTAAGGCAGACGTCGGTAGATGCTCATCGAGGCATTTCTCTAAGCTTCTTCAATGGGCTTGTGTCGTCCTTTAAGGCGGACAGCCCACATCTGTGGAGTGTGTTGCAGGCAGATGCCTTGTTCTCTGTTGTAGGGTCAGGGACCTTTTGCCACTTCCTATCCAGGAAGCTTGCTGCAGAATCTAGCAGGACATGCTGTTTGCTAGCTGGGTACCGGTTTTGGAGCAGCTGGAGGGTCCACTGAGTTCTGTATCTCCTTCTGATCCCTGTGAGTTGTTTTGGGGGGTGGGAGGGTTCTTACCTCCATCTTTGGATGTCCTGGCCTTTCTTCACTGGCAGAAGCTGTAAGGCAGACTGTACCTTCAGCCAGGGTCCAAGGATGAGTTTTCTTTTTAACTTCTTGTGAAGTCTTTAGAGATTCTGCCAAAAGAGTGGCTCCAGCCCTCTTTTATAGCCAAGTGGGTCACAGTGATTGGTGTAGGCTAAGACTACCTTAATGAACCAATCCGGGGGCCCCTACCAACAATCTCATGTATGCGTGAGGTTGTGAGGTCATAACCACAGTGTTTTGTAATAGGAAAGGTAAGGGGGTGGAAACAGGAACAGGGTGTGCCCAGAACTAAATTCTCCCTGCACAATGATCTCTGCCCGCTCTCCCTTGTGATACTAAGTCCCACCCATCTTATTTATTTATTTTTACATTTGTAAAGCGCACAGAACCATTAGGCATCTAGATGCTGTTGCAAACATGTTACTTTCAACTTTAGGCTACAATTACAGTTGTAGAGCATCACATGGCTTAAGGTTATGGATGCAGTACATCACATAGATTAGGAAACGAATTATTCACATAGCTTAAAGGTTACGGTTACAGTAAATCACATTACCAGGGGTATGGTTGCATTACTTCACATAGCTTAATGTTACAGTTGCAGAAAATCGCATTGCCAGGGATATGGTTGCATTACTTCACATAGCTTTAGGTTACAGTTGCAGTAAATCACATTGCTTAGGATATGGTTGCTGTGCTTAATATAGCTCAATGTTATGGTTGCAATACATCATTTGCGGCAGGTGAGCAATGCAAGACTGCCCCATCAGAGTCAGGTAAGTGGAGGAACACTTAGGCATGGTTTTGGGGAGGATGAGATTCAAATGCAGCACACGACTGTTGAGACATGACAAATTATCTGAAATGAGGTTGCAGCAGAGAAGGAGCAGTGCAATTCACAAGGAAGAGATGTAAGTGTGGCATGCAGCTGCAGGGATAGAACAGATCGACAGATTGATAGTAAAAGTGCACACGAGGCAGCAGGTACAACATACCAGCACTCGGCTCTAGAGCAGGCCTGGCATTATGTGTTTCCTACGGGTGTAGGTGCACTGGGGTGCGCGGCAAGGAGTGTGGGGGAATGGGCTTTCACATGTAGCGGCAGGCTATGATTGCTCTCCTATCGCGAGATACTCCACCAACAATCGCTGGGTTGCCTATGTCTTAGCACTGGTGGTCCGGGTCACTGATCCTCACTTGATTGCGAATTTGTAAAGTTCTAGCCCGCGTTAAGCATTGTGAGTGCTTCAGATGATGGCTAATCCCCATAGCGCCCCCTCCTGGGGACAAACCTCCCTGCACAACGAAGCAGCCTTTCCACCTCAGGCTCCCGCCTGGCATGGATTGAATGGACTATGTGGTCTCACACATTTCGGAATGGGGGCAGAGGGATGAGTGGAGCTTTGAAAGTCCCTGCATCGGTTCTGTACCAGTCTCTCACCTCCAGGCTTAAGCCGTCTCTTGGGCCCTACCAATTTTCCTTTACTTTCCTCACCCTCCCCTTTGTGAGTGGGTGAAGCCTCTTCCAGGCTAAGGTCTGTTAACATTGCCCGCAATCCCCTACGGCATCCTACTCTGATCAATCTGGCATCTTCCTGTCTGTTGTTGATCAAAGAGTCTCTCTGGTTAAGGGTCCTCTCTATGTGGTCCCTGTTATAGCGGCAGGTCTCCCTTGAAGCTGCGGCAAGACCAGACTCCCTGGCTCCTGCAAACCAAATTCTCATACCTTATGAATGGGGTTCCCTAGCAGGGTGGCTTACTGTAAACAGCAGTCCCAGACATGACAGAAAGGTTGTTAGGTTTCCTGTCCCCTCTGTTAACCTGTGCAGTCAGGTCCCATGTGAACCTGTGTGAAGTACCATCTATCAGTATGTTAATCGCTGCAACCAGCTGCAGGGCTTAACAAAAGAGCATGGCTGACCCATGGAGCCTTTGTTAGTTAATCAGGCAGTCCATGGCGGGGGAAGCCTGGTGCTCCCCCTTCCTGGAGATGACATAGTGTACTCCTGGCTGTCACATTCCAACTAAATATGACAGGGTGGACTGTGCCTGTAGGGTGTGCCCAACTAGAGTACACAGGTTTATGCATTTCATGGTGTGAGGATAGGAAAATGTGTGTGGATTAGCTCCACGCATGTTCCTGAGGTTGGTTCGCCATCATTCCATTTAATTAAACATTTCAGAAAGCTCAGGCAAGCTCATGCCCACCCTGCAGATGGTCAAATTCCTCACACCCGCAAATAAATTGTCCTTCTCTATCCTTAAAGGAATAGTGCGCTCATAAATATTCTTATCTTAAAAGATTGTCAATAATCCAAAACATATCCATTTTGTAATTTCAGGCAGCTTCCTCAGCTCATGTTAAGCTCTGCCTGGTGGCACTAAACAAGCAGCAAAAGCCCCCTACTGGGAGCTTTTGCTTATTGCAGCCAGAGCAGAGCTCAACATGAGCTGAGGAGGCTGCCTTCACTTTCATTTTACGTTTTCGGTGCTCCCCAAGCCTAAGGAGGCACAGAAAACGTAAAATGAAGGCAAAAAGCAAAGGCACAGCAATTACAAATAAAACGTTACTGTATTTGTGATTTCCGTGGCTGGAAAACTACGAAAATCATAAATATAAGAATGTTGTATTTCTGAGTGCAGCGGCTTTCGCATGGAGTCTCCTGGGCTCCCCCTCAGAATAACAACGTTGTTGTATTTGTAAATACTGCGGCATTTACAAATACAACAAAGTTGTATTTCACACTATGGAGGCTTTCACTCGGAGTCTCCTGGGCTCGCTCAGGGTTGGGGGAGCCCAGGAGACTCCAAGCGAAAGCCACCATAGTGAGAAACACCGCATTTCGAAAACACAACCGTGTTGTGTTTCTGCCTGCAGCGGCTTTCACTTTGAGTCTCCTGGGCTCCCCCCAGGAGACTCAAAGTGAAAGCCGCTGCAGGCAGAAATGCAACGCGGTTGTATTTAAAAACACTGCGGTTTTCTTTCTATGTTTCTCGGGCTCCTCCGGCTCAGAGGAGCACAAGACAACGTTTTTAAAAGCTGCCGTTTTCTTTCTAAGTTTTCCGGGCTCCTCCAATCTGGAAAACTTAGAAAGAAAACTGCAGCTTTTATAATATTTGCAGTGCTTAGTTAAAAAATAAGCACTTACCTACATGCAGCTTTCCTGCCTGCCTTCTCTGGTCTCTGGCACTAATGAAGCAAAAGCCACCCAGTGGTAGCTTTTGTTTATTACAGCTGGCTAGCTTTTGCTTCATTAGTGCCGCAAGGGCAAGCACAGGAGGCTCATCCAGTTCACAGAATCGATGCCTCCTAGTGCTTCAAATGTTTGAGTTTGAGCTTCATTTGCTCAAAACTTTACATGGGGACTTTGTTTAAGAATATGTTTTATATATATTTTTCATTATGGGACATCTTTTAAGCCAATAATATTTTAGAGCACACTATTACTTTAAAATGGTCATCATTATACCACAAAATGTTTTTCCTCAGCCCCACAATACCCCATCATTAGTTCGAAATGCTTTATGCAAAAGTCCCAAGTGATCCATAAAGTTTCCTTAAAAAGTAGTGTAATTTTCTCTTAAGTCCTACAAAATTGCATCAAAAATTGTCCCTGTAACAATAGCTCAAATAGTATTCGCCCAATAATGTTCTATCCATAGACCATCATTCCAACAGAAGTCTCTGCGCTTCCACGTGACTATGCGGGTGAACCACAGCTCCTCCACTGGTTAAGGGGGTTGATGAGCGCCCCTTGCTGTTATATGCATTGTTCTACAGACAGTGCTAAGGCCAAAGGCCAACAATTCATCCAGAACGAGG
The DNA here is from genome assembly GCF_040938575.1 of Ambystoma mexicanum. NCBI lineage: Eukaryota > Metazoa > Chordata > Amphibia > Caudata > Ambystomatidae > Ambystoma > Ambystoma mexicanum. The sequence goes on from NC_090922.1 coordinate 97,016,597, forward strand.
ATGGCACGTTCTCAGCACTGGGAAGGTAGTCCCAAAACATGGCATACACGACTTTAGCAGCAGAGGGATTCTACAGAGCAGAGGAAGTGCCAGATTCTAACGGTTCTCCACTCTTTGCAGATTGGCCCATTACTGTCCTTGCTACATGGTGCCTCCGAGAACTGTCCACGTTATTTAATTCATGTCTCTGTTGCACTGGGGAAAACAAAGTATTACAATGTGTGGCCTTTCCGGCTCACGGATGTTGACATGTATTTACACCTAAAATTAGACTTCCTGCACAAAAGCACAACTTGAAAATGCTTTCATTCTGAATGCAAATAAAAAGATAAAAACGAAACGGTTGCCTCACATAGTTTAAATAATGTTTGCGGTTAGAAAACTAAAAATGCTGATACAGTCGTTAAATTGTGATGCTCTACAGTTAGCCACAGATGTGGTGAACATACAAATGTATAATTATAGCTTAAAATAAATATTATGTGCATTTCAGTCAAAAACAAATGTCTAATTCTCCAGCTGTAAGCCTCCAAAATGTTTCTATTATTAAAAAAATAATGATATTGAATACCCACCATCAAAAAAACTGTCTTGCCATTGAATCACTTTACAAATAAAATATACCCCGGCGCAGCAGTAATGTCACAGCTTTCTTTCGTGCAACTCAATAGAACAGTGGAAACGCAGAGCGCGCTCTTCAGATGGGACGCAGTGTGCTCAGAGCTTTTGCGGAAATTCGAGTGAGCTGCTCTCTCTGGTTTTCCATTTACAGAAGTTCTTGAGACAAAGAAGAGGACGAGAAAACTGTGGAAGCCCCTTTACAAAGGGGCAGTCTGTGCATATGCAGCATTAGCATGCAGCCATTGGCTACTCCACGCGCATGATCCCTGTGCACCCAGCCTCCAATCATAACATGTGTGACCAGTGGGGTGCCACCAAGTGATTAGAACTATCCAGGGGGTGGGGCATGGCCTATGGAATAGCAGTACTGGATTAACTGGAGGAAGTTGTTTTTTTTGGAACCTGTGCTTACTAGTAGGAGTCGTTTTTTGGGAGTAATTGTTTGGTACCTACACGGCTTCACATCACTTAGCAGCCAACAAGCCAAACAGAAGACACTGTGGGAGTAAGTAAAAGTAGCAGGGCACCACCATGCTCAAATCTACAAACAAGTGCATCACACAGTCAATCCCCAAAATCACCTTGGATTGGGAATTATCTTGCAAAGTTATATTGGACCAAGTCAGATAAATCTGATGACTTCATGCGATCAGGAATATAGCGGCGAAGGAATCTGGTAGGCTTTACTGGAAGGATTCTCTCGCATACCCAGCAACATTACTAGGCGGAACACCAAAGCAGTTGACCATGGGCAATCAGCAAAATTAGGCCCACATCTACTGGAAAGATCCAGATTTTAGCAAGTACAACGGAGAATTGGACTACCAGGGTGAAGCTTAGATCTAGTCCCTTGATACGCAAGCTCACTCCAGAGAAAACAAGGAAGTAATATCGGGAAAGTTGAAATTTCAAGCAAGTGATCAGACCTTTGGTTGTAGCAAGGACAATGGCCATGTACAGGGAGATATCCCCCTAACTGGGGAAAGACTGGGGTACCCATGCACTGAATGCTAAGGAGTCTTTGCTCTTATTCATGCTATTATGCTTTGTTACATTAAGATTAGAAGACATTTCATTTCCAGAGACACAGATTTGCACCTCATTTACTGCATTGGAATCAAATCCTGGGCAGAACTGAAGATAAGGCCATTCCTGCAGGATGTTTAGAAAGTCAGCTGCAAGCACCTCAGAGAAAGAAAGGATGTGAGGTATGTAGAAGAATGAGAGGAACACACCAAACCTTGCTACGAGCTACCAACACACAATTCAGAGGGGTTCCATAACGTCCATAAAAACTCTTGGCAAAAAAAGGGCCAGGACGCAGACTTCACCAAGTGTGGGTCAAGAATGGAGGATTTAATAAAAAGTCAGAGTATATTGCAGACTGCATCAAGGCCAAAGTCGTATTCCCACCTTGTATCTTTGAAAGGTAAAATGGTTTTTGAAGTTTGAGTGAGTGAAGTATGCCTGGAATATAAGTAGTGTGAATATTCAAACAGTGCCAGGTAGACTCGGCATAATACTATCCCTCAGGGTTTAAAAAAGCATTAGAACTCCTAGTAGGATTTGACAATCAAAGCTGTCATGAGGAGTATTTCTAGAAGCATAAAAGGCAAACATGAAGATTTTGCAAAAACCACATCTAATGACAGATTCAGTCAAGCATTATGAGCAGAAAACGCCATTGATCTGCCACATGCAAATTAAAGGATGTCCTGTTCTCAAAATGTGGTACAGGTCAAGGGCTGCCCAGCAAAGCTGTCTTTTTAGAGTCGCAGCTCAACAGCAGCTTCTGCATGCTTGTACAGATGTAGGAGGACGAGGAAGAGTATTGAAGCCAAAAGATTGTATTGAGGAAATTACAGCCCATGATTTGCCTTGATAAAGACCTACAGGTCAAAACACGTGTCGGCAAGGGCACTATTTACTTTGGAAAATTAAACACCAGATTTAGGACACAAATTTCTTGAAGTATCAGTGATTGATTATAAATTACATCAAAATAGAATGTTGCATGTATTTATGAAGAGGAACATTGTGAATTTGCTGGGATAAGCGCACATTTTTCAGACATTTAACACTTGTCAGTGTTGTATGTTAACTACTTTTTATTATCACTGCTATCACAATCATGTTAACATATCTGCCTTTGTTTACTTACTGCAGGTTGGTGTTGGGTAGTTGATGTGACTTCCCCTACCTTTTTCCCACATCCTGGTCAATGTTTTTTGTAGTACTATTCTGGCCAAGAGATGTGGGATAAGTTCCATGGGGGTATCCTCGTGGACAACCATTTGTGCTGTGATTGAATCTTACTAGGATTGACAATCTGGCAGTATACTGGTAATGTCATGCTAACTGGGAATGTCAAACTGAGAGCTTATAGGGAATGTCAAACTCACTAGGAATGGCAAAGTTGGTGCTTACCAGTAATATCAAACTGGAAATGTCAAGCAGAGCTTAATAGGACTGTGGGATCATAAAGTTATGTCAAGCTTTCTTGGAATGTGAGACTGGAAGATTATTGTTAATGTCAAACTGGAAATTTACTGAACATTTTGAGCTGCATGCATATTGTGAATGTCAAGCATACTAGAAATGTCAAACTCAAAGTTTACAAGGGATGTCCAACTTGGAGCTTGCTGGGAATGTCATGTTTTATGGGAATGTCAAGGGAAAGCATACTAGGAATTTCAGGTTTAGTGGCAATGTGCAACTTGGAGCTTAGTGGGAATGCCAACCTCAGAACTGAACAAGAATTTCAGCCTTACTGGAAATGTCAAACTGGGAATTTGCAGAAAATGCCAATAAACAAAGTCAAAGGGGAGCTTTCCGATATCAATCTTTCTGAGAAGGTCAAACTTGAATCCTACTTGTAATGTCAAGCTTACTGGGAATGTCAAACTGGATGTTTGCTGGTATTGTCACACTGAAAGATTACTGGGAATGCCAAGCTTTCCTGGAATGTCCAACTTGGAGTTTACTTGGAAGGTCAATCCAGGTGCTTAATGGGAATATCGTATCATAACATAACATTAAATAATATATAACATGAAAGATCAAGACATTCCATATCTTGACATGACATAACATATATAATGACATATGGGATGTGTGGGGAGTTTGAGGCACTTCACTTCCTTTATTATAAGGGGCCACAGGGGACTGGAGTAGTGTGGCTGCCACCTGAGTATGCCCCAGAGGGTGAATGGAGTGGGATTCCCTGGGCTTGTCACCCCCTTTGTGAAGAGTTACTATGTTATCACTCTAGGGACTGCTTACATCTACAACAGATCAATGGGACAACACTTCGAAACAATCCTTGTCCATGACTGGGACAGTTAATGGAACAGAGGTGAAGGAGACCATAAAACTTTGCTAGAAAAAACTTAACTGCATAGATAAGGAGCTAGAAGTATTTCAAGTCGGACGCGGACTGCATGGTCAGGTGGAAACAATGCGCTTATCAGGCCAGAGAACAGAAGCAGCAGAGTACTGCGAAACTGCAAACACATAGGTAGTTAATAATAATATGGTGCCAGTAATTAAGAACAATGAATCCATTTGTTCTCCTACTCAGCACAAGGGTAATACTAATCTTATTAAATTCTCATTAAGAGACCACAGGAGAAAGGGCCCATCAAGGGACCCGATAAGGGCTTCCCATGGAAAGAGCAAGGTTTGCTTATAGACAACCCCAACACAATGGGAACAAAAGAAGGGCTGGAGGCAGTCAGCACAAGCTGTGAGGAAGCCAGGTGGCTAAATAACTTGCTAAGAGTAAGTTCTGAACTTTTATGTTGTATACCACTTGTAGAACATTGATACATCAGGGAGACATCCGGGGGGCAGAGACTAGGTTTAAGACGTTCATGTTCTTCTCACTCATAAAGGGGCCATCCTTCACACTATTTTTCTACATTTTCTTAGAAAACACACAGCCCTTGTCGCAACATTGTGCTAAAACAAAATAGTGTGGTGATTAAACAAGGCTTACACATTCTCAATTGAAATGCTTAATAAATAAAACAAATGGATGGCCCTTCATAGGAGTTCCCTTTGATAATTATTTATATACATACTCAAAAAACATAAAGACATCTTTGGCTACATACAAGTTGTGGAGAAATGTTGTGCATTGACAAATAATAATTATACATATACTATAATTCAAGCTTGCAATGTTTGATCCCAAAATGACCAGATAAAAACATAAGACGCAAATCACAACACGCTATTGTACAAATGAAAGCACATGAATATTGTATAATTGAAAGTACATTAAATAAAATATACATTGTCTGGCAAAGCACTAATGTTTGAAATAATGTATGATTTCTTTTTACTGCAACACAATACGCCAACATGTTTCAGACCCCTGGTTGGTTAAGGTCCTCATTCAAGGGGAACAGAAGACAGCCATGGTTATGTTTGAAAAAATGGGGTAGAGGAGGAAATCTTATAATTCTAAGTTGTCCTGGGCTGCATTGAGTCGTGCATAGCACACTAAGCATTAAAAAGAAAGAGAACACATATAGTGAATGCATTCTTACCTCTACGTTGCAGGGTTAGAGAAAAGTATGGCGTGATATATCTCTGAATACACCCACAGAAGTAAGGTACAGGATCTGGGGAGACAAGGGATGTTGATAGTCCATGTAAATTAACACAGGAAATAAAGAAAGACCAGGAACTAGATTACCTCAACGGTCTATCATGGAGAATAATGGATCTCTACCCATGTTGAATGCTAATGCAGGAAGAGATTGTTGGGTGATGGTGTAAAATTGACAAAATATAAAAAAAGATTAAGAAAAACAGGGGTCAGGGGAGGAGAGCGGGGTGATGGTGAGCCTGTTCATAAGGCTGTATTCATTATAAGGAGAGAGCATGGGAATTCTTACAATTACCAACTAGTCACAAAAGAAAAGTCATTTGTAGTGTAGAAAGGATGATGTTCTGGAGGCGCTAAGTGGCTCTAAGTGTCCATGTGAAACTGGCCTCGGAGAACAGTGGGCATTTTATTGTTTAAAACAAATGTAATTGGTTAGTAACATATATGAAAGGGGAGTCAGAGTATATGGAAATGCAACTGGTGCAGAAAGAGAGGAAAGAAATCACCTGATAGAAGGGCAGCAGCCAGAACAAGGCTACGTAAGGCAGAATGTCAGGAACCGAAGTATACAGCGAGCAGAAAGATCAAGCGATTCCATTTGTGCCCTTTGAGCAACACATATATGAGAACGCTACACTACACATGTTTAGTTAGCGGATTACACGTAAAATCTAGCTGGTTTTCTAGGCGGAGAGTAAATTGGAGGCAGAAACGGAACTCCCATTCTGTCCCTACCCTCTGCCTTCAAATAAAATGCAAATGCCTGTGAATAGAGGAATTAAGACAGGCATGACAACTTTACACCCGGCTTTTGCACCTTCATTCATGCTCCGGGGACTTCGAAAATGAGCCCCCCTCGTGCACGAATGACATATGCAGCAAAGATAGAGGGGCCATTTGGAATTCGTAAACCCTAACAAATAAAATGGGGGAGACAGCAAATACGCATCTATATAGAAAGAAAATATACATATAGAGTAAGCAAATTAGTTTCCCAAGAAGAATCATGCATGGTGAGTCCGCAAACTGTGGGAGATGTAGAGCAAGGGCAGTGAGAAATTAATAATTGCGATTGCAGAAGAGTAAAATAAGTTATGGCGATGAACAGCATTCATTGCTGAGAATGAGCAAATCAAAGCCAACAAAATGTCTTCATAAAGACCATTCACATGTGAATTTGTTTGGACGATAAGGCGCTGTTCAAACAGAAGTTTCCCTTCTGCATTTGGTATTGCTAAAAAAGAGGTCAACAAGTAAAGGTCATCTTCTTTGGGTCCTGCATTGATATAGTGGTTTATAAAAGGAGCAGAGTTATTTCTGTTTCATATGCAGCTCTGATGCTCAATGACACGAGTTTTGGTGGGTCTCATTGTCTTCTCAGTGTAATGAAGGTTCAAGGACAGGTCATAACATAGATTGCTCTTTGTGAATTAGAGTTGCTAAATGTTTCCATATGCCATGTGTAAAAGAAGAGGCGGTACAACAGAGAAAGATCTTTCGGTGAGTTTAATCTAACGGGCCCACTATCTTCAACAATAAACAAACTGCCATCGTAAACATTCCATCCTCACGAGCTCAATGGAACTTGGATCTAGTTTGTGAAGATGGAACGAGAACAAAGGTAAATACAACATAACAAGCAATTGAATAAATGATTTCATAAGAGTAAACAAGTGATCATTTAATACCAGACAATTTAAGCACGTGAATACCAGTTCACTACATCATGCTTTTAACGAGGTCACTTTCCTGGTTTGCACAGAACTATGCAAACCGACCGTAGGATTTCAATTAAACTGTGAAGTTTTACAATATCGATGGGCTGCCTTACATCAGGTTTCCTCTCCGTTTGTTTAGTCCAACCCTTCATTGCCATCAAAATGTAGTGTTCTTTGGCGGGGTTGGCCTTAGCCCAGAGTTTGAAATAATGCGCTATTGCCGCTCAATGATAAGTCATCCAGGATCTGGTTTTCCCAGACCGCCAACCCCATCCGACAAAGGCGCGCACTGGCACTCCCCTCTGCCCTTCCATTAACACTTTGCCTTGAAAGGCCAAGAATGGCTCCCAGCACCCCTTGTATCTTCTTGCTGTGCTGGGGACCAGAGCAGTGTGGATTAAAGAGCTCAGATCCCTCCAATCATGCTCCACCTCTCAGGTTCTGTCTGATATTTAATAGCTTCACCAACCCCCTCCTCACCTGATGCCTTTAAGGTTGAGGTATCGTCTGTATCTGTTTCCCCGGAGTCGTCCGAAGATAGCTCTTTCCTTCTCAGTCTCCAATTATCGCTGGGCTTCATACACGTCCTTTTCCCCTGTTTGGAGTGATGGGAGTGAGCTCCACCGGAGGCCACTTTGCCAGAGATGCAGCTTGCCTGGCAGCGGGGACCCCGGGGAGCCCACCCCATGCCAGGGAAAAGCTTTGCCGAAAAACCCTGGCAGATGGTTATGGCTGAATGGACTACGAATCCCAGAATGCACCTTGTAGTTGATGAAGTGTTCCGTGATATCTCCGGGAGAAGATCTGAATGCTTGAATAACACGGACAGATGGAAACTCGGGGTTTGGAGGTGAAAGGAAAGGTAGCGTGGTGTGCACCTCGCGTAGGATAGAACAAGCGTGCACGGGGTAGAAGGGGAATACAGGAGGTAGGCAAAGTAGAAGGCACAAGGAGTACAAGCCGTCTGATGGCAGAAACGAAGGTTATGCCGTATGGAGCGGCAAAAGAGAACACACACACACAGGAGCGCTGGATTACCTTCCGTAGCACTGGAAGTTGCAACGCGAATGCGTTAGTCGCTTCCTGGAAGATATAGGCCGAAATGACTTCAGTGGGCAAGGCACTCCTGGGAGATTAGTCCTTCCTCTATTTCTCATGGTGACATGGCCGGCAAGCATCAAACGTCTAGACCGGGTACAGCGTTCTCAGGGAGTAGTCCTTCCTCTATTTCCTCCATACTCTCCATGGCAGGCGAGCCGTGAGTTTCCATGGTAGGCGAGTCGTGACACCACCACTGCGCCTTGAATGGGGTCATCTTGCTAGCCTCTGGACAGTTCCCCCGAAACTTCTCCCACTGTAAACGAGAGAGAGAGAGCGTCAGTGGCCATGTTTTTTACTCCTGGAATGTGCGGAGCTCTAACTTCCGTGTTCAATCTAAGCAAGCTTTTTGAGAGTTCTCCAAGTAGCTTCAATACCCTTGCATTGCTGAACGTCCCCTGATAGATGATCGGGACCACTACCACGTTATCCGACCAGAGAAGTACCCTCCTGTTATTCAATTCCTTCCCCACAACATGAAAGCGACTACAATAGGGTACAGCTCCAGCAACATGATATCCCTGGTAATCCCCTCCTTATGCCAAGCAGATGGCCAGGCCTGGCCGCAGCAGTTGCTCCCTAAAATGGCCCCGAAACCGAGAGCCCGATGAGCCTGTGAAGAGCTTGAGTTTCTTGCTAGTGGCTCACTTGTCCCTCCATAGCAGCACCCCATTGAACGCGTCCAGAAACCCATCCCACATTCTGAGGTCCTCTTTCACCTCCATCCCCAGGTGCACATGCTGTGAGGCGTGTTGTAAACCCACTGTTTTGGGCTCGATACTCCTTGCCCGCCGAGATGACCTTTCCAGCAAAGTTAAGAATACCCGTCAATGATTGGAGTTCTCTCAGAGTAGCCTTGCTCCTGCCCCTCAACTCCTTGATGATTTCCTTCAGCTTCATCACCTTGTCCCTTGGCAGCCTGCACCTCCCTGCCACTGAGTCGATATCAATTCCCAGGAATGTAAGTTTTGTGAGTGGCCCAACTGTCTTACCCTTGGCCAATGGGACCCCCATTTCCTCCATCAATTACTGGAACATTTTCATGAGTGACCCACACTTCCCCGTCCTCTCTTTTCTGGTGATCAAGAAATCGTCGAGGTAGTGCATTACTCCTCCACCCTGTGCCCTCTGCTTCAGAGTGAACTCTAAAAAGGTACTAAACTTCTCAAAGTAAGCACATGAAATAGCGCAGCCCACAGGTAAGCACCTGTCGCAAAAGTACTCATCTTTTACCTTGAATCCTAGCAAATGATAGTTCTCCTTGTGAATTGGTAACAACCTAAAAGCAGATTCGATTTCCGCCTTCCCCATGAGTGTGCCTCTCCCTGATGACCTAACCAGCTCCACCGCATCGTCAAATGATGAATAGTGGACCCTGCACATCTCTTCGGCTATGCCGTCGTTAACGACGCACCCTTGGGGAAGGAAAGGTGCTGTATTAGGCGAAACTGACCTTCCTCCTTCTTTGGTACCAATCCCAAAGGTGACACTACCAAATTCTCCAAAGGCGGGGAGGTGAATGGGCCTGCCACCCCCCCACCAACTTGATCTCCTTAGCAACCTTTTGTGTAACAACCTCAGGCATTCTCAATGCTGACATAAATTGTCAGCTTCACTGCTCCCCAGTACGCCTTTGTAAGGGATCCTGAACCCCCACCTGAAACCTTCCCAGAGCAACTTGCAATCAGCATTGTTGTGATATGAATTTAGAAAAGGAATCAATGTATGCAGGAGTACCGGTGTGGGCAAGTGAGTCTTAATTATGCTTAGCCTTCTCTTTGGTATTAGCGCTACTCTTCTGCTTCCCCTTGCCGGAAGGAGAGCTGTGGTCCCCTGAACTTCTGCCACCTGTGTGCTTAAATCTACATGGTTTGCCAAAGGGACAATAAACATCTGCAAATTTCAAGCATACCGCCTGCTCCCCCTGATAACTGGGACGACTATTCGAGGAGGAGCACCCGCAAAAAGAGCCCCTTTCCATGTACCCATAAGCCCCTCTGCATTTTGCAAAATGCGGTTTCTCACTCTGGGTCCTGTCCCCCGTCTCCCTTGAAGGTACAATTTTTTCAATGTACCCCGTCACATCAACCTCATCCATGACATAACAGGCCAAATTTGCATTTTGAGCCTGAAACCCCTGTCATATTTTAACCAGGCGTCGCATACATATGTATGTATGAACTGTTCATAAGCAAACAGAGCACCTGAGTCCTGCAGGAATTTTTGGATCATGATGGAAGCCAGCATCCTGAACGGTGCCAACCAATTATGGATGCTCTCCTCTACTTTGGGCCTCTCCCTGTCCTTCTTTTCCCTCTCCTTCTCAGACAATTTGCGCAAGCCCAATCCCACAGCTTCCATGTCTAACAAGCTAAGGATCTCAAAAAGCTCCTTCTGCCAAATCCTTTCCTTATAGGCCAAATGAATGTGCCAAACCAATGAGTTCCCCGCTGCCCGTAGAGGGGCAAAACCCTGCATTGCCCTCCCATACTGCGTGGCATCGCCCCACACTAGCCGCTGTACTTGGCCGGCTGCTGGCGTTGGTATCGGCTGTATTGACTGACTGCCCCCCCAACCAGGGTCTCCCGTGGCAGTGCTGCCCCTTGAGTCCCCCACGCCATGCCTTGCCCTTGTGAGGCTGCTGGTGTTGGCAGAACCTGGTGCAACTGACCCCCCCGATGGGATTCACTGGGCATTGCAAAGGCTTGACTCGTGCCCCTGACGCTTGGCACCCCCTACCCCAACCCCTCAACCTCAAATTCTCCCCCTGTTGGTGAATAGCCTCAGCATTTCTACCTACATGATTAAACGCATTTACATTACCACACAACATTTGACTATTACCCCCATTCCCCCATGCTTGCAAGCACTGCAAGAACATACCTTTCGCCTGCTCCAAGGATGTGGGTCCCTCTGCTGCTATCACCGCCGTGTTGGCCACAGGAGCGCTGGGTGCACCGCCACCGTTCCTTGGAGCTTCCGCAGGTAAGGGCGCTGTATTGGCCACAGGCTCCTGCTCTCTTCCCCTTCCTCTAGCCCCTGCTGCTGATTTTAGTTTCTTGGCCAGCTCGGCCTTCTGTTTGCTGGCTTTAGTCTTAGCGGTCAAAGCCCTCTTTCTTTTGGTTGCTGGCTCCTCCTCCTCGCTATGTCCGCTTTCTCCTTCCTCTTCTATGGCCTGGATCTCATGCATAGCCTCCTCAGCTGAAAGGTTAGGGCACAATAGTGGTGAATCCGCCCTTTGGCTTGGCCCAGCTGCTTCGTCGTCCAGATGTGTGGCCACCAGCTGCAACCAATTTGGCCCATGCTTGGCCGCTGCCAACCGTGCCATCGATATGAAGTCTTCCAAATCTTTGTCAGGGCAGCACAACCCTGGCGTACCCTGAGCCTGTGTGGCCATCTTCCCTGTTGTAGCAGAATGGGATTTTCTTTAGCAGCAGCCTCCAGGCACATGCACTGCAATCAACTTCTACTTCAGCAGCGGCCTCCTGACATCTGCACTAGGCTGCAATGGAAGTCTTATTTGGCAGTAGACTCAGCACATGGATTTCCTCTAGGATGCGCTGCCTCCCGTTGCTCCTTAGCTGTAAACCCAGGCACGTGCACTGCAAAGATTGCAGCGGCCTTCAGGCTATACTTGCTATCACCCACTGCTCACTGAGGTCAAGCAATTGATTTTCATCGTTAAGTCACCTTGCCATGTTTATATCTTGCCAAGCAGCGTTGTCACCCCACTTGCAGCCCGTGCCCAATGGCACAATATACTGCCGAAATTCGAATAACCCTGCATCATGTTTGCCGTGATGGTCTTTCACCCAAAGACTCTCACTTGTCCCGGCTTCCCCGCAATTTCACCCACTTGCAGCCTGGGTCCATAATGTCCGACCCGCTTGTAACAGTGGCTCACCTCCAACTTCCTTTGTCACCGCCGGTTCGCTCACCACACAGCTCTGCGTCCTTGAGAGCTGCTCCTTGTCTTCTGCTCCTCCGGCTTCACACGGCGGCACAGGGCACACGCACTGTGGCTTCAGACCCCTCGCCACAATGCTCGGGCTCCTCAGACGTCGAACCTTGTTGTTGGGTGCTCAGCTGACGGCACCGGCTCCACTGTCGCTCCCTCGCCAAACTGCTCCGCTTCCTCCCGCAGCTCCACCTCTTGGCTGCAGCGAGACCACGCGTAGGCCTCCAGGCACTCGCACCGCAGTTGGGTCGATCGGGCTTCTTCCTTGCCTATGCGCACGTCTTTTCCACGATCGCGGCTCCCGACTCCTCACAATCAGCTGGAACTAAAAGGAAATAAAAGAATAAAACGAAAAACAAGTCCTTCGGTGCGGCGGGCGTCCTTCCGCTCGAGCTGGCTTATCCTGCAGCAGGACGTCTGCCGGCTTATATGTAACATGGCACGCCCCCATCTATTGTTGCCTTACACAGGCTTTTTCCTGGATTTGGTGTGCTTCCTGCCCCTCAGGCTACCTTCAGCAAGCCTCCCCCTTAGCCAGGGGGGAGGGAGGAGGACCCTGCCCATGTTATTAGGGCGCCTCCTCTAATTTTTCATTGTCACCTCCATTACCCGTGCATTTTGATTGTGGTGGGTGGGCATCAGGGTGTGGTGGTGGCTTAAATAAGGGGATGGAAGGTCCACTCTCCCCATTTAAAAAGAAAATTAGATGAAAACGACCACGGGGGAAATGCACGAGTAATGTGCAAACAAGGAAAGTGACCTTGTTACAAACACTTGCAATCAATTGCCACCTGGGTAGTGCCCAGTTAAAAAGGTATCAGTCAAAGCGGGTTGGTGGGCGGGTGCTAGCCTTGGAAAATCAACACACACAAGAAATATTTCAAGATTTACAAGCCATGGAGAGAGCTAGACACCACTACAAATCCAACCATAACATTAATTTTAAGTATTGGCCATGTTACATCAATACCAGAGCGAACGTGAGTGTTATGGTTGGGTTTGTAGTGGTATAAAGTCAATGGGCCTCATTACGAGCATGCCGATCTGGTAACAACGGTGCCGGTGAGCCTACAGGCACCGTTGTTATCGAACTGGCACACTCCGAGTCTGCGGGCGGCTGCCGTCCTGCCCGCCAGGTCTGATCAGACGGGCGGGCCGGCACCCGCCGCAGACTATCCTGGAAGCCCCGGCACCGTGCTTCTGTCATACTATGGGACTCAAATGGGAATGGGGATTCACATTTCTCTGGTGTCTGACTTCCAGGAACACCGGAGTCGTAATCCCCCAGTGTTTCCGTGGAGCCAGGCACCTGAAAAAAGCACAACTCTGGCAGCAACCTGCTGGTTTTAAAGGCGCGGTTACGGCCAGAGTTGTAATGAGGCCCAATGTTCTTAGTTGTAGTTTTCTAGTTGAATTAGTAGTGGTATGTAGTAATTTGTAGTGGTATGGAATAAGGGGTCATAGTTATAGATTTACAGTTGTATTTATTGTGGTATGCAGCAATTGTAGTGGTATGTACAAAGTGTCTGTACCTTAAATGTGTTATTTCTGCTGTTTGTACACTCTGGGCCTGATATACAAAGCCCTTTTCAATGGGGTTTCCCCATTCAAAAGTGCTTTGGTAATTCAGGCTCTTTACCTTTTGTTAGAGTAACCGATCTATTTAGTAATTGCAGTGATATGTACTCAATGTGTGTACCTTAACTATATTATTTCCACTTTTTGTAGACTTTACTTTTTGTTAAAGTAACCAAGGTATTTAGTAATTGCAGTTGTATGTACTCAATGTTTGTACCATAACTGGGTTATTTCCACTGTTTGCAGACTTTAGCTTTTGTTAGATTAAATTTAACTCATTTTTAAAAGGTGTTTGATAGATAACACATATGTATAGGCTTGTTTATCTGGGTAGGAGTAAAAAAACACGTTGGTTAAAAAGTGTAAGCCTATTTTGGGCAGATTTTAATATTCGAGTTCCTTGAGCCAAAAACTACGCTGCAGGGTCTGCACGATTTTTTCAATTCTACCTGTACAGTTAGAGATCTTTAAATGATAAACATCTGAAAACAATGGTCAGATCTCGTTTCTTGCATAGATCAGTAAAAGTTTGGTTAGGAGCTACAAGGAATTGCATGGGCGGGAGTTTATCTGCGGCAGTGGGAAAGTCCATGCTTCCCTGCTGTCTGTGGCCGCTGTTGTGGTGAGAGGATGGAGTGGAAAGCATACAGTACTGTAACTTGGATTCTCCGGGCCAGCTGCTTCGTAGCACTTTTCCTTTGTTTGTTGTGAGTCCAAAGATTGCTGACCCTCTGGATGGAGACCATAGTTAGAATTGTGACATTGTGAGCCCGATAGAGGTGTGGCTGACGGGGAGCCTGCACAAGTGTTAAGGAGTTTTGGGTGTGCTGGGTAGAACGCAGACTGGGTGGTATGGACAATAAAGCCGGCTTTCCCTACATCTTTTTCAACTTTTTCTCTCAATTCAAAATAGATTTCAAATTTCGTTTGAACTGATTTGAGATCTTTCAGAGGTTTCACTTTGAAAATCGAGGATTTCCTGAAAAGGTGCGATTGCCGAGCCCACTTACATGTTTCTCTTTCCAATTATAGTAGTTTGAGAACCACGAAAACCAGTGTGATTGACACCTCTGAAATAGATGATGCAATTTTGCGCTTTTACAGAAATATTCCCACAATGTGTCTCATACGCAGACATTATGCCAGAAATCAGCTCATGTTCTCTTTCAGCCCAGGTGCTCATTAAAGACACCATAAAAGTTAACTTTGTCTGAAGTTTCTCCAAATGAGCCCAACTCTCCTCAGAAGATGCAGCCACCTGTGTAAACCACTGTCTACATAAGATGGCCTGGTGCCTGCATCCTTCCCCTCACCACGTAATTCTTCGCTGGTGTCTTGTCAGCTGCTGTGATCTCAGTGTAAGATCTTGTTCGCCTCTACTCAGCTTCATGACGCGTTCCAGCTGATATCTATGACCATGATCGCATGTTGGTCATCAGTTCCTGCCTATTCTTCACCAGAGTCCCTCTGCCAGTGTTGGCCAGCTGCCGGAATTTCCCACTTGGTGAGTTTGGGGGTCTGCCGGAGAGCACGAGTACCTGGAGAGTGAGGAAGCCCTGGGCGAGTCTGGGCACTGATTACTCTTTATGTCCCTTTCAGCCCCACTTGAATTATAATGTGTAAACATCCATCCCAGCCGTTCTTGCCTCTAGGCCGCAAGCTATCCTGTCCAGTCGGGCCTGGTCCACGCACCTTCCTGGTGCACCTTGCTATATCCAGAGGAAGTGTTTGGGAGAGGCAGGAGTCTGCGCTGGCCGACAGCAGTTCCTGTGCCATAACGGTGAACCCAAAGCCTGGCAAATTACATAATATTGTACTGCTCCTCAAAAAGAGCCTAAGAGAAGATCTTAGCTTCAAAACACTCAAGAAGTAAAATGGAGAGGTACCGTCTTACTGCCAAAAGTACAGTTCTACAACTATAAACATTGTTGTAAAAAGTCGAGGAACTGGAAACAATACAAAAGAAAAGTAGTAAAACTCAATATCCATTAGTTCTCACTCAATTCGACCAACTCCCACAAAGGAGCAGTAGACGACCCTGCAGGTCTCCTTGCCTCAATTCCCCCAACCAATATAGCAGATAATTCCTAACCTTTAGATACCAGGCACAATGAGGGCAGAAGTGACTAGGGGGCATGTGGGATGACCTCTCCAGCCACCAGGCGCCGTTGTGGGAAAGCTTGTCAATCTACCTTTGATATCGGGCAGGCTAGGGGTATTGTGAAAAACAAATCCAAATCACAATCTCCACCCACTTTGGGGATACCTTGGGAAATTACATTTACAGGGCAAAGGTCACCTTTAGTTCTTGAAAGAAAGATGACATGGTAAAGAAAAGCATGCCCGTTTGTCTCAACAACACTCCATGAGGTAATTAAAAAAGAAATTGTTTAAGTGTTTTGATGTTTTCCTGGAGGTATGGGGTCAAGTGGTGCAATGCATCTTGCTTTGTCTCCCTGACAACATACAGTCAAGAACTCACGTTGGGCTGTTCTTATGATGATTGCAGGATAGCATGATATGCATGCACATATATTCCAAATCATTTTCGCTTGGCATCCACACAGTGGGATGCTGCTGTATTTTGCTTTTGATCTGACATTTCTACAGCAGAGAACGTGTGTTAAACGTGCCCTGGAAAGAGTTCATTCTTGCGTGCAGCCACGTACAGATTAGTGCATGGTAACGCGGTTTTTAGATAAAACTAATTCCATAAGAAGTGAATGTAACAGAGAGATGAGATGTGAAGAGATGCACAAAAACTGTGAATGAGGTTTGGAGTTTTTACCCAGTCATTCACCACCCACGGTCATGCTACTCCTTATGGCTACTCCCAACCACTATGTGCCCTTCCCTTTCCAATCGCTTTCCCAAATTTGTTTGAGATAGCTTGATGCTTTGAAGGGGGTACCAGTGTTATTTCTAAGTAGTCTTCTGAAAGATAACGACTTACTTGCAGATGCAAACCAGCTTCTGGTATAATAAAAATGCCATAACCAAGTATGCCTTCAGCCACGTGATTTATAAGCAATTTGTTTCATTGCATCTGTTCCTTACACCGCCTTACTGTTAAAAAAAAGCACTGCCAAAGACAGCCGTTTTGTCTCATGTATAGGCATTACAAAGGCATTTGCCAGGCACTGCCATAATATGAGCAGGTTCCAACACCATTTGCCACCTGTTGCCATTTTAGGGCCAGGTAGCACCATTAAGGCAGTGCCTGGTGAACGTCTATATCATGCCTACACCTTAATCCAACCTATTGGCTTTACCAATGATTGTTTGAGCAGCCGAAAAGGACCAGAGGAGATAACAATGATTTGTCCATGGAATATATCCTGCTTTTTATAGTGTAGAGATACTCTCGGGTTGCACTGAGGATAAGGACGACTGTGGGTCCGCTGAAGGTAGAGTATAGAACAGATTGTCTGAAAAGGAACAAGTAACTTACCTGTAACTGTTGTTCTCCATCATGGGGTCTGGCATGGATTCACATGCTCATGAATATTCCCTGTCATCAGGCTGGGAATCCTCGGTAAAGAAAAAAATCAGTATCAGTTTTGTTTCTGATGTGTATTTCTTAGTAGTAACCAATTACTGGTCTCTGGGTCATACTGACCACAGCCAATGACTGCCCTCTCCCTAAGCCCCACCCCTGGCAGCCATCCTCAGATTTGGTAGCATGTAAAGTGGCAGTATGACCAAGTGAAGAGCCGCAGAGGGGTAGGAGGGAGGGTTCACATGTGAATCCATGCCAGACCCATGCTGGAGAACAACAGTTACAGGTAAGTAACTTGTTCCTTCTCCAGCATGGGGTCTGGCATGGATTCACATGCTTATGAATACAAGAATACATAGCAGTACACACATGCACAACCACGGGAGGTGGCAGGGCTCAACATTAAGCATTAGATAAACTCAACATTAAGCAACTCTTACCTCCTCACCAAGCCCACGTTCAGGCGAACAGGTTGCGCAGCACTGCTTGGCCGACTCTGGACTCCTCCCTGCAATCCCAGTCGACGCAGTAGAATTTCGTGAAGGTGTGCGTCAACCTCCATGTAGCAGCCCTGCAGATGTCCAGCAGGGGCACACCCGACAAGAACGCCGTAGTAGCAGCGATCGCTCTGGTCGAATGGGCTCTCGGACGGCCGGGCAACGGTCGGTTTGCCAACCGATGACAGTGCATGATGCAGCCGGAGAGCCATCTGGAAATGGAAGTCTTCGAGAGGGACTTCCCTTGATTCACAGGTCCAAAGTTCACAAAAAGCTGTGATGTCTTCCGAAAACTCTTTGTGCGGTCCACATAGAACTTCAGCGCTCTAGCTACATCCAGCGAGTGCATCACCAGGTATAGATACTCCAGTGTTCTAATCATATGGCTAATGGGTTCAACACAATCAAAGAGGAAATTAGAGCTATCCACCTTATGCAAATTGACAAGGGGGGTCCTGGGAGTCTCTCTGCCAGACATTAGTCCTGGTTACAAGAGACTTACCCAGAGTCTTTAACTCACTATCTTTCACAGAGAAGAAATATCCCAAACATATCAGTCTTTGTCCTGCCCTGGGGCAGTCCAGCACCGAAATGCTAGGCAATTCTCCTCTGAACAAGAGTACCAACAGCATCCCCAGACACGTGTTTCAGTCTGGTTGGACCTCATCAGTAGGGAGGAGCTGTGCCTCTCTAAGAATAGTGAGCAAGGGGTCCACGTCTGGATTCCCCTAGTAACTTAGGGTGAGACCCAAAGTTACTTGAATATGCGAGATGCGCGCGGGTGCCCCACCATCGAATCGCTTGGCGGAAAACCTCGTTGAGCGGGATCCTGTCTTTGAAGCTGCCCATCGCTTGTATCCAAAGGGCGTCAAGGAACTCTTGTAGAGGACACATCCGTAGCCTGCACAGGCGCACCAGGTAGACGCATGAGGACATCATTCCGAGCAGGGATTTGATGGATCTCACCCTGGCCACGCCTGTGGCCAGCAGGCGCTGCACCTTGCCCAAGATGGCCTTCGTCCTCTCCTCCTATGGCGAGGCCAATCGCGCCACTGTATCAAGCTTGGCTCCCAGAAACAGTGTGACCAGCGACGGGATCAGGAGGGATTTCGAGTAGTTGATGGAGAAGCCCAGATCCGTGAGAAGTTGGACGGTCTCTGTTGTGTGTTCGACGGCGAGTTCTCTTGTCCTTGCACAGATGAGCCAATCGTCCAGGTAGGGGTAGATGTGGGTCCCCCGCAGGCGCAGCCGCGCCACCACTGGTGCGAGGCACTTGGTAAACACCTTGGGTGCCGACTTCAGCCCAAATGGCAGGGCCTTGAATTGGTAGTGCCGCCCTTGGACTACAAATCTGAGAAACTTTCGGTGTCCTTTTAGAATGGGGATGTGGAAGTAAGCATCCTCCAAGTCCAGCGACAATAGGAAGTCGCCCTTCTCCAGCTGTCCCAGCACGTGCTGGAGGGTGACCATCCTGAACGTTTGTGCCTTGATGTATTTGTTTAGCCGCCGCAGTTCCAGGATGGGGCGCCAACCACCTGTCTTCTTTCTGACGAGGAAGTACCTTGAGTATACTCCGGAGCCCCGGAGCCTCTTCGGGACGAGCTCGATGGCACCCTTCTTGAGCATCGCCCTTACTTCTAACAGCAGTTGAGGGATGTGATTTTCCTTCCAGCCCAAGGGAGGAATGCGGGGGCACTTTCTTTGAAATTCGAGAGTGTGCCCGTTGGCCAGGGCATCCAGCACCCAACGGCCGGTGGAGATGGACTCCCACATGCTGACGAACTTCGCCAGACGGCCTCCCACCGGGGTGCTCCGGTGGGGGCCTGACGCTACGGCCGGTTCAGTCCTGCTTCGAGGCGGCCTTGCCACCTTGGTCTCCTTGGCGATGACGACGAGATCCTCCCGACTTGCCGCGTCCTCTGTAGGCCTCCTGCGACGAGAAGCGGACTGCCAGGCAGTACGTCGAAGAGCCGCCGCCGGATCCCTTGGAGGCACCCTGTCTGCCTCCGGCGATCCGAAAGGGCGACCGTCGTTGCTGCAACACTCCCAAGGCCCAAGCCGTCTCTGTGTCGGTCTTGAAGGCCTGAAGTGACTCATCCGCTGTTTTTCCAAACAGGTTGTTCCCGTCGAAGGGCATGTCCAAAGCTCTGGTTTGCACGTCCTGGCGGAAATCAGTTGCCTTGAGCCATCCCTGCCGTCAAAGGCAAACACTGTTGCCCAACTGGCGGAATCCAGTGTCAGGGATATCCGTGGACACCGTTATGGCCTGGTCCGACGCCACCTTACCTTCCTGTAGGATCTCCAGGGCCTCTGACCTCTTGTCGTCCGGTAGGAAGTCCAGCAGGGGTGCGATCTTGTACCACAGCTCCCTGTCATAGTGGGCCACAATCGCTAGGGCGCTGGCCGCCGTAATTGTCATTGCCGCAGACGAGATGACTCGTCGTCCCATGGCATCCAGCTTCTTTCCCTTGCCGTCAGGTGGGGAGGTCGAAGTTGAGGATGATGCCACCGCCGCCTTCTTCTTGGCCGCCGCCGAGACGACTGAACCCGGGGTCGGCTGTGCCCTAAGGCACAAAGGGGCAGAATCGGGGCCTGGTACTTCTTCTCGTACCAATCCCTCTTGGCAGGCTCCGTGGACGGGTTCTTCAGGAGAGCAAGTCCCTCCTCCCAGATATCGTCAATCAATGGTACCGCGAGGACCATCTTCCTCTTGGCCTCGCGCCGCTGATAGAGGAAACCTTCCTTCTTCTGTTCCCCAGGGCAGAGCTGAAAAAGCTCGGATGCCCTGGCAATCATGGTGTGGAAGGAGCCAATTTCGTCGGGCGGGGAGGACCAATGGGGTGGTGATGGAAGGCCAATCCCGTCGTCACCACCGTCGTCATCCGTCCCCGTCATGGCCGTATTCGTTCCCGTGTCATCCCTACGATCAGGGGAAAGCGATGAAGGCTGAGCGGTCTGCGAGGGCTGAAAAGGCGGGGGGATGAACTCTTCTCTGCTTGTTTGGAGGGTTTCCCGATGGGCCCGGTTCTGCTGGGTGGTCCGCTGGGGTGAGGGGCAATCTTGTCCTTATCTCTGTGCATAAGGTTTGGATTGCCATCATAATGGCCACCGAGTTGTCCTGAGGCTCGGGCACTGGCTGCGACGGGCGCGATGGTTGCTCCTTCTCCATGGGAGTCTCGTCGGTGCCACCGTCGCTCTCTTCGTCCGCCTCCTCGGGGTTCCCCCCGTGGGACCGTACCTCCTCGAACCTCTTGTTGAGGCCCTGCACGACTTCAACCAGCTCCTCCTCAGAGGCTGTATCTGTGTCCGTGACAGCCACAGCCCCCCCTCTTTTTCCACCGGGGTCTTCACGGGGGTCTTATCGATGGGCTGAAAAGAGGATTCCCTCCGTGGCTGCAGGGAATCTCTGGGCCCTGAGGTCGCCTCCACTGGGTGAGCTTCCACAGGCTTTCGCCAGGGCCGCCACGACTCCCTCAATAGAGGCATTCACCGGGTGAATCAAGGCCTTCACCACCTTGGGCGCACTTGAGGCCTTCACCTTTGGGGAGCGGTCACCGCCTCGCTCCCCCTCAGCTGATCCCTTTGAGATCGACCGGGGCCTCTGCAGAAGCTTAGCCGGGTTCTCGGATTTTCTCTTCCCCGAGCCAGAGCGTTGGCTCGTGGTTGATGGCGTCGGTGAAAGTGCGCCCTGCCTGGCAGCCAAGGAGCCTGGCCCTTTGGCGCTCCCGGTGCCCGCGGACTCACAGTGCTTTGCCTTCTGTTGGGCCCCCATCGCCGAGGCGCCCTCACTGGACTTAGAAGACCGCTCAGACTTCTTCTTCTTCTCACCTGCTGGGCCCTTTTCCAGCCAGCTGGCGAGGCGGGTCCGACGATCCCTCATAGTCCGTTCCGACAGGTGCTTGAAAAACGCACAGTCCTTTTCCACGTGCGTCTTGTCTTCGTGAAGGCAGTAGAGACATCTGGAATGCTCATCCTCCTTGAAAACATTCTGTAATCTGCATCCAGGGCAGTTCCTGAACAGCTTGGATCCGGGTGTCGAGCTTCCCCTGTCCTGGGCCATGTCCACGAGGTAGGCCTCAGATCTTCTGGAATCCTCCCAGAAGCGTAACTCAATGAAAACTTTGCCCTTGAGGGGCGTAGATAATTCCAGAACGGGTCCCCGTTGATCGGAAGTAGAAACGGTGGAGCTTGAGGCTCGCTTGACCAAAAAAATGAGATTAAACTCCTTGAAAAAACACAAAACACAGTAAAAGCTCGAGAGCTATAGCACAAGGACTCCCAACACTTGAACGTGCAGTAAAAATCTGAAGATGGCTGCCAGGGGTGGGGCTCAGGGAGAGGGCAGTCATTGGCTGGGGGCAGTATGACCCAGAGACCAGTGATTGGTTACTACTAAGAAAGACAGATCAGAAACGAAACTGATACTAATTTTTTTCTTTACCGATGATTCCCAGCCTGACGACAGGGAATATTCATGAGCATGTGAATCAATGCCAGACCCCATGCTGGAGAAGGAAAATGCTCAAGATACATTACAGAGAAGGTCTACAGCTGCACAGAGAGAACTAGATATTAAACCTTACTGGCATATGATACATTACAGGGAAGGTCTACTGCTACACAGAGAGAACTAGATATTAGACCTTAGTGCCATATGATACATAACACGGAAGGTCTACTTCTACACAGAGAGAACAAGATAGTAGACCTTACTGGCATATGATACATTACAGGGAAGGTCTACTGCTACACAGAGAGAACTATATATAGACCTTACTGGCATATGGACTCCTTCCAATTCGGTGATGGGACAGCAAGCTCTCTGAAGAGGGTCTGGCATCCAGTATAGATGCTTCGGGTCCTCCAATCCGCCAGCTCAGTTCTGATGCTATGCTAGACATAGCAGCAGATAGAGGGTGGACAACATAAGAGATCTGGGCTCTCTGCCCAGGTGTTCTCTGGAAGTGTGGGCCCCTCATTCTGCACAAACCTGCTGTGGCAGTCCTTCTTGTCACCTGAAGTATGCTACCTGCCCTTCCTTTCCTCGAGTCAGAAACCAGTAATCAACTTTGTTGTCTGTACTGCGTCTGCCTGCTACCCCCCGGGAATCACCCTAGCCTGCAAACAGCAGCTACATGGTTACAATTTAAGGCTGCTACTTTGTCTGCCCTGTTTGGGAAGCCCTCCCCTAAGAATTAGGAGGCTCCATGGGAAGAATTGCAATGGGTGTGAAAGCTATCTGTCCTGTGAGACGTTCACGGTTCAATTTACTGAGGGGGGGAAGGACAGAGCAGCAAGGAAATAGAGTGCCGAGTGAAGTGCTTAGAACTACAATTAACTTCATATCTGCCAAGGGCGAGTATGTCCGCCCTGAATTTCCATAGGGAATCACTGCAGGGTCAGACCCCTCCCACACTTTAAGTTTTAAACATAATGACATGTCACAGGCAGGCAAGGGACCAATATGTGTGTGTTTATCAGAATTGCCTACATGTAAAATGGTAATCTGGCAACCGATGTACCAAAGAGACTATTTGTATACTAAAACTACATTAATCCACCGTCCTTGTTCTCAGCCTCTTACATTGATCTTTCGTGAGTTTAGTTTATATCTCAACTATTGTTTTGTGTAATCGCAGTGCAGCACTAGAGAACTTTGTATTTATATTTGTATTTGTGTAATAGTTATATCACCCGCCAAACCCTAAGGTAACTGGGTGCTTGAGAGACTTAGTAGTTACATACATACAGAAAGCGCAGGCACATTACAATCCAGTGCATGATAAACAATACTGGACCCTGGTTATATGTGGGTCAGAGCGGAGATCATACAGTTATAGACTGGTGTGACAGACACAGGGTTACCCAAATCATAAATAGGCAGTGGTAGGTTTAGATGATGGGGGCATCTTAGTGGGGCGGCTTGTTGCTCAGCCAATTTTTTATATTGGCTTTAAAGGTGAGGAAGGAGGGTTCTTGTATGAAGGAGGTGGGAATGGAGTTTTACGTTTCGCAGCTTGTACCGGGAAGCTGGCTCCTCCGGCTGTTTTTAGATTGAATTTTGGTAACATCAGGTTATGGGCATGAGTAGATCTGGTAATGCGGGTAGCTTGGTGTTTGCAGAATTTGTCCGCCAGGTATTTCTGGGCGGAATTTGTGAGGCATTTGTGGGTAATGGCCAGGGTGCGTAGTGTGATTCTATCACGCTTGAGTAGCCAGTTGGCATTCTGTCTGTGTGTGGAGATGTGACATGATCTGTGAAGGCTGAGACCTACTCTTAGAGAATTATTCTGAAGTACCTGGAGTTTATTTAGGTTGTGTTCAGAACAGCCCAGGAAAAGAGTGTTGCAGTAGTCGATTTTAGATAGAGCAAGTGCTCTAGCCAACTTTAGGAAACCGCTTGTGGACAGGTAAGCTTTGCAGCTATAGATCAATTTGTTCGTATGGCCGTGGATGATCCCACGCTGTTTACCTGTATTTTGAGCGAGAGAGTAGAGTCAAGGAAGACCCCCAGTGTTTTTATTTCTTTGGAGACATTGATAATGTTGCAGTCAATGACAAAGGATGAGGTTCTAGTGTTGAGTTTATTCAGGCGTGCCTGGGTACCCATGATCATCAGCTCCGTCTTGTCGTCATTGTGGCAGAGACTATTGGTAGCCATCCAGGCCTGAATCTCAAGGTAGATGGTGTTTAGAAGTTTGGAGTCATGGTCATAACAGCCAGTGAGGGGGTGAGGACTTGAGTGTCATCTGCATAGTTAGTGTAGATGACACACAAGTTATCCAGGCGGTCGAAGAGTAGCTTTGTAAATATATTGTAGAGGGTGGGCGACACACAAGAACCCTATGGGATGCTGCAGAGTATCGGTGTAGGGTCAGCTGAGGCTGACAGGGGAAGACTCTGGTGGTTCTGTTAGAGAGGAAAAATGTAACCCGGTCGGATGCATTAGTAGAGAAGGCTGCTGCTGTGCTCAGGTGTTTGGTAAGGATTTGGTGGTCGACGAGGTCGAAGGCAGCGGATACGTCTAGGAGTAGGAGGATTGCCAACTCAACATTGTCTTTTGCCTCATCCATTTGTATCTTTAGGTCTAGGAGGGCTGTCTCGGTTCCATGTCTGGGACTGAAACCTGACTGAGCCCAAGGAGGTCATTCTCCTCTAGGTGGTTCTCTATTTGCCCAAAAGCTTTTTCTACATTCATCCCACTTCATTTCTTGGATCCTGCAGTCACAAGAACAATGCCAACACCATCCAGGGGCCTGGATTCTGTTCCCTCATCTTCAGGATATATGTTAGTAGCCGGAACACCTTCGGGAGGATAACTCAGAGGCAACGCGCTTGTCCTTGTAACGTGACAATGCAATGTATCATGGGCTTGATCTCTGGTGAGATACTTAGAAGCTGGAGGAGTCCAGTATTAAGCACAATATAAAGCACCAATACCATAAGACACTCATCAGAGGGCATATCTCCCGTCATTGTGACAACAAGGTCTGGAGTCTGTGACAAGGAGTGCCTTCTCATATGATGGGCGCTCACCTTCTCATTCCCAAGTCATCTGCTAAGCAACCATGTTCTGTGGGTGATATTTTGCCAAGTCTTCCTTTATTTCATGTCCTGTAAACAAACAAAAATTGTTTTTGTTCTTCAGATGTCCTTGTATGTATCAGTCACTCTGAGGTATTTTTTGTCACTGGTTTATATTGTATGGATTGTGAGGGACAGACTTTAGTACATCCTGTTCATCTGAAACTTCTCAGGAGAATCTACTAGAGCTTTGTGGACACACAATTTGGGGACACACCCAGGCCATAAGAAGAGATGTGGGTTTTTGGATGGAGGTGAGGACCCACACCTCAAAGCCTGCCTAATGGCTCATTATAAATAGTAAGCACAACTGCAGAACTCACATCACCTAATCCTCCTTGGGATCAGCAGCTGCAAGCATAGTACTGCAGATCACGCCAAGTGAGATAAAAGAAAGCAAAAAGCCTGCTATAGTTGGAAAACTTTGCATATTCAGAAAGTACAAACGATACAACTGTTAAGAAAGTGGTTATTTAAGGGAGAGTTGAAAAGATGTCATTATATGATTGCCTGTAACATAGTTTATTTTAAAGCTAAAACTGTGAGAAGATAGGGCAAATATGTTTGGGGCAGAGGCAGGGGAGGATATGCTAATACAAAGAAGGGCTAGTGGGAGCAAAGTGGTGACGTAAGCAACGGCACATCTGGGTCTGGTAGGTTACCAGTCCCAGCAGGACTGTAGTCCGGGACTGCATTTAGTGAATCCTCAGGCGCATCAGCGGTGGCGCATTAGGGTCAAGCAAGTATGCACAAGTCTGTGCAGGATGTGTCAGTGTAGGCCCCCTGTTCATATCCTATTTCGCACGTCACCGTATTTATGATGGGATTAAGGGGTGATGTCTCTCCGACCATTACTATGATACAAAACCAAGACGTGCCTCCATTGATAGACAGTAAATTATTGCTTGAAGGAGCTTTTATCAAGAAGGATACTGGGCACATTTCCATGACACTCCTTAATGCCAGATCTCTGGATAAACATGCCATAGATATTAGCGATTATTTGGAAACACAGCAAGTTGACATTATGGGGCTCACTGAAACTTGGTGCCAGGATTCTAGGGGCCCTAAAGTCGACTTAGCTACTCCACCTGGCTACACCTTCTTTGTCAGAACTGAAAGGGTAGTAGAGGAGGGGGGGGGGTAGCCATTCTGGCAAGCACCACTTTGAACTTTTTTCAAGACCCTATTTTGAGCAAAGGATGTGAAATCATCCTTATTAAGACCACGCCGACTCCTATTAATTGTCTTAACATCATTTTGTTATATCAGCCCCCTACGATGCCCCCTCATTCATGGAGGATTTGGCTGATATTGTATCCTCACTTATTAAACCCAACTCCTCATCTATTGTTCTCAGGGACTTTAACAGGTTGTTTGGAAACCACCTGGATGTAGAGGCTTTCCATTTAGCCCAACTGTCTAATGGGTTTACCATAGATAATAGTAGGTACACACATAAACTAGGCAATGGGTTAGATTGGGTCACTAGCAAAGGTCTGGTCTTGAGCACGCCTTTGGTTCAGCCTTACATTTGGTCTGACCATTTCTTTGTTGTGTTTCAGTTTACCTTGCCTACGCCTATGGTCCATAAAAAGAACCCTTCACTTGTCGTATTAAGTAGGAATTTAATAAAATTCGACAGGAAGATCTAGAATCTTGTTTGGCCATACTTAAGCAAGGTACTTTGGATTTGGACTCCCCAGACAATTTAGTTCTGGAGTATGATCTACTGTTCACTGATCTCCTGAACCATATAGCTCCTATGACCTCTAAGAAAGTCATGGAAAGATCTAACGACCAGACCGTAAAAAAGAAGGAAAGCAGAACGTGACTGGGTGAAGGACCAATCCCCAGCTAATAGAGCTAAATAGAAAATATTAGAAAAAGTGTACCATACTAGATACTGTATGCTAAAAAAACTCATTTTGATAACCAAATCACACAGGCGGAAAACAACTCTAAAACTTCTTCACATCCTTTGGGAACTTGAGAAACCTAAGATTATGCGGCAAGAGTTCTCCCCTAATACTCTGGATTGTGAAGCAATTCAACAAGCATTTAATCAGAAAATAATTACTTGACTGTCTCAGATTGCGGATAAGTTGGGCAGCATAGAGCTGATTAGTAGCCATCATAATCATAAAGAACACTCCTTGGGCAATAACCCCACTTTTAACTTTTCCAATACCTTGATTGAACCCCTAACTGACATCTTGAAAGAAATTAGGTCTACCACCTGCACAGGGATACGCTTCCATCTAAAGTCATTCTTGCTAATAGGCACTTATTTTTGTCTTTCCTTGTGACTCTTATTAACACCAGTGTAAGAGAAAGTCAGGTCTGAATGCTTAGAAGAATATCTCGGTCACCCGATTATAAAACAAAAAAATCTGGGCTGGATCCCAAAATACATTCTAATTTTAGACCCATCTCGAATGCTCCTTTCTTGCTCAAGATGCTGAATAAAATTGCCACGTCTCAATTTCAAGCTTTTCGGGAGACATTTGGAGTACTTCATCCTCAGCAATCAGACAGAGTGCGTTGCTGAACATTCAATCTGAGATCCTTTAGATTATGGATGACGGCAAAGTGGTGCTGCTGATGTTGTTAGACCTTCCAACAGCCTTTGACCTTGTCTATCACGACAAACACCTGGAGAATCTGATGGGGGCTGGTATCTACTCAGCTAAAGCAATCACCTGCATTAACTCATTATTATCCAATTGAGTTTCTCGGATTGTCTGGGGAAATGCATCTTCTTTTGATGAAGTTCTAAAATGTGGAGTTCCACAAGGCACATGCTTGTCTCTCTCATTCTTTAATGTCTTCTGCCACCCTCTCTGTGATCTCCTGGAAGGGTTGGGAGTACACATTACTAATTATGCTGACGACACTGAGCTTGTGTTCCAGCTGAGTGGTATTGTCACCAGCTGCTCTCTGTGGGGTATTTGGACGAGATGGTGTTTTAGGCACCATTGACTGTTCCACCACGCACGGCTGTGCATCCTTCAGCAGTCTAGCCTTTCACTTCTGAATCCCCCACACTTCAAAACCACTGCCCATTTATGCTGCGGCGCGTTGCAACCCTCTACTACCTTCTGTGAGTTAGCTGCTGTGTTCTGCAGTGTGTGTTTTTTCATTCTTTTCCCTACCTTGCAGGCTATTTCGCCCCGCTGGCTCGAGCGCCAGCATACTTACTGTGGATCTCTGCCTTCTTTCCCTGATGGCTCCCACGTCGGCATACTTATCTTGGATTTCTGCCTTCTCTCCACGCTGGCTCTCGCACCGGCATACTTACTTTGGATTTCCTTTCTACCTTGTTGGCTCCCACGCTCACTTGCCTCTTTGGTGATCTCACTGCACTTTTCTGCCCTTGCGGTTCCTGGAATCACTTGGCCTCACAATACTTGTCATCGCTGGCCACGCGCATGCCTGTCTCTTTGAGAGTCACTCAAGCTCCTGGTGCAGTGCCTATGAGCCTTCCAGTGGACTCACCCTTTTCTGTGCATCTGTCTCTTGGTTGGTGCTCCTTGGCTTCCCACTGGTCTTCCTCGTTTCCTACCGGAGTCCACAAATAGTTCTTTTTTCTCACCTACAAGTAATCCAAGAACCTGTTACCAGCTTCCTTCAGGATGCCCTAATCTTCCTGCAGTCTTCAACCTACATCCACAACCTGCAATACTCCTCCTTCTGATACCATCGCTATACTTCTACAGGACACTTCGTGTTGGAGAAGGGTTTTTTCCAAGCCTTCCAGGCCTTTTTCCCTTCAATGCTCCTTTCGGGCAGGGGCCTATTGCTTAGGCTTTAGCCTTACAGGCAAATTGGCTTCTCCCTGAGATCGGCCGTAACTCTTTGAGGATCGGAAAACTTCTATGAAGAAGGGAACCGCTCCACTGCTGGAAGAGACCACTTTGCACCCAAGTTCAAATGAATCAGGTGAGGAGAAGGTTGGATCAGACATCATTGACAGTTTGCAATGCACACAACCTACTAATGGCAAGGCTTCGGCAGAACAGGTCCAGCGATTACTATCTGCTGTGCTCGGACTGTCTCTTGACGTTCAGGGATTAAAGGCCGAAAACGCTGTACTTAGGCAGATTGTTTCAGCCAGAGAAGAATGGTCTCTAGATCTTCCTCAATCCAGTCTGGCCTCTGGCAAATTTGATGGGTCAGCAAGAAAGGTAAAGCAATTAATTGATGCCTGCATCGTTCACTTCACCTTTCTCCCCGCAACCTTTGCTTCTGAACAAGCACGTGTTGGATTTAGAATGACTAATATGGTGGGAAATGTCTTGGCCTGGGCTCCACCCTTGGTTACGATGACCAATCCCATGCTTCAAGATTTTGATGCTTTTGTCACTCTACTCAAGCAAAACTATGAGTGACCTCAGACGACTTACTCAGCCTGTTAAGATCTTCTGGATATCTGTCAAGCTTCTTCTGATTTACTTACCTACATAAGCAATTTTAAGAAGACTGCGTGTAAAGCCTGATGGCCAGAGGAAGCCCAGTTCTCTATATTTAGGAGAGGCCTGCATGAAGATCTAAAGGACGAACTGGCACAAACCGCTCACCCATTTTCTCTGGTGGATCTCATGTCCTTAGTTCTCCAGATAGACGTGCGTCTACAAGAAAGAAGAACTGAACAACAAAGACAAGGCAAGAACACAGGATTCTCTCTTCTCAGCCACAATCAACCTCCGCTTCCTCCCAAAGACACGCCCAAGGAAGAACCAATGCAGATTGGGGCAGCTCAAGGTCCTTTGTATTAGGCAAAACGGCGAAGAAGAAAGGACCAGCGCTTGTGCATGTATTGCGGCTTGGATGTCCATCTACTCAGGGATTGGCCAGAGGTACCACAGAGGAGGTCAGGAAACGCTTGACCCCGACCCTAGCTTGGTCCCCGGGTCGGGGTACTCATCCAGGTCCTTTGAACTCTACTTCCACCAACGTAGTTAAATCTGATACACGCTTGATGGTGGTCCTATTGGAGTTGCAGATTTCTCAGAGGTCCCTTGAAGCCCTATCCCTTACAGACAGCGGTGCGGCAGGAAACTTAATGGATGTTTTCTGGGCCAAGAAGGAGCTCATCCTGCTACAAATGCGCTCAAACAATCAGGCTGTAGAAGGGGTCAATGGCAAATCCCTCAGTTCTGGGCACATAACCCACTCATCGGGCCCTGTAGGTGTCTCAATTTTTGATCACAAGGAAACTCTCTGTTTTTACCTGATTAGGGCTGATAATTTCCCTGTTATCCTTGGTATTTCATGGCTGAAGGCTCATAATCGTCACATCGATTGGGCCAACAACTCTTCGGCTTGATTCTGAATTCTGTCAAAAAAATTGCTTATCGCCTTCTGTCCATTATCGTCTCTAAGCAGGTGTACTGATGAAGGGTCTTCGGTCGCTGGGGTCCATTGTATTCCTACCCACTACCTCAGGTTCAAGGAAGTTTTCGAAGACATGGTTCTGAAGGAACTATCGCCTCACTGACCAGAAGACTGTGCTTTAGAACTGGTACCGAATGCATTACTGCCCTTTGGCTGCATGTTTTCACTTACCATTCAAGGCGTTGAGGTTGTATCTGGATGAAAATCTCCAGAACTGACTCTTACGACTGTCCAACTCTCCAGCTGGAGATTCACTCTTTTTCATCCCTAAAAAGAATTTGCAGGATTTGCAAACCTGCGTTGGCTACCGAGGCTTCAATAATGTTACCATCAGAGACCGATACCCCATACCCCTCATTAGGGATATCAGTGAAGCAGTGGAAGGGGCGGTTATATTTTCCAAACTTGACCTTTGAGGCACATATCTTCCACACATCCGAGCTGGCGATGAATGGAAGACTGCGTTTCGGACCCCATTTGGACCTTTCAAATATCAAGTAATGCCCCTCGAGCTTGTCAATGCACCTGCAGTTTTCCAAATATTTATGGATTATCTCTTTTCCGATTTGTTGTTCATAACAGAAATCATATACCTGCATGACATTCTGATGTTCTCTAAATCACGTAATCTACACCAATAACACCTTACACCAGTCTTCGAAAGGTCACTCAAGAACCACCTGTTAATAAAACCTGAGAAATATACTTTGAAATGGGAAATATACTTTGAGGAAACTACTGTCCCCTATGTAAGGTTTGTCTTGTCTAACAAAGACATCGCTATGGACGAATGCAAAGTTGCCACCATAATGCAATGGCCTTCAACGTTTCTTAGGCCTAGAAAACTTCTACCAGAGGTTTATTCCTGACTTCTTTGAGACGGTTCTTCCCATCACGAACCTTCTCCAAAAGAACACGACCTTCGTATGGGATTATGCCACCGTAACTGCCTTT
Organism: Ambystoma mexicanum; assembly: GCF_040938575.1. Taxonomy (NCBI): domain Eukaryota; kingdom Metazoa; phylum Chordata; class Amphibia; order Caudata; family Ambystomatidae; genus Ambystoma; species Ambystoma mexicanum. The sequence continues at coordinate 97,048,116 of NC_090922.1, forward strand.
TGCACCCTCAAAGATCAATTTTGTTCCGCTCCCAACCTTCGACAACCAGATCAAGGCCTCCCCTTTATTGTTGAGACGGATGCATATGCAGGCGCTATGGGCACAGTCTTAAAACAAGAATTCGGAGGACAGGAAAACCCCCATAGCCTACCTCTCAAAGACCTTCAATAAAATCTAGCTCAATTACTCCGTTATTGAGAAGGAACTCATTGCCATGAAGCAGGCATGTACAGAATGGAGCCATCTCCTATAAAGGGCTTCCTATCCTTTCATCATCAGGACTGACCACAAGAACCTTCGGGTTATCCAACAAATGGATTGTGTCAAGAATAGACAAGCGCGTTGGTCTTACTTCTTTTCTCAATTTGTTTTCTCTATTACCTATATCCCAGGCTGCGAAAATCTGATAGCAGATGGTCTATCTAGGAACTTTACCAGAGAAGCTGCGGAACAGCTTCTCCAGAACCAGATTTTTGTGTTCAGTCTCGTCTTTTCTTCAAGAGGTTAAGGATGCGACAGTCAAGATGGATCCCAGTTCTGTTCCGGTAGGATCTTTTAAGAAGGACGGTTTGCTCTTTCACCAAAACCAATTAGTTCTACCTGCAGCAGAACTCTGCAAAAATGTCTTGTCATGGTGTCATGAAAGCAGGACTGCGGGTCACCAAGGTTATGACGCAACTCTGGAACTCCTAGATGTTCTTTTTGGTGGTCTTCTATGAGCAAAGAGATCGAGGTGTTTGTCTGATCTTGTCCAGTTTGTGCGCAGAGCAAATATATCACCAGCAAGCCCCTAGGTCTTCTGGAGCAGAGACCGACTCCATGCAGACCTTGGAGCCATATATCCACTGACTTCATTGTGGATCTACCCTCCTCTAGAGGGTGTACAGGCATTATGGTTGTCGTGGACTCGTTTAGCAAACTAGCCCATTTCTTGCCACTATCTGGAGTTCCATCAGCATACAAGACAGCCAAAGTCTTTTTCAGGGAGATATTTTGGTTACATGGAATCCCATAGTCAGTAACCTCAGACAGGGGAACTCAATTGACCTCCAGTTTTTGGAAGACCCTAAGTAACTTACTTCGTATTGAACAGGTCCTGTCTTCTGGTTACCATCCTCAAACTAACAGACAGACGGAAATGTTGAATGGAACCATGGAACAATACTTAAGTTGTTTCATCAATCCCTGCCAAGACAGCTGGGTAGATCTCTTGCCCATTTAAGAATTTGCTTATAATAACTCATTTCACTCAGCCATAAGCGTGAGCCCTTTTTACTGCACTTATGGACTCCATCCCCATTCTATCTCCTGTCAGGCTCTCCCTCCTTCTACCATTTCCTCCATCGACAGTCAGTTGGTAGAGATTTCCAGAGCCCACAAGGCAGCTTATGAACATCTCAAGATACAGAGAAATGATTACAAGAGACAAAGTGACAAACATAGGAAATCCACTCTTGATTGGGAGATCAGATCGAAGGTTTGGCTCTCTACCAAGTTCTTACCAAGATGAGTTAAACCTTCCAAACTCTCACACGATGTATTGGGCCTTTTGAAATCCTCCCCAAGATCAATCCGGCAGCATTCAGAACAAAATTTCCTCCAGCACTCAGTAGGCTGCACCCAGTTTTTCATTCATCCTTCCTAAAACCATACTTGCTGGATCATTTCAACCGCAAGAAGAAGGAGGTGCAGACTTCTCCAATCAAAGAGCAGGAGGAATACGAGGTCTCCCGGATCTGTGATTCCTGCTTTTATCGAGGAATACAATATCTTGTCCAATGGAAGGGTTACCCTTCCTCTGAAAACTCCTGGGAGCCTGTTACACACATCTCTGCTCCAAGACTACTCCGTAAATTCCACTTTTTTGACCCCTTTAAACCAGGTACCTTTAGTCATAAAAGGCGGCATACTGTCACCAGCCGCTCTCCATGGCGTCTTTGGACAAAATGGTGTTTTAGGCGCCATCGACTGTTCCACCACGCACAGCTGTGCGTCCTTCAGTAGTATAGTCTTTCACTTCTGAATTCCCCAGACTACAAAACCGCCACACATTTCTGCTGCAGCATGTTGTAACCCTCTACTACTCTACTACCTTCTGTGAGTTAGAGGCTGTGTTCTGCCATGTGTTTCTTCATTCTTTTCCCTTCCTTGCTGGCTATACTAACCGGAATACTTACTTTTTATCTTTGCCTTCTCTCCCCGCTGGCTCCTGCGCTGGCATACTTTCTCTGGCTCTCTACCTTCTCTCACTGATGACTGCCGCAGCGGCATACTTACCTTGGATTTCTGCCTTCTCTTCCAGCTGGCTCTCGCACCGGCATACTTACTTTGGATTTCCTTTCTACCTTGTTGGCTCCCACGCTCACTTGCCCCTTTGGTGATCTCACTGCACTTTGCTGCCCTTGCGGTTCCTGAAATCACTTGGCCTCACAATCCTTGTAATTGCTGGCCACACGCATGCCTGTCTCTTTGAGAGTCACACAAGCTCTTGCTCCAGTGCCTACCAGCCTTCCAGTGGACTCCCCCTTTTCTGTGCATCTGTCCCTTGGTTGGTGCTCCCTGGCTTCCCACTGGTCTTCCTCGTTTCCTACTGGAGTCTACAAATACTTCTCTTTTCTCACCTGCAAGTAATCCAAGAACCTGTTACCAGCTTCCTGCAGAACGCCCTAATCTTCCTGCAGTCTTCAACCTACATCCACAACCTGCAATATTTCTCCTTCTGATACCATTGCTGTACTTCTACAGGACACTCTGTGTCGGAGAAGCTTTTTTTAAAGTCTTTTGGGCTTTTTTCACTCCAAGGGTCCTTTCGGGTAGGGGCCTATTGCTTGGGCTGTAGCCTTAAAGGCATAGTGGCTTCTCCCCGAGATCAGCCGTACCTCTTTGAGGATCGGAACATTTCCAGGAAGAAGGGAACCCTTCCACTGCTGGAAGAGGCCACTTTGCATCCAAGTTCAGATGAATTAGGTGAGGAGGAGGTGGGATCAGACATCATTGCCAGGTATTCACACAATAGACTGTGAGAGGGTAAACATGGTAGACACCAAAATACAGAACTGGATGACCAATAATGGCATGTGTCTTAATGCTAGTAAAAACCAAGCGTATGCTTTTTGGCTCACCCCAGGCCAGAGCTAAATTGGATTGTCAGTACACAGGTTTTATTATTGAACAACATCTTATCAATGTGGTGGACAAGGTTAAAACCCTCAGCATCATGTTAGTAATATGAGCATCCAGGTTCATAGATGATTCTAACGTTTCCAATAAAGCCCAATACTTTCTCAGCCTCTTGAGATTAATAAAGCCATATGTCTCAGGGGCTAACTGTGCCACTTTGGTTTGTGCACTCATAGCACCTAGATTAGATTATTGCAATGCTCTTATGGTCGGAGTCAGTACTAATGGACTGAGATGCCTGCAGGTGCTACAAAATGACGCTGTGTGGATTTTCAAAAATGTCCCCAGGCACAAACTTATCATGGCCTACAGAAGGAGTCTGCATTGGTTGCATGTGAAAGCATGCATTCAGTTTAAAGCGTTGACCTTGATCCATAAATACCTTTATGGTAATGCACTTGAAAGTAGGTATAGTTCCATACTGCTCAGGGAGAACCAAAAGGTCGAATGATGGGGCTTACCTGCTGGCCCATAGGAGTAAAAGAGGTTTGGGTAGGGCTTTTGCTGTCCAAGCTACTAAGAGGTGGAATGAACTCCCTAAACACTTGCGCTTGGACGAAAATCTATAGAGCCTCAGGAAAAAATTGAAAACCCTCCTCTTTGAATAATGTGCTATTGCTTTCCTTCTCCTGTTGTGGTTTCTTTTGCCCTATCTGCTATGTCATTTTCCTTTCTGTTTCTGTGCCCTGATGCCTGCGGGCTCCGGCGCATAATAAATATATAAATGTAAATGTAGCAGCTCTGCCAGGCTGGAGATGTCTTTCTCTTTAGGTGATGTAATTAGGCCACACACGTAAACCATGCCAATTCAAAAGGAGCGACCTGCAACAACCTTTGGTAGTCTATAGCAAGAGGGCGCCCCAATGCTTCCATGTGAGTGTGGTGTTAAAGCCACAAGGCCTTAACATCACTGTTGCATAATGTAACAATTTCTCTGTATATAGGTAATATTGAAAGATCCAAAGTTGAAAATTGTGATGGCGGACAAAAGTGACTCACCCACGTTAGCCAGGATTTTTTCAACATTACACTGTAATTTTTTCCATTCCTACTTCCTGCCCCAAACATGTGGGGTAATCAGGCCAAGGGAAGTGCCTTAAACTGATAACGTCGCCCCAAGACCATGAACCGCAGGAACTTACAGTGCTTCGATGGATGGGCATGTGGAAGTAGGCGTCCTCCAGGTCCAGAGACGCCAGGAAGTCACCAATCATCCAGTTGGCCAAGCACTTGCTGCAACGTGACCATCCTGAACTTCTGGGACTTCAGGTACTTGTTGAGGTGTTGTAGGTCCAGGATCGGCCACCACCCTCCTGTTTTCTTTTGGACCAGAAAGTATCTGGAGTACACGCCGGAGCCCTGAAGGTGCTGGAGAGCAGGCACTATCTCCCTTTTTTTCAAAATGGTGTGGACCTCCTTCAATGCTGTGCTACATGCTGTTCTTGTCGAGCCGCAGGGGGAGTAAGAGGACACCTGCATTGGAACACCAACGTGTGCCCCTGTCCGAGAGTGTCCAGCACCAATCTGTCAGTGGTGATGGTCTTGCACATGCTGACAAACCAAGCCAGCCGGCCTCCCACTGGGATGCACAAGTTGCGGCAGAGTCCACGGCCGTTTTGGGCCTGTTTCGGTGTCCGGGCTATGTCCTGCAGGCGGCGACAATGTGGTCCTTGACTGCTGTATGCCTGTGAGCAGCCTCTGTACGACTCTTGCGTTGTGGAGTGGGAGGGTTGCTGATAAGAGTTGGTGTAGCCCTTGGAAGATCTGCCAGGGTTCCCCATTAGGAACGAAAGGACAACGAACCATGTTGCTGCAGGGTACTCAGCGAACGTGCCGTCTTTGTGTCAGTCTTGATGATTTGAAGAGACTCTTCGACCATCTTGCCAAACAGGTTTTCCCCGTCTAATGGCATGTCCAACACCTTAGACTGAACGTTGATGGTGTGGTCAGAGGCCACTTCCCCCTCCTGGAACAGCTCAAGAGCTTCTGCCTTCTTATCGTCAGGAAGGAAGTCCAGTATAGGGCCCAGCTTGTACCATAGTTCCTGGTCGTAGCGGGCTAAAATGACCAGGGTATTTGCGGTTTTAATGGTGCAGGCAGCTGTATATATAATAATTTTCACCATAGCGTCAAGCTTCTTCCCCTCTTGGTCCAGGGGCACCATGGCCCCGGATGACAGGTTCGCTGTGCGTTACTTGGCCGCGGCAGAAACCACAGAATCTGGTGAAGGCTGGGACCTGAGCCACTTGGGGGCCAAGTCTGAGACTCTGTATTTCTTCTCGGGCCTGTCCTGCTTTGGTGAGGCGGTGCTCAGATTCTTCAGCAGCATTAGGCCTTCATCCCAGATATCGACAACAAGGGTACGGACATGATGGTCTTCCTCCTGGACTTGCAACGTTGATAACGGAACCCTTCCTTTTTCTTATCCTGAGCTATCAGTTCAAAAAGCTCAGAGGCCCTGGATATCGAAGAATGGAAGGAACCGACCTCATCCAGAGGAGAAGCCCTGTGTGGGTCATCCGTGCCTGCCATTTCCCCATCCGCCGTCACAAAGTCATTGCCTCATCGGTGTTCATCGCCATAGTCATGTCTGTGCCCATGTCAGTGTGCATGGCAGGATCCCCCGTTGGGGCCAGTTCCTGGCGTGGAGGCGGTGGTGTTGCTTGGCACCTTCGACTAGCAGGGTCCTTTGACTTGCTTCTGCGCCTAGAAGGGCTTCCAGGAAGCAGTCAGAGGACTTCTCGTCAGAGCAGGGGCTGGTGTAGGTGGCAGTCTCTGCTGGATTTCTGATACCAGCTTATGCAGCATGTTCAGAATGTCCAATGACACGTCCCTAGGATGGGGCGTTGGAGTGGTGAGAGCGGGAGGCTCTGGGCCGCTACGCCTCCTCTGGAGAGGCCAACGATCGAGTTCACCTCACAGTGAATCATCTTCCGATAAGTGTTGCTGGCCCCCTACATTGTTACTCACCGGCCGGCAAGTGCTTCAGGCAAGCGACCAGGTGGGAAGTACTGGATGTTGATTGAAGAGCTCGAGATGGAGCCTCCACCTGAGCCTCCTCTCTGTTGAGGGAATAAGCTCTTTTTGATGATATGACCCTCAGCTGTACTGAATTACCAACTGAGAGACTGATCACCCAAAAGAGCGGGGAGAACACACCGCCACAGACCCAGCTAAAAAGAAAAGGACAATTGGTAAATACTTGGAAAAAGCAAAGATCATCAAAAAGAAGAAAACCTCTCCTAAGCAGAAATTACCTGGGTCACCCGCTCCCCTTATCATTGAAAAGGAACAGAATTGGAATTTCCCTGTAAGTACAGAAAAGAAATTAACTGCTATTTTGGATTCGGGTAAGAAATGAATAGATTCAGATAGGAATAGAATTGAAGGAAGTCTTACCAGAAGAATTGGACAGGAGTTGAAATAACCTAAACTAGAACAACGGAGGTACAAAACAATAAACAGGAAGGTTAGTAGGGAAGCTATACCCGGGCCGCACGAGGGGCGCACTAGATACGGGTAGGTGCACAATATTCAGCAAGGCGTCCCTGTGTGCACTTTCAGAAAAAGAATTTTGTGTTAAATCAGCAAAGCGTCCTTGCGTGCACTTGAGGAGGCAAATCCAAAACCTCGGGATGGAGTCGAAATCCACAAAAGAACACTGGAATGGTACAATACACAGTACTTGAAGTCAACTGGGAAGAAAGGCGGTGGTAAATAAATTAGGACAGAAAGAAGGCAATCCAGTAAGCAGGCAGCAAAATCCGTAGGACAGACAAAGTCTGGTACAAAGGTAAACAGTTCAGGATCAGGAAATAAGCAAACCGTAGAACAGGCAAGGGTCCGGTACACAGGAAGTCAAGTATTTGAGAATTCTCAGGAATGGATACACGGGAAGGCTGGAAGGCACAGAAGACGAAACTTCGGATGCCGGTTGCAACTTTAATCAGAAGCAGCGTCCTTACCGCTGCTGTGCCTAATATACTCAGGAGGCGGAGCGCCGTAAGCCCGTCAGAGCTCACGTTCCGCATAGTCGGAACTACACGCAAAATTAAGTTTCCTGGTAGTTGTAGGCAAAGGCTAAGTTGTTGATACCTTTGATGTTGTTGAGCCCAACCTCCAGGGTAACCGCCAACGAGAGAAGTAAGGGGCTGAAAAACATTGGATATTGTGGCGAAGCGTCACAACTTTGGTTTGTGTCACCGGGCACGAAGAAGAGGTGCGCGGGTCACTCAGACCCCGATGTGCGACAGCATCCACCCCCAAAGGCAGCGCCAACCCCTTGCGGGCATGAAAACGGCGCAGAAGCAATGGAGCTCGTATGTTCACCAACGGTTCCCAGGATCTATCCTCCGGCCGTATCCCTTCCAATCAACGAGGTAGTACGGACGACCCCTGCGCAGCTGGAAATCCAGGATATCCGCCACCTCGTATTCGACATCGCCATCCACCCTAATCGGAGGAGGACGAGCAGGTAAATGAGTAGAAGGCGGGCAATGCTTGACCAGGGAAACATGAAAACCTGGATGCACTTTCCAAGAAGAAGGTAAAGAGAGCCGGACCGCAGCTGGACTAATCACTTCAGTGATGGCATACGGACCCACGAACTTGGGAAGGAGCAAGCGTTTTCCAGGGATCTTCAAGTTACGAGTGGACAACCAAACTTTTGTACCCACTTTATAACTAGGAGCAGGAATCCTATGCTGATCCGCATATTTTTTTGCCTTAACCTGAGCATGGAGGAGATATTCCAGAACAGATTTACAAACAGATTTGAGATCCCGAATACAAGCTTGTGCAGCCGGGTTGTCAATAGGGAGTGTAGGATCCAGGGGCAGAGACCGAGGATAGTAGCCATACAAAGCAAAGAAAGGAGAAACACCAGAAGCCGAATGTCGCGAGTTGTTATAGGCGAATTCGGCGGATGGCAACATCGTCAACCATGATGACTGGAAATGAAGACAAAGACAATGTAGGTATTGTTCAAGAGTTGCATTGAGCCTTTGGGTTTGCCCATCCGTCTGCGGATGATAGGCTGAACTGAACCTGTCATCAACACCAAGGGATGATGCCAATGCCCTCCAGAAGCGGGACGTAAACTGAGGACCGCGGTCCGAAACCACAATGGAAGGAAGCCCAAAGAATCGAAAAACCTGTTTCAGAAACATGGAGGCCAATATAGGAGCAGAAGCAGCCCGGAACAAGGAATGAAGAGTGCCATTTTAGTGAAATAATCAATGACAACCCAAATTGTATCAAAGCCATCCACAGACGGCTTGTCGACTATAAAATCCATAGGGACCATGTACCATGGTTTATGTGGCACTGGAAGAGGCTGCAATAAACCCACAGGTTTAGATCTAGAGATTTTAGACTGAGAACATACTGAACAGGAGGCCAAGTAATCGATTACGTCGCTTGACATAGAAGGCCACCAAGCCCAATGGCGCAAAGAGTCAAGAGTCTTTTGTTGCCCCGGATGAGCCGCCATAAGCGATCATGAGACCAAGCAAGTGCACGTAAACCCGCATCACCAGGAGGTAAAAACAATCTGCCCTGGATGTAAGGCAAACCTTGCACTATATCGAGGTTGAGAGCCTCACACTCCCTTGCGTGTGAAGAAACCCACTCAGAGATCAGGGAGCGTAGTGAAGGTTGAGGAGTGCAACCACAGACCACTCTACAGGGTAGCAAGAGAGAGTGGTCATTAGTTTTACCACCAGAATTAGAAGACAAACGTGACAAAGCGTCAGCACAGGTATTGAACCGGGCTGGCCGATAAGTAATGGTGAAGTTAAACTGTGAAAAGGAGAGGTGCCAGCGAGCCTGTCTAGCAGTAAGACATTTCATGGACTTAAACGCAAGAAGACTCCGATGGTCTGAAAAGACTGTGACAGGATGACGCGCACCCAGAAAATGATGTCTCCATTCTGAAAAGGCATCCTTGATGGCCAACAACTCTCTTTCTGTGATAGGGTAGTTTTGTTCATATTGAGTCAACGTCCGTGAATGAAAAGCGACAGGATGTATTTCACCTGAATCGGGACAACGCTGAGATAGTACTGCTCCAATGGCGGAACCTGAGGCATCGGCCTCCACTAGATATGGTAAGAGCGGATTTGGATGTTGCAGTACTGGAGCAGTCGAGAAGGCGGCTTTCAGAGCTTCAAAGGACTGTTGCGCCTCTGGACTCCATTGGAATGCCCGTTTAGAACTGGTCAATGCTGTTAAAGGAGCTGAAATGGACGAAAACGAATGAATGAATCGTCTGTAAAAGTTTGAAAAACCCAAAAAGTATTGTAATGCCTTGGTGTCAGTAGGCACAGGCCAGTCGAGAACTGCTCTGACTTTAGAACGGCTCATTCTAATGCCGTGATTAGTAAGATCGTACCCTAAGAACTCTACTTCAGTAGAATTGAAGACGCATTTTTCAGCTTTAACAAATAAATGATTGTCTCGTAGTCTCTGAAGCACGAGACGCACATGGTCAATGTGTTCCTCCATTGAGGAAGAGTATATCAAAATATCGTCTAGGTAGACAATGACAAACTGGTCCAGATAGTCATGGAAAATATCATTCATGAATGCTTGGAAGGTAGCAGGCGCATTACATAGCCCAAAGGGCATCACCAGGTACTCAAACAGTCCATACCGGGTCTTGAAGGCTGTTTTCCACTCATCTCCCTCTCGTATTCGAACAAGGTTATAAGCACCACGAAGGTCTAATTTAGTGAAAATTGCCGAAGAACCAAGCTGATCTAAAAGAACAGATATCAGCGGAAGAGGGTATTGATTTTTTACAGTTATAGCATTCAAGGCCCTGTAATCAATGCACGGGCGAAGATCGCCTTCTTTCTTAGGGACAAAAAAGAGGGGAGATGCCGCAGGAGACTTAGATGGTCTGATGAACCCAGTGATCAAGGCCTTGTCAATGTATTCCTTAAGTACTTTGTCTTCAGGCAGTGTAAGCGAATACACCCTTCCTGCTGGTATCTTAGCCCCTGGCACTAAATCAATAGGGCAATCGTAGGGTCTGTGAGGGGGCAGAACATCTGCGCCCCCTTTGTCAAAGACATCCCGAAAATCACTGTATTCTGAGGGAACAGGAACTTCCTTGGTATAGGTAATAGCACCGATAAATGCATTGGAAGCTGCCAATGCCTGACAAGAAGACACCAGAGACACATTTGAGTCCGGAAAACATTTTTCATTGCAGACCGAGGAAGGAAATTGGACAGTTTTTTCAGCCCAATCAATGGCCGGGTTGTGATAGCATAACCAAGGAACTCCCAAGATGACCCGAAATTGTGGTGCTTTTATTAAATCAAAGGATATAGTTTCCACATGTCCGTCTTCTGTTTGCATACGGACAATGGATGTGTTTTGGGTTACCATTCCAGAAACCAGAGAAGTGCCGTCTACTGCGTGGACCGCCTCTGGTTGGGCCTTATCCAATATAGGAACCTTGTGATTGACGGCGTAATCATAGTCCATGTAATTCCCTGTTGCCCCAGAATCGATGATAGCCAGAGATGAAAAGGAAGTGTCAGCAGTTGCAGTAAATACTACCGGCAAGATGACAGGGGCGGAGGCAGTACCATGAGAGTCCAATGATAAGATTCCCGGCGTAGGGACTCTGTCTATCGCCGGGATTTGGCGTTTCCCGCCTTCTTGTTGGGTTTCTTTGGACAGTCTTTCAGCTGGTGATCGGCCGAGCCGCAATACATACATAGATTGTGAGAACGTCGATACTCACGTTGTGTAGGGGTTAGAGGGCCCCGCACTGCTCTCACTTGCATTGGCTCTGAGGCGGAAGATTGTGTTGGCACAGGGTCAACCGTGGGAGTTTAATTTATTTGTGGCTTCCACTCCCCCTTTCTTTCGGCCCTTCTGGCGTCTATCTGCAAAACTAAATCCAAAAGTTCCCCAAAAACAGTAGGAACCACGGGGACAGTGGCTAGGATGTCTTTTAATTCTTCAGACAGCCCTTTATAGAATACTGCTGACTTCTTCTCCTCAGGCCAATCTGTTTCAGCCGCCAATTGGTTGAAACGAGTAAGATAGGTAAACAGAGAGGAAGTGCCCTGGCGTAGATTCAAGAATTCCAGGTCTGTGGCCTGTGATTTGTAGCGGGTATCAAAGACCCTGTTCATGGCTGGGATAAGAGCGTCACAGTCGTATAGAACGTAACTGTTAGATTTGAGTAGAGGATTAGCCCAAGCAGCTGCCGTTCCCCCAAGATGAGAGAGAATAAAAGCCGCCTTTTTCGTGGAATTGGGGAAAGCAGTTGGGCGGCAAAGAAAATGTAATTTACACTGATTAATGAAAGTACGGTATTGTTTTGGATCACCTGTGAAACACTCCGGGGGGGGGCAACGGGAATTGTGTAGCCATGAGCACAGGATTTGCGGAAAACCCGGAGGCGGCAGCCGCAGAGGCGCCAGAACCTGAAGCCGTAGCACGGGAGGAATCTATGCCCAGAGTTTGAGGAGTTGGAAATCTCTGCAAACTGTCAATCCTGTGATGCAATGCATAATGCGCTGCCGTCATATCTGTTCGAAGTTCGGACACCAAGCGAACCAAAGCGTTCAGAGGGTCTGTCTCATCCATGGCTTCTGATTTTGTTACTCACCGGCCGGCAAGTGCTTCAGGCAAGCGACCAGGAGGGAAGTACTGGATGTTGATTGAAGAGCTTGAGATGGAGCCTCCACCTGAGCCTCCTCTCTGTTAAGGGAATTAGCTCTTTTTGATGATATGACCCTCAGCTGTACTGAATGACCAACTGAGAGACTGATCACCCAAAAGAGCAGGGAGAACACACCGCCACGGACCCAGCTAAAAAGAAAAGGACAATTGGTAAATACTTGGAAAAAGCAAAGATCTTCAAAAAGAAGAAAACCTCTCAAAAGCAGAAAGTACCTGGGTCACCCGCACCCCTTATCATTGAAAAGGAACAGAATTGGAATTTCCCTGTAAGTACAGAAAAGAAATTAACTACTATTTTGGATTCGGGTAAGAAATGAATAGATTCAGATAGGGATAGAATTGAAGGAAGTCTTACCAGAAGAATTGGACAGGAGTTGAAATAACCTAAACTAGAACAACGGAGGAACAAAACAATAAACAGGAAGGTTAGTAGGGAAGCTATACCCGGGCCGCACGAGGGGCGCACTAGATACGGGTAGGTGCACAATATTCAGCAAGGCGTCCCTGTGTGCACTTTCAGAAAAAGAATTTTGTGTTAAATCAGCAAAGCGTCCTTGCGTGCACTTGAGGAGGCAAATCCAAAACCTCGGGATGGAGTCCAAATCCACAAAAGAACACTGGAATGGTACAATACACAGTACTTGAAGTCAACTGGGAAGAAAGGCGGTGGTAAATAAATTAGGACAGAAAGAAGCCAATCCAGTAAGCAGGCAGCAAAATCCGTAGGACAGACAAAGTCTGGTACACAGGTAAACAGTTCAGGATCAGGAAATAAGCAAACCGTAGAACAGGCAAGGGTCTGGTACACAGGAAGTCAAGTATTTGAGAATTCTCAGGAATGGATACACGGGAAGGCTGGAAGTCACAGAAGACGAAACTTCGGATGCCGGTTGCAACTTTAATCAGAAGCAGCGTCCTTACCGCTGCAGTGCCTAATATACTCAGGAGGCGGAGCGCCGTAAGCCCGTCTGAGCTCACGTTCCGCATAGTCGGAACTACACGCAAAATTAGGTTTCCTGGGAGTTGTAGGCAAAGGCTAAGTTGTTGATGCCTTTGATGTTGTTGAGCCCAACCTCCAGGGTAACCGCCAACGAGAGAAGTAAGGGGCTGAAAAACGTCAGATATTGTGGCGAAGCAAAACAACTTTGGTTTGTGTCACCGGGCGCGAAGAAGAGGTGCGCGGGTCACTCAGACCTCGATGTGTGACATACATGGTATGAATAGTAGCCCTCAGGTAGGTCCTCATACTCCTTGGAGCAAGCATAATCGTGCACTGGTAAACTTGGCTCAGCCCGTTGTTCTGCACCCCCGGTAGGGAACCTCCTTCCCCTATCCTGAGACTTCAAGAGGGGAACAGCTTCTGTCCCTTTACAGGGTTCTTTGCCAAAGTTGTGGTGGTCAACTCACACAGTGCTGGCAAGGTCACCCATGGAGCACTCATTGCTGGGACTGTGGGAACCATATTCGTGGTCTGCCACCCCCGCCCCCGCCCCCGCCCCCGTCAAAATAGTCGTCGTTGCGGCCGTCGACGGGGTTGTTGACGGGTGGTAACAATAGTCTTTGTCGATGCAGACGTGGCCTTTGATGAAGATGTTGAAGGTGCCTTCATGGCTGATTAAGGCGCTGATGCTGTCATAGAAGGATTCAGTAAAGAGCCGAACTTGGATCTCTCCTTCGTCGTCTTGTCCCTCGACGGCAAGCTGAGCTTTGAAGGGAGTCAGACTTTCTCTTAGCAGGAGCACTCCCCACCGGTAAGCTCACTGTGGATGTGGCCAGTGAAGGCGACCTTGTCCTTCCTGTGTTGGGACCCGCAGCAGCAGCAAACCCAGTGGGATCTTATGCAAGCATCTTTGCTTTCTTTTGGACTCCTGTGGGTGGGGTGTCCTCAAAGTATCTCATCCTCTTCTCTGAGGGAGTTTGCTCATGGGACCGGCTGCTCCTTGAAGCATGACCATGCCCAGAGGCCGAGTCAGAGGTCATTACCCAATTTTAGCCATGCCGCCAGCCTGCTGTAGCGATCCTTCTTGGTCTTTTTAAAAAAACCATGTCAGACGTTGCATCCGTCTTCATCATGGTCCGGATGCAGGCAATATTGGCATTTATGGTGACGATATTCGACTTACACATTACGCAATCCACATTTTGCGCAGCGTTTGAAGAGACATCTCTTCCCCTCGCAAAGTTGGAAAAAAGGGAAGTAGGCCCAAAACCAGATCTTGTTGAAACTTCGATGAAAGATCCTTGATGAAAGATCTGAAGTAGGTTATCTTCCCAACAGCGGCTCCCCGCTGCCAGTAATTGACTTTCGGACGAATGATTAAGCAAAACTCGGACAAAAATGTCTAAAAGCTTGGAGAGCAAGAAGAGCACTCCCAACACTGGAATGTGCTGTAAAAATCTGGAGATGGCCACCAGGGGTAGAGCTTAGGGAGAGGACTGTCATTGGATGGGAGCAATAAGACCCAAAGGACAATGATTGGTTTAGAGAAGAAATACAGTTTTCAAGCGAAAGTGAAACTGTTTTTTCTTCTAACGAGGATACCCAGCCTTATATTCATGAGCATGTGAATCTATGCCAGACACCATGCTGGAGAAATGAAACTTCTCAGTAGCTGACCAACTCCCACAACTTCCCAAAACTGCATGGATATGGGAAAGACAGCTTTGCACATGGATTTCCAGATCCTCATATTTGGACTCTCAATTCCCAATCCCTGATGCTAAGGATGAGCCAGAGGGTACCTTGATTCACAAAAAAGGGGTAATGACCGTCTCCCCTGTTGGAGGAACCATGGGAAAGCACCGTACAATCTACTCTCTGCCTCAGCATAAAAGATCTTAGATCGCAAAGGGGTTTTTCTGTGTCGGTAAAAGAGCTATTTTTACCAGAAGACTGGATGCCTTCTCAGGAGGACCCTGAGCACTAGGAGTTGGATCCTCCCTGTAGCATTTTACAAGCTGGGCCCTGTCTCTAGGAAAGACAGCACTGTTCCAAACGCAAGTGGAATGGAAGCAAGGCTCAGCATCCGGCCACTTTTTTCAGAGGGCAGCCGCTGCCCCCTTGGTGTGTTTTCAATGAACACATTTTCTTTTAAGTTCTGCATCCACTTGATAAAACAGAGCCATGTCCGGGATTCAAAGTCAGGTCGAGTGGTAAGTGACAGAAAAACTTAGCTGCAAGACCACAAGAATCTCCAAGCAGATTTTTCTGAAACACTCATTGGGCCTCATTACAAGTTTGGCGGTAGCCTTGCCGGTAAAACCGGCAGACTGCCGCCGAACTTGCACATTTTTCCGGCGCTTGGCAATGGAGAAATACAGGGCCATTACAACTCTGGTGGACCCTGCATTTACCCATTGCCAGGCGCTGGAATGCATTACTCCCCATTCCGATTTGAGCCCCATACAGCCCCATAGGGATCAATGGGAATGGGGAGGTCGGATGCACTGGCACCATTCGTGAATGGTGCCGGTGTATCTGAAATGGTCTTCTCGCGGGTGCCGTTCCACCCGCAAGGTCAGACCTGGTGGGCGAAAAGGCACCCGCGAGCAGACCTCGTAGTTTTCCGGTCCGGTAACAACGGTACTGGCAAGTTTACCGGTACCGTTGTTACCGGACCGGCAAACTCATAATGAGGCCCGTTAACTTCCTACTTACCCTTCAGAAACGTTTTCTTACACATTGGGCCTCATTACGAGGTAGGTGGTAGCCATGGTGCTGTTAGCACCATGGTGTCAGGATTCGCCCCTGGAAGCTGTGGAGTTCCTGGCGATTGTAACCGGCTCATCTCTTGAGTCGGTCTAGTCCTCACACAAGATGGAGGCTCATTCCTTAAAGCCAGGCCACGCCCACAGCCCAACGCGTTGTATCTGTTCTTCCAGTTTGTCCAACGCTCAGTGTTTCACCCTACGGATCTAGTTTACCTTCTGGCCTCCTGTTCTGTTGCCTTTCGCGTCTTTACCCTCGGTAGAGACCGTGTTCCTCCTATTTTACGTTACGGCTGTACTTTCTTTTTTCTATTTCCCTTCTCCCCTGTCTGACCATATTTCAGTTTCTAACCGCTTACGGTTTTAGTCTACTTCACCCTTCTGTCTCTTCCTACGCTTTCTTCTGCCTAGCTTTATTTCCGAACTGCACCCAGGTTGGTATGTGCAGCTTACTCGACTTTCTTATTTAGTTTATTTTCGCGGTCGCGGAACCGCGGTTACTATTTCAGAGTGAGCGGTGCTGCTTTCGACACACCCGGTGTCTACTCTTGGGTAGGTTGCCTCTCCATTCATTTTGTTTCTTTACACCCCGAGATTTAACACGTACCTTCAGTATTTTATCATCCTCTCCCATGAAGGTGCTTATTCCACGTTCTATTATCTCTTGTTATCTTCTTCCTTTTTTCCACACTCTGAGGAGAATTTTGTCAAATCCTTGCTACATTATCAGAGGAAATCTTGATTGCGAATATATTCGCTGAACTAAGGAACCCAACTACAAACTCCGTTCCTCATCTGCATTTGGATAACCAGGGTTTTTTCTGCCAAGGCTTTTTCCCTGGGATTTGGGGTCCGGCTCCTCGGAGTCCCCCTTGGGCAGGTTTCCTTCCCTGCCAAGGTGGCCTCTGGGGAAGCCAGACCCTTCTTACACGATAAGAAGAAACCATCCAAAGATAAGCCGACTACAGTCCGCAAGAAGGCTAAGAAGAAGAAGTCTGCTACAAGTTATTCCAAGGACATACCATCTGAAGGCTCAGGTGAGGAGGAGGTGGGGGTAGAGAGTGACCAAGCTGATAACTTTGACACATGGCTACCCCCTTACCGCATTCCGGGTCCGGGTTGTCGAAATAGGGACTTACTGGGTCATTCCAACCTTGGAGGACCCGGTAAGTCCCCATACCCGAGAACCATTCCCCATTCCCATTCGAGCCACCAAAGGGCTCAATGGGAATGGGGATGGAGCTAATAACGGGCCTGCTAACAGCGAGCCCGTTATTAGCTCCCTGGTCCCTTAGCGGCTCCCGCTAAGGGCGCCTGCTAAAACCAGGCGCCCATAGCGGGACTCGCTAAGGGACCTCGGAATAGGGCAGTAAGGGTTTACCGGCACCGGTCTCCTTACCGGTGCCCTTTAACCCTTACCGCCCACCATGTAATGTTTTAAGAAAACATGTTCTCTGTGGAAAGCATGTTTGTTATGTGAACTTTCTTGACTTGGAAATGACATCCTAAAATGAAATATGTAAATGTCTTTCAATTTCCGTTCACTGCATGTGACGTCACTCATTACGAACACATTACCCTCCTCCCCCCCTCCGGCCACTCACACACTTTTTTTGATGACTCAAGCAGTGAATGGAAGTGCCTGCCGTCCCACAGCACCTTTGCTAAGACACTCATTCCGCTGCTCCTTGTGGAATAGGAATAATTTGCAGAATTCCAGGACACCAAGCTTCAACTCATGTACAATTTTAGAAGAGTGCTTTCCGCAAGCGCACAAAAACAGTACAAAATGAACATTTGGCAAAATGTTTATACTTACACCCCAAACTCATTCTGCAGAATACTCCTGAGAATTTTCCGAAACTATTTAGGAAGGTTTTGGGAAAGCACCCATTGCCAACTCATTCATGATGCACACGGGTTATCGGTCAAGATTGGTCATTTAAAAATAGTTATTTTAAGCACTATTCCATTTTACTATTTTTTTTTTACATTTCTAGTATGCTTTCCAGGATCAGCCTTTTTCTTCCTGTAAACCGGAGTTGATATGTTTTACCTTTTACAGTCTTTCATTTGATTTCAAACACCTTGCATGGATACGGGTGTGCCTTCTCTAATGTTAGATGCCAGATGGCCACAGCGATGGCGGTGTCCAGGAATGGCGCCAGCAGTGAAGAAACAAATATAGCACCAGTACCACAAAAGAGGCCTGTGGGCCTGTGGCTGCAGGTCTGAGGGGTATGGAAACAGTTAAAGATTGGGGGAAAAATCAATTGTTTTCGGTTAAAAAAAGAAGAGGAAAAAAACGACAATACCATTATCTCACCAAGGTCTCCAAGTCAGGCGCCTGCAACCTTTGGCCCTCAAGATGTTTTGGACTGCAAATCCCGCCATTCCTACTCAGCATAATCAATGAAGGCTCATTAGTGTCATAGTCCAAGACATCTGGAGAGTCGCAGATTACAGACCCCTTCTCTAAGCGCTGATAACAGATGTTACAGGCAGCAAACTTCATACGACTTATTTTATCAGCGCTACAGGGAATAAACACAAGTCAGCACAGTCAGGATTCCAAATCCTCGGCCAGCAGGTTGAACGCACTTCTCTGAGAGGGCGCATTAGCGCAGAAAAGGATAACGCACGACATCCTGCTTCTTATTGTGGCGACGTTGGCTTCCCACAGAGAAGGGGGCTGGTCACTTCTGTCTCGCTGCCTCCTGGAGGGCCATAGCGCTCCTGGCTGTACAGGGTGCAGACTGTACCGCCTAAGCTCTGCCAGGCTCCCAGGATTGGTAACGGGCCCGAGTCTGTGAAAGAGCAGCTGCCGAGCACGCCAGCTGACAGCTGTACCACTTGGCACAGACACCAACCAGTTGGCCAAGTTTCGGATGCGCGCGCGAGAGAGAAACGCAGATTTCCTGTTATCACGAAGGAACGGCGCAGGCGTCTTTTCTGGTTGATTTTCTGTCAGCGAAATGCATCCCAGCATTGGTAGCATCGGGGCGGTACTGGAAACACACGACCATGGCTGGAAGCTGATGCCAAGAGAGGATGGTCCTAGAACGGAAACAGCCCACGAGCCTCCGCCAACTTACTGCTATTCTGACTGTTCCTTGCCACACTGTCGGAAAGCTACATTGGCGCTGCCGTCCGTTTAATGTCCAAATTGTTTCACGATGGCAGAAAACATTTGCCGCATCTGTTCATCTGTACGTCATTCTACCACTTAGTTTCCCCTGTTAGGGTGACCAGGGGCCAGCTAACAGAAACTTTGCACCGTATTAACACTAGGGCAAAGTTTGCCATGTTTCAAAAATACATTGAAAGAGCATGCTTTTTGCAAGAGGGACATTTTTGCCCTGGTGCTTATACCATGAAAAATGGCACCTGTC
This sequence comes from Ambystoma mexicanum, assembly GCF_040938575.1. Classification (NCBI taxonomy): domain Eukaryota; kingdom Metazoa; phylum Chordata; class Amphibia; order Caudata; family Ambystomatidae; genus Ambystoma; species Ambystoma mexicanum. The sequence goes on from NC_090922.1 coordinate 97,067,102, forward strand.
ACGGTCCAAGTGTGTTTGAATACGGCCCCAATGTTTTTGCACTAGTGCAAATTTTGCACCTGTGCAAAGGTTCTGTAATACGGCCCCAGGTGGATACATGCCATCAGGTTCTTTGCTCGGCTGTTCAATTTTTTTCAGTTGAAATGGCCCTCCCGCCTCAGAAGGACCTGAGGTGCTGCCCCAATGTTTGCAGTCTTATCACTATGAAAAATGGGTGCTTTGCAGCGCAGTTTATAAGCAGTCTTTGATGATGTCATCAGGCCGCAATATACATAGGGCCTTAATGTATCCAGCAGCCTTATCATCTTGATACCTTTTGACTCTGGTTTTGGTTACATTATCATTTTGTTGACAATGAGACCTTGATAGCTTATACCCTTATTATAAATGGGCGGTGCAGGTGCGGGTAATGAAGATGTAAATGTGTGGCGTAATAAAACTCCCTCACAGTATTCAGAAAGGCTCTAAAAACGAAACTATTCAACTAGACCACCCATCAACACAGCTCAGTCCCTGACTCTGTTCCTTTGCTACCTCGCAACATCTATCCAACACTGTCATCTAAAACTGTCCATGAACATTTATAAGGCCTAAGAAACGACCTGTACTAATTTGTATTCACCACTTATGTAATGTCTGTCATAACATGTATGCATACTCTGTAAGAAGCAAACATCTGTAACAGCGCCACGATGCCTCCGGGCCGCTGGGCGTTTTATAAATTCAAATAAATAAATAATGCATTTAAGGCTCCATTTCCTGCTCGGCCCAGTTTTTCAGATGACTCAAGGCGGAGGAGGGGCACGGAGTAGGGATGAGATCTGTCTCTTGTGAGCACTTCCTTTTACGAATGCATATGATTTTCATGCAGACATAAAATGATTGGATTCCTATAAAATCCGCCTCTGTTTTGCAATCATATTTGCGGGTGGGGCTTACTTTTTCCACGAGATGCAGCAGAAGACGAAAAAGAATAAAGGTGCCTTGCTATTACTCTTACCTTGTGCACAGTGTCTCGTGGACCTTTAACATTGCAAACATGGGACCACACAGCACATAAGGGCTAATGTTGGTGGTCACCTGCATGCAACTGACACCTTGTAAAATAAGGCTGTTAGTGTTTCAGCTCCTCTCTGGTTGCCTTCTTTGTTCTGTGAAGAGGCCAATAAACCTGTCCCTTGATAATCTGCAACTACTTAACCTCTTCCTCCATTGCATTATCTCTCCATTATAATCTTAGCACCCACAGGCGCATCCCACTGGTATTCCAAGCTATAGGCAACCAGAATCGCAAACATAATTTTGAAATGTATTCCCAAGGGCCTCGACACATCTTCAGCTGGCCCTGCCAGTCATCTAGGCACAATGCTTCCACTTGTGGACCTCATTTTACAAACCACTGATATATGGTACTTTATAGTGTAACTGCTTCAAGGACAGTTAAAAAAGACACCCTAAGGTGTGCAGCAGTGCAATCACTTCCTTGGGTGAAGGGGAAATCCAGAATGTAACTTTTTGAGCATAAAAAATGTACAACAATGGTCACTACTGTAGATAATCCATTTCCACCTTCATATTGGAGGAAGAAATGGCTGTTAAAAAAGTTTTTAAAATACATTTTTAGGTTACACCCAGCATAGGGGGTATTAATGAAATACATCAGGAAATATTTCAGGGTTTTGTATGATTTCTTCAATTTTATTTTATCGAGTGTGAATTGGTTGAAATTCTTTATTTCTTTAAGGAGATTTTACCGCAAATGTATGCGGGTGGAGACCCGCCCATATGCCTCCAATCATCCCCTTGCTTTACTATTCCCCTAACCCACCCCCACATACATTTGCAGTAAAATGCAGCAAAAACAATTCGACCAATTCTCCCTCAATGTAATGTACTGTGGCCAAACCTCCCATTACCATATTTCAGAAATAGCATCTCCGCCCGTGTTAAACTCTGAATTGGGTGGATTTTCTTAAATACCACCGGCGGAAGTGGTAACTTGCTCCAGCAGTATTTCATTAAAAAAAGATCCCAAGTCTGAATGACCCGCTTAATATAGTGATGGAGCCTGTCTCAGCCACCTGCTGGAATGGGCAGCTAAGAAACAGTAGAGAGCACAGCTATCTATCATAGTGAGGGAGAGGTGCAGACGTTTTTGATACCATAACTCCATCCTCCTTTCTGAAGAGTTTTTGCACCCTCATGGAATTGAGGTGGCCTGAATCAGCTCGGAGAAATGATGGGAGATGCTTCTGAAGCACAGTACCCTGGACATGCAGCGATCTACTACCAAATTCTTTGGATCTGGTCTGGCGGATTTAAATATGTTTCAAGCACACAGCCTCTTCGTGTCTTGGCAGTGGGTATTAAAGTTAACAAAAAATAGTGTCCCAACTTGGGGAGACTCCTGTCCCCTGCACTCTCTCAATGGCTAAAGTCACCAAAAGGTTAAGTCAAGTTTACTGTTGTTTGCCTAATGATTTTATATATCCTCTATCATAAAGTCAAATATAGTAATGTCCAGTTTTAATTGTCTTCTTCCAGAAGATGTATTCTTAAAAACAGTAGGTTCCAGCTCAACACGTTTCAGGACTTAATCATCTCTTCTTCAGGAGAAAATGTCAACTTATATATGTATGGCTAACAAAAAGATGGGGTACCATCAGTGATAAAGTCTCAAGAGTGTTTATAAAAGGCAGTAAAGCGTAGGCAAGGGTAATTTGTCTTATGATACCTATAGTACCTTCATTGTATTCACAATAAAGATTTTCCCCAAAAATTCTCCAAACAAGTCCTCCAAATTTGAGTTTGAAAGTTACAAAAAAGAATCCAGTGAAAAAAAGAATGTTCAAACTATATGTTTAATTCTTAATCAGCAATTAATTGAAAAAGATAAAAGAGAGCTCCCACCTTCCAGATAAGCTGGTGCTACTCAGTCAAGAAAGAGCAATTTTCTAAATGTTCACCAAATTCGAGTGTTCCAACTTTGAGCTGATACCAGATAAGGCATTTAGTTCTGCAGTGGATCTAGGACATGAAAAAAGTAAAGAGACTCCCTAGTATAGTTGTCTGTCAAGAAGGGTCCGTATTGATGTAAAGCAATGGAGTAGATACCTCCAATTCCTCTACCTGTATCACAAGAAGCAGGTTGTGGTTGCAGCAAAAACTCACGTAGACTCTGCAAAGCCACTAAATACGTGCACAAGTTGGGACACAAATCTTTGTTATGTACTGTTAAAATGTTTGTGCCAGGATTGGGTGTTTCTCCCATGCACCTTAAGTTTCTTAATTTTATTTTGACCTATCACTGATTTCCATAAGTGTATGTGTTTTAAAAAAAAATAGGCCTGCAGTGTAGAATTGCTCTTTTGTTTTGGGTATTCAAGGAACAGTCTGCAAGGGCAGTTGGGGTGTGAGTGTGAAGGGCTTTGTGGACCAGGCACATAGGGTCCCATTCCTGATTGGTAGCCAGTGAAGGCTCTGTCAGTCATATAAAATACTAAATTAGATATCTTCACTGAAAGTGAATGCAATGAGGTGTCCACATTGTAACCCTATGGTTGAGTTTCAGAATGTGATAGAGGTGTGACTGGTATGACTGGTATGAAGGTTGGTGTACAAAATATCTATATAGAATATTCAATGAAAAAACTTTGTTAAAGGGAAATTATGATTACAAGTAAAACCGAGAAAAAAATTCGCTATGTATGGTAAGCTAAGCAACCATAACTCGCGCCACCACCGTGCACTGCTAAGACTAACACCCAGGACATGAAAGATAGCATCACACATGTCATTGATGACATCACAAATCTGGGCCACTTGTTTTTGTTTACTGAAATGATTCAGCTTTTTTTTGTTTTTACTGACAATGAGAATTTCCAAAATGTAAAAGGTGCTATATATCTACACATTAACCTTTCATATGTTCTTAAAGTACTTTCCTTATAGTTTAATCTGAGCTCATAGTGCACATACATGGGGCAATAAGCACACCTCAAACCCTCAAACACAATTAATTTGTGTACATGATGTTATTGTAATTTTTTGGTGCTGTTGTTTCTTTCTTCCTTACTTTAGCTTTCCTGTATATGTCTCTAATTTGTATGCATTGTTCATTTGTATATGTATTTTTTCTACTAAGACAAGTGTTACCTATTTATTCCATGTTCAACATTACTCAAAATTCTCATATGGTAGCATTTATCATTTTACTATCGGAAATTACCACATTAATAATATTGTACTTCTATGGTGCATGCTGCAACCATTGCCAATATGTATGTATATTAGGTTCCTCTACTAACAACAACACTAGACTATAATAATGTGTTTACATGAGAACATTTTTTAATACATTAAGTAGTTCATGATAGTTCACCCAATCACCCCTAACATCTTGTTTCCAACATTATAAACGTACCCCTTCTCTCCACCCGCCTGCCCGTGCTCCTGATGTAACCTATTTTTTGTTGTATGTGAGTCCTTGCGCTATTATGCCCACGAGCCTTGTCTACGTGCTCTATAAATATGTGATGTCCTCAGTGATGTCATCAATAACAATTTTTGATGTCATCTTTGATCTCCTGGGTGTTAGTTTTAGCAGTGCACGGTGGTGGCACAAGTTATAGTTGCTTAACTTACCGTAACTGGCGAATTTCTGGGGGTTTTCTGTTTTACTTGTAACCATAACATCCCTTTAACCCATTTTTTTCATTGAATTTCATAGGTATTTATTAGTGCAACTTAACCAGAACGTCTCTTTAAAAGGGTTTTTTCATAGAATACTTACCTCAATATAGCGGTTCCATGTGTTAATATCGCCATATTTTTTAGGCGATATTGAGCCATGGACCCTGCGGGGGACACCCCTGCAACCCCTGCATTATTTTAAAATGTGTGGGGGACACCTACGCAACATCCGCTCCCACAAATTATACCCCCCAAAAATATCACAAACAATCATATGTACAGCGATATTTTTGGTGGGGTAATATGTAGGCATACCAATATAGCAACATTTGTGTCCAATTTACAAAGATTCACCTTAAACCTCAGCCATTTCCCACCTTCAAGCATCATCTTTAACACTTCTAGCAACTTTTTCCACTGGTTTTGTGTTCGTCGATATTTGCAAACGTCTGACGTCATTGCAGACTTTTCGCACAGTGTCACGTGGCCACGCACTCTTGCACAGCATGATGACGTGTCCATGATCGCGTCCGCACTTCCAGGACTGGTCCGTGCTTCGCAAACAGTTCGGAACTGCATTTTCAGCTGATCTAGGAACTTTGAAGCTCATAATTTACCCTTGCACAGCTCCTAGACCTATTTTTACTCATTATCCATTATCTAGCACAAAGCACATACTTGCAAGAATATTAGCAAAACTGCTATTTATCTTAAAAATGGCATCCCTCCTCCCCAAGAGCTACCACCAACACCAGCTGGCGGACCAACACACCAAAAAAAAGCACAGTACTTCAAAAGACAATGAAGAGGACCAAGAAGATGAAATAGAGGAAGTGCCTACCTCTAGCACCCAGAGAGAATCATGGGTGTGGTAGTTCTTTACCACTATTGCAAATGTACCATTGGCTAAAGCTACCAAAGTGAAGTGCAACGTGTACTCAGTCACGACCACCTGGACAGTACTCCTACGGGACCACCTCCCTGCGCCGCCAGACCAAATACAACCACAGTGCTCTCAGAAAGGTGGTTCCGTTCTTAGCAAGTAGTGGGCTGTCTTCCTCCACCTCATCTTCCTCAACCAATACTGTAACCACACAGCCTACTTCTGTGGGACACAAAATCCCACCAGCTACCTTGCAAGTGATGAAATAGGCTGTTGATCCATATCTTTTGAAGACTGTTGTACTCTGTATATACTGCAACACAGGGGGAGCAATTATGAAGTGCTTTTGAAGCTGTAAACAAGAAGCATGAGAAACACTGCCTTAGATGTAGCACACAGGCAACGTCTTCCTATGTCCACTTGCCCCTCCATATTTGTGGTTAGTGCCTCTTCCCTCATTTCCCTCCCCACCTTCCTTTCTGACCTTTCCTGCAAAAAAAAATTATAAAAGGTTCCCTTAGGAACCACCTTTCAAAGTTAAAAAATAGAACTAAAAGATAATCTTATAGACTCCATCTACTTTACATTTCCCAGTAAAGTAGATAAACTAAATAAGATTTTCCAACATTTTCATTAGCAGTTTGTGTTATGCTAAAGGCAATAATATACAATTGTATTCTAGAGAAAAATATAAAAGAACAGAAACAATTTTCTGTCCCAAATACTTTTCTCTAGCATACAATAAGGACCATCACTGATGGACCTTTATAACTATCTGCGGTCTCCAGTCCCCTTTCCAGGGCATGGATCATTAAAAGACCCGGATGGCATGTTCACACCATTGCACAGGGCAGCCCTTCTACCCTTTTTAATTGTATATTTGTAACACTCCCTCAATGCCTGCTTTCAAACAGTTACACATCCATCCACCAATCACTTCCAAAAACTGTACATATAACCCTATGACCATATTAAGCTTCCACATACCAACTGCCACTTAACAATCTTCTACAAATCTTTTTCACCTTCATTTCCCTTACTTATACATATAAAAGTGTACACAGTGCTCCTATAAATGCACATATGCATTGTGCAGTGAGAGAAGTGCATAAATAGAAGGAGAAGTACGGATGGGCAAGTGCTCATGAGAACCCAGGAGGCAAATGCCAAGGGATGCCAAGGTGGGATGCCACTGGCTAACTACTGGAGCAGGGGAGTGAGTGGGATGCATCTTAACTGTAACATCCCTTTAACAATGTTTTTTCAGTCAATTTATATGTTTTTATAAGTGAAAATGTTTCATGGTGTTGCATCACTGTATATAAGTTATAAATAATTCCTCTTTTCATATATATGAAAAAACTATTCCTTTAAGAAACCTATGTTTTCCAACACATACTTATGTCTGTCATTATCAGCAGCGCATACTGAGGATGCAAATCATTGTTCAATTGCCTACGGCATAAGGCTCAACCATGACCCAGCCGAACCAAAATAAAAAACTATTATTCACTGCACCCACCCTGCATCCTAGCTCAGTGTCCACTAAACCCTAATAATGTAACCAATGGCCAGCGCTCATGGCTTGCAGCCATGGCTAGTCTCCAAATCCATGGGGCATGGGCTTTGGTCATGCCGCATTCCCCAATAAGCAACTCAGAGTACACATTTGCGTTTGCCGAGGGCCAGGCCCACTACCCAGACAACAAATGTATTTTACAAGTTTTTCTACTTCCATACTTACACTTTGGAAAAATAAAACACAAGACATATTTCCAAAAACATGCTTTCAGGTCCTTGCTAAAGCTTGTTGTGCAAGTTTGTTGTAATCTAGACCACCACTTCAGGCGTTAACCACAAGCAGAATATTTCTGCCCATTGTAACCTCTCGCTTCGGCCATGACGTATACCCCAATAAGCAAATTATAGTTCACATTTCTCCTTGCTGGCGGCCTGGCCCATTGCCCAGACACCAATATTATATCACTGTGATGTGTTCTTATATTTTCACAATTTCAAAAAAAATAAAACACAGGGCACATTTGCAAAACCATGCTTTCAAGTTCTTGGGAACTCTCCTTGTGCATATTTGCTGCAATCCTATCCAGCACTTCAAACCTATCTCAATTTCGAAAACGTTATCACATAGCCGGTCCCTGGTGGCCATGCCCACTTTAACCCCATTGCTGGTCCCCGGTGTTCATGGCCAATAGCCAGATTGTCCTGGTCATGGCATTAGGCAAAGGCTTCTGTCACCAAAGGTATATCACTATTTTTTGTACCTACATTATGACACTTTTCAAAAAATAAGTGTCATGATGTAGGTACAAAAAATAGGTTGGGTCTATAATTCAAGGTTGGGTCTACAATCTTTTGGAAAACCTTTGTCCACATTCGTCAAATGGCAACATAGTTATAAGCCATCTAAAATTGTTGAGACCCCCCTCTCTCATTTTGCCCCCTCTTGTCAAAATCCCAGTAAACTTTGCAAAAACATTCATATCTAGGTCCAAAATCTTTTTCAAACGTTTCTTCAGATTTGTCAAATGGCACCACATTTATAAGCCTTTAAAATATTTTGGTATCCCCCTCTAATTTTGTTCCCTCTTGACAAAACAGCACCACACTTTGCAGAACCATTCAGGTCTAGAATGAAATTCCAAAATGTTATGCAGTTTCATTGAGTGCCGCCAAAGTTATAAGCCATCCAAAAACTGCTTTTCACCAACCCTGTAATGCTGAAATAGGCACAGATGTCCCTGAACATCTTAGATGTTCACGAACATCACAGGACTGCCCTGGATGTCCGGATTGTTCGCAGATGGCAGAGTTTAAGGCCATATCCCATACCATCCTCATCACCCCTCACCTCTTCAGCGATTGTTTCATTAGTTTGACAAGTGCAACGTTGTGGTATTTTATTTTCAAATTAAGTTTTATTATCATTTTCTCATAGTACACTTAGACAAATATCGAATGTACAAGTATGCCTTCGGTGTAATGTTCATATTATTCACTCCAACCCTCCCCTCACCCTCACACATTCCTGTGCAAGTCCAATGTGAGCTCACTCCCAATTTCAACCCCTTTTATACTTAGGTAAGTCTCTCAAGGTTATTCAGTGACCATATTGCTCGAAAACTGGATTCTTATTTGCGTCTCATCCTTCGGGTGTGTTAAGTATTCCATGTCATATATGGCCCTGGCTTTTAGGACCCATACCTTTTCCGTGGGAGCTGCATCGTTCTTCCATCCCTGAGCTACGCAGCTTCTGGCTGCGACCAACAGGGTACGTACCATGTGTCCCTTCCTCTCCCCCGCTCCATCTTCATTGTCTAACCTGAACAGTAACAGAAGGGGGGATAAATTCCTCTGTGTCCCGTCCAACCCCTCAAGCCACGCCAGCACTGACGCCAAATAATGCTGTACGCGGGTACATTCCCATCACATGTGGTAATTGGCTGTTTGTATTTTCCAATAGCATGAGTCTGTCCCCGGGTACATTTCTGCTAGCACATTCGGGGGTAGTGCCAGCGGTGAATAAGTTTGATAGTTTGCATCCTATACTGTGATGACTCCGTGGGCAACTTGACTCCTTTACATATCATGGTCCATAATTGATCTGAAATGTCCCAGCCCAAGTCCACCGCCCACCTGGCTCTCACCGGCAAGACTCCACCCACATCAGTGTGCCTAAGTTCCCCGTAGAGTCTGGCGATACACCCCTTTGTGTCGGTCCCATGCAGTAATGCCTTCTCAAATGTCATGCGTTCACACCTCAGATTGTTTCCCCATCTCTGTTCCGCCAGCACCCCTTTAAGCTGTAGGTAGTGAAATACTGATTGCTGCCTGTAAGGAGGCTCTCCTCCAGATGTTCCAAGGGCAGATAGTCTGCCTCCATCTACATCTGTCCAGGCCAGGCCCGCCTCATACCAGAGTTGAAACTGAATTGGGTCGTTGATCCGGTCTCTCAGGGGTGGGGCCCAAATGTAGCTCAATGGCGAGGGCCATGACATGAGCCATTGCGTGGTATTGCCCTCCCTCCACACCAACCAGAATACTTTCAGGATAGGATGCAGCAACACTGGTTTGGGTATCTCCCTATGTGGGACCCACAACCATTCATCCAATGTTCCCGCTGCCAGGACTGTGTTGTCCATATGGACCCACTGCTTTTGTGTCCCGGGGTCCAAATGATCCACCATTATTCGTAGCTGTGCTGCCTTATAGTATGCCTCAATGTCAGGGAAGCTCACCCTCCCTCCTCTTGTGGTAAGAGCAGAGTGTTGTAGGCCACCCTTGGCCGCGTCCCCGCCCACAGGAAATGTAAAAGGGCCCTTTGCATTGTCTCAACTTGGCTCCATTTCCCCAGCATGAAAGCCACTGACATGTCCAAATTAATTTTGAAACCAGACACTTCTCCATATTCCTCCAAAGTCCGCAAAAGATACAGGACTGATGTTCTAGGGTTAGTAATGTAAAGCAGAGCATTGTCGGTGAAGAGGCTCATTTTATAGTTAGCATTTACAATTTGCACTCCCTTAATGTTTCCGTTTCCCCTCACCTCCAGTGCCCATGGTTCCATAACCAGGGCGTATAGCAGGGGTGACAAGGGGCAGCCCTGTCTTGTACCTCTTTGTAGCTCCAGGGCCCTTGAGGTGCCCCCATTAACCACTACTGTGGCCCTTGGAGACGTGAATAGAGCCGCAATCCAGCCCAACCATTTGGGTCCCATACCGACTTTCTCTAGAACCCAGTCATTAAAGACCAGCTGACCCAGTCAAAGGCGTTTCCTGCATCAAGTGCCAGAAGCAGGGTCCGTCCCACTGCGCCTCACCTCTGGTGCAGTCATGATATGTAAGGTCTTGTGTAAGTTATCTGATCCTTGCCTGTTGCGCACAAATCCTGTCTGGTCCGGGTGGACCAGCTTGGGGAGGCAAGCTTCCAATCTGTTTGCCAATATTCTGGCAAAAATCTTGGCGTCTGTGTTCAGCAGTGAGATGGGTCGATAGGAAGAGCACTGTTCCCTGTTCTCGTCTGGCTTCTGGAGGACCGCTATCAATGCTTCCAGGAACGTTGGTGGTATATTTCCCGCTACCTCAATGGAGATAAAGACCTGTGCCAGCTGCAGCGCGAGGAGCTTCTGGAAATGCTGGTAAATATCTGAGGTATACCCATCTTCTCCCTGGGCTTAACCCAACTTCAGACTGCCTATTGCCTCCCGCACATCCTTGGCTGTGATGTCTCCTTCTAGAATTGATCTCTCCTTGACTGTCAACTGCGACATGGGGAGCTGGTCAAAGTACTCCTTTACCGTTACATCATCTTCTTTATGGGGTCGCGAGTAGAGGCCCTCATAGTATTCCGCGAAGCATTCTTGTATATTTTCCCTTGCTGTTACCATTTGTCCCCTCGCGTCCCTGATCTGGTCCACCTTCCTCTCCACCTTGGCCTCCCTTATCCTAGTTGCCAGAGGATCCTGCTCAATCTCCCTTCTTGTAGTACCTTGGCTTAGCATACTGTAGCCTCTTAACCACCTTCCCTATAAGGAGCGAGTGCAGTTACTGCCTCTTGTCCCTCATCTCTTTAAGAATCTCTTCCTGTTCAGTCCCTGTTTGTGTCAGTCGGGCCTGCATGTTTCGAATCTCCCCCCGTATCCGTTGGTCCGTCAATGCCCTCTCCTTTTTCTTCTGTGCTCCATTCTCTATCAAGAGGTCCCTGAAAGTAGCTTTTGCGGCCTCCCACACATATTTTATCTGTGTATCCCCGCTGGTGTTTGTCTGAAAGAAGCACCAGATTTCTCAAACTTCCTGACAGGTGGGGCCCGTATGAGGCCATCATTACAATTCCACCGGGGCGCCGCCTGTCATTTCCAACCCACCACTCCACCGTGACCATCTCATGGTCAGACCTTGTCACTGTTTCAACCCTGGGGGCAGTGGCGAGGTCCCTTTGCTCCTGAGGTATCAGCAAGAGGTCAATTCTAGCATATGTTTGATGTGGGAGAGAAAAGAAGGTGTAGCCTCCCTGCTGTGGGTGATGGGTTTTCCAAATGTTCATCCAGAAGTAGTCCTGGAGGAGCTGTGCAAAGTCCTTATGGGCCCTGTCATTCGACCTCTTTCTGTCATTTTGCACGGACCACCAGTCCAACCCCGGGTCCAAGATCACGTTGAAATCCTCTCCCACCATCGTAGCCCCTTTGCACCAATCTTACAATACGGCACACACCTTTCTAAGAAACAACACCTGGTTCTCATTGAGAGCATAGACTGAGGCTAGGGTGATCATTTTCCCCTCAAACCGGCCCTTCACTGCTCTGAATCTGGCCCTGAATCCCCTCTTTATTTATACCTCCTTCAGGCGCATTGGATTTTGCCATCACTATACCCACCCCCTCCTTCGTTGAGGTTGCATGTGAGGCCCAGTACATTTGCCCAACCTCGATTCCCTTAAGGGCCCTTTCCTCCCCCTTACAGTAGTGGGTTTCCTGGAGAAACAGCACTGCCAACTTGGATTTACGGCGCATTTTGACTGTAAGGGACCTCATATTTGGAGAGTTTAGCCCTTTTACATTTAGGATTGCCACTTTGAACCTATCCATCACCTGCCTTGGGTATTTCCTTAACTGCCACCCAATCCCTATTGAGAGAACTCTGATCAGAGCCCATGAACCTAAAGTGCATGTAAATTCCCACCCCCTCCCTCCTCCCTTTTCACTCCATCTGTAACTTGAACTTCCCTCACAAACAGTTTGTGAAAGTCAAACCCGGCTTGGGTCATTGACCCAGCCTCCCTGAGACACCCGGACATGTCCAGGCTACTAGGACAGCGTGGGACTCCCCCCTCCCCACACGAACAACAACTATCAACCATAACTTTTGGTCAGTTGTGGTTTTTTTTTTCCCCCTTCCCCCTTTCCTCCTCCCTTCCCCGTCTTCTGTGTTTCACCATCAGCAGCGCATTGCTAAGTGTCATCCGCGGCCCTTAGATTGCAAGGGCTGCAGCTTTTATGATTTTTGCATTCCCTTCCTTTTTGCGTCCCTTTGGCGGAGCAATGGCTTTATTGAAACACTCCCTCAGCTTGCGTTGACCCTCCTGATCCTGCGCAAGTCCCTCCTTCTGTAGATGCTGGAGCAGCAGTGCGGCTTCCTTGCACTGTAACAGCTCGTAATGCTCTCCATCAAAGTCAAAGGACAGCGCAAAGGGGAAGCGGCAACGATATCGAACCCCTTTCTCCTGGAGCCACTGCGTCAGTGGTCTGCATTTTCCTCTTTGTTCCCGGGTGTGGGTTGACAGGTCTTGAAAGATGACCCTCGTGGCCCCCTCCCATTCTATGATGCCCACTTCACAGGCTTTCCTCAGGATCTTCTCTTTGTCACTGTAGTAGTGGCACTTGGCTACCTCTGAGCGTGGGCCACCCGCAGTTACAGCACTTCTGTGAACCCTACCAAAGCGGATTTCCCTGTCTGCCTCCATCCCCAGCAGGCACCTCAGCAGGTGGGTCAGTTGGAGTTTCGTTCTCTGTGCTAGGGAGCTCCATATCCTTAGGTTATTACGCCTCTCCCTGTTTTCCACATCGTCCAACTTGGTCATTGCCTCCCCCTCTCTGCGTTCCAATTCCTTGACCTTCAATTCCAGGTGTACTTCGGCGATGTCGGCAGATCTTTTGATGTGTTCCAAGGTTTCCACCCGATCTTCCACTTTTGAGACCCTGTCCACAATGGCCCCCTGGGAGGTCTGCACTTCGTCCTGAATGCTTTAAGCTCCTGGAGAATAGTGTGCATGTCCTGCTACGGAGTATCAATACTTCCCACCGCCATTGTTGCTTCTGTGATTTTATTTTGGCTCATCACATGTGTTGCGCCTCACAAGTCTGCACTTTCCTACTTGAAATGTGGTGGCACCTTGTACGTGCTACCTCTGAGCATTGCTCTCCTCCAGGTGTCACCCACACAGCTGCTCCGGCCACGTAGCCATAGGTGTCTCCATTGAGCCATGGGCCTGTGCTTCACCAGGAGCCCTTCTCATGCCTCTAGGCCTTTGCTTAGTCCACCGTTCTGCCAGCCACTGTGTGGTTCCTGTGTGTCCCCTCCTTTATTATGTTCTGTGAATGTCCTCACTCCTTCACTTGGTGGTTGATCCCTCCCATCTGTACCCGGGCTGCGGGACTTCCTGCTACTTCCCCCACTGCTGTGCACTCTGGATCCCCTGGTTTTTAACTCTTTGTTGCTATTATGGGACGACGGGTCGGGGACATGGCATCCAACTCCTCCTCCTCACCCCATCTCCGAAAGTCGTGTCCTGTCGGGGTGGCCCTGCTTCATCTGTTGATCCTCAGCCCTGCAGGCTGTAGCGCCTCCGGGCCGACACATCGAGCTCGCTACTCGGTCCCTCTGGATCATTTTTGCACTGGAGGTCTCGCCACTGGGACAACGTTGTAGCCCTGTGTAGGGCAATCGCAAATGCTGGGGGTTTGTGATCAAATTGCTTTGTTTGTGTCAGCGAGTACAGAGCTCCCAACTCACGCGGCGATCTTGGTCCGTGCCCCTTAACGGTCTCATGTTGTGTTTTTTAATATGTTTTAACCACGATGTTCGCGGACAACGTCGGCTGTCCGCGAATCCAACATGGTGGGTGTTTCCAGAAATTGACGCACCTCACGCATTTCACCATCCAATCAGCTGGTGTGTTCGGTGTGCACAGACATCACGTCCTCTGAACGAATCGGAAGCCCGTCCGAGACCTAACAGGGAAGTGAATCCGCAGACTGAACCTAGATATCACGCTTTCGAGACCAAGCTGCCGCTCCTGCCGCAAATTTGGTGTAAATCGGTCCTGTTTGGGCTGTAGGCGTGAGCAACATTTATTTTCCATTCCATCTATGGGAAAAAACACAACTTTTGGGACCCGCCCCATAACTGTGACCCCACCCTGCACGAAACCGCACCAACCATCGCAGAATCAGTCTGATGGGGTCATGTACATGCTTTGCAAAGTTTTGTGAGGATTCGTCGAGGGGGACACAGTTATAAGCCGCCCAAAATATGCTCTTCCTATGGGTTGAGCAACTTAATCATAACTACACGGCCGTTACCGCAGGCCGTATAATATCTGTCATTTTTTTCCAATAATTTAATGTTGAAAGGAATGAGCTAAGAATACAAAACCTTACATCCAAAAGGTTGTTAAAGGGTAAAGTCTGTAGCATCTTCCCCCCCCCCCCACACATCCACTCCCAAGACACTGGTTAGATGTTTAGGCCAAGCCAATCTCAGTTCGGAGTCAGATCACAATGGGTGAGTAATCTGGTGGAAGGATTTTGCTGTGAGTACAGAGAAACCTTGCTTTGCAGAGAGTCGGAGGAGTTAGAGTGCTGTGCCAATAGGTGATTACTAAGGCAGCACCTCTTCTAACAAGCCAATGGGTGTCCCACAAGTAAACTGGTAATGCATTTCAGGGAGAAGAAGACCCGCAATAGCGATCAGTGTGAAAACTGCAGCTCACAGACTCAGGAGCTGCAGTGCTGATGCTGCTTTTCATCCATTTGAAATCCTAGCATTAACACTTTGCAGGACTGGTGACTTTTGAGGTATTCAGCAAAGGGCAAACTTATCCTTATTATCACAACTGCCAAAATAGACAACAACACAAACTGGTGAAAAGACAATGGGACTCATAACGAGTTTGGAGGTAGCCATGCCGTTTTTAGCGGCATGGCTACCCCCAAACTCGGGTCTGGGTCCCGCAAAAGGGGACTTACCGGGCCATTTTGACCTTGGAGGGCCCGGTAATTCCCTTTCGCAGGACCCGGTACGTCCCCATTCCCATTTCAGCCCCCATATGGCTCAATGGGAATGGGCAGGATGCTAACAAAGGGCCCGTTAATGACGGGCCTGTTAGCATCCTGTACTGTTAGCGGCTCCTGCTCTGCATGTCTGGTCTGGCCAGACGTACAGAGCGGGACCCGCTGCAGAACTCGTAATGTGGCGGCCCCTTACCAGCACCGTTCATTCCACGGCTGCCAGCCTCATAATGAGGCCCAATGATACAAAATGGCAGATGAGTAGAGAACCAATTGGAATAGATTCTCCTAATTAACTGGTGGATTTATTGTATAGTTGAGGACAAACATCTCTCTGGCGAGGATCCCAGACAAAGGGAGGTGGGCTATATTCAGGAATGGGGTGTTGCTGCTTTTTCAAGGTTATTCATTTGGAGGGAATTATATTGAGCTTTAGCTAACAACAATTACATTTAGAAAAAGTAAGGAAAGCTGCAGTCCCCTTTGCTGGAGCATACTGCAGCATTGTTGTAGCTGAGGACTATATGTACAGGAGGACAGTTGTGCTCCACCAGCTGAGCAGGACCGGCCTAAGAAGGGAAGCCGCCAGGTCCTACCCCACCCCGCCAATCACCAGTGGCACAGTGTCAGAGAAGAAGGGGTGTACTACTGGAAGGGGAACATTATCATTACAGGTGTCCAAAGGTGTGTTGCGATTGGTATGCAGCCCTTTGCCAATCCTTGGGGTGAGATTGTGCTGCATATCAGGGGTGATTCTGTGCTTAATAAACCGGAGTGCCTGTGGTAGAATACATAATATGGTGGTGACAGAGCTGATGGGGAGCTTGGCTGGAGGGAAGTTGTTGACAGTGTGAGTCAGAGGAGCTGGAAACAGACAGCCTAAAAACGACTAGACTGAGTTAGATTTATGTGAAACACCATTTCCAAAGTACCTACTATTGACCACACACTAAGGTCAGACCATCAAGAATTGAAAGGTGAGGCAATTCATCCACCATTCAGCCTCTGATGGACGTGACCACTCTGGTTCTTGGGGGCTAGGAAAACTGGATGAGCAAATCTGAAGGGGAGGACAGGAAGTTGCGGCAAGTGGAGCACAGACCCTGGAGCCCAGAATGCGGCCGTTAGGCTAATAGCTCACCTGGGCAAAAGAGATCATGTGTCCACAGCCAGAAAATCGTTGCACTGGCTGATGGTGGAAGATCGTATTAAATTTAAAGTGGCATGCCTGGTGTACAAGTGCTATCACAAACTTGCACCCCGATATTTGAACACCAGAATTCGAAACTATTACCCAACCAGAGCCCTCCGCTCAGAAGATAAACTTTTGGTATGTGTTCCGAGGGCAAAATGATTCTCAAAAGGTGACAGAAGGTTTTCTGTATCTGGGCCTAAGCTCTGGAACCAGCTGCCTCTTGGCATCCGTTCATGCACCACCCTGGAAAGATTTAGAAAGGAACTTAAAACCTTCCTATTTAAATACCTCCCTCAAGTTCGTCCTTACTTCAGACTTGCCACAGTGATATGTTTCAACCCTTTAGTTAACATCTGCGCCCGAATGCAGTCATCTGCCTGGTGCGTGTAAGAAATTACTCAAACTCGCTCCGGCTCCCTAGCCACGCTGCAGCCCCTCACAAACACCGGACCAGCGTCTCGGCACGCCTCTCTCCTCATGATCCTCCAGACTTCTCTCCCTGCGGCTCACTAGCTCCTTGGCTTCTCGGCTCTGATCAGGATTCACAACTCACTCTTCAAATTGTGCAAAAACCACACCTTTTATACTTAAAACGGGAGGTAAGTGGAGTCAGGTGTGAGTAGTCGGTGTTAAATGCCTGACCCTGCCTGACTATTTTTTATTTTATTTTATTTATAAGGTATCATTACTTTACAATTAAAAGAGAGTTTTATACCTTCAACTATGTTTGAAAAACAATGAGCAACGGAAGAGAAAAAAAAAATGAATATAAAACCATCCTTCACAATAGATCCATGCTCAAGACAGAAGGAAGTTCCATGACAAACCCCCTCTCTTAGCCTACATGCCCTCCTGGCAACATTCTCCGCAATCACCCAACCTTTCCACCGCCCTCTGTTGCTTCCACAGTGTCTATTTCTTTAAATGTCCAATCCAAGAGTTTCACCAGTGCAATCATTAAGGAGGTTCTCTCTCCCGGAATGAGAGCAGACCACCCGTCATCAGCCGAGTACGTCTTCAGCTTTTCAAAGAAGACACCCAAAACTCTCGTTCTTAAATGAGTGAGGGCTTTGCAGAATAGAACCAGGTGCTTAAAAGTCTCTTTCTCCTCCTTCAATTTACATGATCTGCACCCAGTGTGCCTCTTGGGACCTTTGTCTCTTGGAGCCAAGACCTCCTGAATGTGGTATAAGTTAAGACGAAATCTCATGTAGTTCATTCTGATTACATGGCTAGGGCATCTTGACAGGTATTTAGGAAGCACATTATAAGGGCCCCTTATTACTCCCTCTTAAAAGCGTAGTTTAGCTTTGCTCGCTTTTTCTTGCGTCAAGATCCAGTCCTGGCGCCAGATCCTGATTTTCCCTGAATCGGGATTAGAGACCAATTGTACTTCTGACGCTGTTACCTACTCCAGTGTGCTCCGACAGCCTCTTGTCCATTCCTGTAGTACACCTTCTCTTCCTTGTAGGGCTTTTTTCAATGTTTCATAGCCTCGTATTGCATTCGCTAATACTATTTTTAAGTAGAGCGCAGGGTTTTTCCTTGTTACATGAGCCTGGAGAGAGATTAAGCCCAACTCCAAATCCCAAATCCTCTTTGGAAGAGCCAAAAAGGTTTCGGCTCCATATGTTACTGTGAGTACGACTTTTGATTTATAAAACGTCAAGACAGGGATGATGGAAAACTTCAGAAATCTCCTTTGGATCAGCCTTCCTTGTGCAGTCATTTAATATTGGTCCTCAGCATGCCTTCTTGCCGGAGATCGCTGACTGCAGTGTTTACATAACCACTTAAATACACCACAGATGTATTTTTAAGGCCCTGTCCCGAGCCTGTCGGAGCCAGGATGTCTGGAGGGCTGACACGCACTATATACCATCTTCATGCTTTACCTAGGACTTCCATGTACACAACTTTAACATTGCTGACTGCCAAGCTCTCCGGAAATATGCTGGCAAGAGCGTTACCATTTTACTTTTGCTATGGTGCTCTCCTACCTCTCACCCTCAATCATACAGCACCCACTGTGTCTCTATAACGTATTCTAATGAACATGATCTCCTGCTCAGCCGCTCTGCGCTCTTCCCTGAAACACACCCAAACTTTAGCACAGTCCCCATAACAATCATTTATGATGCCTTTGTGTACGCGTTCTCTATACCCCCAGACTCCCTGATCGTCTACAATGTTGGGTGCGCCCCACTCTCCCCCCTGGATGCCCTGATCCTTTGCCTTTGCCTTACCTTCGCATCTGCTTGTTCTGCCTCCCAGATACCTACTAGGCACCATGCATTTTCCCATTGCTAACTTTGGTAACCATAATTGTAACCGCATGTGATGACTGAGCCACCCTCTCAAAATGAGGGCCGGCTTTTCCCATATTCACACTCTGAGCCAAGCACCTCTCACTGGTACTAATGTAACTAAGAAGACATTTTGCTAATGTAACTAAGAACGTATTCTTGTGATGTAACCAAAAAAGTATTCTTGTAATGTAACCAAGTCATTATTCTTTTAATGTAACCAAGAAAGCATTTTTGCTAATGTAACTAAGTAAGGATTCCTGTTACTGTAACTAAGAAAGTATTCTTGTAACAGCGCCACAATGCCTGAGGGCTGCTGTGCGCTCTATAAATGCAAACAATAAAAAAAAAAAAAAAATAAATAGATGGTACTATAGAAAGTTTTTTTCATTCTCCAGGTACCATACGTTCGCTCTCTGTCTCTTGCATTTCTTCAAGTTAACCTTTAAGCCATTCACAAGCAGGTACAGTACAGGGCTTTCAGATGTCTTTGTAAGCCAACATAAGTTTGGTCTATTAAGACCAAATCATCTGCATATAGTAGATGGTCGATCTTCACCCCGCCAATGATCAGGGGGAAGCTGTGTGTCTTGCTCAATGCTTCAGAGAGGTCTGAGAGGAATAGGTTAAAGAGGGACGGTGCCAACATGCACCCCTGTTTCAGGCCTCCAGTGGTTGGTAATGACAATGAGAGCACCCTCTGTTGAGGCATCCTTATTTGAAGAGTTGTATTTGTGTGAAGGTCCATGATAGTCTCAAGACGGTCTCCTGGGCATCTCCACTTTGATAGTTTGGACCATAATTTACTTCTGTCCACTAAATCAAAGGCTTGCGCCAGATCTATGAATAGCAGTAATAATTCAATTTTGGAATGATTTAGCCTTGACTTCAAGAGGTTGATCACAAATAAGTTAAAGGACGTGTTCATTCCTTTAACGAAGCCTGACTGCCAATGATCGAGCCTGCCAAAATCCTTGGTCCATTTGTCCTTTCCTCCAACATCCAGGAGAGCTATTGGGTGATAGTTACTAGGATCACTCCTGTCCCCCTTATTGAATATTGAGACGACTATGGAAGATTTCCATGAGAGAGGCACCTTCCTTTGTTTCTTTATGTGGTCGAATAAGATTTCCAGGAATTTGGCTCACAATTCTGGTTCCTCTTTTAGATGGGCGATTGTCAACCCATCAAGGCCTAGTGCTCTTGAACCACTGATTTTATGAATGATTCCCAAGATGTCTTCTGCCTTCATTTTGAATATCCATTCAGGACCCCCTGCTTTCGATTCCTTAGTCGAGTTATCTTCATCTGAATAATGTCTCACCGAGGCAAGCTTGTCCACCGTGTTTCCTAGTATGGCGTCCAGTGGAGTGTCAAGGGTGTTTAGAGGTTTGCAAATCTTGCCAATTTGCTTGTTTGAAATATTCTGCATCATCAGTTCCAAGCCCTCCTGAAACATTTGTGCTTCCCTTCCCTTAATCCAATTCTTGTCTGACTCTATTAATGTGACAACATAATAGTAGTTGGTGGCAGTCTTCCTTGTGTTTCTCAAGGTATTTCTTGCAGGTAATCCTCACTGCTCTCGGTTGCCTCTTCTTCTTCCCAGTATTAGTCGGAAATGGGTAGGCGGTGATGGAATGGGATTGAAAATATCCCATTAAGGCTGAAGAAGGGGTTTCTGATGGAAATTGGGCAGAGGGGGAATACCATGTCTTCCCCTCGGGGATTATCGTCCCAATCCCCTGTGACCGTCCATTGAAGGGATCCTCCCTCGCTTGTCCATCCCCAGGGTCGGGACCCAAAAGCGATGGCCCTTCCCTGGCACCTGAATTCCAGGGAGTAGGTGGGAGAACACGGTCAGGTTGCTCACAGAGGGGAGTTGGAGGTTAGGGACAAGGGAAGCAAAGCCACCAGGAAGGAGTGTTCTTCACAAGCATGGAAGACATATTGAACTTCCAGAACAATCTGAACTGGTAACATTGCACAATGTGTATCCTGGTCTGGACAGGAGGGAGTATAGATCAAATATGTGTGTTTTAAATCCTATCCACAATGTGTGAAACCTAATACATTATGTACTGCACTTTACAGTGCAGACCTTGCCTATTTTTGGGTTGTCTTGGTGACCAAAGTTTTGAAAGTAGCAAAGTGGATGTATAGTTCATTGATCGCTGTTTGAAGGCCGCAGTCAACCAATCTAAGAGGTAGGGCCGCCCCGATGGCTAGGGCTGGAGGAGACAGGGGATCAGTGATAGCCCGTCTCCTGTGATAATTACACTTGGAAGACGTCATTTTAGGGAACCAGACATAGCACTTAGAAGCCATAGAAGGTATGACGAGGCAGCCCTTCTAGGCGTACTTGACATGAACCATGTGCCTTTAAGAGTTCGCGTTGGGGAACTCTAGCAGCCCAAAATGCAAGCAACCCATCTGTACTTCAGGCCAATGGGCTTGAAAGAGCAAGAAGCTCCTCCCATCAGCCAGACCCACTCTCAAAGCACTGGAATGGAACAGGTTAATTTTAAGCAAATTACAGGGAAACAGCAACAATCCAGATAATGAGAATGCTACTCTGTTTCATCCAGCAATGCTGCAGGTTGGAACAAATAGAAAGGTTTGCACATCCCAAACTAAAAAAAAAAGTATACATCCCTGTGTTGGTGAAAACGAGAGGAAACAAATGCATGTCTTTGGTGCAAAGTTACACTGTAGCAAGCATTGTTCTCATGCTCCAGCAAGCATTGTAAGAGAAACAAAGTTACAATTCAATTAAATTCTTGTGACAACACCACCCAGCACAAGGATCAAATATATCCAGTAGCTTCCACTGCCTACCAGGGGATCTATGTACAAACGAAACATTCACCGGGCAGGCAGAGAGAGCTGAAGAGGAGAAAAGCAGGCAGCCTCCGGATAGGGGGATGAGAGCAGATACACATCCACTCTAGTTTAAATCCAAAATGGTGGCCAGCCCATTTTTCACCTTGGGCCAACTCTCAAAGAGACCGCCTAACTCTGAACACGTAGTCCAAGCAGGAAGCCAGCAGGTTCACAGTAGACAGGTGGAATCCAGCTCCCTTGGGACACACCCAGTGGGAGGAGCAGCCGCGGTTTAAAAAGCATCTAGCACAATTGTGCTTTGACAGTCTGGAGAAGAATTTGGAGGGAAGCAGATCCTGGGAGACCTCAGGGGAGGAGAATTGGCAGCAGAACAAAGACTGCAAAACAGAGACCTGGGGAGAGCTGGCCAGTGGAGGGAAGGAGAAAGTGGAGAGCATGGACCAGAGAGTGTCAACCAAAATGGCAAAGAGCTGCAGGGAGGAATCCCTGGTCAGAAGTAAGATTGGTGAAGCGTTAGAGACAAAGAAGGGTTAGTTTCAGTAGAGAGAGAGAGGGGTATCAGCTAAGTGAAGGACTCTAGGGATACCAATTGGGAAGAAGAATTAGAGTGAGGGGAAAAGAAAGTGAATCAGAGAAGAAAGCACAGAAGTTATTTGTAGAATAGGAATACATTGTTTGTGATGATAAAGAGATGGGTACCACCCTGGAGAAGGAAGTGAGGGGTGCCATCTGGGGAGAAAGTAGTGAAAAGGGAACGGTATGCCAAACAGAAAGAGTAGTGAAGAGACAACAAAGGAAGACAGAGTGGAGTTGAAGGAGGTGATGGAGGGGAAAGCTATTATTAGGAAGAGGTATATATATATATATATATATATATATATATATATATATGTGTACAGAGAGACTTGTCAGAGGGAGGGGTTTGGTTGTAAGAGAAGACTGAGGGAGATCACCTGGTGAGAAAGAGACCTCAGAACCAGGAAAGTGGGAACTGTTGGTGAGAGTGTGAGAATGAGAACCTTGTCAGGCGGATAACACTGTAACATTAGTGAATAAGAGAGAGGGGTAGAGCCAAGAATAGGGAGGTTCCTGAGAACCACATTGATGGGGGAAAGTGCTGATGTGCAAGGAGGTTCAAGACAGTGCCACTACACTGGGGGTCTGGAAGGACAGACCAGGAAGAGGAAAGGGAAGAAAGGCAAGCCTGGGAATCAGCATCAGCCTGGGAAAGAAGTGGGGAGCCCTGCTTTTCCATCAAAGCCCACCAGGAGCAACACGACCTCCAGGCTAGTTAAACCCTGAGTGAAGACTAGGGAAGAGACATAAGAGACAAAGGTCTGGCAAACTTACAAAACATCTGTCTGCAAGGGAGCCATAGAAGCACAGTAGAGGACTACCCTTGTGACAAGGAGAGATCCAGAGAAGCAAACCGCCCCTTCATGGATACATGTGGAGGAGCAGTGACACATCTCTTGATAGACGTGTGCAATATACCTTTGATTGGATACTGGGGATGGCTGTGTTAAATTGGGGGATTTTGATAACCACCGTTTTGGATTTGTTGGACTTTTGGAACATTGGACGTTGCAGTGAAGAAACCCTGTAGCAGGAAAGGGGAAGCATTATTCGTTTGGATACATTGGTTAGGAAACCCCTTGGTTCTGAATCCTCACATATGGATGGACTTTTGCAAACATTATTCAACACCTTACTGTAAATCACCCTGATCATCCTGACACACTTAGCATTTAGTTTAACAAGTATCCTGACTCCATATGTTTCTTGCACAATTGTAAATAAATATTTGAATCGTATGTTTTTCAGCCTCTATTTTTTGCAGCACAAGTGGCTACATTGATAGTCCACACAGTCCACACAGTGGGGCCTCGCATAAGGGGTATCTCGGAATTGAGCTCTAGGAATGAAGAAGTGTAATTTCCCAAGTGGGATCACATTACTGTACCATATGGGTAACAGTAGAAAAAAGCAAGATCTCAAGGAATGTACGAACACAAGGGTAGTGAATTTTCTTTTCACGTTCGCCAGATCTTTAGAATGAACGATTTGATGTCTCCACCAGTTTTAATCCACCGGCGTGTTCCTTAAACACGCTGTTATTACGACTACTATGTTTTTTAATAGTATGTGCTACTGCTGATTTCACCGTCGAAAAATCACTTGACATCACTCTAGTCACAATATATTTTGTATTTGTGCATCAAAAGTGAAAGCACGTTCATACATTACATACGCAGCATACCATTTTTCAATATATAAATGGCTCCACCCATGGTGCTCATAAACTGTATCTCGCCTGCTACAACTACGTGGATGACACACAAATAATTCTCTAAATGGCCAGCAATGAGGAAACTAACACTGTCCTCGCAAACTTCCACACACAAGTGTGCACATGGATGGAGATTACCAACTGGAAACTCAAACTACACAAGACAGATATCAGGCTGGCCTACGGCAAGGCGCACCTGCCCGAAAACCTCAAAAGTGATCAAGGAGCATGGTATTTATGTTATTATACAATGATACTCCATCCATCACCACCGGGGACAATGGACTTACCCTGTAACTACAACTCAATGCCTTGGTGAAAATATAACCCTACCGGCTTTGCTCAATAAGGTGGAAAATGCCATTCCTCATCTTCCAGCATAAGGCCGTCACCATCATAACGCTGGTTTTATCAAGAATTATGTAAGCCAACAACATATACTGTAACATGCCAGATTAAATTACTAAGAAATATCAATGCGTAGCAAGCCTACTACTGTGACTCAATATGAGTGAACACATAACACTAGCCTTAAGAGTGCTCCACTGGCTGAAGGTACATCTAGTTCATAGCTGTCATGGGCGCTACTCCCGAGGGGCCAGGACTGGTCAAGCGCCCTCGGAAGCAGACCCGTCTTCCACTACTCCGGACCCAGCAGACCCCTACAGGGGCCCTTTGGTCCGTGTCCTGGCGCCTTTGGCGCCAGGCTCATGAAGGGTTTCAGTCCCGGCGCCATAGGCGCCGGGCTCATATTGATTAGCAGTGTAATAATGCTTGGGTGGATTTACCTGAGGCAGACCATGCTGCATATTTACCCAGAACAATCCAGTCTGGTTGAAGTCCCCAGCCATCAGGGCTGGGAGGAACTATTCCCTCCATTCAGGAACTCTTTTCTTACCTGGGTGGAACCGGTGGAAGAACACACACTGGAAGCACTTCTCTGCTATTTAAACCACGCCCGATGGAAAACACGTGCTTCACGTTATTCTACAGCAGCAGCAGGACGCTCACCGAGTCGGCTCATGCATTCCAGGTCCAGAGTCATCTTCAGCTTCCGCGCAGCAACCTGTGGATGAAGAAAGACACAGAACAATACTTACCAGATCCCGGAATCCAGTCACCGGCAAAACCGGCAAAGAATAAACATAAGGTTAGAAAAGTGCAACTCGCTCGCAGCCGCGCCCGCTTACCTGACCCATCCGTGATTGCAACGGAGCTAACCGCGGCCTTCTCTTCGGCAGCTTCTCTGCACCTGAAAGGCAAAGGACATAATTAAAAAGGGGTTCGGGTGAAGGCAGTCGCATTCATCTTAAACTTACCAGTTTTTGCACGCTCAGTAGCGGCCGCATCAACCTCAGCATCCCGGCACCTGAAAAACAGGAAAAAGACATTATTTGAGGTGCCATTAAAAGCGGCCAACGATCATTATACTTACGTGCATCGGCACGTGCAGTGGCAACGGATATAAAGCCCGCAGCTTCCCGGCACCTGTAAACTAGAAAAAGGACATTATTAGAGGTGCCATTAAAAGCGGCCAACGGACATTATACTTACGTGCATCGGCACGTGCAGCGGCAACAGAAAACTTCCCCCACAGCATCCCGAGGCCTGAAACAAAGGAAAAGGGACATTATTGAGGTGCCCATCTTTTAAAGCCTAAAGACTACAGTATACTTACAGGCATCCGCTCGTGCAGTAACAGCGGCATCGTTCTTCGGCATCCCAGCACCAGTGCCACAACTAAGGCCGCAAAAGACTTGAGCCTCAACACTGAACTCATCCAGTGACATAACTGGAATCCACGCACCCCTGCACCAGACGCAGGATGGAGAGTTCAGCATTTATACGCCTAAGGTGAGAGCTCGCCGAGACAAGTAGAAAGCTAGGCTGTGGGAGAAACTGGCGATTGGTGGGAGAAGAAATCCCATCAAACGGTGATTAACCCTTTTTCTTCCACCTGCAGAAAACTTACCCTGCAAGTCAGACATTCAATAAGAGGAAGCCCAGTCCTGAGAGTCGTCCGAGCTCTACGCTTCTCAATTGAAGAAATGATAGCAGCCCAGCCGGGATCAGCGCCTCCGTGGGAATCAGGTGAGCGTTACAGAACGCAAAGCCCACCAATAACCTCCTACCCAGGCGCTATGGAAACTTCCGACACAGACCAACTGGCCCAGTTATTAGGGGAATTAAGAGCTGAAGTTCATGCTGCCCGCCAGGAAACGAATGCCCTTAGGAGGGAATTGATAATATCAAAAGAACGAACTGATGATCTCGCCAGACAGTTATTACAGACACAAGCGGGGCAAACCCTGCTACCTAATTCAGGAGGGAGCTATATCCCAGCGGCTTCAGACAATCCTGTTCAAATCAACCTACCCGGAAATGTGCCATTGGCACCGCCTGAACGCTTCTCTGGTGACCCTAAAAGGTTTGCGGTGTTTATAAATCAATGCCGATTGCACTTTCTTTGTAGACCTGCAGCCTTTCCGACTGACCAGACTAAGGTAGCCTTTGTGCTTTCGTATCTTAGCGGCAGTGCCGCTGATTGGTCGATCCCTCTGGTTACACAGGATGACCCGATCCTTTGTGATTTCCCGACCTTCCAGGCAAATATGGAAAGACTTTTTGCAAGGCATTCCCAGGGGCAGGCCCTGGACAACGAACTCCTTTCCCTACGACAGGGCAATCAAGATCTTTTGGCCTACATTGCATCATTCAATAGGCTAATCGTGGAAACCAGATGGCCTGAGGACAAAAGAATCACGCTTTTTCACAGGGGTTTGCGTGGCGAACTCAAAGACGTCCTTGCCCAGGTAGTGAATCCTCCTCAGGATTGTTCAGAGTACATTGATTTGGTGGTCAATTGGATCACAGACTACAAAACAGAAAGGCGGATCGATCCAGGTTTGAAACACGAGTGTTCCCTAAGCCTCAAAGTCACACCAAAGGAGTTGAAGCCGTCGAACCTATGCAAATTGGGGTTGTAAAGGGTCCCCTAACCCAGAAAGAACGCGACAGGAGACGACAAATGCAACTATGTCTCTATTGTGGAAATTCAGGACATTTTCTTCGAGATTGCCCGGTGAAACCACCTAAGAAGACAGTGGGAGCTTCTGATAAGAGTTCAGAAAAACCTGAGCCGGGAAACCACCTCGCCCGACAAGTGTAGAGGTCCACTTGCCGAGCGTAAAAACCAGTTCTTTGACCTCGCACTTCATAATGCCAATGGTCCTCGTAAACCCAGAGCAACCAGATCGTTTGCATGCAATTAAGGCATACATTGATAGCGGAGCAGTTGGAAATTATGTGGACCGCGAATTGGCTTCCAGGATGAACTTACCTCTTTGTCCAAAGGTGGTTAAAGACGTCATTACCACGGTGGATGGGACGGAAATCGCCTCCGGACCAGTGACCCATACCACTATTGAAGTGACGATACTAGGCCAAGACGGGCATCAGGAGGTAATTGTGTTCGATGTGATCAAGGCTCCTCAATTCCAAGTAATTCTAGGGATTCCTTGGTTGGAGCAACACAATCCTCAGATTGATTGGCGAGCAAAGACGATAAAGTTCCCAGAGTGCACACCAACTTGTTATCCACGACCCAACATTGGCCTAGAGTCAGTAACGGCTGACGGTCCACAATTACCTCTAGAGTATCGAGAGTTCCAAGATGTTTTTCAAAAGGAAAAGGCTAACACCTTGCCACCCCACAGATCATACGATTGTCAGATAGATTTGCTACCCGGTGCAACTCCCCCTTGCAGTAGGATTTACGCCCTTACCGAGCCTGAGAACCTTCATCTGCGACAGTATTTAGAGCAGTACCTGGCCAATGGCTTTATCCGTCCGTCGAAGTCCCCTGCATCCTCGGCTCTGTTCTTCGTACCAAAAAAAGAAGGTGACCTCAGAACCTGTATAGATTATCGTGCTCTGAACCAGATAACAGTAGAAAACCGGTACCCCTTACCTCTGATCCCGGAACTCCTTGACCAGGTAAAAAACGCCTGTATTTATACTAAGCTTGATCTCTGGGGAGCTTATCACTTGGTACGGGTCAACGAAGGAGATGAATGGAAGACGGCCTTTCGCACTAAGTATGGGCTATTTGAATACCTAGTGAAGCCCTTTGGACTATGCAATGCACCGGCCGCCTTCCAATATTTTATGAATGATGTCCTCAGAGAGCTCATTGATGTCTGCGTTGCCGTCTACATAGATGACATTCTTGTGTACTCATCTTCAGAAGCTGACCATCGAAATCATGTTAGGGCGGTCCTTGAAAAACTTCGCCAACATAAACTTTTTGCCAAGCTCGAAAAATGTGTTTTTCATGTCACTGAGGTCGAATTTTTGGGATTTATTCTGACACCCAAAGGAGTCCACATGGACTCGAGAAAAGTAGGCGCTATCCTCAAATGGCTGTCTCCTACTTCCGTGAAAGGCGTTCAAAGCATGCTAGGCTTTGCCAATTTTTACCGTAGATTTATTCCAGAGTTTTCATGAGTGGTACAACCCATCACCGCCCTCTTAAGAAAAAATAAACGCTTTGAATGGTCCGCAGAAGCAGAACAAGCCTTCCAAGAGCTAAAGGCTAAATTCACCTCGGCCAATACTGAAACACCCACGCCCGGACCTCCCTTACATCGTTGAAACCGACGCTTCCAGCTTAGCAATGGGAGCAGTCCTATCACAAAGAGATCCAGAGACTAACCAACTGCATCCTGTGGCATTCTGGTCTCGGAAGTTCTCGGCGCCTGAGATCAACTACACCATCACAGACAAAGAGCTTCTAGCGATTAAATCAGCCTTTAAGGCATGGCGGCATAATCTCCTCGGGGCCAGACACACCGTCACAGTGATCACCGATCATCGAAATCTGCAGTATCTGAAAACCGCCAAGGCTCAATCCTCCAGACAGCTTCGCTGGGCTCTATTCTTTGCTGAATTTGACTTTGTGATCACTTATCGCCCCGGCAACAAGAACGGCAAAGCAGATGCTCTTTCCCGAATTGGAATGGGAGATAACGTTGCCAATCCAGAACCTGTACCAATAATTCCTGAACAAAGGATCGTGGGTCTGATTTCTTCACAATCCATTGAGGATATTGAAGAAAAAACTAAACAACTTGTAACCTCACCAGACTTACTGAACTGGTTACAAAAAGGAAAAGATTTCACCGTAAGCAATGACTTGCCTTATTTCCAAGGACGATTGTTCCTACCACACGCCGATTTACAAAGACAGGTAATCTCCTGCTATCATGATTCATTAATTGAGGGTCACCCTGGCATTGCCAAAACCACGGAAAAGGTGAAGAGACACTTCTGGTGGCCTTCGTGGAGAAAAGACATAAAGGAATTTGTGATGTCCTGCGGTGTGTGCGCTCAAAACAAGGGTCAGAAGAAGAGGCCGGCTGGTCTTCTGCAACCATTAGACATCCCACCGTGTCCCTGGCATACCCTTTCCATGGACTTCATCACAGACTTATTCCCTCCATTCAGGAACTCTTTTCTTACCTGGGTGGAACCGGTGGAAGAACACACACTGGAAGCACTTCTCTGCTATTTAAACCACGCCCGATGGAAAACACGTGCTTCGCGTTATTCTGCAGCAGCAGCAGGACGCTCACCGAGTCGGCTCATGCATTCCAGGTCCAGAGTCATCTTCAGCTTCCGCGCAGCAACCTGTGGATGAAGAAAGACACAGAACAATACTTACCAGATCCCGGAATCCAGTCACCGGCAAAACCTGCAAAGAATAAACATAAGGTTAGAAAAGTGCAACTCGCTCGCAGCCGCTTACCTGATCCATCTGTGATTGCAACGGAGCTAACCGCGGCCTTCTCTTCGGCAGCTTCTCTGCACCTGAAAGGCAAAGGACATAATTAAAAAGGGGTTCGGGTGAAGGCAGTCGCATTCATCTTAAACTTACCAGTTTTTGCACGCTCAGTAGCGGCCGCATCAACCTCAGCATCCCGGCACCTGAAAAACAGGAAAAAGACATTATTTGAGGTGCCATTAAAAGCGGCCAACGATCATTATACTTACGTGCATCGGCACGTGCAGTGGCAACGGATATAAAGCCCGCAGCTTCCCGGCACCTGAAAACTAGAAAAAGGACATTATTAGAGGTGCTATTAAAAGCGGCCAACGAACATTATACTTACGTGCATCGGCACGTGCAGCGGCAACGGAAAACTTCGCCCACAGCATCCCGAGGCCTGAAACAAAGGAAAAGGGACATTATTGAGGTGCCCATCTTTTAAAGCCTAAAGACTACAGTATACTTACAGGCATCCGCTCGTGCAGTAACGGCGGCATCGCTCTTCGGCATCCATGCACCAGTGCCACAACTAAGGCCGCAAAAGACTTGAGCCTCAACACTGAACTCATCCAGTGACGTAACTGGAATCCACGCACCCCTGCACCAGATGCAGGATGGAGAGCTCAGCATTTATACGCCTAAGGTGAGAGCTCGCCGAGACAAGTAGAAAGCTAGGCTGTGGGAGAAACTGGCAATTGGTGGGAGAAGAAATCCCATCAAACGGTGATTAACCCTTTTTCTTCCACCTGCAGAAAACTTACCCTGCAAGTCAGACATTCGATAAGAGGAAGCCCAGTCCTGAGAGTCGTCCGAGCTCTACGCTTCTCAATTGAAGAAACTATAGCAGCCCAGCCGGGATCAGCGCCTCCGTGGGAATCAGGTGAGCATTAAAATAGCACTGTGCATCGGCCACAGAACGCTTCAGGGCCATGGGGTTGAATTAATACCCAGAAAGATCATTTTATACCAACGGAGATGAAAACTAAGATCCAGCGATAATATACCCACTGGTGTAGCAGAGAGCCCGCATCTCCTCTGGTGCAGGGACCCCAGGGCCAGGTATGACTGCAGCTGATGGCACGTGAAGGAGGTGCTCTGCCTACGGCTCCCCTGTGCACATCAGATAGGAACCAGGAAACTGGGTCCCTGCTTCCTAGTTCCTGTTTGGGTGCAGCATGGGAGCAGAAGGCCTTGAGAGAAGATAGAGCGTCCAGTCTGCACCGTACAGAACATCTAAGGAAGCCTTTTTGGGAGAAAAAAACAATTGTATGTATGAGTGTGTGCACACATTCCTGTCTGATGTGATTTTTGATTGTGTATGTATGTTATGTTATGCATGTATGTATGTATGTTTGCATGCATGCATGCATGTATGTATGGGTGGTGAGTGCACTTGTTGTGAGATTGAGAAAACAGTGTGTGTGAATGTTCTGGGTGCACGTCTGAAGAATTCAGTGTGAGTAAATGTGAGGGAGAAGGTTTATGGGTGAGAGCAGGTGTGTGAATGGGTATGAATGTGACTTTGAATGCCCTCGGTGGGTAGGTTAATGTGTGGAGAATGCAGTGTGAGTGAATGTGTATGGTTGAGTGACTAGTGGGAAAATGGGTATTAAT
This sequence comes from Ambystoma mexicanum, assembly GCF_040938575.1. NCBI lineage: Eukaryota > Metazoa > Chordata > Amphibia > Caudata > Ambystomatidae > Ambystoma > Ambystoma mexicanum. The sequence goes on from NC_090922.1 coordinate 97,098,552, forward strand.
GTGATGTGTGTGTGTGAATGTTCTGCGTGGGTGCCCGTATGTAGAAAGCAGTGTGCGTGATTGTGAGAGAAGGTGTATCGGTGAGTGACCCGTGGGTGAATGGTATGATTTTGTGTGTGTGTGTTTGAGAGAAGGTTCTGGGTCCGCGCCCATCTAACAGTGTGAGTGCACTGAGAGGAGGTATGGGTGAGTGACGGTGGGTGAATGGTATAAATGTGAATGAATGTACTGGGTGTGTGTGTGTGTGCGCGTGTTTGGAGAATGCAGTGTGAGTGAATCTGACAGAAGGTGGATGGGTAAGTGACTGGTGGGTAAAAAGGTATGAATGTGATTGTGTATGAATTTTTTTGAGTGGATGCCCGTGTAGAGAACACAGTGTGAATGTTCTGGGTGCACGTGAGTGAATGTGAGAGAAAGAGTATGGGCGAGTGACTGGTGGGTGAATGGGTATGAATGTGACTATGTGTGCATGCAAAGCACTCGGGAGCCAGGGGAGCACTGGAGCATTAATGACATTTCCTTAAGTGGCATGGCATGTATTGAGGTAAAACCAATTTGATGTTTGTTATTACGCGGCTACACTGGCATTATGGTGCAGCCAGTCTAGCTAGTGTTTACTGTGTTGTGATTTTGTTTTCCGGGAAATCTGTGATAAAGCATGTATGATAAGTGTTATAACATGGCTAGCGTGGCATTTTGTTGCTAGAGTGGCATTTTGTTGCTGTCAGTCTAGCCATTTTTTATTTTAGCATGACATTATTTACTGAGCATCTATGATAAAGCAAGCATGATAAGTGTAATTATGTAGCTAGACTGGCATTTTGGACTAGGCAGTTTAGCCATTTCTTACTGTGTCGTGACATTTTATAGCAGGCATGATAAAGCAAGCATGAGAAGTGTTATTACATGGCTAGACCAGCATTTTGGTGCAGTTAGCCTATCTATTTCTTACAGTGGCATGACATTTTTTACTGAGAATCTAAGATAAAGCAAGCATGATGAGTGTTCTTACGTCTCTAGGCTAGCCTACATTAGAGCTAGTTTGGACATGTTTTATTAATGTGGAATTGCATTTTGAATGGCAAAGCCAACAGGAGTATGTTCTTATATGGGGGTACTGGTATATATTAGCAAAGCCAACTTGGACATGTTTCTTATAGTATCATACTGGCATACAAAGCAAACATGAGTATGTCCTTATATGGGAATACAGCCTATATTGGTGCAGGCAGCATGGGAATGTATGGGCACAGTGAGCGAGGAAATGTTTTTTGTGCTGGCATATATTATGGGAACAGGCGTGAAATGCATTGGGAAATGTTCCTGTGCACTGTTGGTGACTTTATTGCAAACTGTCTGGCTTTTTACCCAATTGTTCACATAAAGTGTTCTGTATAACTGTCACATCTCCTACACCTAACACCCCCTCTGCAAGTGCCACACCCCCACCCTCGGCCTCTTGCAGTCCCACTCGCTCACATACACACTCGATTGCACGCACATGCATGCGCCCGTTCAGTCATCATACCCGGGGGTTTACTCATAGACCTGGCATTTACCTTCCCACCCGCTCCTGGCAGTTACACTGGAGGCTTCCACATCACCATGGTGCCCTGAATGGACCTCGGAGGATCCGCGCGTCACGTGACTCTCCATTGCAGCAATACTTTTGTATCACGTGATTACTGTCATCCCCATCACGTGGTACGTCCTCACAACAACTCCGTATCACGTGACTTCTGCCATCCCCATCACGTGATACGCCTTCATTGGTTAAAAGCTTCCGGGAAACAATGAGCGTCGCTTCACAGCTGTTTCCACCTGGATTCCGTGACGCTCGTTTCGCTTTTGACTCTACGTATTTGCTCGACCACGTTTTTTTGTATCACGGATTGCCTTTGCCTTGCCCAAGTATTGACTTTGGATCACCAGTTACCGGACTACCTTTACCCAATCGGATTCCTATTGCCTTTGCTTCTTGTTACCTCGTTTTGGAACTGTTGGTTTTCTCGCTGCCTGACCATTGGACTGTCCCTGGTTTGCCCTACGGATTTTGTTTCTTGTCCTGGATTCTTGGTCTCTGGCCTCACGCTGGGCGCTTGCCTGTCTACATACCCACCATCTGCCCTCCACCATTTGGGGAATTCCCAATGCCTCTCTGCTGTTATTGATCATCTTTGCCAACACATTAGGTAAGCCATTTCGGATCATTTCCCTGGAGTTCTGCTCTTGCCAACTGCTCTGTGCTTATCCTATAACCCATTGCCTTACAGCGTTCGAGGGGTCCTTTTCCGGCTGTTCCCGAATCCAGGCCTACGAACCACTTCACCTGTGGCCTCAAAGACCACACAGGCAGTATTTCTGGTGTTGTCTGTGCGATACTTGGGGACGGAGGTATTCTTACTCTGCACGACCATCAAGTCTGTAACAATAACAAACAATGTTAGCCCATTATTCAAAAGAATTTCTCTTGGGGGATACCCCACCCCTCCCCCCAGCCTCTGTGCGTTGGTTCTGTCAGAGCGCAATGCCGCTCGTGGTCTCTGTATGACAGATGGCGATCATCATGCCCACCACAACATGGCGCCCTATACACCGCGCCCTCTTGCCAACCAAGACATTGCGCCTCCCGAATCACGCCAACAAACAGAACCTTTTTGCCAACCAAGGCATGACGCGGTGTACCTCATGCAGCGTTACGCTCCGGGGAGGAGCTCCAGCGCACCCGATCATGAAAACAATCGGAGAAACACAATGCATCACGTTGCAACTTCTCTGTTGCTGGTAATGCTCCATTTCTCTTTCTGTGCTGCCCTATTTAACCCTTGCTCCTGCTCTGTTATCCTGCCTTCCTCTCTATGCCTTCCAGAGTTTGCAGTGTCCAGCCTGCTCGCTTCTCGAATCCACTTGGTTCTGTTCTCTGTTCATTACCAATTCTCGTGTTCTCTCCAGTTCCGCATTTGCCTAACGTACCATAATTTATGGGCTTCTGTGTTCCTTGGCCTACGTTGGTACTTCTGAATTGCTGCTTTTCCTGGATTCTACACTACCTGCGGACTACGCTTCATCGCAATCTTGATCATCTGTATAAAGTTGTAGACCAATTATGGTTATCCAGTAAGTACTTACCAGCCCACCTCCACAAAGGCACGTTTGCGCCCAGGTATTTTGGATCTTTCAAAGTAAAGAAAAGAATCAATCATGTGGCATTCTGACTCCAGCTACCTCTGACATGGCATCGCATACATCCTGTATTACACTCATCATTGCTCAAACCCATTTCTCCAGATACTTCTTCCAATCATCACACTCTTCCTCCACCTTCCATTATCCGTAATCAACATCTAGAATACGAAGTGCAACAAATCTGTGACTCCAGTTTCCATCGAGGAACCTTGCAATACCTAATACACTGTAAAGGGTATCTTCCTTCAGAACATACCTGGGAACCTGCCCGTCATGTCCATGCTCCTACTTTGGTTCATCATTCTCACTGTTTGTTTGTTTATTTATTTATAAAGCGCTCCGGACCTGGAGGTAAAAGGGCGCTAGTGCAGGTTACAAAGTACAATACATGGTTATTCACAGTGAAATTCTATGGCAGGAGTTCTATACAGAATATGTAGACAGTGGCAATAAAAACATTCAGTAATGACATCAAAGAGGCCTGTACAGTATATACAAGTTATAGCTATGTCTAGCTTAATGTTAGTTTTTTGTCAGTAACCATCCAATGGCAAGTTTCCTGAAGGATTGGAAGGATTTGGATGACTTGATGTTCAGAGGCAGGGAGTTCCAGAGTAGGGAGGCGAGGACAGTGAAGCTCGAGCCTCCGGCTCTTTTAAAAGTGAATCTGGGCACTGTGAGACATAGGGTATTAGAGGATCTAGTAGTTCTAATGGACTGTTTCATGGTGAGTTTGTTGGTGAGGTCAGGGGGGGCTAGGTGGTTGAGAGCTTTGTAGGTGAGGCAGAGGGTTTTTAGGTCGATTTTTTGTTGAATGGTAAGCCATTTACATGTGATTCTGGTAGCAGAGATATGCTCTTGCCTAGGAATGTTTAGAGCTACTCGTAACGCATTATTTTGAAGGACTTGGAGTTTATTAATTATAGCTTGGTTGGCACCTAGGTAGAGGCTGTTGCAGTAGTCTAACTTTGATTGTATGAGAGTTCTAGCTAGCGTAAGGCAGCTGTTGGTGGAGAGAAATGGTCTGCAAGCTCGAATTAGCTTTCCTGTATAAGTGGTGGCTGATTCGGTCGAATTTGCTTGCTTAGTAAGGTTGGTGTTGGCATCAAGATAGAAGCCAAGTGTTTTCACATATTTGACGACAGGGATGGTGTTGCCATCGATAATGATTTTGGAATAGTTGGGGCTCAATTTTTGTAAGTTGTTCGGTGAACCAACAATGAGCAATTCAGTTTTCTCGTCATTCAGACAGAGGCCATGTGTGGCCATCCATGCCTGAATGACGGAGAAGATTTCATTGATCCTGGAAACATCAGTATTATAATTGCCAGAGATATTGAGGAGTATCTGGGTGTCAACCGCGTAGTTTGTGGCGATCCAATTTATCAAAGAGAGGCTTTGTAAAGATATTATAAAGGGACGGGGAAACGCAAGAGCCCTGTGGGACACTGCAGGTGATGGGGATAGGGTCTGCTGCTGCCACAGGGGAGAAGACTCTCATAGTTCTGTTGGCTAAGAAGGACTGTATCCACGTGACAGCAGAGGGGGAGAAATGGGCGGCAGAAGAGAGGTGGTTACAAAGTATTTTGTGGTCGACCAGGTCGAAGGCTGCAGAAAGGTCTAGGAGGAGTAGAATGGCAGCCTTACCCTTGTCTTTGATGTCGTCGATCCGGCTTTTGAGATCATGAAGGGCGGTTTCTGTTCCATGTTGAGGTCGAAAGCCAGATTGACGCAATCCAAGTAATTGGTTGGACTCCAAGTGATTCTGGATTTGCAAGTAGGCAACTCTGTCCAGGATTTTTAGCAGGAAGGGAAAGGTGGTGATGGGACTGTAATTAGTAGGAATGGCTGGGTCCAGGGTCTGTTTTTTTTAGAAGAGGGAGGACCCATGACTGTTTCAGATTATTAGGTACTGAGTTGGTAGAGAATGAGGCGTTTATAAGTTTAGAAATGAATGGGGAGAGGTCTCTTGCTGCATCTTTTATAATCGGTGCGGGGCAACTGTCCCCTTTGCAGTTTGACGGTTTGAGAGAAGTTATAATTTTTTGTACTTCTAGTGCAGTTACCTTTTTGAAGATGAAGCCAAGGTTGGTATTGGAGATGACGGGTTGACTGGGGATGGGGGGGTTACTATTGAAAAGTTCTAATCTTTTGTTTTCAATTTTCGTTTGTAGGCCAGTGATTTTGTTCGCAAGAGCATTTTGGATGTTTGTGCACCATAATTGGTCCTTCACGGACGTGTCCTTCGGTGGATTGGGGTTTTCTAGCTCCTTCAGGATAGTGAATAGTTATTTAGCATAGGAGCTAGCATTATTTATTCTTACATTGTAAGCTTCCTTTTTGGTACGGATTATTTCTTTCTTATAGAGGGAAGAGGCCATGGTAAGATTGATTTTATGTTCCTCAGAGGGATTCATTTTCCAAAGGGTTTCCAATTTAGTTTTCTTCTTTCTTAGTATTTTAAGTTCTGGTGTGTACCAGGAGTTAAGATGGGCTCTAGGTTTGCTTTACGTAATTTTAGGGGGGCAATGGTGTCGATAGCTTTAGTCATGGCGTCATTGTAGGTGTCTACTAGTAAGTTAAGGTCCAGAGTGTCTGGGATCATGTTTAGTGTAGGTAGAACCAATGGGATGAGGGCTTCTGCTGTAATATTACGCTTATTTCTAGTCAGACATGCTGGAGCAGGGGGGCACTGAATGTGGTTCGGGTTGTTAGTGCTAATGTCAAATAACAGTAGGAGATGATCGGTCCATATGAGTGGTTGGGGGTCCTTGCAGACGATGTTACAATTATGGGCAGCGAGCCAGTCTATGGTTCTGCCTTTCTGATGCGTAGGTAAGGTGATAAATTGAGTGTAGTTGTGTTCGCCGAAGGCATTGGCAAGGGAAGATGCATGGGTGTCGTGAGGATCATTGTATCCCAGGTTAAAGTCACCCAGGATAATGTTTTGTGAGAGAGGTTTAGCTTTCTCTACTATGAGGGAGGTTATATCTTCCTCAAAGGTATCTGTAGGTCCAGGGGGTCTGTATATTAGTTCCAGGGTGATGGTGGTTTTAGGAGTGGTTTGTATTTTAATGGACAGGTGTTCGCAAGAATTTAGTAGGGGGGGGTAACAGAGCTGATGTCAAGTGAGGATTTGAATATGAGAGCTACTCCTCCTCCGCAGCATTAGGTCTGTCTGCCCTGAGGATGGAGTAGTTATCTGGAATTGCAAGGGTTAGATAGGGGCCAGCTGCAGCGTGAAGCCAGGTTTCTGTGGTGGCAACCAGGCATGATCCGGCCTGCCAGGGGGAATGATATCAGAGCGCGATACTGCTCCTGGTCTCCGTATGACAGATGACGATCATCACGCCAACCACACAGGGCTGGACTTGCCTATAGGGAACACTGGAGATTTTCCAGTAGGCCTCTGCACCCTGGGCCTCTTTTTTGTGGTATTTCCACATTTTCTCATAGGAAAAGGGTTGGCCTTGTTGAAAATGTGTAATATGGGGCCACTTTGAAAATTATTTCCAGGGCCTCTTTTGGTTTGCAGTCCACCCCTGCAACCACAACATGGCGCCCAGTACTTCGCGCCCTCTTGCCAACCAAGATATGGCGCCTCCGGCCTCTCACACCAACAAACGGAACCTTTTTGCCAATCAAGGCATGTCATGAGGTACCACGTGCAGCGTTACCCTCCGGGGAGGAGCTCCAACACACCCGGTCATGAAAACAATTGAAGGAACATAACGCATCGCATTGCAACTTCTCCACTGTCGATAACGCTCCCTTTTCTCTTCTTGTGGTACCCTACTCATTCCTTGGCTCCTGCTCAGTTACCCTGCCTTCCTCTCTATGCCTTCCAGAATTAGCAGTTTGCAGCCTGCTCGCTCCTCGAATCTGCTTGGTTCTGTTTGTAAGTGACTCCAATCAAGCAATCCCACTAATTCAGTGCCTTGTCTGGGATGCCCAAGGGAAGCCCTTATTTATATATTTTTATGGCAAGTTATAATCTGGATGATGAACCCTTGTATAACACCCCTCTCTTAGAATCCCCTTGACCCCACTGAGCCAAGAAGTAGATTTGTTTTGCAAATTTCAAAGGTTTATTTGAAAAATTAAACAATATATGTATATATCACACTTCTATAAATAAATTGATAATGGATAGCACACTTGTGAATATGAGCAGTAATCAGCAATAGGTAATCCTACAGTAGCACGGTTCTTGGTTACTTATGAATAGGAAAAGAAAAATAAGGTGGTAGAGAATGCCTTTATGGCTTCAAAGACAATGCAATGATGAATGAAATGCAGTACAGAAAATAACTGGATATGGCTTCAACAAAAGACAATGTAATCACTTTTCCTTGACAATTCACTCCCCCCCCTTTATGCAATATAAGGAGATGGAAAGGAGAGCACACAGTTCTCAGGAATGCAATCAAATACAATACGAAATTCAGTCTCCCCCTAGCAAGCTTAGAGAAAAACAGGTATGATTTTAAAACACAGGCCCAAAATGCTTTGACTGTGGTGGCAATGAAGTGAATGATGCTAAAATTGATTTTAATTCCCTGTAGAGGTTCAGGGTGAGTGATAGCTAGTTGGTATTAGTTCAGGCTCAATTTAGCAATGCTCTATGAGTAATTAGCAGGTTAAAAATGAATTTCAAGTATGGAAGCCAAGGCAAATATTTTCACACGTGGCTGGAATGATTGCAAATGTCAAATCGCGGCAAATTAGTTGCGCTCGTCGAGTGTAATTACGGAGGCACTATAAGGGAGTTGGTTCTAGGTTTGTTGGAAAGCTTAGATACTAAGCTTTAAAATGACAGTTAAATTTCGTTCCTAGGACAAACGGTTCCAGAGATACGGACAACTTTGTGAAGGTAGTTTTTCGGATTTGAAATTTAAAAGTTCAAAATGGCAGATGACAGTTTTCAGCTTTAAAAAGGACAGGATGACACACACAATTCCTATGAGGTAGTTCTAAATAGGTTAAAATAGTTTTAATTAGATCATTTTACACTAAGAGATTGGTTTTGGCACAGTGCTAGCTGGGTACTCACACTAGATTTTGGACAGGAATGGGCCTCGTCACGGATCTGGTCAACAGGTTGAACGGGAATTCTGGTGGTTCTGCTCACAGCGTCTGGTCTCTGGTTCTCTCTGGTTCCGGATACAGCACTGCCTTCTGGATACTGCTAGAGGTTCTTGCAAAAGTTCTTGGCAAAGAATTCAAACAGCTCGCCTGGCTGTTGAATAGTTTGGTTGGTTTTGAGGACTGCTGAAGAGGATTCAGCTTGTGGATTCAGGCCTCTCTGCTACAAATTCTGGAGTTAATTTCTGGTCTCTGGAGATTGATGGATTTGAAGTCTGGATCTCTGGATGTGAAGTCTGAAGTCTCCCGGCAAAGCGTCCCGCAAGAAAGTGGAAAGTGAATGTCTCTACCTGGGTTTCAATGTTCCTTTTATGTGTTTTGAAAATGGGTGTGTGCCTGGGCCTAGCTAAGCCTGCCCCTCTCACTTGTCATTGGCCCAGTTCTCCCCTCTCCCTTGATTGGGGAGCTGGGTTGTGTGTCATCTTTATGGCTTACAGAAAGCCACTCCCCTTGTCAATGTGCACACAAATCTATTTCTGATCCAAATACATATTTCCTAGATACACAGTTTGTTGAAATTACATGTACATATTACAGATTCTTTATGGTCCATGCTTGTCCGACTCTGCTCTTCCTGGGGGCTTGCATTAAAAAATGACAACTTAATTTCGTTTTTAATTGGTTTACCAATGTTAAATCTGTATCAAAAATTACACCACTGTACACCCTCCTTCTACACACATTCCAGCTATTTACTAGGTTTCTAGCATAAACCCGGTGTCTGTAATATCAATAAATAGCGGGGTTTCGCCTCAGAACATGGTACAAAGTTGAATCAAGTCTTGAATTGTGGGTACATTTCTTAGATTGAGGTTCTCCAAATTGCACATTTTTGTAAGCTTAGTACAATATTTTAGAAGCATTTAACTTAAACATATATTTGCTGCAATAGGAATCCACACTCAAGTCTGGCCCGCCCCTTAAAGCTGGATGGGTCAGGGATCACATGTCTCTGCTCCCAGGCAGAGCTATGTTTACAGTCAAAATTCAAAATTAACATACCCCATTCAACTGAAAGGGGCTATTGTCTCTCTCCTCCAGGCTGAAGGGGAAACCCCCTCCCTCTCACTCAGAAGGGCCATGTGATATCCTGCCTCCTGTTGTGAGTCTCTGGGGTGTTAAGAGTTCCCAGCCTCTTGGCCTCTGGGAACAGCAGGTGGCTAAGATTTTTAATTAACCAACAGGCTTTGAAGTCCCTGCCCCTCTTGCAACTCCTAAATACACTTTCCCTGTCAGAGTTTAGACCGCTAGCGCCGGTTTGTGGACAAAGCTGGTACTGCACCCATTTTTGGGATCTGTCTTGAATTACTGCATTTCAATAGAGTGGTCTTTTGCTTGATAGTATAGGACCCTTGCTTAACATTGTTTTGATGGCATCCTTACAGTAGAGTGGTGATGTGGAATCCCTCACAAGAAGGTTGTATCTTTAGAGTGGTCTTGTGCCCATGATTTTAGCAACTTTTTGACATAAAAAAAACGGATTTTGAACAGAACCACCTTTCTTTGCACTGGTGGGTGGCAGATTAGGTGACCATTTTGGTGTGCGCAAACTGCGCAGTTCTCCTGGATTCTGGCATGAATGTGGGCGGCGACAGCTCATCCCCACATCCACCCAGTCTATTGATTTAGTTTGTTCTGGGATAGACTAATGGGCGGCGACAGCTCATCCCCACATCTACCTAGTCTATTGATTCAACATGGGTCAAAACCCTTGACAAGCTCTCTGTTCATTACCTATTCTCGTGTTCTCTCCCATTTCGCATTTACCTAACCTACCCTAATTCAGGGGCTTCCGTGTTCCTTGGGCTACCTTGGCACTTCTGAATTGCTACTATTCCTGGATTCTACACCACCTTCGGACTGCATCAAGGTGTTTTTTTACTCCAGTTGGAGGTTTTCCTTGGGTTGTTTCCCTCCCTTTGCCAGGCCGGTCTTTTCCATTAGATAGCCTTGGCATCTGGTGAGGAGAGACTCTATCTTCAACATAGAAAGACCGCTGCCAAGGACTCGGGTAAGCAAAAGACTAAAAGGTTCGGGCTCCCATGCTACGCTTGGTTGCTCTTTCTTACTTGTGGCAAATATTTACATCTTTCCAATAAAAGAAATCACTGGCTGCCACTGGTGGCTGGTACATCTGGATGCACACCTCCCCCTTAATTCTATCTTCACTAGTTGAAATATTTAAGCTTTGATCAAAAAACATACATCTTTCACCTAGCGCAGTGTGCACGTGCCCCTATATGAGCATGATTATCATGGATAGTGTGCGCGCATGGTGGTTCAGGGAGCTCTGCAGTGTGGCATAACCTGTGCTTTGTTAAGGAGCTTGGGGGTGGCCAGGGCTCAGCATGGCTTGCAAGGGGGCCCCACATTTTGTGTTACCCCACTGAGTTTACTACTAGAGACCATAGGCTACATCATAGAGAGACAGAGGATCGCTTTTTCTAACATGGCAGCCAAACTTGGAACACTTTTCCAAAGGGAATCCACACAATCCAGGATCATCTTAGCTTCAGGGTGATAGTAAAGTCCTGGCCTTTCAATACCTAACGAAGGCACCACTCAATTTCCAGGGGCCCTTTAGCATTTCGTGCTTACCAATGCTTACCCTTTGGCCTCACCCAAACAACCTAGGAATACCATTCCGGCTCCTCTCCATCCAACGGAATTTGTGTCATAACATGACTTTTGTCCCTGGTTCTCCCACAGAACAGCACGTTTGTTGTCGCACCATGGCATGTGAAACCCTTGCTACCATATAGTGTCAGAAGCGGACCTAGCACCAGGCTTCACACAGTGTGCTCAACAACACTGTGACTGGTGCCCGAGCATCTATGCAATATGGCCAATGAACCTATATCTCCTCTGTATTGTCTCATTTGAGCCTCAGCTAACTCCACCAACTGCCTACTCAAAGTATGTGCTCAAACACACTACATGCAAACCAACCATGCCACACATGACCACCAGTACTTCCAGTCTTAAAGCATCAAGCCAAGAGCACAGCTATCTTGCATGTTCCCCCTTCCCCCTACTACCAAACCCACCATTCTCTTTCAGGTGTACCAGAGTGCTTTGAGACCATGCAAATGGCACCAGTGCATTTTATAAATCCCAATAACAAAGCATAATTATGCACAAAATGAAAATTGCGCATGAAATGCAGCACAAAGCATCATCAACTTAACACACATGCACCATGACTGCGTACCCTCGCCTGTTATATGCTCTGTGTGTGCTGGAAGTAATGTGTCTTTTCCGAGGTTTAGTTGACTCAAAACAGGGGACATTTATGTGGGGTAGGCCGATACCATTTTGTCAAACAAATCCTGTGTGTACCAAACAAGCCACCCCTGGAATCTGATTGGCCACCCCAGGTGCCACCCCATTATCCTAAACTATGATCATTCTGTGTGTGTGCGCTCGTACTTCATGCCACCCATGCATAAATCAGTGACCGACTTGGGCCACCTCGGTCAAGAGAGTCTGGCCACGCCACTGACCCCAAGTAAGACATTTCATTAATACATGTACCTATTTGAAGGCAAATAGTTCACATTTAGTTTGTCCCAAATGCTTGTAATGATGTGTTATTTATATAGCGCCTTTATTTGTTTAACTCGTTTGTTTGGAAATGAGTTCCTTACAATTTGAAATTCAATTGCTGCTTGCTGATTTTGTGTTATTTTATGGCTTTGATGTTATGATGAAAGTGTACCAGGAATTAAGAATATGAGAACACACTTTCATGGTAGGTTGATGAGTGAGTATTAAGCACGTGTGACAATGCTACCGCGTCTTTTTTTGGGGGGGGGGCATTCTTGTGCACTGAATGTGGTATGCAGCGGCAAATGCTTTTCTGTAGACTCATGGCACGGAGTGCACCAACCTAATCAGTGTGCACCGGGGCGGGAAGCTTCGCTGCCCAGAGCAAGGTTTAGCCGATGGGGCATCGCTGCTCGTCCTGGCCTCTGGTTACCGCACCCTTGGCCTAGTGAAGTCCCTGGCACACGCTTTGCCGCGCGCCTGCGCACTGCGCTCTTCTGTGCCCGCGGGCAGGGCTGCTGGCTACCGCCAGCTCCCCCTTGTGCCACTTAATGATGTTGGGGCTGGCTCGGGAGACAGTAAAATAGAGAGGCCGTGGCGTTCGCTTAATAGGATTTTGCTTGGAGAGCTCCAAATGCCACTGGGCCCGTTCCAAAGGCGGAGGACGAGGACGGGAAGCGGCCTGCTGCCAGCAGCGCCCACAGCCTTAAGAGCCGCTAATTGCAGGATGCACAAGATGGGCGAGGGCTGGGCCAGCTGGCTGCAATTTATTCCCGCTCCCTTTAGCCCCCCGCCCCCTCGGATAACAATGTAGACGGGCCGGTGTCGAGCTGGAGACAGCGCAGGTGCACTGCTAAAGAGAGTGCCACTCTAGAACTGAACGAGTGGCAGTGCACTTCAACGCCAGAGCGTACCAGCGTGGCGCTCGCGAGAGCCGCATCCCGCCAGTGAAGAGCTAGAGGGATCCCGTGCAAAGCACGAGAACCCGACAGGTGTACTGATGTCTGAAGGAATCAATGCACGTGCACAGCTAGCGGAAATTCCAGTGCTGACCCACCGAGAAAAAAGCGGCAAGGGCAGAGTCTGAAAGCTACTGCATCTAGAGAGTATGCCAGAGTAGGGCTAGAGTGCGTAGGTTGAGGGCGAGAGGGGGCACTGTGCAATGCCAGTGCAAGAGGAGACAGAGGCAATGCAGTACCAGAGGAGTGCCAATGTTGGACAAGAGCAGGGGCCAGTAACGTGCCAGGAACGGCCCACTGGAGAATGAGAAAGTGAATGCAGAGACAAATGGAGTGCCCGTGCAATGCTGGAGACATTGCTGCTGCAGTGCTAGAGGGAGTCTGTCAAGGCAATGGTGGTGCAGTGTAGAGGGAGTGACAGTGCAGGGCCAGATGTAGCACCAGGGGCAATGCAGGGCTAGTACTGGATCCAATGCAGAGCCAGAGAATGTGTACGTGCAGAGCGAGGGCCTGATTTACAAAAGTGTTTCACAATGGTGGAATCCCATTGAAAAACACTTTGTAAATCCGGGCCAGACAGTGTTAGCGCAGCGTCAAGTAAAGGCTACAGGGAATGCCAGGGCTAGAGTTGGTGTCAATGGAGAGCAGGGGCCATTACAGTTGTATGTTTAGAGACTGCCAGTGCAGACCTTGATGGACCATTGAATTAAACAGAGTAACAGCGGTCTCATTCAGCCTGTTCATTATCTTGCTCAATCTTGGTACATGCACCAAATGGCCTGCGCCTGGACCGCTGCCTCTGGGCCACAAGACATTCACCCATAGGTGTCATTTTAGGGGGGGGGCAACAGCGTTTGACCCTCCCCTCCAACTTTTGCGGCACACCATTCTGTCCCACTCATTTGGCAGGGGACCCTTTCATTTAGATGTCATGTCCCCCCAACATTTTCAGCAAAGTTATTCCGCTGCAAGAGCAGTGGTGTCGCTAGGGTGGGAACACACAACACAAAGGGGGACACCAGGTTATTATACACCGTGGTCACACTTGGTTCAGCACACGCGGCATAAAAAACGAAAAAAGAGACCGGGTGTATTATGCATCTGTACAGTAGACCAGAAAAAGTGGAGCTGAACTCAATTCGAACAATATATGGGAAGCCGACTCAATAAATCAAAAATTCAACACTTATGAACTACAACAACATTTACAAATCAGACATCAGACATAGTAAATCAACACTTATATAATTTACAGAATCAAATATTGCCCATAAACAGTAAGAAGCTTAATACAAATAATTCAGACTAATATCATCCCGACATGTTTCTTTCCCATAACACAAGGTGTTCTAAACTGCTGGGAAATTCTTCAGGGGTAGTGTTTACTCTCTGTTTTTCTGGTAATACTTCAATATGTGGCAATTGAAATTCAATTCCTATTTCTTTTGGTCACATGTACGTAAAGATGCAAAATAATGAACTCATTATAAATTGAAGTTCATAATGTCTACGTGATATAGTGACTGAATCACGGACTAAGAGGTAATTATCTAAAAGGACTGATACATCTCATTAAACTAGCTCATACTTACCCAATAATTGCATTAGTGGTCAATCTAGGGTGTCAGAAGAATGCACAATTCTTCTTAAAAAGGTTATCTGTTAAGAGACAATCGAATGGGGAGACATGGAAGTCACTATCATGGAGGATCTGATCCTACCGTTCAAGTAAACATTAATATCACTGGTGCAATGTACTACTTACTTTATGGATTCCATATATTGATTAAGCTCAAAGTAGTCAAAAAATCAAAGGTTCCATAATTCATATGGTTCAGGACAGATCAAAAGGGGACGGGAAGATGTGTAGATCAAATCAATCCCCATCTCTATAGAGTGAAAAGATTAAACAATCACAGGTCAGGATATAGGGTGGGGCCAAGGGGTGCCGGGCCCATCCTCTGAAATCCTACGCTCCCACCCCCTTAAGCCACGCCCACAGTTACATGCCGAGCAGGGGGCAGGAAGGGCAAGCTGCCCCCCAGAGGCTTTTCTGAGAGCCAGATCGGAATATTGGTCAGTGGGACACCGCTCCCGTTAGGCACCTCAATGAGGGTGCCCAACAGGAAATATGTCCTGCCGGCAGGACAATGTTTGCTGAGCAATTCCTGCTCAGCATGCTCATTGTCCTGGCAGAAGAACACCTTACACCTTTCTAAACGGGAGAGGTGTCCCTTTGCCAGGACAAGGTCCCAAGGAGCTCCGGGCAGCAGAGGGGCTCTTGCGTTACTCTGTCAACAGAGCTTTTCAATATGAGCCATTAGGCACTGATGGGAGGGGAGAAGAGGGGGGACTAGTAGTGTGACTTTTGTCTCTTTAGAAATGTGAATGGGAGGGAGTGATCAGAAGTGATAAGGGTGCATACTGTTGCATGCTTTATGAAATTACGATTGCCTTAAAACCTGAGGGGGATTTGTTAGGCTCATTAATCTACACATGATGCTATTGTGACTTTGCATGCAGGATGGGGAGGATAAAACTAAAGCCATGCTCTTATTGCTCAACATACTTCTATGACAATGTATATAGTGTATAGTTAGTTTACTATGAAAGGATAGTTTAATATTTAATGTGGTTTGCTTCTAAGGCATTGCTATAAATAAAGTATTATTTAAGCACATGAAATGCAAAGCAAAACCGTAAAACAAAAATCTATATCAACTAAACCTGGGAAGATGTGCTTAGTTGCTTAAATTGTCTGCATCCCGGTTTCACCATTTTATCAAAGTGTGTGATCCTGGGCAAATCATTTAATTGCACTCTGTCTTATCTGCAGCTCTGTATGTGATTCACTTCACAGCTTATGTTAATATATTACGCTGTTATTTTAAAAAAAGCTTAATGACTATAGAGTTACTCCATAGATAATATAAGTGCAATTTAGGTATTTTGCACCCTCTGTGGTCTCAAGCTTTACCATTGCCTACTCGGTATATTTGCTCCCAGTGTCTTTCTCAGGCTTTCCCAATTCATTTATAGTTTTTGGCCCGACCACTTCCGGGGAACTGATGTTATTCACAGACTAAAGAGTTCTCTGAAATAACTTTTGTTGCTACTCCTGAAATTCCTTTCCATGCACCAGTCTCATATCATGACTGCTTTATAAATCCCATACATACATGCATGCATACCTGACTGCTGGCTCTAGGAGAGCAGTGCCACTGAAAGGTGTGTGCATCTTGGTCTGCGCTGATTTGTTTCAGTCATGTGACTCCCCACGTATGCAGAGCATCATTAGTAGAGAACCGACTCATAGGGAATACAGCCGATTTCACTTCATCAATGGAAAGCCTTTGCAGCTAAATCTGGATAAAAGCCGCTGATAGACTGCTTCCTACCCCAGATAGGGGTGCCAACTCCCGAGAGAAGGAAAAGGCAGAGACTCTGCATTCTCAGAGCCCCAATCAGAAAACACCCATTGTGGCGGGCGGAAAGACAGGTGCCCTGTCCACAGGTACCCTAGGGCACAGAGGCTGTGATATGAAAATAGGGGTGTAACGAACGCCATGTTTGATTTTTGCCTGAATACCAAATTGTTTGTCAAGTTTTCGACGGAAGCAGAGTATGAAGCCGAATAGTTGTTTTATTTAATAAATCATGTTCCACAATCGGAAAACACACTTTTTTCCCTAAACATGGAGCATTATTGTACGTGTTTAAGTGTTTCATTTATTTGTCTTCATTTTAATCAACATATCATCTGCATTTTAAGCATACAAGCTAAAATAAAAGCATAGATCCACAAAAAGTCAGGGACCAAATGTACAGAAAGAATGTTGTATATGCAAAACCAGTGCTACTCAAAGTGGCAGGCTTCCTGAACGCAAGGTGCTGGGTAGAAATGAACAATATGGATTCTGTCATTTTCAAGTGGCATGGCAAATCACACACATTGCAATCTCTTGCAAGGTGCAAGGTAGCTTTGGGGGAAAGTGCGTTTTGGATCTACTTTGCATCGCAAAATAACAATGTTTCTGCCCACTTGGTCAGGACACGCACCCAGGGTTTATAAGAGGGGAGTAGACCCCATCTTGTAAGTGATTTCAATCCGGCACTCCAACTAAGTCAATGCCTAGTATGGGATGCCCAATGGAAACCCTTATTTATATATTTTTATGTCAAAGTTTGTTTAATTCTGGATGATGTACCCTTATATAACGCCCCTCTCTTTGAATTTCCCCCGTCTCACTGAACCAAGAAATAGGTTTGTTTTGCAAATTGAAAGATTTATTCAAAGAATTGAACAATATATAGATTACACTTTTATGAATATGAATAATATCTGAATATCACACTTATGAATATGAACAATGATCAGCAATGGGTAATATTACAATATCAACAATCTCTTTAATCATTTAGGAGTAGAAATAGGAAGAATCATGTAGCAGAGAATACTTTGTATGGTTCAGGAAATGCAATGATAGGAAAGAATGCAACGCAGAAATAAACTGGATATGGATTTAACCAAAGACAATGTAATCACTCCTTCCCCTGTGACTACTCACTCCCCCCCCAACATGCAATATGGAGATATGAAATGAGGGCACACAGGTATCCGGAATAACAATCAACAATGCAGTTCAATCCCAATTCCCCCCAGCAAGCTTAGAGAGAACAGGAATGCTTTAAAAACAGGTCAATTGCCTTTAAATGTGGTTTGGTAATGTATGGAAAAATGCTAAAAATGACTTTCATTCACTAAAGGAGATTCAGAACTAGCGAGAGTTGCTTTGGATTGGTTCAGGTCAACACTAGCAATGATTATACAATGATTATAGAATGATTAGCAGATGGAAAACGAAATTCAGAAGTTGAAAGCAAGAAATAGCTATTTTACATGGGGTGAAATTGAGCCAAATTGCAAATCGCTGCAACTTTTCCACGTGCGGGAAACGTGATTACGGAAAAACACGGAGTCAAGATTTCCAAAATGAAAGATGCGCTTTAAAGATTAGGAATAAACATTTCTTAACATTAAAGAATCTATGGAGCCGCAAACTACACGACAGCCCGATCACCTATCCAGAGGCGCCTCCGGATGGTTTCTGTCTGCACAAGACGATTGCCTTTCTCCAGAAAATATATATATTAGCGCCAAGATGATTATCACTACAATTTCAAGGATTATGTGCAGGAGAGAATAATTTAGGATAGACAAAAGAGATTCAATAATGCAGTTATGGATAGGTTGGAATGGATTGAATAGGATTACTTTAAACTAAGGGATGACTATGGACAGTTCTATACTAAATACTCACTCCTATGGCTTTGGAATGGAATGGGCCCGTCAAAGGTTTGGACTTCACTCGGCACCGGACAGGATTCAGGGCACCTGGACTCTGCTCTCAGCAAGGCACTCTGGTCTGCGCTGCCTCTTGGACTGGATCTGACGGGTTCTGGGTTACAGCTCTGCTCTGCTCTGCGGGTCTGGATCTTGGTTCTCGCACGGGGTTCTTAGCTAGAATAGCCAAACAGCTCACCCAGGCTGTTGGATTTTGTGGTGCCCATTGGAAGTTTAAGGGGTTAAAATCAGGTTGCTTAAGATTCTGAAGGCCAGCGTTTGGGTTGGGCCTTTCTTCTTCAAAGTTCTAGAGTCTGGATTCTGGGTCTGGTTTTAGAGTCTGGATCTTCCTGCAGGGTGCTACGCCAAGAAATCAGTTGATGAGTGGAAAGTGTGTGTGTTGTCTGTCCTCACCAGTCACTATTTATCCATTTCCAAAGTGGGTGGGGAGGCTGATTATCTATGCCCAACCCTCCAAGGATCTGATAGGTCAGAGAATTCCCTGTCCCCTGATTTGAGACAGGAGCAGTGTGTCATATGTGTCAGAATGACACTGTGTGTATGGTCCAAAGGAAATCCGTCCCCTTTGCTTTTACTTAGGAAATCTATTTTCCCCAAAAAGCGTATTTCTAAGATGCACAACTTGTTAATGATACATAATTACATGACAGATTGCTTAAAGTACATTGCTGTCCAACTCCCATCTTCCTGTGAGCTTTAGTTCATAAATTACAACTTTTTTGCACTTTTTGTGGGTTTCTCAATGTTAGTTCTGCACCAATTTTTATACATGCATACACATCCCATCTGGGCACATTACTGTGATTTTACATGTTCCTAACATAAACACAATGGCTACAATATGATTAATTTCCGGGGTTCAGTCTCAGAACATCGCACAGAATCCAGATTAGTAGTAAACTGTGAGCAAATCTTTCCTTTTAACAATCTCTAATTTTCATATTTTTGTCAGTTCAGTACAATTTACTATAAGCATTTTTCTAAAACATACATTTATTTCAACTTCAATCCACATTTCCAGTCTGGCCCGCCTCCAAAGCTGGGCTGAGT
Source organism: Ambystoma mexicanum (assembly GCF_040938575.1). Lineage (NCBI taxonomy): Eukaryota > Metazoa > Chordata > Amphibia > Caudata > Ambystomatidae > Ambystoma > Ambystoma mexicanum. The sequence continues at coordinate 97,117,803 of NC_090922.1, forward strand.
CAGAGGGTCACATGGCTTGCCTTCCTGCCAGAGCTGTTGTTGTCAGTCACACCCAAATTAGCATTTTCTATTCAGTTCAAGGAACCCATTGTTTCTTGCTCAGGGCAGCAGAGGAAATCTCCTCCCCTTCTGATTAATATGCCAATGCGAAATCCTCTCCTTTTGGTGGGAATGAACAAGGTGGCAGATTCTCAAAGAAAGAAAGTGTTTTGGAAGTTTTAGCTAAATCAGGTTACCTCATGGTCAATTGTAACATAGTTCCTTGTGAAAACATTACATTTCTAAATTTAAAATCAGCAAACATATCTTTAATTCCAGTCTTTTTCAACATGAAAATCAAATGTGTGGCACTCTATATGGCATTTGATGAAATCCCTTCTTTGACACATTTATCTTTGAAAACACAAATTTCTCCTGTCAGATTTAGAGATCGCCAGCGTCTGTCGGAGGCGAGTAACGGTGCTGCACCCCCATTTTGACAGATTTCTTTCCATCAAGTATCTTTAAAAGTGGATTTTGTTCTGATAACATATGATTCTTGCTGACATCGTAATTGTATGGGTTCTTGAAGAAGCATGATGTGGAACACCCAACAAGGACGTTGGATCTTTTGGGTGGTTTGTGAGCCATGCTTTTTTCCAAATTTGACAACCAAGAAAACGGATTTCCAAACAGCTCTGTGTTTCTTTTTGCAATCAGCATTGCTTTTTCAAGTGGTTTCAGGCTACTTTGTGGGTAGCCCAATGGTGGGTTCTGGCAGTGGTCTCCTTTGTTCACTGAGATAGACAAAAGTTAATGGCAGCCTATTTTTCAGATTTTTACTGCACAATTTTGGGTGATTTTTAGCGAGCAGCATGCTTTCCAGTGGCCATTTCTGAGGTTTCTGCTGCCAGCAATGCACAGTAATGTTGCATGGCCTGGACCAGTGGGTTGAAACATCCCACAGTCTGCAAATATTTTTTTAAAGAGGAGACTTACAGCCCCTAGTCCACATGAGGGAGAGGACTCTCTCAGGGAGGCTGCTGGTTTTGTGCAAGACACATGATGGAATCTGCTCAAACCCTTCAAACTTTCAGAAGACACTCACCTGTTCGGCAGCTGCTTAATTCTACAAAATCTCATTCCACGTCCACTTACCCCACCACTCTACACGATGCAAGACTCTGGCTTTTTCTATGCCTCTCACACTTCAGCCCACCACCCATCAACACAAGCAGATAGTGTTCTCTACTCTCTGTCCACACAAAAAGGTTTTCTCATCTTTCAAACCTTTCCTGTTGGGGCAGTCTAGCTTTTAAAGCTGTTCGAGATATTACATGATCAGCAAGTTCTCCTAAGAGGCCAGTATGAGATGGGGATATGTGTTCGTCATCTTGACTGACTTGACACAAGCCCTCCAGCCCTATCGAACTGGAAAAGGCAGGCAACCTGTTTGGAAAGTTTCTGATTTTCAAACATCCACCCCTCATACCAATGTCACCAACACAGCATAGCTCTTTGATGACGTCCCATACAGAGTCCTCACACCTATCCCTATATACTCCCTCTGGGAGAATGGCCTACAAGGACACTGAAGCAATTTCCTAAAAGGAAGTTCCTCTGTGAGGCTTCTTCAGCAACGCAAGTCACTCTGCTTGATGTGTAATGGACTACCTCAGCCCTACTGGTCTCAACTACCGATTGTGCGTTATAAAAGTTTCTCCAAAGGCATTTCCCCTAGGAACAAACCATGCTCACCTCTCCTTCTCTCACGCGCACTACCATGTACATCGCAGTCTGATATATAATCAGGAATGCTGTCAATGTTTAGTTCCATTCTTTTTGCCGTCTGCATCCTGTAGATGCCTCTCTGGGCTGCTACATTGCATTCACATGAGAAGACCGTATTTGACAGGAACCGAATAGCAAGAAACAATTCAGCTGCTGCCAAATAGCTTTTTTTCAGCCAGAATGCTACACAATATTCACTGAAAACCAAAGTTCAGAACACCCCAATATTAAAACGGAGAATTCTTACAGCTAAAAGGCTGCTCTTCTGCACATAGCCATGTGCACACCAGCTGGATCCTCAATGGGAATATCTCAGTAACATGGGCAATAGACCAGAGGCTTTTTGACTGATAAGATAGCTCAGTAGGCTGATCATATGCTGAAGAGGCCCATGGGTAACCTGTATGTTTGAATCTCGTAGCGGCCCACCCTATAATTCTTTCAAAGTTGATTAAGACCACCACTGAGATGTATACTAGTTACAACTTTGGCCCCCCTATTAAAGGGGTGTGTAAGAACCCTGATTATGGAGTGTGATCTATGGATGATTATTATTATATGTTCCATGCATTACAAGAGTTTGACGGCTCTTCTTGCCACCTCTGCAGACAAGAGTGGAGTAAAACCCAACTGCAAAATATGAAGGGTAATCAAGTGAAGCCATCTTGGTCAAATTATGCAGAACAATCCCCAGCTCTAGCTGGTACGCTATGTCTGCTTCTAGTCTACATGCAGCCTTACGCTGGGGAAGTCAAAGCACTATGTGAATAGAGCGATCGATAATCCAAGGTGAGAAAAGGAGCATGTGATAGCAAGAGCACCAATTCAGCAAGGGCCAGGGGTATTTTAGCAATTTACTGCATGCACCATCCATACTGAAGGCCAAGAATAATATACTCATTGTTGCTAATTCCCATACTCTACCTAAGGTGCTTGCGGAAATTAGCCAACTCCATAATTGCTTCTACAAAAAATATGCAATTAATGGAAACACTATTTTCACAACATTTCCTATCATAAGCCCTCAACAGGGGAATTTCCCATCTCCAAATCCAGACTGAATACAGCTATTTCTTTACCCAAGCCAACACGAGCGCACCATTCACTCATCAATGCCATATTATTATATGCCTTCTCTTACTAGGGCACACGAGAAAGGATGCTGTGTCTGAATAGGCAACCTTTCAGAACTGAAGGGTACATTGCTTTGTGCCCTACAAAGTGAGGGGATTGCCATTAGGAACCAGGCCACTGATTGGACGTGTGACGCATCGCACATAATGATCAATTTCTGGGAGGCTAAATATCTGGTGACTCGCACTTTCCCCAGTATGAGCACACACAGGGAACTGTGGGACATCCCTGTTCGATGGGGTGGCAATCTGTTGCGTTGGCGTGCGGCAAGGAGGAGAGAACCAAAAGCGAACATTGTGTTGAAGGTTGCTAAGAATGATGAAAATCAAGGGACAATGGCGCTTTTATGACGTCCTCCTCCATTTCATCTGAGATCGGTTCCACGCCCTGCAAGCCCTTAATCAGACATATAAAGAGCAGAAGAAAAGGTTAGCGGAGTCCCGTACCAATAGGAATATCAGTACATTACCTTAAAGGAAAAACACGAGAGGTCTGCATCCGTTCAGTCGAGGGATCATTGGAACCCACCAAAAAGCAGAGCTTGAGAGAAGCCAGCAGCACAGTATCAGAGGGGACCAGCGACCTGAGCTTAGAAACGCTCAGCCTGAGAGATGGCCATGAGATGCTGATGGGAGCAGTCTTAGTGTAAGGCCAGTTCCATGTTCAGCTTATAAGTGAGTTGAGAGAAGTTGGATATCTTTTTGAGAAACTAGACCTTAGACCGAGTGAGGAGGCTGCTCAAAGCAAGAGTTTCATCACAGACTTTGAAAAAGTGCAACTTGATCCTTTCAAACTAAGAGGAAGACCAAACCCTTCCACAAAGTGGACTTTGATCCTGAAAAATTTGGAGGCGGAATAGAGCCTTTGAGACATCACGTAATGAGTCTGAGAAAGGCAAGTAAACATTGTCGGGTTACCTTGATACAACAATGGGGCTGATAAAGGTCTGTGAAGAATCTAGTTTTGAATCTGATAAAGTCAAGCAGCAGAAATGTACCTCAAAGAGTTCATCATACAACAGAAAGCCAAAAGGCAGGAAGGTGCCTCTAAGAGATCTTCATCATACGTACGATGGACGCAAAGAGGCAAAAAGGTCTCTCAAAGAGTTCATCATACAATAGGAAGTCAAAAGGAAGGAGGCTGCCTGTAAGAGTTCTTCCTCACACAACAGGAAGACAGGAGGCGAAAGGGTGCCTCTCAGAGTTCTCCATCATTCAATAGAAGTCAAAAGGCAGGAGGGTACGTCTATGAGTTCTTCATCATACAATAATAAGTCGGAGGCGAGAGGACCCCGTTAAGAGTTTTTCAACACACTATAGGATGTCAACAGGCAGGAAATTACCTCTAAGAGCATTTTATGATGCTGAAGGAAGTCGAGAGTTATGCAACCTACAGTTCACCAATACTTTCCTCCGTAAGAAGAGATGAAATGTGTAGGATTGGGCTCTGTAGACATAACACTTGGTTTTTAAAGCTCCATTCTCCTCTGAGATGTGTTGATTAGGAGCTAGATGAAACCAAGAGATCTGAGAGCATTGCCGAGAAATATTCAGTAACTCAATTAAAGCCAGAAGTTGTCAAAGGTTAATAGAGGGTGGGGACAAGCCCCCGAGAGACTGTGAAGCAGAGGCTTGTGTCATGCCAATAAAGAAGATAGAAGCTGATGCCCAGCTACATAGAGGATATGGCGCTTGGCATGACTGTAAGAGGCGGACATTAGATCCCTGACCAATATAATAAACGTAGACACATTTTGTTAAAAAGAAATGCCATTTTGCTGAGATACTTGGTTTCATTCAAGCGGATTTGTCACAGTTTCTTATTCTTGGAGATCCCGACTGGAAAGACAACCCTTATGTATCTTTGGGTGGCAAATACAGCTCTACCTGGGGCATAGTAGACAGATGTAGAGCTCATAGGGGGAAATACTGCACTACTGAGGGAGCATGGGGTACAATTTGTTAGCTGTACCCATGAGTTCCCGAGCTTTACCCGGCACCTAGACCAAACAGGCATGTGGGAAAGGCCAGCATCTAGTTGGGAACACAAAATGCACTCACAAATGCTAGGATACTCGCCCAAGCATACTAAGTCTGCTAAGCTTTGTGACGCAATGTGAAAAAAGCAGGAATCTGAATATGCCCAAGTGTCCGTTCAGCTTTGCTAATTATTCCATGTGTACATGCAAGTGCAAACAGAACATATTTTGTCATTCACACTTTATTCTTTTACTGGTTGTTATTAATTATTTTGTTCCTTTCGTTTGTTTAAATAACATCTGCAGAATGTTTAGCCCAATTTGATTAATTTTGAAGGCCATTGAATTCTATTAGTTTCTTACAAATTGGTATCCCTAATTCTCCTATTTTTATTTCTGATATTTTTTTAATTGTAACTCGTTTATAAATGATCGCTATTTTTATACATCGATTTGCTTGGACCTTTTCTTTCATCTCCGACGTGTACTGCTCTATAGCTGTTGGATTACTGCATTCCAGCCCCTCTGGCAGAGACGAGTCTTGAGTTCAACCTGTGATACTGAATGGTGTACCACTGCGACCTCAAGAAGAATTTTGCCCTAAGTTTGTTTGTGAATAGCAGTGTGGGGAGCCTTGCCACACTCTCCAACCCCTATCCTCGAAGTGAATTCCTCACAACAGCAATTTAAATTAAGCTTTGCAACAACCGCAATGTTGCAACTCGTGCAGCAGCCACCTTTGTGATGTGATTCGGTAGGGGTTAAAGAAAAATCGGGCATCACATCCACAAACTTCACCTTATGTGGTTTCGCACTACAAGTTCCATTTCTTTTGTTGGGTGAAGGAACACATATTCCCCAGGTTGATTCACGTGTTCCATTGATCCAACACTAGCCACCCCACTCATACCAGAGGCTTATTTGAGCAGGGTGGGGTGATGGCTCGTCTTTCAGCAGAGTGGGGTGGTGGCAGGTCTTTGAGCAGGGTGGGGTGATGGCTCGTCTTTGAGCAGGGTGGGGGGATGGATCGTCTTTGAGCAGGGGGGGAGGATGGATCGTCTTTGAGCAAGGTGGGGTGGTGGCAGGTCTTTGAGCATGGTGAGTGGTGGCAGGTCTTTGAGCAAGGTGGGGTGGTGGCAGGTCTTTGAGCAAGGTGGGGTGGTGGCAGGTCTTTGAGCAGGGTGAGAGGATGGCTCGTCTTTGAGAAGGGTGGGAGGATGGCCTGTCTTTGAGCAGGGTGGGAGGATGGCTCGTCTGTGAGCAGGGTGGGAGGATGGCTCGTCTGTGAGCAGGGTGGGAGGATGGCTCGTCTTTGAGCAGGGTGGGGTGATGGCTCGTCGCGGAGTATGGTGAGAGGATAGCTCGTCCTTGAGCAGGGTGGGAGGATGGCTCGTCTTTGAGCAGGGTGTGTGGATTGCTCGTCTTTGAGCAGGGTGGGAGGATGGCTAGTCTGTGAGCAGGGTGGGAGGATGGCTAGTCTGTGAGCAGGGTGGGAGGATGGCTCGTCTTTGAGCAGGTTGGGAGGATGGCTCGTCTTTGAGCAGGGTGGGAGGATGGCTCCTCTTCGAGCAGGGTGGGAGGATGGCTCCTCTTTGAGCAGGGTGGGAGGATGGCTCCTCGTTGGGCAGGGTGGGAGGATGGCTCGTCTTTAAGAAGGGTGGGATGATGGCTCGTCTTTGAGCAGGGTGGGGTGATGGCTCGTCTTTGAGCGGGGGATGATGGCTGGTCTTTGAGCAGGGTAGGGTAATGGCTCGTCTTTGAGCAGGGTGGGGGGATGGCTTGTCGTTGAGCATGGTGGGAAGATGGCTCGTCCTTGAGCAGGGTGGGAGGATGGCTCGTCCTTGAGCAGGGTGGGAGGATGGCTCGTCCTTGAGCAGGGTGGGAGGATGGCTCGTCTTTGAGCAGGGTGGGGTGATGGCTCATCTGTGAGCAGGGTGGGATGATGGCTCATCTTTGAGCAGGGTGGGATGATGGCTCATCTTTGAGCATGGTGGGAGGATGGCTCATCCTTGAGCAGGGTGGGAGGATGGCTCGTCCTTGAGCAGGGTGGGAGGATGGCTCGTCCTTGAGCAGGGTGGGAGGATGGCACGTCCTTGAGCAGGGTGAGAGGATGGCTCGTCTTTGAGCAGGGTGGGAGGATTGCTACTCTTTGAGCAGGGTGGGATGATGGCTCGTCTTTCAGCAGGGTGGGAGGATGGCTCCTCTTTGAGCAGGGTGGGAGGATGGCTCCTCTTTGAGCAGGGTGGGAGGATGGCTCCTCTTTGAGCAGGGTGGGAGGATGGCTCCTCTTTGAGCAGGGTGGGATGATGGCTCGTCTTTGAGAAGGGTGGGAGGATGGCTCGTCTTTGAACAGGGTGGGGTGGTGGCAGATCTTTGAACAGGGTGGGGTGATGGCTCGTCTTTGAGCAGGGGGGAGGATGGCTCATCTTTGAGCAGGGTGGGGTGGTGGCAGGTCTTTGAGCAGGGTGGGTGATGGCTCGTCTTTGAGCAGGGTGGGAGGATGGCTCGTCTTCGAGCAGGGTGGGAGGATGGCTCGTCTTTGAGAAGGGTGGAAGGACGGCTCATCTTTGAGCAGGGTGGGAAGATAGCTCGTCTTTGAGCAGGGTGGGATGGTGGCTTGTTTTTAAACAGGGTGGGATGATGGCTCGTCTTTGAGTAGGGTGATATGATATGGCATTTATAACGCACCTATACACAAGTGTTTGAAGGCGGTACGAGGCAAGGGAGGGGGAACATAGGGAGGACAGACAACGATCCTACTAGGCCAGGTATCATTCAGATCGTGCAAGTGCATGGGAAGGGGGAAGGGACAGTGCAGTAAATGGGAATAGATAATAACAATAAGTAACAGTAACGGCCAGCAGGGGGCAAGTGCAAGGGTAAGTGCAGATATCAGGTGTCAAGTGTTGGTAGGGGAACTGAAGGGATACAGAGACAGTCTCCAAGTGCGGGGGTTGCCAGGCAGGCAGTGCAGGTGTGTGTGACTGGTGGGGGGACCTGGGCCCAAGATCAGAGGGTGTCCAGGTAACCAGTGCAGTTCTGGTTAGAGCCAGTTTGTCAGCAGGGGAGAGGAGGAGAAAAAGCAGAAGCAAAGAGAAAGGTTTTGAGGTGCTTCCGGAACCGGAGATGGTTCTCCTCAAGTTTAAGGGAGGCAGGGAGGCTGTTCCATAGAGAGGCCCCAGCTGAAGAGAGCGATCTACCACCAACTCGGGTGGGAGCGTGGCTTGTCTTTGAGCAGGGTGGGGCGATGGCTCGTCTTTGAGCAGGGCGGGGCGATGGCTCGTCTTTGAGCAGGGCGGGGTGATGGCTTGTCTTTCAGCACGGTGGGGCGATGGCTCGTCTTTGAGCAGGGTGGGGTGATGGCTCGTCTGTGAGCAAGGTTGGGGTGATGGCTCGTCTTTGAGCAAGGTTGGGGTGATGGCTCGTCTTTGAGCAGGGTGGGGTTATGGTTTGTCTTTGAACAGAGTGGGGTGATAGTTCGTCTTTCAGCATGGTGGGGTAATGGCTCTTTCAGCAGGGTAGGGCGATGGCTCGTCTTTCAGAATGGTGGGATGATGGCTCGTCTTTGAATAGAGTGGGATGATGGCTCGTCTTTGAGCAGGGTGGGATGATGGGTCGTCTTTGAGCAGGGTGGGATGATGGGTCGTCTTTGAGCACGGTGGGGTGATAGCTTGTCTTTGAGCAGGGTGGGGAGATGGCTTGTCTTTGAGCAGGATAGGGTGATGGCTCGTCGTTGAGCAGGGTGGGGTGACGGCTCGTTTTTGAGCAGGGTGGGGGCATGGATCGTCCTTGAGCAGAGTGGGATGATTGCTCGTCTTTCAGCCAGGTGGGGTGATGTCTCGTCTTTCAGCTGGGTAGGGTGATGGCTCGCCGTTGAGCAGGGTGGGGTGATGGCTCGTTGTTGAGCAGGGTAGGGTGATGGCTCGTCGTTGAGCAGGGTGGGGTGGTGGCAGGTCTTTGAGCATGGTGGGGTGGTGGCAGGTCTTTGAGCAGGGTGAGAGGATGGCTCGTCTTTGAGAAGAGTGGGAGGATGGCTCGTCTTTGAGCAGGGTGGGAGGATGGCTCGTCTTTGAGCAGGGTGGGAGGATGGCTCGTCTGTGAGCAGGGTGGGAGGATGGCTCGTCTTTGAGCAGGGTGGGGTGATGGCTCGTCGCTGAGTATGGTGAGAGGATAGCTCGTCCTTGAGCAGGGTGGGAGGATGGCTCGTCTTTGAGAAGGGTGGGAGGATTGCTCGTCTTTGAGCAGGGTGGGAGGATGGCTCGTCTGTGAGCAGGGTGGGAGGATGGCTCGTCTTTGAGCAGGTTGGGAGGATGGCTCGTCTTTGAGCAGGGTGGGAGGATGGCTCCACTTCGAGCAGGGTGGGAGGATGGCTCCTCTTTGAGCAGGGTGGGAGGATGGCTCCTCGTTGGGCAGGGTGGGAGGATGGCTCGTCTTTAAGAAGGGTGGGATGACGGCTCGTCTTTGAGCAGGGTGGGGTGATGGCTCGTCTTTGAGCGGGGGATGATGGCTGGTCTTTGAGCAGGGTGGGGTGATGGCTCGTCTTTGAGCAGGGTGGGGTGATGGCTCGTCGTTGAGCATGGTGGGAAGATGGCTCGTCCTTGAGCAGGGTGGGAGGATGGCTCGTCCTTGAGCAGGGTGGGAGGATGGCTCGTCTTTGAGCAGGGTGGGGTGGTGGCAGGTCTTTGAGCAGGGCGGGTGATGGCTCGTCTTTGAGCAGGGTGGGAGGATGGCTCGTCTTCGAACAGGGTGGGAGGATGGCTCGTCTTTGAGAAGGGTGGAAGGATGGCTCATCTTTGAGCAGGGTGGGAAGATGGCTCATCTTTGAGCAGGGTGGGAAGATAGCTCGTCTTTGAGCAGGGTGGGATGGTGGCTTGTTTTTAAACAGGGTGGGATGATGGCTCGTCTTTGAGTAGGGTGATATGATATGGCATTTATAACGCGCCTATACACAAGTGTTTGAAGGCGGTACGAGGCAAGGGAGGGGGAACATAGGGAGGACAGACAACGATCCTACTAGGCCAGGTATCATTCAGATCGTGCAAGTGCATGGGAAGGGGGAAGGGACAGTGCAGTAAATGGGAATAGATAATAACAATAAGTAACAGTAACGGCCAGCAGGGGGCAAGTGCAAGGGTAAGTGCAGATATCAGGTGTCAAGTGTTGGTAGGGGAACTGAAGGGATACAGAGACAGTCTCCAAGTGCGGGGGTTGCCAGGCGGGCAGTGCAGGTGTGTGTGACTGGTGGGGGGACCTGGGCCCAAGATCAGAGGGTGTCCAGGTAACCAGTGCAGTTCTGGTTACAGCCAGTTTTTCAGCAGGGGAGAGGAGGAGAAAAAGCAGAAGCAAAGAGAAAGGTTGTGAGTTGCTTCCGGAACCGGAGATGGTTCTCCTCAAGTTTAAGGGAGGCAGGGAGGCTGTTCCATAGAGAGGCTCCAGCTGAAGAGAGCGATCTACCACCAACTCGGGTGGGAGGGTGGCTTGTCTTTGAGCAGGGTGGGTGATGGCTCGTCTTTGAGCAGGGTGCGGTGATGGCTTGTCTTTGAGCAGGGTGGGGCGATGGCTCGTCTTTGAGCACGGCGGGGCGATGGCTCATCTTTGAGCAGGGCAGGGTGATGGCTCGTCTTTCAGCATGGTGGGGTGATGGCTCGTCTTTGAGCAGGGTGGGGTGATGGCTCGTCTGTGAGCAAGGTTAGGGTGATGGCTCGTCTTTGAGCAAGGGTGGGGTGATGGCTCGTCTTTGAGCAAGGTTGGGGTGATGGCTCGTCTTTGAGCAGTGTGGGGTTATGGTTCGTCTTTGAACAGAGTGGGGTGATAGTTCGTCTTTCAGCATGGTGGGGTAATGGCTCGCCTTTCAGCAGGGTAGGGCGATGGCTCGTCTTTCAGAAGGGTGGGATGATGGCTCGTCTTTGAATAGAGTGGGATGATGGCTCGTCTTTGAGCAGGGTGGGATGATGGGTCGTCTTTGAGCACGGTGGGGTGATAGCTTGTCTTTGAGCAGGGTGGGGAGATGGCTTGTCTTTGAGCAGGATAGGGTGATGGCTCGTCGTTGAGCAGGGTGGGGTGATTGCTCGTCTTTCAGCCAGGTGGGGTGATGTCTCGTCTTTCAGCTGGGTAGGGTGATGGCTCGCCGTTGAGCAGGGTGGGGTGATGGCTCGTTGTTGAGCAGGGTGGGGTGATGGCTCCCAGGCCCCCAACAGAACCCCATGAAGGAACAAAAGAAGGATGTGCTGCCTTACTTTGCAACATATATTAGCACCGGGAATTCCAGTGCTTGCATTTATGGACCAGCGTAAAACCTCTGAGATCAACTATGCCAGGATGAGAAGCAAGTTTGTGTACTTAGGCTTCATTTCAGCACTTCTCTGCCCCTTGCTCCCTGCATGTGTGAAAAGCCGCAGAAGCATGCATGAGGGTGCCCCACGAATTTTGGTTGGTTGGTTGTAGCGCAGGAGATGGAAGAATGTGTGTGTGAGTAGCTGGGGTAGCGGGGAGGCTGCTAAACCCTGTGTGCATGGCTGTATCAGGCCCCTATGGCACGAGGAGAGAAGCATATTTTGGAGATCAAAAGCTCCAAGTGTCCATATGAGTGAGATTTGAAGGGTGTGAACCATAATAAACTCTACATAATAATAACTAGGATTCCCAGATGTCATACTCACCTTTGGAGATACATAATGGGTAAGCGGGCTGTCCCAACTGGTCACTGTCTGCCAGCCGAAGATGGCATGCCCAAGTGAAGCCAGGGTCTTTACAAAGGGGCTGTAAAGCCATTAACAGCTCGTTCAGTGATGGGCGGCTGGTCATTTTTTTTTTTAAATGGAGGCACGTAAAAATGTACTCACAAATATGCCTGAGTGACCGAGCATACTAAGGGAGCCCGAAACAACCAAGGGTGGTTTGGGGGGTGGGAGGCTTCCACAACGATATTTAAATTGGACAATATACATTAAACATTCTATGAAAAAATTGTTATAAAGCTAGGTAATTTGCCATTGGTTGTGTCGATTAACTCCAAGCCAAAAATACAACAGATGCAAGTCAAAAACAGTGCAGAGAAGCATTTACCAACACATTTTCAGGACGTCTTTACCCACAATATCTGCCAGTATAAAAACATGTTCATGCTGGCTGTGCCCATATAATTTCATGCTGGCTGCACAAATATATTCCAGTATTCCTATAGCAGAACATACTAATGTTTGCTTTGCACATAATCCCAATAATAATAATAATATAAGAAAATATGTCCATGCTGGCTCTGAAATATATGGCTGTATCCGCACGTAAGAACATACTCATATTGGCTTTGCCTTTACAATCTCATGACGCAATAGGAAAACATGCCGAACTGGCTGCACAATTTAGGCCAGTCTAGACACGTAATAACACTTATCATGTTTGCTTTAACCTTGATGCACAGTAGCAAATGCCATACCACAGTAAAAAATAGCTAGACTGATTACAACAAAATGCCAGTATAGTCATGTAATTAAGCAAAACATTGCAATGCGCGGGGCATAACCGGGTTAGTTAACGCTCCGAAATCGAGTTAGCCCCGGGGCATTACAGCCCGGAGCGGTTTATTGCTATTGGCATCCTAGCATGTTTTTTCCTAGGATGCTAATATTTTTTTAAGGAGAGAAACTGCAGGTTTGCCATCAACTTGAAAAAAAACTGCAAACCAAGATGACCGCTATGGGCAAGGGAGAAGGGAACTGCATAGTCTCTTGTCCCTACAAAGTAGTACAAAGATGTTCGGAGGTCAAAATCTGTAAACAATACCATTTCTGATGGACATAACTGGACACCTTTGTCAGTAACAAGCTGCCTATGTGCACCCCATGTATAAAACTTAGCAATATCATGTAATAACTATTCTGGGCGATGCAATCACAATAGCCTCAGCTACAATCTATTTTAACAATAATCGATGAGTACTACAAAATAAGTTTGCCTACTTCCCAATGTGCTAAATGGGCCCAACAAGTCAAGTTTTAAATTCGTCCAAACTTTCCCAACACTTTTGCAGGCACAAAAGGTTGACTTTTCCTTGTGACATGGTTTTTGGTAGGTCACCCTTTGAGTCTGGGAACCTCTGGGAGGCCCAATTGGTGTGAACCGTTTCATAATCCAACCACTGAAGGCGGTATTCAATGCATTCCCCACAGAGATGCCCTAGTTCTCCGTCAGGTAACCTCAGGACCCGAACCCCCTTTGGAAATCTACCATGATGACCTGGTGGAAAATTCTGTAATGGGAAACGAGGATAAGTGTTTATTTATCGTCCTAAATAGAAAGCCAACTGACAGAGGGAGAACATCGCACAAGAAGTCGCCCTAGAATCTCCACTACACATTGTGTTGCCTCCCATTGGCTCTCTTTCACTTCAATAGGCGCATACTTTAGCACATGACAGCTGTTCAGTGTCATCCTGAAATCCATCAGACATAGACCTCACATGCTAACGGCATTCGCTCATCAGCTTAGAGCACAGCAGAGGCTCACTATGGCAAACTGGAATGCTGCCTCCCAAAAGTCTGTCCATTGTGCTGGCCCACCTCAGAGGCACACATCCGCTGCCAGTCAAGTCACAGACTTTAGTAATCAACAAAGCAGGCATATCTGGCATCAGCAACATATGTTCCTCTGGTGAAACACCCCAATTGTCACCTGTGTTCAGATCTGCACACCACTAAGTGGAAGAGAAAGATGTAGTGGACAAAAAAGACAGCCCACACCAAACAGGAACAGAGACCCAAGGCAACTGATAATATCAGTCATTACAAACAGGCCTCAATAACTGAGGCTCGAGAATGTATGACATGGGTAGACCCTCTATGGTAACCAATGTGGCAAAGTCCCCTTCATGACCATGCCTTGCAGGTGAAGAGTGCGGTAGACAAGGTGCTTGCGTGCCACTGCGAGCTGTATGATGCGAGGGCCACGGCATAGCAGGGAGGATCTCCCTGCTAACCCCACCATGTCCAGCAAAGGAGGCAGGGATTCGCAACATGGTTTCCAACACAACCTTGAGGGAAGCCATCCCTGTAAGGAACCAACACAATATTAAACCCCCTAGCATTGAGGTTACATGTTTTTTTGTGGGATGCGCCCTGGAGAGGACCCAAACAGAGCGGCATGAAGCTTTATGGAAATGTTTCAAACCAGCACTAGCTGGTTTAAAAGACAAATAGCAAGTGAAATGATGATGACTGCTATACATGGGAGTCTTGGGACTTACTAATTATGTAGGCAACAGCAGAGGGATGTTGGGCTCTGATGCTTCTGGCTGCTAGGCTGAAGCAAGCAGGGTCTCTAATGACAGAGGGCCTGTGATCTCAAAGTGGAATATGTCTGTAATGCTTGTGTACGAGCTGAGGGGGTGCCAGCTGTATGTGGATGAGCCAGGGTTGTATATGTGTTTCTCCATTGCCTCCTTGTGGACTTACCTGGGAACGTACCTTTCGCATATCTGGCATACCAGCGAACAACAAAGCTTACCCTACATTGACTTGTGGATACTGTGTCCTCTGAAACTTACCAGAGCCTGGTTATTTCAAGGAGCAAGTGGAGGACCCACGGTCTCCGGAACTGGTAGGGAAAAATCCACTGCGCACGGCTAGTTTGGGTTTCTAAAATGGCGGGCAGTCATTAAAAGGGCTAACTCCACGTTTGACGAGAGGTGGACCAAGTAGAAGGGAACCTCTCCACACAGGCGCAGCTAGCAGAACCAAATAAGAGGAAACAGCACCTACAATTAGAGCAAGCCCATCCTCGGTACCACGGAAAAGTAACCTGCACCTGTACCCTGTACCCTGTACCTGGGAAGGCCTCCCAAGTCATGAGATTTAGGGACAATAAAAGGTAAGAAGCATGTGTGCAGAAGACTGGAGAAGGTGCTCTTTTGGTAACAGCTTCAGAGAACAGAGGAAAAAGCTGGAGCAGGACAGGCTGGAACGAGAAGGTCCCAGGGGGTTGGGCAGGGAGAGACCTTGGGTGCTGCGGAGAGAAACAATCTGGAGATCGAGAAAAAGAGAGAGAGAGAGAGAGAAAGAAAGAGAGGGAGGGAGAGAGAGAGAGAGTTGGGGAGAGGACCAATCAGGAGGATGGAGAGCAAGAGAACCAAGGGACTGGGGGAGGAAAAGGCCCAGGGTGTTGGCGAGAGAGGGAAACTTTGGACACTGGGAAGAGAGCCCCACGAGACTGGGAATGATGGAGGCACTGGATGAAGAGTTGTCTCAGAAGAAGGAGGTAAAATTAGTTAGGCAGGAGGTGGTCAGACGCATCAAGTAGGAGGTGGCCAGTGAGGAGGAGGAGAGGATGAGTGGACTCTAGTAAAAGGTGGTGAGAAAAGTCAAGGTGATAAGAAAAACTAAGGATGCAGAATCAATGGGAGCCATGAAAGAGGTGGAAAAGAATCAGGCATTTGGGGTGTCTAAGAAAGAGGTATTTGAAGAGGTTGTGGTAAGAACGGGAGGAAAAGAAGAGAGGCTGAAGTGAAGAGCAAGGAAAGGAGGAAGTGAAAAGAAGAGTAGTGGAGAGGGAGATTGAGGGAATCGTGTACCCCACACCTATAGGGTGTTTGAGTAATATGGGTGAGGAAAAAGTACGTAGCTGAAGGACAAGGAGGTATTCCAGGAGTCAGAACAGCTTAAGGAAGAGGGGGATACGCTGAGAAAGAGATCCCTAGGTACCCTTTGAAATACATTTCAGGCATATAAAATGTTTCCAAACAACATTTAATCTGAAGTCAATGGTTCCTCAAACATTTCCATATTTATAGCACAGATGTGCAAATACACCACTAGTGTTCTATGTTCCGGCCTTAATTTTTTCAATGCTTCATTTTAGTATCCATTTCAGGTACAACCATGTAGCCGAACCTATGTTCAGCCACAAGGTGCAATGCAGCTAGATCCACCACCGTCGTCCAAGTGCAAGTACTCAAGTGGCATCATTTGTGTTTACTTTGTCAATGCCAACAAAAGGAGGCTTTAAACCAAAAACCCCAAACATACTGAGAAAGTACTTGCAGCAGCAGGAATATGAAATTAGTGCCAAGACATGGGCCTCATTATAAGTTTGCCGGTCTGGAATTTAAGTGCCAGTAATAATGTTTACCGGCACTATTCTGGACTAGCAAACTACAGGTTTGCCGGTGAGGTTACCCGATTTACCTCCAGACAGGAGCTGGCGTTACTTCAGGCATCCCACCAGCAAAAAACAACTGGCATTACGGGCACCGGTAATACCAACAATCCCCCCATGGAGTCCTATGGACAACATTGAATGGGGATTTATCTACCCTTGCCGGCACCTGTAATCTACTGGTAATAATGGTAGATCAGGTGCCTGTAACGGTATTACTGTTTGCCAGTATCCTGGCGGTATTACCCCAGGATACTGGCAAACATATAATGAGGGTCAACTAATGTAATGCCAGATGGCATTCGTACTATTACGCACAATAGAGTGACACAGTGATTCATCCATAGCTATTTTCCGATGACACTAGATCACGCCCAACTTTTCCTCATTAAAACTGCCTGTTTTTTCTAAATATGCTCCGGTAGTATCAAGTTCAATGTGATTATTTAATCAAATCTTTAATGCAAAACATAGCAATTACCCGCAAAACATAGCAATTACCCTCTCTTTCTCCCGGTTCAAGAACAAAATGGCTGTGAAAACCCGAGCCTCACCTATCGTCATGGGGCTGCATCAGCTAACAAGAAACTGTGGAGGTAGCACTATCGTACCGCCATTGAGAAACATTGAGCTCAAAACTGGTGGCACCATACTGTATGCAGAGACCTGAACTGTAAAGTGTGTGAAGTTTGTTAAATCAGCCTGTTCAATCTGGCACATACTGTTTTGCTGTTGCTATAAATGCAGGTCCACAAGGACCACAAAGAAAACAAAGACAGGATAAGTTGCTGGTCACTGAGATGGGACAAACTGGAAGCAGACCAAGGTCAAAGTCCGAGTAAGCAAGCTCAAGGCAATTCCTAAAGAAAAGTAAAATTTGCTTAAAACTGAACTCTGTTAAGGAATAATGTTTCAAGATGATAATAGGGCTTCAACAAGTAGAGTTCTCCACAAGGTGACTCTTGTAAAATGTAGGTATTGGAAAATGTCCAACCTGAGGCTCCACTACAGATGGCCCTGGTGTGCGCCATGCGCAGTTCAAGTGCTGCAACCAGCGCATCGCGCAGCTGTGCACCCTATTTTTGAAAACCAAAGCCATTCACGAGTGCAGGTGTGCCACCCTCGCTGATAAATGTGGTGCAGGTGGTGCACCACATAACCTACTGCTTTGCTGGGCACCCAACATCCATTTAGAAGACGCCACAGGATTCCCACCAGCCTTGCAGTCTGAAAGTACATGTGCTTGAAATCTCCCTTCCCCAAAAGCATTGAGGGGTCTCTGAGGAGGACTAGGACTTCCCGGTGGAGCGCCTGCAAAGTGTAGCAGAACAGAAGAGTGATGACTGTAAGGTTTTGAATGAATTAGAATCTCTGCAGAGTGCCCAGAGTCTGACTGCCCAAACACATGCCACAGTAATTCGCAGCAAGTCCAAGGGCAATATAGATTTCCTCATTCGCACACCCCCATGCAATGAGAGAGCACCCCCTAAAGAATGAGCACCTGCAAAGTTAGCTGGCACAATGTAGGCATTGGAAAACAGGGCAATCTGTAGTAGAGCACACAGCACAATGTGCCATTTGCACAGGCTTGCAAACACTAGTTAACCCGGCCCCAAGAATCTTTTTTTCTTCTTCTCATCTTTGAAATTCCTTACATTTGGAGGTCCGACTCATGCTCTGCCTTGAACTTAAATCCATCCTATCTGACCACTCCCTCCACAAACAGCCTACCCACTCTGGTGGGAACTCTCTATACCTTGTCTTTCTCTCTAATTCACTCTCCTCCTCCTCAGACCTCTCCATTGACCCCTCTCCTTCTGATCACTTAATTGTTCACTTTAACATCTCGTCCCTCCACCTTCTAAACCATCATCTCCCCTCTTCAATGACTAAGAGGTAATTCAGACATACCGTGCTTTCTCTGACTTTTACAATGCACTTATGACTCCACTACTTATGACTGAATCATACTTATTCTATCTCCTATACCCGTCATTCTTCTCCTACACTTCCTCTTCATCATGGTGTCCCTCAGGGCTCAGTTTTGGGACTCCCTCCACTATTCACTTTATACTATTCCTCTTTCTTCTATAATCACCTAGTTTGGTCTGTCCCATCACTTCTAAGCTGATGATTCACAACTGTTTCTATCCCGGCATTTGCTCCTGCTATTCATAATATTATTGCTTCCTGTATCCTCACCAACGAGTCTTAGTTGTCCACTCACTTCCTTCATCTTACTCCTTCCAAGACAGAAGTTCTTTTCTTTCCCGCTGTTACTATCCCGCCTCCATCTCCTCTTGTCTTTATTTCTCCGCCCCCTAATTCTTTACCCATTTCTTCTTATGGCAGGAATTTAGGCATATATATATATATATATATATATATATATATATATATATATATATATATATATATATATAAACTCTACTTTTTCCTCACAGATCTCTCCACTCTCCTGCTCCTGTCAATTCCACCTCTTTTCTATTCGAAAAGCTAGACTGTTTCTTTCATTTCACGCGACTGAGCTTCTTGTATCTTCTCTCGTCTCTTCTATTGCTCTTCTATTCCTCCAGACTTTTTCTTGGCCTTCCTGCTACACATCGTGTTCCTGTCCACTCTGTCTACAACTCCTCCATCTACTTTCTTTTTTCTTTGCCCTCTCATCATTCTATTTCTGCAGCACTGACTTCTCTTTGCAGGCTCCCTTTTTACTCCTGTTTGCTCTTCAATTTTCTTTACCTTGTCTTCAAATCTTTTCATGATCTGGCTGCTCAGTATCTCTTTTCACTTATATCATTCTATTCTCCTACATATTCTTTGCATTTTGAATTCTTGGTTATTTTTACTATTCCTCGTCCTCCCTGTGCCTCGTCCCGTTTCTGGTCTTTCTCTCTGCTAGCCCCTCTTCATTGGAACACACTTCCTCTTTCTGTTCATTCTCTCTCATCCTTTCCCATGTTCCATTCACGTCTCAAGGACTATCTTCTTTATTCATAAAATGGTGTACAGCATTTTATACACTTTAAACTTTTTGTATCGTTTATTATTGTGTAAAGCTCTCTAGAAATACAAGTAAATACAAATACAAAAATACCAAATTTGACCAACAGTATCCTGCATGCACATTCACACCTTCCTGTCCTCAGCCTTGAATCACCTCTGAAATTCAGACAATCAAAATTAACATGTGTTGGGACCTACAATGTTGGCCCAAATTATAGACACCTTTCCTACAAAAATGTCCTTGGTAGCCTAACCTCTGTACTGGACTCAGCCAAATGCTCCAAATTCGCATACCTAGTCTCCCCCCTCTGCAATCACCCCTGCAGACTTATCTAACCTCCAAAGTTTGTTCACACCTCCCAAGACAATATCCATTACCTCCTCCCTTTCTGCTAATGACTTTAGTCACTACTTTTCCTCTACAATCTCAAAAATGCTTGACACTCTCACAGCCCTTCTCTCTCTCTACTTCTCCAACCCTCCTATCCACCACCTCTCCCCATACCTGTTCTACACCTGACTACTTCCCTCCTAACTCTCCTATTGAATTAGTACCTATCCTTTGTAGTACCAACCCATCTTGCGCTCCTATCAACGCTTTTGCTCCCTAAATAGTCAAAGACTTAGGGTCTCATCACGAGTTGGGCGGTAATGCCGGTGGTATTACCGCTGGCAGTATTAGCCCTACCGCCAACCCCCCCGGCGCTATTAGCGCCGGATCATGGGTTTGGCGGAGCGGTTAGTGCCCATTCCCCATTGCGCCCATTCCGGAATTCCTCATTCCCCATTGGGCCCAATGGGGAAATTTCGCGCTATTACCGCCGGCGGGTTTCCCGCCGGCGGTAATATTGCTGAAAATCAGCAAATTTGCTGTGGATTTCCCCCCAGCTCACAGCTGGGAGGAAATCCGCCATGGCCATGATTTGGCGGACCTTTAAATGCGGCAGTAATAGCGCTACCGCCGCATTTAAGGGTTACCGCCAGACTCGTGATGAGGCCCTTAGTCTTAATCACATGCCCTTATCTGTCTGAGATCATTAACCTCTCTCTCTGTTAGACTTTTCCCTGCCTCCTACACATTTGCAACTGTCTTGCGGCTATTGAAGAAACCCTCTGCTGAGCCGAACGTCCCAGCAAACTATGCCCAGTTTTTCTCCTTCCCCAGTATTCAAAACTCCTTGAGTGGATGGTCTTCAACTGGATCACTAAATCCCCTGAGAATATTGGCCTTGTAGATCCACTTCAATCTGGTTTCCATAGTTAACACTCCACTGAGACTGCCATCATGCATGTCTCTAACTTCCTTTCTAATGCTCACCAATCCAAACTCTCTTCTATACTCATCCTTTTGGACCTTTCTGCCACTTTTGACACTACTGACCAATGTTCCCTCTAAGTTGTGCGCAGGAGCGCTTGCCCAGCTTCCTTCTGGGTGCCGCTCAGAAGATTTTTAGCAGCGCACACAGACAATTCTCACCTATACAAAAAGATTTGATAAGGCACAAGCCACAGCAATTACCTGACATTTTCTTTCTCTTAAAATAACAAACTAGTCTAGATATTCTGCTAATTTGCATGACACTACTATGCACCTAAAATCCCTAACAGCAAAATACAACAGAAGAGGTGTAAAACTAATAAGAAAAACTGGCCCCATGAACAGAAGAATCTAACCAAGATATGACTGCACACATTAACCAAAAATGTTCCCTCCCCACCCATGACTCCTAAACCTGACTACCACACGTTTACCTTATGACTAACTTCTGCCCCAGAGTACATTAAGATACTACCGGACAACCTTGACTCTAACATGAATAACGTTCATGCGCCAGAATTTCTGTTACTCGTGCCTTACCAAAAGCGTCGCCCCCACCATATAATCGAATTACCAGTTCAAATATCGGATACTGACTGTAAGTAAACAATCTACTTGGATGTGCAACCAAATCTCATACTTCCTCTTCTTTGCACATATGTCACGCAAGTGCTTTGAAGCAGCCCCCTTGTAAATTAACTCATTATAAAACTCAAAAATTATTTTGCCTTCTAAAGATTTTGAAAAGACAAATGTGATGCTCAGCGTCCCCTACTTTAGCATTATTAACATTACCCTACAATTAGAGAGCAACATTGCAATATCATTTACGTAGCCTACAAGAGATAATGGGTGTGGACTATGCCTGGGATTAATCGTCTATAGTATCATGGCACCGGATATTTATTTAGACAGGAGAATGCTTTTCACACAATCTGCATCATTTCCAAGTGTTCAGAGTTCTTTGGGGATAGACCTTCACACATTATATGGTAACTCTCTTCTATACAAAAACTGTTTCACTGAGCACTTGTGTAATCCTACACAATGATATAAGGGTGGGGTATGTTGCAAACAATCTTGTATGCACTGTAAAAGAATTGTGTACATGCAAAGTCATGCCATTCTTAACATGCACATCATATGTTAGGCATTTAAATATGCCTTGCTTGAAAAGTATGGTGGGTCTGCAAATATCCCAGCAAGTGTTTACTGCTACAATCCCTCTCGTTTTACAGTGCTCTATCAACTATTGTTGGATGCAAGCATAGGGGCCGGGGAAGGGTATGGGTGGAAGCATCACTTCTTGTGGGTGATGAGCAAAGCAGCACATTTCAAAGACTAAGTCAGACGTTTCTGCAGTACACTGAAGGAAATGTGTTGCTTGTTTGCTAAAGGATAGGAAATTCTAGTACCCATCCGTAGTTACAGAAGAAAGCACTCAATCAGTTGCATCTCTGATGAATTGATGCAATTAACTTAAATGGCATTTTTGTGTGATTTTCTTCAACAGGGATCCATAATAAACCACACTAAGGCTCTTGTTTAATGTTATCTAGGCTGTGGTGCGGAAGGTTGGGCAAAACTATACACTTTATTATGTGCCCTTTCATTTCACTCCCTATGTCAGCGGTACAAGCAGGGCTCTAATCAGATTTTGCTCCCTACTTGGAGTCAAATGATTTTTCAGGGAGTAAAATAATTTGCTTTGCCAATATGGATACTTTCTGCTTGTTAAAAGATGTTCTTTCCCCATAAAATTCCTCTTGAGATCAGTAATTCATATAATTGGAGTTCCTTCCTTCCTGTGCCACTGCTCTACTGGTCACTAATTCGAAAAAATATCAGTGTTCATTGTTTCTCGTTTTTGTTAGGCACATTTTCCTTTTTTAGGAACTAAAAATGCATGGTGCATACGTCTCTTAACTCTAAGGCTGGTGTTATCACTACCCACTGGAGAACGTAATGTGGATAGTAAGCAGAGGCACAGGAATTTTGGATCACCATGGTCTAGTGTAGTTATTCTAAAGCAATTATCACCCTTACACAAATTATTAGAAGCATGTTCTCCTGGCCCTTGAATGACTTCATTAAAGTGGCACTTGAAGTCCTTTCAGCATGTTTTTGATGTATTGCTTTTAATTGCCATTAATCCATCGGCAAATGTATTATGAGTTTCTTGACAGCCACATCAGTTATGACAAGAGATATTTGTGTTTTGTAATATAAATTAGTGATTTTCCAGTGGCATAAAACATACAGGGCCTCATTGCGACTTGGAGCGGTATCCCGGTGTAAATCCACCAGAATACCACCCAAACAAATTACTGTTACCGGCACTTGGTCTGGAGGAATTTCCGCTGGATTACAACTGGTGGTTTGTTTGTTTGTTTACTTATTTATAGGGTGCACCAAACCCTTAGGTAGCTGGGCGCACAACATCATAAGAATACTTACAGCTCAGTTACAGATACAGATATATATACAGATGCAGTTACAGTTACATTTACAGATATAGTCAGGAACGGCTACGGTAGGGCCAAAGACAAAGAGCGTGCAGTTGCATTCATTGGACCTAGTGGTCATTGTTCTGTAGGCAGGTACGGGGGTTGCGCCTGAAACTGAAGTTAAGACTGATCACTTCTGAGCTCAACAGGTAGTGCATTCCATTGTTGGGCTGCTTTTACTGGGAAACTGTTACCTCCTGTTTTTTTTTGGTCTAAATCTAGGTATTTGGACACAGTAGGCGTTATGTGTAGTAGAGGGTCTCTCAGAGATTTGTCTCGTTATTCTTTCCTTCAGATAAGGCAGGGCTGTGTTGTTGAGGCATTTGTGCGTTAATGACAGTTTTAAGGAGTATCCTATCACTAATTTTCAGCCAATGGTGGTTTCTTCTGGCGTTGGAGATATGCTATCTAGTGGGGAAGTTTAGGGCCATTCTGAGTGCATTATTTTGCAATGTCTGTAGTTTGCTAATGATACTTTTGTTGGCTCCTAGGTACTGTGCATTGCAGCAGTCCAATTTTGATAGGATGCGGGCATTAGCTGGGTTTATACAACTAGTTAGTGAGAGGAAAGGTCTGCATGCTCTAATAAGTTTGCCACTGTAAGCGGTAGATGAGGCCATGGAGTCCCCATTCATTCCCAGGCGGTGCAATTACTCATTCATATTGAGTCCAGTGGACTCAATGTTGCTTTTTTCACAGAATTACCACAGTGGAAATTCCGACGATTTCGGCGTTGAGTTGGAGGATTTACCTTCAGGATTTTCCTGTAGGCAAATCCTCCACTCAAGGCCCAAAATAGTACTTTGGCATAGTGGTAAAGTTGGTGGTAGTGGAGTTACTGCCAACTTTACCACTTACCGCCAAACTCGTAATGAGGCTGAAATCTTTCTCTGCACAGAAGTACGTTTGCCTGGTATTGTGGCAGATATTGAAGGCTTGGACTGGTTGATGAGTGTTTTGTATAATCACATATGACCTATTTCTTTTAACCTATGTGTTTGGAAAAAGTGTTGTAAGATTTTTAAACAATTGCAGTGGCTGGGAAGAGGAAATTCCTTTCCAAACTCTGTTCTGCAACGGTAGCTCACAAAGTGGCTTTCCTCATTAGTCAGTTGCGCACATGGAAAATAATGTGCGCACAACAGCCAACCGGTCCGCACATAGAGAAAAATAATTAGAGGGAACATTGCTACTGACTGCATCTCTCTCCTCCTCCTCACTCTCCAGGACCTTGGGTTTCACAAAACAGCTCTTGCCGGGGTCGCCTCTGACCTGGAAGGTTGATCCTTTAAAATCTCTTGGAAATTGTAAACCATAGACCCTGCTTCTCTCCCTGTTGCCGTCCCCAAGGATCAGTCCATGGACCTCCACTCTTCATCCTCTATACCTTTGTTCTAGGAAGACTTCTCTCATCCTTTGGCTTTCACTATCGACTTTTTGCTGGTGACATTCAAATATTGTTCTCCTTTCCCTACTTCACCCCAGCCATGTTGGAACATATTACGAACTGGCTTACTGCAATTCGTACTGGATGGCTCTCTGCTGCCTCATGCTGAACTCTTCAGAAAAAGAAGTCATATTTCTCCCTGCATCCAATGCTTCCCTTCCCTCCCCTCTAATAGCTCCTTCCCGTCTGACCTTCCTGCTCCCTTAACCAAGGCTCACAATCTTGGGGTGTTATTTGATAGCAACCTACGACTGCAACAATTCATCACTACCACTGCCTCTGCTGCTCGTATTAAACTCAACATTGTGAAAATATCTCTTTTTCTTACTAATCACTCTACAAGAACTCGAATTTCCAATCTGTTTAGCAAACTGGACAACAGCTCAAGCCCACTCCTCTGATTTCTGTCCACTCCTCCTCCCTCTAGACAAAGTCCTCAACTTTGCTACCCGCACTCTCGAAAACCTACCCAGTTGCTGCCCCACGTTTACCTACTGATAACATACTGGTTGGCTCTCCACGTACAACCACTCTCTTTTCAAGTTCCTTCTCCTAAGCTGTCAATTGTCTTGTTGCTCAATATCTGTCTGATTCTATATTAGTTTACTCACTGTCTCATTCCATCCGATCCCCCTCTGCACTTGGTGTCACCATCCCATACCCTCCTTGTACCTCCTCTCGCTTAGACTCTTTCTTCCTATTGGCCCACTCCTCTGGAACCTACTGCCCGTAACAATTAAAGCCAACTCAATTGTGGATCTCTTCAAACTCCACTTAAACTTCACTTACTTGCTAAAGATGGAGCTCCCCCAGCCCTCACCCCCATCCTCCATACCTGACCCCACCAGTGCCTCCAGTGACGCATAGTAATGTCATTTTGTATACTTCATTAGTACTCCTCTTTAGTTTGAAGCAATTGCCCTGTTAGGTTAATTATACCTCTGTAAGTCACCTGTTTTCTTATATACATGTTGTTTCTGTTTGTTTTGTTTTAACCCTGGTGTATGTCCCACTTTTTTATACCCTCATAAACTGGCTCACGACTTGTTCTAATTTTTTTACTGTTGTACAGGGACTCTTTGTGGGAATGTCTCTGCCATCTGTAAATGTGTTATTGTAAGTAATTTCCGAATAAAATTGACATCCCTTTTCTTCAAATGAATACAAATACAAATAGTAAAGCCTATGAAACGCACTTCTTCAGGTCTGCCTTGCCTGCCTGAGCATCTTCAGTACTTGCAGGCCTTGCCACTTAATTTATGTGCTGCCTCTTTCAGATTAATGTTCTACATGGCATTGTTGCACAGCCCCCTTTTTAATTTGAATCCGTCAATTGCATTTGTTGCTCATGTTTGTCTTATTTGGTGGTTTTTGTACTGCTCTTTTGTAAGAGAACACTCCCCTGTGGAGTGAGTGTGCAAGTGAGAAACACAATTAACAAAATAAAACGGGTCTTAAAGTAATCTCTAACCGACCACAAGGAATTCTCACATGAATTCTTAATGTAAGGAAATCCCAATTGGGACTTTGTAAGTAATAGTTCAGAAACGGAAGCTAAAGTGAGTCAGTATGTACCAGGCCAAGGCCAGCCCAAAAGCCAGCTGAGCAGCATCTCTAGTGCGTAAAGAAGCAGGTTCTCCCACTAGAGCTTGACTACTGACAGAGCTATCCTATGGAGCCACCGTTCCCCAGCCGCCTTCTCTGATACAAGATCATCTGAATAGATTTGTATCTGCCCCTGACAATTTTAGCTACGATTTTCTCAAACCCTCCCAAGAAAACAAAATAAAACTGGGTTTAGTCAAGGAACCGAGACAAGACATCCCAGGGTTGGAGTGCTGATTTCTCTTGCAAGCATAGGAGAGAAAAACCGAATCCACTTCCTGTTCCTATCACCCCTGCAAAGATGCCAGGCACTTCTTTGATATGGACTATGGTCAACAGATAGACAAAGTGCCAGCTGGGTTATGGTTCATAACCCCACCTCTCTAATTCAAAAACGTACAAGTCCTACTCCAGACAACCTTGTAACTCTGCCGTTACCCCACATTACACCTCCAGCACCAGCATTCTCGATGCAAATCCAGCAAACCCACTCAAAATGCGTGTAGCTGGCACGAAATAATCAATAGTCTCAGTATACTTCCCAAATGTGTTGCCTCAGAGCACTTTGCCACCCAGGCTGTACCATAGACTAGATGCAGGCTTGCAAGGCAAGAGTGCTGGGATTGAGTGCGTCTTTGCTGTAGCATGTTGAGTGGTGTGTGATGGTCAGAAATGTGTGACGGGCGTGTTGGTCAACTCTACATCACTCTGGCTAGTGTTTGCAAGTGCACTCGAAGTGGAGGTTTTACCCCAAAGATAGAACTCTTGCAGCCATAGTACTTTACATGACTGGCTGCAAGCTTGCTAGGAAAGAAAATGTTTTGTATCTGATGATCTGAAAATATAATTTCACCTGTGTTGCTACTTACTGCATCACTGAGGCCACAGTTTGCATATGTCCCGGATGTTGACTGTGCATCACAGAGATTGACAGGTGTAACTAATCTTCAGCTGTGTTCCCCTGGATATTTTCATGTTTCCCATGGTTTAGATAGTTCAAAAAGTTTCCTAAACTCCATTTTTGAATTGAGAAATGATTGTGAACGACATGAATTAGAAGAACGTACATTCACCAAGGAAACATCTATAATTGCTGCCGCAGGCATATTAGACGCACCGCTAACGGAGGAGGAGGTGGCATAAGCACGTATGTCCTTTACAGTCAGTACCTGCTGGATTTAGTGTTATTTTATATATAATGGATGCAAAGACATCCTGAAGAAGCCCTGGTAAACCTTTTAAATAACTGCGCAACGACGGGGATAGTTACAATGACCGCATTAGTGGTTTCCCTAATGTATAAAATGGTCAGGGGTCCGGAGAAATGTAGCTTCTACTGTCTTATGGCCCTGCTGGTCCGAGATGTTCAAGCTCTTTAAGAAATCTTGGCTATGCGGTAGAGTTAATCCTCCTACAATTGGTAGACGTGGATCAGACTGGGGTTGTTTAGGAGTTCAATAACATTAGATGTGTATATATTTGTATTTAATTATTGAGGCTATATGTGCTTCCACCAGAAACATGTACAAAGGCAAATAACAGTAGCAGGGCCAATCGGTTATAAGTGATCTTACCGAACACAATTACAGAGTGGTAAATTTAATTGCGGACAAAATACCGAAAAACACTGAATTTTCTTTTTTTTTTTATTTGGGGAGGTCCCCTCCCCAAGCCCCCTGTTTTTGTATCCTTAGAACACCACCCCAACCCCATCCCGACCCATTTTACCCCTGTACCCCACTACCCTTTATTTAATTAATGTTTGCCGTGTTTTTCAGTATTATGGTCCACTCTGAAATGTACCACTCTGTAATGTTTTAGATATATTGACTGGATACCGGCCAATCATGAGTCAGGTGACATACAATGAAGAGAGCGAACAATGGTCACAGGCCAGTCGATGATTGAGGCATAATGGTACCACTAAAAGTGACAGGTGGGTACTAGATCTGGTAGACATGGCAAGATAAAAAATAATTGTCCCTATTGGAAATTGTTGCTGAATCGCCTTTAGACCAAACTGACTGTAAATATATTAAATATGTATTCGATTTGTTCAAAACTAGCTAAACTTGGATCCCAGTTGTCAAGGTGGGTCTCCAACCAACTCTACATCCCCCAAAGCTAAATGTAAGCAAACATTGGTATTTGCTGAAAACCTCGTTCAGGGCATAGGATAGGGATCAGAAAGTGCTCCCCCTCTTGTGTTTGTGCTGGATTTCGAACCTTGTGCCCAAAACATTTGCCACAACTACAGGACAACAGAACATTGGGTGGGGACGCAAGGACATAAAGTGAAACACTGAGAAATATATCATTTTAACAGTGAATGATTCCTGCAATGCCGCACCTGCCCGGATGGAGGTACTCAAGCTCTTTAGTAAGGTGCCAGGTTTCAAGGTAAATTATTCCAATACAGTACGGCTAAACATCACAGAAAGAGATATCACGTATGTGCAATGTATCTCACCATTTAACTGATTGCAAAGAACACATTAAAACAAAGCTGGGTATCAATATAACAAAGTGTCCTAATAATCTTTACAAACAAAATGCCCCGCAACTCCTCCAACATTTACATAGACTCGGGCAAGTGGACAAATCCGGGTATCTAATTGCAGAGAAGGATTACACCCTTCAACATGAAAGCCCTGTTGTGCATGCTTTATTAATTCCAGGTGCTACCTATGACACCTTTTGACACAGAGCATCAGGTTCAGAATACCTTTCTATGTGTAGGGATATGTTATGTTATTGGAATTCATACTGTTCACTGCTGCCATTTGTCTGGTCTCCAGGTGCTCTGGAGGACCTGAAAGTGAAGGAAGTGGGTTAGGCTGGTGAGGAGCGAGGGGACATGCAAGATATCTCTTCTGCTGTGCTGATGCTGCAGACCGGAAGTACCCTGAGTTCTGCGTGCATGTCTGTTTCTAAGTACTATGCAGCGAGAGAACATAGACTTTTGTGCCAGAGTGGAGCTGTGCATGCTCATGGTACTAGGATGCATTGACAAAGGCTGTGACATGTAAGTTGATTGTAGAGGTGCAGCATTCTGTTGGTTGATGTCTGGTGGGGGGTAGTTCTAATGGCTCGAAGTGACTGCGAATCACATGTGACACCTTACAAATCTACCTTTAACAAATAAATATTGTTCAGTTGCCATGTGTGGAGCCGCTTAGTTGGTTTGCATATAATGTGTTTGAGTGTAGAGTTTGAGAATATTAGTACAGGGAGTTTAGTGGAGGGCTTGGTGGCCAAGTCAGAACCCGGTAGGGGAGCTCCATGGACAATGTCTCAGTTGTGATGGTCTTCGGGTAAGATACTTCTGAGGATATGTCCTGAGGCAACCTTGAGTGGGCGCAATTCCTAGCAGTGCAGTGGGCAGTGGCAGCTGCTGGATGAGAGTGGTAAATACAGTGAGGAGTGTAAGCCATAGGGCGCATGCAGCAGTGAGTAGTAAGGAGACAGTAGATGAGCATAGTTCCCAAGTGGAGTTCAGGGTGGGTATTTGAGAGGGGTCAGAGTCCTGGAGGGGTCCTTAGGAACAACTCAGCATGCTATGAGGTCAAGGTGCGATATCTGGGAGACAGTCATGTGAATTACATTGGGCACGTGGGCACGAGGTGGCCAAATCACAGAGGTACAGCAGGGAGCCAAACCTCAGAGCAGGGAATTGCATTTTGACACACAGGAACAACTTTACAGTTGGATAAATGGGAGCAAGTCCCAGCAGGCAGAAACACAGTGGAGTACTTGGGAGCAATACAACCTAAGGTAGAAAGTGGAACGTTCAGCATGTTAGTGAGGGGCACAAAGAATCAAGCTCCATATAGCAAGGCATAACATGGCCCAGCAAGGCAAGATAGGGGTATCAGAAGTTGTTGTGTTACTTTGACCGTAAAGGAGGCAATCGTGGTGGTTCTTTGGGTTGTCCTCTAGGCTCCTGACCACCCCCGTCTCCAGGGTCCCTGGTCCTACTCTCTGCCAATCCAGTCTCCCTTTACTCCTCATGGCCCGATGTCTACTTGTGCTCAAGGGATCTTTACTTAGTTGGTTTCTGTCCCCCTTGCTACATGATAACGCCGGGCGTACCTCCTCCATGATTTGCCACACCTTTTTTATACCCCCACCTTTCTCAGTCGTCCGTAAGAGTGGGATACCCATGTCTGTTCTTTTCTTCTTCCCATCTCTGATCTTCACTCAGTTTCTCCCCTCAGCTCCGTCCATCTCTTCTTCCTAAGCGCCTCCTGTTACCACCTCCTCAGCTCCCCCTTTCATCACTTCCTGGAGGTGAGGTGATGTTGACTCCTACTGACATCACCTCCTCCTCAAATCCTCCGAACACCAATTACTCAGCTCCTCACAATGGTAACCCCGCCTCAGCTCCTTTTGACACCACCACCTTCACCTCAGCTCCCCCAGACACACCCTCCTCCTCAGCTCTTTCTGACACCATTTTCTTCTCAGTAACTCCTGACACCACCAGCCTCCTCTATGCTTACAGCATCTCTTATTCCTTACTGCCTCCGAAATTACTGTTTCTCCACCTCCAAACACCCGCAATAATCTTTACATTTGCCTGGATTGTATAGCCTTTTTATCACTCCCCTCAGGTTGGGACTTTTGTGAGTGTCAACACTTGTGTGTGATTGTTCGGCTGGTCTTGTATTAGTAAACAAATTCAGGTGTTTCTCTTTGTCCAGTGCAAGTCCACCACACTACGAGGACCATGTTTAGGAAGGGCGTGTCCACCCTCTTGGACCTTGCACTTGGTTTGCACAAATGTGCCGGATAGCAGGCCCTGCACTGTGCAAATGACGTCACAACGGTATGCGGTGAATCTCTCCCAGCAACAGCATGGAGCGCTGCAGATATTTATTCCGACACAAGTACTTGGGGGGCCCTTTGGTGAACAGTGCATTTATTAAAGGACCACAGATCCCCTGGCTAGCGCATTCCTGGGCATATTATTCTTTTGTGTATCTTCTTAAAGTGGTAGTAGTCGTGTCAAGGCACATTTGGCATGCCCATGCTACCCGTTTGCGGAATCAGCTGGGGAATCCTCCCTACACTGTTCCCTGCGGGAGGGGGTATCCATTCCCTTTTACTACCCGACCATCCACGTTGAGGGTTAGGTAGGGTATTTTGTCACACACTTTGCCAGATCGCTGTTGGAGTATTCACCAGAGGACCCCAACTGCGACAGGGATTTTTAGTCTCCAGCTCAGCTAATAGCTATTCTGAGACTTATCACTGCCCAAAGTGTTCATGGGGTAGGTATTTTTGAACATCATTGGTTAAGCAGTTTATTAATGCACGGAAATATAGCTTCAACGAGAGCACATCTGTGGAACCTCAGCGACCCCATCTGTGGCTCTGCTTTCATTCCATTCCTAACCTGCCACCCCTGCCTATGACTCAATGGGGGTCTCTACAATGTCCTCAGTGCTATAGAAATGATGGAAAAAGTGCTGGTAAATCCGTTACCGCCACTTTTACCACACTGGGAAATTAAAAGTTTTCCGGTGGGGGTCACTGATTTACCTCCAAGAGCTGGAAGTAAATCAGGCCTGCACCAGCAAAAAATGCAGGAATTAACGGCACCGGTAATTCCTGCAATCCCCTCTATGGGGTCCTATGGGAGTCCATGGAATGTGGATTTACGGCCCTTTCCTCCACCTGTAATATCCCAGTAATAACGGGATATCCGGCAGCGGAAACGGTAGGTAGTTTCAGTGGGATACCGGTAAACCTATAATGACCCCCCAATGTATCGCCTCTAACTGTATTCTTAATATCTTAATATTCAATCCATCTAATTGCATCCAAATGATTGTATACCATTACTGCTGTACAGAGTTGCGCGGCTTCAAGGTACTCTTGTAAAACCCACTACAAGCATACACTTGCATTTGAAACATGCTTTTCAAACGGTTAAAGCAAGTCAATTCTGATGCCATTTGTATTACTATTTTGATCCAAAATATTTTTATGTGAATGCAATGCTCCATTTTTAAATAAACGACTAATAACTTGTTTAGTTATTAAGATTGCATTCAGGTGCTATGTTGCGGTTTGAGTATGCTAATGGCCTTCTACATAGCACAGCCTGTGCGTTCAGCCGTGCTACCAAAAGGTGAATCCAGTGTTCTTATAAAGCCCCTGTTTAACTGCGGATGAATGGATGAGTCGGCTGCCACCCCTTTAACCTCTCTAAATCTCCCTGGTGCTTACAGACTAACTTTTCAGGACCATGAAGCCAGCAGAAATACTGTGCAGTGTGTAGGAGCTGTGGTGTAACAGGGGTGCAGGTGAATGAAAGGAAAGGGAGACGATGCAATGTGTTAAGTACACCTATTGAAGATATGTAGACACCAGAAAATGGGAAAAATGTTTCAGGTATAAAACATGTATTTTAAAACATGTTGGTTTTAAATAAAGGGCATGTATTTCGAAACAAGGCGGTGTGGGGTCTGTTATTGTTGCAATTCTGTGTGCATTCTTATATAAAACGTATAACCTGTCTAACTGTTAGTCCTCTAGTCAGCTCACCATATCTTCGCTTCCTGTCCTGTCTTCCGTCCCCCGCGCGCTCCTGCTTTCCCTGTGCTGCCTCTCTGCTCTCCTATCCACCTGCATGTTATTTCCCTGCCTGTCCCTTGCACCGTTACCTTGGCTCTTTGCTTGCTCATCTCGTGCCTTCCCGCGACCCTCCCCAAGGCCTGAGCGTATGCAGAGCTAACAGCGTGTAGCAGGGTAACAGATGGCGGGAATGGCGAGAGGAAGGAAGCAGGCATCACGGGGAAGCTGGGGGAAGGGAGGAGAAGAATTCGAAGGGTTGGAAACAGAGAAGCAGGAGAGATGGAAAGAGGAAGATGAGGGATAAAAAAGAGGCGCTAGCGGCAGAGAGTAAAAGAACTATGGAAAGGGGAAACGCACCAGGGCAGGTACTAGTAGAAGGGGACAAGCAAACGAGGTGCTGGGGCAAAGAGGGGAGGCACACGGAAGACATAGAGGGGTGAGGGAAAGAGAGCAGAGGTCAGATGAGCTGTGTTCGTGGGAACGAGAGAGACGTGAGGGTGTGGGCCCGAGGGCCTGCGGAGTTAGGGTGGAATGCAAAGTCCGGGGTTGGTACTAGGTGCCGGTGGTAGGGAGTATGGCCGGTACAGCGCTGACAGTGCCTGCGGCGAGGGTATCGAAGAGAGGGGCAGCGGAAGGTGCCTCGCATTGTTCAGAGAATAAAGGAGCTTGGGGTCTGGAGGAAGGGAACAGTAAAAGGGGGTAAAGGGAGAGACGCAGGGCAAGTGAGGAGAGGTGCTGATTGCCTGAGATGGGACAGGGAGGAGAGGAGTTTGCTGGGATGCAGGGCAGGAGGCAGGACAGGCACATACTCGGATGCCCACACGGACAGCCTGCACATGAGCAGAAGGCTGAATGGGTAGTCAAATGCACTGATGCGTACTTGCTTCTCATTCCCCACCTCCCCCATGCCTCCCTGCCCGGTGCAGGGTCGCAGACCGGCCCCGGGCCCACAGGGGATAGGCTGGTTATGAGAAGTGCGTACAGCTGGCGCTGCATTTAGCACCGAGACCCCCACTGACAGGAGCTGGTGTTTCACTGTAATATACATGCAAAGAGCTACTTAGGGGGGCTGCGGTGGGGGAAGGGGGCTAGGAGAGGGGGAAATTAATAAATGCACAGTACACGTTATGCTGAAAGATTTCATAGATAAGTGCCAGCTGGGTCTCTGCCGAAAATGAAATATGCATCATGGCCTAGAAAGCAGGAAAGGAAAACATTTGAGAGAATTAAACATTTGTACATGTCATTCAAGGCGCTCCTGGCAATCACATCCACTTGGAGGGAGAGGTGGCGGTGGGGATGGTCAGAGCGAGGCATATGGACGCCCAATCAGGCAAGGTGGAATGGAGTGTCAAACTAGGCCATCATCTATCATCAGCGTGAGTTTCAAATATATGTTGATAACACACAGTTTACATTTGATTAGAAGATAGCACAAAACAACCTAACACAATAAATACCTGCTTAATATTGTAATGGTGTATTGATAAACCCCCTCAACACGGGGAGTTCCTTACCTCCCCACTCAAGAGGTTATGCAACAAACTATTTAACAGATTCTTTTTTTTAAGCCCTAACACAGACACATATCATACCCCTTGGATCCCTCTCCCCTCAGCTAACAATGAGCCAAGAACCAGGCCTGTGTACAGACAGTAGTAGAAATTAGCACGTAAAAAGGTCAAAACACCACTTTATCCGTGCCACAACACAATAAACATCTCTCAGCATAAATAAATCACAAAAGTGAGTTAAAAAGAA
Source organism: Ambystoma mexicanum (assembly GCF_040938575.1). Lineage (NCBI taxonomy): Eukaryota > Metazoa > Chordata > Amphibia > Caudata > Ambystomatidae > Ambystoma > Ambystoma mexicanum. The sequence goes on from NC_090922.1 coordinate 97,152,059, forward strand.
CACAATCACAATTCTTACTTCCTGCGAATTTCAATTCACAAAATAATTACACTGATCAATAACAAAGGCACTTATGTAATGTTGTGCAATTTTGATTTCCCTGCAGGCTTAAAAGGGTAGCAGCATGATTTCAAGATTGGTAAAAATTCCTATGGCAATTATAATTTCGCCCAAACTTTTGGTTTAAAATAAACACAGGGTGATTTATTGCTTTGTTTTTCAGACCCTCCTTGCTTTGGTCTATGTTGGGAAGTCAGACACAAACATTGGAATGCTTTGGGGAATTTTGGATTTCACACATTTTACTGAAAGGCCTGTGTTGGGGAAACTGGATAAAAAGGTTGGACTGATTTAAGAATAAAGACACCCCTCTTCCTTGAAGAAGTCAGGGTCATCTGGACAACAAAGATTACCCAAATAAATTATAGGCTATAGTTTTCAGCGCACACTTGGAAGTGAGCTTTGTTAATTTCGAAATTTAACACAATTGACCCAGTAGTGTTCTGCCAAATGGGGAATTCATTAAATTAATATTTATGGTAACATATGCTAAGGATCTACACAGTTTTGGCCCCCACCCGGCCACTATAAAGGGAAAGGATTCAGGGCAAGCAGACTCCCCCACCGTTTGGTTTCCCAGGGCTCTGTTCTACTTACATTGCAAGCCTCTGTTTAAGGTTCAGGAAAGTCAGCTGCGAGATGTGCATATAGAAACCTCGATGACTCTTCCTACTGTCAGTATATTTTTTGGTTTTGGATACGAAAGAGACTGGAGGCACTAGTGTTGCACATAACATTATTATAAAAAATACCGGGGCTTGCAGAATGCCAAGACCCAAATTGTGTTTCATCTGCCTTGGAAGCTTGAACTGCTAATCTGCTTCGCTTTATCTTCGTTTCACATTGCCAGCAGTGCGAGCTGCATTGAGCTCTTGCTGGACGCTGCTGCCGCTTCCTGGAGGAGGCGGTCCTGAGGCAAGTCACGTGACTGATCACGTGTGAAAACAGCGACCTCAAATTGAGCCGCGAACCACCCTTGCGGCGTAAGCCCTTAGGAGCAAGGGCGAGGAGATTCTGTTTTGCTGTTTGGCTGTAGGGCGTCAAAATGCAGCCCGTGTCTCTGGCTAATGACTTGCTCTCCAAACCTCTGGTGCCTGCCCCTACAGAAGGCACCCGTCGGAAAATAAGGATCTTGTCTTACCCATCTACACGTCTGCAACAACGTCGGGAGAATGAGAGGAACGTTCAACACCTATTACCGCTCACTCCCCAGTTGCCTCGAGTGATTGAAGCAAGTCAACTAAGTCAATTAAGATCTGTAGAGGAAGAGACATTTGAAGAGCCCATTGATACGCAATATAATGCAGATGCTTTTTCTTCAAGTAGGTTAGGGGTAGGAGCGGGTGTCTTGGACTTGACCACCCCTTGCCCGATTGCTCTTGCTGACGAATTGAATTTATTATCACATGACAGCGTCTTGGCAAAAGAGATAAAAATGCATATGAAGGCTGTGAATGACTATGGGCCTATTGTTGTTCCCGTTAGACTTTCTGCTGTGCTTGCTGTACCTAGGTTGGATGTTTTGGCTCGCATGGCGACCGAGAAATTGCATGCTCATCTGTGGTATGAGAGCATTTTGGTACCAGTGTCTGTTTTAGACGCGCCTTGTGAGGAATTTAACCACTGCTCTGGTGAGTGTGGTTTTGTAATGGATCCTGTTCCACTTCCTTCTTCGTTACCTGATCCCCCCAACAGGCGGAATTCTATCGAAATTGTAAACAAACTTTTGGTTGATCTAGAACAAATCAACATTGCTCGTGCTAGTCTTAAACATAATAAGACCCGACCTGTTGAGTTAACACAAGCTTTAAATATAAGTAATAGTCAAGGCACTCTCATGGTTGAGTCTGATAGTAATTGTTTTTCTGGTTCCATCAAACGAAGTAGGATTGAAGTCAGTAAATCTTCAGAAATACATTGTTCACAATCGAGACCTAGACTTTCTAATAGCAAGTCTGTAAATGCTCCTGAGTCCTCTCTCTCTAAGGTTCAGTCTTATCAGCCTATTGGTGTAAGCAGAAATGGCAATATATTAACCATTCCAACAAATACTGAGAATGTTGAGAGTCAGACAACAGACTGCTCTTCTGACGATGAATACTGTGAATCGTCAATTATGGAACGCGCATTTCCTAAAGTTCGAAGAACTTATTATAAAACAGAAGATCGAATTCCTTGTGAGCCTGATTATGCACAGATGATGGAAAACATTTCTAAAGAACTTTTACCGATCCTTATGTCTTCTATGTCTATAACACTTTCACCGTTTGTCAAATTATATGAGCAGGTTCAAGATGGTGTGAAAGATTTGACAATGCTAGTTGCACTTTTGAATACAAAAATGTGTGCAATTGAACATGCAAGTATGTCGTCCACTCAGTTGTTAGGTAAAATGTCAGATAAAATGGACAGCAATTTAACAAACACGAACGACCAAGGGTTAAAAGATGCTGATGACAAGAAATTACTTGCTGAAGTGGCCAAACAGGCTCTAAGTATCCTACAACGACAAAGTTCGAAACCTGCCTCATTTCCTAGTGTTGAAGCACCATTTACAAGGCCTTGTAATTCTTCGAGTGGCCGACTAAATGTTTCTGAAGTAATTACTATTTCTCCATCAGCACCCAGCGACTTATTGCCCCCAGATCTCACTCTTCTACCAGACGCTGGCAAAGTCTGTGCTGTGGAAATCTCAAATCCGGCAAATAAAACACAGCCCATTGATTTACCCGTTAGTGTTAAGGACTGTGTTATGGGAAGTGTTGTACCAGTAAGTAAAGTTTATTCCTTTTCTTCTGCTTTACAAAGTCTTAAGCAACCTGATAATGGTGCAAACCAAGATATCCAGGAGCCTACAACATCTAATGTAGCACTCGAGGTTGCCGAAAAGGTTGTTTACCGGGAAGCATTGGTAGATAAGACTACTACAGGGTCCGTTGTTATTTCCGATGAACAAGAGGCTTTGTTTGACATATTTAACACCAAGCTTAAATCGGATGCTAAACATCAGAGTGTGAAAGTAAACCAGCAAAAAAAATCAAAGAATATAACTAAGAGGAAGCCTCGTACTATGAATGGTTCTCGCAAGTTCTTGCGTAACTTAAAAGCTATAAGCTTTACCCTCAATCCTGTTACAATCAACAAAGAACAAAATGATAACTTAGTTGAGCCTGAAAAGTCTGCAGTTTGTGTCATCTCTGATAAACCTGTGACTAACTTACCTGAATCTGATGTGGATTTGTTAGATCTTTCAACACATGATCATAATGATCACTCTGAAATTGTGACAGAAATTCAATCAAAAGGTTCAAATGACACAAATCAGGTTAACTTGGCTGGAACCTCTCTTCATAACATCATCTTATCTGAACCCTTGCAGAATTCAAGACTGTGCGTCATTGTGCCCACGAAAGAATCACAACTCGTTGGTATTTTGAAACCTGAAAGCTCGAAGGTTCTTACTCTGGGAGAAAGATGGAAAAACCTATCAATGTACGAACATGGAAAACTGAAGGACTCAACTGCCTATGATGTGTACAGTCGGGTAGGGAGTTCTATAATTACTCCCTTTGACACTATGTCTGCTAACAAACAAGAAAGTGAAAACAGGAAGGATCTTTTTCCAAGAGCTCTAACAAATGAGCATGCCTTAACACAAGCATCTTCCTCGAAGAATCAAACAAAATGCCATTCTTTAAAAAGCCGATTTCTAAATACCAACTGATTTTGGAACGTATAGCGTCGAATAATGATGGTCTTACACTAAATAGGAACAACGTCCTCCGTTTACTCCATTATGTACCTAATCTTCGGACAATTGAAACGGGGGATATTAGAACTGTGGAATTCTATAAAGAACCACAAAACGATATTGTCCGTTTGCATATCGATTCTGGGATCATACGTAACATCCTTTTGGGCTCTGCTGCTGTTCTTTTATCAATGGGCTTTGACATTCGAGAAGATCAAATTACACAAGAAACCAATCCATCTGTTCAGAAAGATTGTATCCTTTCAAGGACAATTCAATCTGATTCCCAATTGCAATCAAAGGACGCTGTTGAGTGCCTTGATGGTCTTGGGTCAACCCACCTCATGGGGATTGCAATCGACCCTTCGAGGAGCCTCAATGTTGATGATGGTCTGCCCCCAAAGACAACAAATGCACCCCGGATGAGTGAACAAATTCAAATAACCTTTTCTTGTGTTGGATCTGCTGCAAACAATAACAGCGCTACGGATGTCATTGCAGTCGGCCCTACACAGTCGAATGATTGGGATTGGATTGCCAAATCCTTGGCTAATAATCAACGAAGCTAATGCTTAAAACCTGGAAAACGAACTTTTGTAACACTAGCATCATGGAACTCTCGTGTGTTTAGCCACTTGTTTTCACACTCCTGGCTTATGGGATTGGACTTTGTGTGTATCCAGGAGACATGGCTATCAGAGTCTCCGCTATGTGATGAGTTCGAAGTGGCCTTAAATCCTGCGATCCAGAACAAACGAGGTAGACCTATGGCCGGTCTGCTCACTATGATAAGGAAAAGCTCTGGGTATCAAATCAAAGAGAGTAGAAATATAACACCATGGCCCTCATTACAACTCAGGCGTTAAGGGTTAACGCCACCATTAACCCTTAACGCCTGATTCTGATTTTAACGCCTGCTTTTAGCAGGCGTTAAAATCCATGGCCATAACCCGCAATAATGGTGCTAATTACGCCGCTGTAAATTACGGCGGCGTAATTAGCGCCTTCCCCACTCCCATTATGCCCTATGGAGCAAAAATGGGAATGGGGAAGGGAAAATGGGAAATGGGGATTTACCGCCCCACTCACCTTGGAATGGGGCGGTAAATCCGCCATCCACCATGGTGTAAACAGAGTTTACACCATGGTGGTAAAGTTGGTGCACTTAGCACCAAGGTCGTAATGACCTCCCATATCTTCAATTTGTATCGGTTAGATTAGAGAACAAAGCAAAATGTCCCATGGACTTAATATCAATCATTAACGTGTATTGGCAACATCAAGCGTCTAGTGCAAATATGTTTATTGATCAAATTTCAACCCTTCTTGATACCATCTATGAAAATGAACTGTCTCCTAAAATTGTTTTGTGCGGGGATTTAAATATCGATTGCCTAAAAGCACAGACTAGGACAATGGATGCGACAAGCACTACCCAAAATGATGTCTTTTTGTGGGTTGCAAAGATGTCTGCGCGAGGAATGTCGATGCTTAATGGATGTACTGCTGGAGACATCCCTGCGAAACCTACTTGGAAAAGGATGACTCAGAAATCTAATCTTGACTATTTTTATGTTTCTGATGACCTTCATGCTAGAGTGCAGTCACTTCAGGTGGTGGAAAAAAAAGAAAGTGATCATAACTTATTGAAATTGGTAATTTCCGCATATGATAAGCCAGTTGCTCATTGGGGACACGATATTTCTGTCGAATCCAACAGGATCCGTCTGCGTTTAGCAAATAAAGAGGTTAAAAACATAAATCAAGCATTCCTAAAAGAACCGAATCAAATTGAATATCGGCACTTACTAACACAATTTAAAGAGACTAACAAGGGACCAAGAAGTCAAACGTTTCAACGATCCCATGTCTTTGACTTGAATATTTTGAAACGTAAACGCCGAATGAGAATGGAGATTAGACGATGTCCAAGAGATTCGACCAGTATGTCCACCTTGCAAAGGAAAAAAATAAAGCAATCATACAAAAACTGGTTAAAACAGCATCGAGCCCATCTGCTCCAACTTGATGCGGAAGCCATGATGTCAAAACTGGCAAATAAAAATACCCGAGACTTTTGGAACCTTGTAAATAATCTTAGTGTGCCTCGAGACGCCCTACAAGAAAATATGGTATCAGAGGAAAGCTGGATTAATCATTATACATTACTCTATAGTTCCAAAGGCGATACTAAAAGATCTTTAGTGCCAAAGTTGAACCGTTGGGACCTAAAATTTGAGAAATCTGACATCTTGGAGACCATTACTAAATTAAGTTCATCTCGAGCCCCTGAGCCTGATGGTCTGACCAATTTCACCTTGAAACAAAACCCTGTGGAATGGACCGACTTTTGCTACGATCTTTTTACCAAGATTGTTCTTACTGCTACAACACCAACCACTTGGAAAAGTGCCATTATCGTGCCAATTTTTAAAAAAGGCAATAGCTTAGATCCTAGTCATTATCGACCCATTGCCTTACGCGATGTCTTGGGAAAGATTTATGCAACTTTTCTACAGCGAGATCTACGGAGATGGTCATTATCTAGCAATCACACAGACATCCGACAAACTGGGTTCATTAAAGGTGTTGGCTGTATTCTTAACCTTTTGTTAATTAATTTGTTGAAAATGAACAACCTCCAAGTTGGTGGAAAAATTTATATTGCATCCATTGATCTATCCCACGCTTTTGACAGTATTAATCACAAATTACTATGCGAAAAGATGTCCAAATGGAACTGTCCTGCCAGCTTAATACTTGCCATTAAAGATCTACATACCGATACAAACATACGTATTAGGCTGGATAAAACTGGTCGACTGTCTGAGGCCATCCAGATATTTTGTGGGGTAAAACAGGGCTGCCCCCTGGCAGCAATCACTTTCAATCTCTTTTTGTCAGATGTGGATCAAACTTTGAAGGAAGCTGCCTCATTTCCCCCGAAAATCAATGGTTGTCATATTGGCCATATGATTTATGCAGACAACCTCATTTTGATTGATTTAACGCCGATTGGTTTACAACGCAGTTTGAATGCCCTTCAAAAATACGTGAAAAATAATGACTTGGTTATTAACACTACTAAATCTGACATCATAGTATTGAAAAAGCTACAAGGGTCCCACGCACGAACCCGACAAAAATTTCGATGGTGCTTGGGTGACAAACTGCTAACCACTACATCGGAAATTAAATATTTGGGTACTGTGTTTAATTCAAACATAAACAATGCACCATGGGTCAGCAACATCAAAGCGAAATGTAAAAAACTGTCAAATCAAGCGACTTGGCTCAACAAAAAATATGGCAAATTTTCGCTTCTACCGGTGTTAGCGTTCTATAAACAGAAAGCTGTACCTGCTCTTCTATATGGAACGGAGTGTGCTCTTGGGTGCTCAGCTGGTTTATGGAACCAATTGGAAAATATGTTTTGGTCACGTGTTTTATCTCTTCCACGGGGTACTCCAACAGCCTGCATCAGGCATGAGCTCAGTTTGATTTCACTCAATGCAAGAGTCTGTTGGTCTACGCTTAACCTGTACCGAAAAATAACACTATCTTCCCAAAAACCCCAATTTGAGATTCTGAACCTGGCGAATCAAACGACGATAGTGTCTGTTTTTTCCATGTGGGTAGAGCGTTCTAAGAAGATCCTGAAGGAATTGGGCACCGACACTCACACTCTGCAGACAAATCCTAACCACATTAAATTAAAGTTGTGGAGACAAGATTGGATTTTAACGAGTGAGCAATGTCAAAAACATTGCATAATGAAGTATGTGCCTCCTCTGAAAAGAAGTGTTAATGAAATTCAAAACCATTTAATGAAATTTCCGGATATACGCCGAAGGAAAATTTATATGAAATTTCGTCTAAATGCTTTTCAGACGAGAGAACGTTCTAGCCTATGGGTGATCGATGCTACCATGCCGGAATTATGTAGACTGTGTAACGAATCGGAAGAATCACTTAAACATCTAATAATGACATGCCCAGCCTTATCTGGTGAAAGATGCAATCACCTGGGGAAATTCAGCAATGCACGTCCATCATTGAGTCTCGAGGACTGGTGGCAGGTTCTTTTTGATGAAAGTGACAGAAGGTTTACTATAGCCTTGACTTTTTTCTTAGAAGCTATCTTCTTCCGGAACCTCTTGTCTGTGGCCTAAATTGGTGATGAACTGTCTTAATTAACGAATGCTGTAGTGGAAAAATCATTCTTTTAAAGGAAAAACAAGAAAAAAAAAGGACTATCCCTGTTGTCAGGACGGATTGTAAGATGTGTAATAAGTAATGATGATGTGTTTTTTCGCTTTTTAAAGGTTTGTAATAAACCAAATAAAAATATTTAAAAAAAGAAAGTCAGCTGCATCTCATGACACTCTAAGAAAGATAGAGTGGGGGTCTGGTCACTCCACTCTCAAAACTGGCCTCCCACTCTCCACCGTAGGACCCAATCAGCTTTGAGGCCTTCATAGAGATAGACAGCTCCACCCACAGGCAATCTCAGCAATCTCCTCTGGTGTCTCAGCTGTCAGATGGTAAGTTTCAGCAGCCTTTCAGATGGTCTGTCTCTTCTCTATGTCCTCCTGTATTTTTCCTTTTTATGTCCCTCTGTCCTAGTGCAGTCTCTTCTATAGCAGCAATGACACCACCAATTGTACAAACTTGGGGAAGTAGCCTGCAATAATCCCTGCCACTAAGATTGGACAGTTAACCTTCTCTCTCCTCCCAAACTCAGCCTCCAAGTCAGGATTGGTTTAGGGGTCTGGAGCAACATATGGCGATTCCCACTTGTAAATGCCATGTGTTCTCCTCTCAACATTTTGGCAAAAAGTAGTTATGTATCACAACTTCATAATTCTACTAGCAGCTGCCATACTAAACATATTTTCTGTTTCAGCTAATCATGGGATATTAGATAAGCCGGCCACCAAATCCGTATCATGTAGCACAGCCATATGGCACCTTTCTGCCGTTTCCATAAAAAGCACAACAGTTATGAATATGTAAGTTTATGAATATCCCTAATTTCATTTTCCACCTGCTCACCAACTCTCACATTTGAAACATGTTCAGATCAGCCAGAAACTTAGTTTAACTGGCAATTACAGTTCCCGGAGTCACAGGTAGATACATTTTATATCCTCAAAATCACCTGGAAATTACATTAAAAATGGTACATAGATGAAATCCATCCGCCTTATGATGGCTGAGAAAATGGCCTAAATGATAATAGTGCTTTTAAATTAATTGTGAATCTTCATTTGGGACAAATGGCCCTGCTCCTGCTTCCGGCCATTAGTTTACAGTGGGCCAGCCGGTGCCAGGTTTTTTTTTAATCAATCTCCTTTGTGTTGGAAGCTTGCTTTTTGACGTGGATGCCCCAATTTTCACACATATTAATCATGCTTCAGCCAAGGGTAACTTTTGCTTTCAGAGCCGGCAGGTCTGGAGAACACTGAATTGGACACCTTTAGCAGGACATTTTTATTGCAGTTGGTCATTAGATGGGAGATGTGACATCTAGGCTGGGAGTGGGAATTTACCCTTGTGAGGTTTTGCCCACCGCCAGCAAAACGGTCTACCTTGGGCTGACATTTGTTTCATGAAGACAAAGTGGCTCTTTAAATGTCACTGGAGTTTTGTGGGTGAAACATAATATACATTGCTCTTTGTCAACCCACACATCATGTTTTGTTTTCCTGACATTTTTCTGTGAGCAGTGATCTTTTTTTCACTTTTACTTTTTCAAATCGCTTTTATTTGCACACACGTGAGGCCATTTTTGTTTTCAATTTTTTTAAATTGTTTTCCATGTCACAGGGATGTTTGATTCCTCCTTCTTTTGTAAATTAAAATTCTGCTTATGCATTGGTAATGACATTTAGGCCCCTTTCCACATGGCTCTTTAATTTTACTTGAAAAAAAAAACAAAGGTCAGGCAATTTTTGTTTCAGTTTTTAAAATCCTGCCATTCATGTGAAAGTGACTTATGTTGGGGGCCTTTAAATACACCACAAAATGCACATTTACTACTGGGCAAAAAGAGAACAACATGTCCAGAGCAGTGCGATCGCACGTCACTGCACAGATTTCTCAGGTTCTGCTATTTAAAGACAACTGAGTAGTATATTATGCAGCCCCATATTGCAGTGAGGTTTTTTTGCGTAATTTAGGCTCTGCCTAAAGCGAGATCATGATAGCGGAAGCCTCACTACGTCACTGTCACTTGGCCTTCAGAAATTGGTAAACCTCATGCCCTCAACTAGAAAGTGATATTGCAAGAATGACACCTACCTATATCTGAACAGATACTAGCCGTGACAATGGGCACCAACCTCAATATCATATTGCCAAGAAAGCCCTTCTCTCCTAGAAACAACACACTATCAAATTGTCCATGAGCACTCGTGCTTTCCTGACTCGATTATGTTGAGACTGTATTTGCAGGATCGGCCAAGAGATCCAGTCACTAGAAAAAATCCAAAACCAACTAGCCAGGAAATACTGGATCTTAAACAAGCCACACTACACCAGCCTGGGCTTGAACGGGTTCCATTGGCTATGGGTGGAAGAAAGAACCAAGAGTAAAACTCTTCGTGCCATCCATAAAGAGCTATCAACGCATCAGGCCCATAATCCTAATCTGGGATACAAATCGTTGGCTCAACATAAGCACCATTGAAGATCTGAGTAGACAAGGACTGCAAACATATCATTGCTCCAACATTATTTGCCCTGTCCAACATTGGACATCAATGTGAAATGGGGCCTAGGTGAAATGATGGAGAGGTACAAATCTAAAGAAGTAAAAAAAATACAAGGGCAAAAGTGCACACAGCTAATTTTGACGCCCCTCATCGCTAGCCATTAATGCCGGAAGCACATCTACCTATCTTGTTCTAGACATGAAAGGTTCTAGGGAGTAAAATAATCACTCTAGGTCTTCTATGACTGTTCCCTAACATATTGCCTGTGTGGAGGAAAATTGTGAAATTATAATTTGATGTACCCCCCCTTGCCTGTCACTGCAGTATTATGGTGAATGTTCACTGTAACCTGCAAAGTTCAAATATTGCATCTTGCTTATGCGAGGCCAAGACTGTAGGATGTACTGCACATGTCTTTGTAAAGAAGGCCTCTCGCCTAGCGGGTTGGAATGCTCGCTTTCCCTTCTCTTTCTCCTAACGGTTTTCCCTTTTGGCATATGCAAGCAGGGTCTAGGCTCTCACTTTCTTAAGAAAAGCAGCACTGGGGGCGGAAACTGTCCTTTTACTAATGTTCTCACTTGCTCCAAAGTGTATGGGAAACACACTAAGGAGTATGGTTACCTTAACTCACTGAGTTATGACAGGTTGGCCTGTTGGGACCAGCCCTTCCATTGGAAAGCATGTGTCCTGTTACGCATAAAGCCACGGGGGTCGGTTGGGAAGGAGATTCAGATTGTGGGTGTCCCATGTTACTGTCAATGCTTTCTACTAATAAAGTGTTCACCAATCCATCAGAGTTGTGAGTGATCATTTCCCCCAACAGCATCTTTGCTCTCCACTCTCCACATATGCCACATTTTAAAACTCCACATCCGGATTTTCCCTTCTTCCTTAGTAAAGCCCATGGGACCAATTTAAAGCCGGGGTCCTTGCACTGAACTGTTTTAATCCCATGGCAGCTGGCGGGCTTTCAAAAAGTCAGGATGTAAATATGCAATCCGAATAAGAGGATGCAAATGTAGAAAGCAAGCCAACCTTCCTTTCTGGGTAATTGTTCTTGACAATCCCCAAGAACAATTGCAAAATAATGTGTTGTATTAGTACATTTTACAGGGCAGCTAGCATTGCCATTCGTTCTAAAAGAGTTGCTAATATATACAAGGCTCAAGCCATTGCATGCCATGTTACTTCCTAGGTCCTAGGTATAGTTGTGTTTTGCTTAAATCACTTTCTATATTGGCCCTAGAATATTGAAAAGTTCCAACAGAGCCTGGCCAGAAAATGAGCATGCTAGTTTTACATTGCCTCCCCATAAAAATCCATAACCCTATTCTGGAGTTGCGCCACTTAAGTATATTGCTGTGAATGTTTCTACATGTCCCCCTAAAAATGACAATTGCAGCATGGCACTATTACATTCATATTGTCCTAAGGACAGTTCCCCATGCCACTTTCACCCTGTAGCCAGAATACTGTTCGTACTGCTCAGACTCTTCAATTCCCTTGTCATAACGTCCCACAACGTTGTCTCATTACACTTTCAATATAGCCCAGTACATGGCACACGTGCATTCCTATCGGGTATTGCCCATGCAATGGTACCACGCTCTCTTGGTCTCCGGCTACACTGGCATGCAAGGGCTGGTCAAGTTGCTATGTAGTGGTGGATAACACAAGTTCTGACCATCCCTGTGCAGGAGTGGAGGCAAACAGCACATAGCGACTACTTTTATCCTCAAACGTCCTTGCATGGTGCTAAGATTGGGCGTTGTTTTAAAAGGCTGACCCCCTGCACCTAAGCCCCAACGTGGCATGGTGAATGAGCCCCTTTCAGAGCCCTGTGTGCACTATTAGGTGCCCTGGGCAGCGAACTATGCTGCTCACTGCATTGTCTGGCAGCCTTGGGCTCACTGCCACCGTGTGCTGCGCATACGTCAATGACATTGCCACACTAAAGTAATCCCAAACCCATAAACCATATGCGCATCCTGTTCCATGGTGTCAGGGAGCATTTGCTTTTGCATTTGCAATTAACATCAATGCATAGTCATTGCAAATAGGAAGATAGCAAGTGTACTGCAACTTATCAGCATCATCATCAAGAAGTTTATTTTGGATGAAATAATCCATAAAACTCAGACTCAATGCGCATATCCTACAATTTCATAATGGGTTAAAATGTGAATAGACTACAAATCTTAAAGGCTAGTACAATAAAACAACTTAAATTAGTGTCCATACAAAAACATTTGAGTAATTAAGATCCGTAATTGTATCATGCCTATTATCGGTGGCTTACGAGAGTAAAACTGACAATTAGCCTTGCCAAATGTAAGGCTAAAAATATATGCCCAACAAAGTAATGAGAGAAACAAAAAAAACATCATCTATCATGAAGACAAAACACCAGACATTCTACCTGGTCACCATAAACAAAGACAGCATCATAGGACAAATCAGCATAGCACCAGGCTAAAACCTAACATTAAAATATTCAGGTGACCATTGCAAGAATCAGTTAAATCAGCATATATAATATTTTTTTCAAATGAGTCTTTATTAAAGATGAAGTTCACAACACATTGACCCACTTCCCAAGGCAGGTATCAACTTCACATTGACAAAGTTAATGAAATAACATTCCATTTTCCTTATACCTTTCCTTGCAAGTCAATATTGACCAACTCCCTGTCTCCCCCCTGCTCCCCACCTCTCCATACCCCCTGATACTGTTCTACCCCCAATATCCCTTCTTTCATTCTTCGGCTTCCTGAGAAACTCTAAAACGGAAACCCTTGGTGCAAAGCCACCGCTTCAGCGCCCTTCATATCGGATTCTCCTGGCATTTAAGGCCAAACTGAAGCTTACATCCTCGGGGACACATCACTCATCCTTTCTCATTCTGCTGCGCTGTCCTAAACCCCCTGTATGTCTGGCCTCAAATACATTTCCGCAAACCCCCCACATTGCGTTTCCAGAGAACCTGCCTGACCATACAGTCCTGCAGTGATTTGTTCCATCACGTATAGGTTCTTGGTATATCGTTTTTTAAATACAATGTTAATATGATACTATCAAAAGTCAAATAGGTTTAGCAGCAACAATAAACATAAAATTTTAATATGTCACTACTTTAGCAACCCGATAAAATCAGCACATATAATTATTTTTTATAAATACCATGATTAAATACTATTGTCTCTCCCGTTATCAGATAACAATGTAATCCTTCTCATCCAAGCCTTCCTCGGATAACCAGCAAAGGCGAATGCCACCTTCACCTCTGATACACCCAAAAAAACGTAAGTGCTGGTCTGAAGAGCCTCCATCCATTTTCACCTAATATTCCCAGCAGTAGACCATTCCTAATGTCTAAATATAGAGGGCAAAACATAATAAAATGGACCAAAGTCTCTCTCTCCCCACAAATACAGCAGGAGTTATCTGCTGCTGTCTGATCCTTCCATCAGTTATGCGTCTCAGCCTTCAAAGGAAGGACGCTAAACCTCGTCATTGTTAGGATTCCCCCCTGTTGGTAGTTCATGGCCACTGAGAGGTACCCTGCAGCCCCCTCAAAGGGTGAAACAGGTAGATAAATCCTACTTTGGGTTCTCTGAATCTAGGTGAAGAATTGCAGTCATTGTAATTTTAACGTATTTTCGGATATATTATTGAGATGTTCTGGTTTGTCCAAGCACATGCTCAGTTTTTGTAATTGGGACCTGAAATATGCAATCCATCCTATTGTGTTACAGCTTGGTAAAGACATCAACTTCCCAAGTAAAACTATCCTCATGTATCTTTCATGGCCTCTCCATAAAACATGCCAAAACAGAATTTGGCTAGCAAGTAAAACGTCAATGAGGTAGGTAAAGGCTGTTTCCAAATGTGTGATGTGCACTGAAGGAACAGCCAATAAATGGGCAATAAAGAAGTTCTCTGCCTTTTGCAAATGATTGAAACTCCAGTAAACCCAGATCATGTAACCATACAACCCAGCCAGAATTGCCTTGCTCTTATAAACCTATAACATGTGGTCGACTGAGTGGTGTTGCAGACAAACCTAAAAATACTGCCTGTTAACTGCTCTATTTTGGCTGCCAGTTTTCCAATATGGTTATTCCAGGTCGGTCAGTGGTTGAATCTGATTCCTAAATAAGGAAAAGGATCGCAAGATGCAAGCTGATGGCAGTCGAGTACATATGGTGGCAACTTCCTTTTAGTGCTAGAAGTACACATAACTTTATTCTGGTTTACTTGTAAGCCCCTAGATGTCTCAGTGTCTCAGGAGGATAGCTCAGGGGCAACGTGCTCGCCTTGGAAGCTAGATGACACTGAGCAACACAGATTCGATCCCCGGGTCCGCGCTTAAAAACCTCTGGGTATTAAGTTAGTTATAAATAACCAATTATAATAATAATTATAATATAGAGCAAATGCCTGTTAACCAATAATTGTAAAGATTTTGGGGTTCTGGCTAGGAGCACTGCACCATCTGTGTAACTAAGGACCGTCAGTCTCCTAGTCCGGAATCCTGGATCATCTGTCTCAATCGCTTCTAGACTCCTTGCAAGAAAATTGACATACGGGTTAAAAAGGAGTCGGCAAGCACGCACCCTTGCTTGATGCACTTCATACATCAAATCTGTTTGCTCATTTGCACTCAGTACCATATTGCACAGTCTGCGCTCTCGCGCTAATCTGGAAAATGATGTGGGTGCCACACCCGAGTACCTATTAGGCATGGTGCAGCAATATCTATTCACGCTCTCTCAGAGCTGGCACCAAGAATGTGTTGGTAGTAGGCAAATTCCACTGGGCAACCTTTTGCTGCAAATTTCTGCATACAGTGGGCCACCGCATGTGAAAAGACCTGCCAATCGTGATCTGAAATATACGCACAAAGCTAGTGTTCAAGTCTCTTCATAAACAGCACCTCCGTTCTTTTCATGTGCTGAAATTAAGGGGCAGTAGGCGCTATAATAATTTCATGTTTAATGTCAAGTAATGTATAATTTATTTATATTTTACGTTGGTCTGTCTTGTAAGGCACCTTGAAACTAGTACTGTAGTGGTAATAGGTGTGTGCTTAAAACATTATTTTACTACTACTACAACATACTTTCGAATCGTCATATAAATCCTCTTGCATGTGTAACAGAGATTTAGGGACCCCCATATTGCTGAAGGTTCAGCAAAGGTTTCTTCTGTCCACATGGTCAAAAGCAGAACTCAGATCCATAAATGCCACATAGACAGGAGAGCCCAACACCGGCATATATTTAGCCAGGATGAGATATACATTGTGGCCCTGATGAACCGTAGCAGTACCAGGGGCCAACTGTATATGGTAAAAAAAATATCCTTCTTCACCCATTCCTCCAACTTGCTCAACATTATCCCAAGAAACAGCTTACACGTATCGTCCAATAAATCGTCCAATAAAGTGACTGGGCAGTCTGAACATGGATGGAATTTATTACCCTTATTGTCTATTGCCACTATGATCCAGATTTTCCAACTTTGCATTAAATACTTTTAATAAAAACAGAATCCACGAATCAGTCTGAAAACAAAAGAATTTATTGGGGACCCAATCATTCCCAGGTGATTTAAAAGGTCTGTGCCGGCCTGTGGTGTATTCCATTTAATTAATTAAAAATTGGGCATAATTGCCCCTCCCCTAGCATGCCGGCTTCATTTCCATGGAGTGAGTCCTTACAGTTCACTGCATAAAGAGCCTGAAAGTGGTTAATCCAGTCCCTCTCGGAAAACCCTGTGTCTAGCCCATTGGTATTAATGGCCACGATGTTCTAAAATGATCTGCCATCTTCCATCTTTGCCACTTCACATAAGACTGCCCAGTTCTTATTTGCAAACTCCTCTTCTTTTTAGAAATGTAAATTTGTAATCAAGGCGTTTCAGCCTGATCACCACAATATCCAGACAAGGAGTTATTTTAATGCTCTTTATTTATACTTTAAAAAGAAAATACATTGCAAACATAGGAACAACCTCAACAAGTAATGCCATGACAAAAGTAACTAAACAGGAAGAAGAAAAAACCTTACAACGGTACGACTTATCAGTAAATGCCTAGATACAATCAACCTTATGCAAGATGAGCAACAAAATAGTGAAAACACATACACATGCAGAAAGACCATAAGACATACCTCAAGCATACTCACACCCATCATTCTCACTTAGCTGCCACCACCAACACTTTCATCTATCCAACACCCAAAACTACGAGCCACAATACATCTCCCATTAATCGAAAGCAGGACCACCGATAAAGGTGAGCTCAGGAACACCACACCCAGAACTGTATCCAACCTGTCCAACACTTCCCTCCAAAAGTCAATAACGCTTGTACAATCCCACAGCATGTGCAACAAAATACCTCTACGCCAATCAAAACCCCAACAAGACTCATCATTCAACATACTTAGCCCATGCATCTGCACAGTAGTCCAGTACAAAGAACCTAATATCCTCTGATAAATAAATGGCAAACTCAAATTCAACTTTGACCTAGCACCTACCCTCAATATATCATCCCACTCCGTGACAGCGATATCCCTTCCCAACTCCTCAGCCGATGCCTCTCTCAAATTCTCCCATGGTGCAACATATGAAACCTCCATAGGCATCATCCTAACGAAGGTTGAAACTTTATGTGGATGGAGTCAAACAAATCACAAACCACCGGCTTAGTCCTCATCGGAACATTCAGCATCCCGTGTCTTTGTGACAAAAAGAACCTCCAAGTCTGCATACCTCCTGAACTCTCCCCTAAGCTAAAGTTACGACTAAGAGAAGCATCTGCCCATCACCCCAAACATCACCAACCTTCAGACTCCCCCTTGTAATCCAACTACATCAACACAAGGTCTTGTTTCCAATTTTCAAACTGGGATTATGCCACAATAAAACCCCATAATGAATCCATAGATTCTGGCCATTACCAATAATCCATGACGCAAGTGCAGTCCTGGCAACCTCAATTGAAGGTAACTTAGTAGCTAAATTAGGCATATTCCCCATGGAATATAAATTACCTAGAGCATATGGTAAAAACCTCTCTCTCTCTCTACAGTCATCTAAAGGGGCGCATAAGCTCTAATTTCAGCAAAATAGTAGGCAGACTTCTTCAACAAGAATCCCCTATGATAATTCTCAAGATAAGGGTATCCAAAACTACCCTCCCATACACTACGCACCAGAATGTATCGTGGAATAGACCCCACAAAAAGCCCTGAAAATCCTTGTCAATCTGCCTATGCAAATGCTTTTGAAATTTCAACAGGAGAGACTGGATTATATAGAGCACCTTAGGCAAGAGTACCATCTTAATGGCATTGACGTTTGCCCAAACATTCAAAGTCAGCCAACCCCACTTCCGCACATCACACAGGAGTGCCACTATCAACTTATTAACGTTAAATTCACCAATCCTCCTCAGATCCCCAACAACATAGACTCCCAAATATTTAACACTGGAGTCCACCCATTGACAATTCCATGATGCCAAGTCCCTACGTAGAAAGGACGCATTAAGAGGAAAAACCAGTGATTTCTCCCAATGTATCTTTTGACCTGATAAACGATCTACCTCTTCAAACATACTTTTCAACAAAACCCCACCTCTATTTGGATTAGTCAGGATCACAGTCATATTGTCTGCATAAGACCGAACCTTAATTTCCCCATCTCCTAGCTATAAGCCCTGAACTCCCCGCTCCTGCCTACTATAGGTCGCTAAAGGCTCCAAGGCCAAATTTAAGAGAAAATGCGACAATGGACACCCTTGCCTAGTGCCCCTCGATAAAGGAAACGGGGCAGAAAGTTTGCCATTCACCCAAATCCTTTCACTAATAGACAAATTCAACACCAAAACCCATCTTATCCAATGTGTAATCTAAGAACACTCAACTCGATCAAAGGCTTTTTCTGCATCCATAAAAATGAATAAAGTATTTTCCACTTCACTATCTGGGAATCCCAAGATATCCACGAGCATCCTGATGTTGTCATAACCGTATCGCTGCCTCATGAACTAAACCTGTGATTGTCTATCAAGTCCCCCACATACCTATGCAATCTGTTAGTCAGAATCTTTGTAAACAATTTAACATCTACGTTAAGTAGTGTAATCGGTCGGTAGTTACTGCATTTTATATGATCCCTACTTGATTTAGGAATCAAGGTAACAACTGCCCCCCTTGTGGATGGACATAATATTCCACCCAACAAAAGCAATTATACAGCTCACACAACAATGGTGCCAACTGAGAGCTAAAATACCTATAAAATTCTATAGACAAACCATCTAATCCCAGAGATTTAGCAGTTTTAAGTTTCCACACTTAACTGATCATCCAAAGCGGCCGTACCCTGCGCAGACAAATGTACTGCTCAGACTTCAACGGAAATAAATCGTGAGTATACAAAGACTCATAAAAGGACCGAAAACATTCACAAATATCCACCTTTTTCACCAGATCTACACCTACTCACTCTCAACCCTTTGAACATACGAGCTCTCCACCATAACTTTCAACTTATTAGCCAGAAGCCAACCACTCCTATCACCTTGTTTCCAATACTCCTGTTTCATAAAGAACAATCCGTTCTGTGCCAGCAGATCCACTTCACATTTCAAAGCTTCCTTAGCCCTGTCCATCATCAACTTATCCGCCACAATCCTCGTCAGCTCATCCTGTCATTGAAATCCCCCAAGTTCTCCTTCCAAACGCTCAGAAGTCATCTAACCCTGACTTTCTAGAACGAGACGTCCAGTTGATCCGCTCCCCACAAATAGCATCCTTAGGACTGTCCCAAACCATCAAGACATCCATCAACCCTCTATTCTCTGCAAACATATTTTTATTAAAGTTCTCCAAACACTCAGAAATCCACAGTCTTCCAATATGAATACTTTTAGGAACCACCTAAAGAAAAAGTAGATCTCGTGTCTACCAAGTCTAACCCGAAATCTATCATGAATGATCGGATAGCCCACGCTCCCTAATGTTTACACTAGTAGTCTTTTCAATAAGCCTATCCGAAATCAACAAATAGTCAATCCTTGAATATGAGTCATGCATCGGAAAATAAAAACAAGCATTCCCTCTCCCAGGGATGTATCCACTAAATCAAACCCTTGAAGAAAATTCTGAAAATCCCTACTTGCCCCCACACCAGTATACCTGCACGACACTGAGCGGTGTACTTTGTAATCAAGCACACAATTGAAATTGGCACCCAAAATAATGTTCTCCCCACGCACATCACACAGCAAAGAGAACAAACCAGCAAAAATAGAGCTCCCTGCAGAACATGGACCATAAACGGAACCAATTGTGACTAATTTCCCTTCATGCAACACATCAGCAAGTATAATCCGACCTTCACCGTCCATAGTTACTCTTTACACAGCAACACACAGACCTCTACGGAACAAAATACCCACCCCTCTAGATTTTAAAGTATAACAATTCAGGATTACCTTAGTGTATCTAGAATTAAACAAGATAGTCTTAGAGCCTTTGAGTAAATTTGTGCCTTGCAATAATACATCTGCCCTTGCCCACCATGCCCCCAACATGACCTTCATCCTTTTTTGTAGGCAAATCTACCCCTTAAGCCTCCACTTGCAAAATGTTAGCAGACCCATCAAAAACATTTACATTTCTTCCTCAAAGAATTGCAATATTTTTGTAAATGTGACATATCAAACACATCTAGCACTGCATATAACCCATAAACTATTTCTTTACAAAAAATTAAATTTGAAAAAAGGGGAAACAATAAAGAAGGAAAAACGGAGGCAATTATAAAATTCGCAAAGAAAGAATGTATGCAGGACACATTAACAACCATCATTTTAAACAATGCATACAGTAAATTCAAGTAATGGGGATTTGAGAGCTTCAACCCAGCCTCTTTTTTTGGCCTAACTAATGGAGGATAGCCATGCTTTTCTCCTCTTTTCCTATCGGACAGAGGAATTCTAAGGGTGCTGTGGCTAATTGCGGTTAACTGTGCAAAAGCTTTGGCAACGTATATAAACTGAACATTAGTACCAGGGAATGTCAATATGTCTGTTTTAGTAGCTGCAATCACCCTCCTATGTAAAGTGGCCTGCCTGTCAATTTTCCAGCGTAGCAGCCTACCATTTTCCTTTCTCAAAATCTGTGAGGTGTAGGTGGGGCCAGTCTTAGTCTACCTCCCATTCCAAGCCCACACAAGTGAGAGATGATTATGCACGCTTTCATGACTCCTATGAACCTCAAAGCAGCAGATACAACCCCACAATCTCATAGGAATTAAAAAATAGTCAATTGTACTCCAAAATGTCAGATTATCAAACCTATAGTGGCCATCTTCTTTAGAGTCAAATCTACCATTTACAGGTCTCACTTCCGTGTCCATCAGAATTTTCCATAGGCATAGGGTGTTATCCAAAGTGCCATGGTCTACCAAGTAGGACCTTGGTAGAAGTCGGGACCCTTCTGCCTCATTTTCCACAAAAAGGTCATCGTCCATGCCTAGTTTTAGGTTGAGTTCTCCCCACAATCACTTGATATACACATCGATCTACAACATGGTTGTTTGCCATACTATTCTTCAACATATATGCAATAAGTACAGGGACCCTTCCTAGTTTTGTTTGAATAGAAATTGACGAAGCCAAGGCCTTTATTTTCCCTGGATATCACAGTCATGAATAAACAAATTTGAATTCGACTTACAAGACTGTCTGACATCCCACCCTAAATCAACTGGTATAAGGTGAATGGGGACTACTGGTGTATTGTGATTTCAAAAAAACGAATTCCTCTCAAGCCTTCTCAGTGACAAAATGAGTTTTGTTTGTTGTCCATAAGATTCCACCATCCCTTTGGGGGTCTTATGCTGGTTTTGACATTACTGTTTGTCTAAGGTCATCTGGTCAGTCTATATTTTCTAAGTCACACAGGCAGCCACATCTATTCTAAAGTGGGACCTCCATCACAGGCCCCTCAGAGCATTAAAAATTGTCCTAACCGTTTACAAACCATTTTAGGTTGGAACATGATTAGATGACTACCTACTAGGCCCCTATTTCTCTCCCAGGGTGTTCTATACAAAAAAGCCTAACAGGCAGAAGCCAATATCAGATTTAGCATGGCACCTATGGGAGCCTTTCCACAGTAAATCTTGAAACTGGGACGGGTGCTTAAGAGTTATCATGACACAGTCACCAGAGATAATGTGCTTACCAAGTCTCAACCAGCCTGATCGTTTTGCCATAAGAAGATCCCTTCTCCACCTATACTGTCAACAGAATGACTCAACATGTGCATTAGCGAGATAGTGTCTTCTTGGCAAAAGGCCTCTAACAATGGTCATGTGTTAGTACGAGAACTAAGAGTGCATACTGGGGCGGCAATTCTAGCCTACAATTTGAACATACTCCTCGTATAGCTTCAGTCTTGTCCGTATATTTTCCTACACCAGATTCACGCCCTTTCCCTCAACCAAAGCCATTCCATTGTTTCCCATTTCACTTAGACACTACATCAGTATGATTGTTTATCTCAGGGGGTTCGCCAGCCGGGTTGTGCATCAGTCATTTGTCTATTTTCATGCATGGTCCCTTCTTATTCCCTGGATTCCGATGTAGGTTCTCATCATCTTTTCCTTTTCTTAGTAATCTGTTTCCATTAAGCCCAGTTCTCTTCATAATTCTTTACTCTCAGTGCTCACACGAGTTACCTTACAATTAACCATCCTATTCAGAATTCTACCAATGCAATGTCAACTTAAATTCACCAGTACCAATTGCTTTCCAATGTTAGCAAAACTTCATATATATTCAGAATCTGTTTTTCTCACACGTACACTCAGTATAGATCTCCTTCATGCTCAGTCGTGTAGTCAGATTCTCACTAGTACGTCTCCCTACTTGAAATGTATCCCCTACCAAACTTCTACAGAGAGCCTCCCAAAGCATGCCTGTCTTACTGACTGAGCACACCTGTTTATTATTAAGTTATCATGACACAAATGTGTTGTACGTTTCCCCTTGTTCCAATTCTTTTCCAGGTTGTAAAGAATAGCCGCCACACTGTCCCTGCCAACAATAGGTTCTCAGCCATCATACTGTTCTCCTCTAATTCATCAAGAGCCCTTTTCAGAAAATGTCCCATGGTTCCAGGCCCGCTGCTAAGCTTCTTGCTAGGCCTCTTGCTGTCCTTTACATTCTTCCCGCCTCTAACATGTTTCATGTTGCTTGTTACCCCTTGCTGAGGATTCTGTGTCTTCTTCCATAATGCCCCCGCACCTCGCCCCCATCTGGTCCTTTGCCTTATGTTTCCCCCAAAGAATACCTAAAATAGCACTGCTACTTAATAGCTGTCTTCTAGCAAGCTAAAATATACTAGAACTATACAGAGGGCAAAACCTGTAAAACCTGTTAAAACACAAAAATATGCATTAAAAAACGAACATTCAAATTCAAGTTCTTCATGTATAAGTGCATAGGTTCGTAAATTCATAAACATAATATAACATAGATGAGCATACAATACATGAAAGCAAACGGTAACTTAAGTAGCAATAGGGAGGAGTGAAGGAGAGGAGCCGGCCCTCTACTGCAAACGAAGCTTGCGATTCACAGAGCGTTTTTCAATGAGATTGCGCCATGATAAAACTCTTCTGTGATTCAGGCCCTATGTGTTTCAGATGCCGATTTTCTAGTAGGGGGCAGGGTTCTTCTGCGCCCATCCGCCCTCCTTATGAAGGTCTGTCACTCCTTCACCCCTTCTGAAACGGAGTGACTCTACGCTGGATAAGGTGAGGCGGTAACCTACAAGTGCACTGGTGCGTAAAGAGACAAGCTGCAGGCCTCCTGCCAAGGGATCAACGTGTACTGCATTTGTCCCAAACCAACCCTGAATCCATTCTCCATTTACTTTTAATAGAAGCTGCTGCAGGCGACAATCACTGGCAAACGCTTTGACACTCTGTGGCCAATGGAAGCCTTAGAGAAGAGTTCAAAAAGAAGACTGTCCATTGAATCTAAAGGACATTTAAACAAAGTGAAAAGGGAGGGTGCAGCGCCAGTACTACCTATGCAACACATTGTAATTAGCTCGTTGGGTGAAAATGGCCTGCCTGCCTAGCGTTGCCCGGGGCATAGACAGGGCAGGGCCTGAGTGGGCAAGGCCTACCCACAATCTGTAAATGCCCACTCAGCAGCGCTGCGTGGGCCTTTATAGGTGTTAATGGCACTGTGGTGGTCCCATCTAGATTAGATACAGGCCCCACTTGTTAGATAACCCTGGCTACGCCTCTGTGGGGCAGAAGTGGCAGTTTAGGGTTCATTGGCGCTTACAGTTCCCTGCTTGGGGCGGAGGAAGCACCAGCGTGGGGTGAGTATTCATTGACAAAATGACAGCTCTAAGGAGGGGGTGCAATAGGAATTCACACATGGCTCCGCCGCATGGCGTCCCCTTAACGGGCTTAAGTTTGCACTTTGAAATAGATATACATGGCATGGCTCCCTTCACACCAATGTCATAGCCAGGGGTCTGAATCTTCTGACCTTCCGCACCCAACTTTACTCTATACACCATCTACCTGTTGAAGTGTTCCCCCAGAATGAAAGGGAGAGTTTGTAAAGAACTACACAAATGCTATGTTATTGGGGTTCAAATATCCTAATGCAGCTATTTTCGTGTTCTCTTGGCACTGTGGGACCAGCAGAAAATAGGTTGGGGTTGTTAGTAGGAGCAAGGCCAGATTGCTTTGCTAAGTCGATGCATGCAGATTGGAACGCCTACGCTCTATGTGCTGGGAGGGCACTTTACTTACTTATTGGGGATTTGTATAGCGCCAAATGAGGTAGCAGCCACTTCGAGGTGCTTTCAAGGCGGAGGAAAAGGCAACACACAAACAAATCTTTCACATGTCTTCAAAGCATTTCCGATTTGTAAGTGGGAGGGGAAGAGGGCAACAGCATTAAGGGAGGCAGGCGTAAGGAAAAAAGCATGAAACAAGGCCAAGAAAAACCAGAGCTCTATCATAGAAAAACAGAAGGATTTAAAAGTCAAGTGCATGCTAGTGAGGAGCTGGGCGACTTAGGGAACGAGCGGGATGGCCGAAGGGTGCGACATTGAGAGACTAGGGGCAGTGCCCAATGTAGATTTTAAACAGATGAGTCTAACATTTTCTCCTAAAGTGCAAGTGGTTACTTTTATCTGCAGCCCAACAGGGAGGGCGTTAGAAAGTGTGGCACTTGAGCGCCTACTCTTCTGCCTCCAGTCTCCATTCCTCCCCTGCAGTCTCCAAACAAGAGCCTCCCGCATCTGTCACCCACAGCAGTGTACTGGGCTCACTTGCTTATATTGTAACGCAGACTCCCAGGGTGGGCTTGGGCACTGAAGCTTTAAGACTAAGCTACGTGTGTGAGTTGTGATTGGCTAGCCCCTCTCACTTCTTGATGGTCAAATCCAGGCTGAGGGTGGCGGTCTCAATCCATATATAAGCCCCAGCACCCATTTTGAAACTCATCTGTGTGCATGGAGAAGCTGGACAAGTCGCTCATGCTCAGGATATTCTACCGCACACGTATGTGGTTAGAGGGGTTTAGGGGTTTTTAATAGCTATTTTCGGGTTCCAAACACTGTTTACTCCATTCCGGAAAATTCAGTTGTGTGGCTTTCTGCGCTCATGGGGGCCCTGTCAATGATGTCTTCAAGCTTTAACGTGCTTAACGTGCCTTTGGTTTTTGTGCTGTGATTCACAGTAGCGTTCGCTATGCCTCCGAGGGTTAAATGGGAGGAGGACGACATTCTTTCAGACCCAGCCTGTTTGGACAGGGGGACGCACATCTGTGGAGTGCTTGGGTTTCCTCATGGTTTTTCTGTTCTTGTAGGGATAATGGCAGTTCACTAATCCAATCTGGGTTTTCTTGTTGGGAGAGAAGGGCGTTATGGGGGTAGATGTCTGTCACGGGTTGGTTTGGCAGCTGGCCTAGGACATGTTTTCCAGCATCCTCCCAGACCGTACGTGACCTGACTGGGTTTTTGCCTGTTTACACCCTCCCGCTCCACAATTCCGTTTCCTGTATCGAGTCTGGGTTTTGGATCTGTTCCAGAGGGAAATTATGAGAACTGTAGTTTTCACTAACTGGCTGCTCTGGAGAGGCTGGTGGTCTGGGGCGCAGGAGTTTTTTTAGGGTGCCTGGTTTGGAGAGCATGGTCTAGTGGCTTCCCCACATTTACATTAAGGAACGGAAGTGGCAGAGAGGGTCCTGCCCTTTGGAATGCACCCCTGCCAAGAGGCAGGATACACGGGAGGGGAACCAGGGATCCGCCCCATGGGCCAACATCCACTGGCTTGGTAAAGTTCACAGCTCCATGAGTCGCCCAGCTGTGGTGCCACAGCCAGGCAGGGAGCTTTGACACACTGGGCCTCATTCAGACGCTGCCAGGCCCGGAAACAAGGGTGCCGGTAAGCTTACCGGCACCGTTGTTTCCGGACCGGCATATTACAGGTCTGCCTGCCGGAGCCACCGTGCCCAACAGGTCTGACCCTGCCGGCCCCACAGCCACAGTAGGCAGACTGTCACGGAAGCATTCTGCACTTCCATGTCCACATTCCCATAAGAGTCTTATGGGACTGTATGGGAATGGGGATTAACGAAATATAACCCGGTGGCACTGGGAAGTCAGGCGCCGGTAATTTATTTTTTACGGGTCCCGTGGCAACCCGCCAGTAGAACAGGCACGGTTACCGCCGGACCCGTAAGGAGCCCCATTGTCTTATTCTGTATCACGTGGAGCTGATGGATAAGGGATTTAGGCAACCCCAAGAGCAGACTGTTACAGTTGTCCAACTTTAATAGAAGAATGGATGTTGGCACCGTCATTCTTTGCATTAGATTCAGGAGGAAGGGTGTGTTTAAGCACTTGCAGATGGAAGTACCATTTCCTGGTCATCTTTTGGATTTGGGGGCAACCTAATTTCAAAGATCATCCCTAGGTTTTAAAAAAGTTAGACAGAAGGAGTAGTGCCCATAAGGAGAGTGGCCAGAAAAATAGGCAAACACTGGGTCCAGTGGGATAGTAGAACCTAAGACGATGATTTCCGTTTTTGATGGGTTGGGACATACACAGCTGTTGATCAGCCAGTCATAAGTCTGGGGGTCTTGTATTGTAGATATCCAGGAGTGAGGTAGGTGGGTATCCTGCTCAAACCAGGTCTGCCATCAGAGTGTGGATGTGTTGAGGGTAGTGGAAGGGTGTGTAATGGAGGGGGTAATTGCTTGTGTCACCTACAGAATTGGAGTGGCTAGTTGGTATGTGTGGCATACAGTGGAAATCAGAATGGCGAGTGAGGGGTGCAAAGAATCAACAAACCACTCATAGCAAGGCACAACATGGCTGAGCTAAACCCAATACGCCATAACTATGCATTAAAAGCCACAGTGAGGCGTGAAATTGCCTAACAAGGCAAATCAACACAGTCTTCTCCCCACACTTCTACCACTGACCTGAAGCTCAAACACCCCCTATTTGCGGCATAAGAGAAAGGCTGAGTAGTAAGTTGGGGCGTGTCTTAGAGACCCTTAAGCATATATACCAGGATCACAACCCAATTAAAACCCTGCCTATTATCTTTTCCGACTTGCTCCATCCCCAGTCCATGCCCTTTGCACATAAGAGGTGTGCACATTAGGGCAACCAGTGAAGAGTAGAACTGGATCACAATTCGGCTGATATATTGATCCTTCTCACTCGGCTTTCTGCTCCCTCCCTGGCCTCCTGTTTCCCCTTTTGTTTGTCGCTTTGGTGCGCTCTGAGGCCCACGGGCATGCAGCGCCTTATCAAGAATTAAAATAAATAAATTTAAATAATAATGTATCACTCTTGATCTCCTAACATACATCACTTTTACAGCATAATTGACAAGAAGTGAATTGATAATCTTTTATACGACTTGCACATTAGTAGTGGAAATGACTGCAGCTTTACACAGCACATAATTACTAAACCATCAAAGTGCTGTGATAGAGGGGTTTACTGTTGCTCGCTCTAAAGCTCTCATGTTATCGGTCTCCTGGACCATAGTATGAGTCGCCATCATGGTATTCAAAGTGTGGCCTGCAGGTTACAGCCCCGTTCTGCATTAACGTGCTTCGCTATTGGAGATTATTCGAAAGATTAGCCGGCATTTAATGACAGGTGCTGCTCCATCAAGAAAAAATACGATTTATGTTGCTTTAAATGTTCGCTATTAACTTGCAAACACACACACCTCAATACTAACTGGTAGGAACTCCCAACACTCCAGTAATGGGCCGAAAATAGCTTTGCCAATGCAATTAAGTCAGGGGTCGAAGCTTCCAAAAAAAGTAATGGAGATATGTTGCCTGCTGCCCCCCCCCCTCCGCCCCTGCCACATACCCGCACCCCACCATTCAAACCCCAAGCCTTGACCCTGCCTTTTCTACGTTATACCCACACCACTGTGTTTTACAACTGTAGTGCAAAGACTGAAAGAAACATAGTAAAAGAAAATGAATCTTAAACGACCAGCCTTACTTTCAGTCATTGTCCACCACAGCATGCAACTTCAAACACCCTCCCCTTTGTAATCACCCACCATTCACAGACTTTGACCGTCCCATCAACCCACTACCTACACACACAGCTGTACCTGAAGCAATCTCACGTCAATCGGTCGCTTGTATACAGAAAAGAAACGCTGATCACTGAGGAAGCAGGTCTACGAGGGAGCTATGGAATGGGCTCTAGGTCCCAAGTAGGCTACTGAAATGAACACCAGCAAGACAATGCATCAGGATGTGACATTAGAGCAGATCCAGCAGGGTAGAGGTTCGAACCCCTAGTAAGGAGGGAGCAAAATACAAACATGCCGTTCACCTGCCACCAAGGAATGGTTCTCAGCCGAAAAAGGGAACCATAGCTGATTTTACGAAAAAGTAGAAGAACATCGTACATCTTAGTTCCTAGTAGCAGATGAAGCTTTTGATGCCAGGGAAGCAGATAAAAGGGCACCAGCGGGAGGCTGGGTGATACGCTGGGCCTCAGAAGGGGGTGAGGGAGGCAGCCGCCCCCCTGTAACTCCTTGCTCAGCCACTGTTAATTCCTACCCACTTTGACCACTGACTTCTGTTGAGAACATAGCACAGGGGGTTCATGTGTACTTTTTAGCAATTACTTCACAACTTGAAGATCACAGGATGGAATATATATGGTGCAGACTCGGCAATAATTCCCCAGTCGATAAGAGAGTCCCCACCTGAGCCTTACGATCCTCAAAACAGAAACTGCAACCCCAACCCATGCAGAAAAAGAAATCAAACAGCAGATCACTCACGTCATAAGAGCAGAACAAAATCACTCCAGATGTATGGCAGTAACAAAACCCCTTGCATCTTAAAAGAGCATTGAAGAAAGAATTCCAAGAAGAAACTTGGGAAGAGGAAAACGTGTAAACACCCTAAGACTTTAACTGCATGTGTGACTTACCTTGTACATTAGGATTCTGAGGTTTTGACTATTTTTGATGGAGTGGGCACTGTTCCTAGTTCTATTGGAAATGGAATGTATTGGCCGTTTTCCCGTTTTTTGGATACAGTCATGATTTCTGCCTTGCCCGGGTTGAGTTTGAGGCTGTTTGTGTTCATCCAGTTCTACAGTTCTTTCAGTCTACTAGCCTTGTGTTCTCCTCCTGTACATATTCAATTTTGTAGATGATTTGGGTGTCATCTGCGTAGTTGTAGCAGGTGAGGCAGTGCCTTTTGATTAGGTTGATTAGTGGGGTCAAGTAGATGTTGAAGAGGAGTGGGTATAGGGAGGATGCTTGCGGTACTCCACAGGTGGCGTCCCGCTTCGCTGATTTGAATGGTTTTATCCATACTGTTTCTGTTCTTTCGCCGTATCAGTGATCCTTATTTCTTCCAGTCTCCTGATTAGGATGTTGTGGTTGACTGTGTTGAATGCTGCAGAGAGGTCAAGCAGTAGTAGTGCAGAGTTTGTGTTGGAGTCTGCATTGGTCTTTAGGTCATCCCAGATAGACGGAAGTGCCATCTGCATCCCTCGCACAGGTCTGAAGCCGACGTGTGCCTGGTCCAGTAGTTGGTGTATTTCTAAGTGCTGCTGTGTTTGTTTTTAGACATAGGTTTCAAGCAGTTTTGTGGGATAGGGAATGTTTTTATATAGGTCTATAGTCAGAGAGGTCTTCCACATTGCCCGTAGTATCCTTGAGGAGCGGTTTGATATATGCAGATTTGTAAGACCGCAGTACTGTCCCCATTGAGAGCAATTGGTTGAAGAGGTTTCTGTGGCATGTTCTTTCTAGAGAGGGACACCTGCTACCTTTTTTGTATTTTTGCAAGGAACTTGGGTGTGGTCACCCTAAGATACCTGAGGGAATCCAGACGTGCACCCCTTGCTCACTGTGCTCAGAGAGGCACAGTTCCACCTCACTGATGAGGACCGACTAGGCAGAAACACGTGTTTGGGGTTGCTGTTGGTACTCTTACTCAAAAGAGGATTGCCAGGCATTTCAGTGCTGGACTGCCCTTGTGGGTCGGACAAAGACTGATATGCAAATGGATATTCCTCCTTTGTGATGGCCGAGGACTCTCAAAGTGGGTAAAAACGACAGAACAACTTATCATGCCATGTTCTTTGTAGAGAGGGGCGCCTGCTACCTTTTTTGTACTTTATAAACACAGCTAAAAAACAAAAACACATAAATCCTTGTTTGAAAATTCAAGCCTTATGCTGACTTAAACCCCTCTTCTACACCTACACATCTCTCACTTAAACAATCCATGGTCAGTACTTCTGTTCTGCCCAACTCCCTCAAGCCACCAAAGTATCAATGACCACATCACCTTCTGCAAGGTGGTCAAGAACTGTTTCCTCGTCTAGTGATGAGCTATTGCTCCCTGCGGTCTTACTCTAGTGCCAAGAGTGCACCCCGGTATGATATGATATGATAGGTAATTTATAACATGCTTAATATCCAGCAGTTTCTAAGCGCGGACCCAGGGATCGAACCTGTGTTGCTATGTGCCGTCTTGCTTTGAAGACGAGCACATTGCCCCTAAGCTATCCTCCCGAGTCAGTGTATGATAACGACTTAAATATGTTCATACACAAAATAAACAATTCCAAGTACGAGGTGATATTCCAGGACCAGTACACAAACACTCCCCATGTAGTGCTCAGTGGCACCCCAGTATCTTCTAAAATAAAGCAGCCCCCCCTTCTTTTCTAGGACAGGAAATGGCATAGAACTTAATTTTGACTGGTTATTTCTTAGTGGCACAACTTTCAAATCTTGCAAAGACGTTCTACAGATTCTTGCTTGAGCTATTCCATATCACCAACTTTACAAAGGTGACAAAAAACGGGGAAAGGCTTGCTAGACTCTTATTTTTATTTTACTGTTTAAAGCGCTGGCCTACCTGGGAGGCATTTGGGATGGCATCTATCAACAGTAGCGCAGCACTGTGAGTTGGGGTCTGTGCGTCCACGGCAGTTAGTCCTTGCTCAGTTGTTGAAAAAGCCATGTTTTGAGAGATTTGCGCAATGGGAGAATTGTGGGGGTCCAATTCTCTTCTATTATTCTTCACCTCAGATGGAAAGACGATACAAAGTAGTGAGCGACCCCCTCAGCATACACATATCATTCCTCTGTATATGAACTGTGTCTGTTAAACACGTTTTTGACAGTGAACTATTCTGCAGATAATGTAGGGCGTAGAAAAGAATGCCCTTAACCATCTGGAACCCAAATGGTGCGACAGGATTCGACAAGCTCTCCCCAGAAGGGAGCTGTTAACAGTTCTTAATGTTTGCAACTTGGAATGTCTCACTTTCTTTCTGTTGTGCTTTCCCACACAACAGGTGCACAGCAGAAGTCTCTGAGCGCCCATCAGGTGGCTCGCGCCTGCTGCTGAGTCACGCTCGCCCGTGTAGACGTCCCCTTCCCGCGGTGCCCGGTGTGGCGGGCAATAAAAGCGGGAATTACACTGTGCTATTATTGCCATGTCCACACGGGGATACTAGAAATCACTTTATAGAGGATAGCTGACAGTACTTTATGATGCACCAGCAGGCTCGTACTTATGCATCATGCTAACATTTACAGTAAAAGCACAACACAAGACACGGATGGAGGTCACTGACAGCAAAGGGAGAGAGGTTGGGCACTGCTCTCTAAACAGTGGCACTGGGTACTTACTGCTCTGTGCAGGGTGGTTCTGTGTGGCTAAGTGGTTACGGCTCTATGGAAGAAGGTGTGACTTAAAAAGCACACACAATAGACTAAAAAGGGCAGTAAATGAGTGTGAACAAGAGGCATCCTACCGAGGGAAATAAAACTCCCAAAAAAACACCCAAACAGCTTTTTTTTATTAAGTGAGTTGGTTGAATATGCAAACCTTACACTATTACTCCACAGAGTTTAAATGCACTCAATAGTGAATACATCTTCCTATGTGAAAATGATACCATAAAAAGCATCGTTCATACAAAATTCCAAAGTTTGCTTTCCAAAAAAGCTAATTAAATAACATTTTACATACAGCATTTACGAAAGGTCTCCTACTAACCAGGAAACCTTATTTCTCCTGAAAATCCCATCCATTCTAATTACTTGCATAGAGTCTTGCTAACAACACCGAGGTTATTTACAAGGTTTATAATCGACTACCTTAATGACATTGGCCTTCCTGCAAAACCTTTCTGTTTTGTTTATGTTGGGTTGGACATTTGAGAATAGGATGTGTAAACTCTTTTGTTGGCTACCCGTTGGAACCTTTGTGTTATAGTCTAGGGTAGCCAGGAGACTAAGCACTTGTAAAGATTGGGATTTAGAACTTCCCCTCAGCCACTTTGTTGGACATTACTTTGTAGAGTACGGGCCATGCAGGGACAAGGACTCATTAAGCGGAGGTTAAGAACAGCTGAAGTGGGGCTTTCTCCTCGTGTTCCACAGAGTCAGGGGTGGGGGGAAAGTGGAGCTTCTCCCGATGTTTCACACCTCTAAGGGTGAAGATGCACATACATCCCTACTTCACCATTTAGAGGTGTGGCACGTTGTGTTGAACGGCCTTATGGTTTCTAGATAACTCCCTACTTCCTATGGATGTTTACTCCAAACCCTTCCATGTCAGAATACAGAATAAACCATCTTGTGTGAGAAACACTTAGCTGGTGTGACTTGTGTGATTGGCTGGCCTTACCACAGTACCAGAGTAAGCACAAAGGTGCTAACTCTTTCCCACGTTTAGGTGTGTGCCTTCTCTCCTTGTGTAGTCTGG
Organism: Ambystoma mexicanum; assembly: GCF_040938575.1. Classification (NCBI taxonomy): domain Eukaryota; kingdom Metazoa; phylum Chordata; class Amphibia; order Caudata; family Ambystomatidae; genus Ambystoma; species Ambystoma mexicanum. Next base: position 97,184,946 of record NC_090922.1, read on the forward strand.
TGCTGTTTTCTCCTATTAATTCAATGTTCCACCTGCTCTTGCCCAAGCAGGCCAATCTCTTGAATAGGGTATCGGCCAAGTGTGGGGTAACATTTAGGAACAGTGATGGCTGAAAGTTTCTGAATGAATCATAAGCACTGAAACTGCTGTGGGTAAAATTCCAGGTCATCTTTTTTCAGTCTGCCAAGCAATTTGCAGGTGGGGGGGGAAACATGCAAATCAAAACGGCTGTGTAACATCCTACAGGACCCGAAGCAACCCCACACATGTGTCCGCCTCAGTGGACATCATCAGTGAGGTGTATGCTTGGGGTTCTATGCATAGCAGGCTCAGGACCCACATGAGGACTTACCTCTCCCAATTGGGGTGACCTTTTCACTGACATTGAAACAATTGCTGATGGTGAAGATTCATTCAAAACCTTCCAGCGATCAACCTTCAGTTTTTAATCAGGCATCTTGGCGTCCAGGTGACCCCACGTCATAGGTGCCAATGACTTCACTACTGGAACGCGCGCATTAGAGTCACGCTGGTGCGGTGCTAATGCCATCCGTCTGTTTCCCTTTCCTGGCCAATGCTTCGTCTACTTCAGGCTCTGCTGCACAATCCACTCTGGGGTTACACAGGTACGGTGTGCAAAACGAAGGGGGGGTCTGCTCTGTGAACAGACTCGTAATGTGAGCCACGAGCGATTGACCAACCGCCTAAGTAAAAGTATTTGGCGCAAAGTTCTCTGGTGGCAAATATTCTTTGGGTAGTACTATGCACAGAGCGGCACACCCCTCTGCATATGGCACTGCAGGTCACTTACCTTTGCCTTTTTAACCAGTACATTTCCTGGAGGAATACACGTGGAAACGTTCTGGGGTGACTGCAGGTGTGTGTGTTGGGTCGACCAGCGAGTGACCGGGGTAGGCCTGGGGCATTTCTCCCTACACGACTTGTACAGTCACATAGCAAAGCTGTTGGTGTCCCTTGCCCTTGAAGTACTGCATTCCCTCTCCCCTTGCCACGATAAATACAAAATGTGTTCTCAGCCGTTTATTTTCAATGCAAGCCTTGCAGATCTAAATGACCACACGACAAAGGTAAATTCCCATTACAGGATTTCTGTTGCTCGATTTTAATTTGAGCAATGCCGATCTTTTGTCACTGTCTATTTATTCAAAAGACAAATGGCCTCATCACGAGTTGGGCAGTAGTTCTTAAATGCGGTGGTAACTGCCACATTTAAGGGTCCGGCCAATCACAAGCGTGGCAGCATTTACCCCCAGCTCTAAACTAGGTGTAAATATGCCAACTTAACGCTCATTTTCGGGGCGCTATTAGCATGTGCTGTTATCCAATGGACCCAATGGAGAATGGGGAATTCCCATTACCGCCCAACCCTTAATCTGCGCTAATAGCGCCCAATTCGTGATGAGGCCCAAAGACATGATGACTATAAAAATGAGAATAACCATAATAATTTGATTTGGCAGGGTGACCCCTAAACAATCACAAATGGTACTTGAAACATTGTGCCCAATATGTCATGAAGGGAAATCTTTTCCTTCTATTATGAAACGTTATATTGCCAAAGTGATACTCGGAGCATTATATGACCCAATAGTTTGGGGGATTTCGAGTGGCTTACATGGCTTTAATGGAACATTTGGAGGAAAGTCCTAGGCTGGAGTAAAAAGAGAGGGAGTGAGATGCAAAGAGAGACTATGGAGGCTTGAGACTGAGGCCAATTTATGTTTTATATTTAGAATGGAACATACCCTTGTTAATCAAATTACTATTTTAGGTAGGGCACTGCGGGGAAAGTTTGGATCCAACTGCTATGTATTAGAGAGTGAGACTGAATGGCGATTCAACTAGAAGTAATAATGCTTTGGATGATTATGGGCTTAGTGGGAGTTCATAGACGCTTGCTCCTTTCCCTCCGGGACCCCTCGCCACTTCCGGGTGCACCCCCATGCCTCCAACTGGGCTGGTCGGGCTTCCATGAGGTAGGCGCAAGAGTAATGCATTTTGAGACATTTGAGTGTCTTCGTGCCAATCATCGCACCTTCCTTGTCACACGACAAGAAGGTGACGTTTTCTGTCCTGTAAGTGACATGGCAGCGTGGTAGGAGGTTTCGGGAGCATGCGTTTTGACGGGAAGGCAGAAGTCACCAACTGGGAAGATGGAGCAGGAACTGCAGCATGCTGACAGGAGCGCCAAGTGGGAAGCAGGACTCAGGAGCCACGCTAGGAGCTACTGCCACCATCAACCATGGAAAGGGAAGTGTGAACAAAGTGCGCATGTTTGTGCATGCTGATTTGCACTGCTATGTGCGGTAAAAAAGGCGACCCCCCACGATTTGCATATGTACTGTCATTGCCGCAAGGCCTAATATAGAAAATGACATGAGTGATATTCATCTTTGGTACTCTACTGCATCACATGGAGTTAAATTACAGGACTTACATAACAGATAAATAACGTTTTAATGTGCACGTGTGGTTACTAATCTTCTATAAATATATAAGTCAAAAGTTGTGTGTGGGTTTGTGGCACGAAGCGTTGTTCCTTATACAATTCAACACCGTTTCACCAATCTGCACCACATTTTGCATAGATACCTGGTAGGACCCTCCAGGCATGACTGGCTACATGACATTTGGACACCCCACCCCTTTCCCCAGATTTCAGGAAAAGTAAAAATTTGTGGGTTTGTGGCCTGCCGACGAAGCCGTAAACCATGTAATAATAATTGTTTTTTTATAACAAGCTTAATACCGAAGTGGTTTTTGAGTGTGGACCCGGGATTTGAACCTGTGTTGCTCTGCATTGTCTTGCTTCCAAGACGAGCGTGTTGCCACTGAGCTATACTACCCATACCATGTTCACCGGGAAGGGAAACAAAAATGTATGAGAGGCGAAGTTTCCAAATGTTTGCTGCATCTGCTGAAATTACTTTTCTAGAGGATTTTTGTGCGATGGCGCTTGCCAACGAATCCATAAACCATGTTCACCGGGAAGGGAAAGAAAAAATGTTTCTCAACCGGTCCAGAAATGAGAAACAAAACTAGGGTCCTCTACTCCGTAGGATGCACGATTTCCGAGATATTTGCACTGCAACAAACTGCACCATGCCAGGTTAATGCGGAACAGCGACCTACATGATCATTCAGTTTTAATAATTAATGAGAGTGTTATCATGTCTGTCTAAAAAACCCGTTTGGAGAACGGGTACTTTTGCATGTATTATAAATGGAGCAACATGTACTGTTTGTTAATCAATCATTGAGGCTTTTTTGAAAAGTTTATATTATGAACTTAGTCACTTTTATGGACTCAAGATTTTGGCAGATAAGATACAGCAAGAGAAATTGATTTGCCCAAGGTCACACAAGTTAGTAAGCAGGAGAAGCTGGGATTTCAGCGCGGACTGCAATTTAAGCCTTTGACCGACCTCTTCACTTCTAAACTCAGTTGGTAAAAATATATCATTAACCAACCAGCCAAATATATATCGACTTTGTGATGAGGTCCTCTGATTGGGAAGTCTAAGGACCCGGAGGAGGGTGATGCTGGTGACCGAGTGCTACACTGATCAAGTGAATGTTGGGCCAGCGTTTGGTATGGGCAGAACCTGCTGGCCACCTTGCCTTGGTCCCCAGGGCCTGGCAGAGGTCAGTCCCATTTTCTCCCCAGAGGCCAATCCCAGAATCCCATTCCTTCCCAGCCCACTAGGCCACCAGGGCAGACCAGCTCTAAGGGTAATCCATGGGATTAACCCACAGGGTAGTGTAAAGGTTCCCTCTCCCCTGTCCAGAGAGCACACAGCTCACCCTAGTCGGACTAAGATATACAACACTGAAATTGAAGGATTCCTGTTTAAGGGAGGCTCCCAGTAATGTAGGTCTGGGCAGAATTACCAGCTCACCAGGCACTTGAGAAGAATCACATTTGGGGATTCATTGGAACCACTGTGAGCTGTGCCGTCCTGTGAACACAATCTTACAAACACATAACTTCCTGAACACTGGGAAACGGGTGCCGAAATCATGTATCGCCATTGCTCCCCTGTGAGCGAATCTAACAGGGTGAAACATTGTATTCGATTTGCCACTCACTCATCATTACAAATGGACCAGAGGAGGTAGAACACGTACCCAGTGTTCCCAGCTCTGATCGCACATGCTGAAAACACCACAGCCTCAAGTCAGTGCAGACAGCCTCAGCGAGGGTCAGAGAAGCATGAGTAACACCAAAGAGGGGGGAGAGAGATCAGCCACAGGTGCACCCAAATAACCCATTTTACCACAGCCTTCACAAAATGACCCCTTGCAGGTGAGCACCCTCAGCGGAAGAGGCACCCAGGTAGAGGAGGGAACTGAAATTAAACAAAGCCAGTCCCACTTGCTGAGTGTGTTTTATAGGGGCGGGAGGCTCACATTTCATCAATGGTGGAGGCATGAAAATGCTGGAAGTCCAGGAGGCTACAAGAGTGAAAGATATTGGAGATGTGGAGACAGAGGAGAGCTTGAGGAGCTGGTGAGGAAAGAGGTGATAGTAGCAAGGAGCTAGTGACACCAGCAGTGGAGAGGAAGGAAGTGGTGATCAGGGGTGGAGAAGAAGATGGTAACATCAGGAGTGGAGAAAAGGAGATGGTGATGTAATTGGTGGAGACGAATGAGGTGGTGACATGAGTCGCGTGGATGGAGGTGGTGACATCAGGAGTGGTGTGGAAGGAGGAGGTAACACCAGGAGTGGAAAGAACGCATGCAGTACCAAAGAGGTGATAACATCAGAGGAGATTGAAACCTTTGTCTCCTTTGTTTGATTTACCGATTCATCCAACCCTGATTTTCCACCCTGCTTTTCTCTTCACTTGTCTTGTTTTGTTTTGTACACGCCCCGAGGCCTGCAGGCTTGCAGCACAATATAAAATAATTCAAATAAATAAAAATAAATAAATAAAAAGGTGCTGGATGTTAAGGCGCTGGTATGGTCTGAAACCAAAGCTTGGCAAGGGGAAACTCAGGCAGAGGAATCCATGCTAACAGCAGCAGAGTATAGTGATATAGAAGGAGAGGGGAGGGAGCAGAGACTATCTAAGAGTAAGGAGGACTGAGAGGAAGACCAGGGCTATGCTAGCAGAGTAGGCAGGTTCCAGTTGGCCAGGTCAGCCTTGCAGGGGTCCAGATGGGGGTACGAGGAACAAGACATGCTCAGAGAGAGTATGGTCACTACAGACATGGGAAGGGAAAGACGTCCAGGGTGTAATCCCCCTGTCCAAAGAACCTAGCTCTCCTTGCCAGCTACGACCAATGACTGTGCCACGCAGGAAGCATGGTGATATAGCATTAGTCAAGGGGTAAACGTGCCAGGAAAGCCTGCACACAGAAATGGAAAAAGAAAAGGGGTTGTGAACCCTGTGAGCCTGCAAAGGCAGGGAAGGGGGAGGTGGTAAAACCTCCCTGGCACTTTAAGGACTTGGGAAAGAAGAGGTTTTGGGAACCACATGAGCCTGAAAAACTAGAGAAGAGGGAGGAAGTACAACCTTCAGGGAACTCTGAGGACTGGGGCTTTGATACCAGAGCCCAAGTGTATTGTCTGGTGCCCGCATCCATTCTGGTTGCTTTGTTGTTCTTGTTACCTTTCTTATATAGGACAAATCCCCGTCACCTTTTCGTTTTAGCCCACTGTACATACTCCTTTAGTAAACCCAGTGGAAAAAACCTCATGGTTTTGGCATCTTTCTTACTCCCGGCTGTCTGAAAGTGAATCCTTAAATGCATATGTTATTTAATAAGAATATGATTGTAGCTTTTTTTTATTGTTGGTTGTACAAAGCCAACCTTACACAAAAACATTAAACACAATTATACCAATACAAACAACAATACAATATCCATAAAACACAAAAATTACATGAAACAGTAAAACACACAAAACAAGTTATTCATATCATATATAAAAACATCCAATCAGCCAATTGGTATTAAGATTTCTAAACAAAGTATGCATGTGCAAACCTATCACCACTTAAGTTTAAACAGACCAACATGACTTAAAAATTTCACAACAGCAATGGTTAGAGGCGTCTCTTTCCCGTTCAATAGCTTCTCGTAAAATTCTAAAGTGTTTAAAAGTAAGCCATTGTGTACATATTTTCCAAATAGAATGGACCAATAAATCTGTAAGGGAAAACAGTGAATTAATATATGCATCTTCATTTCGACCAAGCCATCCTGACTACATATGGTACAAATAGCTAGATTGTCAATTTGCGAGTTCAACCTAAAATGGTTCATCTCTCCTGCAAACAGAAGATTCAATCTGTATTGTAAAAATGCAATATGCCAATAGGCATTCAAAGATTGCTTTAAGTATAGTGGAATGTAACCAATGGTTTATACAGAGTCGATAAGCTCTTATAAAGCTTATAGGACCCAACTTTCCCAATTGTCTTAATCCAGTCGTCTTGAAATAGAGTTTATTTAAACTTGATCAGGGTTACTGGTTGTCTAGGTCGCCAGCAGATTGGCCACTGTCCAATAAAATAGCATTAGCACAATCGCTAAAATCAATAAGCGGCCTGTAAAACGTAGACATTAACATTTTAAAAAGATCAATAAATAGTGATTTCTATGGAGGATCTAACACTAATATATAAAAAATAAGAATCTTCCATTTCAGCCAACAATCCAACGAAGCGATACCCAATTCAAAATGGAGTGCTGGGATTGGAAGACAGTCTGGCAAGCCAAGTACTTTCTTCCATATTATAGATTCAACCCCCTCCAAATCTATAAATCTAATTATGGAATTAATCTCCATCCTGTATAATAAAGCTGGAATTACTTTTATCTTATAGAATCAATTAATGGAACGAGAGAAAATCTACAGTACTTGACATTTATTTTCTTCATCTCTGATGAAAGCTGATCTGCCTTATCCAAAACTCCTGAAAGGGGGTTTGGGTTTTATTTGGGGAAGCGACCATGATTAAGCCCCAAATAGGTGATACTAGGCATTGGGTCAATTACATGACCACCCATTTCCCAGGTGTAGCCAGCCCTACAAATAAGGAGTGTATCAGTTACTTTTATTCCCTAAAAATAAGCAAATACTCACAACAAATAAAAATAGGGCACAAAAATACTCCGAACAAAAAATAGGAAACAGACTTTGCGCTCCTGCTTTCACCCACACAGCTCCATGGATATGTTTGGGCAAGTAATGCACGTAATACCACAGGAAGTAACTACTGTTATAATTGCCCAATCAGAAGAAGTAAAGCTGTAACTATTAATGTGCATGAATAACTTCAAGTACAAAGAAATAATTATTACCAAAACAATACATTTTCCAGTTAAAACATATTTTCCCACTTATAAAATACTCTTGTTGGGAATTCGAATTTCATTTTTACTCCCTAAAAAGTAATTTTACTCCCAACTTTAAAATAGGGAGTAAAATACTCCCACTTCCAAATTTTACATGGAGCCCTGGGTGTCACAGATACATTTCTTAGTTTTTTTGCAGAAACTTATAATACTCAACTTATTTCCATTAAAGAGCAATTCATTTTTTTTGCGTACTGATTAATAGCGTCTTGAAAAGCTGCAGGCCAATCTGAGTTTGGTCTAGGAGCATTACATCTTCCGCGTAAGAAAGCCAGGTCACAGGCAATGTGTGAAGCCGCAGTGGTGCAAATACGGCCTGCTGCAAATGCTCCCCCAGATCACACAGGTACAGATTGAACAGGCATCATTCAATGACACAATCCTCTAAACGTGGGAAACCTATCTGTTAACGCACCATGCCTGTTTAATCTGACCTATAATGAACTGCCCTTGTGCATATGGACCAAGATTGATAATAAGGAGTTTGGTATCTTCCAGGCCTTGAGCTAAGCCCACAGTAGTGAGCAATTAACAGAATCAAATGCCTGGTAGAAGTGTACTCCGGCCACATAAACCAGGGTCATAAATGACCGCCAGGCTCCTTCCTGCAGGCTACTAAGTATAAGACCATTCACAATCTCTGATTAAATCCTGCCTGGAACTTCTGTACGCCCCCCCACAGAAGAGGCCAACTGCTCCAGTTCCTTTAATACTAAAGATGCAAAGATTCTACTATCACAGTCGAAGTTTAACAGATTCGACTGATCTCCCTTATTGAAAATTGGTATGACAATTGGCTGTTTCCAAGGTTCACAGATGGATTTTGACTCAATAACCAATGTAAAAAGAAAAAAAAGAATGGTAGCCCATACAAAAGGGTAATTTTTAAGGATTGTGTTACGCAGGCCGTTAGGCCCAGGAGCACGAGCATTAGATGGCCTTCTAATATTTGCCTGAATGTCATCTGTCCATGAGGTCTCAAGTACTTGGAGAGGTAACAAAATTTCAGATTCTCTATGCATGTTTTTAAAATGCGATTCCCAGACGCCTTGTGCAATCAGATTGTTTTGTAGGGAGTCCTGGAGTTTTAACACCTCAATAATCATAGTCCAGAAATTACAAGACTTTTTCTCCAATTTGCCTGCAACGTTTTCTCACCCTCTTTTTGAAGTTGCACATGTCTATAGCACTTGTACCATTTTTTATATATTAGTCTTAACTTCCACGCCTTCTCTAAGTGGGGCTCGCAAGTCCCTTCATAACACTTTTTTCCTTTTCTGAACCACAACATCATAGGGATGGAATCCTATTTCCACCACCCACCACAGTTAAGTTACAAAAATCATAATCTGTTACACACAGACCCTTAATGTTAAACCTTAACAGCAAAAAATGATGATCACTCAGTGTTGTATACATGATGAAAAATTTACCAAAGCAGTGAACATCACTAGATAATCTATATAGAAGTTCATTACACCAAACTTACAAGTTGGATTAGGTGGAACGTCTCCTTCTACACAACCATTTGCCAATTTAGGATTCCACATGTCAAAGAATTTAGCCCACGTTCAACCATGAATAAATGTTCTTTTCTTAGTTTTTGTTAGTTTTTCGACGTGGGTCAAACCATCCAATACATTTGGCAAATATTCGACATTGAAGTCTTCTGCCAAGAGAATATGCTGCCTTTCTTCCTCTCCCACAAAATCGTCACACAACTCAGACACCTTGCCCATAAAAGACACCAAGCTGAAACACAGAGGATTCCAGTAGACATTCAATAGGTAAAGAGGTAAAGTCAAATATAATTTTTTAAAAAAGATTTATCTCGAGGAGCCCATGCATGGTGTTTGATCTTACTTCGTATTTCTTCACTATTGTATTATAGTAGCCATAATTAGGCCCCCAATAGGCATCCTGTGAGAAACTTAAGGGTGTTCTCCCAAGTAGGCCACAGGAATCCCTTATTCAGGTGGCCAGGGAAGGCCTGGTGCTCTCAGATCCCAACCCTGAGGGTGGACAAGCAAGGGAGGATCACCTGGGTAGGGGAAATTGGGGGTACGCTCAGCGGGAATACCACAGGGGAGAAGTGGTATCACAATGGTGAAGGTGAGGAGGAGGTCCCTAAAGCTTTTATACGCTATTCCCACCCACCATCCCTTCCACCCAATGAATCTCCCTTACCAAAAGGAAAATCCAATAACTCCCATAATCCCTGTTTTCACTATAGAAATCAACCAGTGTCCAATCATTTTGCAATACCACCTTCTAACAGATTTAATTCTTACCCTGAGCTAAGAAACTACCGTTCTCAAAATACACAATATCATTACTCCACTCTCCTCAGTTATCCATCACCATACTTCCCCTCTTCAATTTTAGGACGCTGTCGTTCCTATTCCATTTCCGTTTCCCCTTTGTCCTTCACACAAATATATCACAGCCAATCCACACCACTTAAACCTAAACCCAGTTGCATTGGAAAATTACCTTTCCCAGAACCCATGTTTTCCACTTCATTAATCCAATTTTGACAGAGGTAATAGTTATGCCTCACAATTCACTCATTCCTGTCTCAGTTAAAGCCCCAAAATACTACATCTCCCATACTCCCTTTGCACCATGTTTTGATGCCCCGACCGTGACGTAGAAGAACATGTCCCGACACACAGCAATTACCCATAGGGAAAATAAGATCATACTTCCCTAGCCATATCCACCATTTTGTCACACTAATCAGCTCAGGCAAGGTCAGGCAATTTAACCTGACACACACACCTAAAGCCTGTTACCCCTCCCCACCTGGATAAAAGGCAGAGCACAGAAGTGCACATGAGGCGAGGCGAACAGAGCAGCAGAAGATCGGTTTTTCCATGCAAGTCATGGCCCTGGATGCAGAGTTGAGGCAGTGAGACAATGGCAGCAAGGCAGTGGCCGTATCAGCACAAAAAACATGCAGAAAACTTCAAAGGAAATTCCTTTGCTTTGTGGAAGAATAGCCAGCAGCTCCCTCGGTTGAACGATGGAGTTGGAAGGAGGAAAGCCATGCAGAATCTACAGCCTCTGACTGACTTCAAATAAGAGCAGATACAAAGTAATCTTACGTACCAGTGAGTTAGAGGAGACGCAAAAGAACAGTGTACGTAAAGAAGTGAAAGAACTGTTTCTTTTTGATACTTGGAAAAGGCGTGTTGAGAGAAAGCCGGTGTAGTGACATCGCATATGAAAACTAGAGACTTTGTAACAAGAGAAAGTAAAAAACACAATCTCGGTGTGGTCCGGCAAAAGAGATTGCCTTATCAAAAGTCTCCGTAACAGTGTGCAACGGTGTAAAGCAAGTGCCTTGGAGGGGCAGTCGTAAAAGTAAATGTAAATGAACTATGAGAATCAAGGGCCTTGTGAGAGGCCGGAAAGATTGTCAAAGTGGTCAATCGAATGTAACCAGTAAAATCCTCGTACAGTCGAAAGTCTTTGGCACGTAGGGGAAGCTAAGTGAACTGTGTAAATGGGGCAAGTGTGAACCCAACTGAGGAATGCCTGCAAATTAGGGTAAACAGTAACCCACCCAAGAACATTATGGTGATAGAATTGTGTGAAGTCTGACTGGAGGGTTTATGGAAAGCCTGACTTGGGGCTAAGACAAAGACTTGGGTAAGGGAAGAACATAAGGGGTCTACAATGACTTTCTATTGAACTATGAGTAAACAGCAATGTGACACCGGCGGATGGATGCCAGGGGAAATCCAAGGGAAGTGAATCCCGAATTGTGGTAAACTAACTGAACATTGTGACGGCAAGCGTGAACCTGACAGAGGGATGTCGACGTGAGTGTCCATGTGAGTGGTTGGTCTGAGCCCGACTGAGGGAGGCTAACATTGATAGAAGGATCAGAGCCCGGCTGAGGGGGATCCAAGGGTGAAGAGTTATCGCCCCAATGTGAAGAATAGTAGAAGGTTCTTTTATTTTATTGTTTAAATCAAGAGACTTAGCATGAAAGAGACTTGGACACAGAAGGTCCCGATATTGAGAAAAGGAACTGAAACCTCGTCCAGGAGAAGCCCAGGAGTGGGCTGTGCTCAAAAGACCCGCCTTGTCCCGTGCTAAAAACGTGGGGAAGGGACCCCGGCCATAACATCCTTATTTATCATTTTGTGAACACTTCTTTCTTTTCTTGTGAAGATTATCCCACACTCTTTTGTAGCATTGCGGTAAGGATTGGCAATAGATTTTCTTACTATAGGCCCTTTTAGTTTTAGGCTCCACTAAGACTGTATTATTATTATTTGATGGTCGTAGCTTGCTGCCATCTTAGATTTAGGTTTAGATTAGGCGTTTATCTCACCGATTTTACAGTTTAATAAACAACCTTGAACTGGGATCACTTGTGTCTGTCTTACTTTGATACAATGCCTTCCTTACAGTTCCCCCAAACCAGGCATGACCATCTGTTGAAACACAATTTAGCCATGAGTTCATACATGACTGGTTAGCCAAACCTCTTGCAATTGGATGCTATCATATTGCCTTAACATTTCGGCCCTGTCCTTAGAAACCATTAAGTTACTATGTCCTCGTGTGTTCCAGCTTAGAAAGGTAAATACATAGTTTTACGTAGGGTCCACTAAGGCCCTTTCCCACTCTCCCCCAACTTTCTAACATTACCAGCTAATGATTGCGCCAGCCAGCGTAAATCATTACTTTCATCCTTTTGCGCAACTCTATCAGTACTCAGCAGTTAAACTTAATGTATTTTCGTGGGGTCCATGGGACAGGTAATCAACATGAACTCATCTGGGCCATTCCCGCCGCCACCGTTTCTATTAGATCTCTGGCCATGTGTGGACTCGGCCCTTGCCAAAGGAGTAAGTCATATTCCATTGAGCATAGAGTCCACTGCTGCCAACAACATATTAATTACAACCTTTGACCCAAAATCTAGTTGGACAAAATCTGTTTTATTGTCATTAAAAAATAACACCCTTTCAATATCTTCGGACGTTAATAAGTGCAAGTTTGGAATGTGGTGGAATAATTTCAGAATTAAGCAACACATCATTTTTGTAGCAAAAAATCTACTCTAATATAAATCTAGCCGAATACTCTGATATACGATATAGGTGGGACTAATTCTTCTTCAAAAGGACACTTAGACAAGAGAACTGAGGGCAAGGACGAAGAAGTAGTCTGAGATTTTGACATTACTGCTTTACACTTATCTTCTGAGCCCACACACAAACTCAAGGTTTCCTCCAAGCAGCACAGTTAAGGAAGTGGCCATTGCCTGGGATGTATAACTACAAGCATTTATCATAGACAATGATGGTCTAAGGGGGGGACTCAACGAGGCTGATCTAACAATATCTCGCTGTACCCTGTTTTCCATCCTCGTTGGAAATGCACCAGACAAGTCTGCAAAAATTATGTGGGAATTCTCTCCATGATGTATTATATCTCGCTTGATGCCCCTGTAGAGCGACAGATGCATATGTCATCTATAGAGCCCACCCCCTCACCTCTGTCATATTGGAAGAACAGCAAGAGGACACTGTGCATGACACCTGGTATCATCCCAATACCACATCTAAGGTATGAGTGACGTTATGTGCTCAGACAACCGTAACAAATGTATCCCCGAACAGATGCAGTAGACATGAGTCTGCAGGCACCCCTGGATATATAAGAACTATAAGCAAAGCCAAACAAATGTGAAGTGACGTTATGAAGAGAGAAGATACGTGGACACAATGAATCTGATGTATGTATATCTAAAGAATGAAGATGTAACTGAAGCAACAAAGTAAATATGCAAATGTGAAGAAAACCATATATACTAAGACGATAACTAACAAGAGATGTAATCTATGTATATACGCATAAACGCAAGGTAGACAAGACAACATAGAAGCTTATTAAAGTAGGAAATATAACACAAGTAACACAGCCACGTTGAGAAAATGGACTTCGGCATCGTATAATAGTAAGCTAGAAGCCTCAAGAGAAGAGAGACCATGGCTACAGAGCTGACAGGTGCTTGAATACAGATTTGTGCAAGAAGAAAGGGTATTTGCTTGGCTCTGGATCAAGAATGCCATAGCAAGAAGTAACTGCAAGGCACGAAAGCAGTCAAAGAGGATAGGCCAGGTACGTAAGACATCTTTCTCTTAGAGTAGGTACAGTAGTGAATAATTGTGAGTGCCAAGTATTCTACAATTAAAGCTGCAGAAAGCACATGAAGGACGGAGCAACTAAGTCTCCAGAGGCCAAGAGGAGTAATAGCACCCGATATAACTGAATCAAATAGCATTAATTGGAAAAACAGAATGGACAAAATCATGGTATCATGGTCTCTTCACACGAGGTGTAAGACCAGAAGACGAAGCCTATTCATAAGGCTCCAGGCGAAGAAAGTAATGTACCATCACTCCCTTTAAAGTTCTGGCGAAAAGACCATGCAGCAAGGTCAACTACAAAGAAGAAGCCTTAGCTTTGGGTCTAACTGATGAGAGATGTAGGCTAATTAGCTAAAAAAGGCAGTTGTCTGACTTTGTTCCCTTGCATCTGGGTTTCCTTGCTTACGTGCTGCTAATAAGCCGAATGTCCAAGGTTGGTGACATAGTGCCAACAAATCATGACAGGCTAAGTAATGGTGGACCATACACTGTTACAGAAGCCTATCTGCTAGTGTTGTTATGCTATTTTCTGTATTTTGAGTAGTTACAGGTGGGTCAAGGCGTGCCTACCAGATAAGGGGCATCCAATGATGGTATTACCACTTATATAAAGTATAGGTATATATGTTTCCCTTAACCAATCCCGATAGGTTTTATGGTTTGCCACGTAAGATGATGTCATAGCTGGCGTATAATGAGGTATATAACCTTTTGTGTAACTGAAATGCATTTGAGAGTGTGTGAGCTGCAATCTGTTTGTTCACCAGGTTTCCCTACTTGAACTGATAATAAAGTAGTGCTCTGCCATATTCCTTGAGTCTGTTCCGGTTATTTTAGCCTGAGATCATTTATTGTGGTAATCCCAATCGGCACTTGGATTGCTCCAGCTGCTACTGCAACTTTCGGTTGCAGAGGATAGTTCAGATCCTGACTCTCTGATTTTTGACATCTTCCTCCATTAGCTGGAAGATCGCAAAGTTTCCTTTGGAGAGCGGAAGTATCGCGCGTGTAAATCGAGATGGTCGACAGGTGCCACTTTGAAGAAATTCCTGTCCGTTGCCCACGGGTACCCCGCAGACTGAATGAAAAGTGGTTGATAGGAGAAGAGTCACTACTGAAAGTGGCAAATAAAAGGGGGGGATCGTATTGCAAGTGTAAATATATAGTAAGGGAAAACATAACAGGATTTTGTTTAAAAGAGAAAGATTGCCTCGGTATCTACTCTCAAGGAGATAGAAGGTAATACATCACACTCCAAGTTGGGGTATTTTTAGAGAGGATTCCTGAGGCAAGGCCGACATGAAGGATGCGTTACACACTTCAAAATGCGGTAAAAAGGAGATGAGATACTTTTACTGGAGAAAGTAAAGAAAGACGATTGTATAAATTGTTCCGCACAATATTTTAGGGGTTATGAATATGTCCGTGTAAAAAGGTGATTTAACTAGAAAAATAGCACGATAGTTATAATTTCACTGTTTATCAGACCCTTAAAAACAAGTGAATGACGCCAATCAATTAGCCAATAAATCAATTATAGCAGGATAACAGTTGAATGAAGAAATAAAGCAAAAATAAGATTCTTAGGTTGTCAAATAATAAAACAACAGGACACTGAGAATCCATAGAACTTTAATAAAAGCGATGCATAGTGAATATTATTGTGTAGGCTTGAACATTGTTTGAGGAATCGTTTTTGGGGAAATAGGTGGCGATTTATGGTGCTTGCCCGAATTGATTTTTGTGATATAATTAAATGAAAGGTGCAGTGAGTAGTGACAGCTAAAAACGACTTGTCATCATGGAAGACACTCCACTTTTACACTTGTGCAAAACATTACCGAGGTACACACTTTAGATTACGAAATACCATGTTGAACAGGTAAGAGGCACGGCTGACAAAATGTTCATACCTTGGCCTCAAGAGTGTTGCCTATCAAGAACAGTACTGAAACACATGACAACATACTTACATGCTGTGTACAATGGGAAGAAGTTACAAAAAAGGATAGCCATTTTAGAGCTATGGAAAATGTATCATAGATAGGGGAGATTGAGAAGACCCACCCGAGAGGGAGTGGATGCTTAATCAGCATGAGGAAGAGGGCACAACATCCTTGACTCCTCTTTCTCCTTCTGAAACAAGAATATAGACACTGAGAAACAGGCATGCAATCCTTTAAATGAGTTAAACGCTGCAGCAGGGTATATCAATCTGATATACACACCCCCTGCTTATAGTAGTGAAGATAGTACAGTAGAAAGTAAGATTAAAGAGCGCAAATATATGTCCATACGTAGTAAAAATGAGGAGCGTAATAAAAGAAGGACTAGATTAATAGAGACAGAAGAAGAGACTAAGAGACAAAGAGGAGAGAAAGATAAGGCTAGTAAAGTAGCAATTGTACAGAATGAGTGGATCGGAGGACAGATATTGCTCAAATTAGACGGAAAGGGTATTGATGATGTTAAGGAAAAAGAAGAAAGAGGAACGAGAAAGAAAGGAAAAGAAGTGCGAAAAGGCATACAAAGATGAGAAGGAAAAAAAAGGAAGCAAAAGGAAGAACGAAGAAGGTATGAAGAGCAGGTAAAGGAGAGAGAAAGGATGAGGAAAAGAAGAAATGTGAGAAAATAGAAAAACAGATTGAAGGAAAGAAGGTTGCAGAGAAAGGCAAAAGGAAGAAGAGAAGAGGGAGATGAGAAGACTGGAAGAGGAAGAAAAAATGGAAATGAGAAGAAGTAGAGGGCAAAGAGAAGACGAAATAGACCACATCGTTAATAGATGTATGTTACCAGTTGAAGAACGAGAACGATGGGAAAAAGAGAGAAGGTGCAACCGCAGGGAGCTGCACGACATACCTAGTGTACTGACATGGGTGGATGAGCATGAGGCGGAAGGCATAGGGAAAAGGATTGGGGAATTATATAGACAGATGAGGAAAAAAGATGGTTACGAGACAAGAGGGAATATCGAAGGATCTCCACTGAGAGAAACCAGAGATAGATCAGATGACGTAATGATGGACAAGCATAGAACGCTGTCCTTAAGCAAACTAGATCTTGATGATGAGGAAAGGGATAACAGCCATACCAGTTGGGGTATAATGTCAGACGAAGAACGGGAAGAAAACGAGAGAGTCCAAGGGGAGGGCACATGTGACTCTTCAATAGATCCAGAAGTAGGAAAAGGGGTGAAAATGTCAGATTTAGGAGAACCAGAAGAAAAAACACCAGAACAGATATCATATCCCGAACGACCACAAGAACGGTTGCATAGCATAGGAGAAATAACCCTTTCTTATGTAAGTAGATTGAGGTCATTGCCAGGACGAAGATGAGCAGGCGAAACTAGCCCCACCTGGAAGACGAGGGTGGATATGATAGTAGAACAGGATTCACACAATTCCCGTTTTTAGAGAAAGGGGGAGGATGACCGCAATATATACCATGGCTGCAGATGGATAAAGATAATTTGAAATGCAAATTACCTAGTTTGACAGCAGGAGCGGGAAAATGGATTTATAAGTTACAAAGAAGGACAGCGAGAATGACTTTAGCAGTGGGTGACATAAAAGGCCTACTGGCAGCCATTTTAAGGAAAAGTACTGATGACTTTTGGAGACAAGCAGTATATGCAAGTGTAACAACACAAAATACAACACATGATGGAGCATCATTTAATAATTGCAGAGCAGACCTATGGAGGGCACTTCAGAGTACAGTATCCTGATACGTTCGATATGGGCACGATCATGACAAGTAAACTGGGAGAGAATGAAGATCCGGCTGCTTATATTCAGGATATTCAAGAACGTTGGCGTCTTGCGACAAGGGAACCATGGGATAAATTCATAGCGTAATTTTATCATATTTTATCTCAGGGACTGCCCGAGCCAGTGCAAAGGCAGATGAAGAAACAGGTAGGGATAGAAGCAAACCACTGGACAGAAATACAGTTGACTATTGTACATCATTGTCGAGTGTTACAAGAGAAGAATAAGAAAAAAGCTGAGAATAGGAAGCTTGAGAAAGCAACGTTTGTTCAGAAAAAGTTGTCGAAATTCGCTATAGAATGAGCAGTACTGATGGGCGGTGAAGGAGTTGTTACACACGAGTCACAGTCTACACAGCCAATCAATGTAGGGTACCTCGTAGATCAGGGGAGTGTACCATTTCTGGCCGTGTGGTAGCGGAATGTATCTAGAGGACAAGGAGGCAGATTTCAAAACCCTCAATGTGGAGGACGATTTAATGGAGGACAACCGCAGCAATGTCGGAATTGTGGGAGGATGGGACATATGGCCCACACGTGTAGAAGTAGAGGAGGCATGCAGCAGAACTGGCAATCTCCAAGAGGAGAGACAGGCTATTTACCGCTGTATAGTACAGAACCATACAAGCATTATGCCCAAGATCAAACATAGCATCCGACACGTGTGCAGCAAATGCAGCAACTGCAGCAGATTCCGCTGCAATCACAGTCGGCACAAGGGCAACCACAGCAAGAGCCTATGCAAACATAACAAGTACAGACACAGCAGGTGATGGTGCCACAATGGAATGTGAATACTGGAGCCCCACAAATGCCTACACCCAGGATAGGGAGTGTGTCAGTAGTGGGAAGACATCTTTTAATGGGTACAGAGATGAATGTACATCCAGAATAGGAAAGCGCACAGAGTGTCCTGATGTTGTCAGTACTATCTGTGACACCAGACCCCCAAGAGGAACCGAGGGTCAGGGTATAGATAGGAGGCTTTTTGTTTCTTGTACACACAGGAGCGACTTGTTCCTGTGTTCGAGAGGGAAAGTACCCAATGTCTGGCAACACCATGAATGCTCAGGGATTCTCTGGGGCAATGGGTTTGGTTCCTTTCACTGACGAATCACCGATTTCAATAGGAGAAAATGACATGTCTATGTCACTATTGTATTCCCGACAGACATCAGTTAACATATTAGGACATGACTTGATGACAAAACTTAACATGATGATATAATTTACTGACAAAGGGATAATAATATGTTCCACTCCAGGCATACATTACATGAATGTAAGAGAATTTATATTAACATTTGGAGGTCAAAAAGCTTTAAACCCAGATGTATTTTTGTATGGAGTAAATATTTTGTTGACATGGCTTCCTGGATTGATAGGTACATTGTTGAGGATACCTAAAAAAATGTGATGAGGAAGGACGGGTTATTCCCATAGAACTAGAGGCAGCAGTAGTAAACGAAGAAAGGGTGGTTGTTCATGGGACAGATGATGAAGGAAGAGCATGTAGAACACTAATAACTCTTGACGGAAGGATATAGACTAACAGACTTGACGGACGAAGAGTTGTTCAGAGATGAGAATTCAGATGATGAATTAGTACTTTTCATAAGCCTTACATATTGGATAAAAGTAGAGAATAGGGCAATACCACAGAGAATGACATTGGTCAGAAAGAAAACGTAATTTCTCCAAGAAGATTTAGAAAAGGTGCCAAGCATCTTATGGACCAACAGTCCATATGACGTGGGTATATTGGGTGGAGCAGGAGCAGTTAAAATAACGCTTAAACCAGGAGCAATTTTACCACGAGCAAAACAGTATCCCATGTCCAGAGAAGCAGATGAAGGTATATTCGAGACTATTTCCGCTTAAGTACAGCAGGGAATACTAGTACTACTAGACTCCACATGTAACATGGCTGCGTACCCAGTTAATAAATCAACAGGGGGATCATGGAGATTTATTCAAGATCTAAGCCCCCTAAACAATATTGTCGAAGCAGAGTTTCCTCTGGATCTAAATCCAGATACGATATTATGCAACATCCCAGCTACAGCTAAATATTTACAGTAGTAGATTTAAAGAACACTTTCTTTTCAATTCCCCATCATGAGGCAGGCTGACTCGCCCATTTATTCTTGCGAGGTCGAGAAATTGAGTACCTTTAGTAAGGGTAATAATAACGTTGGTTAGAAGAGGCACCAACAAATCAGGTGTGCAAATCCACCAGTAACCGCCCACATTCCATCCTGGCGCCTCTCCCCGGGATTGTCATTTTCTCCATCACTCACTGCCCCATGGCTGCATCCCCTCCTCGTTCGCCCCACCCCTGGAAGCCAGTCATCAATGCCTCAAAACACTATTAGCTCTCACCCCCTATTAGCTCTCACCCCAACCACCCATTTACCTGTCCATTGCCCACGCCCAGTTGTGTTAGAAATAATAAATGTACTATGTCCCTATACTATTACTAACCCCAACCATCTTGGTTTGTGTTTATATTAAAGGAAATCGGACATGCGAGACTCATTTTCCTTTTAAAAAAGTAAAAAATATTAGCACCCTGTGCCGGGGTGCGAACAGCGTTAACTTCCTATTTGAGGCTAGTCATGGTCGCAATGGCCACAAGCCCCTATGGGGTTCTCATTGCGCTCAGGCCCACTTGGATCATGCTGTATGCCCCCCAACAAAGGGAAGAGCGTTCAGCCCATCAGGTGGCTTGAAATGAGGGTGAGAACTAACACCTGCATGTCCAACCACCCGAGGCCCTTTCCCGGGAGCTGTGTTTTTTTTGGTGCCGCTCCTCTAGCCCCCTTACACCTGACTCTCTCCTAAACCTCCCCATGCTCCCACACCTCAGCTCCCAGCCGCACCCCACTTACGTGCTGGGCTCTTGGTCAAAATCCCACCCTCAGTTAAATGTGCCCATATTTCCTTAGAGCTTTCTCGTCTATAGAACCTGTCCGTGCGTGACCGTTTGAGGCTTAAGGGTGGAGGTTTGCATGCTGTGGTTTCTTGGGCATGGTTTCTACATGCCTTGGCCTACCATGACAATGTGGAAGGCTCAAAGGTCTGACCACAGCTAAGAAATAGACAGGCTTTCTATCCATAAACACACTTTGCACACAAGCAGAAGCCTAGAGTTTTGGTAACCATGACATTTATTTATTTTATTTTGACATTTATAGCAGCGTGTCAAACCCTCAGGCAACAGAGCGCTAGTTGCATAGGTGTAGGTAGTGCGCAGACATTTCAGACAAAGCATACAGTGTGGAAAACACAATCGTTAGCAGGTGAAGGTACACATTTCTTTCGAGTGCAGCACCAGGAGAAAGTACTTCCTGTGTGAACAACAAGGTTGTAAGGTTCTTGCGGAATACCAAGTATGACTGTTCCGATGCGAGGTGGGGTGGAAGGAAATTTCAGTTCTCAGAGGCAATGACAGGAAAGCTCACACCCAGCCCCTGCCTATCTTTTCCTCCTGAATCTAGGGGTGACAAGTTTGTTCATGGTAATTGATCAAGTAGGTCTGTTGGGGTTGGCCTTTTGGAACTTTTGCGATAGGGACCTGGGAGCAGTATTGGCAAGGCACTTGTGCGTGATAGCCAGAGTCTTGACGATGATCCTTTGTCTGATAGGAAGCCAATGCGCTTCGTTACTTGCCACAGAAATGCGCTCCCATCTGTGAATATTCAAGGCAGCCCTACAAGCATTATTTTGGATGACTTGTAGTTTATTAAGGTTCTGGGTAGAAGTACCTGCAAAAAGGGTGTTAAAGTAGCCAAGCCTGGACCCTACAAGGGCCTGGACGATAGTAAGGCAACTGTCAGAAGAAAGGAAAGGTCTACAGGCATTGATCAACTTCGTGGTGCGGGCTGAGGCTAATGCAATAGTGTTGACCTCTAGGGGCAGTGTAGAGTCAAGCTAGACCCCTTGGATTTTAACAGAGTTTGAAACAGGTATGGTGATGCAGTCAATGGTAAAAGATTTGTATTTGGGGTCGAGTGTATTCAGAGTGGTTTGTGATCCGGTTAAGAGAATTTCTGTCTTTTCATTTTTAAGGCATAATGAGTTGGCGGCCATCCAAGCTTGGATTGTTAGGTAGATAGTATGTAGTTCATTGGATTCAAGGGAATAATTGCCAGTGAGGGGCAGGAGCATCTGCGTACCATCTACGTAGTTCCTGTAGTAGATTCCCAAGTCATCTATGGTGTCAAATAAAGGCTTGGTGAATATGTTGTAGCGCGTGGGAGAGATACAAGGACCTTCGGGGATGCCACATGAGATAGGTGTTGGAGGGGCTGCTGCTATGTCAGGGAAGACTCTGGAGAATCTTTTGGATAGGAAGGACAGTGGTGAAGTGTGGCTCTTTTGGGGCTGATTGCAGTCGGAGTGTCAGTCCCATGGGAGTGTAGATGGGGGGTATGAGTGGGCAGTCTTAGGCGTTCATTCCTGAGCGGCGGCGGCTGTGCAGAAGCCAGGTTAGCTAGTGGCTGCACCGGGAGTTTAGGTCGGCCGAATGGTCTATGTGGGTCGTAAAGCGACTGAGTAGAAGCCGGTGTGCGGCTCAAAGGCTAAATGGAGTCTTATACGTACAATGCGGGTACAGTCCGGGGGCCTACCAGTGAGTCATTAGGAGTCAAAGCAGTAGTGCAGTATTCCTGTAGGCATGCGGGGTGCAGGAGGCGGCACAGGTCTATCGCAAAAGCGAGCATGTAATAACTTTTGTGCGCTAGCAGCAGTACAGTGTGGCGAAGCAAAACCTAACCATGCAGGCAGAAAAGATAATGGACGCGGCAGGGGCACATTGAAAAGGTCACCATGTACAACATTTTCTGAACAAGCAGCAGTATGATGAGATGCGGCAAAGTCTAATAATAAAAGCAGAAAAGGTATTGGAAGCGGCAGGGGCACATCAATAGGGTCATCACGTGGGGCATTATCTGTGCAAGCAGTAGTGCAATGTGGTGAGCCAAGCTCTAGTATTGTTGGCATGAAAGCTGCAGGAGGCAACAATAGCACATTGACGTGGTCTCCGTGCGAGGCATTTAGTGTGCAGATAGCAGTGCAATGTGCAGAGCGAAGTCAGTAAATGTCGGCAGAAGGGATACTGGCAGCGGCAATGTCATATTGTGGAGGATGACAGGTACATAAGTGAGAAAACCAAAAAAATTGAGGTTTCTGGCTTGTTTTTCAGGGAGCTTTTGCAAACTTGGCAAATTCGCATTTCTGACATGCAACTCCTGCCAAATGTTATGGGGGGCCCTAGGGAAGTAAGTAGCAGGGCTTTGCAGTCTGTGTTTTTTTGGGCATGGCTTCAACGTGCCCATTCTCATCATGCAGTGAGAACAACATTCCAGGTGCAACGAACACCTCTCCTCCAACTATCTCCTCTTTTGGCACTTCGACCCATAGAATACAGTTGAGTCCCACGTTAAATTTGGTCCATTTGTAGACATAGCTCCTCCACCTTCTAATGCCTACCTGAGCATCTAATCTATCCCTCGTTCTCATCCCAACTATCTACCCGACTTTGCTCCTCGCTACCACTACTGAATGTTCAATCATACTGCTGCTTTACCTCTCTGAAGGCAAAAGCAATTAGACGCCATAAACTATGGTAGGAGGTGCTACATAAATACAAGATAACAAAACCCCCTTTTCGTGGGCGTACAGGACCGGTAATGGCATTGAGTCCTCGCTGAGGCCCTTGCTTCGCTTGGACCTGCCTAGGCTCAAGCTGTCGGGTTGTTACTGGCCTAGTACGCCCCAACACGGGGGTGATTGTAATTCACTGGCATTCTTCACGGGTTGGCAGAGAGCCATAACCACTAATAAAAAAACGTGATGTTTCTCTCCTAACAGTCCGTCTTAAAGTTCAGAGTCTCCATTAGCAAACACCGCACTAGGATAAGGCTCACTGCAAGGTTCTGAGCACATTCTCCAGCTGTTTTCCTTTGTTGCTAACCCGTTTTTTAAATTATTTTTATTAAACACAATTTTACAAAATGTAAACTAATATGCACAACATCTGCACGGCTGCATCAACAAGCAAAGACAAACATTACTGATTATTTAAGCTCATCATCAGCACTGTGTTTACATTCAATAGAAATACACTGTAACCGCCAGAAGTCCTATAGGAGAACAGCGATCTCAGGAAGATAGCTCAATGGCAATGTGCTTGCCTTGGAAGCAAGACAACATGGAGCAATACAGGTTCGATTCCCGGGTCTGCGCTTAGAAACCTCTGGGTATTAAGCGAGTTATAAATAACTTATCATATCATACCATAGCAGCTGCTTTATTACAACCCGCCCTGCAATTCTTGGGCTGTGGCTATTTTAGCCCCGTCTTGCGATGGGAAGGGGGAAACCAATAGGGACCACTGGATACACATACAAGGAGACAACAACCAGGAAAAGGCAGAGAGGTATATTGAAGTTGTGGGGGCAGGAAGGGGAGTGAAAAGTTGGTGATTCTAAAGGGGGAGCAGACTGGGATATTCCAAGTCAAACATTTTGCTCTAATCAGTTTTTAATCTTCTTTTATGAGTTTGCCATTTTGCAATGGCATTAGAGCTCGAGGGAGAGGGTTTTGTAACAGGTATTTGCGTTCCCTAGCCTCATTATGCACTCCTGGACCTGCCTTAAGCCCATTGTCGGTGTTAAAGATAGCCTCTCTTCGGGCTACCATTGAGTCCTCTGGTTCTACCCCTAGTACTATTGTTTCATCATTATCTCCTAAGACTATTATTTCCAGATTTTCTCGCATAACAAATTAGGAGATTTCCCTTGTATTAAACTGAGCCCATCTGACCCTATTCCATCAATTCTTATTCCCCAAATCTATTCTTTCTTGTTTCTTACCTAACATCTTTTTGCAACACCTGTCTTCTGACACTGGTTTTTCCTGCTGTTTTTAAAAATGCCTCTATTCTTCCCATTCTTAAAAAAACCCTCTGCTGATCCTTCTTTGGCTTCTAACTTTCACCCTATTTCTCTGTTGCCGTATCTATCTAAAACACTTGACCATCTTGTCTATTCTCAAGGTTTCTACTTTTGTTTCCACTATTCTTCCTCGTTTCCAATCCGGATTCTGACCTTTCACTCCACAGAAACCGGATTCTGCCCTTTCACTCCATAGAAATGGCTCGTCTCTGTCACTAACTCAATACTGTCTTCTCGCTACTCTAAACAGTCATCTCTGCTTATTCTTTTTGTCCTATCTGCTGGAATCGATACTGTTGATCATTCTTTGCTACTTTCATCACTCTCCTCCTTTGTGGTCTCGGGTCTGTCCTTTCTTGTTTTCGATCCTACCTATCCCAGAGGACCTGTTCGGTCTCTTGGGGTGGGCTGACATCTGATACTTTTTCACTTGTTCACTGTGTTCCTCAGGGCTCGGTTCTCTGCCCTTTCCTTTTTAACCTCTACACTTCTCTTGCAGAAGTCATTTCATCTCTGGGTCTTTCTCATCACTTTTATACGGATAACACTCAGCTTTTTCTATCGTTTACTTCCTTTAGTCCTGAAATTCACAATAAACTATCTTCATGTCTAACAGCTATTAATTCTTGGATGACAGAACACTTTCTGGTTTTAAACACTGGTAAAACCATAGTGCTCTTTTTCCTCACTAATTCCATTCCACCCCCATTTTTCCTTTTTTTAATTTCTTTTCCTCTCTCTCAGCTTCCTATTTCCCCTACTGCTCGTAATTTGGGACATTATTTTGATTATGATCTATACTTTAAGCACCATATTTCTTTATCTTCTCGAGCCTGTCATTTTCATTTGTATAACATCCGTAAGGCTTGTCCTTTTCAAATGTTTGACGCTACCAAACCTTTGATCTCTTCACCGATCTTCTCTCATATTTTTTATTGTTCTGTTTCTTTATTTGGTCTTCTTCTATCTCATCTTGCCCCATTGAAATCAGTATTCAATGCTTCTTTTCGTCTACTTTATCTTCTTCCTTCTCTGTACTATTATTTCTTCTCTTGGCTGGCTCTCTTTTCATTCACGTCTAAGACATTTATTTTCTGTGCCTAGTCTTCAAATCTCTTTATGGTCTTGCTCCTATCTATCTTACTTCCGACCCGTTTCCTTCGTTCTCAGTCTCAATTTCTTCTCAGAGTTCTGCGCCCTCCTTGTGCTAAATCGCGATTTCACTTCTTTTCACTACTCGTGCCTTCTTACTGGAATTCTCTCTCAACTTTCTCTTCGTGTGGAACTCTCTCTCCACTTTCTCTTCATGCTATTTCTCTATACTCTTTGATTTCGCTCTTCCCTAAAAGCATATCTTCTTAAAATTGACCTACAAGGTTGAGTGCTTTTTAAATTAATTTGTCATTTTATTGTACTGTTTTTATTAACTATGTAAACAGCTTTGGTTTAAAGCACTTTATAAATTCCAAATAAAATACAAACACCAATTGCAGCATTCTTTACCTCGGATGCAATGCCTCATTATTATAATACCAAAGATGTGGCCAATACGACCCATACTTTTGGCACCAGAGTCCTGGTTCAACAACTCATTAATGAACTCTGGACAGTGTGGAGCAGCACCCTGAGTTCAGAATACTGCTTCAACAGTTCGACTGGTCACCAACTGTTATCACATGGGAGTGTCATCTGCATGCATACTATCCTAAGACATTCCAATTCTGCACATTTCTCCTTCTTACACCAATTATAAATGCCCCACTGTAGGGGGAACTTAAAAATGTGCACATTTGTCCAGAGTATTCAGGTTAGGGGCAGGACTAAATTACACCCCACACACACGCAGTGAGGCTGCAATCTTGCATCATAGAAGTCGGGTTCGCTCAGGGCTTTAAGTGGGCCAGGGCTGGCGGGGCTTATGCCCATCAGGATTCAACAATTGCTCTAAAGTCGAGGCTCAGCCAGGAGTCATCTAACTGATTTGCCACACTAAAAGATGAGTACGATACTGATCTTGCTCAGTAGGTGTCACTATCAAACATGTATATAATCACATCATTAGCAGACAAAAAGAATGGTCGACCTTGAGGATATTACGGCACTCGCGCTTGGGGGACTGTCGCTTAAGGGTGTGACCAAGGATATCCTCAAAAACCTTGTTTCAAAATGATAAAGAACCGGTCACCCCTTATTCTTGCGCCAGTCAACTTCAAAATTCTCCTCAAAAGAATTCAGTTCAAGACTGTTGACATGTTACTATTAGTGGTATATTAATACAGATGTCCCTGTGTCAACACGTGTTTCAACCTCATATGGTCTTCATCAAGACAGGGCTATTATTCAAAACCATTCATTACAAATTTTGCGCCAAACATATATATAGTAAATTATTTATATTTAACATAAATATATGAAATACATTTAGTAGTCAACAATTTTAGGATAATTTGGTCCTCTCTCTTTTGTCGTCGTCTCTGGAGAGAGACCTCTGTCTGGATCTATGGGGCACGTCGTGTGCTGGTAGGCTAGGCCTAGGAAACGGTCACCCCCGGTAACTGGTGACAGAAACCAAACACTCTTTCTCCTTGGGTTTATTTTTGCCACCTCCCTGCCACAGAGTCCTGGCTCTTGTCTCTGAAACCCAGTTGTCATCTGCCTCTTCAATGATTCACGGCAGTCTCGTGCTTAAGGGGACCCACCTTACACCACTCAACCTTGTTTCTTATCTCCTTTCTCAGTCCCCTCAAATCCTTGCCACATGCTTGCACGTCCTCCCCACTTTAACTTGCTCTCAACAGACAATAAGCTTGCCTGTTCCCTCTTCTCTTCTTAGAACACTTCTAAGCCCACTTCCTCTATTCTGACCAGGGCTGTTCCTCCTGTCTATTCTCTTAGCAGTCTCTCCAGAAACTTCCTCACCATACGTTCCCTCTTCCTGCTTAAATCTTTCTGCAATTTCTCTACAACTTCATCCATATTACACTCCTTCACTTCCTTCCTGTACCCTGCTGATGTTTCCCCTCACTACCTCCATATTCTCCTTTACCTCCTGATGTCCTTCCTAATCTCCTCCTTAGCACTTTCCTTCACGGAAACAAACTCCTTCCCTCTCTTCCTTTGCGCTTCAGCTACTTCTCCTCAGACTTCCTCCTCTACCAACCTCAAACGTCTCTGTCCTCTCCAATGTCCACTCCTCGGTCACAAGGTGGTTGCTGCTGAGCATTCCGTTTGAAGGGTGGGGAAACTGCAAAACTGTTTCTCCTGCATGTAGGTTTGTGTTAGTTTGTCTCCCACTGATTTCAGTGAAGGCAGTAGCTGCACAGGACTCTCTTCTTTATGCTTGCAGCTGTGGGAGAGAGATTAGCTTTTTGTCTTCCCGGGCTTCCTGGAAGTGTGGGAAAGAAGTAGTTATTTCTTGGTGTCCGGTTCCTGCATGGGCGAGGACTTCTGCTCCTTCTGCCACACCAGATATTAAATAGTAGAGAGGTGCAAGCTCCCTCTCAGTGCCCCTTTTGGAAGGTGGGAAACACTACAATGGGTGCTCAGGTCCTCTCTACAGCCTCCCTTGAGCTGGATCCAGAGGCGTGTCTTTCTAGACTGTTTCAGGTTTTCCCTGATTTGCATTATGGGAAATATAGTCCTCAGCGTGGCTTGTTAGTTCGGTCTGGATCATTTGGGTTTGGGTCATGTTCTGTAGTATCTTTCCTGCCTTCAGGGACCCCACTAGAGATTCTCCACAGTGGTTCTCCCTGAATTTACGAGATCTGTTCCAGGTTTTCCCTTTGATACCAAGGGGAATTCTGGAAGCTCATCAGAGACCCTTCAGAAGGAAAAACGAGTAGCGAGGAAAAACACCAGTGAATGAGGCCCAAGCAAAGGCGCACCACTCCATCTCCCACTTCCTACTGATCCTCCTTAGCTCCCACATACAAGTCAAAAGAAGAATACTCAAACATATAGAGAAAGCTGCACTAGAATCACATGTGCCTCATAATGTATGCAATTCCATAAGACCACAGCAGGTTCCTCATCCAGCCCTGTGGTAAGGCAATTGGGAGTCATGACTTAGAAGGGGCTCCCCCTGATCACTGGTGTCAGGAATAAGTTAAACATAGAATGGACGAATCTTGAGCGCATCTCTGTACTCCACATCATGGAAGAAGTATCCACTCACTGGTAAGGAATTCACGCGCCTGCCGATGCGGGAAGTTTATTCCATCCTGTCCACCCTCTTTGGAGCCCCCCATTGGCCCGGAGAAGATCGCTGTCCGAGACTCAGTGGACAAGTGATAGGACTGAGCCCCTAGGAATAACTAAATGGGTGTGCACGTGTCCATCAATGGCAGCACATTTGCATTTGAAAGCATGCAAGCACTCCATCATGTCTTCCAGGAGCTATACGCCAATCTGGAAGAAGGATCTGAGCTGGTGGAGAGGATGCACCAATAAACAAGAGTTTCTATTTGACATAGCATTTGAGGGGGTACACACAGTGACCCCAACAATGAGTATGACAGTACTAGCAGATCTTTGTATGGGACTGGACAAAACACACAGTCAAAAAATAGAGGTGCTTTATCACTACTCAAATGAGGCGAGCCAGAGAAAAGGGTGCATAAGCAAGTCAAATCCCCAGACAAGCTCAGAAAAAAGACCAGGTTGCATCTCGCAGGATCCAGACAACCTCAGCACTCAAGCAACAGAACCAGCTACCGGCCATAGAGGGGGAAGAGGAATAGCAAGGGCCATCACACATCCACCTTACCTTGAGCAAGGCTAAATCGCTCACAGGACACCTTGCTCCTGACTGAGTCGACAGTCCATTGGAGGACCTGGTAGGAGGAAGAGTCTGATTGTTTAGCAGCCAGTAGCATTGTTCATTTAGGGATACCTGGGTGCTATAAATTATAAGAAAAGGATCCACCCTTGATCAACCCCTCTGGACTCAAACAGTCAGGACACTCGAGCAACCGGCTGCAGAGAACTGGGCAGCTCTTTGGAAGGAGAGTTGGGTTCCCCAACGGACATGTGCCATTGCCACGGTCCCTTCATCTGAAAGGGGAAGGGTGGGGGGAGGTTATTATATAGTCTTCCTGATCCCAAAGTCATCAGGATCCTTGCAGATGTTCGGGATCTGAAGAAAGCTAACTGGTTCACCTGGAATCCCGATTAAAGATGGAATCCCTTACAAAAGATCATTCCCCTCACATGAGAGGGAGAATAGCTGACATCCCATGACCTCACAGAGCGCAACCTTCATGTACACACTCAGCCAGAGGGCTACCAGTTGCTATGATTCACTCTCCATCACCACCATTTCCAAATTATAACCCTCCTGTTTGGGCTGCGCTCCGCCCGCTGTTTCTTACAAATGTCATGCTATCATTGTTAGGAATGAGGAAGGGTTTGCAGCGTTCCCGTTCCAAGATGAGTGGCTCTTCCAGGAGGCCAACCGTGAAACTGCAGAATCTGCACTATTAAAGGCAACAGGCTTACTAAGGCAGCATGGGTTTTTCCTGAACTGAGAGAAGCCTTATCTGACTCCAGCCCAGAAAAAACGGTTTATAAACGCTCACTTTTTGCAACATATAGGCTGTATCCATCATGCAGGAGGAATCCAAGCTGTTGTTGCCTGGATAGGCAATGCTTAGAGTCCAAAGGTTGTCAGAGACATATGCCTTTCTGGCCCCATGGGCTAAAACAATACCTACGTCCTCTGCTGACTCACCTACAGATTACAAAGTTCTGGGTCCCATGACCCCAGCTCTCAGGCGGCATCACCAATCGTGGTTAGTGCCTTCCTATCTCCTGAAGGGATTCTTTCCAAACCTACCCTGGAAATGATCCAGGAGTCCGACGCCAGCCATCAAGATTTTGGGGAAATTAACCCATTGAGGGATTATAGTCGACACAAGAAAGAATAATATCCTCCATTTGAAAGTTGCCAGACACCATTCTAAGGGCCATGATGTTCTTCTTCCACCAGATACAATGGTGTTTGTAATAGCTGCCCACAAATATAGCCTTCGGTCTATTAAATATTGACAGGAATTGTATAAACGTAAAACCGACACAAAGCCAGGCAATTTGAAAGCTTACCTCCAAGGTGGCTCGGAGAGAGGTACCGCTGGGGCGGTGCTGGGAAAGCCTGCTCAGATGCAGACACCAAAACCATGGAACACCCACCGAAAACAGCATTTACTCTTATGGGGGGTTTATGCAATTCCCAAAAGTTAAAGCATCCACAAACAGATACCTGATTTGTCCTTCCTTCTTCCAAAGAAGCAATGTCACTCACCCACGACAGAAAGAAAACAAGCACTGGCAAATCCACCAGTTCTGGCTTTTAAGTGTGTGGGCATGGGAGAGGCATTTACCTAGAACTAGCATAATGGTACTACCTGACCATGAGATGGCACAAGCTGGAAAATGTTGTGAGTACCAGGTCATATGATGTCAGTTCCTGGTAGAGGCCTATCTAATATCTACACAAAAGCCAGAACTGTTGGCTTTGTCAGTCGTTGCTGTAAACATGTGCAAGGGATGCGAGGAGGCACATATTGCTTATACATCGAGTGGCTGAAAGCAAACATAGTTAAGATATTTTGATTACAACAGTAGCTCATTTACAATGGAAATGCAACCATTAACTCTCAGAACACTGTTTAGAAATAACAGTGGTAAGCCCTATGGAGTACAAAGTTTAATAGTGCGTGACAGAACAAGTGGAAAGAAATCCCAGGAGGCTGTATTTCAAAGTGTGCAGAGGCAGGTGGTTTGTGGGAACGTACCATAGGGAGTTGCATGACCACGGACAGTCAATGTGTGGACAGTAACCAAACACAACCCACAGGCTGCGGTTCCCTTCTCACATTTCCCTCCTTTCTGTACTTTAATGCAATAGTTCAATTTTTTAGGTGGTGCTTAAGCTCCACCGAATGGCCAAAACTAAAAAAGAATACCGGAAGTGTGCTGAAAGTGTTTGGCGGTGTTGGCGGCGGGTTTTGCTTCTCTGCACCTTTAATTGATTTTCCCAGAATCACGCTATCCCTCACTTGGAGCCCATAAGACTGCCGGTTACAGCGGAAGTGTGCTGAAAGTGTTTGGCGGTGTTCGGAAGAGGGCAGCGACAATTCAGGTGAGTCATCCAGGGATTTTGTGAGTGCGCGGCAGAGTAAGCCTTTTGGGACCAGCTACAGTGGCTGACGCTCTGTTCTCTCTGACAAACTAATGACTCACTACCCATCACAAACATACATCACTCTGCTGTGCCCAGTTGCAGTTCTAGTGACAGCAGAGACTAAGCTCTGCTTTGCTGTGCAGGAGACAGCCCCACTTACCTAGATAAACATTTATTTGATATTCTCCCGATATTTCTTTCCTCCGATGGTTTTACTGTGTGGAGCTGAAATGGATTTGGTACTGACCCCATCACAGGGATCAGATTATAGCGTTAGGGCAATATAGCCTGGATTGTTTCGGAAACCCAGCATGGGTAAGGACGCTGACAGTTTTGTCTGGGCTTAATTGTGGTGGTAATCCCAGTCTGCTGTTCTTGGATCTGAACTTGGATCAGTTGCACCTCCCTATTAGTGGGACAGTACTGCTTAATCGAAAGTGCATCTACTAACCAGATTCTCGAGTATGGTAGGGGGGAGGGACGGACTAAGGCATCTCCTCAAGCTGTCGGGCATTCCCTGCCTACCGAGACAATTAGAATTTAAGCTGGGGTCAAAGTGTGTTCCAACGAGGTTGCAAAGTGGTGTACTGCACTTGGTGGGTCCCCTCTCTGTGGTTTCTTGTAGTTTCATACTGCCAAAAGACCATCGATAGGTTTATTTCGCCAGCGGGTCCCTTGAGGGCTGACAGCGTACTCTCCCTCACAGTGGCCTAGTAGCGAACAAAAGGGTTTTTTTTTTTTAATGAGACTGCTCAGTGGCAATCCCTGTGGTCTAAGGAGCTAGGGATACAGATCTATTGGAACACTTGGAATATCTGCATCTGCGCTTATACTAAGAAATGAAAACTCAAGTTATGTGAAGAGTGGTCCCAGTTTATTTTTTTCAAGCCAAGGGGACAATTTATCTGGACTGTCTTTTGCATTGTGCACAGGGCGTTTCTCTGGTTGTATCCTTGGGTCAAACATTTTAATAGGGATTTTACGATTTATAAATTCATACATTTTATCCATCATTATTATCTTGTCAGCTATTTTTAGCCACTGTTTTTCGAAAATTTTACCTCGGGTTTTAACTTTGGTTTACACAGTTTAATCTTGATCCTATGAATTAGGAATTGTATTCATCATCATTAACTTTTACATTTCTAATTTACAATCAGTTTTAATTCAGATTTTTATATTGAATTTGTGCTTGATTTTTCCTTGTAATCCTCCGTCCATAGCCCTGGGACAGACCCGCGTTTGCAGCCTGGCCTGGATGGAGTACCCATGGTTCAAACACTGATTACAACAATGCGTGCACAGGTCTAGGCTGAACAGCATAATGCTTCCCAGGAGGGTTCGAGTAATAGCCCCCTCAGAGGCAATGGAATTATTAAGTACACAAGGAGGGAGGGATGTGAAGGGCCCAAGCAACAATTTACTGTTACCGGCCATGAATTTCTTGATGACATTCAAAATATATATCATGAATACCTTGTAGATTTTGGACGACCAGGTGAGATCATTAAGAAAGGAGGATGAGGCAAGGGGCAATAAAGTCAAGCTAAGCATGACCTGTAACCCTACTGGGAGGCAAGCTGAGCAAGCAGAAGCCCTGGAATGAAATGCTGGAATAAATGGAGAACAGGTCAGAGGTAATGGACCTGTGGTTCCCATTGAGATACATCCTCCTGTAGGCCATCCTCCCAGTCAGCAGATGTTCTCCCAGATGTCAGAGCGCTCCCAGCCATTACCCCTGGGCTCGAACCCCTAAAGTATCCTAGGTCGAGAACAAGCCACAAGCAGAAAAACTGTTCTACAAAAACAGGATAAGGTGGATTCAAAGCGATACCCATTGCAGTTGCCCCTGGAAGAATTACTGTTAGAGGGCGTAATACTAAATGTAC
Source organism: Ambystoma mexicanum (assembly GCF_040938575.1). Classification (NCBI taxonomy): domain Eukaryota; kingdom Metazoa; phylum Chordata; class Amphibia; order Caudata; family Ambystomatidae; genus Ambystoma; species Ambystoma mexicanum. Next base: position 97,218,308 of record NC_090922.1, read on the forward strand.
CCACTTTAGGAATAGGGTGCATTGAAGATTGTGCGGCCCTGATCAACAAATCAGCCCAGTGGGTTAACTCACACATTGAGGGAAATCTTATAGACCCCCGCATGATTATAACGGCCCGTGGAACATCATGGGTGGGCAGCAAGGATAAGTCAATAGCTGGTAACTGTGTGGTGTTGACTTTGAAAAATGTACATGTGACCAAGTATTTGGCTGAGTCCAATCTGGGCACTCCGAGCTATATTTGCAGGGCTTGGATAGTGGCGTTAATTTTTTTCTACCCCCAAGATAGGGAGAAGCGAGGGATAGCTTCTAGGCCAATGAGCCATGTCCATCTAAATAGACCCATAGGTCCTTCCCGGACCTCGCATGAGACGGCCCATTCTTCATCTTCATATGGTGTGATTCACAGTAGGGAGGGGGCTGGACTGGTTGATAGAGTACCTGATCCAGCATTGTCTGGGAACCAATTTGCCCGTCTCTCTGACATGGATTATTGTATGATGCCAGTCCCTGGGGGTTTCCCTGTGTGGAGTCTATGGAAAATACCCTATTTATTTGTCATGGAATGTAGCCGGAAAAAAAACAGATTAGCATGTACAGAGTCACCGAGGGTACTCCGCGAGATATACATTATGTTACTCCAAGAAACATGGACCCGGGATGAAATCAGCGTGGATGGTTTTGTCTCATATCAGTGGGTGGCATAGAAAAATAAGAGAGGTAGAAGCTAAGGGGGGCTGTTTATCCTGGTTAAAACATACTTGGAGTGTGCAGGTGGTCCTGGCCAACACTGTGACCTTCATTTTGGTGTTCAAAATGCATAGATCAGGCCAAGTGGACCTTTTAGTAGTGAATTTCTACAATAGTCCTCATAAACAACACGAGAAAAACTGTTTGGGTGTTTTAGCCCTTGTGCTGGAGGAATTCTCTGTAAGATTCCCCCCACCCTCCCACCTGGGGAATTTTGTGCTATATACTTGGAGGAGATTTAAAATGCAAAACCTATTTGACATCACAGAAGATGCTGTGGCAGGGATACCTTCGCCCACCATGATGGATACCTGTCTTTGTGTGGAAGGTTTTGTGCCTTTGGCACTACCTTTATGAGTGGGGATTACATTCCACAAATGGGTGGTTGGCTGGGGATATACCTGGCAGAGTTACTTTTTCCTCAGCAATAGGTATCTCCAAAATAGATCACTTTTGTGTCCCGGTAGTGCACTGGAGACTTATAGAGGCGTTTGAGGTACTGACCGACATTTTGTGGTGATCACTTCCCCATTATACTGTGGATTAAGTCTGCTGTAGGGGTGGATACGCAAGCCAAGTATATCCGCTGGAAGTATCTCTCGACATCTCCCGGCGTAGGCTCAAATTGAAGGATGACAGGAAGGATAGACTACTAAAAAGGGCAGTAGTGTCAAGTTCGCGTAAACTTTATACTTTGCTGTCGGATCATGTTATAAGAAAGTTCTGGCTACTAGAAAAAGAGAAATAGCGGAAGAAGCATGGGAAGCCTGAGTGGTAGCTGCAAGGGATAAGGATTCCAAATTATTCTGGGAAATTGCAGAGAAGGGCCCTTATTATAAATCCACTATGGAGACCCTGATCAATAATGTTACAGGCAGGGCATGGTTGGAAAATGTTTCCTCACTCTATAGTGTGGGGAGTAGGGTGAGGGAGATGGACAAGCAGAAAGGGGTAGACTAGAACGCAGTGATGAGACGGGTAATGACGATAGCATTGCGTTCTTAGTGGAGGCAATATAGAAGGGCATTGGATGCCAACGATGCAATAGAGCACCGGGCCCAGATAATATTCCGGCAGTCCTATTTGGTATGAGCCAGATCTCTGGGCACCAGTGCTGACCCAAGGGTTAGATGCTATATGTACAGGGGTGGGGGGGGAGCTATCCCGCCCTCATGGCGGTAATCCAGCCCATTTACAAGAAGGTATCCCGGACTTTACTTGCTTCATACAGAGCCATCTTACTCCTGGATTCAATTTTCAAAATATTGGGTAGGGCTATATATTGGCCCGACTGGAGGACTGGGTTGCGAGTAGTGAAGTTCTCTCCCATGTCCAGTTAGGATTTAGGCCAGGGTTAGGCACAGCAGAACAGGTACTCAATCTTTACTTAGTACTGGCACATTCACTCTATTTGAGGGAGGAGCCCATATATCTGGCCTTCATGGACCGAAGCACAGCATTTGACAAAGACAGTCGTGCAAAGCCGTGGGACATGCTCAGGTCCATGAATTGCCGGGGGCATTGGTGGACCTCATGGCGAGGCTGCATAGTAATTCTCAAGCCTGTGCAAGGAGTGGTGTTAATGGGCGCTCTACGAGCTCCTTTATTGTCGAATAGGTGGTGTGTCAGGGAAGTGTGTTGGCACCCCTCCTATTCTGCTTATACATAAACGGTCTGTACAAGCAACTAGTAAAGTCCTCCCGGATGTTCCAAAGTTGGTTAGCCGGCCCCTACCAGTCTTGGTGTATGCAGATGATTCCGTTCTGATGGCCCACATGCCAAGGGCCCTGCATGCCCTCATTTCGGAACATGCCCCATTTATAGAGGACCTGGACTTGGTGGGAAAGACAGCTAAGTCTGCGGTGATGTCCTGTTGGAAAGGGAGATGAAGGATCAATTTTAGGGCCATGCATTGTAGGACCATTGTTATCCTCAGGGTGGACCACTTTGATTATTTGGGTGTTAGATTTTCCGCCAACATGGGCGCTATGGCCCATGTTAATAAACAAGTACTGCACTTTAAGCAGGCTCTGAGTGAGGTCTCTAGGGCAATGTCTTTGTTTAAAGCAAAGCTGACTGCCCCCTTGCTCCAGTTGTACAAGGGAAAAGTAGCTTTGGTTGCTAAATTTGTGATGGAGTTGTGGGGTTACTCTAATGTTCCATATCCCAGAGAACCAATTTATGAAAAATCTGTTGGGGCTCCCAACTTCTTCTTCTAATTTTGGAGTCTTGACGGAATTGGGTTGGACATTAAATAGCTACATGATCTCCCTGCAGCCAGTACTACACTGGCTTAGATTAGGGGTAATAGCAGGGCAACACTTACCCATGAATTGATTACCTTCCTGATAGTCAAGGATCCGGGTGTTAAGATCCTGTGGCTGGCTCATATCAGGAAACAGGAGATAAACTGCACACATTTGTACCCACCCAGTAGTGTGCTCTCCAGGGGAGAAATTAATCGATGGGCTGCTTGTTTTTATGAGTCTGTGTACCTGGATAGAGAAAGTAGAGAAATTATGAAGCCGAAAAATCGAGGCATGATGACTATCATGTCTGCGGGTGTCCAGCATTATTTATTATGGGCAGAATTTCCCAAGGGTCGTGTTCTTGTGCCTAGGCCAGGTTCAACTGCATCCCCCTAAAGGCTGTGGTGGCAGCATAGGCCAGGATGGGGGGTGGGGGTGTGAAGATAGATCCCCATACGAGGTCCTGGCACATTTGAACCTGTTATGTCCCGCATATGTTAAGGCGAGAAAACTGCTTATACACCGATTATTAAGGGAATTGGGCGTGTTACGACATAGACCAGCTCTAATGTATCTGCTATGGGCAAACTCACCACAAGTGGGCTGGTCATTACTCTCGTACTTAAAAATAAAACTTTTTCATAGGAAACGACTGCTTGATATATTGTCCTGATGATGAGTTTTTATATATTGATCAATGAACTGAACTTGCATTTTTTCCTGTTTGTTGTTGCTGGTTTGGTCTTAAGATGGTATGTTTTTATGGTGTTATAATTGTATGCATTTTGTAATGGTTTTATGGATTTCTTTTATATGCAAATCCGAATAAACTTGGTGATAATGAATACCCTAGATTTTCACAAAAGAAGTGAAACATCTGCTCTCATACCTCTTCATAGAAACAAATGCTAGCAGAAATGACAACGAAGGAAGCTACTGAAGCTCAAATACTTATCCAAGTATTGTAATACACAATCTAGCGTCATCCGTCCACGTGGAATCCCCTCTCTGTAGGAAATATCCATAGGCTGCAGCATAAAGCCTGGCATTTTCAAATGTGAAAATTCACAAGAGTCTTCAGAGAAATGAAAGCATTGTTTTTCACACGTAGGCTATCCCAGAAATCCTTGCTAAGGCACTTCTCGTGCCCGATCCTACCTTGGTTTCTCTTTCATTGCCTTGGGCGTGGACTGTGAAGGTGCCATCTTTCCTTGAGTTCTCAGTGACAATGCGTGTCTCAACACCTGGAAGCGGACTCCCAACAGACCCTGAAGAAGGGGATAAAAGAAGATGGCTGCTTAGTAACACATTGGAAACGCAATCATACTTTTGATGAGGGCAAGGCTATATAACGGTACAACAGCATTAATGACGCATAGAGCAACTTAATAACGGCACTTCGAGTTAGACATATTTTTTAATATTCTGAATAGAAGCAAAAAACAAGCATTGGCAATGCCAACAGTTGTGGCTTTTGTGTAGGCATCGGAAAGGCATTTGCCAGGCATTTGTGCAATGGTATTAACTGTCCATCAGTGGTATCAGCGGCAAAAGGGTTTGAGTACCTGGGCATCTTATAGCAGTGCCAGACAAATGCCTATTACTTATACACAACCCAAAACTGATGGTTTGCTAATGCTTGTTTTCAGCAGAATTTCAGTTAAAGACATAAATACTGCTTATAAATCGAGTGGCTGAATGCAGATCTGGTTAAGACAGTTTTATTACAGCAGTAGCTACTTTACAGCACCAACTAAGTAATTAGTTTTTAGAAGACTTCGCTTAAAAACCACTGGCAGACACTTAAAGATCAAAGTTCCATCTCTTATTGCTTGATAAACCTAGCTCAAAAAGATCGTAGAACGATGTGTTTTGGGTGGAGAGGGGCAGGGAGCGGGTGAGAATGGCAATAGGAATTAACATGGCCATGGCCCATGGGCAGTCAATGAGTGGGTAAATAACCAAACAGCTACAAGACACCTACAACTTTGACTTCAAGTTCCAGCAGGGAAAACTTCTCCTTGTAAGCACTTTTATGATTGGGAAGTTTGGCTACAAGTTTCAGCAATTATTGTTTTTCTTCGCAAACACTTTTTCTTGCTGGTGCTGGGAAGATGGCCTGCAAGTTCTAGCATCCAATGTGTCTACTTTCAGTCACTTTCCTATTGTCCCTAGGAGCTTTGCCGTCAAGTTCCAGCATGCAAAGATTCTCCTTGCATTCGCTTCCTCTCTTGGTGCTATGAACTTTGCCGTTAAAGGCCAGCATGCAGTCACACTCAGTCACTTTCTTAGTGGATCTGGGAACCTTTCTTCCAATTCCAGGACACATTTGTTCTCCTTCTAAACGCTTGCTCAATGGGCACTAGTAACTTTATCTCCAGGTTCTAATCTGCAGCCTTTCTGTCTTTCATCAGTTTCTAAATTGCTTTCTCTTCTGGTCCTACTCTTACGTACTCTCTTCAATCAGTTTCTCACTTGGCTTCGGGTTCAAACATGCAGCCTTTCAGCCTCTTTGTCTAATGTTTCCTCATTGTGGGTCCCTGGGGCTTCTGCCCTTTGGACTTCTCTATTCTCTGTCTCTCCATTTCCGCAGAGGTGGGTGTCAGGTAATCTCTCTCCTATCACAGCTTCGGTGGCTCTGTGTGATGCTGGCATCTAGCACTGCTCCTCTTCCTCTCACTCCCGTCTTTTGCTTGCATTCTCTAGCTCTCTTGGCACCTCTGAATCCTCCCTTTCTTGTGCTCGCTGCTGCTCAGGTGTTCCACGTCTGACTGCTCCACCTGCCTTCGTTGATCTCTGTAGGTCCCCCACAATTGTCTTCATTGCAGCTCCATCAGGATTTCTGTCTGAGTTGTTCATGCTTCCTTTTCTCCACCATGCAACGTTACTCTGTGTTTTGCTAATGTCGCTCATGATCCTTCACCACATAACAAAGATGATACCAGTCAAGGTGACGGAAAAGGAAAATATCAAATGCAAGCGTATAAAAATGACAACTGTGCAGTCAACCTTAACATTACAAGAAGACTTTCCAAATAGCACCAAAGATACTTCCCGTCCCATCAGTTCGTTAGATGTCCTTTTCATGTGTGCCAGATCTAACAAGTCTTGTATCCAGTCATCAAAACAGTCTTTTTGCAGAGTGGGCAGAGTGGAGCAGTCCCTGCAGTGGCCTGTTGTCTGTGGAGATTTGTTTATTTTTTTTTATTTTTGCATTTTTAAAGCGCTCACACAGCCCGCGGGCATCGAGGCGCTGTTACAGGAATTGTTTTGTTTTTTTTAGTTGCAAAATTGTTTTTTTGTCTTAATTGCATATTTGTAATGCGCATAAATACCCAGAGGTTTCTAAGCGCGGACCCGGGGATTGAACCTGTGTTGCTTCGTGTCGTCTTGCTTCCAAAGTGAGCACGTTGCCGCTGACCTATCCTCCCGTGACTATGTCGGGGGCAGAGTCAACCTTTAAAAACGTTCCAAAGTCCGCAGAGCGGAGCAGAGCAGACTGGGGCAGATTGGAGCAGTCCCTGCAGTGGTCTTTTACAGCAGTCTGCTGTCTCTGGCGATCTGTTGGAAGAGGAGTCAGACTTAAAAAATGTCCCCAAGTACGCAGAGCGGAGTGGGACAGAGTGCAGCAGTCCCTGCAGTGGTCTGTTGAAGTGGCCTGTGCCCCAGGCTCTGTGCTGTACAAAGGACGGCACAATGGAGGGCCTGGGGGGGTTAGGCGCAGGGTGGGGGAAACAGACAGCGCGAAAAGCAAGGGGAGGGGCAGCCAGGTGGCGCCCCCACCCCCAGTGTTGCCAGGGAACCACAACACAAAAAGGTGTGAGAGGAAAGCAACAGGGGGGCAGGAGGAAGACCGGCCCCCCAAAGGTACAACAAAGGAGCAGGGGAGTATAAGTACCCCCACAGAAAGCAAGAGAAGCACAAACCAGGTAAGGAGCTCACCTCATTCGGGTAAGCTCCTTAGGGCCTGGAAAAGGGGGAGAAGGAAACGTTTTGCTCTTGCAGGCTTATCGTATCTTTTTCTCTCCCACTACAGACGAAGCGGCGTGAGCGGAGAATTTCAGCGACGGAGCGGGAAACTGCCGGGAGCAGGGCCGTGGAGGGCTACAGCTGAAGGAGGATTGCGGGTGGTTCAACGTCCACCCGGGAGCGAAACCAGGAAGCCGACAGCTGAGGGCTGGGCCTGCAGCAGGGAAGAGCAGAGGCCAACCAGGATTGACGAAAGGACGCAGGCGTAGCTGCTCGAGGAAGCTTCCTGTGTGCTCCGAAAGGAAGCCGCAACACAACAAAGCCAGCGCTGAAAGCCCGCGAGCAAGGGAGGAAGAAGAGGGCGTAGCTGGTGTGGGGGGCGGATCGCAAGAACGAGCGGCAACATCGCAGGGCAGGGTTTAAAGGGACAAGCCATAGCACATGCAAACAGTGCACTGAAGAGCGAAGGAGCGGCAGAAAGTGAAGCACCAGAATTAAAGGGACAAACACATTTCAATGAAACGTGGTGCTTTATCTTAAAGGGGCAGGCGAAAATAAGCGCAATACAAGAGGGAAAGGAGAGCACCAGGAAGGATCTAACGGCCCAGTGCACTGCAGATTTTAAAGGCATCCCTGGCAAAAAAGCCAAGGCGGTTTGGAGAGGGACAGCTACACAGGAGTAGCTGGGACAGAAAGGGGCCAGAGGAACAATTAACTAGGAAACTAGAGGAAGGACACAAACGCAATAACCCAAATTTTGACAACCACTGAAAGGGAAGATTTTCAAAAAATGACAGAGGAAAGAGCAAGAAGAGCACAGGAATTCAGTGAATGGGCCAAAAAGGCAGAACAAGAATATGGTGCACAATGGGTGCTGGAAGTAATGCAAAAGGAGGAAAGGGCAAGGGTAATGTCGCCTTTGCTGATAGAGGAGTCCAGCGGCAGCAAAGAAGAGGATGCAGTACCGCAAGGGCAGAAGAGGATGAGAGAGAAGCCAAGAAGGTCCCAGGAGCAGCCGGAGGCACCAAGGAAGAAGCAAAGAAAAGAAAACAAAAAAGGTACTGTAAAAAATGATAATAAACTTGGGAGAAAACTTGTTAAAATGTTGAAAACTTGCATCACAGCTCATGGTAAGTCGCCCAGAACCCGTGGTGTAAAGGGGAGGAAGCACAAAAAGCGCAGGGAGGAACAAGGGGTTGTTACATCAGAACCAGAAAGCAGCAAGGACGAAGAGAGGGACCACTTGGAGGCATGGGTGAAATGGAAGGGAGTAGTGAGCAAGGATAAGAGGAAGGGCGCAGGGGTAGAGGGTGCAGGTGACGGTCAAGGGGCAGAGGGGCCAGGGCCAATAGACAATGGGATCCCCACATCACAGGGGATACCAGCCGCTCCTGGTCCACAAGGCGTCCCAGCCCACCCGTAACGCCCGCAGGGCCTACCCCTATACCAATACCAGGGGCAACTCCACAAGGGGCAGTCCCAGTAGGGCCGCTCACGGGCACAGGAGGAAAGGAGGGTGATCCGGCTATGACAAAATATGGCAGGCCCACGATTGGTAAAGACGCACAAGGCCGATCAATAAAGGCACAGGCATGGTACATTAACGACAAACTGAAGGAAAAAATATGGAGAAAGGAGTTTATAGACATTTTTTCACTTCTAGAATGCCAAAAGAGAGGTATGAATGTATCAATAGAGGACATGAAAGAAGATGAGAAAGGCTTATTAAGGAGAGTAACAGTAGCAAAGAATTTTGATAACTGGATGGCTGCTTTTCAAATAATGTCCACTATTATACTGCAAAAATACCCGGAGGATGGGGTATCTTTGGTCACATACCAGCAGAGAGTATTGAAGGTATACAAAGCATTTGGTGGGGAAGCACGGAAAGAGTATGACCACGAATTTAGAAAAGAAATGGATTGCTTCCCAGATATAGGTTGGGATGAGGAAATCTTTAACCTGTACATATTCAATGTATTAAAGGAAAAATGGGACACCAAGGAGCAGAGTTCGGGAGGACAACAGAAAAGGCAATAATGGCAAAACGATTATAGAAGTGATTACAAGTATAGTAACAGAAGATACGAAAACAGGTATGACAGAGTAGGGTATCAGAGTTTTCGGAGCAGGCAGTACAGTGCACAGAGAAGTTGGCAGAACAGCATACCACCAACAGCACAAGGGGGTGGTAAGGGATATGTTGGGGCAACAAGGACAGAGGCAGCACAGTGTCGAAATTTCGAGAATGGGATACCATGCAGCTGGGGGAAGAAGTGCAAATTCAGCCACAGGTGCGAGAATTGTAAGCGAGGCCATAGTACCGCAAAGTGCACCAGTGCAACGACAAACACCCTCAGGGGGAATAAAAAACAGAACTAAGAGAGGAGATGAGAAGGGGGCCACGCCAGTTAGGATTGAGAACATGGAGAAGTGGCTGCAGGTTTTTCCAGACCAGGAAGCTGCAAAGCAGGTCAGGAGAGGTTTTCGGGAGGGTTTCAAGATTCCATTCAAAGGGCAGGGGTCTCAGAACATCCCAAAAAATCTAAAATCTGCTTCAGAGAACAAGAAGCTGGTGGGCAAGCAAATCAGGAAAGAGGTGGAACTGGGGAGGATAGGGGGCCCCTACAAAACCCCGTCATTTAGTGAATACATATGTTCACCATTGGGACTGGTTCCAAAAAATGAGATAGGCGAATTCAGATTGATTCAGCACTTATCATACCCCCCCAGGGGCATCAGTGAATGATGGCATACCACAGGATGCGGTGTCAGTGACTTACTCGGATTTCCAGGATGCAATAGAGGTAGTCAGGAAAGCAGGAAAGGGGGCATGGATGGCAAAGGCCGATATAAAGTCTACCTTTCGTCTGCTACCTGTTAACAAAGAATCACATAAATGGCTATGTATGCATTGGGAGGGTGAGTATTTCGTGGACAGATGCCTCCCCATGGGATGCGCCATCTCATGCGCCTATTTTGAAAAAGTGAGCTCATTCCTGCAATGGGCTCTCACAAAGGAGATGGAGGAAGCCAAGGTGGTCCACTACCTGGACGATTTCTTATTTGTAGGGCCACTGGGGTCAGAACTGTGCAGGGCCACATTGAACAAATTCATGGCATTAACAGAGGACTGGGGTTTCCCACTGGCAGAAGAAAAAACTATGGGACCAACACAAATAATCCAGTTTTTAGGAATAGAAATTGACTCAAGGGAAGGGGTGTGCAGGAGAAGGTGGCGGACCTACTGGATAAAATCAAGAGCTTGAAAGGGAGTAACAAAGCGGCCGTTAAAGAATTACAAGCATTAGCGGGTAAACTAAACTTTGCTGGTAGGGTTATACCACAAGGTAAAATATTCCAAAGGAGTATTGAGCTGAGAACAAGAGGGGCCAAAGAGGGGCACCACAGAGTCAGGATAGGTGGTGGGATCAATAAAGACATGGAGGTGTGGGGCGAATTCCTTAAATCATTCAATGGGTCAGTGATCTGGCGCTCACCCATAAACGAGGAGGATAAGAGGGTGTTGTTTACAGATGCAGCCAGGGGATTTGGTTTTGGTGCAATTTTGGATAGAGAGTGGTGTGCAGAAAAGTGGCCGGTAACATGGCAGGAGGCAGCATGGACTAGTAACATCACACTGCTGGAGCTATTCCCAATCTGGGTAGCACTATGCGCATGGGAGAGAGAGCTAAATAACAAAGAGTTAAAGGTTTGGTCAGACAACATGGCAGTGGTACACGTGTTAAATAAAGGAAGCGCATCATGCCCGCTGGTATTGGAATTAATGAGGGCAATTACACTGGAATGTCTAAAAAACAATGTGTGCATAAGGGCAGGGCATATCGCCGGAGAATCAAATGTGGTCGCTGACGCCTTGTCTCGTTTTCAGTGGGACAGGTTCAGAGAGCTGAGGCCGGATGCAAAAAGGATCAAAACACCCACACCAAAAAAGGCATGGGTTCCATTGAGAGCGCTGCAGGAAAAACGGTTAACTAGAAGGTTAACTCAGAAAAGGAGGAAAAGCCACAGGAGCAAGGACGAGTGATAGAAAAATTGGCCAGGAATGCCCTGACGTACAAAACGGGTAAGCAGTACAAGAAGCATGTGAATAATGTGTTAACAGAATCAGGTGTACAAGATGTGGGGGAAATGACATTACCAAAATGTATGATTTCTTGGAAAAAGCATTTGCCCAGGGTAAAAGGAAAAGCTGGGCAGCAGCTCATTTGGCTGCAGTCGCATATACAGCAAAGGAGGCCGGGGTATCGGACCCAACGAATAGCCCACGGATAAAATATGCAATGAAGGGCTGGGGGAAATTGGAAGGAAATAAACCAGACAGCAGAAGACCCTTGAACTTTGGGAAGGTGGTAATACTGTTACAGTTATTGCATAGTACATGTAGCAGCAGTTATGAGGCAATGTTGTTCAGGGCAGTTTTTCCGCTAGCTTACTATGGGGCATTTAGGATTGGGGAGCTAGTAGCTCGCAACACGGTAGCAGGGGACGGACTGGCAAGAAGCGACGTCAGCATAGGGTCCAAAAGTATGTCAATATTGCTGAGGAAATCGAAAACAGACCAAGCGGAGAAGGGGAGAGCAATAGAGTTTAACTGCATCAAAGAGAAGGACCATTGTCCCAGATGCATCACCCAGGAATTTCTAGAGATACGGCCGAAGTCGGGGGACAGTTACTGATACACAGGGGCGGCAGGGCACTCAGCAGGTATCAGTTCCAAGCAGTGCTAAAGAAAACAATAGCAAAAGCAGGGTGGGATGCAGCGGAGTTTGGGACCCACTCTTTCAGAATAGGGGCAGCTACGTCAGCATGGGCCGCAGGCCTGGGAGCAAAAGGGGTAAAGAAGATCGGGGGGTGGAAGTCACAATGCTTCAAAAAATACGTAAGGGAAGAATTGATATGACCCTCTCTCCCATTCACCCACGCAGATACGAGCCCCTACGAGTTGGCGTGGATAGTTGGCCATTCCTTCGTGACCCGAGCAGGCAGGTGGATCGAGGAGGTCAAAGAGGGACTGCATTTTGAGAAGACAATAACGTCCTGGTGGGGCCTCCCAGGAATGCACTGGGAGGACATTCACGACAGGTTGTCGGACCTGATCGGGTTCAGGGACCCACCCGAGTACCTAGTAATACATCTGGGGGGCAATGACCTGGTCAGCACGAATAGGGGGGAATTGATGCGCAACATCTGTGAGTCCTTGAGGGCCATATCACACTGCTGGTGGAAAACCAAAATTTGCATGTCTGAGATAACAACGCGCAGAGTCTGGTATGGGGCGCACAGGAGGCAGGCCATTGAAACAGCAAGGAAAAAACTAAACAAAGGGGTGGAAAGATACTGTAGGAGCACGGGGCTCCAGTTTATAAAACACAGCCTGTTGCAAAACAACCCAGAGATGTTTCACCAAGATGGCATACACCTGTCCAGCAAAAGGATGGGTATGTTTTCAGATAACATTTTTAGGGCCCTGGCAGAGCGGGAATGCAGATAGGGGCGCTTTTGGGGGGACCTGAGCAGCCGAGGCTACACCCACTCACGTGTGGCGGTATGTGTCCGGGAACGGATGCCCGAGGGTAACGAAGACTAGCCGAGGAGAAGGCTGGGCATCTCCAATGCCCGGACACAAAGTGCCCAAAAGCAAGTTGGTGTTATTTTCTGTTGTGATATTGTGTGGTGTTATTTTCTGTAGAAAATAAACAAGCCTACGGCCATAATTTTTCCACAAACAAAACTGTCATGTTATTTCCATAGCCAGGGTAGAAGGAACAAGAGCAAAGGGGAGCCCACACTACTCAGCCTATAGTCTGAGGTGATTATTTTGGCCGGCAGAGTCAACCTTTAAAAATGTCCCCAAGTCTGCAGAGTGGAGCAGTCCCTGCAGTGGTCTGTTGCAGCGGTCTGTTGTGTGTGGCGATTTGTTGGAGGCAAAGTCAACCTTTAAAAACTTACCTGAGTTCGCGGAGCACAGTGGGCAGAGTGGAGAAGTCCCTGCAGACCGAGCAGGTGAACGCCGGACGGCGTTGTGATAAAGGCACTACTTTTTACAATTTTTAAAAAATTGGTTTCTATGAAATTATAATGACTATTAATGTATCTAAAACGGGTACGCAGCTTAGAGACTTCATTTAGAATGATCAACCTACTGAAGGGAAATGGTTATGGGGCTCATCCAGGTATACAAAGCTTGCACAGGAGATGGACATGTGGATACGGTTTCCAGCGGACTCTCTGTCACTTTGGCAACTGATTGTAACTCACAATAAGGAGGCGATGAGGAGGCCCGAGAAAAGAGAGGGGGGGGAGGTTTAGAAGGCAAAGAACAGCAGTAAGGGAGCAGAAAACAACATCAGCAAGAACAAGAGAACAGGCTGTGAAGAGGAGCAGTAAGGAGGGGGAGTGGTGAACAGCAGAGAGAGCAAGAGAAGTGAATTTGAAGAAAAGCAGTATGGAGGAGGAGGATGGGAGAACATCAAAGAGAGAAGGAGGAGTGGAGAAGAAGATGTATGCGTCATCCACGAAGAGTTTATAGGACACCCAAAAGGAAGAGTGGAGAGGAATGGGCCAAGGACCGAATCTTGGCTGTCTCTGCCAGGCAGGAAGGTCAGAGTCGCAGGAAATGGAGACAGAACAATGAGAGAGGTAAAAGGCAACTGGTTGACAAACTACTGAGGTGTTTAGCTTGAGAAACCCAGGGCCAATATGATCTTGCAAAAGATCTTAAAGTGTTTGAAGCTTTGCACCTGTTTACATGACACAAAGCACTGGCCGTGTTAATACAGGTTTTGCCTGAAAAGAAATATGTTATGCTGACAACTTCTACGAAATCCAAATCAGCACCCTCAACAGCCATAAAAGGAATCCAGGGCATTTAAATCCACAAAACAGAATTACTTATTTCCCTCCAGGAAGGCAGATTCTAAGGGAGAGAGGGAAGATCTGAGGACCATGGCCCTACAGAGAACCTGTAGAACTTCTGACTTATGGTTTCAAGTCATTTGTTGATCCCCGTGCTGTGACTTGTCCCCACAGTCTGTGTCACACCACTGAGTGGTTCCATGCTAATTTCTTAAACTATCTTTCTTAAAGTATTTAGTATTGGGATGCGTTTCTTTCTCTGGCCACCGATCCAATTGACACTGTGAGGAGACTGTGCAATAGCCCTTTGAAGCGTTTATTATGCGCAGAATGGAATTACCATACTAAATGACCCCAGACTCATAACTGGACAGACCCAAAGAATATGGCAAAGTACTACTTTATTGTCAGTTCAAATAAAGTAGGGCAACCTGGCGAACCTCAAACAGTAGTTGGCACACTCATCAAACGATTTTGATTACACAAAGGCTTTATACATCAATTTGTGTCAGCTATCACGGCATCCTACATGGCAAACATAAAACCTATTGAAAGAAGGTGTTGGTTAAAAGAACATATGTACCTATAGTATGTGTGTTAATAACTTCATTGGCAGCCCCTTATCCACCTTGAACTACCTCTAAATACATTCAATACTGATTATAACAGAATACAGCAGCAGACTGGCCTGTGCAATCTTGTATAGTAGGTTGCTACATGGACCCATAGGATTGGTTGGCATTCTCTCCCAACCTTGGACTTTTGGCTTGTTAGCAGCTCGTAAGCAAAACGAAACCCAGGTGCAGAGAACAACGTCAGACTACTACCCACTTGCTCCAATTAGTCTACCATCTCTCAGCAGTCAGGTCCTTAGCCACAGTTTCTCCTTTATAGTTGACCTGGGATCTTTGCGGGAGTATGGGTACACCCTTATCTTCATCCGGAGCTAAATGAATGGCCCTTGTTTTCACCCATTAAGTCACATGTGAGGAGACCATGAATTTGTCCATGTCGACATCTTATTTCCTGCTATTTGATTTAATTGTACTAGGTGCTATTACTTCTCTTGGGCTCTGGACAATTGATCACTCCATCTCAGATATGCTTTCTGCATTTTTCATTAACCAATACTTGGTGCTTATGGATATTTTCTTCTTAGCTTAATCTAAGAGAAATGTGTGTCATGTCCATGGCTCATCCTCTTGACTCCCTTTGTGCCTTGCAATGAATCATTCCTTGATCGACATTGTTGATCCCATGCCAAGAGGTTCCTCTGCATCCTTCACACAAAGCTGTTTTTCAGCATCTCTCATCTCTGAAGCCTTGGTCTGTTTCTGAGGTTAGATTCAATACGAGTCAGACGTCCATCTTTTTCCTCATGGACGCTACGTCACATTATAGGTTATATCGCAGAAAGCTTCTATATATATATATGTTCATACATACAACTCTTTCACTGTCGTTCCAACATGATGGAGGTGAAGGGGTGGAGCTTAACAATGACCTATTTGTCTGCTCCTCTACAAGACAGTTTCTGGTCCATCATAACAGAGGGTTGTGGCTCAACAGCAATGTGACTATAAAAGCGACCTTGAATGTAGCCCATATAATTCCACAAGAGTGTTTATCCACTGACAAAGTTGTCTTGTGCTTGATTCTTCATCTCCCGATTCTCCAGTGCCGTATCTGTAATATAGAGGAGTGCTAAGGAACCTCTTCAGCAATTCTGTCACAAATGTAGCTGCTCTCACATGCAACGGGAATGCTTTTGTGACACACACGACTTAGCAGTTACCATAGTCGTGCATTCATGGCACACACAATGCTCTTGCTGCACACTCACATAAAGGCTGTGTTCAGAAGGTAGATAAAATGGCAATGTTCACCTGAAACACACTAAAAGCACAATGTACATTGCTCTCATGACACACATTTATTACAATGCAAGTCTTAAATTATTCTTAGCATGGTTTAAAATAATTCTGCACCGCATCTTTACTGAAGTTTGTAAAATCCAGAAAACAAACCTTCAATTCAGAAGACAACTGAAACCTGGCTAACATTTTCCTTAACCACTTCAGGATTTTATATTATTTGGTTTCTTTCAGGTTTTTAAAACAGCACATACCAATCACATCTGTAGACTGTTGGGGCGCCTTAGAAGATGCTTGAAAGCACAGGTATAAAGAACAATGCAGATCACTGCGACTGTGGGCTTCATTATAAGAACTGTGAAAAGTGGATTCCTTCTCAATCGCTTGACAGATTGCTGGAAGCATTGATGTGAATTGGAAATTTCGAAACTGTGCATTGCTCACATTGTCTGTTGCACTGCCTCGGCCTTCTGCACGCAGGTCGTTGCACCAGGTAGCTCCTCATTGAGCAGATGAATGCCCTGGTCTGAGGTGCACTGGCAGACGTTCTGGTTGGTGGCATTTATCCTTTATTTTGGGCTACTGACTGTTGACTGCTGCTGTACAAGGGGCGGGGGAGGGGAGAGAGGCCTCAACCGACAACCCCACTTACAAAGCAGGGAGCCCAAACAGGTCTAACCGAGGGTCTAACCTCTCTCCCCGGCTCTTCAACCAATACCTGCCACCCCTCGCCCACCGCATTGCTGCTCTCTGTTCCAACTTTCAGTGCTATGTGGATGACACTCAGCTTGTTTTCAGGCTCCCCTCTGTCACCTCCTCTCCCTCTCTCCTCTCTGACTGCCTGCAATCCAGGAGTGGTGTGCCGCCAACAACCTCTGCCTGAATTCCAGTAAGACAGAGATACTGCTCATCAGCACTCCTGACCTTCGTTTCCTGTCACTCGCTGTTCAGCCCCCCTTGTCTCTCTTCTTGCTCCCACCTGTGAAGCTAAGAACCTTGGGGTCATCTTCGACTCCACACTTTCCTTTTCTCCACACATCTCCGACGCCTCTAAGAAGGCAAACTATCAAACTGCACTTCCTCAGGGGTATTCTTCCTTGCCTCACTTTTCCCAGAGGCTCACTGTCTCTAGAGCTCTGATTCTCTCTAGGCTGGACTACTGCAACAGCCTCTTTCTAAATCTGCCTGCCACTACTCTCCGCCCTCTGCAACTCATCCAGAACAGGACTGTGAGACTTGTCCTTTACCTCAAGCCCAGGGATTGTATCTCTCCAGTGGTGAAATCTCTTCATTGGCTCCCAGTGGCTACAAGAATTAAGTTCAAGACCCTCTGCATTGTCCACAAGGCCTTCTGGGGCCTGGGTCCGCAATACCTTCAACTCTCCGACCAGAAATACCTTACTTCTCGAGCTCTTCGCTCCTCTACTTCCAACTCCCTCAGGGTCTGTCACTTCTCCAAGCAACAAGTTGGTGGTAGACCTCTTTCTTCAGCTGGAGCCTATCTCTTAAACTCGAGGGGAACCATCTTTGTTTCCGGAAGCACCTCAAGACCTTCCGCTTTACTTCTGCCTTCTCTCTTCCTCTCCCCTGCAGATCTCTGTCTGTTTATGCACTGGGCTCCTGACTACCCTCTGCATTCGGGCCCAGATCCCTACCCACCCATCTGCATATCTGCACTGCCTCCTGGCAACCCTTGCACTTGGGTCTGTATCTGCAACCCTACAGTCTCCTTACCTGCACTTATCAGACACCCGTTGCCTGTGCTTAATTCTTGCACTTGCCACCTGCTGGCCGCACTACCTGTTATTTTATTGCGTGTTCAGCACTTTCCACTCTTCCCCTGCCCCTTGCACTTTCCCCCTTCCCTCTCCCCTGCACTTGTGCGTTCTCAATGTCACTGGGCCTAGTGAGATTGTTGTTTTGGCCTCCCTTGTACCCCTCCCTTGCCTCGTCGCGCCATGAAACACTTGTGTATGTGCGGAATATAAATACACTATCATATCATAAACAGCATAGCTGTTTTATACATAATAAAGTCATTAAAGAGAAAGCCAAGATGACTTCCTACCACATAGAAGTCAGCTAAGACCATGTGAGTGCTTAGTTTGTGTTTGGTTCCCTTGCCCAATATAAATACCTTTACACGCAAGGAAAGCACTATGTCTATGCATGCACAGTTTTGATGGAATGCCCTTGGTTGTTAGTGGGCAGGATATTCAAACTCGAATGTATGCACAAATGTGACCTGAGTTGTGACAGCCTTCCACCCCCAATCGCCCCATAAAATCTGAAGACACTGAGTACTTAAGAGCTTCACTGGAGAGCCACACACATCTCTGAACAGTTGCCTATATGAGTGGGGGCTATGTGAAAGTGTCCACTTCTTTCCCATCCAGGATCCACTAGGACCAGACCCCTCATCGTCGGACCCTCGTCTATCTTCAAGTTGACAGAAAAAGTGGCAGCGCTCTGAAGGGGAAACCTGCTGTCAAGAGCCATCACATGTCACCACTGGCCTACACCATCAGCCTAAAACCTCTTGCAGCAAACTAAAGGGAGAGAGCCGAGCAGATTCCAATCAGCTGCCACGCCCAGAGGTCAGGAGCATATATGCCAAGTTGTCCTTTGTCGTGCGCATGACACCGCAAGCCATTCCCGGTTTTCCTAATTGCATGCTGTGATTTGTAGGCCCATACGTACAATGGGATAAACAAAACTACAAGACCCATCTGGCATTGGGGAAGGAACAGGACTGGCTCGAGGAGTCATGCATCACACAGTGCAACTTGGCAGGTATGCTGCTGACCTCTGTGCATGGTCACATACAATGATCACTAGCTTTGCAAGGCAATTTATCCACCAGACACAAGTCACTCTGAGCACCCTGTGGGGATAGAATCAGCTTGGCACTAGCCCAGCTGGAAGGAGCTCAAAGATCGCCAACAGAGCACTGCCAGGAGCCTGTAATGGCAACTCCACCTCCCAGCATCCCCACTGCTCCCTTTGCACAACAGCACTAAGTACCCAGCCTGCAGGCCAGGAAGTAGTGGGAATCAACCTCTTTTACTGTGCATTCACACCACTGTGCGTCCCCTCCAAATGACATGACAACCATTCCATCAGTAGGATCAAGCTCCTTTACACTCTGGCACTACTGTCTACATCCTCTCTGTGTACCATCACCACCGCAGATCAGCACAGATGCTGTACAGTCACTGCTTTGTATCTCCAGGTTCTGGAACAACTGCTGGATCAGGATGCCCGCCCCCACCCCCAGCAACTGCCAAAAAAACACTATATCCACAGTACGGAAGAGGTTGTGCCTCTCTGTGTGGTTCCTCTTTGCTCTTTCCCACCAACCTCAACCTTCTGCACTGTTGCTATTGTAGAGAAGGAGCCAAGTACCCCCACCTCAACCACTTCGCCCATATTGCCTATATGTTGGGAGCCAGAGTGTGTGACATGTGTAGTACCACTAAGAATACAGATACCAAAGAGAATCCTGGAAGCAAGGTTCACATTGAGAAAACCATACTTACATACGAGAAAATATGATGGCCATTTGAATGAAATCCCGGAAGAAGCAGAGCAAGTGGATGGCCAAGACGAATGGTGACGTCATACAGAGTCGAGCTGACGTACATAGAAGAGATGCAAAGACAAGAGAATGCATATATTCTATAAGGCATGAAGAAAGTATCATGGATAAGTGACATCTTGGGACCAAGGTGAAGAAGCTTATGCCACATAACTGATGAAGATATCAAGCCAGTTTACACGTGTACAGATGCAGAGAAACACAAGCAGACAAAGTATTCTTGAGGCTAGCTTTCTAGTGAATAGATTGCGGCATGCGCCAACATATACATATATGCAAAAGTGAGTAAAGATTGTATGTTTCCACTACGAACTATAGCAGAGCTGGGCTAGAAAAGGAAGGCCTCTTTTTCCAGTGTGTTGCAGTAAGAAAACCAATGAATTACCAAGTGAATCTCAGAAAGGCAAGGCTGGATGAGTCATGAAGCCAAGCCAAGAAGCCAAGGTCTAATTAGGCTGGAGTGAGCAATGGATACAAATTGTGAGAAAGAATAAAACTCTTGTTCAGAAGGCATGAACCAAACAAGAAAGACATCAAGGGTCTATTAGAATATAGTGTTTTTAATACACGAGAGGCTCGATTCTGTGGTCTTCAGTCACGTGGAAGGATGAAGTTGGACGAACGAGATGGTCACACCTACGCATGAGGGCAGAGCGTGCCTTCACTCCCTGAATTCTCTAAAGCTAAGAACACTCCCAAGGAGAAGTTCAAAGTCCTAATTGGAAGCAGACCACTGAAGTGATGATAGATGAATATGCTAATTGATGGGAAGCTATGGTCAAGACGAGCTCACCAGCACCTGGGAGCCTAGCCTGCATGCTGCTATTGTAGGTGGAAAACTAATGACAGAGGTTAGAGTGCCAACCAATTGTAGGGGACCACGTAATCAAGGGTACTATAGTTTGAGTAGCCAATAGGACATTGTGTATTTAGTGACGTTCATAGTGACCTGTTTAAGGGGAGGGCTTACTTGCCCCACCTGATGTTAAGAAACCAATGAATTTCTTTTACTGTCCCATACTAGTATAGAATGTATATTTAGATATTCCCTTATACCCTATCACTTTCTTCAATAGGTTTTGTAGTTTGCCACGTAGAATGACGTTAGTAAATACGTAAGTTGACGTCACGTATGATGATTTTTTCTATAAAAGAATGCTTTTTTCTAAGATGCATTGAGAGAATTTGCGCTGAGACATCTGTTGTCTGTTGTACTCCCTGATTTAGATAATTGATATTAAAACAGTTATCCTTTTTGCCAACTACCTGAGTTGTTTCGATTATTGATGTATGAATAAAGTCTGCATCCCCATCCATCTCAAGGGTATTGCTACTCAACGCAAAGGGCTGGAGATCACCCAGTTTACGTGGTCTAACCAGAGGATGGTTAGATACCCATCGAGATAAGTAAGCTTTGGGGTTCCTGGCAATGTCACACAACCACTGCCATTCGGATGAAAGGACGTGAAGCTCCCTGTAGAGCAGTCACCGCATTCGTCTATGCAGATACAGCAAAGCACGAGCACAGGGCAGTTAATGACTCCTAGGGTTGGGGGATAACGCCAAATCCTCAAGAGGAACCAAGGGTTGACATTAACATAGGAGGTAAATCCTTTTAGTTTTTAGTAGACACTGGTGCAACACGTTCATGTATGCGAGAGGGGACATTTTCGATGTCTGAAGTGCCATGAATACTCAAGGATTTACAGGAGCTACAAACAGAGTTCCTTTTACTGACGCAGTGTCAGTCTCTATAGGAGAGTGTGACATGTCGGTGCCATTGCTATATTCAAGGCAGACACCTGTCAATATATTGGGTCGGGATTTAATGTCCAAGTTAAATATCATGATTTCATTTACTGATAAAGGCATAGTGTGTTCAACACCAGGAATGCATTATTTAAACATGAGTGAATTTATTATGGTATTTGCAGGGCAGGTGGCCATAGGAGGAATGCCGTTAGAACCAGAAGAGTTTCACTATGGGGTACGTATTTTGCTGACATGGCTTTCAGGCTTAGGAGGCATAACTATGAGAATACCTGATGAATTTTTATTCAGGCCAAAGATACCTATGGATGAAGAGGAATGGTGAACCTTTCCTTTAGAAATGCAAGCAGCTATAGTGTGAGGAGAAATGGCTTTGCTTGATGGAAATGATTACGAAGGAAGACGATGGAGCACACTGATCACCACTGGGGAAAGTTACAGATTGACTGACGTCAGTGATGAGGATATGTTTGGAGATCATCCATCAGATGACAAAGTAATATTCGAAATGAGTGTCCCTTATTGGATAAGGGCAATTAAATGAGAGGTTTCTCAGATGTTAGCACAAAAACGTCCCGAGTATTTCGAGTAGGACATGGCGAAAGTGCCAGCTTCATTATGGACGACAGGCCCCTATGACGTAGGCCTAATAAAGGGGGTTGGAGAAGTGAAAATTAAATTGAAACCAGGAGCAATTTTACCTTGAGCACGACAGTATCCTATGTCTCGAGTGGCGGATGAAGGTATTTTTAAGAAGATATCAGCTATGATGGAACACGGCATCCTAGTGTCATCAGAGTCACCATGGAATACGTCAGTGTAGCCTATCAAGAAATCTAGGGGGGGTTGTGGCGTCTAATTCAAGATTTAAGACCGATTAACCAGATTCTAGAGGCTGAGTGCCCTCTAGTTCCTAATCTTGCGACAATCTTATGTAATATACCTGTTGAAGGACGATATTTCACTGTGATTGACTTGAAAAATGCGTTTTTCTCAATCCCATTGCATAAGGAGTCACAAGATCTGACGTCATTTACGTTTTGTCAGATTAAGTTGAAAATTACTAGTTTACCCCAGGGGTACTGTGAGTCTCCATCAATTTTCAATAGGGTCCTACAGATGGACTTAAGCAATATCGATTTGCAAAGTGTTGTGTTGCAATACGTGGATGACATATTGGTCTGTAGCACCTCAGGGGAACAGTGCAGACGTGACTCAGTTCAGCCAATGATTATTCATGAAGTGAAAGGATACAAAGTAGACAGAGAAAATGCAATATTGTCAAGAGGAAGTACTTTATATAGGTCAGTTAATCTTGCATGAAGGAAAGAAGGTTACTCCTGAGAGAGCTGAGGCTATTTTAAAAACAGTAAAGCCACAGACGATAAAACACATGCAGAGAGTTTTGGGCCTATGTCATTATGTAAGAGCATGGGTCTTTGATTATAGTTCATACATAAGGTCCTTGTTGTAAGCTCTGAAGAAAGCACAGGCAACCCAAGAGAAAATTGTTTGGACTGAGGAAATGGAAGAAGGGTTTGATGAATTGAAAAAGGCAATTTGCACAGCTCCAGTTTTGGGGATTCCCTATTATGCTGAGGAATTCTTTTTGTTTTCACACACGGATTGCACTGTTATGACAGCAGTCCTTACAAAGAGAACCACATTGGGGTACAAGCCCCTTGTATATTACAGTGGGATTCTAGACCTAATGATGAGGGGTCATTTTCTTTGCGAACAATCTTTGGCAGGCACAACGTTTGCCATTCAGAAAGCTGCTACCATAGAGATGGGATGTTCCATGACGTTGTTTGTTGAACATGCATTATTTGCCATCTTGGAAAAACCTAAAGGCACGCTGACATCTCAAAGGTTTTCTGCCTTTGAAGTAGTCATATTGAATAGTGTGATGTAGAATATTGAATCCTGCCATGTTTATAGCTGAACCACTGGCAGAGGATGAGCATGCACATGATTGCTCAAACTATGAAGAGTTTTATGATGAACTCCGGAGGGTAAAAGAGAATGTGTTGGCAGCTGGAGAGATTCTTTTTATTGACGGTTATTCGAGAATCAATCAAAATGATGAACAAAGATATACTGGTGCCGCTGTTGGGAAGCATATGGCCAATGGGAGTTTCAAGTGTTGGTAAGTGCACGGCTACCATCTCACTTTTCAGCGCAGTGGTGCTGATTGTCGCGCTCGAGAAACACGCAGACCAGGAAGTAACGTGTACAGTGACTCCGCCTATGTGACATCAACAGTGCACGCAGGGCTAGCACATTGGAAAAGGATGGGTTACCTCAGAGAGGACGGCACTCCAGTGCAACACTCAGCCCTATTGGACATGCTTATTAAAGCACTAGACCTCCCAGTAGCCATCGCAGTCATTAAATGCGCAGCTCACACTGAAAGGGCGGATTTTATTTCACGTGGAAATAAAAAAGCAGACCACGAAGCCAAATGTGTTGCATGTTCAGATGACATTATGTTGTTTGAAACACCGAATGGGAATGAAAACATGGTGGTAATGATGAGTGTGTCTAACAGTTATAATAATCTGTCTAGGACACAATTGATAGAGATCCAGGGGGAAGCACCCCAAGATGAGAAGGACATGTGGACGCGGGCAGGGTGTTCTTTAAACCCCTCTGAAGTGATGTGGCCACAAGACAGTACTGGTAAACCGGTGATGCCTGTAGCCTTATTAAGGGTGGCGTTGGAACAGCTACTCTACCCTACTCACACAACTAGAGAGAACCTCGCTGCAACTATTGCAGAGGATTGGTTTGTTCCAAATTTAGTAGAACACATTGCATTTTATGTAGTAAATTGAATCGTATGTCAAAAGTTTATTGCTGGGCACATATTGCCCACAATTAGGGGAGTCATTCCTAGACCTAGTGGCCCCTTTCAGCATTTTTACATATTGACTATGTCGACATGCTCCAAGTATGTAATACATATAGATATATGATTGTAGTGGTATGTCCTTTCTCGAGGTGGATTTAGGCTGGACCGTGTACACACCCAGACTCCACCTGTGCAGCATAATTTCTAGTATGAGAAGTGTTTCCCAGATGAGGAATATGTGAAATATTGAGATCAGATAATGAACCTCATTTTGTAAACGCAGTCTTTGAGCAAATAAGCTTGTTGCTTGGCATAAAGCACAAGTTTTCATCTGCTTATCACCCGCACGTGAACGGTGTCTGTGAGAGACTCAACAGCTTGCTTAAAGAAAGAATAGCCAAATTGAAGCTTACTTTGAAAAAAGGATGGTTGCATTGCCTACCACTGGCATTGTATACGTTGAGAAGTCAGCCAGGTTCAGACCACCATTTTACACCGCACAAAATGCGGTATTTCAGGACGCTCTTTTCGGTCATTTAAAAAGGAGTTAAGGGAAGCTATTTGTTCTTGAGCCACAGGAGTTGGTTGACATTGGACTGAGGCATGCTTAAGCCTTGATTGAAAAGATAAGCCAAATCTGGAGTTCCTTTTTGACAACTGGAAGAGGGAGCAGTACCCAGATTCGTTTTTTCACTGAGTTCCTGTTCAGAGGCACGCATGGTGGTACCCAACAACAACGTTTCACAAGTCATTCTTGCAGTTTCCATGTTCATATTGAGCGCTTACCCTGCACTTGTGGGGAGCACTACTAGTGTTCATGTTTTCTTGAAAGATCCTATGAACGGTCCAATCGTGAGGCGATTGCTCAAAGCTATGGTTGAACACATTCTCCAGCTTCCTGAGTTCAGTGGGGAAAACACAAATGTCCCTGTCGCCGGATAATGCACACAGACTGGTCAGCTCAGTATTCTACTACCTAATTGAGGAGTGCCCGCATCTTGTTGGAAGGCAAACCGACATCCGAACGTTCCTGAGAGACCCGAGAAACAATTCAGCGCTTAATGAAATTTTGAGAGACATCATAATACAAGTGAACGGGTACTCTGCGAGAACATTAAGAACTGAATTAAACTTTCTTTCGAGGGACTGATCCGAGGTCTACGAGTTAAAGAACATTTGTTTGATGCTGAAAAAGAATCATCATGTCGTCTGGTGAAAGGCCAATTCGTGGCATTCATTGGGAATTCGTATTCATCATCCAGTAAGCAGTCTGCTGATCGAGGAGATTTACAGAGCCGATTCAGCAGTTTCCAGAAGTAGTGCATAATGTTGCACCATTAAAAAATAGTTTTTCCTTCCTTAAAAAAGAAAAACAGGCAGCATTAGTAGCAATATCGTCATGCCAGATCCTGAGAGACGTCCATGATGTATAAAAAGCCATTGCTGCAAGTGGATGTACCTTTGCCTGATTTATGCTTGCATTTTGTTCATAGTGATATTGCTCTCACTTAGTGTGCACATCTTATTATATAGACGTAAATGGAGCAAAAACTTCTGCGTATCCTCCTGTACAAGAGAAGGGCACCAATGTGGCAACTACTATGCAGCTGAGACCTTATGTGATTATTCCTCCTTTACAGGTACACACAAGAGAAGCTGTGATGAATAAACCTGGGTTAATTTTAGAAAAAGATCAGATATGGAGATTATACAAGACATTTTTATGCCTAAATCTTATGTTGATAGGCTGAAACTTTTGGAACTTTCTCCTACACAGGTAGTACATGTAAACACACCCAGTCCACCGACGAATGCGCAGTAATTGGTCAAGTGAGGAGAAACTTTGCTGACCTACTTCATGAGATGATTATAGAGGCTCATAAGAAAAGAACAAGGTCAAGAGAAATGCTAGGGAGGATGATAATTAGCTAACTGATTACCTGGATAGTACAGCACATTTGGGGCAGCATATGAAAGAAATGGAAGGAGGACCCGAAGGAGGAATGCTTTGTATGTGCACTGCTGCTTTATAGCATGAGGAAGTCCAAAAACTTCATAGCTATTAAAATTGATGTCCAGACAGCACATTGTCTATCACGCATAGCACTCTGCTATACAAGAGGCCAGTTTATGGGTTGAGATGCTTAGCTCATATGGGCAACTGAATGGACAGATCCAGATGAAGATAACTATGTCAAGGATGCGAAGACAAGAAACAGAGCACACACTAAGAATCACGTGATCAGATATGAAAAGTCTGGAGCAAAAGGAGCTGGAATCGGATGGGAAGTAAACAGAAGACTTGAGAGTCCAGGAAAATCTGCAGAAGTTCATAGATGGAAAAACAGAAGCCAAATGCAGATTTGGGGATCAGTGCTATCACCTGATGGATGGGAAGAAGGAGTGGTTATCTGCAGAGCCTGGGTGGTCATTGGTTGTTATCAACAAATCATTGACATGGTGCAAAATGGATGCAAGCCACTAGGGCCGGAACTTGCTAAGCTACTGACCTGGGTCGAAGACAGAGGAGGACCCTTACAGAAAGTGCCTTTAGAAAGTGCAAAGCTGTGCTTCAGAAATAATGGCACGAGAAAAGTTGGAGAGAATAAGAACTGTGGTTGAATCTTTGATGTACCAGCAGTGATCATGGATCACTATTTTGCTTGTGGATCCAGAGCATATATGAGACTACCTAAGGATTGGGGAGGACGATGTTCACTGGTGAATGTGCATGTTCCAGCATTGATGATTCGTAAAAGTGACCTGAATCTTGACAGTTTCCTGAAAGCAGATGTACACCTGAGGAAGAGGAGATCTGTGGAGCTGATCAATCGAATGAAGAGGGAAAATTATTTCTCTGTCAAGTCAATAGAAGCTTTTGACTCTATCCCGTATGAGCACAGACTGTTCAGTCAGACTTCGCCAGTCTTCACATTGATCTTCATGCCGAGAATCCAGGTTGGAGCAAATACCGAATGGCTGCAGACTACCAGATGGGAATTGCTGCAGACGATCAATACAACTATAAAGGGGTTCAATGCTATCAGAGAAGAGATGAGAGCCATACGACTAAGGACTCTCCAGAACAGATATGTCTTGGACATGATCACAGCTATGGATGGAGGTGTTTGTGCAAAACTCAGAGAATCACGTTGCACATTTTTACCTGCTCATGATGAGAAGAATGGAACCTTGACAGAGGCCATAGAGATGCTAACGAAGCTACACGTCCAGATGATAGACGAAGTAGAAGACATTGCTGATGACAGTTGGTTTGGATCAGTCTTTTTTTCTTGGGTTCCTGTTCTGTCTTGATGGTTGTGTAGATTATTAGAACCTCCGTCCCCAAATACCATACAGGAAGATAGTAAAACAACTACCCGTGCAATCCTTGAGGCCACAGGTGTTGAGTGCCAAGAAACAGGGACCAGGAATGCCGGAAACACCCCTGACTGCTATAAGGCAAGCAATGAGGACATATAAGACAATGGCAATGCATTCGATAATCAGAACACAAGAGGTGCCCCACAACGAGTCTTACCTATATGGAAATGGAGTGGGTACCAACCATGCCCCGGGTAGTGATATTGGGGGCAGGAGCCTGCGAATAACTAGCAGCAGTAGGAGGCGTGTAAAGTCCTGTGTAGCACTCCGGATGGAAGTACCAACACCTGTGCAGGCTGAGAGGACCAATGATCAGAAGGATGATCCGTGAGCAGTCCAAAAACAATCCAAAGTCAGAAGCCAGAGGGTAACGACAAATCCAAGGGAGTCCAGGTCAAAACCAGGTAGCGGAGCCAAAAGTCGGGAGTTCCAGGTAAACACGAGGCAGTTAACAGTCCGAGGGAAAGAGAAGGGAATCCGTAAAGCTTTCCGTAGTCAAATAAACCGTAAATAGCATAGGAATGAAGCGTATACCTGCTACTTTTAACTGCACTGATGAGTCATGGGACCCAAGTCACATGACGCGTGCTTCCGTGTCACGTGTTCCGTTATGATATCAGGTGATCACTTCTTCCTGATCATGTGAATGCGGAACCAGGTTGGGCCGATGCCCACGGCACACCCTTGAATAGGTGCCAGTGAAGGAACGGTAGCAAGGATCTCGGGCGACCGTCCAAGCTCGCCTTCTTCCGGGTGTGCCGGATCTGACCACCAAACTGTTGCCGCCGGGTATGTGGAAGTGAATGGGTATTAGCAGGATTGGAGTGATGGGTACCTAACGGGGTGCTGACGCTAGAAGAATGGGGCCTTGTGACAGGAGACATGACAGTTCCACAATGGATGGCAGATATGTTCAAGTTCCTCGGAGCTCTGATAGTGTTGGTGCTGCTTGGATTCTGTGTGATCAAAATAATAATCACTCAATGCAAGAAGACAGCAAAAGAAGCCATAGGGATGAACATCGTGATTGATGTTGAATCAGGGTGGAAGGCCAGAGACTTGACAGATGAAGAAATAAGAGACTTCATGAAGGCCAGCATCCATGCACCTGAGGGGATGAAATTCTTGTATCCAAAGAACCATGAGAAGTATGTGGGAAGATTGATCTATTGCAGCCCAAGTGGACAGTGCATGCTCATGACTTGGAACAAGGATGAGCATGTGAAATCAGCTGGATGCCTGAAGGGTGTCATAAAGATATGGATCCCTAAGAAGCATTTCTTCAGACACGGATGTCTAAATGTGAAGGATGATGGGAGAGTCGTTGATAAATTAGCCAGAGGGGGGAGTGTAGAGAAGGAGCCAAGTAGCACCACCTCAACCACTTCGCCCATATTGCCTATATGTTGGGTGCCAGACTGTGAGACACGTGCAGTACCACTAAGAATACCGATGCCAAAGAGAATCCTGGAAGCAAGGTTGCCATTGAGAAAACTATACTTACATACGAGAAAGTATGATGGCCATTTGAATTAAATCCCGGAAGAAGCAGAGCAAGTGGCCAAGACGAATGGTAACGTCATAAAGAGCCGAGCTGACGTACATAGAAGAGATGCAAAGACAAGAGGTTGCAGATATTCTATAATGCATCACGAAAGTATGAAAGATAAGTGACATCTTGGGACCTGAAGATGCTTATGCCACAGAACTGATGAAGATATCAAGCCAGTTTACACATGTACAGATGCAGAGAAACGCAAGCAGAGGCTTGCTTTGTACTGAATAGATTGTGGCATACGCCAAAATATACATATATGCATAAGTGAGTAAAGAATGGATGTTTCCACTACGAACTATAGCAAAGCAGGGCTAAAAAACAAAGGGCTCTTTTTCCAGTGTATCACATTAAGAAAACAAATGAATGACCAAGTGAATCTCAGAAAGGCGAGGCTGGGTGAGCCATGAAGCCAAGTCAAGAAGCCAAGGTCTTATCAGGCTGGAGTGAGCGAACATTGGATACAAATCGTGTGAAAGAATTAAACTCCTGTTCAGAAGGCATGAACCAAACAAGGAAGATGTCAGAGGTCTATTAGAAAATAGTATTTTTAATATACGAGAGGCTTGATTCTGTGGTTTTCAGTCAGTAGACTGAACCTCGAATGTAAAGTTTAGGAACTAAGGTAGAATTACGAGATGGCCTATCTGTGCACAAAAAGCTGTAGGGAGAGCAAGACACAAACCTCCTGGGTGAGTGGAGGTTTAGGGGAAAGGCACAAGTGGACTAGGATGCATTAACCCGCAGAATGCACAAGTTAATGATTGCCAGTTGTATGTGCGCATTTTGCAGAATCTCCTGTTAGGCTACTGTATCGACGGATGTCACTTTAGGCAACATTTCACGGCATATTTTTTATACCAATGTCCTTTGGGTGATAGGTGCCACTTAAATGATTCATTGTTTGGTGCAAAACACACAATGTTTTTGGATGTTCTGCAGAATGCTGCATGTCTCCCTGCAGTCACACTAAACGTGCTTTGCCGCATATGCGGCCATGTCAGGGTGGAAGTTCAGGCCCCATGCTTTTGCGACTCGGCGTGCTCAGTGGGTAGAGCAAGAGTGAGTGAGTTACGTGTGGTGAAATCAGGCCGGAGCATAAATGCCAGGATGCTACATGTCATTAGGGAGATGCTAAACCAGTCTAGTTGATTTATTGCTTTGTATTCTTGGGCTTGCAATGTTGCCTTTGTCGTCAAAAATATAGGACTATGTCCCAGAATGCTAAGCAAGAAATACATCTGAATAAACTTCCCACGAATGGCCTGGGGCATGTGGGAATGCACACAAGGGTCAGCTACGCCTATGGTGGTTCAGGAGTCATTATATTGTGGGATAACATACACCTTTAGCACCAAGAGACAATTCACGGTGTAGTTTTATCTGAGATTACTGCGTGGGTATAAACTTTGTACAATCAATGAAATCTACGTTTTCCTAGCTGTATGCAAATATGCTTTGGTCGCATTAAAAACAAGAGCGTGCAGTGTGTTCGAAACACAGGCACACACACTCAGACCGAGTAGACATACTCGCCAAGTTGCAACACCGGGAAGGTCTGGTTGTCCCAGATTGTCAGAAAAAAAGCCAATGAACTGTTATGCTTACACCCGCTTCCCTCAGTTTAGAGGGGAGGGGGAACTGTCAGCTCTCCCAGATAAATTTAATTGGCAACACAGGGCCTGCCCCCTCGGCGTCGGGGGACGGGCACGCGGCAATGTGTGGTAGTGTCCTGGGAGAATAGAAACAGGCAGACGATAAGACACTCGGAGATCCCACTGTCAACAATACACGGGGCCCCCGCTGTATGAGCTATTAGCCAGCTCTGATCTATACCTCCAATTAAAGTGGTGATTAGGCCCAGCGAGGCGTGCTCCCGCCATGAATAATGCATCCGCCTTCGCGAGAAGGCCACCGGGGGAATAGGAAGGAGCAAGAGAGCTACGCTGGGAAGAGCCGTGCAAAACCAAGGTTTCAGCAGCTTGCCCTCTACACTGCAGACCCAGCCGGGGTGCGTTCAGAGAGTTCTGGATCTGAAACGAAGACGTCTCTGGTGAGTTTACCTTGTGCATGAAAGAGAAGCCCAAAGGCTGGGTCGCCTAATGTCCTCGAGCCAGAGAACTGCAAAAGGAAGCAATGCGCTGCACGCACTCTGCGCACGCCAACCACGGCGCGAGTTCAAAGAGCACTAGCTCTTGAAAGGGCATGCCTCAAGGGATCGCACCCTTCGTATTAAAGGCGAAACTGTGAAGCGATTGCACTTGATCAGCCTCTACTAGACTCCGTAAAGGCGAGATGGTCTAGCTGGTGCCTGGAAAGGCCGGCTGCACAGCGAACGTGGCATGTCATGGAAAGTGGCCTGGGCTACAGACTGTCATACCTGGGCATATTGTACATGCAGCTAACTGTATTATGTCCTTTTACAAGCGTTAACCTGCTGGGAATTCTCCAACATTCCTAGTCCTCAGTCCACATTGTGTGGCGGTCTATACATTGGATTCAGGGCAGGCCGCACCGAGTGCCTGTGTCACCAGGCGGACAGCATCTCTGCAGGCATGCAGAGGACGGACCGCAGGGGTCACCCTGCGTATTCCGGAACAGGACATTGTGGCAGGGGGCACCCAGCATACAGCAGCCTCGGACCCTGGGGGCACCCAGGCCAGGGCTGCAACCATAGCCGTGGTCACACGGCAAAACAATGACAGTGGGACGATGTTAACTAGCAGGGGCACCGTCCGAATGCAGTAGGTCTTCTACACGCTGCGTGGCACCAGCATGATGCTGACAATAAACATGCAGGAATTCGTTCTTGGTGGACTGACGAGCCGGAACTGGCTCGTCCCTTTTATTGACTAGGTCACATGGTTATCACCATGTGACCATTGCACAAGTCCTGGGAGCTACCATGCTCCCACCACGGCATGGGTTCAAAGAGCTTGTCGTTAACGCTAATGATCACCTCCAGAAAGAGTCAATGAGGCAATTGGCGTGAAGCAAAGGGGAGACCACAGAGGACACAACTCATAAGTTGGGTCAAGTACGTTTTGTTAGGAACTCTAGGCAAAGGTAGGCAACTCAAACTGGGAATCCAGTTGACAATCAACACAAAAAAGGATTTTTGCTTCAGAAAACGTGTCCCACAGAAAGGTCTCTCTCGGTCACTTCCCCCGCCATCTCTCACATTCTCTTGTACACCACACCATGTGTTGAGAAGCGTCTGCATTACTTTCCTGGCTTCTGCCTGTGGCCACAGTCTCATTAGTGTCTTTTAGATGGGGCCATCACTCTTGTTAGAGCTTCTAGCAGTGTCTTGGTAAGTCCACAATGTCTCCAAGATGTGAGATAGGCCGAGGGGTTTCCCAAGTGCTGCTTGGGTGCTGTGATGCTACCCAGTCCCCAAGACCCAATCACTTCACCAAAGCCGGTCTCATTTTCATCCTCAGCGAAACTATGCTCACTCATTTCCTGGGAACATGCCTTTATCCTCAGTACTTTCAAGTTTGTCATCAAACTTCTGCAGACGTTTTAAGAGTTAAACCTTTCCACTAAGCCATCTTTTTGGGGCGGGTAAATGGAGGTACATACGATGTCTATATGGAGGAGGTTTTTCAGGTCAGCCATAGGTTTCAACATGAAGGCAGTCTCTGGTCTGTCAAAACTTCTTTTGGGAAACCCATCCCAGAAATGGGACTAAATGCTTTCAGGGGTGTTGCATGGTGGGAGAAGAAAATACAAATATCAGGAGGAGGCTACTAGCAGGGAAAATGTGGTTTTGAAGGAGGGAGCGATCACGAGGAGAAAGGAGGTGGAGAGTGTGATGAGGAGCTCTTGACTCATGAAGTGTTCAGAAGCCAAGATGAGCACTTGATCTAAGAGAGCAGAAAAGTCCTGATGAGACTTGACCCACAAGGTTCTGAGAAACCAAGACAAGCGCTTGATCCATAAAGTGCTAAGAATTCTAAGAATACTTGACCCACAAAGTGCTAAAAAACCAAGTCAAACACTTGCTCAGGGAGGCGCTGAGAACACTGGCAAACTACTTAACATTAAAAGTGCTGTTGTATTATTTACCAATCGGGCAAACTCTATCCAAGGAAGCTTAAAAAGCCACCCAAATAAGAATAGCACAACCAACATTTGCATTTTGGTTTCTCTTACTGCTCTAGGACAAAACTAAGTTTAATAATTTAGTACGTGACAATCCTAGAAACAAGCTGGTTTGCAATAAAAATGTATCTTATTAAATGAAATGGCATCAAAATAACATCACAGCTGATTGCCCAGATGAATTACAACGCGACTGCACTCACACACCCATCTAAAACAGATTAATATTTGATTTCACTCTAGACGTAGGCACACAAAAGTACCTTGTAATCAGAAAAATATGCTTACTCTAAGCCAACACCCACGCTGAAATCAAAAAGTGAAGCAGTACTCAGAATATGGCTTAAAACAAAATAATGTACCCAATGTAATGGTAGACGATCGGTGACAATCTATTGGGTCCTATCTTGGTCATAGACATTACTTGATTGAAACGTTTATGGTATCAGACTTGTTGCAAACAATTACAAAGGCTTGGGTTCCTGAGGATTTATAATGCTTTTGGAATGCTGGGAGAGTGGGACATAACTTACTATGTTTAAGGAATCAGGTTCATGCTCACAACACACAGTTTAATATGTTCACTAATGAATGGATTTCAATTACTTTGATTGACTACTGTAAACATCAATTAAAAGACATACTGTTCCACATTCAATTCGAGATGTCTAAAGCTTCCAGAGATCACACATTGCAGGTTAAAATCCTACTACAGAAATGCTGCGTAGAGTTTCAATTTTAATTATAAATCACAAAGTGCATAAACCTCGCTCAATGTTCCCTTTTTCAGTCATATAACGTTTAACCAGGGGTCCCAAATGACTTAAATGCTATCTGGGATTGAATTAATTCTTAGGAAAATGTCTAAATAATGTCGGAGCACAAGTACTATATGTTTGTCTGTCTTTCAAAGATGCAGGACCGATAAGGACACCGACTGGCCTCGGTTAGATCTGTCAGGTAAGCTCTCTGTTCGGCTGCTCAAAAATTCCTCCCACGGAATCTGGTCCTTCTTTGGGATGGGCCTCTGCATTCAGCACAATCTAGAAAAGCTATTTTAAAGATATTTCCCAATCAGCTACTTCAAGATGGAATACAATCTGCTTCTTTTGTTGCAGAACCCTGTCAGATGGGCTCCTTCCCATCTATGTTTTTCCGAACTTCTCTCATCTTCCTTTGTATTTGAGTCTAAATACCAAGCAAGCTCCACCCATAAGGGGAAGACAATGTTGGTTGTTTTGTATTGGCCAGTGTATTTGATTGATCTATAGAGCAAGGGAAAATGACACAGCTAACACCAACCTCTTTTCTTTTGGCTCTTTCATATAATAATCACATTAGAAGGTAAGTCTTAAGTAGTTGGTTTTATATCCTAATACACCACCCCTACATTCTGACATCCAGGGACATCAGTTAGGGGTGCTAGGTCTCCCTTGCGACCTCTAACAAAAAAAAATGTTAATGCTACTGGGCTGTGGCCAGCACCACGTGGCTCTTTACTTCTAGAGTGGCTGGCTTTCTTGTTGAGGCCCCTTAAAAAAGAAGAACAATAGGAGTGCCACAAGTCTAACACTTTCAGCACTGACTGTAAATAAGAAAGAATAGGAATACCAAATAATGTGTCTCTCTGGAATTCTATACCATAATTGCTAGACTCATTAAAGGTTTATTTCAGGCACACTTCAGGGGTTGAGTCACTGATTTAGTCTGTTCTTAAATGCCTCAACTCAGCTTTTCATCCTTCTGAGGTCGATAAATGAGTATCAACACAGGTTGGGTGATATTGGGTGTATATTTTTTCTTTATAAAGCGCGTAAGCGTAAGTGCTATATAATAACACATCATAATCATTTGGTCATGGACGTCTGCTTGCATTCACAGTAATTTGGTAATATGGGCCTATATACACTGATCTTAACGATACATATGGCGATCCATTCTTATATGAAATGTACATCACATTATGGTGATATCATAACCATATTTTTCATATTGTACAATGCTATGTGATGCCACTTTCTGTTTTGTCAACAGGTGAAAGGTCGTGTTCCATCGCTTCAGCGATATCACTTCGGGGTGGGGTCAAATGACATCACTTCCTGTGATGTCTTCCGAGGGCAAGGGTCATGTGATGTCACTTCCGCTACACCTGGCACTTTGGTGAAATGACGTCCCTGCTGACATCACTGAATCACACAGACGTTAGGCAGAATGATTCCACAATTGCATAAATATAGGTTCAGTGAATCTGTTTTTAAAATCACATTATCATGGGTCTCTCACTCTGTACAATACAAACCAATTCCTCCCAGCTCTCCAGAATATGTTATTTCAAAGTTATGACTTGTTGAAAAATGCCTCTTAATACCAGCAGTCTTCATATGTAGCCATGCAGCATAATGTCACAATAATAAATGTATTTTATTATGTTATGATATTGGGAGGTAAAGATATGACTTTTTAGGCAATTCTACTTTTGTAATTTAAAAAAAAAAAATGGGCAGTTCTGCTTCACTTTTTGACAACACAGTAAGTTAAATTTTAATTTCAGTTTCTCAACCCAATCTCAATTTCCAGCCTCATGTGACTGCGATTAACAGCGACATTTGTTCAATTAGGGCTCATCTTAGAAATAGCCATACACACTGTGGGATGCTATTAGCTCTGGGCTTACTACACTTAGTGACCTGGAGGTTAAATCAATAAAACATCTTCTATTGCGCCAACTTTGACACTCATAGTACATCATTAATTACAATGTTTACCCATCAAGCAAATATATTATAATCTAGGAACAATGCATGGTTTTCAGTTAATTTGTGGATTTTTAAGCAAGAAACCTTGCCTCGAGTTATTTATGAAAGCATCTGTTTTACTTTGACTCTTGTTAAACAAATAGTTTGTTCAACTGTATGTTGACCTCATATATCATTCAGATCGTTCTTCATCCAAATGAGCTTTAACAGATCTACGTACTTTGAAAATTAACAATCTTTCTCATAGTTGTCTGCACACACTGGGGTCTTTCTGTGAGAAAATATTTTTTCAGAACACTGCTTTTCAAATCAAAACAAACATTATTTTGCTGGCCATTTTATAAAATCTGTTCTTGATGTTACATTATTTAAACTTTCAACATGCATGTACTTATTCTTTTATTTTTTATTATATTGTGCATTTGTAAGGCGCTTATTAATCAAGTAAATTGTGTTTCAAAGCGCCCACAGGGCAACAGGGAGAGGACATGGGGATGAAGAACAACTAAAACAATGAATGATAGAGGCGGACCTACTAGGCCTTGTGAGTATTCAGAACGTGCAAGCGGAGAGAGAAGAGATAAGAGATGAGGGAGTGAGGGGGGTATCAAGAGCTAGGGAGTGAGCAGCTCCAAGTGCCCGGGTTGAGTGGTCAGCCACCAATAAAGTAAGTGCAGGCCTGTGGTGATATAGGCCTGTGGGTGCCAAGGCAAAGTGCTGGGGACGTGGGGCGGGGGCTTAAGGCTGTCGGCGATTGGATGTGGGAAGCCAGGACTGTTATGCTTGATTTATGCTTGATTCAAAATGGTGCGGACGCGCAATGCATTCTGGGAGCGCTCGGAGCCATGTTGGATATTTACTTCACACCGCAGTGAAAGGCTGCACATATTTTGCTGAAGTGTTAAATTCACAGTGCTGAGACAAACATGCTTTTCCAAACCTGGTATGCGGTCAAGGCCATTTCTGCTGGGAAAGCTAACATTGTTATGGCTTGCTACTGTTCTCCGTGGAGCGTGTTTCTAGAGCAGGGAGGCCCTGCGTTCCTTGGGGGGAGCTCTCGATTGACCCAGCTGGCAACCGACGGCTGTTCCTCAACTGCGCAGGTGCAATTTCCAGAAGGTTCGAGAATTAACTCCCCATTGTGGAGTGTGTATATATGCGGAAACCTGGAGGGGGTCAGGTGAGACTTCAGCCAGAGAAGGACGCTCCGTCTGGCCTTCCTGTGAGCTGTGGTACTCTCGGCCTGGCTATTCCCAGGGTCTTCCAGCCACTTCTGGACGAGATGAGGACTTCTATTACGCTCACAGTGATGTATTTCTTTTTGACTTCTTTATTTCTTCTGTGATCTATGTCCATATTAGTTTTATGAGTTATTTCTATGTATTTGTAAGCTTTGAATAAATAGCCGTAAAGAGCCAATTTATCTTCTAAGAGTGCGTGGTTGTGAGTTAT
Organism: Ambystoma mexicanum; assembly: GCF_040938575.1. Lineage (NCBI taxonomy): Eukaryota > Metazoa > Chordata > Amphibia > Caudata > Ambystomatidae > Ambystoma > Ambystoma mexicanum. Next base: position 97,255,505 of record NC_090922.1, read on the forward strand.
TGCATCTGTCTGTTTATGGTTCAAAGTACTTGCTCTATAATTGCATTGATGACTTATGGTTGTTTCGTGCACTTTTCGGGGAAGAGCAGTACATTTTTGGCATCACGAATAGAATGTGCGTGATGAGTTGTTCCGTGCATCCAAGAATCTGTTGAAACGTAAATAAGATTTGGTTGTCGTGTAAGTGAAGTTTTTTGAAAATTAAAGTTTTTTTAGTTGTCTTTTTGGTAACTGTTTGAGTGCTTGTGGGAGTGATTGCAGTGTGGAGAAGAAAATATATAAGTTCAACAAAGTTTTGCTTTGTTTGCGATAATGAGTAGTTTGTTCAAGAAGAAAAACGTTACCGCTGGCGGTGACTGTTCTGATGTTGTTATTCCAGGTTGGACTAAGAGTCCGTATGATAAGTTGGCTCAAGCGTGGGCATGTGGTGCCGGTTTAAGTGAAACTTGGGATCAAGGATTGGGAAATGCCGATCCGACTGATGTAATTGCATGCTTGCAACAAGTTCCAGTAGAACGTGGTAAAGAATGTGCGGCATTAGGTAGGCGAGGTTGGGTTCTTTTGCATGCTTATAGGAAAATACATCAGATGAAAACAGACATGAAAAATGAGGTTTTGCGATTAGAGAGAGAACTAGCTGCAGAACGGCAGACTGCGTTAATGCAGCAGATTCAAATGAAATTGTTTAAAGATAAGGCCGACACATATCAGGCGGTGGCCGAGAGGGCCGCAGTCAGAGTAGGTCGATATAAGTATAGGAAAAGACGGGAGGGGTCAAAAAAAGAAAGGTGGCAACTGTAATCGATACCGCTGGTGTAGACTGGGATCCGGACAAATGGGATGGTGATATTTTTGATTCGACCAGTCTAGAAAGTAGTTCCGCTGAAGAGTCTGACCCCAAACCAGAGGTGAAACAGAAAACAGTGGCGGCGAAGCCTGTTAGAAGGCGGCGAGCCGGACCACACCCGCAGAGTCCTGGTGGTGGGATGGTGATTTTAAGTACTTTTGAAGATTACATACAACAGGAGGTTGGGGAAATTATTACCCGTTTGAGGCAAAAATCAGGGGAAACTTTATTGACATGGATGGTGAGATTACTAGACGGGGGTGCTGCAGGGTTGTTGGTAGATTCTACTGATTCACCGCGTTTTGTACCCCTGTCAATTGACACCAATGTACAGGAGGTCTTAAGAACAGGACCGCCCCCTGACGCAAATGGTCAAGATACGCAGGTGTCTTTGTTGCACCTGATAGCCCAAGCATGTAACCGCAAATACCCTATTACCACAGATTGGCCCAGTAAAGAAAGGAAGTGGTATACGTTGAGAGAAGCAATTCAAAAAGTCAGAGAGCATGTTATGAAAGAGGCGATTCATATAGACGCTCCTGATCACATGGGAGCAGTGCCGCTCTCAGTTTCAACGCGAAACATGGTGATTAGAAATGCGCCACCCGCATACAAAAGTGTCATTATGTTTCTGCTCGTAGGCATGACGGGCGAGGCTACTGATGAGGTAGCAGATGCCATTCAGCAACTTGCGGATTTGGGAGAGTGGGATAAGAGTGATAACAAGCCACGGGAGGGGGGGCGTAGTGAGAGAAGAACTGAAGGCAGGCGGCAAGATAGCAGAGACTCCCGAGTGTCCCGAAAATACATGTTTTTGGCTTTATTAAAAGACGGTGAGCCACATGAAGAAATTGATGGCATTGAAACCAGAGTAATGTATGAATTATACAAAAAACGAGGACTTGCAGCAAAAGAGCGCTATAAACAGGTTAAGAAACAAGTAGTCACCACGACACAGGGGACAACTCACCCTCTGCTCCCCCTGCGGAAGAACAAGACGAAGGGTCTATGGGGACACCTTCCTCGTACCAGCCGACATATGCTGGTTTGAGAAAAGTGGTGAGTGCAATGCTAGAGGCGTAGACGAGTCACACTCATTCGAATTTTGACTAGGGCTTTCAGCCAAGCTCCGGCAGCGTCTGCCCGCATAAAAGTGGATAGGCGGCCTCATGTTGATGTTAAGATTTTTTGGGGGCCAGGAAACACACAAGGGGTGCGAGCATTGATAGACACCGGGGTGGAGGCCTCTTTGATTCAAGGTAATCCGACACGATTTAAAGGCAAACAGTTTACAATTACAGGTTTAGGGGGAAAGGAGACCCCCGCAGTGCAAACGAGAGTGTTGGTGAAAATAAGCAATTTAAAGAGGCAGAAATACCAAGTGTTGATTGTCCCGATACCCGAGTATATAATTGGCTTTGACATTTTGGAAGGGCTAACCTTGGGACTTGGCGGTAAAACGTACCAGTTTGGGGTGAGTGCATTCATTTGTACACCCATTACGGTAGGCAAATTGAAGATGCCCCCAGTGCAAGTGCCAGTGGCAACCAAGCGGGTAGCAATGAAACAATACCGCATTCCTGGGGGGGCATAAGAACATTTCAGACACGATCAAAGAGTACGTGGAGGCGGGTGTATTACACCCTATTACCACCTCATGGAACAATCCGCTCTGGCCGATTAAAAAGGGAGATGGGTCGTGGAGGATGACGGTGGATTACCGGGAGTTAAATAAACACACTCCTCCCTTAGTGCCCGCAGTCCCAGATGCTATTACTTTGATTAAAAATGTCCAAAAGTTTGAGGGGACTTGGTATGCAGTGATCGATTTAGCTAATGCATTTTTCTCTCGTGCCAATTGCTGATGAGTGTCAAGAACAGTTTGCATTTACGTGGGGTGGACGTCAGTACACTTTCACGAGACTACCCATGGGGTACATGCACAGTCCGACTATCTGTCACCGGCTGGTGGCAGAGCATTTAGACAAGATACCGTGTAAACCGGACATACAGATCTCTCATTACATTGATGATATTTTGATTTAGGGCAAGGATGAGCACAGCGTGCAAAGTCAGCTAGATGTCCTTATAGAAGGATTAAAAAAGGAAGGGTGGGAGATTAATCAGAGTGAAATTCAAGGTCCAGCTGAAACAGTGATATTCTGAGGGATTCAGTGGCATCATGGGCATTGAGAAATGGTGCCAAAAGCACGACAGAAAATACTTGAATTCACTACTCCAACGAATAAAAAGCAAGCTCAACAGTTTATAGGACTGTTTGGGTTTTGGAGACAGTACATTCCGCATTTAGGGCAGATATTGGCCCCCCTCTACAAAGTGACACGAAAGAAATATGAGTTTCAGTGGGGGGAAGAGCAGCAAAGAGCCTTTGAGATGGCGAAAGACACCGTGCAGCAGGTGCTTGATTTATGGCCATTGAAAGAGGGCGAAGTGGAATTAAATGTGTCTGTGCAAGACAATTATGCTAACTGGAGTGTGTGGCAGAAACAAGACAGGAAACGTGTGCCATTAGGGTTTTGGAGTCGTCAGTTGCCCGATGCTGGTAACTCATATACTCCGTTTGAGAAGCAATTGCTGGCAAGTTATTGGGCTCTTATTGATACCGAGCAGATGACCTTGGGTCATGATGTATTCATGAGACCTGAAATACCAATCATGCAGTGGGTACTGAGATCTCCTAAAACACATCGTATAGGACATGCTCAAGAAGCCAGCATAATTAAGTGGAAATGGTATATTCAAGACAGAGCCAAATCAGGAAAGGGTGGAGTGGCAAAATTACATGAGCAAGTAGCCAACATACCGCCCTCAGATTACATACCACCGGAGGTGCCTGAAAAACATAAGTCTCCCGTGAAATGGGGAGTCCCTTACAGTGATTTGACCGTGGAGCAAACAGAGCATGCTTGGTTCACGGAGGGTTCAGCTCGATATGTGGGAACTAAGCAGTACTGGAAAGCAGTGTCGTAGGATCCCAAAACAAAAAAGATGTTGACAACGACAGGGAAAGGAAAGAGCAGTCAGTTTGCAGAACTTTGTGCAGTTTACCAAGCATTGAAACAAGAGACCCCTGGTCAATGTCATGTGTACACAGATTCAGGGTCAGTGGCGAATGGATTGGCAGTGTGGTTGAATGGATGGAAGATTCATTCATTCAAAAGAGTTGTGGGGGGATTCCAAGATGGCCGCCGGGGTGACGAGCCGCGTCTAAACCGTGCTCTCCCCGGGCCGCCGAATTAAGCACATTAAAGCTGCAGAACATGCGAGATCGGTAAGCGGATCGCCCCCCCTTATCCCCCTGACACCTCCGGTCAGGCAACACGACCATTGGGGCGCCGGGAACGCCGAGGCATTGAGCGCAACAGAGACCACCCCTCCCCATCGGGAGATCCCAGTGGCCGAGCCGGCAATAATACCGGAGCAGAATAGGCGGACACGCCGCACACAGAAGCGAGGAGGGGGGAGACGGAGCGACAGAGGTTGCCTCCCCCCATCCCCCGGCGCTCCGCCGAGGCATTACCCCTTTAAGGACTCGGATAAGAAGCGGCGGCGACCGAGGACGGAGGAGCGGGTGTACAGGCCCCTCCCCCACCCCCATCGAAGACGCCCGGTGCCTGGACACTTGGGGTGCCGGGCCCCCCATCACAGCACATGGAGGCGTAGCGGACAAGAAGCCCAAGGAACGGGGGGTAGAGGATGCATTTGTTTCACCGAAGGAAGCACGCGTTGGGCGCTGAAGGTTGGCGAACGTCTCAGCGCCTCCCGCATGGGGCTGGCACCACGGATCGCAGCGAGAGGCCGGAGTGGCGCACGCGCAGCTAGAAACAGCCACCTGAGGTGAGCAGAGCGGAGCAGTACAGAGGTAACAGGCCCAGAGGCAAGGGATCTCCCAGGGAATCCCCACAGTCCACAGCAGGAACATTATATATCCCATAGGGAAGGGGCGCAGAGACAGCACCCGAAGAGGGTCAAAAAGGACCGAGCCCACCGGCTGCAGTGAAGGCGCCCAAGGGGACACAACCAGAGGGCAGAGTGGACACCACAATAAGGAGAAGGGAGAGCCCACTGGAACGTCAGGACCCGCGCGGGTCCCCCGGCTGCCCAGATAGGAATCCCGAACCTGGAAGGGATCCTCACTAAAATAGGAAAGGGCCCACCCAAGTTGGCCCTAACCGTCACGGACTCTACGGACGGGTGCGACTGGGGGCGCCCCAGGACGACAACTCCGTGAGAACCGCAGTGGGCACATCCCTCAGCTCAACAGTAGCCCACGCACAGCCCTGGAAAACAAACGGAACATGTCAAGGGCAAAAAGCACGAATAACGCTCCACAACAGACCCCGCAGTCCTCAAAGCAAGACGCAAACATCTTACAGTTGTGGTCAACGGACTCTACGTCGCAAGCTAAAGAGAAGCCCCAGGACGACCAACAAGGCAAAGGCATGTCACAGACGAACCCCCATCATCCACCCTCAAGGGATGACATGCAATTATGGTTCCAGGATCTGCAAGAAAAATTCATGTCATCTGTACAGGAACAGTTCACGACGATGAAAAATGACATGAAACAGGCGGTCCAGGACCTCAGGGTCAACGTGGCTAAACTGGAGGAGAGAACAGACATATTGGAAAGAACGCTCCAGGGGGTCGAGGAGGAAACGCAAAAGGCAAGCGAAACTCAGGAACACTTGGTGAGATTCCATAATGTGGAGATACAATGTGAGGATTTGGAGAACCGCTCCAGACGTTCTAACATCCGTATCAAAAACATGGCGGAAACAGTGCTGGACAAAGACCTTATGACAGCTGTGAAGGAGGTGTTTAGAGATATTCTGGATGCATCGGAAACAGATACAATCGGAGTGGAAAGGGTCCACAGGATCGGACCAAAAAGATCTGGAGCACCGGGGGAAAGACCACGAGACGTTCTGGTGGCACTATCCTCATACCCACAAAAAGAGCAGATACTGAGGAAGGCCAGAGAAATGGATCACATCAGAATGAACGGACAAGAAATTCAACTTTACCAAGACCTGGCCCTGGTCACATTGCAAAAAAGAAGAGCGATGGCCCCACTAGTCAAGGCTCTGGTGGCAAAAGAAATCTGATACAAGTGGACCTTACCTTTTGGACTGACCTTCACATGGGAGGGGAAACAGAGAAGAGCGACTACATGGGAAGAGGGCTTCAACATAATGGGTCTCCAGGACGACGGGGAAGAAGCGATCAAGCAACATCCAGTGGGGAGCAAAGGAGAAAACCAAAAGGATGGGAAACGATCAAACAAAAAAGGCCAAACACGGTAAGAGAAGGCCGTAGGAAGCTGCCATGATCGGAGAAAGAGAAAAGGAAAGCCGGGGGCACCCTGGCGGCAGCCACACTTGGCACCAGTGAGGGGGGACGGTAAGAATAAGAACCGCTGCATGAGAGGCAGAGACGGCGGCCCGGGAAGGACCTGACGGCTTGGAATCCGGTAAGGACAGACGGCTATGTGGGGTTTAGGATCCCCAAAAAAATTCCCCCCGAGAGGATGGAGGGCAGGGAGCTGTGCGCGCAACGCCCGGCAACAGTAGGAACCCTCGCCCTACCCGGGGGCAACTTGTTTGGTTTATGGTTATTGGTTGGGGGGGTGAGTTCGGAGGGAAGGGAATTGGGGAAGGGGACACAAAAACAAAGCAGCGACAAAGAAAGGGATTCCAAATACAATGAACATGTGCCTTACTAAATGGGGAAGATACGCATAGTAACATATAATATCAGGGGGATGAATCATCCCACGAAAAGGTTGAAGCTTGAGAAACTACTCAAAAGGGAAGGGGCGGACCTCCTGCTCCTCCAGGAAACTCGTATCAGAGCAAAGGACAAACAGAAAACCCGGGTAAGGGGATTTAAAATTTGGGCCCAGGCGAATACAACAGAAAAAAGATAGGGGGTCCTTTTAGCAGTGAGGGATGGTAGGGACGCCATACTGGAGGACGCCATCACTGATAAGGAGGGAAGGTATGCGTTCGCCAATGTGGTGTTGGAGGGGCAGCAGATCACTCTCGCTTCAGTATACGCGCCCAATGTGGGACAGGATAGCTTTCTGAGAGACACCCTGGGAAAACTGGAAACCTTCGCAAGGGCGGAGGTGATTTTGGGGGGAGACCTGAATGTGGCTTGGGACCCACAACTGGACAGAAGCACGGGGAGTTTACATGGACACGGGGCACCGTTTAAACGCCTCAAGCAACAAATGGACCACCTAGCCCTAAATGATGCGCGGAGGGAACTGAAGGGGGAACAGAGAGGGTTTACATACTTTTCACATGTGCATAACTGCATGTCAAGAATGGACTACTTTTGGGCATCGGTGGGGCTCATGGGCAAGATTCAGGGGTTGGACCATGCACCCCTGTGGCTCGATTTGAAACTTCCGGGGAAATCTAGTGGCCTATGGAGGTGGAGGTTACCGGAGGACATAATCCAAGACCCGGTTACGGGGGAATCAATAAGGGAAATGATGGAAGAATACTTCACGCAAAATGACACTGGGGAAGTATCTATGAGCACGGTCTGGGAGGCGTTTAAAGCGGTTATCCGTGGGAAGATAATGGCACTGAAAACCACGAAGGAGAAACACAGGTATATGTGGGAAAAGGAGCTGGAAAGGTCGATAACAGAACTACAAGGGAAACTTGTGACACAACCCACCAGAGACCTAAAGAAGATGCTTAGACACACACAAGGCCAGCTAGAGTTACTACGCACAAAAGGAGCAGAAAGGAGCCTGCTGTACATAAGACAAAGATACTACATAAAAGCAAACAAAGCAGATAGGCTACTTGCGAGACAACTCCTCACAAAACAGAAAGAAATTACGATTAAAAGCATCATAGACACGAAAGGGGAACAGCTTACGCGCACACAAGACATAGGGGAAGTGTTCAGGGAATACTACCAGAAACTCTACGCCACTGACCACCCGGAGGTAGACGCACAGGATACATATCTGAAAACCCTCACATTCCCACAAATCTCAGAAGAGGACAGGCAGGCCTTAGAAGACCCTATCAAAGAAGAGGAAGTTCAAAAAGCAATAAAGGATCTCCCACTAAATAAAGCCCCAGGTCAGGATGGCTACACAGCCCCATTTTATAAAAAATATGCTGATCTGCTAATCCCGGTCCTTACCAGGCTTCTAAACTCATTTAAAGATAGTGGCAATGTGACCCCCACAATGAATGAAGCGAAAGTCCTAGTATTTCATAAACCAGGGAAGGACCCTTCATATCCGGCTTCTTATAGACCGATCTCCCTAATAAATATCGATGCAAAAATATACACTAAGATATTAGCCTCAAGACTTTCCCCTCTTCTCCCAAAGCTATTACATCTAAACCAATCGGGCTTTATCCCAGGAAGACAAACCCACGACAACCTTAGAAGGATCATTCACTTGGTGGAAAAAATGGGCATAAAACAAACCCCGGCTATTCTACTTGCAGTAGATGCAGAGAAAGCTTTCGACCGCGTTGAATGGTCCATGCTATTCAAGACCCTACAATGCATGGGATTTGGGAAGCACTTTATTGCAAGAATAAGAGCGAACTATAACACCCCAACATGCAGAGTTGCCATCAATGGGGAGGTTACTGAAAAGGTATGCATTTCCCGCGGAACAAAACAGGGATGCCCGCTATCCCCACTATTATACGCTATCTTTCTAGAACCCCTACTAATGAAATTAAGAGATGCCACACATATTAAAGGGATAGACATGGCAGGCATACAACACAAGTTAACCGCATACGCGGATGATTTGTTGTTAGCATTAGAGGAGCCGGGCCGAACATTGGCGGCTGCGGTTGGGGAGCTAGAAGACTTCGGGGTCATCTCAGGCCTAAAAATTAATAGGAACAAATCGGAAATCCTAATTCTGGCGGGAGACAGGGGGGAGATAGAGAGAGAAGCAAAAGCACTCAACCTCAAGATAGCAGCGGAAGGCATTAAATACCTCGGAATAACACTAACGCACAGGGTGGAACAGCTATACGGTAAAAATTACCCGCAGCTCCTCACGAGGGTTCGCAGAGATTTGGAAAGATGGAACCCTCTGTTGATATCATGGTGGGGCAGGATTCAAGCGGTAAAGATGACCATCCTACCTAAGCTACTATATTATTTCCAGGCCCTCCCGGTAGGGGTACCCAGATCATTCTTTAAAACACTGTCAAAGGTAATTACATCCTTTGTGTGGAAAGGGAAAACGCCAGGACTTGCCAGGACTATCTTAACCACACCAACCAGGGAGGGTGGGTTGGCGCTTCCTCACTTCCAGAAATATTACCAAGCGGCACAGTTAAAAGTGCTACGGCAGTGGCTGGGCGACGATCCACAACCGATCTGGGCAGCACAAGACAGAGCAGTAGCAAGAACCCCGCTAGTGGAACTCCTCTGGAAACAGAAACAACACAGACACCCCAACATAGGGATTAGCGAAATAATGAAAACCACGATGGAAGCGGGGGACATACAAACACGAAAGGGTTAAATGACCACCACGCTAGTCCCATTCACCCCCATATGTAGAAATCCGCAGTTTCCACCGGGGATGGAGCAGGGGGCTTATGAAACCTGGGAGGAGGCAGGAATAACAAAAATTGGGGAAATGTTCATCAACAATGAGATTAGATCATATGAATCCTGCCTCCCACCCCAATCACGCTCCACACGGGAGAAATATAGACATGAACAACTCAAACACTGGTTAAAATCCCCGGACATTGCGAAGGCAGCAACGAGAACCCTCACCAAGTTCGAAAAATACGTTACAACCAACTCAGGGGCAAATAAATGGGTTTTGCCTCTATATTCCTTTAAAAAATTCTCAGGATGAGGAAATTAAGTGGTCATACATGGTCAAATGGAGCAGAACTCTGGGGGAGGAACCGACAAGAAAACAATGGGAGGACCTTTGGACTTTGATCCCCAAGATGACCAGATCTGCACAAACAAGAGAAATGTGGATAAAAATTGCTACACAGTGGCACTACACCCCCGAGAGACTCCACTCAATGTTCCCAAAAACGTCAAACCTATGCTGGAGGGAATGCGGAGAGGTGGGGACGTGGAAACACACCTGGTGGGCCTGCAAAGGAATAGTGCCGTTTTGGGAAGAAGTTAAGGGAGAAATGGGCAAAATATTTCCAGACGTGGGACAGCTGGGAGAGGGCGTCTGGTTGTGTGGAATGAGAGATGACACGGCAAGAAGATATAAAAAAGCACAATGGAGAAGCTTTATGGGACTCCTCATAGCGGCATGGACAACTATAGCCCATAAATGGAAAAAGAAAGACACTCCTGATTTTCACGTGGCTTCAAAAAGTCTGGGCGCAGCTGGCGATGGAAAAAGTCACACACACAATCCAAGGAACGAGGGAGAGGTTTGCTAAGGAATGGGGAGGAGTTCTGGAGTACCTCCAGTCAGACTTTATGGAACAATGGTGCCCACACAACATCAAAGTCACTGACATTTTCAATGCATAATGTAATCAAAACTCACGTGTCCCTGGGGGGGGGGGGTGGGGAGGGAAGTTGTTATAATGTTTGATGATTGTTGATATATGAAAATAATAAAGACAGTTTAAAAAAAAAAAGTTGTGAGGAAAGGAACTGTGGCAAGATATTGCAGAGATGTTGTTACAAAGTGAAGTCACTGTATATCATGTGGACGCACATTGTGCCACAGATTCATTAGAACGTTGGTTTAATTTTGTTGCAGACGAACACACCAAGATTGCGACAATGGATGCAGAGGCTCGGGAAGACGATATGGAGGGTTTGGCCAAATGGGCCCATCAGAAAAGTGGGCACCTTGGAGAAAAGGCTACCAGGTGGGCACAAGCTCGAGGCATCAGTTTTCCGTTAGAACTAGTGAAAACAATTATTTTGCAGCGTCCCGTGTGCCAACACCAATTGCATAGACCTATACCTCAGATTGTTCGAGGCATATTGAGAAGAGGAAAATTACCAGGTCAAATTTGGCAGATTTATTATATCGGTCCTATGCCAAACAGCGGAGGTTGTCAGTATGCATGCACTATTGTAGATACATACTCGGATATTTGATGGTTTTGCCGTGCAAACGTGCAACCCAATCGAACACCATCAGGTTGTTAGATCAGATCATATTACATTATGGAGTGCCTTTGCAGATTTAAAGTGACAATGGGTCACATTTCAAAGGCAAATTGATCCAAGAATTTTGCCAGGAAAAGAGCACTGAGTGGATTTACCACATCCCCTACCATTCAGCTGCGGCAGGGCTAATTGAACGAATGAATGGGTTACTGAAAGAACAGTTGTGCAAATCTGGAGACGGCAGTTTGGCAGGCTGGCGTGATCGTGTGATAGGCCTGTGTATGAACATGAAACTCCTTTGATGCGATTAAAGACCCCTAATTTACAGGTTCCACCCAATTCAGTTAAAGAAACATTGTTATACTGGGAAGTTACGCCAGGTTCTTTAGCTCCCTATCGAGCAACTCCAGAGTCAGCAGGGGTAGACTTGCATTCCAATGAAGAAATCAGATTAGCTCCAAGAGGAATAGTTGTCATTGAAACAGGGATTGGAGTACAGATTCCCCCAGAGCATATGGGATGGATTGCCCCTAGATCTGGCCTAGCATTGAAGGGAGGTCAAGTGTTGGGAGGGGTAATTGGTGCTGATTACCAAGGAAGCTTTATTGACTACATGTTTAGTAGCCGTGCCAACGCCTGTTCCGGTTTTAAAGCATATTTTCGGCGTCACACATAATGATTCTTTAGTTGAAGACTCAGACATTAGACAATCTTTTTCAGTTTATGAATATTGTAGGTTCTGCCAAGAAACCGACAAGAAATGGAGAAATTTGACACGCGTGATTACATACAACATAACCCAAGGCGATGTGGGTTATATTATGACGTGCAAAGCACAAGAAATTGGTAAATGCAGACAAATAGAGTTGACCAATCAGTACAATTATACTACGTTCGAGAGGAGACTGTGTTCACGAATGTCACGCAAATGCACCAGTGTAAATAATACTATAGGCCTCATTACACGGTAGGCGGTGAGCCATGGCGCTATTAGCGCCATGGCTCATGCCGGTAAAATACCGGCACCGCCTTGGCGGTAAGGGGATTTACCGCCCCATCCCAAGGTTGGAGGGGCGGTAAATCCCCCTTCCGCCATTGCCCTTCCCCATTCCCATTTCTGCCCCATAGGGCTCAATGGGAATGGGGAAGGCGCTAATTACGGCACCGCAATTTAGCGGTGCCGTAATTAGCTCCGAGGTCCCTTAGCGGGTTGGTATTTAACGCCTGCAAAAAGCAGGCGTTAAAACTCCAACCCGCTAAGGGACCTCGTAGTAAGGCGGCAGGGATTTACCGGTACCGGTATTTTACCGGTACCGGTAAATCCCTACCGCCTACCGTGTAATGAGGCCCTATGTCTTGCAATCATACAGTGATAACTGCTAGTCATTTCAATCATGTGAAACTTCCAACAGGATGGCTCTTTTCATGTGGTAACATTACATATACTTATATTCTAGCTAACATTTCTGGAGGTCCATGTGCTTAGACTCGATTAAGACTAATGATGTTTCCTTTACACGCAGCGATAACTCGAGGTAAAAGGTCAACCTTTGAATCTGTAAGGCTATCTCCTGACTGTGATTCACATGTACATTTGCTATCAGAAGCTGAAGTTTTAGCATTAACCCTTTCATTAGTAGGTGTTTGGGGTTTAGCTGCTGGAGGTTACAAATCTTTGATGAAATTAGCGTGTTTAGTAGTTAAAAGTCTTAATCATACTTTGCAGGCTTTAGAAGAATTACTCCTTGATAGTCAAGTTATTAGAAAAGCAACTTTGCAGAACAGATCTGCTGTTGATTACTTATTGCTGAAACATAATTTAGGGTGTAATGCCTTTGAAGGTATGTGTCACTTCAATTTGAGTGACCACTCACGATCCATTGAAAGTCATATTCGAGGTTTGAGGGATCTCATTTCTCAAGTGTCTCAAGATCGTAACAGAAACTGGTGGGATTGGTTATTTTCATGGATACCTGATATTGGGGGTACACTATGTTACATTTTTGCTTGCATTTTTATTATACTGTCTATTATCATTGCTTGTTGTTGTTGCCTTCAATGTGTTCCCAATTTAGTTTTAATCTTTCGTAGGTTTCAGAGACCGGTTCCAGTGCCACCTGGCTACGGAAGATAAATATCCAAAGGGTGGAATTGTTATGCCTGATTCAAAATGGCGCGGACGCGCAATGCATTCTGGGAGCGCTCGGAGCCATGTTGGATATTTACTTCACACCGCAGTGAAAGGCTGCACACATTTTGCTGAAGCGTTAAATTCACAGTGCTGAGACAAACATGCTTTTCCAAACCTGGCATGCGGTCAAGGCCATTTTTGCTGGGAAAGCTAACGTTGTTATGGCTTGCTACTGTTCTCCGTGGAGTGTGTTTTTAGAGCAGGGAGGCCCTGCGTTCCTTGGGGGGAGCTCTCGATTGACCCAGCTGGCAACCGACGGCTATTCCTCAACTGCGCAGGTGCAATTTCCAGAAGATTCGAGAATTAACTCCCCATTGTGGAGTGTGTATATATGCGGAAACCTGGAGGGGGTCAGGTGAGACTTCAGCCGGAGAAGGATGCTCCGCCTGGCCTTCCTGTGAGCTGTGGTACTCTCGGCCTTGCTGTTCCCGGGGTCTTCCAGCCGCTTCTGGACGAGATGAGGACTTATATTACGCTCACGGTGATGTATTTCTTTTTGACTTCTTTATTTCTTCTGTGATCTATGTCCATATTAGTTTTATGAGTTATTTCTATGTATTTGTAAGCTTTGAATAAATAGCCGTAAAGAGCTGATTTATCTTCTAGGAGTGCGTGGTTGTGAGTTATTGCGTCTGTCTGTTTATGGTTCAAAGTACTTGCTCTATAATTGCATTGATGATTTATGGTTGTTTCGTGCACTTTTTGGGGAAGAGCAGTACAAGGACCCGGGAGAACACATAAGGGCCCTGGTCACCAATATCAGCAACTCTCCAAAACTATCTCCACTGAATATGTAAATGACATTTACATTTTTGAATCCCCATCTTTACATTTTTTTACATTTCATATCTTTTAATGCATTTTATATTCTCTGGTGAAAACACCCTACAGTACTAACTTGGGCCTCATTACAAGTTTGGTGGTAATTCTGTGGTAAATCTGCTGAATTACTTACTGCCAAACTCAATTAACTTTACCGCCACTTGGTTTTGTGGATTTATAGGATGATTGCAAGTGGTGGTAGGGCGGCGTTGATTCCCCTTTTCGGAGTCCATCATTCTCAATGGCATTTTTGCGGAATTTCCGCCAGTAGTAATTTCACCGATTTTACTGATTTTTGGTGGCAAAGTGAAGGGTTTCCCTTCTGCTTTTTGCTGGAGGGAAATCTGCCACCTTACCACCAACAACATGTAGTACGGTGGTGCAGTAATAATGTGGCAGTAACAGAATCACTGCTGCAAAAAAGTCTTTTTACCCACACCACTATACTTCTAATGAGGCCATGTGAAAGGTACTTGCACCAAGGAGGCATAGATATCTTTAAATATGTGCTGATATACGAGAGGTTCTGTTGAGGCACTTCAAGAAAAAATGACACTGAGAACTCGAGAGGCAGGGAACCCATAAACTGGTGAGCACCTTCAGATGCTCTGAAATAGCCCTGAAGAAGAAGAGTTATGAAAGGCCAACTATATAAAGCATTTCTTTCCAGAAGGAAGGGGCCTGAGACAAGATGTAAAGAATACAAAACCTACAGATGAGAGAGATGCACACAGAGGTCCATGAAGAAGTTACAACATAAACTAGAGCTACCAAAATTTGAGAGTGACATTCACTTGAAAGAAAGCCAGAAGAAAAAAATACCTAAACCGCTGTGCTTGCAACTAGGGGAAGAAGATAAACTTGATTAAATGATTAAGTAATGCAATGCTAAGCAATCAGCCCTGAAACAACAACAGCAACAGAAGGTATGAAATCACAAGGCATGGCGAGAGGAGGACCAGTGGGAGTGAAATACCCCTGGAGAACAGTTAGGGACTCAAAAAACTGTGATCTAAATGAGATAGACATACAGTTGCATCTAGTACTACAAAGAAACAAAAATGACAATATATCTGCCTATTTTGTACTTTTGAGAACCACTCCACCACAAATGGTGCCAGGAGAGGGATTACAAGATGTGATCAATTGTCCTTCGCACTACAGCTGTCCAAGAATAAAGAAAAAGAAGAGAAGTAAATATATGAGTGTAATGAACCTGAGAAAAGAGTATCATTAAACTGTGGTTTACACTTCCCTCATGAATCCACCTACTTCTAACACCAAAGCAGAGCAACAAGCACAAAATGATGCCAACAAGGATTTACTAAAGGTGCCTAGAAGCCAAGATGAGCACTTCACCTATGAGATGCAAAGAAGTCTGGGAAAATACTTGTAATGATGGCCTGGGAAACCCCCAATATTATGCAAATCAGGAGTCAGAAAGTCCAGACTCAATAACAGGAGGAGACAAAGTGAAACACAAAATCCAACTTCATTAACATCCAAATAAAGCAGGGACAGCATACAAGCAAAAAATGTTGTCTATTTTCGAGCTCTCATACAAAACAAAAGGTAATAAGGTGAACAATCCTCATAACTGACGTCACCCTGCAATCTTAGTTACCAAAACCTACGAGGATATGGGGATTGGTTAATAAGGATAACTATATGTATATTTCTATAGCCATTAAACTTCTGATTGGGTAACAGCAATTTGATGGATTCTCCAGAGAACACCTCTAAATTGATTATCGTAAATACACATCATTTCCACACTACACTATTGGATGGCGAAACACGTATGGGCGGTCTTGCATGGGGGGGTTTGATTGGTTGGCCTTCTACTGACCAACCTTGGACAACTGACGGGTCGTCAAGACATGAGCCACAAAGGAGTAGGTGGAGAGAGGTCTGCACACTGCTTTCCTTTCAATTAAAAAAGATACTGTCCTTTATTCCTAGTCCATTGGCCACAGTGATTATTTTGTAGTTGGCCTTGTATGGCACCTCATGTCTGCGAATATGCTTTAGGAGTGAGGCAGGTGTCCTATCTATGTTCGTTGCTAATGAATAGACAGTGATCTTCAATTAAGGGTCACGTGTGATGAGACCACGTTTGGAATTATTTCACTCTGCATTTATTGGGATTTTAGCTAATATTAGTGCAAGTGTTATGGTTTTCGCTACCACTGGGGATACTCTTGATCCATTCCCTATGGAGGTTTTGAATTTATAACTATTCTGCACTTGGCTTACAAAGGCTGGTTGGTCTTCTAATTAATCTAAGAATATACGGCGTGTGCCTTGGGAATTGTTATCTTGTGTTCTAGCTGAGACGTGTGGACCCTCTTTAATTTCTCAGTAACCTTGGCTTGGTCTGCATAGTTACTGTCCGAGCTCTGCACGGATCTGTATTATCTGTAAATTCCGGGTATAATACAAATGAGCATAACAGTCCTCTTTTTTACAGCAGCTGTGTGGATGAGGACTAACGCAGACGATCAGAATATAATTTCTACGGACAGCTACCCTTCTTTCACATACAAAAGATGTGGATATCTACGAGAATAGAATATAAACATCTGTCTTACATTATTTAGACACTGACACAGGGTTCAGTGAAATAATTTACATATTTTAATCAATATACACATTTAGAAAAACACATCATAATAAAACACAAAAAAATATAAGAATGATTGTATCCAACAGATGCTGTTTACGACTAACAGATCATACTCTTCTTCCTTATCTATTTATTGTAATTAGAAAGACAGAGAGTGAAGTTAGTAGTACAAGTGAGAGGAGGGGAACATTGCAATGAATTTGCACATATTAGCCCTTGCTATTTTGTGTCTACACACGTTTTGTGTTTCTGGATCCGAGGCACAGAGCACAACCATGGATGAATCTAATTTATTTGCTCCCTCGGGACCATCTTCAGGACACAGGATATAAGTGGCACGTGTCTAGCCTACACGTTTCCTCAAGCACATGTTACCATATGCGTCGGGTACTTCATTTTTTAGTAGTATGCAAAGTTATTTTCCCAGAACTCCCAAACCTAAGGCTATCCGGTGTATTCGTCTTACTGCAAACTTATGTAATGCACATTGTCAGTACATTAATGTTGCTCGTTTGTCCAGTTTGCTTCAAATCACTCCACAGTACTTTCAAAACTCACGCGCGTATTCACATGTAGTGCAACGTCTCCTTGCCTGTCCGGCTTTCTGCGAACCGGTCTTGTTGCAGAGGCTCAAATCTGCCCGATGTTTAAGCACAATATTTCAAATCGGCGAACTTCTAACATGCAAGAAGTTGCTTACAGTATGTCGTGCTTGCTATTACGCCCGTAAGACATGTTTGTATTTGTTTCTCTTTAGTCCCATCCGACCTTGCAACCACTTTTTCCGGTCCGGAGCTGTCCGTGGAAATTGTTTTCTGTAAATTTAGCATTTTAAGTTTTCATGGAGCCTTGAGGCATTTCATTTACTTGAAACCGTACTACTGCTTCCATTTTGGAAAAGATGGCAGTCCATTACTTGTGCATTTCTGTGTTAGTGAGCTATATACACGTGTCGTTCATGTTGCATTCAGTTTATACATTGCTTATGTTAATATTATTCATGTCTAAATGGATGCAGTTATTATTCTTTGTATATAAATTCATATTTATTTATTGGACATTTGTATGGCGCCTATACACAAGTGTTTCCATTTGACCAAGTGTTTGTGTTCTTCCTGTTGAGTGCATATTTGCTTTCTGTCTAATGCATGCATATGTAATGTTTCATTGTAAGTTTGTTTATTCTCGTCGTCTTTAGTTACATTATGTTAATCATCAGAATATTTTGGCCTACTTTCTACAATTTTGTACCACTCTGCCACATTCGTTTATGCTAACTACACTTTTCTTCCTCCAGATTGGCATTGTCTGGACGCTATCGCCAATGGCCTTCCCAATCTATACAATGACAATATGTCACTGGTTTCAAGGAATGTGAACTTGTGCAGCATATTCTAGCCATGCATCTTGCCTCGGGTAATCAGTAAGCACACCATCATCTCAGCCCAAAATCAACACTTTGTTTCCTGTAACAGCTTCATAAACACGCTGATGTGGCATTATGCTCCAATTACCAACGCAGCTTTTTCTCAAGACGAAAGGGCTGTCTAATATCAAACTCCTATACTTTCTGGCCTGCGACTTACCTTAGAGTTGTGCTTACTCATAAAGATAAGTGCAAGAGTAATCTGTTTCTATTGGTTTAGACCACTCTATAGCTTTTCCATTGCAGATTGCCCTTTCAAACATCTTGCAATTGATTAGTGTTGCTAACATGTAAAATCTTCTATTTGTAGGTATTAATTTTATATAGCACTACTTCCACTCCTACTGGTATCTTGGCGCTAAAGAAAACTACGTTGTGGCTTAATCAATAATGACAATGAAACCAGAGAAGGAAGGGCAGATAGGGGACGTTCAGGTGTCACATTAGAAGATCCAGATGTTACCTGCTCTTCCAAAAGGTAGTAAACCTGTGATGCAACTGATATTAGGGAAAAGGGAATTTCAGTTGTAGCCCATGGCCCCACGGGACCGGCTAGTTGGGCTACATGCTGGCCCTCTGAGGGAACACTCAGAAAAGAAAGACACACACACCAGTGTAATAATAAAAGGGTTTATTAAACGTGTAGTATGTGTGTGTGTGTTCATCTGTGTAGGTGTATTGGAAGAACCCATCCAACCCAATATGGGGGTGGATGGAATGTTGATGTAAAGAACAATAGAAAATAACTCCCCTGTCCAAAAATGGGCTGGTCAGGGGAGAAAAAAGAATCCAGAGTGATCTAAAAAAAAGACAGTTGGAGAGACAGTTAAGAGAAAGGAAAAAGACCAAGAAAGACTTACCTGGTGGGTTGCTGCCTCCAGCAGCACCCTGAGGCCTTAATCTTCTGATGAGCGCTGGGTGGCGCAATGGGCTCCCCGCAGGGACTATGAGCAGAGGGGGTGAGGTGTTATGTCAGGGGCAGCTCGGCAACCCCTGGGCCATTGCGCCTGTAGGCCAGCCCGGGGGCCACACCAGATGGGCCCAGAGACATTTATGGCCCAGGCAGTGTGACAGTGGCTGCCCAGGCCCATCAAGAACAGCCCGGCCAGGACTGTGTGTGGGGGGCGGCCTCCGACCGGGCTGCTGGGCCGTGTCCCCAAAAGGCCCGCCTTGCGGCCTGTGAAGTGGGCCTGTCATCAATGAAATCCTCCTGGGCTGTGTATGTCAGGAGAAGCCCGGGAGGGAATGTAGAGACGCGCTGCATGGAAGCAAAGCCCGTTCCGCCCCAGATGGTGGAGGGGTGAAGATTGAGGGAGTGGTGAAGTCCCGGGTCACTCCGTTGAGCGGCCGAGGTGATGGAAGCCCCGGGCTGCCCAGCGAAGAAGCCCGGGTCAAGACACGGCCCGCCCCCTGCTTTGCTACAATGCATTACTGAGGGGGCAGGCAAGGAGGAGGCCAGAGCGTGAGCATGCGGGAATCCCCACAGCAAATAGAAAATGGTGCACGGGCCGCACAGTGACTTCGGGTGAGGCCCACCCATGGACTTCTAGAACGGCCCTGGGCATCTCTAGAAGAGACCACATGATGGACTGCGCATGCGCGAGCCGCGCATGAAGAACTAATCGCGTCGGCTCCCGGTGGCCGCGATTAAATATCCTTCATTTATTCCGCTCCGGGAATTCGCCCGACCTCCTGAAGCAGCACAACACTGGCGGACCCATCCAGGCACTGCCTGCTACAACCCCGAGCAGAATCGGACCGGGGGGCGTGAGAAACGTCCCTGAGTCCGCCGACGCGAGACTCGCCGCCATTGCTGGGCGGTTAACTGCGGCTCCTTCGCCCCTCCCCCCATGAGCTGCGGCGGCCACTGAGGCCCTCGGGGAGCGGACGAGCCGGGGGGGGCCGAGGACGCCGGCCCGAGGCATCGCTCCGGTTCCTCCTGACTGCCGCCCGGGGCTCCTCCACCCTGCTGAGCCCCCTGCTTCAGACGGCCGTCCGAGTGCCCGAACCGCGGGCACGGCCGACGCTCGGCGCTGAAGCCGCGACGATCCTGGACACCAGCACTGCACGGACAGCAAGGGATCTCTACGCTGTGCTACCAGACCCGGCGGCGTAAACAGAGGCGAGCAGAACGCCTTTCTGCCCCCACCCGCCTCTCCCTCAATTTGCGGGACTGTCACGCCTGGGGTTGAGCCGCGACACGGGAACCGGTAACGCGGTGTTGCGCTCCCCCATCAGCATTAACGAGGTAAGGGCAACCGGCGGGATACCGACCCGCATTAAGGAGACGCCTCACCCCCCACCCAAAAGTGAATTCGGAGGTCCACCTGTGGGGGGCACGGAGCTGAGGGGACTGGGGATGCTCTCCTCCCCCATCACCATTAGCACCCAGAACTGGTGACAACATCCGCAGCACCCTCCACAAACGATCGTGGGTCCAGGGAACTGGCAATAAGTTAACAACTGTGGGCAGTGACCCGGGGAGGGACGGAGGCCTCCCGTTGTAAAGGCCACGACTTCACAAGCACAAGGAGCGGGGCAGATACCCCACTGGGGCAGCCCGGTGTGAGACCGCGCATTGGGGCAAACCCCCGAAATTCACCGGACCAACCCCGACCAGGGACCCTTGGAACCGCCAACGACAAAGGGATCTGCCCCTCAATCGACACAATTAACGGCCTCCAGGGGCAGCACAAAGTGGCGCGCACAGCGGAGAGCCGCGGCTATCGCCTTCCACACGTCACTCATGAACTGAACATAATACGGGCTCCGGGGGGGCGTATATGCGGATGCCATCTCTGTGAGCCCGCGACCCTCCAATAGACACAACGGACCAACCATAGCAGGGGTCTGCTTCCAGCGGCCAAGCAATCCCGCCGGCACACCTGAACAGGGACACAATAGGGAAGGATCGTCGCCCGACAAACCCACCCCAACTCAGACTTTACAACGACCCCCTGGGGGGCACCAATACGTCCCATCCGGACTTGCCGCCTCACACGAATACCCGACTCCGCCATGGGCAAAGATAAGGCTAGGAGGCAGACCCTACAAAGCAAAATGGACCTCTATACCGTGGAAGCCCCCCCCCGCCTGGAAATGCAATCCCCAGCGGAAGCGGATGGTGGGGAAGCAGCTCAGGACCCCCAACTCTCCCTGAGAGACTTAATGAAGGCAATTGGGGACTCGAGAACATCGCTGGAACTCAAAATTGGCGGAGTCTGCACGGAAGTATCTCTCCTACGTCAGGATCTGCGCAATTTATCGTCCAGAGTAGGAGAAGCGGAGCAAAGAGTGTCGGACACAGAAGATAATGTCCGCCAGTTGGAACAACAACTCGCCATAATTGCCCAGAAGGTTAACCAACTAGAATACCGAGCTGAAGACAGTGAGGGCAGGGCACGGCGCAATAACCTCAGGATTCTTGGGATCCCGGAGAAAGAGGAGGGCCCCAGTGTCGAACTTTTCCTAGAAGACTGGCTGACCCACATCTTTGCCCCCAAGAAACTGTCGAAATTCTTTTCTATCGAAAGAGCACATAGGGTACCCACTGGACGACCTACCCCAGGAGCCCCCCCCCGAACTATAATTGCACGCCTCCTGAACTACCGAGACCGAGACGCCATCCTCCAGATGGCACGGGCCTCCGGCCCAATCACATACAACGGCTATAAAGTAGGGTTCTACCCGGACTACACTAAGGAGGTTCAGCGGGCCCGCCAGTCGTTTGACTCGGTTAAGAAAAAGCTTCACTCTCTATCCATCAAGTTCGCCCTCTTCTTCCCGGCGTTGCTCAAGGTCCACCACGAGGGAACGACACACCTATTCCACAGCCCCAAAGAAGCATGGGACTGGCTCGAAACACAGATCCTTAATGGGCCGACGACTCGGCGCTCGCCCTCTGGGCCGCCCGCTCGCAAACCCGGGCCCGGGCAGGACTCGCCGCCTCCTACTCCGATGGGCCCCGAAACAGAAACACCAAGACCCCCCCTCAGGAATACCACTGAGAACGGATGAGGCCTGGGCATCACAGTACTGAGGTCACCAAGGGACACCATGGAAATTACACCACCGCGGCCACCACCACCTTGACACCGCAGTTCCAAACACAGTCAGGGCGTCTCCACTGGAGCCACCACCCTAGGTCGGGTCATTCCGACGAAGTTTACGTTCAACAAGTTATAAGTTCGATGTTAGGGCGACAGGTGCTCCCAGTTGGAAGGGAAGTGCAGGGTGGGGGGAGTTTTGGGGATTTGAAGAAGCAAATTCACGGGAAAAGAAAGCTGGAAAACGATGAAAGCAGGCAAGTCAGACAAACACTACAGTGGGCCAGGTTCAGAGACGCAGGCACCTGCCAGTCTTCAGACACTCCGATGCGAGGCGGCCGCTGGGGGTCCCCCCCACCCCGAGAAGGAAACAACTTATGCCCCCGGGGGGAAAATGCAACGGCCACTAATCCTCTCAGACACCCCAACAAATAGTCTCACGCTGACAGGATGAACTCCAACAAAGTGAAGATACTGTCCTGGAACGTCAATGGCCTCGGCTCCAGCATAAAGCGAAGACTGGTACTCCAGTACCTAAACCGACACTCGCCAGACATTGCCCTCTTAAATGAAACACATCTGACAGGCACCAACACCATCTTTTTCAAAAGATCCAACTACTCGAAGGTCTACCATGCCGGATTCACGAAAGGGGCGAGGGGCACAATGATACTCGTCCACAAGAGAGTTCCTCTCCATGTTAGGAAGATCAGGACGGACCCCCGGGGCCGCTATGTGCTGTTGCTGGCGGACATCTGGGGTGAGAGATGGGGCCTGGCAGCGCTCTATGCCCCCCCCACACTGACGAAGGAACTGCTCGCTGAATTACAGAACTTACTCCTGGAGGAGGAGGCGGATGTGTGGGTGCTCGGAGGGGACTTTAACGAGGTAATGGACATCACAATCGACAGAACCTATAGGAGAGCTGGAACACGTCCCACCTCTACGCCACTCACCACGTTTGCAGAAACCTCAGGAATGGTGGACACCTGGCGCACACTCCATGGCGACGAGGCAGGGTTCCCCTTCTATTCTGGGGTCCACAAATCATTCTCCAGGATCGACTACGCCTTCATCCCTCGCAATATAACCCACAGGCTCCTCGATGCTGTATTCCTCGCAAGAGGGATCTCGGACCACTCCCCGCTTCTCTTGACCCTCAAGAACTCTTCCTGCCGCTCAGACCGTAACTGGCGCCTAAATACGTACCATCTCCGTCTTCCCGAGATTGCAGAAGAGCTAGAGAAGACGACAGCGGAATATTTCGAACACAATGTGGGCTCGGTGGACTGCCCGATCACGATCTGGGAGGCATACAAAACTGTCCTACGAGGGGAGGCTATCTCCAAGGTCTCCGCCTACCAACAACGCCAAGTCCAGAAGGTCAGGGATGCAGAGACACGCGTCCTGGAGTGTGAGCGACAAACCCTCATACAGAACACCCAAGAAGCAAAGGAGGCGATGCTCACGGCGCAGGCCGCCCTCAGTAACCTGTCCCTAGACAATGCACGAAATGCCCACCAGTTAGTCCGAAGCCAAATATATGAAAGGGGCGACAAAGCTAACAAGACACTGGCCTGGTTGGAGAGACGCGTGCAGAGCAGGGGACACGTTAGGGCAATCAGATCTCCGGATGGGACACTACTGACGGAAGATTCAGATATCGTCGAGGCATTCGCCACCTACTACAAAAATCTTTACACCCCGCCCACGGGGAACCCATCAGTCGAACCCTCCCGATACCTCGACCACATCGAAATCCCGACACTCCTGCAGCACCAATCAGACCTCCTGAATGCGGATATTACTGACACTGAGGTGCAGGAGGCACTGGCACAACTCCAGCCCGGGAAAACTCCGGGCCCCAATGGGTTCCCAACAGAAACGTGGAAATGCCTTGGTAGCATGCTTCCCACCCACATGCACCGCATGTTTCTACGCAGCAGGGAACTAGGAGCACTCCCCCCAGACCTCAGGAAGGCATGCATAGTGGTCATACACAAGCCGGGGAAACCCCCGGAGGAATGTGCCTCCTATCGCCCGATATCCCTGATTAATGGCGAAGCGAAGGTCCTCGCCAAAACACTCGCCAACAGACTACTGCAAATGATTGAGACCCTAATCCACCCGGACCAATGCGGTTTTATGCCCAATAAGTCGACCCGAATGAACTTGCGCAGGGTCCAATTGGCGCTATCCAGGGCAAAGGAGATACCAGCTCCACTCGCCCTCCTGGCGGTGGACTTCGAAAAGGCGTTTGACTCAGAGGGGTGGGATGCCTTGTGGGAGATCATGGCCAGGATGAACTTGGGGCAGACGTTTATATCGTGGGTAAAACTGTTATATGCATCCCCGGAGGCCACGGTGAGGGTGAACGGCATTGTCCTCCAAACCTTTCCCCCTGGGTCGAGGCACGAGGCAGGGGTGCCCGCTGTCTCCACTCCTCTTCCTCCTGGCCATCGAGCCACTAGCGATTGAGCTTAGAGCTAACACCAACTGGAATGGTTTCGTCTGGCCGGGAGGGGGGGAAGACCGCCTTTCGCTCTATGCGGACGACCTGCTCATATACCTTAGTAACCCAGGTGTCTCGTGCCCGGTGGTCTCCCGCATACTCGGGGAATATCAGTCCTTTGCAGGCCTAAAGGTTAATGAGGCCAAAACCATCTTCTTCCCGATTCAGGGGGGTGAGCCTGCGATCCCGGAGACCTGCCCATATCGCGTCTCTATCAGGGAATTCAAATACCTGGGTATACGGCTTGACCCGACGCTCGATGGGTTCCCCCGACTTAATATACAACCAGTAATAGAGCGGTTCATCAGAGACATCCCCCACTGGCAATCTCTCCCCGTGTCCCTAATGGGCCGGGCCGCACTATTCAAAATGATGACCCTTCCCAGACTGTTGTATGTCCTCCAGAACGCCCCGTTCCCCATCCCCCGGGAAACCTTCGCACTCATCGACAAGAATCTGCGCACATTGCTTTGGGGAGGGAAACAATCCAGGATTGCCCTTGACACGCTCCAAAGATCGGTGTGGGAGGGAGGCATCGGGTTACCTTGGATACGCACCTATTACTTGGCCACACAAATAGGAGTAGTGAATGACTGGATACATGCAGACCCCACACAGCCACACAACCGTATAGAGCTGGAGACCATGTCCCCACTAACACCGCTCCAAATCCTCTACGCCACCCGCGACCAACTCCCGGCGCTGCCCAAAATGTCCCATCAT
The DNA here is from genome assembly GCF_040938575.1 of Ambystoma mexicanum. NCBI lineage: Eukaryota > Metazoa > Chordata > Amphibia > Caudata > Ambystomatidae > Ambystoma > Ambystoma mexicanum. The sequence continues at coordinate 97,280,841 of NC_090922.1, forward strand.
ATCCGGAGGGCTTGGCGGGCCGCTCACAAGCTAATTGGCTGGGAAGGCCAGCCAACACTGTCGCAACCCATATGGCACAATGCGCTCCTCCCAGAACTGGTAAAAATGGGCCCCTTCGGTCACTGGCTGACCAAAGGAATACACACATTAGCACAAATTATACAAGAGGGCCGCCTCTTGAGCTTTGAGACCATGCGCGAACGATTCAACCTGGCTCCCATGGATCGGTTCCAGCATGCGCAATTGTCCCATGCAATCCGCGCCCAATTCCCCGACACGACGGTCCTACCCCCTTGCTCCCCCATCGAGACCAATATTCTCCCGCAGTACATCTCTTCTAGGGTCACTTCCAGCCTCTATCAGGCCCTTAGCTCATTCGGGACTCCACAACTCGACGGACTAAAGGCAAAGTGGGAAAGGGACCTGGGCCCCCTGGAACCTGAAGACTGGGTAGAAGCATTAATGTCCCCCAGAGAAATTGGGATAGAATCCAAGCTTAGGCTCATACAGTTGAGAATCCTACATCGATCATATCACTCGCGCACTGCAATGGCCAGATGGGGTGGAATAGAAGACGAGACATGTGTCCGATGCAAAACTGAACCCGCCACCTTCTACCATATGATATGGGACTGTCAGGTGATACAGGCCTTCTGGGTGGAATGCGTTAATACAATCTCAGCCGCTCTGGGGACACCAATTCCCAGGGACCCCAAGATGGTACTATTGGGCATTGGAGGGGAAGTAGACCTGTCCAAACATGAAAAAATGTTCTTGGCAACGGCGCTGGGGGCGAGCAAAAGGCTTATAGCGGCCAATTGGGGGTCGGACGAACCATTGAGCCTGAATCGATGGAGTAACGAGCTGGACCGAGGTGCTACCTTAGAGCGCCGAATTTATAATGCAAGGGGCTGCCCCCGTAAATTCGAGAAAATATGGGGCAAATGGCTAGATGCTCAATAAGCTCTGTGGGTGGGGGTGCACCGGTAGTGATGCTTGCCTTGTTTGCCTGCCTGGTCCTATTGTTGTCTTGTTGTCTTCTGGTCCTCGGCCCTACGGGCCCCGTTGATATGGACGACTGCCTTCAACTTGTATACTGCTGAGATTGCCTTCCACATGTATACTGCTGATTCATGTCTTATTCTTATATGTCTCTTATGTTTTGTTGTTTAAATTCAATAAACAGAGTTATTAAAAAATAGAAGAGACCACATCACATCACACAGCCAGCAGAACAACTGGACCCCCATCATAGACAAAATCTCCCTAAAAACTGCTTCACTCACCCACAAGTCCCTCAATAACGCGGCCCCCATCTACCTGATCGACAGATTTCACAGACTGTCATCCTTGAGACCGACAAGGACTGCATTTAGAGACTGCCTCTCCATCCCTAACTACAAACGCTCTACCATAGGAGGTAATAGCTTCCCAGTGAAAGCGGCTAAACTGTGGAACTCCCTACCACCCACTCATAGAATGGACTTACCCTACCAAAATTTCCGCTCCAAGATGATGTCTTGGCTGAAGACAGCCGCTGTCTAAACATACTAAGCCAGGATCTGCTTCTCCCTCTTGTCCCTTGGACATACAGGACACACAATTGTTAACTGTATATATGTATATTTTCCGTGCTTTCCTAACTATTACTGTTTTAATGCCATGTATATATTCTATTGTCTGCAACTAAGCTTCGCAAATTCTTGTATCTGCTGCGCCCTGTTACCCTAGGGTATTCCGGCGCATTACAAATAATAAACAAACAAACAAACAAACAAACAATATATACCCCTAAAATAATATATATGCCGCGGGTCATGGCAGTGATGTCGGTTGGGCCCCCGAGCCAAGGGGGCCCACCCTACATTAAGATATATACCACGAGTCACAGCGGTGAGTGTGGGCAGTCCCCAGGCGCATAGGTGGCAACCACTGATATTATAAAGGGCGCGTGTTGTGTGATAGCTACATGTGGTGGGCAGGGCCACCTTGGAAGACAAGGAAGGGGTCAGATCCCATCATCTTTGGCCATCAAGAGCAAGCAGCCCTGCACAAAGACAGCCCTGCAAGGTACTGTGAAGGGGTGACTGACTGCATCAGTCACCCCATTGCAGTATAGTGTTTTATGTTGTATATACGTTGTGAGTCTATGCACATATGTATGAGTGGTTATGTGTATATGTGATTAATGTTATGTAGGTTAAATGTTAAGTAGCAGGAGTTAAGAAGTTGGGGTATTAGGGGCATGTTAAGTAGGGGAATGTCAAGTAGGGATAGATAGGATATTATGTAGATGGCCATTGTTATTACTTGATTGATAGAGAGGAGGTACCCTGGCGTAAAATAGGGTGTTAGGTTGGCAGCCTGCCCAAGGCCACCTTGCAAGATGGGACCACCCACAGAGGCCATCCTCCGGCCTCACTCTCTATGTGGGTAGCACCTGAGGTTAGGAAGGGGATTGGTTGCAGCAAGCTCATCCTTAGGGTCCCTGAGACCTCTCCAAAGAAGGGTGAGCTTAGATGGAGCTCACGTCAGGGGAATCCTAGGGTCTAGAGTTTAAGAATGGGTATGTTTAATAAAGAGGGGTCCTCATTGGGATCCCTACAAAAGTTCACTCTGATGTCTGTGTCTGTTAATCATCAAAGAACTCAGGGTGTAACCCATCTCCTGTTTACATCAATTTTATTAGGCAGGTGCAGCGCCCCTCCCTACCCAGCAGGCTGTGGGGTGGGGGTGGTATTCATGGGAACTATCTCTGTTCCGGGGAAGGGAAGCGTACACCTTTGCACGGAGCAGGGCCGAGAAACCAGGGGCTACACATTGATAGGCAGCCTGCACAAAAAAGGCATGACCCCCAAGTAGTGAGAGTTGAAAACAAGGAGGAACTGATAGTTTAGTCAAATGAGATCAAAAGAGACAATTTTTAAATTCAGATTCAAGACATTTAGGGTGTTGTGTCTTAAAGGGCTTAAATACAAGAAACAGATTCTTAGATTGTACACATGTCTCTATGGAAAGCCAATGGACAACATAGATTACAGATGAAACATTATTATTGTTACATAAGCCCATCAGCAGCCGTGCAGCAGTATTTTGCACACAATAAAGTGAGTTGTGCTGAGGCTTAGAGAGACAAAGGAAAAGGGCATTTCAATAGTTCAATCTGCTAGAAATAATGGCATTTATGATAATAACTTTAGTCAAAAAAATAAAGGATTGGATAATTTTGCAAAGAATTCGAAATTAAACATACTAGTTTGAACTATGCTTGAAATATGGGGTGTAAAGGCAGTGGCGGCTGGTGAATTTTTGTATTGGAGGGGTGTAAATGTTTCCCCCAAATATGTGGGAGTGACCGAGTGTGGCTGGGAGCCCAAGCCAACCTAGGGGTGTCCTCCCTTTGAGAACATGTTTGAAATAATGGATTCAAATTATGCATTTTACAACACACTTTCTTTGAAAAAATGGGTTAACGCCATATAGTTTGCAATCGGTTTTGTATGGTAGCACATGAAAACAAAACAGTATATGCAAGTCACCAACAGCGTGCAAGAGCATTTTCCAACACATTTTTATGATGTCTTTGTCTAAAACATTTGCCAGGATAAAAAACATTTTCATGCAATCAGTGTCCAAATATGTCCATACGGGTTGCCCGAGTATGCCAGTATAACCATACAGGATCTCCCAGCTAGTAAAAAATGCAATATCACAGAAGAACAAGTTACAGTTGGTAAGTAACGTTCTTTCGACTGGATGTTCCTACCACGTATTCCTCATCTTAGATAGATACAGTCTGCCAGCTTTGCTGCGTCTCGGAAAAAAGTTTGCAAGAGGGCGCTGTGCTCGAGGTCGCGTAGTCGTAGTCCCTCAAGGGCCGCCGTTGAGTGTCAACGTCATCCGTCATATAAAGGGCTTGCGCCGCGCCCGTTGGTCTCAGTTCTGTTTTTTTGGTGTTAATGGTTGCATCAGTTGTATCAGGCATCGAAGGATGTCAGGCTCTTAAGGAAGTACAAGTGCAAAAAGCATTAAAACTGTACGGAGGGTTAGGTTGGGAGGGTCGATGAGGTATACTTGGGAGCAACATCCAGTCGAAAGAACATTACAGTTGGTAAGTAACTTGTTCTTCGAATGGATTGTGTCCTCCCACGTATTCCTCATCTTAGCTAGACTCCCACAGCAGTTGTAATTTGGAGGAGGGAGTACCAGAGTTTTTAATTATGTACTGAATGAAGGACGTCTTTTGCAAAAAGGCCTCCTTGGTAAGAAGTGGGGTCTAAACAGTAATGTTTTACAAAGGTGTGCATGGATGACCAGGTGGCCGCTGCACAAATGTCCTGCACAGTAACACCCCTTTGAAGAGCCGTAGAAGTTGCTATGCCCCTTGTTGAATGAGCCCTTAATCCATCTGGAGGCTCTTTCCCAGCCAATTTGTAACACTCAGATATTGCTAGAATTATCCATCTGGATAAAGTTTGTTTGGACACCCCAACGCCCAATTTGTGTCCAGTATAACCGACAAACAACTGATCAGTTTGCCTAACTCTCTCAAGTCTATAGATATAGAAGCTGAGAGCCCTTTTGGGGTCCAGCCTGTGGAACCTTTCCTCCTCTTTACTAGCGTGCAGAGGAGGGTAAAAGGAAGGTAAAGTGATCTTTTGTGACAGATGGAAATCTGAAACTATTTTAGGTAAGAAAAAGGTTTGACCTTCAAAATGACCTTATCCTTGTGGAAAATGGTGTGAGGAGGCTTGCAAGAGAGCACCTGCAACTCACTGACCCTGCGGGCTGATGTTAAAGCCGCTAGTAAAACAGTTTTAAAAGTTAGAAGCCTTAACATACAAGAATGTAAAGGCTCAAAGGGGGCCCACAAAAGACATTTAAAAACTAAATTTAAGTCCCAGATGGGAACCTGAAAAGGTGTAGGAGGGAACACATTTGTTAACCCTTTAAAAAATGGAACAACTAAAGGCATTTTAAAATAAGAAACTTCTTCGGAGGAGCGCTTGAAGATAGATAGCACTGCTAAATATCCTTTAATAGTGCCAACTTGGAGCCCCGAGTTGGCCAGATGCAAAAGAAAAAAAAGCACCGTGGGAGTGCTACATTGAAAAGGATCCACATTCTTATCCCTGCACCAATTACTGAATTTCTTCCAACGGCACCGGTACAAGGATTTTGTTGCTGGCCTTCTGGCCGAAAGCAAAATCTCCATAACGTTATCTGCAAGGTCCCAATCCTTATATCTCAGCCTCTCAGAAGCCATGCGTGAAGGTTGAGAGCTTTGACCTCTAGATGGAGAACTTGACCTTCCTTTTGCGAGAAGAGATCCTATCTTTGTGGAAGACGAATAGGAGGGCAGACGGACATGTCCAGAAGGTCCAGGTACGACGTTCTCCTGGCCCAATCTGGGGAAATTAGGATCATGGTTTTCCTGAACTTTCTCAACCTCCTGATTACTTGAGGAATCACAGGGACTGGAGGGAAAGCGTATAGGAGTGAAATACCCACTCCACCATGAAACGCGTCCCCTAGAGCTCCTCTTGGCGGAAATTCCCTTGAGCAGTACTGTTCGCACTTCCAGTTGGTTTCGGTCGCAAACAGATCCACTTGAGGGGTTCGCCAAAGGGCGAAGATCTCCAGAAGGACTTCCTGAGCTAGTTCCTACTTGTGGGAGTTTGTGCTCTGCCTGCTCAGAGAATCTGCCACTGTGTTCTTCTCTCCGGCTAGGTGAACTGTTGATAGAGAGATTCCTTCTTGCATTGCCCAAAACCAGAGCTGCATCGCCTCTTTGCACAGCGGGAGCGATCCTACGCCTCCTCTTTTGTTGGGGTAGTGCATAGCCACTGTGTTGTCCGTCATTATCAGGACATTCTTTCCCTGTACAGAGGGCAGAAAGGCCTTCAGCGCTAGTCTGATTGCCCTCAGCTCCAAAAGGTTGATGTGTAGTTTGGACTCCGATGGAGACCAACGACCGCTGATTGGCAGATCGTTGGTATGGGCTCCCCACCCTGTGAGTGAGGCGTCCGTCACTACTGTTATTTCCGGCCATGATTGTCAAAAAGGTTCTCCTTTGAGGATATTTTCCTTGCAAGCCCACCATAGAAGTTCTTGGGCCACTCTGGCCGGGACTTGCAGAAGATCTGACATCTCTCCCGAAAACTGGGACCATTGAGTCCTGAGGGCCCATTGAAGGGATAACATCCTCAACCTGGCCTCTGGCAACAGAAAGATGCAGGATGCCATGAGGCTTAGCACCTTAGAAAATCGAAAGCCGGCAGATGTCGGGCATTTTGAAACCTTGTTTCCATCTGCAGAATGCCGAGAGCTCTCTCCTCGGGAGGCGAGGCTTTGCCTGGGGTTGTATTCAGGACAGCTCTGATGAATTGGAGTCTATGGCTTGGAATCATTTGTGACTTCTTGTATTTGAGGGAGAAGCCCAGCTTGTGTAGGAAGTGACAGGTCATGGTTAGATGTTCCCGGGCTCGTTCGTGTGAACTTGCCCTGATTAGCCAATCGTCAAGGTAAGCGAAGATGTAAATCCCACCTCTCCTGAGACTCGCTGCCACTACCGACATCAGCTTGGTGAAAACCCTTGAGGCAGAGGTCAGCCCAAATGGCAGAACTCGAAACTGATAGTGAGATCCGCCAATTGCGAATCTCAGGTACTTTCTGTGCTTGAGATGGATTGGCACATGAAAGTAAGCATCCTGTAGGTCCAATGATATGAGCCAGTCCTGAAGTTGAAGAGCCTGAAGGATCTGAGAAAGGGTCACCATCTTGAACTTGTCCTTCCTAAGGAATTCGTTCAAATTTCTTAAGTCCAAGAAGGGTCTCAATCCTCCGTCCTTCTTGGGGATGAGAAAATAAGGGTAGTACCAACCCTTGTTCCTCTCCGCTACAGGTAAATGTTCTATTGCACCTTTCTCTAGCAGGGTTGAAATCTCCTGCACAAGGAGCGGATCTGGAATTTTGACAGAGCTGGCTCCCGGTGGATAATCTTGAGGTCTTTGAAGAAAAGGAAGGCAGTAACCATGGGTCACTATCTCCAGTGCCCAGGCATCCAACGTAATGCCCCGCCATTCATTCAGATACCGAGTGATCCAGCCTCTCACTGGGGTTTTGTGGGTAAAGACCTCAGAGTGGCTTTGCAGCGGCTGCAGAAGCGGCTGAGGAGGAAGTAGCCGCTGCTGGGGCTGATCTAGCACCTTTTCCCTTTCCACCGCGAGGGGGTCTTCTCTGTTGACCTCTTTTACTGGCCTGCCCCTTCCCTCTTCCAAAAGAGGAGTAGAAATTAAAGGGACGGTTTCTCCAGGAAGGCGACCCTGCGTATGAATGTTGTTGGGGCTGTTTTATAGTGGTGCTGAGTGATTTAGCTGCTGCTTTCGAGGTCTGCAGCTTCTCCAAACTCTCGTCCGCCTTGCTGCCGAGCAGCCTCAAGCCGTCAAAGGGCATATTGAGTAACCTGCACTGTACATCAGATGCAAAACCAGATTTCCTCAGCCAAGCAAATCTGCATAAAACCGTGCTAGATGCCATGGACCTGCTCACACTATCAGCATTGTCCAGTCCTGACTTGAGGCACTCCTCCATAACCTCCTTTCCATCCCTTACTATCGCCAGGAAACCATCCCGTTCCTCACCCTCCGGGATGTGCTCAGCCGCTGCGTTCAAACAGTCCCACAGGGTGTATGTATATCTACCTAAAGTACAAGTTACATTAGTAGATTTAAGGGCCATACTGCCGAAGTAAAGACTTTCCTCGCCCAAGCATCAATCTTCTTATTGTCCCTGTGAGCTGGCAGGGAAGGATAAACTGATTGCAGTCGCAGCTTGAATCACCAAGCTCTCAGGTGAGGGATGCTTAGACAGATATTCTGGATCTGAAGATGAAGGTCTGTATTTTCCCACAAATGTTTTATTGACAGCTGGTAAAGATTCTAGGTTCTTCCAATTCGCCATTACTCTTTTTTGCAGAGCTTTGTGGAAAGGAAGGATCAGGTCCTTCTGTGGCCCTTCATCAATAATATTTGTCATGACATGCTGGTCGTAATTCAGGGACACTGTTTTACACCCCATGAAGTCGATGACCCTTCCCATGAGGTTCCTATACCCAGGTTCTGCAGGGTCTGGTCTTTCAAATTCTATCTCAGGGGAGGTATCTAGGCCACTGGCCGATTGAAGGCAGTCATAAAGGTCAGCTATTTTGGTATTTGGGTCTATTAGTTCCTCAGGAACTTCTCTTGTCCCAAATTTAACACCAGCCAATGTAATATTCTCATCAGAGGAGTGTTCCTCAAAGATAGAGGACATGAATTTAAAGAATTCCTGCCTGGGCTGATGATGGAAGATTTTATCTGGTAAAGCTGGCAGCATTGAGCTAGATTTAGCCATAGGTGTCGCTGTGGGTATCGGTATTAAAGATTTCCTCAACAAAGGCGTCAAAGGCGTCGATCCAATAGACGCTGGCTTCAATATGCTCGAAGGAATTCTCGAGGTCATTGAGGAAAGCTTTGATGTCGTCGATAGAGGCTTTGACACTGTGGTCGAAGGTACCGACGCCATCTTTGGCTTCGACGTAGCCGTCGAAGGATGCGTCGAGTCGATGCCCGACTTCGACGACAACGCCATGTCAGGCTCTGTCTTTATCTTCTTGCAGAAGTGATGCTGGCCCACCAGACCCCCTTGATATGCCAGCTCAACAATCTTTAATAATTAAAATTACCAAACCGGCAAACCCAAGGGGAAAGGGGAATAGAGGATAAAATAACAACTGCAGATCTTCACTGGCTCTCAAGACACTGGACACTGGCTCCCTGATTTCTGGTTTCCTTCTACTCTGACTCCGTAGGTGGTATTTCTTTAGTGCTGAATTGATTTAGTTTTCCTCACTATGCTGTGTCTGTGAAAATCTAAACACAAGAATATACATGTTAATAATACTCTACTCTGAATATAGTCTATATATATATATATATATATATATAATTTTAAACCTTATTTTCTCTTTTACCTGCTGCCTATGCTAGATTGCTGATAGGCCTCAATTTTATGATACACTTTTCATAAAGTCTTCAAGTATTAAATAATATTTCAATGTTGCTAAAACTTTGGTAGTTTTCCTTGACTTAAGTGTTGCTGAAAATCTGAATTGAAATTGCTTTGACGAAATAGTTCAATTATAGTTCTTAAAAATTCATGAGATAATTAAAGTTCTGCTTTGTAGAAACTTCCAGCTTTCTTATTTATTGTAATCCTTGAGGAATAATGTATCTGTGTGTGATTTTATTAAACTATGTAGACTTCTCAAGTTCTTTAGATAACGGATACTTTTAAGCACTGAGAACAAAAATATAACCTGTCTGCAGAACGCAACGCGCAAACAGAACGGAGTAGAGAAAAATGAAGACACGAAGCAAAAATAGAACCGCGCCTTAATACATACTGGTAACACGGAAAAAACACTCTGCAATACTAACTCAGTAAAAGAAAACTAGAACACTGAGTATAAGAGAATTTTAAAACAAAGTCCACTACGTCACTAAATACGACTGGATGCCAAACCAGGAAGTAAATCAATACTATTGGGACGCACGCAACTGACGCACGCGGGTCCCTTACTCTTAACTAAACATTACCGTTTACTCAAATATAAACGAGTCGCGCGTGTAACAAGAAAATACTGCGAAAATGATGCTGAATACACGCGCAACTCATAAGAAAACAAAATCGAAATAAACACTACTGAAAATAGAACTCTAAATTAAAATAAAACCCACGCAATACAATAATACGCGAACATGAAGTCGCGAGAAAAAATAAATAAACGCAATGTTGAATTTCTTTCTCCAAACTTGCGCATTGCAAATAATAGTTCTTTTCAAATAATTAACCAAAATGCAGATAGTACAATTGTTAATAACTCATAGTTGAGTTCAGTCAAAAAGATGAATCAGATTGAAAGACTTAGCTTGCTTCATCTGTAAATATTCCTGTATTTAATGATGACTTCTTCTTAAGATATCTTTCTGTGGAGTTTTTATCTAGGATTTTCTCAAAAAGGGTTTCTAAAACTTTTTAAAAACTAAATTTCTAGGGAGCTATAGTATCAACAACCTTTCTCTTAGGGAACTGGAATGAAAGGCAGTTTAGAATCTTGGTGAAAGTTCCACGCCACCTCACAGCACTCTTCCACCAATCACTGTTAAGAAACAGAGCCACCATTTTGACTTGGGAAATTAGGCATTTCCTGCATATTTTAACATTGAGGAAATTTAGATAAATAATAAGATGTGAAATTCAGAACAAACACTCAAACATCACTCTTACACATATATGTAATGATGAAATTTCTTAAATGAAAATTTTCTAGTGTAATGTCTTTTTAACAATGTGGAAATATGCCATGGAATCCTTACACGCCATTTTGCCCTCTGTTAATCTCTATTTATGCACCAGTTGTTTTTGTTTTGTCTCATGAGGCGCTGGAGAATTTTCCTCCGAGGATGCCCTCGACTTTTTGTCGGATTTTGCGTGTTTAGTTTTAGATTTCCTTCTGACACTCTTGGAGTGGACAGGGGCATGCTCTTCACGCGACTTTTTTGAGGGGGTCGGGCCGCCTTCTCAAAAATCTTTAGCATTGAAGCCCTAAAGGCCTCCCATTTTTTAGTGGAATCATGCTTAGAAAGACATGAAATAAATCTTCTCTCAGGCGAGGAGGAAGAAGATCTGTGACGTCGCTTCTTCGATTTTTTGGATGAAGAGGAGGAAGATTTCCTCGAGCGACTCTTCGACTACGACTGCCTCGACTCGCGAAGAGATTTTCTACTCGACTCTCCCAAGTCTTTTTGTCTTTTTGCAGACTTAAAAGACTCCTCTCCCACCGCTAGCTTACCTTGGCGTTCCTTAAGAGCCTTACTCGACATCGCCTGACACAAACCACACTCGTCGACCCGATGGTCAGGGCTGAGGCACCAAAGGCAGTTGCGGTGAGGATCGGTAATGGACATCTTCCATCCACACGTCAGACATTTCTTAAAACCCGTCTTAGGTGTGGTAGGAGATGAGGATGAAGACATATTCTCAATGAAAGAACTGACGCGCCGTTTCGAAACACGAAGCAGAAGCTCGGAAAAACGGAACTGAGACCAACGAGTGCGGCTCTAGCCCTTTATACGACAGATGACGTCAACACTCGACGGCGGCCCTCGAGGGAATATGACTATGCGGCCTGGAGCACAGCACCCGTTGGGGAAAAGTTTTACGAGAAGCAGCAAAGCTGGCAGACTATATCTATCTAAGATGACAAATACGTGGGAGGACACAATCCATTTGAAAGAAAGTATATCCTGACTGGCTGTACTAATGTAGACCAGTCTATCCATGTAATCACACTTTTATGTTTGCTTTTACCCCTGGTGTCCAGTATTAAAATACCATGCCATACTAAGAATATATGGCCAGACCTGTGCCACCAATGTAGGTCAATCTACCCATGTAATAACACTTATGTTTGCTTTACTCTTGATGAACAGTAAAACAAATCCCATGCCACAGTATGAATATATGGGCAGACTGCCACCACCAATGTAGGGCATTCTAGACACATAATAACATGAATGTTTGCCTTGCCTTTGATTCTCAATAAAAAGTGCCATGCCACAGTAATAAAGTAAAAGCAGACTGCAACACCAAAGTAGGCCAATCTAGCCACATAATAACACTTATGTTAGTTTTACCCTTCATTCCCAGAAATAAATGCCATGCCACAGTAAGAAAGTAAATGTAGACAGCACTATCAATGTAGGCCAGTCAAGCCACATTACTCTTGATGCCATGTAGAAAATGCCATGTGACAGTAAGAAAGTAAATACAGACTAGCACCACCATTTTAGGTCAGTTAAGCCATGTAATAACATGTCTGATTTTTTCCTTACCCGTGATACTGTGAGGCCTGACAGTTTCTCACCCACTAGTCACCAGGGGTCTGTCATCCAGGTGGCCAGGACACGACCATGGCTTTTGGATCCAGTTCCTGGGGGTGGACCAGTGCAGTAGGATCACCTGGATGGGGGTTCTTCGGGGAGTGGGACACGGGATGGAGGGACACGTTAACCCCTTCATTGGAACACCTTTTCCCTTTCCTACCAGGTAGGATACTTAGGAACTCAACTCCCCACCCCCTTTCCCAACACAAACACTTTCTCACGGACAGCTCACCATGAGAGAAAACTGACTAACACCAGAGCCGTATACCTGGCATGGTCCAATACAATGGTCAGGCAAGGTCAGGTAATTACTGATCATTACACACACCTGACTTCCATCCCACTTCCTCACACGGATAAAAGGTGGAGCACAAAAGCACACCAGAGCAAGGCAAAACATACGAGGAAACAGCAGTTCCAAGATGGCAGTTTAATACAAGGAGAAAGACGGCGAGACCAGAAAGGGTTGCAAGGAGGGAAGTGCCCTTGACCTTTTCAGACCATTACTTTAGTGAACCTTGAAAAATAAGAAACCTAAGACCGGGGACTAAAGCTGAACAAACCTGCATTGTGTGTCAGAGGTACCTGGGGCTCTCCCGGGTCGATAACTAAGGCAGGGAGGAATGATTGCCTCTGTGGTACTGTCCTTGGCTCCTTCAACAAAGCAGCACCAGTAAAGACAGCAGAGCCGGTAAATCAGAGATACTGATACCAAACCAGCCTGTGTTAGAACCAAAGTTACAAGCGGCAAATTGTATGAAGAATTCTAAAGAGAGCAGTTTGTGAAAAGTATGTAACAAGCGACATGAATATAATTGAAAACCAGAGGAGTGATTGAACTTTGAGGGCCAAGAAAGATACCGTAGACAGATTGGTCCGACACCACATAGGTGCTCATTCAAAGGACTCTGTGAGGTATCCAACTGGTTGGCAACTGTGGAAAGGGAATTTTGAGATCTAAGTGGTCCTGCAATGGGTCAAGGTAAACCTGTGCACATTTGAAAGTCTTTGATACTTTAATGCAAACTGAAATTGGTCCGAGCCCAGCTGAGGAGACTAATTGTAGAAAAGGAAGGATCTGAGCACAGCTGAGGGGGATCCGGGGTGAACCGTGAGTCATCCGAGAAAGAATATTCTCTGAAAATTGTAAAACGAGGGATCTGAGCCTGGAAGAGGGGGATCCACAGTAATGATTGTGATACAAAAGGGATCTGAGTCCGGCTGAGGGGGATCCAATGTGAATCGCATGACTTGAGTACATATAAGAGAAAAGGAACTTTGTGTTTTGTTTTTTAGACATCAGACCCTCGGAATCAAGAGACTTTGATGAGCAAAGGGACTTGGGCACAGAAGGCCCTGGTGCTGATATGGATCTGAATCCTCGTGCAGAAGAAGCCAGAGTGTGTGCTTTGCTCGAGTGAACTGCCTTGTCCTGTGCTAAAAACGTGGGGATGGGAGGCCAACGGCCTGAACATCCTGTCATGTCATTTTGTGAACACTTCTTTCTTTTTCAGGAGCACTACCCTACACTATTTGTATTTAGCTGTAAGGATTGGCAATAGGTTTTTTTAGTATATGCCCTTTTACTTTGACAAGACTCCACTCGGACTGCATTATTATTATTTGATGGTCGTAGCTTGCTCCCATCTGTAGATTTAGGATTAGATAGGGTTTATCACACCACTGTTGAAGTTTAATAAACACCCTTGAACTGTAATCACATATGTCTGTCTTACTGTTGATATCATGCCTTCCTTACAATACCCAGTAAAAAAGGCCCTGTCATAGTACAAAAGTATATGTAGACTGGCATCACCAAAGTAGGGCAATTTAGCCACATAACTTGCTTTACCCTTTATGCACAGTAAAGCAAAAAAGAATACCATGTCCCCAGCAGCCACCACACATACATTTGACAGCTCACTCCCCCTTCATACACGCAGTCACACACTCTCATACACACGCATACATACACGCACATTCATTTACAACATACACTTCCTCTCATTCACTTGCACATTCATACATCATCCAAACAACTCCATGCATGCATACATAAAAACACACACCAACCTGCACACACACATACATACAAACAAACACATTTCATACACACTTCACTTATCAGCTTGCACCCTCAGCACATGCCACCATGGAGGTCTGGATGGCCCGCCCTCATCTTTGAAGCATGAACATGCTGACTGACAGAAGAGGAGTCTTCTCCTGTTAGCCAGCGTGTATATGCTGTCAGCACACTAATGCAAGTCAGCCATGCCAGACTTGTGACGCCCCGCCAGTCCCTCATTGTGAGCTACATTGGACTCTGCCTTACAAATGGAGAAAAAAAACATAGCTGGACAAGCCCTTGCTCAGAGGCAGGCAGCACAGTCCCTGTGCAAATAAAGCACATGGGTGGACTCTGTTGCCTGCCACTCAAGTGAGACAGCGGTGCGTACACGTACCCGCACATTGTGAGGAGACACCACTGTGTAAAGGACAAAGAGGAATCCATTTTTGCACCCAGATCTGTCACCATTGTGGCAACAGAAATACAAGCACATAGACACAAAGGCCATAGATCAGAGGCCATGGGAATATATTTGGAAAAAGATGCAAAAAGATTTAAGTTACTTACCTGTAACTATTGTTCTCCAGTATGGGTCTGGCATGGATTCACATGCTCATGAATATTCATCAGGCTGGGAATCCCTGGTAAAAGAAAAACAGTTTCACTTTCACTTAAAAACTGTATTTCTCCTCTAAACCAATCACTGTCCTCTGGGTCATACTGCCCCCATCCAATGACAGTCGTCTCCCTAAGCCCCTCCTCTGACAGCCATCTTCTAATTTGGTAAGCACGTAAAGTGGCAGTATGACCAAGAAGAGCTGCAGAGGGGACGGAGGGAGGGTTCGCATGTGAATCCATGCCAAACCCAGGCTGGAGAACAATAGTTACAGGCAAGTCGCTTAAACCTTCTCCAGCATGGGGTCTGGCATGGATTCACATGCTCATGAATAACGAATACATAGCAGTTCAACATTACACAACCAGAGGAGGTGGCAAGGCTCAACAGAAGAAATTCATTCTTACCTCTGGAACAGTCTCACCTCAAGTGAACAGGTTGCATAGCACTGCTTGGCCAACTCTGGACTCCTCCCTGGAATCCCTGTCGATGAAGTAGAACTTTGTGTAGGTGTTGGTGGTGGTTTATGGTCATAAGACCGAAAAAAAAATCTCGAAAAAAAAAATCTCGGAAAAAAAAAAAAGTCGCATTTTTTTAATGACGTTTTTTATTTGAAATGGGGGGGTCCCCCCGAACCCCCCTTTTTTAATTTTTTTTTTTTTACCATTTTTTTTTAATCCCGGACCCCAAAATAAATATATAATTAAAAAAAGAGAAATTCGACTTTTTTTTCGGTCTTTTTTTTTCGACCTTATTGTTAGTCGAGATTTTTTTTTCGAGATTTTGACCGACCACCGTTGGTGGTCCTCCACGTAGCAGCCCTGCAGATGTCTAGCAGGGACAAACCAGAAAGGATCGCGGCCGTTGCAGCGATCACTCTGGTGAAGTGGGCTCTTGGACTGCCAGGCAGCTGTCAGTTCGCCAACCGGTGACAGTGCGTGATGCAGCCGGACAGCCACCTTGAAGCCTTGGACAAGGCTTTGCCATGGTTCACAGGACCAGAGTTCACAAACAGTTGTGCAGTCTTCCGAAAACTCTATGTGCGTGTCACGTAGAACTTCAGGGCACAAACAACGTCCAGCGGATGAAAGGCTATTTCCGCCGGTGACAAAGGTTTCGGGAAATAAACAGGTAACACCAAAGGCTCATTGAGGTGCAATTCCGACAGAACCTTCGGCATGAAAGTGGGGCGCATACGCAGCACCACCCTCGATTCGTGGAAAGTCAGGTAAGGTTGCTTGTAGGGTATGGCCTGACCCTCACCTAGCCTTCTGCCAGAGGTGATAGCCAAAAGGAAAGCCGTTTTCCATGAGAGGAACTTGAGAGGGGCCTGATGCATAGGCTAGCCTTCACCGGTGGGAAAGATCAAAAAAGTCCTTTGAGAAATTCCTTGACGAGTCGGTGGGACCAAAGTGAAGATCTTCCTGGAGACATAGTGTAGCCAGAGATAGCTGCCAAAAGTACCTTGTTGAAGGGGTTCGCCTGTCCGGCCTTGGCCAAGGACATCAAGTATGGAAGGATCTGCGGGTGTGACCCTCAGAGGGGTAATCTTCTGAGACTGGTACCACGTAGCGAAACACTTCCACTTGTGACCGTAGCACTATCAAGTCGACAAGACCCTGGCCTTGCCGAGGACCTCCCTGCAGTCCGCAGGCAACTCATATCTCTCAAATTATAGGGCTGCAGGAGCCAAGCCCTCAGGTTCAAAGATCCTGGGTTGTGATGAAGGATTGCGCCTTTTTCTCTGGTGAGAAGATCCAGAACCACTGGCAGCTTGACCAGAGGAGACGCTGACAGGCTGAGAAGGTCCAGATACCAAATCTGCCTCGGCCACACCGGATGATGAGTATCATTTTGCATAGACACTGTGAGTGTGTTGATGACTCATAGCAGGAGAGGGAACAGAGGGAACGCGTACAGGAGGAATCCTTCCCACAGGAAGGAGAAAACATCCCCCAGGCTCCTCGGTTGGGGGAATCTGCTGGCAAACTTCTGGCACTTGCGGTTTGCCGCCGTCACAAACAGATCGACCTAGGGCCTGCCCCCATCTGACGAATAGGCGGTCCACCTGATCCTGACAAGGCTCCCACTCGTGGCAAGAGCGCAGTTCCCTGCTCAGGGAGTCTGCAGTGGTGTTCTTGACTCCCACTAGGTGGAGAGGGACGAGGAACATCCCCTGTCCGACGGCCCAGCGCTACAAGTCCTGTGCTTCTTTGGAGAGTGCTGGGGATCAAGTGCCCCCTGATTCCTGATGTAGAACATGGAGGTGGTGTTATCCGTGAAGATCCTCACCACCTTGCCCTTCAGAGACACTAGGAACAACTTGAGGGCCCAGAAAACTGCCCATAGCTCCAGGATGTTGATATGAAGATCCTTTTCCTCCTGCAGCCACAGCCCTATGCCATGCAGACGTCCAGTCTGCGCTCCCCAGCCTTCCAGGGAGGTGTCCGTGGTGACCATCTACTGGTTTGGAGGTGTAAGGAAGGCAAGGTTATGAGAAGCACGACAGACGCAATGAGTATAATCCAAGGGTGTTTATCAAACAGTTTAAGGGTCGGAAAAATGCCTAATCTGTTAGCCTACATCTAAGATGCGAGCAAGCTACAACCATCAAAATAAAGAAAAAGCTGTCCAAGTGGAGTCCAGAACCCTATATTTCTTCTCCAGCCTATCCCGCTTGGCTGGAGCTATGCAAGGGTTCTCCATGAGGCCCAGGCCCTCCCCCAAACATCCTCCAGAAAAGGCACCACCATGATCATCTTCTCCTTGGCCTTGCGCTTTTGATATAAGAAGCCCTCCTTCTTGGTTTAATCGAGCACCAGCTGGAATAGCTCAGAGGCCCTGTCGATCATGCAGTGGAACGATACCACCTCGTCCGGTCAGGACACCCTGTGTGGAGCATCCATATGTGGCGATTCTCTATCCTCTGCGACAATGTCTTCATCATCATCCGTCGTCGTGGCCATATCCATTCCCGTACCCGTTTCTAGGTCTGCTGGGGGAGAAGGGACACGATGTGGTAGAGGAGGTTGAAATGGGGGCATCAGATGATGCTTCCTCTTCTTCGCTGGAAGCTAATCGGGGTCCTGGGGGACCACAGGCACGGGAGCCGGAGGCATCGTCATCTGAATCTCTGACACCAAGGTGTCTAGAGTCGACAGAATATCCAAGGTAATGTCCCTCGGCTGAGATGGCTGAACAGGAAAACTATGCCCTGCGCCGTCGTCGTCCTCTTCAAAGTCCTTGTGGACCATATGTAAGGACTCCTGATTTTCGTCGCCTGTGGATGAGACCTTCATGGTTTGGGCGACAGCCTAGGAGGGCTGTTTCGGGGCCTCCCCGCTCCCCCTCCCTTTTTTTGCCACTGAGGGTCTTGAACTGGGGCCTGAGCCGGTTTCACTCCTCCTTCTGGCGTGCCTGCAGACTCCTTCTGGTGTTCCTACAGACTTTGCCAAAGTCACAGCGGCTGTATCACGCCTTGGGGGCAGGGACACTGCCTGAGCTGTAGGAGATACCCTCGCAGGATCAGCGCCCTTAACTGTCGTGGCAGTAGCAGTCATCGACAGAGTCGCTGACAAGGTCTTAGCCTGTGCCGGTTGCACGTCTGCTTGGGCTGTTCAGGCTTCTTCTCCTCCATCCACGGCTTCTCGGATTTCTCACATAGTTTAACCAGGGTCAATGACTTCCTCTTTGAAGAGGAGCTCAATGTTAGGCTGGCAATGGAGGTGGAAGATGATGCTGATCGCGCCCTATCCACTTTGGGACCTGTTTCTGCAGCAAAACCGGTGGACTCGGACTTGCGGCTCTTGGCCTTATCTTGGGCCCCCACGGATGAAGTGCCTTCAAAGGACTTAGAAGACCGCTCCTCGGACCGGCCGGTCCTCAGTGAGGCATGACCCTGCTTGGAGCACGGGTCAGAGGGCTTTGCGTTAAGCTATGCCGCCAACCTACTAGGCCTGTTCGTTGTTATGTTGGAGAAACCGAGGCAGATCTTGAACTATACCTCCTTGTGGTCCGGCTGCAGGAAGTAGAGGCATTGCAGGTGCTTGTCTTCCACAAACACATTCTGTAGCCCGCATTTGGTGCAGGGCCTGAAGAGGGATCTTCTTTCCTTCTTTTCCTCCGTCATGGTCGGAGGGCGTGGAGTAGGCCCAAAGGCCTTATAGAATATTCGATGTTCTTCGCCCTTGAGAGGGGCGTGGAACTTCACCGACAACAGGTCCCCGCTGTCGGCAGATGAAGAAAGAGCACACAGGCTTCGTTGAAACAAAAATTGAACTTTTTCCATCAAAAACACATACAAATAGCTCAGCGAGCAAACTCGAGGACTCCCAACACTGAAACATGTGGAACAAATCTGAAGATGGCTACCAGAGGAGGGGCTTAGGGAGAGGACTGTCATTGGATGGAGGCAGTATGACCCAGAGGACAGTGATTGGTTTAGAGGAGAAATACAGTTTTTAAGTGAAAGTGAAACTGTTTTTTCTTTTACAGATGATTCCCAGCCTGACAACGAGGAATATACATGAGCATGTGAATCAATGCCAGACCCCATGCTGGAGAACCTCTGTTTCAGTTGTGTTTAATTTTAACATGCTACTATGCATCCAAGCATCTACAGCCGAAAGACGTTGACAATATGAGTTGCTTGTTTTAGTAAATCATTGTCAAGAAGCTATATAATGTGCATTTCATTGGCATACATATAAAAATGCATGCCGAAAGATGATGTTAGTTTTATCAGTTGGGTCATGTTTAAAGTAAAGAGAAGGGAGCAAAGCACAAACTCCTGAGGAACTCCACAGGTAACAGGAGACCAGTCGGATCAAAATGGGGACAAAGTCAAAGATGTATGCAAAGTGGTGAGTTGTCTGAGCTCTCCATCCATTCATGTGGGGGAAGTAAGCACTAGGCGCTGAGCAGGTCCGGATGCTATCCAATGTACCTTCCAGAGGGTAAATGAGGAGGAAACCCGTCAGGTTTCCCTCCACCAATGCAGTAATGCCTCAGTGGGTGTCCCATTGTGAGAGTCCAATCCACAGAATTACAATACCAGATAGCCTTGCAAGAGGCATGGGTAAACTGGGGACCGTAGTCACAGTTAAGTAATCTTGTGACCTTCATGGCCAGCAATAAAGTAATGAACGCAAAGGCCCTATGTACATTGAGGGTTAAAAATACCAAATTTGTGCAGTGGATGGCAGATGGCCACACGGCAGAAATGGCGCTGTTGCAGCCGGCTATTAAAAATAAATACTTAAGAGACTTATTGTGGATCCCCCGGGTAGGCAAACTAAATATCCTTATCTCGTAGAACTGGGTATCCATGTTTGGAGGAGGGCCTGCGGGAGCATGAGACTGATAGATCCCCTCTCACCACAGGCACTGATGGTGGCAATCCTAGAAGGTAGGGAGGTGGTGCGGATGAGATGGGAGGAGTGTGGTATAGCTACAGTGGGGGACCTGCAGAACGAGAAGAGGCTAATGATGTCTGAAGAGTTACAAGAAGCCACAGGCATACAAGGAGGGCAGTTTTTGCTATATAGCACAGTGATGAGGGTGCTTCGCGATAGATGGCCAAACAGTAACGATGAGACGATAGAGAACGAAGACAAAACACTGTTAGCGACAGCGGAGTGAGGGCATGCTATATCTAGGATCTATGAAGTATTGAATGACAGGAATTCGAAAGCAGAACTGAAATGCAAGGAGAGGTGGGAAACAGAACTGGGGAAGGAGTTTGAAGAGAAGGAGTGGAAGAAGGTGCTAATGTACCACAAAAGGTCTCTAGGAATGCCAGACTGCAACTAATACAGTTATACATAACACAAAGAGCGTACCTTACGCCCGCAGTTATTGTGACTTTTAAAGGCGCGGAAAAGGCAGGAATGCCCCAGATGTAGGTTGATGCCTGTATACTCATGCTTGTACAACATGTAAGTCTACAAATAAATAAATGCTGGGTTAGTACACATGTTTTGGGGATGCCCAATAGTGCAAAGGTTCTGGAGGGGGGTGGCACACAAGGCGTCCCAAGGGGGCATAGAGCTGGATCACAGAGGCCTGTATGTTGGGCAGATACAAAAAAAAATATGAGGGACAAACCACTAACCAAAGTTAAAGACTTGGGGCCTCATTACGACCCGGGCGGTAAGTGAATAACGATGCCGGTAAAGGATTAACGGCATCGCTTACCGATACAGCCGATTAGGACACGATAACCCGCTATTAGCGGCACCATAATTAACGGTGCCGCTAATAGCGCCAGGAGAGCGGGCACGCGACCATCCATGCTGCCAATACCAGCATGGCGCAAACAGGGGATCACCACAAGTCAGGTGGACATGCAAATAACGCCCTACTGAAGCCTGAAAAATACCTTACCGGCATGGAGCTAATTCCGGCATCGCGGACCACCCGTAAACGGCCATGTGCAGTGTTCCCAACTGCCACAGGTGCACACAGACTGGGCCAGCACAAAAGGAGCACACCCCACCCCTTCCCACAGCCAGTCATACTCCACAATGATTCCAATAGTACTAGCAATGCTGGGGCTGGCGGACATGATTGCAGTGGAACTGCTGCAACAACAACAACAACAACAACAGGCAGCACAGAGGAGACGCAGGAGGAGAAGGAGGGCGAGGCAGGGCCAGCATGCCCCACCAGCACAGCCAGTGGCACCACGCAGGCAGCCCCCAATCCCTTGCATCAGAGCCAGTGCATTCAACCTAACCCCTGAGCAGATCCACACCCTGTACCGTCTGGACCGGGACACCATCACCACCATTGTGGATATGATACATGACGACATTGCCAGCCTGATTGACTCACGCACTGCCATCCCACCCCTACTGAAGGTAGTGTCTGTGCTCCACTTCCTGGCCACAGGCACCTACCAGCACACATTGGGGTACATGCATGGCATATCACAACCATTATTCTCACGTACGCTGAACCAAGTGCTTGATGCCCTCCTGAAGCACACAGGCGACCACATTTCCTTACCACGGTCAGCCCAGGAGATCTCAAACACCAAAGTTGGTTTCCATTCAATGGCCGGCATCCCTGGTTGCACTGGCGCCATCGACTGCACCCATGTGGAATTGGTGGTCCCACATGCCATGGAGGTAGCGTACCACAACCGTAAGCTATACCACTCAATCAACGTGCAAATGGTATGTTACTCAAACAAGATCATCACACATTGCTGTGCCCGATACCCCAGATCAACCCATGATTCAATAGTCCTGCGGAACTCCACGATACTACGCTACATGGAGCAACATGCAGGGCAGAGATCCTGGCTTCTCGGTGAGTCGCATGTTAGGCTCATGGAAATGTGATGTGGGTAGGTGATTTGGGGTAGAGATGCATACTTCACCTGGCTGGGGGGGGGGGATAGATGCATACTTCACCTGGCTGAGATGGGGGGAGATGCATACTTCACCTGGCTGAGATGTGTGGGGGAGATGCATACTTCACCTGGCTGAGATGGGGGGGGAAGCATACTTCACCTGGCTGAGAGGGGGGGAGAGAGAGATGCATACTTCACCTGGCTGAGATGGGGGGTGGGAGATGCATACTTCACCTGGCTGAGATGGGGGGGAGAGATGCATACTTCACCTGGCTGCGAGTGCCTGAGAGAATGGACCATGCTCATACCCCAAAGCAGCCCAGACTGGACCTGACACCGGACCACATAATGCAAGATGAAAGCTGCCCTACCATGTAAATGAGGCAATGTCACAACCATTCCATAGCCATCTACATGTGCACTATGCCTAATCAGACCATATCCCCCTCAACACAATGCAGCTACAAGCAATTACTATGGCCAATACACAGCACCAAATACCATCAACTGAAAGGACAGTCCCCCATTACTGCGTACAAAGGAGTCACATGAGGGCCAAATACATGAATACACCACTACACTGACACAGAGGTCCAACAAAAGTGCATGTCACCATTTGTTGTGCATAGTGAGATCATCATGAGGCTGACATCAATGGTGCCAGGATGAAATCATACAAATTACTGGTCATCAGCCAGATCATGGAAACAAACGGCGTGGACTAACACAGTGCATGAGCACTCACAAGGAACTGGACCCCCCTGCGCCCACTACTTGATGGCATGCACACCAGTCCATAAGAGGAATACACACATAGCAGTCACATCGTGTGTCTCCATTCATGCATGGGAATGTGGTTGCAATCAGGAAATCAATGCATGCTGTGGTGTCATTGATAGAGGTCCCATAGGATGTGATGACTTACACATATACATTGTTGCCCACATGCAGGTGATGCAGCCTAACCCTTGAATAGGTGGCTCCTTACCCTAGTCCGGAACCCACAGAACAGGCACGAGGAGGACTACAATCGTGCACATACACATACCCGAGTGGTGATTGAGCAGACATTTGGCCTCTTAGGTTTGGTGGGGCACTCCTGTACCGCCATGAGAAGGTGGCCAAGACCGTCATGGCATGTGTCATTCTACACAATATGTGCATCAGACGGAATGTGCCCCTGCCCCCTGATGCTGAACTGCAACCACCTGACGATGAGGATGAGGAGGGTGGGGATGGGACAGCACCTCAGGGAGGCAGCGATGCACAGGAGGGACGTGCCATGCATCAGACTCTGATCAACCAATGTTTCTAGCACACATGGACGGGGAGTGTGACATGGAGGTGGCACTCGGAGCACTGGGTGTGTCAGGGACATGGACACTGTAGACTGTTCACCAATAAAGCACACGTACGCAATAAGCAATGTCCACACATGTGAATCATGAGTTACCAAAATGTGTATTAAAGAATTATAACAAAGTGAACAAGCCCTCCACCCCACACACCCTCTCCCCCCTCAACTCGCCCACACACCCTCTCCCCCCTGAACTCCCCCATACACACCCGCTCCCCCCTTAACTCACCCACACACACCCTCTCACCCCTTCCCCCCCAACTCCCCCAAACACCCTCTCCCACCTCCCCCCTCAACTCCCCCATACACCCTCTCCCCCCTTGACTTCCCCACACATGGTGTGCAGTAGTGTGCACCAGTAGTCCACATGGCACCAATATGCATGGCTGTACCTACTGCCCTCCCCCTCTTCCAGCACCAGGTGCCCCCCTGTCCGATCTGCGCAGGTTCCTGCCAGACCTACGCACAGGGTTGGTCCTGGTTGAACTAGCAGTCGAAGATGTTCCTGGTTGTTCTGGCAACTGTGGTGGACGCATGGCCTGCATTGCTGTCACCATTTCAGAGAGGACGTGCCGCACTGCTGCCAATTCGGCACAAATGTCCTTCGAGGATGACTCGATAGCTGATTTCAAGGATGCAGCACATTCCCAAATGTCATCCCTTGCCCTCCCACATTCCGTTACATGCTGCGTCAACAGGCCTGTGAGCTCCTCCTGGTGCCTTTGAATATCCCAGATCCCCTCTTGGGTGGTTGGGGCTGTGGTGGATGTTGGAGGGGTTTCCGACATGCTATGTTCCTCGGGCACAGTTGGCGTGGTGCTGGGTGTTGCAGGCCATGAATGAACCAGAGACAGCCCGTGCATGCTACTGTCGTGCGTGCTGCATGTGGATAGTTGTGGGGAATGCAGGGGGCCTGTGGCGGGAGTTGCAACATGCAGCTGATCATCTTCTCATCGTCAGAAACTGCTGCTGTGGCAGCGGTCTCACCCACTGTGCTGCTGGCAGCCGATGTAGTCCCTTCTGCCACTGCCACTTGGGTGCTGGTGTCTGTTGTGGGTGCTGTAGTGGGGGCCGTAGAGCACATTGGTGCTGTGGCCTGTGGTGTTTTCTTGGCCTTCTGCTGTGGTGCCGGTTGGCCTATACCCCTTGGAGTGGAGGGGCGGTGTTCTCCCTCCTCGGCCCTGGCCTTCTTACGTGGTGTGGCATCTTCCTCCCTGGTGTCCTCGTCACCAATGTCTGCATGCGTGCCTGTGGGGGACCAATAGAGGGAGAGGGTTAGTGATGGGTCTACAGGCATCGGGCATGCATTGGGGTGGCTGCATTCATATGGAATGGCAGGTGATTGACATTGGGGGAGTGACATTCGGGTTGCTTGGCTTTTGGGTGGGTGATGCATGGAGGCGTCAGGCCTGACACATATGGGGTGCATTCTGCATGTGGACAAGGTGATGCTCTGCACTGCCTGTAGGCAGTCTTGTACTCATGTGTCTGGTGGACACTGCTCTACATCATTGCACTGTCAGTTCAGGTGGACATCATCGTGGTGGTATTAGTATTGTATCGTTTGGAACACCTACCTGCATCGGCTGATGACGGGGCTCCTCGCTCCATGTCCCCGACTCTGTGAATTGCCTCTGCCCCTATGGTGGTGGCGCATATCTCCTCCCATGGTTGTAATTTGATGGGGGACTCTGCACCTCCGCCTGTCGCCATCCCCAGGTTGCGGTTGGCGGAGAGGATGCTCCGCACGCGTAAACGCAGATCATCCCAGCGCTTACAGCAGTCTTCGGGAGTGCGGGGTGTGGTGCCAACGGCACTGACTTTCTGGGCGACCTCCACCCATATTTGTTTTTTGCGCTGCACTGCAGCACGGGTCATGTCTGTGGAAAACACCACATCTGCATGTTCCTGCAGCGTCTCTGCCAGCATGGTTAACGCCTCTCGGGAGAAGCGCTCCTTGCGCAGGCGATCAGTGGTTTTCTTGACAGCTTTCGGCATGGTGAGATGCAGCAGGTGGTGTTGGAGGTGTGGCAGAGTTCTGGGGTCAGATGGCTCCTGGTTGTGGTGGATTGTGTTATCGCTATTAGAGGTCGCCGCTAATGCCGATGGCTTGGATGCCGGAGGATTATTTGCACTACAGACGATGCCGGAAAGGGAGATTTTTCACCCTTTTACGGCATGGCGGTGGGGTCATTACCGGAATGGCGCATAGCGTACTCGTAATAGGGTGCTTTTAGCGGTCTATTGCCAGCACGGACCCGGTACTTCCGCCATGCTGGCAATGACTGGTACTTACCGCCCGGGTTGTAATGAGGCCCTTGATGTACATGATAGCTAAACGGACTATAGCTATGAAGTGGAAAGATGCTACAAAGCCAAGTGTGACTAGTTGGAAAAATGGACCACTGCAGAAAATGGGGCATGGGAAAGAGCGCTGAGTGAACAAAAAGTGGATCTAAGAATGGACATTCAACAACGGGTAAAGTAACTGTAACTTTGTTTACATGCAATGGTGTGAGAGAGGCCATGCAAGCCACATCGGAGGAGTTGGATGCATAGCGATCAGAAGTGTGTGTACGAGTATATTATGTACAGTCTGAGTTGGGGAGGGTTTATAGTAAGGTTTGGTGTGAAACACAGATAAGACGAAATATGCTTTATAACATTGACTGTTCACGTCTTATTGTATGTTGTGTTCGTTAAAATGTAATAAAAAATTGTTTCAAATAAGTAATTAATAAAGTACTGAACCAATTACGAAAACCTCACAAATAATAATATAATTAAGAAAGTTAAGCAGTCCCCAGGGAATAACCAGTCACAGCTAATAATTCAAACTGAAATGGAGACTAACCTAGTAGGAGCAAAATCAGGATTGGAGCCCTTGCCCAATGAGTACATAAGAAATCCAGTGAGAGAGAAGCCCGAGGTGACCGACACAGCTACCCTCACTCCCTTCCTACAAAGGGAGAAACCAGAAGGAAGTAATCAGGACCAGAACTCTGTCTAGAAGAAGGCAGAGAGAGCTTGAAAAAAAAAGCTTGAAAAAAAGCCAGGCTGAAAGCAACACAGGACTGCAGACCCTGGAAAGAGACAATAACCTGGACGTTGAATCAGCAACTCCTCCACCTGGAGGGAACTGGAAGGCTAAGCACAGAGATCATCCACCAACAAGCCTAACGTAACAAAGGAGAAGGAATATACCTGTGGCAGGAGTGTACCATAATACTGGCTTCCTGACAAAGACTCTAATGAGGGAAAATAACAATTGTCGCCAGTCTGAACCCTAACAAAAAAGTGAGTGCACCGCTTATCAGCCAGAAAGGCGTGCAATTTTTATACTTTCTTCACCACACTGATGTCCACAGGGAACAACACCTGGCAAGTAATATATTTAATGACCGTTGTGTGCATCCGGTCAAAAGGATGTCCCATGAGCTTTGTCAGAACACTGTTCAGCTCCCAGAGAAGTGCAATCTTGTGAAGCGATGGAAAGGGAGGCAGCGGCCCTTTCATAAATTCCTTTGTGATCCTCTGCTATTACAGTGGTATGCCTCGGTGTCATAGGGTAGCAGGAAATGGGCAACAAATGTAGAGTGATTGATACATGGGTTAGCGACAATTTGGGCAACAATGGAATGTTTGGCAGGACCCAAGCTGGAAGAGACAAAGAGTTGCACATTTTTTGGAGCAGCGTTTGCAGGACCCTTTTTAATGTAATCTGTATCCCATCGTAGCCGAAAATGCTCTGGCTCAGTGGGGACTTGAATGACAGCTTCCGATTTCTGAACTCAGTAGCCACGGCTTTAGTTAAGTGATGCTGGATCATAATGTTATACTTGCCTGTTGTGTCTTGTTTGAGTATCAGTGTTGGATAGAATGGGGTGCACTTGCACTCTGTGAGATGCATGTCACAGATAGAACAGGAATCACCCCAAGGCTCAGAGAGTTCAAGGGTTTTTATTAATTTGCCAAAATGCCATATGGCAGTCCCTGTGTCTATTGTCTTCAAAATGCACCTCATACCAAAACTTAGGTGTGCCTGGTCCAGCGTTAGAAGAGATCGAATGTTAACCATTACTGTCAAATCTCTGTCTTAGTCTGAGGATGATGACATAAAGGCAAATTTGCCTTTAACTAACTAACTAACTAAAGTTGGACGATGCTGCCGGCTTCAGACAAAAACTAACTAACATACATAAAGGCAAATTTGCTTTTAAATTAACTCCCCGGGACTTCCTAAGACTCTCCCTACTCTATCCAATGATCAGAGTACAATGGGAAATCAGTATGTGCCTTCCAGATACCCTGCTCGATTTGCTCTGCTGCATGTCACACTCACACTCTCCTCTCCCTTTTCTTCTCTATCCCTCATATTATTCTCCCCCATCAACTCCACTCACCTCCCTCATCTACACGCTCTACTCTCCTGTCCTTCTTATGTATCTCCTTCCTTCTATTCCTTGACTCTACCCTTTGATGTTAATCCACCCTACTTCACACTATGTCTCCCTCCTCCTTACTGTACTCCCCTCTGCAATACCACTCCCTTTTCACCATACTACGCCCTCTTCTCCACTACTACTACTACACCCTCCAATTACTCAAAAACGTTCCTTTCACTCAGTACATCCACTTCACATTCACTGCTTACCTGACCACACTTGCCACACAATCCTGCACACTAACACCGTAGTACCCTTGCAGTCACAGAACCAATAACTCACCTTCTCCAATAATCACCTCTGCATTCCACTGCTACTTCCTTTCTCCTGCTAGTCTCTTGGTCTGCCACCTTCTCCTCCTCTGACCTCACACAAACAACCAACTGCTTCAGGTAACCTTTCAGCCCTTTCATTCTCACCCTCCTGCCATTGGATCTCTTTCCCTGTCCAATCTGGCCAAGCCTTCCCCACCCTTAAGGTGTTACAGTCAGAAAAGTGAACATCTAGTGGGTCAAGCCCCACCCAATTTCTCTGTGTGGGCTCACTGGGGAATCAGATTGTATTAGGAGGCCTTGTCCCCAGCCTTCTCAAATCCCGGTACGTCCAGTCCTAGTGGGAGTCTGTGCTCCTCTGTTTTGTGCTTGGTGGTCTAGGGATTCCGTTGCCACCTGGCTGTTCCATTCGCTGCACCTAGGGAGCGTTGTGCAGTCTGCCTTGCAGACGCGTAGTGCCCTTCCTGTTGTCTCTCCCTCTGTTATGAGCAAGGTGTTCCGTTTTGTGTCAGACATTGAAGGGCTGTCTGCATCTGGCAGGATGCAGGTTTTGGGCACAATAATGCAATTAGCGTGCAGTTCTACAGGGCTTTTCTCTCTCTGCTGGTTTTCCTGGCTGCTCAGCGCTGGCTCACCCGCTCTAAAAGAAATGAGAAAAAGACTTACAAGCATTTTGCTTGGGGGGCATGACGTGAGCAACAGGGTGACTGCACCCATACATGCTGGCACAAGGGGGGTGGAGGGGAGAATAGAAATTGGTGCCCTCTAACACTGCCCTCGGGCTCAGGATTAAAACTGGGTCTGGACGTTCCTCTTTGCCTCCCACTCCTGGTCGAGGGGGGCTTATATAGCTCAAATACCCCTTAGACAAAGCCAGAGTACTGTCCTAGTCACATGCAGCTGCTCTGAGAACCACGTGTGTCTTGCCAAGGCTGCTGCTACCAGAATCAGATAGCATGGATTCTGAATTATGGGAGTTCGAATTCTCCTAATCAAGGGAATCAGGGGAAAAGTGTAGGCAAATATTCCGGACCAGTGTATCAAAGCTGTGTCCCCCAGTGATCTCTTATGTGGGAGCCTTCTTGCAAAGCATTTGCATTTGTAGTTCCGAACTGTATCAGGAGGCCACACAGGAAGTACAAAAGACATGACTTGCATAAAGAGAAATGAACAAAATTAATGTAGACTAGAAGCATGGGGGTCATCCTACCTCACCTCACCTGTGGTGTTGCAAGTCACCAGGAGTTCCCAAACCCTCGTAGATCTCTCAGTCGTTTGCTGCAGGTTTTCCAGCGGTTCCTGAAGCCTGATCGCCAGTTCTGGTTCCATAACATCTCTGGGCCAGTCAAGCAGTTTCAGATCCACCAGAGCGCCTGGGGACCACTCCAGTGGCGACAGTGCACGATACAAATACCTTTAACATTAACATTAGCATTTAGTTTGTAGTTTGAGGGTCAGGATAGAACGTTTGGACACAAGGACGGTTTTGATATCTGACATCCTGACACAGATAGAGCTTTAGTTTTTGGTTAGGTAGGGGATTTTTTCTTGTAGCTTGGTCAGAGTGGCATTTTCTCAACCCGCTTATGTTAATAAAATTCTTTAACCAAAAACATGAGATCGTTGTGTCAGGCTTTCATTTCTGACCCCTCACAATAGTCTGTAATGTTCTTGTTATATGTTGATGTTGCTTGTAGATATCATTCACCATTACTTTAAGTTGGTCATCCTTGTTTTGAGTTGGTATTGTGAGTATTGGTACAAGAGTCTACGTCTTGAAGCCTAGAGCTCTTAGTGCAAATACTGGATGGGGAAGTGGGTTAAAGGATACTTTACAATTGATATTTTTACAGCGTGCACATTTTATATGCCCCCCATACCTTGTATGGCTTTTATTGAGATATCTACCACATTGTAAATCGGCCCTTTTAGCATTGTTTTTGTTCTTTGCAAAATGAAAATACAGTATGAACAAAATGCATTTTTAGAATCCAAAAATAGAAAAAGAAAAAAAAAAGTGACTTTTCGGCCACTGCGTGAAGGAGCCTAACAGAAGAGACTGATGGACTCCAGTCCTCTAGAAAGCTTAATTTATTTATTTTATTTATTTTATTTTAATATTTGTATAGCGCGCTGCAACCCGTGGGCATAGAGGCGCTGAGAAGAATACATATGCAGGCTTGCTTGAGGGTTACAAGATAGCGGCCCAGTACAGTTGAATAGAACAGTTACATCGAATACAGTAAGTTACAAGTCAGGTGCATTGGGCATGGACAGTCATAATCTGATACAGTAGGGGAGGCCGTTTAGGTAAAAAGCTTAGTCTTCAGGGTTTTACGGAAGGTTGTGTGAGATTCGATCATCCTGAGTTGGGCAGGGAGGGTGTTCCAGTGACTTGCCGCCAAGGTGGGGAAACTGAAGCCACCAGCTCTGACTCTTTGTGTATGAAAAACAGTGAGGCGAATGGCATACGCAGACCTGGACGGTCTGGCAGGTGTTTTTATGGAGATCCTCTGAGCTAAGTAGGTAGCTGCCAGTGCATGGATGCATTTGTGTGCAATGGCCAGTGTTTTGAAAATGATCCTTTCTTTGACGGGCAGCCAGTGGACCTGCCTTCTCACCCTAGAGATGCGCTCTCTGCGATCTATACCCGTTGCAGCCCTCAAGACATTGTTTTGGGCAACTTGAAGTTTTGCAAGGTTTTTTTCGGAGGTGCCGGCATAGAGTACGTTGCAGTAATCTAGCCTTGAACCTATAATGGCCCTAGCAATGGTGATGCAGTTGTCTTGTGATAAAAAAGGCCTCACTGCATTAATTAGTTTGGAGTGGTAAGCAGCTGAGGAAGCGATGGCATTAACCTGTCTGTCGATGGTCATACTAGGTTCCAGGTATACGCCTAGAGTCTTGATGGCTTGGGACACGGTAATGGGGATGTTGTCTATTGTGAATGCGCTGTATTGCGCATCGAGTTTACTGAGTGTGGTTGTGGATCCAATTAGCGAGAGTTCTGTTTTCTCGCTGTTTAGGCACAGCCAGTTTTCAGCCATCCAGAACTGGATTGTGGAGTAGATGCGATTGAGAGTTTTCGTGTCTGTCTGGTAGTCACTAGTCAGAGGAATGAGCACCTGTGCGTCATCCGCATAGTTGGTATATGCGATGCCCATGGTGTCAAGAAGTTGGAACAGTGGCCTCATGAAGAGGTTGTAGAGAGTTGGTGATATGCAGGACCCTTGAGGGACACCGCATTTGATGGGGCTAGGGACGGCCCTAGAGGAGTCGGAGAATACCTTCATCACTCTCTCTTTGAGGAAGGATGATATCCATTTGCAGGCTTTTGGGGAGAAGTTAGCAGTGGAGGACAGATGAAGACATAGGGTCTTGTGATCTACCAGATCGAATGCGGCCGACAGGTCTAACAGGAGAAGGAGAGCAGGCCTGCCGGCATCTCTTAGGTCATCAATTTGATTTTTGAGATCCAGTAGGGCAGTTTCTGTGCCGTGCCGTGGTCTGAAGCCAGATTGGCGTAACCCTAGGAGCTGGTTATCTTCCAGGAATTTTTGAACTTGCAGCTAAGCTGTTTTATCAAGAATCTTTAGCAGGAAGGGGACCGTAGTGATTGGTCTGTAGTTCCCTGGGACCATTGGGTCAAGGGAAGTTTTCTTTAGGAGAGGGTGGACCCAGGCCTCCTTCAGTGAGGTAGGTACCTGAGCTGAGTGGAAGGATGAATTAATGAAAGCGGTGATGAGGGGAGCCAGGGAGTGGGCACATTCTTTAATGATGTGTGCCGGGCAGGCATCCCCTCTGCAGTTAGAAGGCTTGATGGATTTGATAAGGTCTATAACTTCTGTTTCTGTCAGGTCAGAAAAGTCAAAGGTGGGTAATTCCTCGTCTGCAGTGGGTGCCGTGGGTGGGGGGTAGAGGGGCTGTGTTTCTAGGGTAGATAGTAAAGCTTTTTGGTGCGCTATAATTTTAGCGTGCAGCTTGTCAAGCTTGTCTAGCATAGCGGTTTGACTAGTGTTACACCAGGACTCATCCTTGATGATGGTTGAAGGAGGGGTGGTAGGAGTCTCAAGTTCCCTGAAGATTGCAAAGATCTCTTTGGTTCCAGATTTGGCATTGTTGATCCTGGTGTTGAAAGATGCAGCTTTGGCCTGAGTGATGGCTGTTTTGTACTGTTTAGAGCAATTTTTGAAAGCTATTTTAGTTTTATCGTTTGGGTTTTTTCTCCAGGCTGCAAGCATGCGCCTTTTTGAGGATCATAATTCTATAAGATCTTGGGTGAACCAGGCGTTCGAGTGCTTGGATTTCTTCGCTTTCTTAAGTGTGAGCGGTGCTATGGTGTCAACAGCACAGGTGATGACTTGCTTAAAGGTGTTAGCGAGGAGGTTAGGATCATTCGGGAAGGGATGTTGGAGGGCAGGAACTAGGAGGTGGAGAAGGAGGTTTTCAGTAGTGAGTTTGCGCGAGCTTCTAGAGAGGGCTGCCGGCAAAGCTAGGTTGGAACTGGTGGGTCGCGTGGTGGTGGCAATGTTGAACTTGATGCAGAAGTGATCTGACCAGGGGATGGGGGAGATATCGGGAATAAGGATGGGACAGTTGTGATGCGCTACCCAGTCAAGCGTCCGGCCTTTAGTGTGGGTAGGCTCAGTGATGGACTGGATAAACCCTAATGTGGACGGAGCTTTATGTAGAGTAGAGGCTTGGGCATCATTCCTGTCGTTGAGGCCAATATTAAGGTCACCTAGTAGCGCTATCTTGGAGGTTTTTTTGATGTTGTTGGACAGAGCATGTATGAGAGCCTCTTGGAACTCAGAGGAGGGGCCAAGAGGGCGGTACACTAGATGGAAGGCTATGGTGGAGGTGGGCGAGGTTTGGAGTTTGATTAGAAGATATTCAGCGTTGGACCCTAATTCACTTTGAATTCTTCTAATGTCTCTGGCAATAATGGCAACACCTCCTCCTCTTTGGCCGACCCTATCCTGTCTATAGATGGTGTATCCGTTGCGAATGGCCAGGGAGAGGCCAGGGCCAGATGATTCTTGGAGCCAGGTTTCACAGATGAAGAGGATATCTAGGTGCTCACAGGTAATCAGGTCGTGAACATCCAGGGTGTGAGCAAGGATTGACCTGGCGTTGACCAGGGCACATTTCAGGGCAGGTGTGCTGCTGGTGTTTGAGGCTAGTGGGTTTGCGAGCTTAATGCCTGTAGGGTCCTTTTGTGTAGTGGAGAGGGCAGTGGGCGTAGAGGCATGGCTAACAGTAGCAATATCAGAGGCAGTAGGCATACATGCTTGACAATCAGCAACAGTATCAGGGTTAACCATGGGGGCAGTAGGCACACAGGCATGGCAATCAGTATCAGGGTTAACCATGGGGGCAGTGGGCACACGGGCATGGCTAGCAGTAGCAATATCAGAGGCAGTGGGCATACATGCTTGACAATCAGCAACAGTATCAGGGTTAACCATGGGGGCAGTGGGCACACGGGCATGGCAATCAGTAGCAGAGTTAACCATGGGGGCAGTGGGCACATGGGCATGGCTAGCAGTAGCAATATCAGGGTTAACCATAGGGGCAGTAGGCATACATGTTTAACAATCAGCAGCAGTAACAGAATCAGAGGCAGTGGGCACGCAGGCATGGCTATCAGTAGCAAAATCGGGGTTAACCATGGATATAATACTTGAATTCCTCCTCTTCCTTGTTTTCATTTATACCTAATCTCTTAGCTTGTTGTGTTGTTCAATAAAGAATGTTGAGCATTGTAGCCTGATCTCTGAGTGTCCAGTCCACCCCATTAGTCAGACAGACAAGGTTCATTAGTAAAACAGGTTATCACTTAAACTTCCTCTTTAGCCCTATCACATCCTCCCCTCACCAGCGGCTAACCAGATCCAAAGTGCTGTAATCTATCAGATCTTGAGCACTTTCATATGGATAACATACTACCAAGATTCTCTGCCAAACACATAGAACCACATAGAAAGCAGATTGGCACACACAAACAGGGTACTTTGGATCTGCACCCTGACACAACAGGTTTCGTATCTGCCTTTCCCACTTTCCAACTAATGACCCCAAACCCCTTTTTTTTACAGAGCCACTTGCATCAAGGCCACCAATAGAGGCAGAAGGGAGATATACAAAACTATTTGCATGACATTAAATTACAATATTTGAAGAAGCAGCAAAAAATGTAATGTTTTTTTCGTGTGCAAAGAAAACCAAAAGACATCCAAGATTTGACCACCAAGAGACAAGAGGAAAGGCATTGATGAATAGAGTCCTAAAAGGAGGCAAATGTAAGCAAGATCTGTGTATCGTCAGGGTAAAGGTGAGCCTGAAACTGATGGTCATAGATTTAAGAAGCCAAAGATGACGTGTAGCGTGTACATAAGAGCGGGCCTAGAACTGAAACCTGAGGGACATAGTAGGGAAGAGGGAATATCCGGGAGATGGAACTCTTCCTCGAGATGAAAAGCAATGGTTAGAAAGACAGGAACAAAACCATTGGAGAGCAGTATTTGAAAGACCATATAGGAAAGGATGTAGAGCAAGGTAGGATGATCAACTATTCGGAAAGCGGCACTAAGGTCAAGTAAGCCCAAGACAGAATAGAGTTTAAGATGTCCGGCATGGAGAATTAAATTTGAATTGGATAGAAGAGCAGCTTCAGTTGAAAAATCTGGCTAGGAACCTGATTGATGAGAAATAAGTAAATTAGAAACGTACAGATAGGAGTGAAGTTGAGAATATGCTAAGCAGCCAAGCAATTTGGATAAATAAGGGAGAAGAGAAATTGAGCGAAATGTGAAAGTTCTGTTGGCTCCAAAGAAGGCTTTTAAAGTAGAGAAGTAATGCTTACTACTTTCAAGGATTAAGGCAAATGTCCAGATAGTAAGGAAATATTAGAAACAATTAATATAAAACAGAAGCAAAAGCAGGAAAACAGATCTTATTAAGGAAGCAGAGAAGGGATCAGAAGGAGCAACATTATAGTGGGAAGGGGAAATAGTGGTGATAACACCACAATCCAAAATAGGATGAAAGGAGAAGGGCGGTTGAATCAAGCCCAAGAAACTAGAAACTGCAAGATCATTGATTAGAGGAGCTGAAGAGACGTCCTGGTCTAAAGAAAGTCTAATGCTCTCAATTTTTGTCACGAAAAACTTAATAAAGCCACTCCTATTAAGCAGTACGAAATTACACCCAGAGCAAATACTTAGGCAGTTGTTGCATTATAGTATTTGGCAATCCACTGGGCTTTAGCAGACTGGCTGGAAATGCACCATTGCCACAGATCATGCTCCCCTCACCTGGCTCTCTAAGGAAAAAGACGCCAAGGCCAGGGTGATGCAATGGTTCCTGGATTCGCAACCACACAACATCTCAATGGCTCATTGACATGCAGGGAAATGCAAATTACTTGAGCTGTTACTCATTTGAGGCTCCTAGTGAAGGTTCCAAGGATGTGGGGGAGATATGTGGCAAAGTCCACTGCCTGACCTTGGGAACATACAGTGCATACCTCTAAACTCACATGCTTTTGGTGGGTGTCCCTCACCAGGTAATCAGTTCACTCAGCCGCCAAGCCTTTTACACGTCCATACACATCAATGGGCTCTCACCCACCAAAAACAAAAAAACGTCAGGCTTCATCCACTCTGGAGACACAAAAGGTTGAGAGGTATGGTCAATGGGGACAGGAGCCACCCCGACCTACTTGGTGCTGCCCCCCTAGCAGTGCTGTTACTCCTGCTGACAGAAAACCCTCTGCCACCTGTCATTCAGTTACACTTGGCAGCCTGGTACCACAAAAAAGCAGCAACTCCACCTCCTGGCCTGAAGACGCGAGGCACTGCTGAGGACAAGTGGAAGCAGAGCTTCCAGCACACCTAGAAAACAGGACTGGATGATGGAGCTCATCAGTATGGTCAGTAATCGGGGACCCAACTGACGTTGACTTTTCGTGACTGGGCCTAGGTTACAAAAAGTGTGGACACTTCAGAGGACAAGACAGAAATATTTTCTTCCTATATTCATTTTCATAGGTGTTATCTGTGAAAGGGAGGGACCACCATATAGTGAAAAGTATGGACCAGCAACCCCTTCGAATTGTTCTCTGAATACATTTTCTGAGCATTGGAGTCCTACAGAGAACAATTCACTGTTAATATAATTAAAAGTGTGAACAAAATCTACGTGATTGTGTTTATCGCTGACTTAAATGAATAAAGGCGCGTAACAAAAGGGAAAATAACTAAAAGGCATAAGAGGACAAATGGGCTACACAACAAAGGGGAGTCCCCTAAATGAGCCACTTCAAATTCTGATTCGATTGAGCCACTCTTGCTACAGCACGTGGTTATCATAAATTGTATTTGAATAAAGCTGTTAGAAGGCACACAATGAAAAGTAAAAAAAAAAAAAGATTTTTTCAGTAGACCCATGGGTCCTACAAACACACACGAGTATAATGTATTTCGAGTTAAACGAATGAAGCCGTTAAGTAACAAAACAGCGGTCAAACCCCACCTAGAGCTCGTGGTTCGGTGCAAAATCTTACATGCTGGCGGACCCGTATGCAGTCAATTACACCTATACATGATT
Source organism: Ambystoma mexicanum (assembly GCF_040938575.1). Classification (NCBI taxonomy): domain Eukaryota; kingdom Metazoa; phylum Chordata; class Amphibia; order Caudata; family Ambystomatidae; genus Ambystoma; species Ambystoma mexicanum. The sequence continues at coordinate 97,317,553 of NC_090922.1, forward strand.
GCTGTCAAATACAAAAAACAAAAGGAATCCCATCTTTGTTATACAACAAGTTAGAAACTATTGGATTGGAGTACAGATAGGGAGAAATGGCATATGGAGAGGAACACACAGCTTGTAGGTGTTGTTTGGTTATTTACCCACCCATTGGCTGCCCATGGCCATGATAATCCCTGTGGCCATTTCCACCCAGTTCATGACACTCCCTGCCCAAAACACCTCCTCATGGGAACTCTTTGAGCTTCCCTTAACCATGCTTTACCATCAAACTTTGCACTTGAAGAAGAAGCAGCAGTCTTCTTAGAGTTGACTTAATTGATGGTGTTAACGCATTACTAGTGTAATAAAAATGTCCTAGCCAGGTCTGGCTTCAGCCGCTCTATAAGCACTTTGTGTGTCCTTCAAAAACAAACATTGGCAAAGCCAACCGTTTTGGCTTGTGTATAAGTATTAGGGATTTGCCAGGCATTAATACCACTACGACAGGGCCTGGCAAGTGCCTTTCCCATGCCTACACAAAAGCACAAACTGTTGGCATTGCCAATGCTTGTTGCAATGGCAGCCGCTATCGTAGAACCTCTCTGGAATACATTTTGCCGGCTTGATTCTGGATTTGGGTAATGCAGTAAAACTGGCCACAATCGCATAGCCGCGCCCATACTTTGCGGTATCCAGTCCTGGCACAGAGATGCGCTGTAGCCCTCCATATTACAGAGATTTTGCGAGACAGGCCCTTTTGCCTAGAAAACCTTGGTGACCACCACCAGCCTCAGAATATTAGGGTGTTAGTTTAATTCCCAGTATTATCGGTTTTGGCATAGAAGGGTGCACCAGCGTATGAATGTTAACGCCAAATTAATTTACCGTTGCAGCATGCAATGAGCATGGTGTAACCTGAAGCGTCTGCATGATTTTGAGTATGCAGACCCTCCTGCTATTCTCCATTTCTCAAAGGACTTAATTGGTAAAAATGCGGTATTACCGATAGCTAATGCTGCATGGGGTAATGCTTTGAGTTTCAGTAGGAGCTCATTACGAGTTGGCCGGTATTCCGGTGGTAAATCTGCCGGAATACCGACCAACGGAAAAAAACGTTACTGCAACTTGGTCCAGCAGAATAACTGCCGGATTATAAGTGGCAGCAGTGGAGTTAACCCCCATTTTTTAGAGTCCAATGGACTATATGGAGCATTTTTGGTGGAATTACTGCTGGTGGAATTCCACTGATTTTGACGATTTTCAACAGAAAGTGGGAGGATTTAAATCCCCCACTCTTGGGCCATACGCGCAATATGGCGGAGCGGGAAAAGTGGCAGTAATTCCGGGAACGCCAATCTTTGCTTGCACGGCCATACTCATAAGGAGCCCCACCATATTTTACCACTACCACCAAACTTGTGGTTAGTCACCTTCCGTACAATGCAAGAAACATACTCGCAGATATGCAAAAGTAATGGAGCACAGAGAAGGAGATGCAAGTGCAGAGTTTGTCGAGTTCTACAGCTCTTTACCTGGCACGCGCAGTCCTCTCAGGGGGTTCGAGAGCGCCATTCCAATTTCCGTCATGCCATACCTCTCCAGTAGCGTGTGGCCGGTAATCTCCTTCCACCTCTCCATTACTGGCTCTGGGAGCGCTGCGGATCCTGATACCATCAGCCTGTGCCAAGGACAGAAAGGGGAGTTAATGCCACACACTGGCACCATACAACTAAGGCTCGTGAGGTCTTTAACTTTGTCAAAGGGCTATTTCTAAAGCTCTTGGTGACCATTCTGCTTGAACGATGTGAGCTGCTTATCTTCGCTCTAATACCTTAGGTTAAGCCAACACATTCCTGGATATTTCCGCCAATAAAACCATGCTCCCCTGCATACGATCAACAGCCAGAGAAAAGCCATGTTCTCTTAACACAAATACAGAGAGGCCGATTTACTCTTTGCATTTTTGTACGTCAAACGCCCCACTCGATGCCGAGCTCGACCAGTGAGCTAACACTATGGTTAGTTCTCTACGCCTGCCCCACAACTTTACGAGGTCTGCTCATAGTTCACATGGGGATTGCATTCAACGTACGAATCTACTTTTAGAAGTCCTGCAAATGCTCACTCAATACAATGAATGTTCCCAATGGCAATATACAAGGCCTCGCCTTCCTCCACTGAGACCCTGGCCAATGACCTCGAGAAATGCTGGCATGTCGATCTTGCCCATTTACAAGACAGCAGGTAAATCCTTCTACTTAAATGTGGGCGGGAAATGACACAATGGGTCATTTTTGTAATTAAATGGAAGGAAAAAGTGAGGCATAATGTTTGCATGCCCCCATTTAACGCTGTACTCCATTTTTGTGCTGCGCTTTGCAGCCCTCCTACTCAGGGAGGGCCTTAGGGCAGGCCGGACCGGGCAACCACCCGGGGCGCCATAGCCCCCCAGGGCGCGATTAGCCCCCTAGGACGCCATCTTGGAGGAGCCTTTCAAGGGCTACCCCGAGCTGGCATGGTGCGAGAAGTGTCCTTTTGAAATTAAATGCGGAAGCGGCGCATTTAACAATAGGGTGCTGGCACCCTATTGAGATACTTACCTGCCTCCTGTGACACGGGAGCGGGTGGTTTTCATTAAAATAGGGCGCTGATGCTTGCATCAGCAGCCGATTCCAGTGATAAACTCCCTGCTCTGGTGCGGGAGTGGGGAGATAATCATCTTAATAGGGTAATTTCAAAAGGACGCCTTCTCCCACCCCCAAAAAAGAAACATTTGGCGCCTCCAGCTCCCCTTAGCTCCCACCCGTCCCAATTGACCAGGGGCGCAGGCAGGGGGGGCACAAAATTGTTATTTTTCTGCCCGCTGCGCTGCCAACACTAAGGCCGGCACTGCTCCTATGTCTTGGAAGAACACCTATTCGTATGTATGCATGAGATTTTCATGCAGCTGTAAAACAAATGGATTAATATGCACTGCGCCTCACATTTACACCTGGTAAACTGCAGGCGGATTCGCTTAGAATCCATTAATAACCACTGCCTGCAAAGTGTAATTTGCCGCCAATGTTTTGATTCCTCAAAAAAGTGGAGGGTAAAGATGAAGGGAAATGCGATTTCGCATAGATTTAGGGTCTCATTATGAGTCAGGCGGTAGCCATGCCGGTAAATACTGGCACGGCTGCCGCCGTAGTAATTTTTTCCCGTGCCCAGCAATGGAGACCTACTGGGGCATTACAACCCCGGCGGACCTAATTCCCTATTGCCGGGCGCCGTAAAAAATCACTCCCCATACCCATACAAGTCCCATTAATAACAGTGCATCCGTCAAGGTCTGTGAGCAGGTGCTGTTCTGCCCACCAGGTCAGACCTCCTATTTTGCCAGTCAAGTAACAACGGTGCCGGTAGCTTACCAGCACCGTTGGTACCGGACTGGCAAACTTGTAATGAGGCCCTTAGTCTTCACGTTTACATTTGCATGCAGGCGATCGGACAGCAAGCAAGTGCTAGCGTCGGCAGTCCGCTGCATGCAAGTTTAATTTCTTATGACATGGCCCTCTTCGTATGTTAGTGCGCTCAGCTTCGAACACAGAACACAAACGCCCTATGTCAGAGTCTACCTTAATGAGCATTTCCCTCTGGCACTGTGTGGTTACACAAGCGTTATCTTGTGGCAATCCCATGGCATGCCACCCAGTGGGAGCCTTCAAAACAAAGCGTGAAGCTCTCTTTTCGTCTGGACTGTGGCCTGCCCATGAAGCGCCCAACATTACACACTGTTTGAGGAGCTCTGTTTGAGAAGAGTTGTCTATTTGTAGAAGATGTTCTCTCCTTTTGGCTAATGCCTAAAGGGTAGAACTGCAGGACCCTGCAATGTCTGTATTCTGTGATCATGGAGAAAAGGGTTCGCTTGTCTGCAGGTGCCTGGTTCCATTTCATAGCCCCAGCAATGAGGTGCAACACACTGCATTTTAATTGAATCATATGATTAACAGCTTTGGGAACTGTGTACTGAAGAGAACAGGTGCTGTCCTCCTTGATCTGTATGTACATCGTCTTCAACCCACTGATTAAAGTGTTGCACACGAACGCCAATTCGCCAAATTGCAAAGGTTGCAGAAGTGACATCGCATACCCGATGACATGACAGGAAGGGGAGTAGTGACACACGGTATTTGAGGCTGCTGACATCACAGGAAGTGACATGACAGTTGTAGAAAACGGCCAGTTTGATAAAAATAACTAATAGTTACTGAAGTAGATAAAAGTCCATTTTATTTACCAACCCTATATTAAATCGGATTTGTCAGATCAGGGGATCAACATGAAACGTGTGCCTGTGAATCCAGTACAAAAAGAGAGCCAATTAGTCACTACAGCGGGGATGGCAGCAAGACTAAGGAAAACCAGGACTTCAATAACAGGGTATTCCCTCGTCTGTGTCCCACTTTGTGGCTCGCCAGTTGTTCTCATCTTCATGCTATTGCGCAGGCACCCATCCGGGGAATGCCTCTGACATCTGTAAATGTGCTGTTGTAAGTCGTTTTTGATCAAAACTGGCATCCCTGTTTTTTAAATAAATAAAAATATAAGAGTGGGGGGACCAAGGGAAACTGAAATATGCACAGAAGCAATATAGGATAAAACCATGGTCCGGAGCCCAAAGTTCTACTGCGAACAGTTCCCAGTCAGGGATGGGTTCTACTGACACAATTTGCCAAAGTCACTCACAGTACTCAAGGTGGCAGGGCTCAATGAGCTATCAGACAGTGGGACTCCTGGGAAAGGTCACTTGCCTTGCCAGTGACAGTCTATTTCTTCCCCGTCTGTCCTGGGTGGATTTTCAGGCAATAGTCAATATGAGCAACCTAGACTAGTGCAGTGAGGCATCTGGGATCGGTGAGGTCTCCCAACACAGCACCTTTTGGGGAACCCTTCTGACTTTGCACCAATATGATGCAGATTCTTTGCTGGTCACTCTGCTTCCACCAGGATCCAGAGTATGTCTCCCGGCAAACCGGTAACTATTCTTCCTTCTATTGACCAGCTCTACGAGGGACTTTTTGCTTGGTCCCCATCAGACTCTCTCAGCCCTGATAACCTGGTTGCTTCCCAGCACTGATCTAATGTTCCAGACTTAACCCTCTCAAGCCCCTCCTTAGTCTTTGGACCTCTGAACTTGGCTAATGTACAATCTCATTGTCTCTCCTTGGCACCCTTTTTTTTGCTTTCCTCAACATTCCTCAGACGATGTCCACCTTCTCTTGCTCTCCTATACCTTCCTCCCCAGGTTTCTCTGTCCCCTCTCTGATGCCTGCATTTTGCTTCCTTTTCTGTACTCTTTCCTTCAACTATCTTGATCCTTTCCTCCCCAAACATCTTGCTTTTTCTACTTTGCTCCTTCCACAACTCTCTCCCGAGTGCACCTCTTACCCTCCACTTTCCTCTTTCTGTTCTCTACCTAACTCCACACTCCATGCTATCTTCTTGTCCACAAACTCACTCACCCTCCTTCATCTGTAGCCCCCTTGTATAACTCTGTTGTACCAGTAATTGGGGTTGCAGTGGAGACACCTGTGATCAGTTAAAAGGAGTGTCCACAATTTTGGTGACAGGCCACTCGGTCAAGGTGTCCCTCATCCCCTCTGTGCTGCTACTAGTGTCTGTTCACTATTCCCGCCACTCCCTCCATCTACTGTGAAGCCCAGTTGAATGTGCGGTTGTGGTGTGGTTCACACCGTGACTCACGTCCCTTCTTGCGTCCTGTAGCATGCCTTCGTAATCTCTTACCACGAGCCGCAGGCATCTTGGCTCTTCAGAACTAAAGAAGTCTGCCTCTTTCCACAGATTTGGGGTGTGTGACTGCCTTGATTCATAAAGTGGGAATGGTGCGGATTCCTTGGGGATTCCCGTTTTCCTCCTCGATGGTTGGCATTATTTAGCGGTTGGCTTCACCTGTCCCCAGTGTCCCTCTTGCCCCACTTTCTGGCCTCACCAATGGACTTTGTCACATATGCTGGCTTGATATGTCATGGCATGACAGGGGTACACCCATCAGAAATAAGATAGACCAGAGGCGCTGCCTTTATATGTCAGTACTGCCTCATATGACCCGTTACTGCCATTATGTACGGTGTAGTTCAGTGTCTGCGATTTGGTATGGCAGAGGGCGAGCAGGTGAGATTTAGCGTATGTCAGAAACACCTGCTCGGCAGCAGCAAGGACAAGACTCGCCAGCAGACCACCGCTTTCCGGGGCTATGCACAGAGGATGCTGGAGCAAGCATGGGAAGAGGGATACTGGCAGCTGGTTGCAGGCAAAGACGCAGGATGTCCTGACAGGCAGATATGCACACAGGAAAGCAGCCTGGGAGATTAGGTGGGGCGCATCAGAACGGTGACGAGAACGAGGGTTCGTGGGCAGATGCCAGAAGCAGCAGAGAGAATCTGAGTGAATACCCAGAGACAGGAGAGAAGCACCAGCGACATACTCTGCCAGAGCAACCGGCAAAGAAAGTGGGCTCAAAGAAACACTGCAAGCAATAACTTAGAGTGCAAGTTCCAAGAGCGCATTAAGAAAGGGAAGCTGTCAGAGAAAGTGTGCCTTCAGTAACTGGAAGTAAGAACTCCTAAAGCATATTGAGCCGGTGAAGAGAAAGATACAAACATTTCATGCTGGAACTGGGAGACAAAACTCCTAAAGCAACTATCAAAGAGAAGGTGTAGAAGAATAGTGACAAATTGACCAAAGTCACTCAAGACATATTCCACTTGACAAATATGAGTACAGCTGATTAAAATAATAACATCTTGTAACTAAAGTTACTTTTTCACATAATCATTTTCATCCAGTCTATTAGATCATTAGGTGCCACATTCCCAGGTTGCGCCTCAGTATGCCAAGAGTGACGTCCCATATACAGATCCTACCATCTTATGCCCATGGTGGCTTCACGTGCCAGCTAGAGACAATGTAAGCTACAGCCTGACATATACAAGCGCTGCCGTCATATCCTAAATGCGAACTCCAATTCCTCTGAAATGTTATCTAATGCTAGTAAATGTCTCATATCCTTGATATGTTTATTGTATGATATGACGTGCTTAATACCCAGAGGTTTCTAAGCGCGCAGCGGGGTTCAAACCTGTGTTGCTCCGTGTCGTCTTGCTTCCAAGGCGAGCACGTTGCCCTGAGCTATGAGTAAGATGAAAGTTCATATGTGCAGTTGCAACGCGCCACAAACCAAGTGCAGCTTTACATGCCACAGAAATGCCAATGGGCGCCATTTAACGCTTCAGTCCTATAGGTTCAGATGCTGCCTTTGCATGGTAAGTACCGTCTCAAAAACCCCAGTAATGCCACCTAATGCAGATAATTGCCCCACATCCCTGGTAGACTCACCATGTGTGGGGTACAGCTCAATGTGTAGCGCTGCCACTGCATTGCATGTGTAGACTTAATGCCTTACAAATGGCATTCAATGGCCCTAAATGCCTTATATGCCTGGTAGAGTCAACCATGTGGGAGTCGCAGGCTCACATGCCTGCCTAAGTGCTGGAATCATATGCCACATGCAGCATCAACTCTCCCAGTAATGCCATCAAATGCCTAATATGTAGAGTAGTGTCGCCACCTGTTGGGTGCAGCCTAACAATTGCCGTTGATGTCTTCATATGATGTCTTCATATGCCTAGCATAGCTTCAAATGTCCCATCAATCTCATCCAACGGCAGTTCATGTCTCCTGTGCATGAGGTATTCACCTATATAATGTGTAGTCTTAAATGTCCAGATATTGCCATCATATGCAACGTAAGGGCCTCCAATTCCCCAGTAATGCCTGAACTGCTCCAACAGAGCCATCAAATGCCTCATGTCATGGAAGAGTCGCCACATGTAGGATGCAGCTGCACACGTACAGATACTGCCATTATAAGGAAAGTGCAGTATTACATGTCTATGTAAGGTCATCTAATGGAAGTTAATGCCCAAATACCCCACTGTATCTATTGTCCGCTTCGCGCATTTGCTGCCATCATATAAAAAGTGCATTTCCAAATGCATCAAAACTGCTGTGAAATTGAAATGAATGTTTCGTAAACCCGTCCCCCCCAGTCCCTGTCCCCAACACTACTACTATAAAGATGTTCTGGGATGCATATGCATTGCACTTCAGAAATCCATTCACTCGCCTTACATCTTCTTCTCGGCTTTCCCTGGATGGAAGCTGCCCACACTAAACAAGGCTAGAAAGAGATCCCTTTACTGTTTTCCCCTGAGGTCTCTGATCTAGGAGCTGCACAGGCAGCACCAGGGGAGGCCCAGGTTCTCTCCCCAAAGACGTGCCTAGTGCCCGCTGCAGTACCAATGCAAAGTCCAGCCCAATGGAACACGGCGAACTGCCATGCAGGCAGACCTCTGACAGAGGACTTTTTGTGCCATGATACCAAGGCAGCTTGATGTTGCGTTGCTGCAGCCGCAACAGCAACGGACTCTGTACTGCACCCGGGATTCTTGCCCCCACCGCCACTAACGACAGGGTAAGGGTTTATCAGAATTGGAGCCCAGGGAAGGGGGTTCATTTTGGAACCCCTGTTGTTGGAGTAGAACACAGGTATGAGATGGCCCTGGACTCCAGGTTGTATTTGGCACCTCTTGTCTATGTTGCTTTGTTAAGGGATGCTGCATTTCTACTCTGAGGTCGTTTTATTTATAGTTGTGTTAAAGTATTATTCGGTGACTAAAAGGTTTAGTTTTGGTCATAGCATTATAGCAGCCTGGGTTTTTGCTGGGAGTGCATCTATAAGCCGCACTGTGCACTGAGCCCTCCCGTCTGATGTGCTGTCTGCATAGTGCACCCGCATCCCCCAGCCTCGCCTGCAAAAGGGGGACCAGTTATTATTGATGCTTCCGTTAGAACATCTGGGAGCCTAACCCACCCCACACCCCCAAATCTCCCTGAGGCTTACAGATGTCTCACAACGTGCCCCACCCCCCGAACAAAGTGTTAAACAAAAGGCAGCTACGCAGATAAAATAATGCATGCATATTTCAACTTAGAAATATGTAAGTACATTTCATTCAGAGTGGTCAAGATGGCCACACAAAACGAAAAGCCAATGGGCCTATTCAGTGCATTGGCAGCCATCATTCTCTTCGCAAAAGCCATGCTGCACACATTTCCAGAGTGTTGGGCCTGCTGTTCTCGCTGATCCCACCATGGGACAACAGGAGGTGCAGCCGATGGTGGCAGACGAGTAGTGAACAAGCGGAGGAGCACCCCTGCCTACACCGAAAGCACCCTAAGGGAATGCTCTCACTCCCTAACCCCTCAGTGCAGCAACACAAAGTCAAGATATCAGGCGACAGCCCGATGGGGGGATGAAAAGTAGGAGAGAAGCACCAGGACATCAATAGCACTAGTGGCCCATTGGGCTGTTGGTTATGTGGCAGGATGCTCCAAGAGGGTGTATAGTCATTGCATCGAATTCTTTACATCTAATTCCTTTCCATCTAAAGCATTTGCTTCGAAAAAATTAGCATCAAATGCTAATCCTCAACCCCTGTTTTCTAACCTTTAAAATCCACCACAATACACATTAACCCTTTACCACCCAAAAAAATGCATTCGATGCATTTTCTTCAATGTAAATGCCTCGATGCAAATGCATTCGATGAAAAGGCATTAGATGCAAAGACCAGATACCCTCCAAGAGGCATCGGGGATATGGAGAAGAACCTTTGGCAACCTAACATTGGGCAGCACTCTGGCATATTGAACAGCAAGCTCCCAGACATATTCAACGAGTTAAGACCTATTGGGCAGCACCCTTGGTATGTTAATCATTACACTGCAAAACTGACCAGCGCCCGATTTGCACAGCGTAACCTTGCATGTTGAGTAGCGCTATTCCAAGCCTGCATCACCAACGGAATGAACAGACCACTGCCAAAATGAGCATCGTCCTGGAACTATGAGGGCCACTGTGAGATTACTGGCAGCATTCTGGCATATGGCCCGCTTATGGCGAATGGGTGCGTCGCGCTGCCGAGCGTTCGAGTTGCCCAGTTCGGCACAACTGGAGGGTCTGTAACAGCCCACGCGATAGACCTGCATAGATGGATTCCTATGAATCCCACTACACCGACCCGCAGGCATGAAACAACAAGAGACCCGGAGAAGAAAGAAGTGAACACAGTGCTGCGATCGCCTAGATATTAAAACTCAATCGCAGAGCAGATGTGTGAAAGTATGTCAGGTTTCAAACCCATCCTTTATAGGTTGATGAGTTGATCAACCAGAGCCCAAGGTTTGGCACCTCTGATATAATATCCGGATCCCATTTTTAGATGAAGATCTCATCCCATAACTCTCATCAGATCGACTCAACTTGATTGGGCTTTAGCCAATTCGGTAACATATTTATTTTGTAATCATTTTTATTTAACATGGGGAGAGTGTTCTATCAAACATAGTTAACATAGGAAGCCATACAGAACTGAGCAATCCTGAAAAAAAGTTCCTTACATTGAAAGGGGGCCGTTATTAGGTCAAATGGACCAGTTGAGGAAGGAGGCATGCTAGAACATCGAACTGGAATGACTGGCTGCGAAGTTGGCATTAACGCACACTTATTTACATAACTATACGGTGGAAGCAGGGGAGGAATGCGAAGGCTTGATGTCAGCAAGGAGGCACTTTCCATGTCAAGGAGTTGTTCCTTTAGATCTAACTTAAAACTACAGTCGGTGGCAAAATATTGTGCATATCAGGGGGAGGCAGTTCCAAGCTCATGTGTGCAAAGGTGTAGTAAGGTAGGCCCAGAAGAAGGCTACAGTAGTAGCCATGACAGCCGAGACAAGGGTAGAGATTAAGGTTTTGACGCAGTGAAAGATAAGATGTGGACGAATTTTCCTGATGTTTCAGCGCTTCACCCTAGCCACTTTGTTAAATTGATAAAATTATGGAATTGGAGGTCACTATTAGAAAGGAACCTTAGGTTGTGAGCCCTGCTGGAAGGAATAATATGATCAGGGGAAGGAAATGGCAAACGGGATGAGGGGCAGGAAAATTATGCTACTGCTACTGCTGATGCTTAATTCCTCCAAAATTGAAGTCTGCTACATCCCTGCATCAAAGCAGGTGGACCCCATAGCGATGGACCCATTGTACACGCTGCCTGATATGCTTGCATGGAAGGCAGCGTGTTCAATTACAATTAAACCCTAAACCTTCCTGACAGTGCTCACAATTAAAAGTAAATGCTGCCTGGCAAGAGAGCATGTGCTTACTCACGTTACACTGCAGAGTGCAAAACTGCAGGGCAAAAGGCGTTGTACATATGCCACCTTTTGCCCTGCACTTTTGCAGCCCACCTTGGAAATTATTAACATTCTGCAGCCTGGAGTCATTTACGTTGCAGTGTAAATGTAACTGCTCCCCACCATTACATTAGGCGTTTAACGAACATGAGCCCCCTTATGTCTTTATTGGCAGGTCTAAGTCTTAGGGCCTGATTCACAGAAGCATTTTAGAAGGGCGCAATCCCTAAGGAAAACGCTCTGTCTCACACATCAATGCGATCTGCCGCAATTCAATTTCCACTCATGCTCCTCAAATACATCAAATGTAGCCTCCTTGCTTGTGCTTTAAACCTGGCTCTGCCAGTGCCAAGAACGCACAAAGAACTTAAATTGACATGGGCTCCTTCAGCGCCATCACCCCTCTTCAGGTTCTTTGCAACATATGCTTTCATCCATGTGTGCCTGTGCTACCGCCTGCGGTGCTATTAGCCTCCCCACCCCACACCAGCTCAGGGGGGGTCTTTCAAGGGCGCCCACGAGCTGGCGTGGTGGGAGAAGAAGTGGCAGGCGCGTGGCAGACGCCCCAGTGAAATTAAATGCCTCCCTTGCTTGTGCTGGCACCAGGCTTTCCATCGCGGGAGTGGGGCGCATTTAATAACAATTTAAGCATTTAATTCCAGTGATTAACTCCCTGCTCCAATGCGGGAGCGGTAGAGTTAAAAAAAATGGGGGGAGGGTGCGCCACATTTTTCGTTCACTGACTGGGGCGCTGCTGACGCTATGGCCGGCGCTGCTTTTATCCTCCGTGTAATAGGGCTGCACAATAGCAATATGTTACAGACAGGTCTTTATTTCACATGACCGAGTCCGTGCACTACACATACAATAAAAGGCCTACCTGCAACCATTGCCAAGCAAGAAAAAGCAATCTCGGGCGCGCCAGTAAAGTGACGGCTTACGCGCCGACAAATAATCATTGGGCTCAAAGGAGGGACAGGTGCCTTTCTTACACTGCGGCCTCCACGCGCGGCCAAGGCCTCAACAACAAAGAGGAGGCCTCGGGATCAATGGCTTATGCGTCTGACGTGACATGTCTTCTTTGCGTCAAGTGTAAGTCAAGGGCAGATAAGTGCTCATCAACGCTTGCTGGGCAGCAGGAGAGGAAATGAAACAGAAACACAGTGTGGGTCACTAGTTCGGAATGCAGCTAAGACAATACGAGAAGGACAGAAAAAGAAAAATGGAGGCAGGGGGAGGGACCGAGCATTTGAAGGAGAAACATGCAAAAGTGTGAGAAATAAAGAATAGAGCTGAAGAAAAAGTGAGGGAGGCAGAGAAAATAAGAGCTAGAGCAGGGTGATGCGATACACACATCAGGAAAAATGGAAAAGGCAACAAATGGGGAAGTGCCCGAAATACAACAGTAAAAAAGGCAGCCAAGGGAAAATAACAGAGAAAGACGAAAAAGGAGCGAGTAGACTGTAAGTTACAGCAAAAGTGAGAGCAATACAGAGAAAGGGAAAACGCTTTTAAAAAATGGAAGCCAGAGGTAGGTGAAAAGGAAGAAAAGTTCAAAAGGAAGAAACGGGATGAGAAACAGCGGAAAGGGGCAGCGTAAGAGAGAGAGAGAACGAGGCTTGTGCCGAAGTCTCTCTCTGACCCTATTGGTGGGGTCACTAAGGCAGGGCCATCTTATGCACTTTTTGGGCCCTGGGCACAGACATCTTTGGGGCCCCGTCCACCAAACCAAAGGAATTAAGGGATCAAGAATACTGGTTACGGCCCCCGCACCCCACCCGTCGCGCTCACAAGATATAGGTTGATATGCTGTCTCTCAGTATAATAAGAATGTTTACTCCCTTTAAGTCCCCTTACCCCCTTCATTCTTGCTCTAATCAGAATGATAAACAAGTAGAATTTGAAGACCAACATTAGCAGTCTTTGAAGAGGTTACTGTTCTAGCACATACAGGATAATTTTGATCAATAGCATCCAGGAAGGTATGCAGCCTGAAGTATTAATGCAGGACCGTATGTAAAAGGAACATCTAACCCATGATAGACAGAGAACTCACATTAGCTGCCTCACAGAATGCAAAAGTGCTCATGCATGGATAGGGGAGACCATTTGGAAGGAAAAGAAAGCTACACATACTGTAGCATGGATAGTGGATGCAGATTAGAAGCTACCAGGAAGGTGTCTTTATCCAGACAGACTGAGATTAGAAGTGGTATATGGTTTTCAAATAGTGTTGCCATTAGATATCAAAGGAACAAACGCAATATAAGTATGCTCACAATTAAAGTGGGAGAAACCCTATAGCCAGTGAAACCATGAATAAGTCTTTTATGAAGATCATACCATGAGAAGGAAATCACTCTGAAGGGCTGACAATTTTGAAAGGTTTAGGGAGTGGCAATATTGAGAAGTTAGGGAATATGAGATTAAATGAGGTGTCCAGGATCACAGATTGGTTAAGGGGTGAAGGGGTGAAGCTGGGATTTGTGCCAACTCTGCAATTTCTGCATTTGAACACTTTCTTTTCCAGTTCTTACCATGAACGAAAACAATCTCATTTTATATAAACGGACTTGGAAAGTACACAAACTACATTACCAAAAATGACAATTTTTAAACAAAATATTATAGAAGGGTGTTATGCAAAATGGGAATGATTCTAGCTTCATTATCTCCATCATCAAGGGAACTATATAAGTACCAGCATACCAATCGATGCGATTTAACAAATTTAATCTGGGTTTGTCTTTTGTATTTTAAAGCTTTAAATATTTCCAAAACAATGGCTTATGACATTTCCCTTTATAAACATGCATAAAAGCTTTGACTTTTGCCAAAAAGCAAACCGTTTTTTGTGTCAAACGAGCAGACCTTAAAATATGCTTTCCTGAGGCTTGCAACATCTGGTCTGCTCTCTTCTGTCTACCACCTCTTCCATACAAATGGCCTTCATAAGTAGAAAGATCAAGTAAAGGGCTAAACGATACCAGCAGCATGCAAGAAGGCAAACCTCACAGAAGACAGCTCAGTAATGTAAGATATATTAGATGATTTGACCAGGATCACTGAATCAACTGCTGGCAAATCCAGGCTACAAGCATGAACGCTTTCGTTCCATAGTCTTGAATTTGGATACTTATTCACCTCTTAGACTAACACTGTATGCCATCGTTGGAGGCGATTGCCTATAATTTATAACACCCCATCTGAAAAAAACAAATTCCAGACCTTCACCATGTGGATGATATGTTAGTTTTTATAGCCACCCCTATCTAGTGCAGGTATATTGCTGATAATAGCAGATGTTCTGCAAAACCAAGTACATATGCAGGCAGGTTTATAAACTTGAGACATAGGAAAGACTCAGCCATCCTTGCTGGAATGTGATATTCTAATTTTGCATATGAACACATAACTCTGCAATGGGTGCTTGAGCTAACCTCTGAACCATTGTGGCACTCAATTTATCAATATGCATTTCACTATTCCCTATTGCACATGATGAACATAATTCCCACAGGAAGGAAATAATGCTACAGAGGTGTGCCGTAAGGAGCGCACAAACTATGTATTCCATAGTGAACACAGAAAGCAATACATGATGAATTGATCAAGGCAGAATGTACTTGTCAAAACAGAAAGGCAATGGGTTTAGAGCCTCAGCAGCACCCCATAAGATATCCCGACGTGTGCTAATTAGGACTGGTGAGCAATGGAATCTTCTTCAGATCAGGCAGCTTTGTGGGATCCCCCTCCAAGGTGGGGGCCCTGGGCAAGTGCCCCTTTTGTCCTCCCATAAAAACGAGCGTCTCTGCACTAAGGAGGCCAGAGGCCACCACAAATCAAGTGTAACTGTATAAAGGGGAGACCGGGGAAGGATTCCCTGGCTATCCCCACCATGCCATGCGCGGAAGGCAGGGACTCATCACATTGCCACTGAATCAAGCAACCACAGGTTTGCGGAACCACAGCACCTACACACTCTGCTTCCCTGGGGCAGGTGCAGGAATCTAGAGAGGGGCCTGCACTAGGATGGAAACTCGAAAGGCAATCAGCCTGTCATTGCACAAGGCCTCTACTTTCATACAGCTAAGAATAGATACACTAAAGGAGTTCACCCCAAGGACCACTCAAGGGGAGGAACTAGCCAATTCCAAGTCCCACATCAGAACTGAAAGTCATGCTCTGGTGTGAGGCCCACTAGCCAATCTCTACACCAGCTGCCTGAGAAGATACACCTGAGGACTCTTATCCCCAAAAGAGTCAGAGCCAGGGTGTGGCAGGCAGAGCAAGAACAGTCCAAGGGGAGGGAAGAGCAAATTCCAAGTGCCACACCAGGCGTGGAGCCCAACAGCCAACCCCCATCCCAACCACCACGTCTGAGTGCCCTTAAACTACAGAGAGGCAGAAAGATGGGGACAAAGCTCGATAACAAGTGTGGCATGTTCCAGAAGGATGTGGGAATAAGGAGAAAGATCTAATTTGGAGCTGGCTCTATGGTGAACGGAAGGAGCTGGAAAAGGAGACTGGAACCTAGGGGAGCAGGAGGCTGGAGGAGAGGCCCATAAAACGGTGGTAAAAGAGACAGAAGGCTCCAGGGGAGGCCTAGGAGGCTAGGGAAGGACAGATCCCGAAGGTAGAGAATTATGAGGACCTGCGGGCCCGGAGAAGGACCCTGGTGGCTGGGGAAAGAAAAGACTGAGGGTTACGAGCAGACAGATAAATACGACTGAAAGGAGAAAGATAGGGAAGGCTGGATGAGGAAAGACCCAGGGAGACGAGAGAAGAAAGATGCATGGGTCTGAAAAGAATTATCAGACCAGGAGTGGTAGAATAAGAAGGAGGTGAAGTTGGAGGTGGCAGAGGTAAGTGAAGAGGAGAAGTAGAGGAAAGTTAAGGAGCTGAAGGAGGAACAGGAAAAGAGAAAAGTGGAGCATGAGCAGAATACTGTTAAGGAAGAGTAGGGAGATGCGACCTCAACAAAGAAGCAGAAAAACAGTAGTGAGGAAGAGAAGGTGACAGACCATAAGATGCAAAGTGGTACACCCAGGAGGGTAGGAGTAACGAGACTGGAGTTAAGACACCGAGAGGGGATAGAGACTGGAGCAGGTAGCTGAAGAACCAGAACCTAGGAATGATTCTGGAATGTTGGTGAACAAGGCAGCAGCTTAAACCAACTGCTCCTGCTCCCTCCCAGCCTATGGATAATTAATATTGGAAATTGAGAAAAATGAATCCTGCGCTGATATCAAAGAAGAAGATTGAGATCCCTGACAACCCCAACTCCAAAAAAGCTAAACAAGGGGAGAAGATGGGTGAGAGTTCAGAGAATGGTGACATGTATGCACTGCTTCTCCAGATTGCCCAGGATGTGAAGGAAATGAAGGTTACCCTCAGTGAATTGTCCTCTCAAGTCGGTCACCTGGAAAATAGAGTCACCAAAGTGGAAGCAGAAAATACAACCTTGGCCATGGAGGTTGCAGGGAGTTATAGGGCCTACAAGGAGTTGAGATATGAAGTTTCTGATTTGAAGAGGAGGAACCTGATGTTGGAGGCTGATCAAAGGAACTTGAACTTGCGCTTGCTGGGTGTGAGTGAAGACTCTGCTTTGGACAAAAACCTCGATCATAGAGTCAGAGGAGTACTGGAGGCAACTTTGGGTAACAATATCCTAAAAGAAATGGACATGGATTACTCCTTTAGAGCTGGTAAGCTGGTCCAGGCCGGACAACCAAGACAGATCATCATGGTGATGTCCAGAGTGAGTGCAAAGGAAAGGATTTTAAAGGCTGCGAGAGAAAAAGGGAAACTTCTGCTAAATGGAGATCAATTGGCAATCTATCCAGATTTCCCTAAGGAAATAGTGGAAATGAGGAAGGCATTCAGAAGTGCAAAAGCTTTGGCACAAGAAAAAGGGATTAAAACTCTCCTGGTGAAACCAGCGACACTGAAGATATTTTTTGGATCAGGTGTCAAAACCACAGAGGATCCAGTTGAAGCTGAAAAGTGGCTGAGGGCTGGGGGTTTAAACTTGGATAATAGTATTGCAGATTGATGTGATACATGATATATGAAGCTGTGAAGATGTAAGGTTACTTTTCTTCATTGATTCATTTTTTCCTGAAATTGTTAGATGGGAATTGGTATCAGAGCTTTATTAATGTTTCAAATATGCTGTGACGGTTTTTCGCTCGAGCGTAGGCTTGATGTGGGCTCGGATAATGGGTGCTTTACTCTACGGCAGTACGCGCTCTGTAGATTTTCTATAGGTGATGGTGCTTGTTTTTTGTTTGGACGGAGTGCCGTAGGTGTCGTGCTGTCCGGAAATGGAGGCCGTGCGACACCCTTCGGAGTCTTGCCGGCAGCGGTGTGTTGGATTGGTGGATGCGGGTGACTGGCCACTGTTGACGCGCATTTGAGGTAAGGTGCAGTGGCGCTTTCTCCTTGGGGCCGCGGCGCGCGTGTTCCGGGCAATACGCCTTGTTGCATGCTCACGTGTTTGGGGGGCACAGTGGGTGTAGAGGATGGGGTGCATGTGTTGTGGCTTAGGGGAGGGGACTGCTCTTTGCACGGCTTTATCCCGGACTGCTGTGGTACGTTGATCGTATTGTATTGTTTCCATGACAAAATTGGATGAAGGAATGTCACGTTTGGGAGTATGCTGCCCAATGCTAATCCCCTGCACATGTAACAGTTCTTGTCCTGGTTGCACACCCCTGACATGCTGAGTGGGGTGTATTTGACATGTACTTGTACTGTAATAACGAAGCCAACTTTATGCCATTACCATCACTGCATAAAGAAGGTGAGAGTTGTCAGTACTGGGTACCTGGGGTTCCATTGTAGTCTACACCTTTTACTTTGCATGGGTACGTTTCCTTTCGTGCAGTAACGGAATCAGCTGTGAGAATGTAATAGATCCTGTCATCTAATGTGAACACTGACGAGGCCTATGGTTAAGATATGATTGTGCACCTCTGTCTACTTACCAAATCACAGACAGAATTTTTGATGAGGTTTTTTTGCAGTACTGCTTACGTTGGAGAGGGTTTGATTCCATTCTCAAAGCGCAGTGAGTGATGTGCCAACACGTTATATCTGGAGTGCCCAGTTATACAGTACATTTGAATTAACACGGTGGAGGTTGCAGTTTTGTGCCATGGAAGTCATGTGGGGGAATGTAGTGTCCAGGAAATACCGGAGATTCTGATTTTTATGCTTGGCAAGGTGAGTGGTAAGGCCACCGGGAAAGTCATGGATTGGTGTGTGAATGCCATGGAAAAGTTTAATGCTGTATCTGGCTTCTAATCTCATTTGGTAGGGTGCAGGGACACAGGTATTTTGCAACTCTCTGTACACTTGCTCACACTTTCTAGTGATGATTCACACTCAATTGCTCTGCATGCCCGCAGTAGTTGGGATTTGTGATGTTTAAACTGATGGTTGTGACGGTAGGTGGATTAGTGTAATTCGTTGATGGTTATAATAAGAGAATTCAGGTTTTGTCTAGGCATGTGATTGACACATGGTGTGGTATTTGGCGTTTTTGAGTAGGGGATGTTGCATCTATTCAGGAATGCTTTTATTTGTGCTTTCATTTGCTGGAGCGTTGTAGGAATTCGTTTAGACCAAATTGTATTTTTAACTTCATTTGAATTTGACCAAATGTGGTCTGTGGCACCCTTTATGGGCTTTCTAAAGGCTGACCTAAGGGAGGGGGGGGGGGGTTGTCCCGTTCGGCGTGTAGCTGGAAGGGATGTTCTGGATGGTTCAAGCCCAGGAGTGTTTTTTTATTTTTTTGTTTTATTTCTTTACTTGACTATAGGTTTAGGTAGTATTGTGTCTTGTGAATTCATTGCAAGGATTGGGAAACGGGATCTAGCAATGTCTTACACTTATCGGAGGGATTTCAGAGTGGTATCTTGGAATGTGAATGGTGCACATTGTGCTGTCAAGAGGAAGGTGATTTTGAGTAAACTAGGGGAGATGGGGGCGGATGTCGCGATGCTTCAGGAGACTCATTTGTTGGATGCGGATATAGATAAGTGGAAAAAGGAGTGGGTTGTTGATGTTTATGGTTCATCGTTCACTACTGGTTCTAGGGGTGTGTGTATTCTTTTTAGGAAGAATCTCCAGATCACTGGGGTGAAGTGTGTGAAGGATGGGGATGGAAATATAGTGTGTCACTGCACATATTCAGGATGCTCAGTATTGTTTCTGCAATATATATGCTCCGAATGGGGGTGATGGTAGTTTTTTTGTAGCTTTAACGCAAATGTTGCAGAATGTAAATGCGATTAATGTGATTTTGGGAGGGGACTTCAATGTGGTTTTAGAACCTGGACTTGATAAAAGTATGGGGGGTGTGGACAATTCCAACGCTCTGAAAAGAACAGCATTAAAGAGACTAATTGATGAATGGAACCTCACAGATGTTTGGAGATTGCAAAACCCTTCCATGAGACATATACTTTCTTCTCTGCAAGGCATAATGCTTACTCGAGAATTGACCTCCTTATGACCTTGGGCCTCTGTACACAATCATTCCAAAGGGGTGACATCGGATCACTACTTGTTTCGGACCATGCTCCAATCTCCATAGACTTGCGATTGACCTTCCCGGTTCCTAGGTCTAACACCTGGCGGATGAATGTCTCCCTTTTGGACGACGATGAAATTGTGGACAAAATTGTTCAAGAGGCGAGATTCTTTATATCGGTGAATTGGACTGGTGAAGTCAGGGTGGAGTTTGTGTGGGAAGCCTTCAAATCATATATGCGAGGATTGTTGATTGGTTTGTCCAGCAAAAAGAAAAAAATGAGAGATGCAGAAGTGAAAAAGCTTTCTGTGGACATTCAGGATCTTGAGAGAAATAATATGCAAAACTTTTCAGAGGGGACTATAAAAATATTGAAGCAGAAAAGGAGACGATTGGAAGATTTGTATTCTTCGAAGGCTGAGTGGTTGCTTTTTAGAACCAAAAGCAACTACTATGAAAAAGGGGAAAAATGTGATCGACTTCTGGCACATCGGTTGAGGGTTATGGACAGTGGCAGATCTGTCAATGCAGTGGAAAAACAGGATGGGTTGGTGACTTTTGATCCTGTGGAGATTAATGCGGCATTTCTGTCGTATTATAAAACCCTGTACTCTTCAGAGATCAACTTATCTGAGCGTACAATTGGTCAATTCATTGATGACTACCATCTGAAGAAAGTAAGTTTGGAATCCTTGGAGTGTATGGAAAGAGATTTGAACGTGGAGGATCTCAGGTTGGCTGCTTATGCGCTGAATTCTGGGAAGTGTCCAGGTCCGGATGGGCTACCAGCTGCACTTTTTAAAATTTTCCCAGAAGAGGTGTTTGCTTTGATGCTAGAGATGCTGCGGGCCTCTTTGAGGAATGGGTGCCTTCCAAGTTCAACAAGACATGCTTCAATCTCCGTTTTTCTGAAGGAGGGACGAACACCAGTGAAAACTGGCAGCTATAGGCCGATCAGCTTATTGAACACGGACAACAAGATTTTCGCCAAGGCGTTAGCTTTGAGGATTGAGAATGCGCTGATGGATATCATAGATGTAAGCCAATCTGGATTTGTAAAAGGCAGACATGTTTCAGAAAATGTGAGAAGATTGTTGCTGACACTATATGAAAGCAAAGAACACCATAATGGTGTGGTGACTTTGTCCTTGGATGCTGAGAAAGCTTTCGACCGTATTGAATGGACATATCTTTTAAGTACATTGAAAGGCTTTGGTTTTGGAGATACCATGATCTGATGGATAAGACTGCTGTATTCCCGGCCGACTGCTTGTGTTCGGACTAATGGCATGGACTCGGGCATTTTTGAACTTGGGAGAGGCACGAGGCAAGGCTGTCCACTGTCGCTGATTCTGTTTGTGATCGCCATGGACTTGCTGGCTGTGAGGATAAGAGAAGAGGATAGAATTGAGGGCGTACGCTTTGGTGCAGCCTCCCAGAAAGTTTGGTTGTATGCGGATGACATGCTGGGGGTGGTTCAGAATGTGGAGAGCTCCATTCCTGCGCTGATGGAGTTGATCGATGTGTTCAACAAGGTTTCTGGATACAAGATCAATTGGACCAAGTCGGAAGCGCTGCCGGCATCAACCACTTGCACTGTTTTGAAGATGCAGGGCTTTCCCTTTAAGTGGTGTCCGAATAAGATGAGATACCTTGGGATTTGGCTAACGAATGATGTCTCGAAAATAATGGATGTCAATATTACACATGTAATTCAATCTTTGGAGCTGGACCTGAAGAGATGGAGTGCACTTAAATTGAGTCTCTGGGGGAGAGTGAATGTCATCAAAATGACAACACCGCGAATCAACTATGTGCTCAGTGTGCTTCCCCTGGACGTGAAGAAGGGCCATTGGAGGAAAATTGAGAGTTTAATCCAGTCTTTTCTCTGGGAGAACAAACAGCCACGCCTCAGCTTGTGGAAATTGCAGCTGCCCCAAGACTGTGGAGGTTTGGGGGTTCCTGACTTTGAGAATTATCATTTGGCCTTTGGAGCCAGACATCTGGTTCCATTTATTGAATATTCGGAGGATGTTTGGACGCTGGCGGAATCAAGTAGTTCTTCTCCGTTGCCGCCTAGGGCCATACTGTCCACAGTGGTTGGATCTGGTTATCGCTCATTTCCGCCGACAAGATTCCTGAGAACTTGTTGGAGGGAACTATGGAAGAAAAGTAAGCGCAAGGTATGTGATAATGATTACATCCCTATCTGGTTGAATCCAGGTATTTTGCTGAATGGGAGGCCGCTATTGTGGTTGAACTGGCTCCCGAGTGATGTACTATGGTTGAGTGATCTGATGGAAGACGGCAAATGGATCAGCTATAGAAGACTTGCACAAATTAAAGATCTCAGAGACTGTACAATGGGTGAATACAGAAAATTGAGAGGTTTGCTGCGGAACCAGAGAACTGTTGATGGCGGTGGTTGGCAGTTATGGCTACCTGAATATAAGACATTAGGTGGTATGGCGTCCAAAGTATATAGAAATCCGAGCCAACAGTACACGCCAGCAGAGGGGTTGTTAACTAAGTGGTCTGAGGTCATTGGCTCTGATATGACTGCGGAGAGGTGGAGGTTTCTTTGTAAAAACGTGACTCTGACATCCATTAATCTTGGAGAACAATGCCACCAAATCAAAATTCTTAATAGGGTGTTTTGGACTCCCCAGAGACTTTATGCGAGAGGGATGATTGACTCAGAGGCCTGTTGGAGGTGTAAGCATGATGTTGGCTCCTTTGAACACTTGATCTGGGACTCTTATGAACTGAGGACATTTTGGAGGAGTGTCACTGAGAAGATTAATGAGGTTCTATTGCTGCAAGAGGATTTTGATTATAACACTATCATCTTGGGTGAGGATGATAAAGTGGAAGATCTCACTTATCCACAGAAATGCTGGTTTTCTAGGGCTGCAAATTCTGCGAAAAAAATTGTTTTGAGAAAATGGAAATGTGATGAGAGGCCGACCTGTTCAGAATGGGTGGAGGACCTGAGGCAAGTGGCCAGAATTTAGAAGGTTATCCTTCGCAGGAACAAAAAGTTGAAATTGTTTGATGATATGTGGGGTGGGTTTTTGGATGACATGTGATAATAAATTGGTCTGTTTTGCTTTTTAGATTCTGTGAAGGTGGGGGGTGGTTATGGGGTGTTGATTCTATGCAATGAGTTCTACGATTACAATGCTGATAAGTTTGTTGTTTGTATGTTTTCTATAAATTTCAATAAAATTAATAATAAAAGGCTAAAGCAGGAAGCTAGCTCCTGCTGCCTTTCTGTTCAAGGAAAAAAAAAAAAAAAAAGAATGTTGGACAATGCCATTTTTGCACTGATGACCAGAACGGAGAGGCCCACGTCTCCTCTGCCAAAAAAAAGTGATGGCATGTGGTGGAACTGCAAAGCACCAATGTGTGTTTTAGATAAACCTGAACATGTGAGAAATCCTTTTAAAAAGATGGTAGGTAAAATAATGATGATTCTATCTGAAAGGGCAAAAGAGCACAGCAAAGAATGCATATCTACAAAACTATTACAATGCAATCCATGAACATTGGAAGGGAAACCCCTGTGTATATGCTAAAATAAAGGAACTTTACTGATTTAAAAAAAAAAACAAAAAAAAAAAAGAACCAGAACCTAGGAAGGTGGTGAGGGGCATAGTGGAAACCCTGTCAAGACTGTGGGAAAGCCTCCTATCATCTTGTGGCTTCAATCCTTGCTGAAGGCTTGCCACTTATGTCCCCACCTAGAGAGCCTGTCAACAGGCTCCAGTATGAAGAGGAGAGAAGGGAAGGGCTCCCTCTCATAAAGCAAGAAGGATGTTTGTACCCCTTACAGCCAACACTGAGAACCAAGGTAAGGAGAAGAGTCCCTGAGAATACCATATAAGAAGGGAAATCCTTAAACCCTGGTTATTCTGTTACACGGCCAAGAGAGACCCATCCCGGACTTGCTGGGAGAACTTGTGTTTGAACATTCTATTCCCCCGAGGTACAATTTCTTTCGCTAAGCTGCCCCACAGATCTATCCACTTGCTGGAGAGTGCCAACTTAAGTTTACTAGTTCAGAGGCAAAAAGTTTATTTGATCCCAGCTTGTACACAGTCGTGTGACAATCAGTTTTAACCACGTGACAGAGTCTAAAATGAAAATAGGAGCAAAAGGCAAGGCGAAACCCGACACAGAAACAGAAGCTAGCACCAAGGAATACGCTACCCCTGCACCTGCGGGCTGAACCATTTTGCAATGTTTTCAGAAAGGAACTCAAAACACTGTTGTTTAACTGACTTGTCTCTGCTCCCTACCGTTCCTTGTTTTTCTCTTCCTGTAACTAGCGCCTAAATGCCTAAGGGCTGTGATCACTGCTATAAATGCACAAATAAATACATACATACATAAATAGATAGGAAAGGAATAAGAAAAGCAGAAAGAGAAAGCAAGGAAAAGATCAAGTAAGGCAGAAAACTAGACGAAGAGATAAAAAAATAAAGATATATAGACTGACCATGAGGTACATTAGAGGTCCTGGGAGGGTAGCTCAGTGCCAACGTGCTCGCCTTGGAAGCAAGACATGAAGCAACATAGGTTCGATCCCGGTCCGCGCTTAGAGACCTCTGGGTGTTTAAGCACGCTATAAATACGCAAATAAGACAAAAACAACTACACAACTAAAATAAACAATTCCTCTAACAGCGCCTTGATGCCCGCGGGCTGTGTGAGCACTTTAAAAATGCAAAATAAAATAAAAAATATTCACAAAATTGGAGATTAAAATGGCAAGAAAAGGCCAACATAGGTGCAGAGACAGCGGGGATGAAAGAAATTAGCAGAAGAAATAAGACAGTCAAGTTATATATAGAAAGACAAACCAGGTTTTGAAAGCAAGCAGCTAAACTAGGAACTAGCACAATAAACAAAGTTGCATGATTTTGTATTTTTTGTCTGGTTGACACAGTAATATCCCACCACTTTTTGAAACGTGCAAAAAGGACCCTGGCATACTGAGAGGGGCTTCAGGGAAGAGGGGTCTAATACCAGCTGTGTGAAGCGAGACACAAAGGCACTAAGTAGGGATCTCATGGAGTCTCTCTCCCTTTCCAGACCCCTGAAGCAGATTGCTCATTCAATCATCCTTCCAAACATCCCAGGAAGACCTTGAAAGCCCAGTCCAAGGACTCCAGCTATGATCTGGACCCTTGGGTCGACAAAGACATCCATATGAAGACAGGGTGTCATTCCTCTGGCCCGATCTTGAAACAGGCTGTCATAGGATGACCAAGTGTAGGGCACATAAAAGAGTCTTTAGCAAAACAAGAATGTACTTGATCCCACAAGGTACCAAGCCTCTTCCGGGTAGATCAGTGTTTACAAAGCAAGTCTTCTACAAATGCGTCTGCTCGGCTCAAGTCTGAGACTGGTCAAACTTCCATTTAGGGACCCTGCTGTTCATCATCGAGTTGCGGGTATCTTGTGGGCATCCAGGCTTTCCTGAAGCCACTTCAATGGGGCTGATTGCTGAGAGTTCCACCTTGGTTGGACGCTCCAGAGGCTGGCACAGTCTTGCAGTGTGAACCAGATTTTTGAGAGAGTTATAAAGTCCTTTGAGCTGCCATAACTGCTCCCATGGCTCCAGGGCCAGAGGGGACAATTAATTAGGCCTCTATTCTTCTCCCTGCTCTTGGGGTTTTGTTCCAGGGGTCATCATCACCTGAGAGGGTCTAAAATATATTCCATGCACCTCAGAGATGCTGCAACGATGTCTCCCCTGAACTAGTCTGGCATGCTGGAACCTTCCTATTCACTAGCGGAAAGGGGGTGACATGATCTCCACCCTCCTCCACAGGTTTGGTGTAAGTATCTCCTGCTCTATTTGATAGTTTGCTTCTCAACCAGGCGCCCAGGTTTTGGCACTGTCAACTTTCCCTCTAGGAACTCCCCTCACAGATGGTAACCCTCCTCCAACAAAAAACGTCCTCTTAGATGGTACCTCCTCTGCCGGCACAACCCCTTTCACCAGCTTCCAACTTTCCCCTCCAACCTCCTGCCTTCTCAATATGCCTCTAGCTTAACACTCTCCTCCAAACACTCCCCTGCAACTCAAACACCCCACATCTGGAGACAGTCTCGGGCTAACTCTATACCCCGATTCCCCCTCACATAAGGTGGAGGCTAGGGAATCTTGGTTTGGATGGGCTTGATTTGGTTTGGCTCATGTACTTATGGTTAGGTGGTCTGTGAGGGTCTGGGTTTGAAGTTGTTATGAGGTCACCCACCATTTTGGATTTTAAACTGTGGCTGACTATGTGAGAACTGCCCAACTATTCTCCCTGGAAGCTGTGGGAATGTGTGTGTTTCTCTCCAGCAGCCTCTTGTTTTTAGGCATGCACAACAGGAGGTAGTACGTTCCAAAGATAGATGTTCTGCACTAGAACATTTTTGTTGCGGGAGAATTTACACTGTATATCTCCATGAAGCTGGTTGTAATAGTAAGGCAATGGGAGGGATATAATGTATCTGTGTGAATCCTGTGAACTGCGCTGGGAATGCCTTCCTCCATTGTTCAAGTTGCAACTTTGCGTCGGTCTCACAGACAGCATTTACATGAATGCTGTGTTCATGTGTTTTCTGTGGCGCAATGCTGTTGGAGAACACAATGTATCAGAATTACCATCAGTAATTATACTTTGACTAGGCACAAGTGCTGAGATTAACCTGCAATCTTACAATATGTATTCATTTCTTAGCCCTGCAGTTTGGATCCCTTCAAGGGGCAGTCCAGCCTTTTTATACCAGGTGACAAACATTGGGTGACTGGAAGGGACAACCTCTCTGGAATCAGGGAAGGGCAGACATAGTTACCTGCCAGCTACCCATAGACATCAATGGAGTCCCTGAGTGAGTTCATGTGATGGTTCCCCATCTCATCTTGGGAACACAGTAAGAGTAGTCTGGGGATACCCCTTTAACTTGCTCTGTGTCCAGTATCCCCTAGCTCGGAAGGTCTCGGCCCCTTTGACACACTTCTGTCAGTACCCAGGGCCAAACAGGGAAACCCATCACAAGTCAAAGAACCTGCCGAGTCAGAAATATTACCAACAATCACAGGGCTCAAACTTGGAGTGACAAGACAACACAGGAGTGGAGAACTCCGGCCTGGCCATTTCCTCAGGCAGTGAATCCGAAGATCAGCCTATGCTTGGTTACAGGTCATTTAGGTGGTAGAAGAACCCAGCAAAGTCAGGTAAGAAAGGGAGCTAGGAAAAGCAAGGTAGCCTGCGAGGTGGCATCAATTTACCACTATGCCCCCTGGCTTTGACTCAAGAAAAGTTCTCTGGTTCCAAACTTATGAGTTTAGATCTTAAACCATACCACCTGACAGGAAGACTGTAAAGATATCGGCAGTGAGTGGGACATGCCAACAAGCATGCAGGAAGAGAAGGCCCTACAGAGTCACCCTACTTTCCGCCCAAGGTACTGTGTCACCAATCAGAGAACCTAAAGATAAGTTTGGAAGTTCTGCGGAAAAACACCTATGCACAAGACAGCATCAGGAACCATGTCGAAAACAGGTTCCAACCACAGGGGACTTGCCGGACCTCAAAATAGCCACATGACATTTAGAACCTAGAGACTGGGAAGTCATATCTCATCTCATGGGTCAAGTGAACACATCTGAGGCCTTTGTAGTTCCCAAGAGGCCTTGCCAATGAGAAAATTGCATCCCCTTTGATTGCATGTGACAGTATATCCCTTGCTAAGCCTTCGCTTAACCTTAGTGGAGGAGTATAAAAAGAGGCAAATCAAAGCCACAGTGTATGAGGTGGGCGTTGGGCTGTGGTGAGAGTTGAGGAACGAAGCAGAGTGTGGTGAGGTGGCAAGGAGAGTTGAGAAGTGGAGGAAGGAAGGAGGCACAATGTGGCATCAACAAGAAAAGTAAAGATATGGAGGAAGGCACGAGAGCATGTTATTATGGTGGCGAGGAGACCAAACGCTAAGAGAAGCAAGTTGTTACAGCAGTAAATGGGGAAAATAAGTAGGTGGAGGAAGGCACAAGAATGTAGCATTCGGCCAAACGCAAAGAGGAAAGAGTTAGTGGAGGGAAGCAGTTGTTACAGGAAGAGAAGGGTTGGAACCTCAGGACAATAAGAGTCATGAACTACAAGAAAGGGGAGTGAGCCTCATGAGTGGTAAGGCAAGAAACAGTAGAATATGGACAAAGAGACTGGGGGAGGGCAAACGAAAGTGGTGGAAGGAGAGAAGAAGAAAAAGGCGAGTAAACTCCTGAAAGACGGTACAGTGTGATCCGAAGTAGCAAGATGGCGGACAACAAGAAAACATCCCAGCACATTTGGAGATGCATGCATCCCCGTAAATGCTAAGGATGAAAGGAGTGTATTACATTCTAAATACCATAAGGCAGGCCTAAACCCGAAAAAGTGTTCCCCACGCTGCGAAAACTGACAAAGTGAGAGAAAGGAAGAAAGAGGGAGATTAGGAAAATCTGGGGTCCATCTAGTGCCTTTGTTATTGACAGCTGACCATCATCAGAAAGGTTCCAAACGCAAAGAAAACAGAGGCCGACAACATGGGGGAAGAGCCCAGGCAATGCCACACAGTATTGTTGGCCTAGTGGGACTGTTCACGAAGTCCTGACCCTGGTGAGGCCAGGTAATGGTGGCCCAGGAGAGGCCATAAATGTGAGGATAAAAATCAGATGAGTGCAAGGATAGGAAGCAAAGGAGTGACGGGGCGAGAGAATTAATGAGCAACTAGGGCATGAACCCGAGGTGAGGCGCACTCGGAAGCATCACACAAGCAGGTCAGACCCTGAGCCTATGGTACGGAATGGATCACTGGAGAAGCCCAGGCAGGGCTTGGACGAGGAGCTATGATTCCAGTGAGGACACTAACAAAGCTGACCAAGATGGAGCCCGGTCAGTGAGAAAGAACTCAATGAGAAAAAGTGAAATGGGAGAAGTGTGGGGGTCTTTTTTGGGGTGAAGGTAACCATATTTTTTGTTCTTTTGGGTAGCTTAGAACAGGGACAAGGAGAGAGGAATAGAAAGAAAGCAGCACAAATAAAGAAAAGAGACACAGAGAGAAATAAAGATGAAAGGAAATAGAGGGATTTTAAAGAAAAGAGAAAGACATCGAAAAAGAAAGAAGAGAAAGACAAATATAGATGTGCAGGAATTCATTATCGAAAATCCCCTGCTTCCATATTGCATTGAGTCAAACAAGCATGATGAGCAAGAAGGAGATTATGATACATCCCCCTGGGAAGCCTGAGAAACAGGTCTGAGAAGGATGCCCCTGAAAGCCTGTGGGCCAATGGGAGGCAATTGCACAGATCAGGGGGTGATCTGCACATTTAAACGGGTATCCCGAATTCACAAACGGGAATCGCTTTTAAATGTGCAGACATCAGGCTCTTCCCAATGCGTCTGTTAAGAACAGGCACAGGGGACGGTGCAAAGCAATGCAGGGGCATTTGTGACCCAGTCATGATTTTCTTTTGAAGTGTGACATCCACAGGTTGAACGGCAGCGTTCACACTAGCAATCCCATCCCCCAAGTATGGATGCAAATGCTTTTATGTTTTAGTCAGTTCACCGAGGTGGGCCCTTTAAATGCCTGTCTTGGTGAAATGTGTTCCTAGCAACCAGTGTCATACATTAGTGTCGGGAGAAGTATGCAAGGGGGCTGGTCCAGCCCCTCCTGAAATGCTCAGGTTCCCTTTGAGAATAAGGTGACCTGAGATTTCAGCAATGAGCGCGTATAAAAACACATTCTCTGCGCTCCTTTAATTTGCGCTTATTTGGGAGAATCTGGTCCAGGTCAGCCAAAAACATGAAAAACTTACTGTGTGAAGATTCCTTAACACAGGCAAGAAATGCGTGCATAGGTTGTGGGACAACGTCCCGTACTTGGGGCTGGCATAGCATTGTTTGTAGGGGCCAGAGACGTCAAACGCGTCAGGATCGAGAACAGGGGAGGGGGTACATGGGGGATCCACAGGGACACTGCATTGCATAGTAAGGGATCAATCACATGCCTCACATGATAGCAAACACTCCACATAACAGGATCCTACCCTCAATTAGGCAGCCCATTAGGGGGAAAATTAGGAGAGAATACTTCCAACTCCCAGAATTCCCCACTGGGTCAAAGTAAAAACCTGCACTGGATCCAGGTACGGTAACAAGGGATATTGGAGAAAGATCTCCATGGGGAGGACCCAGTAAAGTCCCAGAACGCCAATAGAACACCAGGGACTTCCCAACCAAAGCCACCTAGGAATTTTCCAAAGAGAAGAAAGAAGAGGACTACATCACCCATAAAAACCCTGGCTTGCTAAAGGAAAACCTGAACCGCGAAACCACACCTGGGTTTGGGGCTGGGGCGCACACACACACGAAAACAAAGAAAAGAAGGAGCTGAAGAAACTCTGCTTACCGCCACTTGCTTATGCCTCAATCACAACCCATGGCTTGATATGATGTCCCAGCAGTGCTCAAAATAAGCATGGGACTCTCTTCAAATCCCCTTATTCTCTTCATTAGGGTTAATAAACAAGTGGCATTGCAAGGGCAACATTAGCGGTCTCCGATGGGATATGTGTGTCCTAGCCAAGGCAGAGGACACATTTTAAGAATAGCCGCAGGGATGGTTTACAGGCCGTAGCATAGATGCATGACATAAATCAGTCAGTACCTGTGGGAAAAATGCACCCATTCCCCAGCATAGACACAGAAGGCAGCTCAGCAGCCTTGCCGAAGGTACATAGTGATCAAGCTTGGGTACAGGAAACAAACTGGAAGCAACAAGGAAGGCACAGCTACCAGGGCTCGGATTCAGGATACGAATTTAAAGTTACCAAGAAGGTGCACAGATCCAAACATTAACTGAGATTAGAAGGGGCCCCATGGTATTAAAGTGGTGCTCCTACGAGTGAGCATAGAAACTAATGACTTTGTGGTGTACTATGGTCACTGTTAATACGTATTAAGCGAAGCTATTCTTGCTTAAACCATAAGTGAGGCTCTTTTGAAGAGGGTTCCCTGTACTCTAAATCACTTTTAGGGGCTGACAAATTTGAAACGTTCTGGGACTGGCAATTTTAACAAGTTGTCTACTTTGATATTGAGGTAGCTGCTCAGCACGGCATGCTTTGGTTTAACTTTCAGCACATTACCACATTTTAGCCCAGTTCAGCACATAGAACATTGAACTATTTGTGAATGTTTGACTTTCATGAACTAGAAAAATACCGTTTTATAGACCCGATATTTAAAGTATACCAATCACATCCCAACAAGATATTTTTTTAAAAACTCGTATAAACATGTAATGCAAAAGGAGTATGATTCTGTAGCTGTATTTTCTCCTTTATCAAAAGTATCAGTATTCTAATTGACGTGAGCCTAAACAAATCTCTTCTCGATTTTACTACTGTATTTCAAAGCTTTACCTGCACCCCAACAAATAGTGAGTGATAAGGTCACCTCACTATAGTCATTGCTTGACACAGAGTTGCAGGTTGTCATTCATGAACAATTGAAAGTGTACAAAAATGCAAACCGTTTTTTCAGTCAAATAAGTAGACCTGAAAGTAAGCTTGACTAGTGACATTTGCTAGCCTCTCTTCTGTCTAGGACCCCTTCAACTGAAAAGGCTAAGAAATGCCACCACAATGTTAGAAGGGTAACTTGTTCACAGAAAACGGCGCAGTACTTCGATACAGTGACATAAGATTATTTGTCCGGAATCACAGCATCGTACGGTAGCAAGGCCAGGATATGACTCAACACTTTGGTTCCAAAATCACGATCACCTCTACTGACTAATGCTGTATGCTATTCACTGGGGTGGCTGCCCAGTTTCTATAAACATCGTTTGGAGTAGCTGAGCTCTAAACTTGCATCATACTGATGCTACATCAGTTTATATAGCTAGTGGTTTCTGGTGGAGGTACAATAAGTACTGGGCTGGGGCGGTGGGGGCGGGGGGGATGCGTTCACTAGCGCTTCAGGTAATGTAATGCCAGGGACCCATAACTACAGGCCTAAGTGAAGCGAGGGCCTTAATGCAGGCCCCAGGGTATGAACTGAAGCAGTAACCGCCCCCCCCCCCAAGTGAGGGGCTGATTGCTATAAGCACCCCGGCCCGTTGGACCGGGTAACTAATAGATTCTTTAGGGAAGTTGTGAAACGCTGTCAGAGTTTCACAACTGAAAAGAAAAAAAAAAGGGCTGCCATGGAACGGGAGAAGGGACTAGATAGTCCCTTCTCCCTTTCCGTGGTGGCGTGTCGAAGATCAGGGGCGGACGCACCAGGAACACTACTGTTCCCGGCGCAGGATCAGAAAGGAGGAGGTAAGTGGGGGGGGGAGCAATCTGTGGCAAAGGGGCTTTGGGGGACACAGAGGGGCACTTACTTTGTTCCCTGGCAGGGGAGATGGTGGCCTCCAGCCCTGAGGAGGCTCAGAGCGGCAGGATTACAGTATGGTAATGCCCCCACTCCGATCCTCCCCATTGGCTGGGAGGACAAAGCCACGCGCCAGCCGGGTAATATGTGTTATTAACACCAACGTTTTGTTCAAACTCAGACAGAGGA
This sequence comes from Ambystoma mexicanum, assembly GCF_040938575.1. NCBI lineage: Eukaryota > Metazoa > Chordata > Amphibia > Caudata > Ambystomatidae > Ambystoma > Ambystoma mexicanum. Next base: position 97,349,997 of record NC_090922.1, read on the forward strand.
AAGGCTGTGTCTACCTCATCGGATTTGGTACTGTGATTTGGAATATGAACGAGATCTCTGCAGAAAGCAATTAACAGAGTGAGTTATCTTCTGAACCATCATTGCACTAAAAGTCATTAATATGCATTACAAATGTAGTTATAGCACATCAATATATTCCCAAGAGAAAGGTGAAAACCCTGTGCGAGTTGTACTACAGTGAAAACACAAAGTGCAGTGAACACATAACGCATTACTAGAGTCATGAATCAGATCAGAGAATATTAATACACAACAGGCAGGTCGGAGGCTCACAACTTCAACGGCGCACTAGACAATGTCATGGCATTTTTTCAGCAGGCAAAAAAGAAACGGCAGGGAAAGCACACCCTATCTTGTATATGTTCTGTATAAGGTACTTCAAGTATTGCATGTTTTTCTGATCCACTGACCGTTATACTAATCAGTTTTTCCTGGGTGCCGGGTAGAAAAAAACGGGCTCTGGTATCAATAAGTCAACAATATGAAAAAAATGAAGTTCCTATCAGTAATAGGAACTCCCGTCCCCTGCACACCATTCAATAGTGGAAAGAAAGCTTTCCAACCAAGTCTCAGTATTTTTATTGGTTTCAAATATTAGTTGTCTCAATATTTCAAAAGTTTTTTGGCAGCAGTCAAAGTAGACAAACACTGAATGTAAAGTTCAATCAACAAATTTTCAGATCTAGTGTTCAAATTATTTTACTAATAGTATTTCTCAGTATTATACAAAATAATATTATTGTTTCTTTGAGTTCTATTCACTCAATAAATCAATTGCAACTTAAAAAAATAGTAAAAACAGTTTCTTTAAACAAATTTAAAAGAAATCAAGAAAATTCAAACGAATTTCTAAAAAAAAGTTAATGATGAGCTCAATGCGTTTCGAGAGATTTGACTCTTCTTCAGGAGCAACAACTTATTTCTAACTTCTACAATAATCACTAGTTTCAACAGTTCTTCGTTGTAAAGTCAAAGCAATTCTTCAATGTAGAATGAAAACAACATATCCTTTGTGATAAATGTAGCCCCAGAATTTTTCTGTAGCAACTATTCCGTTGTGAGATTATGCACACATCATCTTTTCATGATTCCCAGTTCGTTAGTAGTTATCTGTAAATAGTATAATGTGTGTATTAATAATTTGATAAAGCGATGGATAATTGTCTGTAACTCTGAATATTGCAAAACTGTACCCGTGTGTTCATCTATTCACCAATTTGAAGTGCAAGCCTGTTCCAAATTTCAAATCGAATTTTCAGTATGGAGTCTTGGAAGTGAGTGGCCTAAAAGGTAAGTATTCACACTATAATTATGACTGTTTCATGCACTGGCCCTACAATATTGGTAACATTATCTAGAATTGATTTTAACTCATATTGATAATATGTCCTTTTCCAAAATCAATGCATTGACTACAAAGCATGCAAAAACGTTAGCTTTTTCACAAGAAGAAGCAATTCGAATACTTGGTTTAATTAAAAGCACAGGCAAACCAACAACTCAAGAAAATCCAGACAAAATAATTAATAACCTAGAAAAACTGATAAGAAGAGAGATCGCTCAAACACTGCATGCCACCACTCTAACGGAATACTACAAATCTCAAAAAATCCCTAGAGGTCTAAGAATATATCTCAAACCAACTCTCTGTAGAGATAACAGTGACTTTGTAGCAAGATGGGAACGTATCTTAAATAAGTGTTCGTTAGACCCGATTCTTTTAACAATTGAAGAATTAGCAGCATCACTAACAAAACTTGACACAGAAATAGAATAGCTGAACTTAAAGAACAATTAGTCACATTAACATCCGTTGAAGAACTTAAAAATACCCTAGCCCTAACCAATCAGAAATTAGATTCCTACAAGAAAGACATTGAACAAAGGAAGATTAGAAATTATTGCAGATACTTTAGATTATTCAAGAGACATAGTGTACACATGGCAAGAGTACTATCACCAACAAAACCAACAGTTCCAAAACATAGGGAAACAAACACCTTTTAAAAAAAAACCTAGGAGAGGAAGCAAAAGCACAGATCCATCGAGTGATGCATCCAGTGAAGGAAGGGATACCACGTCCAGTCAACCAACAACAGCAGTACCTTCAACATCGGGAATCACAACAGCATCTATAACTCCAACACCTGAAAATCAAGGCATTCAACCAGACTCTTTTTTAGAAGACGCCGGGCAGGGGAAGGAAGAAACCTAAGGAGCAAAAAGAAAACCCAAACCTGATCATAAATATCTCAAGTAAAACATTCACGAAACAAAAACTTGATCTCCTTGGTTTAGGGTTATCCTTTGTACCGACGAATCAAACTAATCTTTTCAACAAAGAAGTAAATCTCTTTAAGTTCATTAGGAAGATGAAATTAAAGATATTTTTTGATTCAATACCACCGATGCAAGAAAGATCAGTTACTTTTGACAGTCTGGAAATGAAAGCCAAAAGTACGTTCAGTCCTAATGTCAGAAACCCCACATTGGACCTCTTTGAAATGAAGATGAAAAAGGATCTAAAATCAATCAGATATATGGACATGAAAAGTCAGAATATTTGGAAACATCAACTGAGAATTTTGAAAGAATTAGCAGATTATAGGACAATTGAAATCAAGCCTGCAGACAAAGTTGGGGCAATTGTCATAATGGAATTAAATCTATATAAACAAGGATGCCTATCCCTGCTAGAAGACACCAACGCATACATGATCCTCGACCATGATCCCACTTTTGAAACTCAAAGAATGATAGAAGAAATAGTCAATAAGGCTGCAATAGAGGATTGGATAACGGACAAGACAAAAGATTTTCTTATCAACAAAAATCCTATTTTGCCAGTATTTTATGCACTTCCCAAAGTCCATAAAAACCTTACGACTCCTCCATTTAGGCCGATTGTAGCGGCCACAGAGAGCGTCTTTGATCCACTATCAAGATATTTGGACAAACTACTCCAGCCAATTGTACAGTCTACCAGTACGTACCTAAGAGATACCACACACTTTTTGAAAGTTTTAAATACCATCAAACAAATTGACGAAAATTGGATTCTATTTACATTAGACATCCAATCACTCTATACGTCGATTCCACATGAAGAAGGTTTGGAAGCTCTGGAATGGATACTATTACAACAAGAATTCTTTCGGGCCAATAAAATATTTGCCATAGAATTAGCAAAAATTATCCTTTGCAATAATTATTTCAGATTCCAAGGTAAATATTATCTCCAGACATCCAGTACATCAATGGGGTCAGCAATGGCCCTAGCATATGCAAATATCTTCATGTTCCACTTTGAACCCAATACATACTGGAGCACTCGACATGGTCAAAGCATTTGGCCATGTGGAGACGGTACATAGACGACATCTTTGCAATCTGGAATAGAACTAAGCAGGAACTAGAATCATTTCTTGAATACCTACATGCATGTAACAATCGTATAAAGCTCACTTTGGACATAGGTAATCCATCAGTTCACTTCTTAGATGTGAAGATTTATCCAGAACAAGGGAAACTACATACCACTGTGTTTAGAAAACCCACGGATGTCAACACTAGTTTATTCTTTACAAGTCATCATCCACACCACCTGAAAAAGAACCTACCACTGAGTCAACTACAAAGGATTAAATGAATAATCTCTAAAGAAGACACATATCAGGACATGGAGAAAGAACAAATCTCAAGATTTGAAGAGAGGATTTCCAGAAACCATTTTATCCCAAGCAAAAAAAAAATGTCGACTAAAGAAAAGAACTGAACTTCTAATACAAAAAAACCAAAGGAAGACAGAAGCAACCCTCCCACTGAATTATCTAACAAAATACTCCACCAAAAGTGCACATATCAAAAGGACACTACAGAAGAACTGTAAAATTACAAGGCTAGACCCACAACCCTGTGAACTCTTCCCAAAACCACCACTAATGGCGTACAACAGAGGAAAGAATTTACGAGACTCATTAGTAAAAGCAGAAAGAGTCAGTACAGTGCAAAAACGATTCTTTGGAAAACAAAAAAGGGAACTTTGCCCTGTCTGAATTGCAGTCAATGTAATAACGTGCAAAAAGGTCCTACAATTAGGCATCCATACACAGGACAAAAAATCACCTTACAACATTATGCAACATGTGAGAACAAATGTGTAATATATGAATTAATTTGTCCTTGTGACAAATATTACGTTGGTCAAACTGTTAGACGTGCAAAAGATCGCATTTCAGAACATAAATCTAACATCAGAACTGGGAATATGAAATCACCAGTTGCAAGACACTTTAAAGAGCAACACCACACAATTTCCCAATTGAAATTTGTAATCTTGGAGATAATTACAAGACCAGCCAGAGGAGGTAACCTAGAACAACTATTAAAACACAGAGAAATGTTCTGGGTCCACAAGTTAGATGCCCTGGAACCCAGAGGAATGAATGAAGAATACTATTTGAGTTCATTTCTATGAAGAGAGGTAAAAGTGGACTAGAGACTTACCATAAGCACAAAGGGACATTTACCACTCACAAAAATGGGTGCTGGGGTTATAAGTTGTATCCGAGAGAAGGGAGAGTTGGAGAACCAAATTGAATGTACTAACAACATGAATGTAAATTACGTTGTGATTTGATGGAAAGATGATCAAAATTCATTAAATTGTATATAACTCCAATGCACCATAGGTACACGACCCCAGACTATTGAACAGAAACATTTTTTCTGATTTATTCTGATTTATTCTAGATCATAACGGAGATAGAAAGTAGTCAGTTTGAACATCATTAATAAAATACAGAGACACGGGTCCTGAGTCAAAACTACGAGAGAGGGAATCTAACTCAAATTATACTACCACGAGAACTATGACTAGTGGCCTTGAGGAGTAAATTGAACTCTTTTGCCAACATACAAGCATTTTGCTATATAAAACGTCAGAACCGTACATATGCAGAAAGTACAGTGGAAACTACGATTCCCAGAATGCATAGTTGGTATGTGACCAAATCACACGTGATTACATTGTTAAGAGATGGACTGACCAGACTTTGCATATGTAGAAAGTGCAAATGAAACTACGACTCCCACAATTCTTAGTTGTCATGTGACTAGATCACATTGTAATATATAGTCAAGTTGCTAGGAAACGGGTTGACTAGGAGAAGCAGGAAGGAGGAGAAACAGGCTTGCGTACGGCAGAGCACTTAACTCAGGTACAGCACGTAGCTTTTTCTACTTGGGCAATAACTTAAATAATGAATACGCTGAGCACTGCATTAACTTAATTAGTCAACACGCTGAACATAGCGTTAACACACAGTGGCCCTCATTACGACCCTGGCGGGATTCGGAAAACGATGGCGGAAATGCAATACCGCCATCGAATAGCGCTCGGTGCGACTATGACCCGTCACCGCAAAGTACGAAGCCATTAGCGACACCGTAGTGAACGCCAACGCTAACTGCACCAAGCACGCGCGCGCGCGCCATGCCAAACCGTAAACACCACTATGGCGCAAGGGTACGCTAATTCCGACCCTAGCGGACATGTACCTAACGCCATCAAGCATGGCGGAATGAACCATTCCGCCATGGTGAGAAGTACGGCATCGCGAATCAACCGTAAACGGCCCCACTGAGTGCCTGTACACCGCTCCCTGCCCACAAAGTACAACTCCCCGTAGGTGCAATGAAGTCACAATGCAACCATTGAAATGTACAAGTCACCCATGCATGCCAACGAACAAATGAAACACAAGAGGGGCCAATGGGAGCTGCAGGGCACAGATGGCACGAATACAGAAGCCATCCCAATGGACATGACCACAGTCCCCCACCAAGAAACGCACGCAAACACAGGCACCTGTGACCAGCAATATTCCGAAAATCACATCATTCCACCAGTCCACCTGGCTGACCGGCATCTGTTACACAAAACCCAATCCCCCGCCCCTGAGCATGACAACATTCAAACAGTCATATTGGCAGCCCCAATCCCAATACATAATAATTTTCGATTTTGGGATACGAAAAATAATTAACTTATTTGTTTCTTCACAATTGCCCCACAACAAGGGGCACGTGTTTTCCTCAATAAGGTTACAGCTTACGATGAATATTACTGTTTCTTTATTTCATTTTCTTCAATTTCATACTTTCACTTGTTAAGAGTTCATTTGTCAACCAACTGTGACTGTTAACTAACTTATGTTAAAAAAGTTTTTTTCATTACGTATTCTCAATTTTTTTAATGATTCTACACCTAATTCGTGTATGTACCATTTAAACCATTGTTTTTACATGCTGTTACATGTTAGACCTTACTTTTGTATATCATTTTCTGTTTCTTTGATATAAAGCTTTTAATTTGCAATTTCCATAATGTTTATGTCTCATTTTGAAGGAATGACTTTAATTTCTGACTGCATGCAATATCTATGAATTATACTAGATATAAAGGTTTTGGGACCGGATGAATAACTTTAATTTATTCACACCCCATACGGGCCAACCTTAGATACACCAGGACTTTGCTTTGTTGTAAACACATGGTGAGAAGTACGGCATCGCGAATCAACCGTAAACGGCCCCACTGAGTGCCTGTACACCGCTCCCTGCCCACAAAGTACAACTCCCCGTAGGTGCAATGAAGTCACAATGCAACCATTGAAATGTACAAGTCACCCATGCATGCCAACGAACAAATGAAACACAAGAGGGGCCAATGGGAGCTGCAGGGCACAGATGGCACGAATACAGAAGCCATCCCAATGGACATGACCACAGTCCCCCACCAAGAAACGCACGCAAACACAGGCACCTGTGACCAGCAATATTCCGAAAATCACATCATTCCACCAGTCCACCTGGCTGACCGGCATCTGTTACACAAAACCCAATCCCCCGCCCCTGAGCATGACAACATTCAAACAGTCATATTGGCAGCCCCCATCCCTGACCTCACGGGCTTCGTAGGCAAACGCGTCCAGTACAGTACCACGCAACTAAACTCCGAAGCTGGAACCCAATGCAGATCTCCTCACAATACATCGCTCCCCAAATAGGAATATGCCACATCACTTGCAAAGAAGAACGCTACACGGGCCAAATCAGAATAGAAATTTAATGCACAACAAAATCACCAAGCCCATACAGCCATCAGGCCATGAACTCCAAAACACATTTCACCATTGTGGGCTGCATCCGCAAGAAATGACCAGCCACTACTTGTGTGACGCCCTGTTCCATCATGGTACACAGAGCCACATTCACGTACGAAAAGGCAACATGGAAGCGCACAGAACCGCAGGGCCGTCCCAATGGGGAGGCACTAGTCCAGCTGAAAGGCCGAAATGTTGCTCCGAGCCACCAGTACTGCGTAAGGGCATGTGGCCCATTGGCGATCGTCCCATAAGATCGTAATGCTGCTCCACTGATTAACACGAAGCAGCAGGTGTCGGGAGTAAAACCCATCTGCAGGAGTGGCATACAGATGGCAGTGGCAAAAGGGGAGGAGATACCTGTCAACTAAAAGAAAAGAAAAAGAACAGAATGGCCATCAGAACTACATTCGAACAACTCACTTCAATGATCACACTAAATCCACAGCCATATGCATGCTAGCCCACTCCAAAGGTTCATCACCACCCAAAAACCACTTGCGACTCATAACTATCTATATTGAGGTGTAAACACCATCACAAACGAGTGTACCTGTGCATGCGTCTGTCAAAACAGAATCCATCAGATGGGATTGGTAACGTGCATGGACACAAGTGTCTGAGGGCGCGTCGAGACAGGGAGGGCTCAACAAGGCCAGATAGACGATGGTCCCACTATGGCAGCCCTGCATCACATAGCGTAGGGGAGGCGTATAGATTCCAAGAAGCCCTGTACATGGCAAACTCTGTATCAAATCACCTGCCCATGCATCCATTCATCATTCCCTCATCCCGGGATTAAAACGCCTGAATATTTACTCACATAACATTAGAAATATCCATTGAGTCTGTGCGTTATGCAGCCTGCAAAATCCACAGTGCCCCAGCCCGTAATGCCAGTGTTGTGAAGTAACATGTATTTGGGAACGTCCGGCCTCATCGCCCACGTCGCTATTGCGCATCCCAAACCATTCATATCAATCATTGCATCCTCGCCATGGCCCCTGTCCCAAGGACATTGAACAATAGTACGTTATATTTGCAGTCAGACCTGTGGGCATTTCCCCGCCGCTAGCTGAAAACCGAAAGCGCCGCCCTTCGAATTCCTCATTTGCAACATCACGTCGAAGAGGCATCTGTGGCCGTTTGAAATCACTAATTAATCCATCTAGTGCGGCTGTGTGTGAAAATGGCAACTGCCTTCACCCACAAATGGGACGCCCCGCCCGTCGTTGCAACTCGGTACAGTGATGCATGAGGGCCCACCGTTACTCGAGTACTACGTACCACTGACCCTTCACAAGTCTGTTCGCGACTGCACAGATAGTATGTGAAACAATGGGACCATAGCAGAATGAACATATCAACCAATGTTACACGGCCATCGGGTACAAATACATGATTGCAATAGCAAGATGCCATTCCCCGAATTGCAGCGTTGTGTGCGGGACGTGCTCGGCCAAAGGGGAGAGCAGTTTGCACAGGTGGAATGAATCACCACAGGTGGAGGCCATACAGCCTGAAAACACATAAATTGCACAGCCAGTCTCCTCCCACAACCACACCGAAATGCTACCGGCAGGACTCGCGATGTTGGCCCTGGGGGACCTGATAGCACTGCAAGTACTCCAACTCCAGGAAGAAGACGAACACCAACTACAACCGGCCGCACGGAGGAGACGCAGGAGGAGGAGGAGGGCAAGGCAGGGCCAGCAAGGGCCGCCAGCACAGCCACTACCACCACGCAGGCAGCCCGCAATCCCACGCCTCCGAGCACATCCGTTCAACCTCACTGATGAGCAGATCCACACCCTCTACCGTCTGGACCGGGACACCATAGCCGCCATTGTGGACATGACACAGGCTGACCTTGTCAGCATGATAGATAGCCCAACCGCCATCCCACCCTACTGAAGGTGGTGTCTGTACTCCACTTCCTGGCCACAGGCACCTACCAGCACACAGTCGGACAGTTGCATGGCATTTCTCAGCCACTGTTCTCACGGACACTATTGCAAGTGCTCGATGCCCTCCTGCAGCACGCAGACGACTACATCTCCCTACCACACTCGGAGCAGGAAATTACCAACACAAAAGTGGGATTCCATGCACTTGCCGGCATACCGGGTTGCATTGGTGCCATCGACTGCACCCATGTGGAATTGGTCGTCCCACATGCCATGGAGGCCCAGTACCGCAACCGAAAACAATTTCATTCTCTGAATGTACAAATGGTGTGTGACTCCAACAGGATCATTACACATTGTTGTGCCCGATTCCCTGGATCAACCCATGATTCTATGGTCTTGAGGAACTCTACAATACCACGCTACATGGAGCGACACGCAGGGAACAGATCCTGGCTACTCGGTGAGTCTCATTACATGCATGATAATGTGGGGTATGTGATTCGGCAATGACCTGGCAGGAAGGGGGGGGGGGTGTGCGTACGTAGCAATGGCATTCCACATCATACATTTCTCGTCCACATACAGGTGATGCTGGATATCCACTGAAGAGATGGCTCCTCACACCAGTCCGGAACCCACGGGACCAGCATGAGGAGGACTACAACCATGCCCACTCACGTACCCGTGTAGTCATAGAACAGGCATTCGGCCTACTGAAGGGTCGTTTCCGCTGCCTCAGCAGGTCTGGCGGGGCACTCCTGTACCGCCATGAGAAGGTTGCAAAGATGGTCATGGCATGTGTCATGCTCCACAACATGTGCGTACGTAGAAATGTGCCCATGCCCCCTGACGCAGAACTGCAAGCACCTGATGATGGTCATGATGAGGGCGGGGATGTGGCAGCACCTCAAGGAGTCTGCGAGGCACCGGAGGGCCGTGACATTCGTCAGCATCTCATTGATGTATGCTTCTAGCACTCACGCCTGGTGGCTGATACATGGACACGGGACTCGTGGCACTGTGTGTGTCTGGGACATGCACAATATGGACTGTACGCCTATGATGGCCTAGTACACAAAGATCAATGTCCACACATCTCATTGGTTGATCGTGCACTGTTTATGGCATATGTGATATCATGTTGTACACCCTATCGACCCACCACCCAAGTGAGCCCAACACACCCCCTCCACCCTCCTACCTCCCCCCCGAACACCAGTGTCCACAGATGCTCGTTGTCAGTGGGCAGTCGCTATTGCAAGCCCCCTCTGCGGGTATCAGGGGCACCCCTGCCTGTGGAGCGCAGGTTCCTCCCAGATCTACGTTGGGGGCTGCCCTGGACGGAACTTGCAACGGATGATGTCTCTGCCTGCTCACGTCCATGCATGTCCCTAAGGGTTTGCGAGAGCTCAGTGAGCACACGGCGCACTGCGGCAAGTTCGGCACATACGTCCTTGGACGTCGCATGCAGTTCCCCCCTCAGGCTCTCGGTGCTTCTCTCCATTTGGACTCCCAGGCTCTCGGTGCTACTCTCCATTTGTGCCCTTAGTGTCTCTGTACCTCTCTCCATTTCTGCCCTAAGTGTCTCAGTTGATGTTTCTATGTCTGCCTTAGTGCCCCCACATTCATCGGCATGGTCCTTGAGGAGCGTGGCCAGTTGCTGCTGTTGCACGATTAACTGGTCGAGGGACTGTTGCCTCTGCTGGGCCATGGCCATTTGCGGGGGTGTCACAGAGGGGCTGTTGACCTCATGTTGCCTTGCCACAGGGCTTGTGGGGGATGGCCAGTCGTCGTCTTGTGGGTGCCCCTGCGTGGTATCCTCATGTTGTACGGGATGGGACAGACAGGGGGATTGGGACAGGTCATGGATGGATCTGTCTTCGACATCCCCGTCTTCTGTGTTGGAGCATGCTGCCATCAATGGGGTGTCACCTATGGTGCTGCTGCCACCAGAGGCAGTGCCTTCTGTGGCATCCGTTGGGGGGACCTGTGGTGGTGGTGGTGTGGGCATGCTGGCTGCTGGGGTGCCTGTTGATGTTCCCTCCTCTGTGCTGCCACCTGATTTGTGCTGCTGCCGTGTCTTGATGCGTGCAGCTGAGGTGGAGGGTCTTTGGCCGTTGGTCTTGGCCCTCTTTGCAGGTGTGCTGGTAGGGGTGTCCTGAAGCTCGTCGTTTGGATCGGACCCTGTGGTGGAGTAAAGGAGGGCGAGGGTTATTGATGGGTCTGTGGGAATTGGAATGGCATTGTATCACATGCATTGGGGTGGTACCTGAGGGTGATTTGGGTCGGGGCCTTGGAGGTGCTTTCATTTGTGTGTGGAGTGAGGGTGCAGTTGTTTGGCAGCCTGCAGTTAGGGTGTGCCTGCTGCACGTGTAGTGCGTGTTTTAGGGGGTTTTAATTATTTATGTATTTATTGTGGGTTTTAACGTGCGCTATCAGGCCGATGTGTGTGGACGTTCTCCTGGACATGTGTTTCTGTTGCACTATGTGGACACATGGTACTTCACATGGTTGGACTTTGTGGATTTGGCATTGTTTTATCTGGCCCACCTACCTGAATCTTCGGATGTCTGCACTCCTTTCTCCATCCCTCCGACTGCCTCTATGCTCTCCATTCCGATGGTGGAGGCACAGATTTCTTCCCAGGGGGTCAACTTGATGGGTGATTCAGGACCTCCCCCGGTGGCTGTGGCAATGTTGCGGTTGGCAGAGAGTATGCTGCGGACGCGTATCCGCAGGTCGTCCCATCGCTTTCGGCATTGCTGTGGGGTGCGGGGTGCGGTCCCCACCGCACTTACCCGCTGTGCCACCAGAGCCCATATGGCCTTCTTGTTTGCAAGTGCCGTCCTGGTCATTTGTGTGCAGAAGACGACGGCAGCATTCTCCTGGAGGGTCTCTGTTAGCACGGTGAGTTCCTCACGGGAGAAGTGGACCTGCCGCTTGCGGTCGCACGCTTTCTTCGCTACTTTTCCCATTTTTCTTGGTTTCGCTAGGGTGGATGACGGGTTGGGGTGTGTCTCAGGGTAGTGTTTTTAGTGGTTGTGTGGTTTTAGTGGTTTTATAGGTGTACGCGGGATGTTTCCCGTTCCGGGCCCATGTTTTAACTTCCGTTTCCGTATATTTCCGGTCACCGTACTTTCCGGTAGGCGCACACTGCGGTGTCCGCTGTGATGGGTGGCGGTATTGCACCTAGGGCGCCGTACGGCGGCGGTGTTGGCCGTTTTGGGGTCTTTTCCGCCATCGCGGACTTTGCACTTCCGCCATGCCGTGGTGCTCGTGCCCGATGGGTCGGAATGGGCCGCACTTTGCTCCTTCGTGCAATGGCGGAAACGCTATTTACGCTGTGGCGGTCCGGTCAGTCACTTTCCGCCAGGGTCGTAATGAGGGCCAGTATCTCTTAATAGGTAGACACGTTGACAGTGACCCCATGATACGATAGGAAGCAAGAAAGAGGATAGAAATGTGTGCGGCTGGAAACAGTCACCATTCCAGGTAAAAATATGATGTAAAGTTACATTAACTCAAAATGGAATTACTTAAGAAAATGGAAACGCAATATATCTCGCTAATTCGATTAATTATTGATATACAGGAAGGAAACTTGAATTGACCACGGCACACTTCTATACATTCTGAATATGACCCCATGTCAAGTATAAACCAGTGAGTTTCCTAGATAATGTTACCAATATTGTCGGGCCAGTGCATGAAACAGGCATAATTATACTGTGAATACTTACCTTTTAGGCCACTCACTTCCAAGACTCCATACTGAAAATTCGATTTGAAATATGGAACAGGCTTGCACTTCAAATTGGTGAATAGATTAACACACAGGTACAGTTTTGCACTATTCAGAGTTACAGACAATTATATCCATCGCTTCATCAAATTATTAATACACACATTATACTATTTACAGATAACTACTAACGAATTGGGAATCATGAAAAGATGACGTTTCCATAATCTCACAACGGAATAGTTGCTAAAGAATAATTCTGGGGATACATTTATCAAAAAGGATATGTTGTTTTCATTCTACATTGAAGAATTGCTTTGACTTTACAACAAAGAACTGTTGAAACTAGTGATTATTGTATAAGTTAGAAATAAGTTGCTGCTCCTGAAAAAGAGAGTCAAATCTCTCGAAACGCGTTGAGCTCATCATTAACAATTTTTTTAGAAATTCGTTTGAATTTTCTTGATTTTTTTTAAATTTGTTTAAAGAAACTGTTTTTGACTATTTTGTTAAGTTGCATTTGAGTTATTGAGTGAATAGAACTCAAAGAAACAATAATATTATTTTGTATAATACTGAGAAATACTATTAGTAAAATAATTTGAACTCTAAATGTGAAAATGTGTTAATTGAACTTTACATTCAGTGTTTGTCTACTTTGACTGCTGCCAAAAAACATCTGAAATATTGAGCCAACTAATATTTGAAACCAATAAAAATACTGAGACTTGGTTGGAAAGCTTTCTTTCCACTATTGAATGGTGTGCAGGGGACGGGAGTTCCTATTACCGATAGGAACTTCATTTTTTTAAGTTTTTCAGCAGGCAGCCACGTGGAGGCTATTCACAGTGTGGGAGTTCAGGGCATGTGAGTCTTTTCCCCTCCCATAAAAGTGCCTCTGGTTACGGGGAGATAGAAGTGTGGAAGAGGGTGTAGGGGGCAGGCATAGTCATAGAGGTGCTTTTCAAAACCCAGAGAAAGTAGCACAGGGCACCACACACCCCTTACCCACAGGGGCGGAGATCACTCCCTGCCCCTCTGTAAAAACAAAGGGGAGAAACTAACACTACAACCTCCTACTCTGTCCAAAGGACCTTATAATATGATCTGATAAAAAGATAGGAAAAGGCCAAACCCACCATCAGGGGGAGAAAACCTTCCAGCTACAGACATGGTGGCAGACTAGTGAAAACCAAGATGGCCGCATCACGTTTTATAGCCTCCTTCTCATTAAGCCCATGCCCAGGTGTTCCAGTAAGGCAGCAGCTGCTGCAACCAATCACTACAGAGCCCTCCCCACAAGGCACAGCTGTAACCTATCATTCTGTGAGACAGCATAGGGGTTAAGGGGGCAGGGCACTATAAAAGGTGTTTCATCCACAGTTTGTGGGTTGCTAGAGAGGAGGACATAGGGCAGGAGGATAGAATAGGAAAAGGAGAGGACGGAGCAGAATGTGGCAGAGAGCTGGTGACATCAAAGAGGGGGAGAAGGTGTGGAAAAGGAATTGGTGGAGGGATTATCATCTGGAGAGGAGGAGGAAAGTGGAGACGAATTGTTGGAGGAGGTTGGGATAGTTAAGGGGGTGATGCGAAAGTTATCAGAGGAGGATGTGGGACTTAAGGAGGAGATGGGAGAACTGTTCGAGGAGATTGGGGAATTTAAGGAAGAGGTTGAGAAATGTATGGAGGAGGTTGCCGAGTGAAGGAGAAGGTTAGCAGGTTGTTGGAGGTTGGCAAGTTGGAAGAGGAGGTTGGTGAATTTAAAAAGGAGATGGGATTATTAACGGATAAGGTTAGAGAACAGCAGAAAAGAGATGTGTGATATCAGCGGTGCAAGGTGGTGAAAATAAAGGAGGTATGCAACAAGCCTACAATAATTCCTCTGCTCCCCTAACCTCCGCAACGGACCCCAACAGATCCTCCTACTTCACAAACCTAATCTCCTCCCTTCCCATTCATCTCAGCAAACTTTCATCTACCCTCCAATGTTCGCTCACACTTCCCAAGCCAATATCCATTTCCGCCTCCTTTAATGCTAATGACTTTGCTCACTACTTTGCCTATAAAATCTCTAAAATGTGTGAAACTCTCACATCCCTCCATCCCCAACTCTCCTTCCGTCCACCACGTCTCCCAACTACCTCTTCTACTCTCGACTATTACCCAAATTGTTCGTTTACAATTGTTCGAATGAACAATTGACCGATTTTAAAGGGTCACAATTGGCCTTTTCACAACTGACCATATATATATGACAATGCATTACTTACCGTAAAAGCATTTCTGATG
The DNA here is from genome assembly GCF_040938575.1 of Ambystoma mexicanum. Taxonomy (NCBI): domain Eukaryota; kingdom Metazoa; phylum Chordata; class Amphibia; order Caudata; family Ambystomatidae; genus Ambystoma; species Ambystoma mexicanum. The sequence continues at coordinate 97,365,125 of NC_090922.1, forward strand.
GTTGTATCTGCTTAGATTCACATGCTGTGCATAGGTCCGACATCCAGTGGTCACTGCGGAGTATTGCATTTTGTTTTTCGTAGTCGAAAAAGGGGACGTCGACAAGGCGTGTCTGTAACACTATCCCTATAGTGACGTGCGTTGTACCCACAATCCCTCACGCGTCGAGGTCCCTCTGTTTGTATTTTTCTGCCCTGAGGGAGCCTTCTAGACGTGAGTGAGTACAGAAAAGAGAGAAATATAGAAAAGGATGTCTATGTTCCTTCCATCCGAGCGGGGAGGAAGGGTGGGCGCATGTGAATCTAAGCAGATACAACCATCAGAAATGCTTTTACGGTAAGTAATGCATTGTCTTCTGATGTTTGTTAATCTGCTTAGAATCACATGCTGTGCATAGACTAGCGAGCAGTACCCGGAGTTGGCGGTGGGTTATGAGAAGGAACAGTAGAGAAAAGATGTCTTAATACTGTCTGTCCCACCTGGGAGTCAGATCTAGAATGTGCATCTAGACAGTAGTGTTTTGTAAAGGTGTGCACAGAACTCCAGGTAGCCACTTTGCAGATGGACTCAAGGGGAACATTTGCAATGAACGCTATGGAAGACCCAGTGCCTCGAGTGGAATGTGCTCTTGGCTTGAAGGGTAGTTCTCTCTTAGCAAGAGTGTAACAGAGAGTGATGCATTGCACAATCCATCTAGATATAGTGGACTTTGAAACTGCATCTCCTTCTCTTCCTGCTGCCACAGAGACAAAGAACTGATTAGTCTTTCTCAGTGGTCTGGTTCTTTCCATGTAGAACATGACAGCTCTGCGTACATCTAGTGTATGCAGACTTTTTTCTCCCAAGCTGGAAGGGTTTTGAAAGAACGTTGGTAGTTTTATTGACTGGTTTACATGAAATTTCGAGATGAATTTTGGTGCAAACCTTGGGTGTGTGCGTAGAACCACCTTATCCTTGTGAACTGTTACGAAGGGGTCTAGTACAGAAAGAGCCTGTACTTCACTTACTCTCCTAATGGAGGTGATAGCTATTAGGAAAGCAGTCTTAAGAGTGAGGTCTTTAAGAGTTGCCTTGTGCATGGGTTCGAAAGGAGGGCCCATGAGTCTAGAAAGTACCACATTTAAGTCCCATCCGGGAGCTGAGTTAGCTACCGGAGGGTGTATTCTCTTTACCCCCTCCATGAAGGCCTTGATAACTGGTATCTTCCACCACGACACTTTAAGTTGGGAAGTGGTGTATGCAGAAAGTGCCGCTAGGTGGACTTTAATGGAATTGAACACTAGACCTGAATCCAGTAAATGGGTCAAGTACAGAACAATGTTAGTGGGAGAGCAGTCAACCGGGTTGATGCTCTTACCTCTACACCAGATGACAAATCTTTTCCACTTGCTAGAATAGCAGTGGCGAGTATTAGGTTTTCTGGCTTCCCTGAGGATGTCCATACATCTCTGCGGGAGTTGTAAATGTCCAAATTCTATGATCTCAGGAGCCAGGCTGCTAAGTACATGGTCTGAGGGCATGGATGCAGAGTCCTGCCCTTGTCCTGTGACAGCATGTTGTACGGGCAGGGAAGTTTCACTGGGGGAGATAGGGACATCTCCATCAAGTGAGCGAACCATGGCTGCCGGGCCCACATTGGGGCCACTAGTATCATGGTAACCTGCTCCTGGTGCATCTTGTGCACCACTTTGTTGAGAAGGGGAGTCGGGGGAAAGGCGTAAACAAATTTCCCTGACCACTGAATCGACAGACCGTTCCCCTTGGACTGGTTCTGGGGGTACCTGGAGGCGTATCTTTGGCATTGTGAGTTCTCCAGGGTTGTGAACAGGTCTATTTCCGGGAATCCCCATTGCGTGAAGACGTCTAAGACGATGTCTTCGTGCAATTGCCATTCGTACTCTTCGGGCAGGGGGAAGTCTCTGCTGAGTTTGTCTGCTAGCAGATTGAGTTCCCCTGGTACATGTTGTGATAGTAGGAACATGTTGTGTTTGAGAGCCCACTTCCATATATTCTGGGACAGCTTGGACAGTCCTGGAGAGTGAGTGCCCCCTTGCTTGTTGAGGTAGTACATGGCTGTGGTGCTGTCTGTGAGGACCATCACTGTCTTTCCTTGTAAGTGTTCCTGAAAGGCTTTCAGTGCTTTGAACACCGCTAGTAGTTCCAGCAGGTTTATATGCTTGGATGCTAAGCTCGGAGTCCACACTCCGTGAGCAGTCTGATGGGATAGGTGAGCCCCCCGTCCTGTAAGGGATGCGTCTGTGGTTAGAGTGGCTTCCACTGCGGGTGTGGCAAAAGTTTTCCCTAATAACAGGTTTTCTTTTGTCCACCACCGTAGCGAGAGAACCAAGGCCTGCGAGACCACCACTAGATCGTCCCATTGTCCGCTGGCCTGACACCACTGGCTGTAGAGCCACTCTTGCATTGGGCGCATGCGCAGGCGCGCGTGAGGTACCAAATAAATACATGACGCCATCATCCCTAGCAAGCGCATTGCTTTGCGTACCGTCACCTCTCGACCTGCCACATAATGGGGGATCTGAAACAGCATGTTTTGGACCCTCTCGTTGGAGGGGAAGACGAGGCCGTCCCTTGTTCGAATTAGAGCCCCTAGGAATTGTTTGATTTGGCTGAGGTCTAAGCTGGACTTCTTTTCGTTGATGGAGAAGCCCAGTTGGGACAAAAGGTCTACGGTCTTTTGGGTATTGGAGAAGCATGTTTCGTAAGAATCCCCTGTTATGAGCCAGTCGTCGAGGTAAGGGTATACCGGGATGGATAACCTGCGCAGGTGGGCCGCTGCCACTGCCAGTACTTTCGTGAATACCCTTGGTGCAGATGCTATCCCGAAGGGTAGTACTCTGAACTGGTAGTGTTTGTTCTCTATCTTGAACCTGAGGTATTTTCTGTGCGCTGGCAACATTAAAATATGAAAGTATGCATCTTTCATGTCCAGTGTTGTCATGTAATCCCCCTGTGATAACAGTGGGATTACCTCCTGCAAGGTCACCATACGAAACTTTTGGGGTTTGACAAACTTGTTCGCTGGGCGCAGATCTAATACAGGGCGCATGGTTAAGTCCTTTTTGGGTACAAGGAAGTGCACTGAATAAATACCTTCTGTTACCTGAGATAGGGGGACAGCCTCTATAACTTCTTTTTTCAGTAGCTCTTCTACTTCTTGAAGAAGAATAGTGAGGTGTTCCGGTGTCATGCGTTGGTTCCGTGGGGGTCTGTACTTCGGGGAACCGTTGAATTCGATGCAGTATCCGTGGGCTATGGTGGATAATACCCAGCGGTCTGACGATATTCCCTCCCATGCTGAAAGGAACGATGTTAGCCGGCCCCCGACCGGTGATGCATGGGAGGGGGCCCGAATCTTCGGGTCATTTGTTGGTATTGGGCGTGGAACCTTTGGGGCTGGAGCCGCAACCTCTTCCTTTGCCACGGCGTTGGCCTCTTTGACTGAACTGGGTGTTGCTACCCTGGTTAGAGGGCCAGTTGGTAGCAGAGCAAAATTGCTGTTGGTTTTGCTGCTGGCGTTGGCCACGAAAGGAGCGTCTATTGCCATAGCTGCGTCTGTTAGGGGGCCTAGAAATTTGGTCAAGAGTCTTGATGGTATCAAACTCTTTCTTCGCATGTTCTAGGGCCTCATCAACTGCTTTCCCAAACAGATGTGTTTGTTCTATGGGCTTATTTATCAGGGAAGCCTGGGTTTCCGGCTTAAATCCCGAATTGCGCAGCCAGAAATGGCGTTTGAGAAGTATTCCCTGAACCAGGGAACGGCCAGCCATCTCTGCGGCATCTAAGGAGTTCTTTACGATGCCCTGGTTTACAAGAGTTCCCTCTGAGATTATAGCTAACAGGTGTGAATGCACGGGTTCTGGTGCGTCCTCTGCTTCGCTGCGCAGCTTGCCCCACTGTGCATCGGCGTAGCTAGCTAGTAGGGAATTGTTATTTGCAATCCTAGTTGAGAAGGCGGCGGAGGTCGTGATTCTCTTCCCAAGTGCATAGAGCTTCTTGCCCTCTTTGTCAGGTGGTGCCTCACTAGTGGATAGTGGTACCCCCGCTCTTTTTCTTGTATTAGTAACTACGAGGGAGTCCGGAATAGAATGTCCTCTGATGTACAAAGGGTCAGAGGACGAAGGGCTGAAGAGCTTTTCTATCCGAGGGTTGACCCCTCTGACTAAGGCCGGATTGGAAAGGGAAGGAGTTATTCTTCTCTTTATAGAAGCCAGGAGCGGAATAGACTGACTAACAGGGGCTTTTTCTTTAATAACTTTCTCTACAAAGTCTATGTCAGGAAGAGTCTCCCCTGTGTCTATTTCAAAATGTGCTGCTGCCTTGCGCAATAGTGCATTAAGTGAAGGTTGGTCATCTATGGGAGAGGTGTTTCCAATAGGTGAATCCTTGGGAGGAGAAGGGTGAAAGACATCAGGGTCTGAGTGCACTGATGGGGATTGCCAAGGCTGTACTGATGGGGATTGCCAGGGCTGCGAGGTAGCTGTATCTTCTTCAAAAGCTCCTGCACTAGTGTAAGGATCTTCTTCAAACCCCTCTTCCTCATGTTCTTCCTCTCCACCCAAACACTCCTCATCTTCCTGGAGGTATTGTTCCTCATCAGTGAGGTCATATGCGTCAGTAGAAGGGGGAAACAGCCTAGGAATCTTGACCCTAGGGTCATCCTGGGGCCATTTTCTTGGTCTTTTGGGTGTGGGTGTGGGTGGGTTTTGGCTTCTCAAAAACCTTTCCATTTTCTCCATACAAGAATGGAGTCTTTCAAGGGTCTCATGGGGGACCCCTGAATAGTCTAGAGGGGGGAAATCAGTGTCTTCACCTTCAAAACGCTTGGAACGCTCCCACAACGTCGAAGAAAGGTTTCCGTCGCCCTCTGAAAAGCCCTCCGGTAGTTCAGAAGTGCCCTTAGATGAAGGGGGCAGTTCCTGGCTACTCTTGCGCTTTTTCGGCGTTTCCATAGCTCTTTGTGCGGTATTCGACGTTTGTTTCGTCGTCCGCTTACGTTTGTCTTCGGAAACAATTCTCGCCAGGCTCTCGACAACGAGTTTGTCAGTAGAGGGCTCTGGTGTCGACGTTGCCTGCGTTACGCGTTGTTCCTCGACGGCCGCTCTATGGAGCGTTACGTCGGATGATTTTGAGGTAGCGCCCGTGTTTGATAAAAGCCCAATCGCTGGTCGCGGCTGCGTTTGCGGGTGGGGCTTGAGACCCTTACGGTCTGAGGTAGATGCCGGAGTGCCCTGCGTCCCCTTCGGCGCTGATGGATCCTTCGTCTTCGACGAAGAAGAGCCGTGGGTTGTGTGCTTAGGCCTATGGGGTCTATGTGCGTCCATGTCGCCGGGGTGTTCATCCCCATAAGCAGGGCGTGAGCCGAGCCCGTCGGGGCCGGGGACGGACGTCGAGGAGCGCGAGCGCTCCTTCTGGGGGTTAATGACTTCCGTAACGGACGTCGAGTTATCACCCTCCTCGTCACTTTCTGTAACAGCGGCGGCGGGTGAGGATACTGACTTCGACATAGCGTAGTCCGCCCACCTGTTAACTTTTTGTTCTTTAAGAGTTCTTGGTTTCAAGAGCTTACAGGCCGCGCAGCTGTCCTCCTTATGATCGAGGGGCAAGCAACGATTACAGAGCTTGTGTTTGTCCTTCCAAGTGTATTTGCCCCTACAGCGTGGGCAAAACTTAAAAGGTGTCCTCTCCATAGCTGAGGCAATAATAACTGGTGATAACAACCCCAAGGGAAAGATAGGGGAGAAAGAAAGACATTCTCAAAGAGAAGATAAAAGTTCGAACCCCCACTCTCCCTACTGTATGTTGGCCGGCGAGGCTAGGCCACGTGTTCGGCAGTGCCGAAGGATCTCCTCCGTCTCTTCCCCTCCATCGAAAACTTGCTCGGCGGAGAAAAGCTTCACAGCTAACGTCGAGGGGAGGGATATTTAACAATATAATAAGTATAATTAAGGACCGAGGTCCGTAGTAAGTATTTGCAATGTCTCTCTAGGAGCTCCGCGTAAGGCGACCAGAAGCTGGGCGGAAAAAAACAATCTGAGGGACCTCGACGCGTGAGGGATTGTGGGTACAACGCACGTCACTATAGGGATAGTGTTACAGACACGCCTTGTCGACGTCCCCTTTTTCGACTACGAAAAACAAAATGCAATACTCCGCAGTGACCACTGGATGTCGGACCTATGCACAGCATGTGATTCTAAGCAGATTAACAAACATCAGAAATATATATATATATCACTACAAAACAAACTTTGTTATGGGGACGTTATGGTTAAGTTGCCCTACCAAAAACCTGTGCACTTCACTAAAAAAAAACTTTCAAACGTGCCATTATGGTTCAAAGTAAAACCGAAAACCCCCTGAAATTCGCCAGTTATGGTAGGCTAAGCAACCATACCTGCCATCACCACTGTGCACTCCTAACACTAACACCCAGGACATAAAAGATGCCATCCCAAATGTCATTGATGACATCACTCACGCCATCACATGTTTAGCCCCTTTGTTTTTCTTCACTACCATATATATATATGTATATTCAGTAAAAAAACTTTGTTAAAGGGACATTACACTTCACAGTAAAACGGAAAAACACTTGACGCTCCCTAATTATAGTAAGCTAAGCAACCATAACTCGCGCCACCTACGTGCATTGCTAAGATTAACACCCAGGACATCAAAGATGACATCACAAATGTGAACTTTACGCAGTACAAAACAATGTTACACAATGAGCAGCAACACGAAGAAGAACTGCAGGCCCAACTAGATAAGGACTCTTCCGACAGTAGTCAACCTTCTGTAACAGGAAGCCAAGAACCACTAGGACAGTCACTAATAGCAAATGAGGCAGAATTAGCTATGACAGAAGTGGAAAACACCATATTTCACTCTCAAGAAGATATGGAAGACCTAACTGTACAACAAGCAAAACTTAACAGATCAGCGCACCATTTTTGAAGATGTAACAAAACAAATTGTACATGGTGTGCAACACAAAAATAAAGAATGTACCTGCCAAAATTACAAACCTATATGTCAGTGGTGAAGCTGGGTCAGGAAAAACATTCTTAATCATAATCATCAGCAAGTTCCTTCAACAACTGACAAACAACAAACTGTCAGCTGTTGTAACTGCCCCCACAGGTTTAGCTGCCTACAACATAGGCAGTGTCACTTTACACCGATTACTACTCCTTTCAATAGAGCACCAAAACAAATTAGACTATTACAAACTTTCTGCAGAAGCTGCAATGGAACTACGCAGAGTATTAAAACAAATTAAAAGGGTACTAATAGATGAAGTGAGCATGGTCTCCAACCTAATGTTGGCCTTGATTCACCTCAGATTGCAAGAAGTACTTAAAACAAACTACGAAGAACTCTTTGCTGGAAAAGACATTATCGTTTTCAGAGATCTTCTACAATTGACACCAGTGAAAGGTGAACCTATTTTTAAAACTTTAGGACACAAACACTGCCGTAAAACTGTTGGCAGCATAAGAAATGTCAACCTTTGGCAACATTTCCAATACAGAGAATGAACAGAAAACATGTGGCAATCTGCAGATCTCACTTTTGGCAACATCTTACAAAGTATTACAAGTGGTGTACTATCGCAAGAAGCTCAGGCAATATTGAAAAACCGGCACATTCATGCACTTTATGGCGATAATGCATGTGCTACTGATGTTATGGAACAATTAGCGCACCAAAAATGTCAATTGTATGGCCTTAATGCCAACTCTTGCAAGCTGTTTCAAATTCAATGAAACAATGTTAAATAAAGAAATGCAACCAATAATGGAAATTAGCGCCACAGACAAACTAGACGTACATGGTATGACACTACCCATGCGTGAGCAAGCCACAACAAGACTAAATAGCTTAGAAAATTCCATCTCCAACACAGCTGGCTTGGAAAAAATATTAAAATTATCCTTAAATTGTAGAGTAATGCTTAAACGTAACCTTGACACGGAGCAAGGGCTAGTTAATGGGGCACTGGGTACAGTTGTTGGCTTTCAAGCATACCCACGTGACAACAACATTCAGTTTGGCAATATTCGCTTCGACAAACTTTCAGAAGTGAAAAGGATAGGGCGCTCAATTGCTCGATTCCTTCTCTTCAAAGACATGTATGTACGTAGAGAACAATTTTCTCTCACTCTTGCATATGCAGTCACCATTCATAAGTCTTACCCTAGACAAAGCATTGATAGATATAGGAAACACAGTCTTTAAAGAAAGCATGAGCTACGTAGCACTATCACTCTTACGTACACTTGACGGTCTATTTCTAATGAACTTAGATGCAAGTAAAGTGAACGCTGATATTCCTTGCATTTTAGAATACAAAAGACTGCGTTCACTGTACACCCCACATCTGAAACAATATCCTGTTCCAGAAAAAGTTAAACGTGGCAAAAGAAAACTGTTTTAATCAGAAATACAACATAATCTGACAGCAAATCCTTCAAAGAAAACAAAGAAGCTAAAGCTTCATCAAGTACCACAAGCAAAGAAGAACCTATTAGGGAAAGTAAACCAGGTACTTCTGCAAAGAAGGAACAGAAAGGCCGAAAAATGCACTCAGATACAGAACTAGCTGATCCATTCAAATTTTCAAATGAAACTGGTGTAAATTGCTATGCAAATGTAGCAATGAATATTCCATTTCAATTGCCACCAATTGTTAACAATATTTACTTACACAGTACAGACCAATTTTGTTTGCAAATCTTAGTCCTGCACAGAAATGCAACAAACAACCATGACAACACGTACGGTGCTCACGGAATAAGACAAGAATTGGACTACTCTGCTGGAATGGTGAGATTCACTATAAACACACACGAAGATCAACAAGAATTTCTAATGTACTTACTACAAGTACTGGAAAACAAAAGCATACCTATAAATGAAATCTCCCAGATTTCATACATGTGGAAACATACATGCACTCTCTGTAGCAATGTGATACAGGAACAAATTCCAAATGAGCGATTTGTGTACGTATCCATACCTGGTTGTGAATCCATTCCATTTCAGCAACTTGTACAGATTTGAAACCATGGCACATTATGTAGTATGTGCAATTCAGACAATTGCTCCACCTTACTGATACAAACACATAGTAACTACATAATACTTATGCTTCTATGTTATAATGCAGATGGTACCAAAAACAACTGCAAGCTGACTGGATTCACACATGGGCAAGTGGAAAGAAAACTTGGAAAGAAAACCTTTACAACAATAGGTATAATCTACCATGCAGGAGCTACAACCAATGCAGGCCACTACACTGCATACATTAAAAAGAAATGTGGATGGTTGGAATGTAATGATAGCACCATTACTCTAAAGCAGAGATTGCCAGCTAATCTCACAAATGCGTATTTAATCTTCTTAAAGCCAAAATGTAATAACTAATGTGTACTTCAACATTACCAAACAAATTAAGAGAAAGACTACAAACAGTTAGAATACGCTGAGAGGTATCTAACTGCCCAAGAGTGTATAACAACAACACAGATGAATGACTATCACAGATCCGTAACCATAAATGCACAGTTCGAATACGCCCACAGGTATCTAGCTGCCCAAGAGTGTATAACAACGACACAGATGAATCACTATCACAGATCCGTAACCATAAACGCACAGTTATAATACGCCAACAGGTATCAACTTTTGCTAAAAATCAGCAGCAAGGCAACAAAGATAACATTAATCAGAAAGAAGAAGGAAACACTCAAAGAAAACAAAGAAATAGTGTATAGCATAGCAAATAGAGTTTTTTTTTAAATCCGACAAGGATTGTTTTCCCCCAGACCCAATGATTTCAATAACAAACACAGAGACTGAGCAAAATGCACTGTACACTGGTTTGTAAACTAAAAATGAATGTAAAAAAAAGCTAAACTGTCTATTATACAATGTAATAAGTCTTCATAAAATGCAAACACTAACATGCTTTTTTCTTTTATCACAGAAATTAAAAAAGGATAGTTCCGCCAAGTACTAAAGGCATGTAAGACATAAATGGATCTGAACAAAGTAAACAGTAAGTATATTACAGTCATCTCATACATATGCAAATCTACACGTGTAATCTATGGCACTAATATGCTGCAGCGGCTGTAGGATAGCCCTAGCATCTTTGTTGTATAACCTACACCCTACGGCCAAGCTACCAAGACTATAGGTCCTACCCACAACCATCGCTGCATAGCAAAACCATGGGGCTTGTAATTTGACTACTTATAAGTTTACTCTTGGGTGCATAGTCTGCAGCCATGCACGCAAGACGCTAGGACGTGCACACAACTACCACACCAGACCACACCCATGTTCACTTATAACCTCACTGCTTATGAATCTGGGTCCTGGCCAGAACCACCACAGCATATGGCATCCATTGCGGCTTCTAATTTCACTTCGGCCATGCCCCCAAAAACGCTACGCCCTCCCCACAACCACCCGAATGATGTTTTATAGTACGAGTGTACCTATATCTGTGATATGCTGCAGTAGTTGTGGCCACAGGCTACAGACTCAGGTGTGAGGCCCTAGATTTTTCAATGTAGGGGGATGCAGTATATAAAATCCATAGTGGCTTACAACTGCAGTGTGTATAACTTTTTTCTTCGGTGCATGGCCTTCGGCCATGCACCAAAAACTCTACGTTCTGCCCACAACTACCACACCATAAGACACTCAATGGGGCGTGTAACTACACTACATACAATTGTGCTGTTGGGTGCATGGCCTTCGTTTATGCACCCATGACTGCAGCCCCTCCCCACAGCCACCTGAGTAATGTACTACCACACCATATCACACCCATTGTGGCTTGTAACTACACTACGTATAAATGTGCTTTTGGGTGCATGGCCGATCACTGCAGGCCCTCCCCACAGCCACCTGAGAGATGGGCGATACTACAGGTGTATGTATACTTGCGGTATGTTGCAGTGGGTGAGGCCATAGTATAGACTCTTATTTGTTTGTCCGTAGATATTTCAATGTTTGGGTGTGCAGTAGCTTAAAGCTCTAGTGCTTAGACATTTTTTGTAGGGTGCAAGGCCTTCGGCCATGCACCCAAGTCTCTACACACTCTGCACAACCACCTGATCCATAAGCAATACTACAGGTGTACCCATTGCTGTGAAATGCAGCGGTGGTTGTGGCCAGGGCCTAGAGTCTTGGAAGTATGGCCTACGGCCTACAGCCTTCGGCCATGCACCCAATACTCTAGGCCCTGGCCACAACCAGCAGAGCATATTACATCCATGGTCGCTTATAGATCATTAACACACCAATACAATGAAACATTGCAAGTAGACCATGTACTCAATTCATACTCAGGACTCTAGGCCTTGGTCACACCTACCAGATACATAATTGAATGTATGGCTGTGATGTATGAAAGTGATGTCCTGGAGTGCTTGTGGGCAGGGTCTACACTTTTCGGTGTGTGGCCTACAACCTTCAGCCATGCACCCCAAAGGGTACGCCCTGCCCACAACCACTGCACTTTATGAAATTCATGTTGGCTTACAAATTTAGAGCTTATAAGTTTCTGGTTGAGTGCATGGCCTTCGGCCATGCACCGAAGACTGCAGGTCCTGCCCATAACCACCTCAGTGATGTGCGTATTACGATCCATAATCAATACTACAGGTGTATCCAATGCTATGGCATGCAGCGGTGGTTGTGGCCAGGGCCTAGAGTCTTGGAAGTATGGCCTACGGCCTACAGCCTACGGCCATGCACCCAATACTCTAGGCCCTGGCCACAACCAGCAGAGCATATTACATCCATGGTCGCTTATAGATCATTAACACACCCATACAATGAAACATTGCAAGTAGACCATGTACTCAATTCATACTCAGGACTCTAGGCCTTGGTCACACCTACCAGATACATAATTGAATGTATGGCTGTGATGTATGAAAGTGATGTCCTGGAGTGCTTGTGGGCAGGGTCTACACTTTTCGGTGTGTGGCCTACAACCTTCAGCCATGCACCCCAAAGGGTACGCCCTGCCCACAACCACTGCACTTTATGAAATTCATGTTGGCTTACAAATTTAGAGCTTATAAGTTTCTGGTTGAGTGCATGGCCTTCGGCCATGCACCGAAGACTGCAGGTCCTGCCCATAACCACCTCAGTGATGTGCGTATTACGATCCATAATCAATACTACAGGTGTATCCAATGCTATGGCATGCAGCGGTGGTTGTGGCCAGGGCCTAGAGTCTTGGAAGTATGGCCTACGGCCTACCACCATGCACCCAGGACTCTAGGCCCTGGCCACAACCAGCACAGAATATTACATCCATGGTCGCTTATACATCACAAACACACCCATTGAATAAACATTGTAAGTGGACCATGTACTCAATTCATACTCAGGACTCTAGGCCTTGGTCACACCTACCAGTTACATAATTGAATGTATGGCTGTGGTGTATGAAAGTGATGTCCTGCAGTGCTTGCGGCCAGGGTCTACACTCTTCGGTGTGTGGCCTACAGCCATGCAACCAAAAGGTTACGTCCTGCCCACATCCACTGCACTATATAAAATCCTTGTTGGCTTATACATTTAGCGCTTATAAGTTTGTTCTTGGGTGCATGGCCTTCAGCCATGCCCAAACACTGCAGGTCATCTCCACAACCACCTCAGTGATGTGCCGCAGTACGGGTGTATGTATAGGTGTGCTATGCTTCAGTGCTTCTGGCCAGAGGCTGGACTTGTAGCTGCGTGTGCATAGATATTAGAAGTGATGGGTGTACAGTGGCTTAAACCTCCAGTGCTTATAACCTTGTTCATGGGTGCATGGCCTTTGGCCATGCACCCAAGACTGTACACACTCCCCACAACAAGCTAATCAATAATCAATACTACAGGTGTAGCCAAGGCTGTGACATGCTGCGGTGGTTGTGGCCAAGGCCTAGAGTCTTGGAAGTATGGCCATCGGCCTACGGCCATGCACCCAAGACTCTAAGCCCTGGCCACAACCACCGCACCATGTCACAGCCGTGGTGGCGTTTGAATGAATGGCGTACGCATAGGAAAAAGTAATGTAAATACAGCATGTACTCAATTTCAATGTTCGCTAACAGCACGAGTGTCCTTAGAAGAGTTTCACGTTCCCTGTACAGAGTACGGACTGAAATACTACCCTTATTAGACCCCTCATTGTCTGTACGTACAAACATCCCGAACAAGTCAGCCATAGAAAGTACATCAGGAACACCTACCGCCACAACAAAAGCAGTTTTTCACCCATCTCTTACTGTCTGAACCTCCCCAAGCACTTTCACACAGCAAAATAGGTTTCGAAATAGGTTGTTGCAACTGCTACCCGCTCCACTGTCGGCGGACCCAAGATGTCGGGCGCATCCAAACAATCTGACGCAGAACACGTCTCGCTGCAGCCAATCGGCAGAGACGTCGCATGTCCGCGATCATGATGCCAGCCCCTTAGCCAATCGATGCTTGTCCGTGGACCGAACAGGGAAGTGTGACCGCGGAGTGGACATAGATATCACTAATTTTTTAAGCCCTACTTTTTGGTCCTTTTAAAGAAAAGTACTACACAGAAGGTCACAATTTACAAAAGCACTCTTTCGGGACAAAGCCGCTGCTCCTGCCGCAAATCTTGTGAAAATCCGTCCAGCGGTTTGGCCTGTAGCCGTGCGCAAAACTTTTCCTCCATTCAGACTATGGGAAAAACTGAAGTTTTGGGACCCAACCTGTAACTTTGCCCCCCCTGGACGAATCCTTACCGAACTTTGCAAAAAAAGTATATGGGCAACTCTGAAATTGTTTGCAAAGTTTGGAGATGTTTGGGCCAGGGGGGGCAAAGTTATAGGGGGGGGTCCCATGCCGAAGGCCATGCAACTAAGAACAAAGTGGTAAGTACTAGACTTGGAAGACACTGCACACCCATACCATACAAGATCTACAAACATACAGGTAGGAGGGAAGCCTCTGGGCAGAGGTACTGAAGGATAACACACCTAAAGAATAACCCCACTACCACACATCACCGAAGTGGTTGTGGGGAGACCCTGCACTCTTGGGTGCATGGCTAAAGCCCATGCACGCAAGACTGAAGACATAAGCAGTGGAGTTCCAAGTCAATATGGGTGTGGTGGAATGTGCTAGCTGTGTTGATGCCCTAGTGTCTTAACTTCATGGCTGCAGACGATGGTCTGAAAAGTACATTTATAAGCAGCTAATTTACAAGGACCATGGTTTCCATATGCAGCGATGGTTGTGGATAGGAACTAAACTCCTTGTACCTTGGTTGTAAGGCGTAAGTGGTAGGTTGCTCACCAAAGATGGAAGGGCAGCCTACAGGCACAGCAGCATATTAGTACCATATATTAGACGTGTAGATTCCCATGTGTAGAAAATGCCTGCCAATATACTTACTCCTTACTTTGTTCAGAATGCACATACTTTTTTTTTAATTGGCTATCGTACTTGGCGGAAGTATCACTTTTTCCATTTCTGGGATGAAAGAAAAAGGTGTGTTGGTGTTTGCATTTTTTTAAAATTTACTACATTGCATAATAGACAGTTAACTTTTTTTTTACCCTCATATTTAGTTTACAAACCAGTGTACTGCGCATTGCGCTCAGTTTCTGTGTTTGCTTTTCTAATCCTTGGGTCTGGGGAAAGAAACCGTGTCGGATTAAAAAAAACCTTCATTTCCTATGGTACTACTTAATTTTTTCCTTTCAGTGTTTTCTTCATCTTTCTGATCACTGTTATGTTTGTTGCCTTCCTGCCCATTTTTAACAACAGTTAGATACCTGTAGGCATATTCTAACTGTGCATTTTTTTCCTACAGATTTGTGAGACTCATTCATTTGTGTCGTTGTTATATCCTGTTTCCTTCATCTTTCCCAATAATGCTTTCTTTGTTGCCTTCCTGCCGATTTTTAACAACAGTTAGATATCTATAGGCTTATTCTACCTATGCATTTGTTTCCAACGATCTGTGATAATCATTTATTTGTGTCATTCTTCCATCCTGTTGGGTAGTTAGATACCTGTGGGCGTATTCTGTTTGTAGTCTTTCACATACTTTGTTGACAATCTTGAAGTACACATTATTTCGTAAATTTTGGCTTCAAGAACATTAAATACGCATTTGTTAGGTTAGCTGGCAACCTCTGCTTTAGAGTAATGGTGCTATCATTACATTCAAACCATACAGAATTCTTTTTAATGTATGCAGTGTAGTGACCTGCATTGGTTGTAGCTCCTATATGGTAGATTATTCCTACTGTTGTAAAGGTTTTCTTTCCAAGTGACACTTGACCGTCTGTGAATCCAGTCAGTTTGCAGTTGTTTTGGGTGCCATCTGCATTATAACGTAGAAGCATAAGTATTATGTAGGCACTATGTGATTGTATCAGTAAGGTGGAGCGATTGTCTGAATTGCAAATACTACGTAATCTGCCATGGTTTGCATTTTGTACAAGTTGCTGAAATGGAATGCTCTCACTATTTGGTATGGAAACATACACAAATTGCTCATTTGGGATTTCTTCCTGTATCACTTTGCTACAGAGAGTGCATGTATGTTTCCACATGTACGAAATTTGGAAGATTCTATTTACAGGTATGTTTTTGTTTTCCAATACTAATAGTATGTACATTAGAAATTCTTGTGGATCTTCTTGTGAGTTCATAGTGAATCTCACCATTCCAGCACAGTCGTCCAACAGTTGCCTTACTCCATGAACACTGTATGTGTTGGAAGGATTGCTTGTTGCATTTCTATGCAGCACTAACATTTGCAAACACAATTGGTCTGTACTGTGCAGGTAAATATTGCTAACAATTGGTGGCAATTGAAATAGAATGTTCATTGCTACATTTGCATAGCAACTTACCCCACTTTCATTTATAAATTTTAATGGGCCAGCAAGTTTTGTATCCAAGTGCATTTTTTGGTTTTTCTGTTGCTTCTTTGCCGACGTGCCTGGTTTCTTCTATGATTGCGGCAATTGATGAAACTTTAGCTTCTTTTCTTTTCTTTGCGGAATTTGCTGTTGCATTCTGTTGCATTTCTGTTTCATTTACTTTTCTTTTACCACATTTCAATTTATCTGAAACAGGGTATTGTTTCAGATGAGGGGTGTACAGTGAACGCAATCTATTGTATTCTAGAATGCAAGGAATATCAGCTTTGACTTTACTTGAGTTAAAGTTTATTAGCAATAGACCGTCAAGTGTACGTAAGCGTGATAAGGCTATGTAGTTCATGCCTTCCTTAAACACTGTGTTTCCTATATCTATCAATGCTTTCTCTAGGGTAAGACCTTGGGATTTATGAATGGTAACTGCATATGCAAGAGTTAGAGAAAATTGCTCTCTACGTACATACATGTCTTTGAAGAGAAGGAATCGAGCAATTGAGCGCCTTATCCTTTTCACTTCTGAAACTTTATCAAAGCGAATATTTACAAACTGAATGTTGCTATCACGTGGGTATGATTGAAAGCCAACAACTGTGCCCAGTGCTCCATTAACTAGCCCTTGCTCTGCGTCAAGGTTACGTTTAAGCATTACTCTACAATTTAATGATAATTTCAATATTTTTTCCAACCCAGCTGTGTTGGAGAATGAATGTTCTAAACTATTTAGTCTTGTTGTGGCTTGCTCACACATAGGTACTGTCATACCATGTACGTCTAGTTTGTCTGTGGCGCTAATTTCTATTACTGCTTGCATTTCTTTCTTTAACATTGTTGCATTGAATCTGAAACAGCTTGCAAGAATTGGCATTAAGGCCATACAATTGACATTTTTGTGCGCTATTTGTTCCATAACATCAGTTGCACATGCATTATCACCATAAAGTGCATGTATATGCCGGTTTTTCAATACAACTTGTGCTTCTTGCGATAATACACCAACTTAATACTTTTAAAGATGTTGGCATAAGTCAGATCTGCAGATTGCCGCATGTTCTCAGTTAATTCTCTGTATTGGAAATGTTGCCAAAGGTTAACATTACCTATGCTACCAACAGTTTTCCGGCAGAGTTTGTGGCCTAAAGTTTTAAAAATAGGTACACCTTTCACTGGTGTCAATTGTAGAAGATCTCCGAAAACGATAATGTGTTTCCCTGCAAAGAGTTCTTCGTTATTATTTTTAGGTACTTCTTACAATCTGAGATGAATCAAAGGCAACATTAGGTTGGAGACCATGCTCACTTCATCTATTAGTAGCATTTTCATTTGTTTCAATACTCTACATAATTCCATTGCAGCTTCTGCAGAAAGTTTGTAGTAGTCTAATTTATTTTGATGCTCTACTAGAAGCAGTAGTAATCGGTGTAAAGTCACACCGCTTATGTTGTAGGCAGCTAAACCTGTGGATGCTGTTACAACAACGGACAGTTTGTTGTTTGTCAATTGTTGAAGGAACTTGCTGGTGATTTTTATTAAGAATGTTTTCCCTGATCCAGCGTTACCACTGACGTACAGCAGTATAGGTTTGTAATTTTGGCAGGTACCTTCTTTATTTTCGTGTTGTACACCATGTACAATTTGTTTTGTTACGTCTTCAAAAATGGTGCGCTGATCGTTGTTAGGTTTTGCTTGTTGTACAGTTAAGTGTTCTGGCTCTTCTTGATACTGATACATGGTGTTTTCTACTTCTGCTATAGCTACTTCAGCCTCATTTGCTATTAGTGATTGTCCTAATGGTTCTTGACTTCCTGTTAAAGAAGGTTGACTACTGTCGGAAGAGTCTTTATCTAGTTGGGCCTGAAGTTCTTCTCCCTGTTGCTGCTCATTGTGTAACATTGTTTTGTACTGTATAAAGTTCACATCAGTGATAGTGCTTTCATTTGCTTTGAAAGCATCTTCATAGCACTCATAATTATCTAGTATGTCTTCCTCTTTTCTCCATGGTTTGAAAAGTTGTAACAGAGACATGTAATATAGTTCTTTCTGTTGAGAAGTTTTTAATGACAATTTCACATTATTAATTAAGCTTCGTTTGTTAAGTTTCACTAAGCTCCCTTCACAATTGGTCACTCTATATCTACGTTTGCTTTCATCGGGTTTTACATTATTTTTGTATGCAAAGTTTTGAGCTATGTGGTATAGACACATGCGTTCCAGAGTGGTACTCCTGTTCGGATAGTATGTGTCCAGTAAATTGTTTTTTAGAATGTCTTGGCTGTTGGGATCCTTTCTGGCAATTGTTTCTATGTCCTCATATGATTTTAGCACTCTTTTTCTAGATTTTGCAGGACCAAGACTGAGCCATACTATGCGGTCTGGTTTTCCATACAAAGCAGCGCCGGTTAAACAATCTGCTGCTTCATAGGCCCCACATTCTCTATGAGAGAGCATTTTTATGCCTAGGCTGTACAATTTCTGTGATAATGTTTTGTCTGATGCTAGGTCATCCCAGAGGTCTTGAAGCTCTGTTTTTTCTGCTTTTGTTAAGTAGGCTGTAACATATCGTGCAACAGCAGTCGAATTGTCTGCAATGTACTGCACATCTATGTTTGCATTCCATAATAGGGTAATGATTGCATTGTAATCATTGATATATTTTGATTCTTCCCTTCTTTTTATGTAATACGTGTTTTTAGGTGATCTACCCTTAACACTATGTCGAACTGAAGACATGAAGTTTACTTCACCTGTTTCTGTAACTGGTCTAGGGAAACCAAAGCGGCATTTGGTGTAGTATTTATCTTTGTTTTTGTATTTGCGGCAACAATATTTGCCACATTTGTGTCTTTGAAATTGTAAAATCTGCCCATGCAGCTCACTATGTGTCTGTTGTGAAGGGATTTCACATGTGACATATTTTTGGATAAACTGCAAAACAGTGCTATCACTGTCGTGCCCAAATTTAGGTGCACCTTTGATCCATAACAGCATGTGAATATGTGGTGCTCCTCTCGCTTGATATTCTTTTCTCCAAAAGAAGTGTTGCACTTCTCCAAGGGGAGGAACAGTTTTATTGCAATTAAAGTATAGCATTGCAATGAAACGATGATGGAAATATCTTGAGACATTAACTTTTTGTTGCTGTTTGCTATGCGTAGGAACTCATGTAAATCTTCCCATGCATATTCTGCACAACTTAGCATAACAAACCAAGTTGGTGGTCCAAGGTTTCTGATCATGCAACGCACGTCTCTGTGCCGTCTGAACCAGTATTCCTTTTTACCACGCATGTTTGCAAACAAATTTGTTATACTTGATGGTAAAACCTCATCTTTTTCTTGTACTTTTTGTATTAACTGTGTAGCTGACATATTTTGAAAGTGCGTTCCAGATTTAAGAATGTGTGCAACTCCATAACATAGTGTTGCTAATTCACTTTCATAGAGTAGGTGGAATATGTATTCCACATTTTGTCTAAATCTGGGATCTTGCGAATACATTTGTAATGAGCGGTATTATTATGCCCCAATCTGAGTGGGTCTATCATCGTATCTTCCACCTTTGCCAGTAGGAAATAGCAGTGGACAAGCACGTGCTTCTATACTTTTTTCCCAAATACTCATTGGTGACCCTTTGGTTTGTCGCATTTGGTAAGTTTCTAGTGCATCATCTATGCTTTCATTGGAATGCAATGGATGAATTGTGTAATGGTCCAAAAGAGTGGATACTGAAGCTGGATCCAGAAGTTCAAATTGTCCAGTTTCTGATGGCTCTTGAATTATTTCAGTTGTTTGCCTTAAGCTTTCATCAATATTTATTTCCTTGTAGTACTCATTATTGTCTTTTAGATATTGCAATGCTTGTCTAACTTTGTGTAAGTCCACTAATTGTTGCCACCTTTTTTTGTACTATATTGTATAATTGTATGAAATGGGTGAACTGTTTGAATTATTATGCTCTCATACAAATTGAGCTGTTGCAGGATTTTTGGTAATGGAAACAATTCCAAATTATTTGTAATAGCACGTGAAGGAGTGTGGTTGTTGTCTAATTTTGCACTACAGTAACTGCAACATATTAGGCGTTCAGTTATTTCATATTTGTTTTCAGCTAAAAGGTACAACGCTAATTCAAACCATTTAGAGTCTTCATTGGTTTCTATTTTGTATGCTATGTCCACATATTTTATGTTTCTTTTGTAAAACGTTCTGCGGCAACACACACACACATGGTTTGGTATTCAGCCGATGACCTTTTAAATTTTACTATTTCTTTTCTGTATGTGTGTAATAGAAGGTTGCTATGTGCAGAATTGTCGCTACTATGTTCTAAAACTGTTGTATTTTCTACGTGGCTCTCACTTCCAAAATACTTTTTCTGAATACGGTCCATTTCTTCTTATAAGTATTTGCGTGTACCATGCAGAAGAGTGGTATTTAAATTGCCTAATTCTGAAGCTGGACTTTTTGCATAGTATATTTTATAGACAACATTTCTTACATTGGAATGATGTACTGATATTCGTTTGATATCATGGAAGGTACTTTTGCAAATAGGCCCAGAAATGCAGGCTAATGAATGTCCTTTTAGTTAATATCCATATTTTGCAGCACTTTCATTTTACTTTTGTCTTTACCTTTTACATATTGATTGAGGAACTGGCGTAAAGATATGAAAGCTTTGGTTGGAATGGCACACATTGATGTGCACGGCCATTTGTATACTGGACGGTGTGGTTCTGCTGAATCGAGAGGTAATTCCGAGTTTTCAGGAGGTAGTTTTGTAAGCAGTTTATCTTGTTCCATGATGGTAGTATTGATTTTCTCATACCCTCGCCACTGCTATGGATGGCAATTGTGTTTGTTTGATTTTGTTTGTATGCTTTTTCATTAAAATATGGCTCTGTGGTTGTTGTGTGACTCCATTCACCACCACAAACATGCAAGACATTATTTTTGTTCACCTTCCGTTTATTGCTGAGTTTCTTTTGCAGTTTGGTACTTAGTTTTGTTAGTGCTTTCATCCTATTTAACACTAATATGAACAACTTCCTTTTGAGAAGGATTGCATTGTCCACGAGTGCTTGTAGAATTAACTTTCTACGGTACGTTTTAAGGGGTGAGGATGATTTTGGTCCTCTTCTTAGTAGATTCTGAAGGACTCTGTGACGAAACATTTTTGCTAAAATACTTTTTTTACTATGGGTTCTTCTTACACTATGAGGATTATTAGGAACATTGTTAGCTGTACTGGCAGCCATTTTTTTTACAACATTTCTGTGTTTTGTGACACTTTTTGATGGAGGAGGTACAGTTTCGGTAGTTGAGACTTCCTTTATTATGTTACCCAACTGCATTAGCTGGTTTGTACCAAGATTCTCTACAAACTCTACAACAGGTGGATGCTTACATTGGGCACCTTTATTTTTCTTTGCTCTAATTCTGCATTCCTTTCTACGTAGTTGCTTTTTTCTAGGCAGTCTTAGGTGTCTGTTGAGAAAAAAAATATGCTTTGGTCTGTTTAATGTATGTGTGCAGTGTGCATGTGTGCATACGTCTGATGGGGAAGCTCTTTGTTATGGTGTGTCAACGTACAGTGAACTCTAACAATCATTTGGTAAGGTTACTTTACTGTTTGTATACTACTACAATGTGCTTCAGATGAGAGAACAAGTGGCCTACTTGTGACGAGAACCATTATTAATAACCGAAATGCCAAAAACTTGCTACAGCAACTTCTTTTCACAATCTAACCTCCTAAGGATTACCTATGTTATTTCAGTACCAAACACACAGGGATTTGTCAGCCATTCTGCCTGTTATTCTTTGTTCAATAAATAGATATTTGTAGGTAGAATGGTTTACAAATCAATGCTTGCATTGGCGCCCAAAATAAACAAATAACCCACGCAGCCTCTTTAAGGAGTAGTTACAATATAAAGGTTGTACTGTACTTACTTTTTTTGTGCAAGATGACCAGGTTTCTTCGGATATGTTGTCTGCAGTGTAGATGCTGTTGATTCTCAGGAGAGTAGTCTTCACTGCGAATTAAAAAAAAACAAAATCAATTACTTTGTGTGTTTGCAGCAGTGATGATACTGCAGACATTACTTGTGCTTCTTTTGTCAGAGGATTGAACTTTCATATTTCAACCCAGTGCACGTGCACATTTCACTTCACTCAGTGCAGTCTTTGCATAGTACTTGCAATATGGTACTTGAAAGTCCTTCAAAATAACAAATTTTTTTTTTTAAGGGTATGGAAAAGCCTTGTTCTTTACAAAGTGTACTATGCATAGGAGAGAGGTTTGTAAGCGATAGGGCAAAGTACTAGATGGGGAAACATTTTGTACTTGTTAATGAAAAGCATGATGTCGAAAAATCGTGAGACCCTCAGAAGGAAATGTCAGCACTACAATCGGAAGCGCTTACTATTCTCATACGATCACATTGCAAGTAGCATTACTGTAGGCCGTACAGAGTACAGAACTCTGACATTTTCACATACAAAATTGAGGTCTGCCCTAAATAGGTATGCTTGCAACGTATGTACAGGTTATGCGGAAGACAGTAAGCAGTCCTGCGATTTGTGAATGACAAATAGGCAATCTTGCACTTTAAAGGGGGAGCGTTGTTATGTATTCCCTATGGACATTTAGCAGCATTATTTTGTCTAATTTAAATCATAAGGCTTCCACATGTTCTCTGATTAAAATATACATACCTGTACTCTATACTGATGCATGTGGACATGTATGGAGCTGTACGTAGAAATTCGCAATCCTTGCACAGTAGCTTGTGAAGTAGGTGCTTTGCAATGGTATGCGACTTCCATTCAGAATCATCGTGTCATGACTTCAGTCGGGCGGCGTTTCTTTTCTCTATGGAGACGCCATTAACTTTTCCACCACGTCTGACGGCCGTCTGAGAGCACCGCTCTAGTGTTTTTCCAAGATGGCCGCCGGCGTTTCTTACGGCCGGCTCACTGTGGCGTTCCTCGCGTTGCACCTTCACTGTGTTCTCCCGACTCGAAGGTAACGCTTGGTGTATCCCTCCTACGTGTGTTCCCTCCTGTGATGCTTCCCGTGTCCCGTCCTCCTTTGGTTTCTCTTTGCCTGTTCGCTCCGGTACAGCTCGTACTGGTCTCTCTCTCCCTCTCTCTCCGTTCCCTCTCCTCTCTGCCCTTCAGCTTGTCTTCCCTCGCCCATGCTTCTACACTCATATAAGCCTGGGCGCTAGTTGTTCCATACTACCTGGAGCTATTTGTGAGCCATTCGGGCTACTACAGGTGCACTTACCACAGCTGTTCTCCGATCCCTTCTATTGTACTGTTCTACGCTGAAGGATCGTTCGCCTGGACTTCTCATTGCCACTGACGCTTTCATCAGAACAATTGCTGCAGGGTTTTTTCTGCCCTTTTGGGCTTTTTCCCTGTTCAGGTGCCGGCTCCCGGGAGTCCCCGCTGTTCGTGTTCCCTAGTTCCCCGACAGTGTGGCATCCCAGGGAGCTCGCCCCTACTTACGGCAAAAGAAGGAAGCAAGGAAGACTGATAAAGCACAGACCCGAAGACGTCCTGGAAGAAGGCCGGAACTACAGGAAAGGTCCACAGTCGATTCAGCTGAGGAGGAAGGAGGGGATAGTTCAACCAACCCTGATATTCACGACAGAGTGCAACGCCTAAGGACCCCCATGGCTTCTCTCGAGCAGTACCAAGAATTGGTGGTAGCCATACAGGGACTTACCGTAGAAGTGCAATCACTCCGGTCCGAAAATCAGTCTCTGCGACAACAGGTAGCAGCTCGTGAGGATGCCCGTGGAGATCTACCTCCCCTTCCTTTACCTTGCGGGAAATTCGACGGAGATCCAAAAACATTGAAGGCATTTCTGGACGCCTGTCAGTTATATTTCACCTTCCGCCCTCGTACTTATGAGACCACCAGGGCCAAGGTGGGTTTCCTAGTGTCTAATTTAACGGGAAGTGCCTTGGCATGGGCTTCACCGTTGGTGTTACAGGCTGATCCAGCTACTGCTAATTACGATCAGTTTGTGCAACTCCTAAAGTCTCGCTTTGACCGACCCGAGGTACAGTATGCCTCTTATGAAGCAATCCTCGATATCGGACAGGGTACGCACGACGTACATACTTATGTTACCTCCTTCATGCAGCTTGCCACAAATGCCGGATGGCCTGATTCTGCTCAACAGACTTTGTTTCGTCGCGGCTTGCATGAAGAGATAAAGGATGAACTGGCACGTATTGCACAACCTCAGACGTTTCAGGAACTAGTGTCCCTCGCTCTCCAGATTGAGTATAGGTTGAGAGAAAGAAGACAAGAAAGGAAACGTCCATGACCTTCTCCCTCAACCTTCTCCCCAAACCCTTCTAGGGAACATCCAACCTCATCTGCTGGGGAAGAACCGATGCAAATAGGCACCACCCGAGGACCTTTAACAGCCGAAGAGAAGAAGAGAAGAAGGGAGATAGGCCTCTGCATGTATTGCGGTTCTAGCAAACATCTGCTCCGTAACTGCCCTGAGGTACCTCCACGCCGCCAGGGAAACGATTCACCCCGAACCTAAACAGGGATAGGTCCGGGGGTGTTGGGATGAATCCCTGTACCAACACTTTGACTCCTCTTCCCCGTGAAGACAATCGTCTTATGGTATTTCAGGTTATACTGTCCCGGGACTCCTCTACCTTCTGGGAAGCCTTAGCCATGTTGGATTGTGGGGCAGCAGGGAATTTCATCGATGTATCCTGGGCTCAAGAGAATGGTGTGCCCATCGTCCCAAAGAATCTACCCATTCCGGTGGAAGGGGTGGATGGCCAGCCTCTGTCCTCAGGACTTGTTACGCAAGAGACTCTGCCACTTCGGGTCAAATTGTTTCAACATCAGGAGGAAATGGCATTCGATCTCATTAAAGCAGCGCATTTCCCGGTGATCCTCGGGATCCCGTGGCTGCGTAAACATAACCCAAAGATCGATTGGTCAAACAATACTATCCAGTTTCAGTCGCATCTTTGTCTTAATGAATGTCTAAACAATACATACCCCCTAGACTCCCTGCAGAAGAGTGAATCCGTGCTGACAGCTTCACTCCATCAAGTACCGGAACACTATCAGGAGTATGCTGAGGTCTTCATGGACAAACAACCTCACTCCCTTCCTCCTCACAGAAGAGAAGACTGCACTATTGAGATCCTACCAGATGCGTCTGTTCCTTTTGGAAGGATGTTTCCCCTATCTTTACCCGAGCGGAAGGCTCTTAAGGAATACCTAGACTGCAATCTACAGAATGGGCTCATCCAGGAGTCCAAATCACCCGCTGGAGCATCGCTATTCTTCATCCCGAAGAAGGGATCATCGGAACTCCGTCCTTGTATCGACTACCGGGGCCTAAATCGCCTTACTGTTAAAGACCGTTACCATATGCCGCTAATCAAAGAGATAATAGAAGCTGTCCAAGGTGCGTCTGTCTTCACAAAATTGGATCTCAGGGGTGCGTACCACCTGCTCCGTATAAGACAGGGTGATGAATGGAAGACGGCATTTCGAACCCCACTAGGGCATTATGAATATCGAGTTATGCCTTTCGGTTTGGTAAACGCCCCTGCTATATCCCAGCGCTTTATGGATAAATTGTTTGCCGACCTCCTATTCTCTTCAGTGGTGGTATACTTGGATGATATCCGAATTTACTCTCCCTCTCTTCCTGAACATAGAAGACAGGTCCGACAAGTGCTGAAACGTCTACGGGAAAACAAGCTACTGGTAAAGCCTGAAAAGTGTGTCTTCGAGGCCTGTTCGGTGTCTTATTTGGGTTTTATCCTCTCCCATGAGGACATTCGTATGGATCCCTGTAAGATACAAGCAATCACCCATTGGTCCGCTCCAAGAAACATTAAGGAAGTACAACGTTTCCTCGGTCTGGCCAATTTCTATCGCCAATTTATTTCAGGCTTCTCCAATATGGTTCTTCCTATCACATCACTCTTGAAGAAGGGCGTTATCTTCACTTGGACACAAGAAGCGGATTCAGCTTTCCAAACCTTAAAGGAGGCATTCACCGCGGCTCCCGTATTGGTACAACCGGATCAACTTTTTCCCTTCATTGTAGAGACGGATGCCTCAGGTGGAGCCATAGGAGCTGCTCTCTTGCAAAAGGGCAAGGACGGTCTTGAACATCCTGTGGCTTATTATTCAAAGACTCTGTCACCCAGTGAAAGGAATTATTCTGTCATCGAGAGGGAAATAATGGCTATCAAACATGCCTGTGAAGAATGGCGTCATCTTCTTCAGGGAGCCATGCATAAGTTTACAGTCCGTACCGACCACAGTAACCTTCGTATACTCCAACAGATGGAATGTCGCAATTCTAGACATGCCCGTTGGGCATATTTTTTCTCTCAGTTTGACTTTGTGATTACCTATCTACCAGGCAAACAGAATATCTTAGCTGATGCCCTGTCAAGCAATCAGGGGTCGGACTATGAGGCAGGTTCTAGCCACGAATTATTGTTAGCGGGCAAAGAGGTACGGACTGTGGCAAATACTTTTTTACGCGAAGTCCAGTGCGAACAACACAGTGCACCGATGAAGACAGAAGCAGCCTCCAAATTGGAAGAAAGAGAGGGAATCCTTTTCAAGGGTCAAGCCTTGTACCTGCCCAACAAGAAACACCAAAGGCTGGCCCTTTCATGGTGTCATGATTCGCCCATGGCTGGTCATAAGGGCATTCGAGCCACCAAGGATTTGGTGTCCAGGCTATTTTGGTGGCCAGGTTGGAACCGAGACGTACATTCTTATGTATCTACCTGTGCCATCTGTGCTTCCAATAAGTATCATTCAACCAAACCCCTAGGTCTTCAACAGGAACTTGCTCCCAAACAACCATGGACCCACGTTTCTACAGACTTTATTGTGGACCTGCCTAATTCTGAAGGGAACACTGTCATCATGGTGACTGTAGATTCTCTAAGCAAATTGGCTCACTTCACTCCCTTGAAAGAATTACCTACAGCCCCTGAAACAGCCAAAACCTTTCTGAAAGAAATAGTGCGGCTTCATGGCCTTCCTGAGACCATGGTGTCCGATCGAGGTCCTCAATTCACTTCCCAGTTTTGGGGTGCCCTCTGTAAACAACTGGGGATTCAACGAGCCCTTTCATCTGGGTTCCATCCACAAAGCAACGGACAGACGGAAAGGCTCAATCACACGCTGGAACAATATCTTCCATGTTTCTGTGGCAGAAAGCAAGAGGACTGGAATGTCTTTCTCCCTATGGCTGAGTTCACCTATAACAATACCAAACATTCAGCCACTAATATGTCTCCTTTTTTTTGCACATTTGGTTACCATCCGAAACATCTGCCATTGGCAGACATCCAACCCTCAAAATCACCCACTCTTGACCACCTCCTGAAGGAACTCAAAGACACCCATGCGCTAGCCAGTGAAACCTTGGACGCTAGCCGTCATGTTTATAAATTATGGGCTGACAAGAAGAGGAAGGTTGCACCTTCTTGGTCGGAAGGTGATAAGGTTTGGTTAGCCACTAAATTTCTACCTCGCTGGACGCACATAGGGAAATTTGCACCAAGATATATCGGACCCTTTCAAATCAAGAAGAAGGTAAACCCTGTTGCATTTCGCCTTCAGCTACCCCCCTCCCTTAAACAGGTGCATCCCGTGTTCCATACCTCCCTTTTGAAGCCATACCTTCCGGATCCATATAAGACGATCCAAGAGGCGTTCTGCTGATGTGCAGTCTGGACCAGCTGAATATGAGGTTTCACATCTGGTGGATTCCCGCTACCATCACGGTAGTCTACAATATTTGGTTCACTGGAAGGGTTATCCCATCGAAGAACGGACATGGGAGCCCGTGAGACACATTCACGCCCCTCGACTCATTAGAAAGTTTCACAGACTGCATCCGGGCAAGCCTGGGGGCCCCCCATGTAGAAGGGGGCATACTGTCATGACTTCAGTCGGGCGGCGTTTCTTTTCTCTATGGAGACGCCATTAACTGTTCCACCACGTCTGACGGCCGTCTGAGAGCACCGCTCTAGTGTTTTTCCAAGATGGCCGCCAGCGTTTCTTACGGCCGCTCACTGTGGCGTTCCTCGCGTTGCACCTTCACTGTGTTCTCCCGACTCGAAGGTAACGCTTGGTGTATCCCTCCTACGTGTGTTCCCTCCTGTGATGCTTCCCGTGTCCCGTCCTCCTTTGGTTTCTCTTTGGCTGTTCGCTCCGGTACAGCTCGTACTGGTCTCTCTCTCCCTCTCTCTCCGTTCCCTCTCCTCTCTGCCCTTCAGCTTGTCTTTCCTCGCCCGTGCTTCTACACTCATATAAGCCTGGGCGCTAGTTGTTCCATACTACCTGGAGCTATTTGTGAGCCATTCGTGCTACTACAGGTGCACTTACCACAGCTGTTCGCCGATCCCTTCTATTGTACTGTTCTACGCTGAAGGATCGTTCGCCTGGACTTCTCATTGCCACTGACTCTTTCATCAGAACAATTGCTGCAGGGTTTTTTCTGCCCTTTTGGGCTTTTTCCCTGTTCAGGTGCCGGCTCCCGGGAGTCCCCGCTGTTCGTGTTCCCTAGTTACCCGACAGTGTGGCATCCCAGGGAGCTCGCCCCTACTTACGGCAAAAGAAGGAAGCAAGGAAGACTGATAAAGCACAGACCCGAAGACGTCCTGGAAGAAGGCCGGAACTACAGGAAAGGTCCACAGTCGATTCAGGTGAGGAGGAAGGAGGGGATAGTTCAACCAACCCTGATATTCACGACACATTGACAGTAATTTTGAAGTGCGCAATGTTGATGACAGAGTTAAAATTAGCGATGTTCTATGTGATTGGTGGATGATTGTGCGACCACTTAGTTGTGTCCAATGAGGGACTCGCTTTGGTACCGCTCTAGAAAGGCGTGGAAGCACTGGGTAAGAGTTATGTGCCGCACATAGGCAACGCTTGTCCGCTGGTAGGGCGTGTCACATACGGGTTTCTACAGCAAATACTGCATGGAAAGGCGACTGTAGGCATCAGCCAATCAGATGTTCACATTACTCTTTTGTGTGGAAAGACGGTGCACACACTGAAGATGGCAGAGGGTCAGGGTTTTGATGCTTGGGGACATTTTTGTGCAAGGTTTACAACACTATGCCGAGAGTAGGCATGTGGCATACCATTTCGATGTGCAAGGAGTGGAGGTGGTGTGGAGCGCTGACACTCATGCCAATGCTGTGGCAATTCTGCAAGTTTAAAGACCACTCCTCATGTGGTAATTTTGCACTACGGTGCTTGCCATTTGGGATACCTGACTTCACGTACTTTGTTGGCAGATTTGGCACAGTTGGTTGAAGCACTCATGACTATCTTCCCAACATAGAAAGTAATTTTTTCTGCTTTACTCCCGAGAGTACAATGGAACAACACTTCTGTTTTCTGTCCAGATCAAAGCATCGGGAGGTGTATCATCAATTGCAGCATGTGTGCATTCATGCTACGAGTTGGTGTGTTTTTTTGTAGCCACGATAACATTTCTCCAAGCAATGTGCATTACTTTGAAGGAGATGGTGTTGCGCTATCTTCTTTGGGAAATGTGATGTTCTTTTGGAACGTAAGGCTTGCTTTAGAGAAGGTTCTGTAATGTTTGCAAGAGTAAAGCAAGGACAAAAAATGCATAAAATACCAGATGTCTGTACGGTATCTGGCCAAAAATAAAAAAAACGGTCCTTTTCAGAGCCTACCTTAAAGGGGAAAAAGGGGAATAGTACTTTAATATACCGTCATCACGCTCTGATCCTGTACATGTCCGCGAACATGGCGGTAGTTAGCAGCTAGCATATATCACCACCGGGGATTAAAGGGTGGAGTCGCATGTAAATGAGAATGAGCGGAGCTAGGGATTGGTCCATAAAGTTCAGTAGGGGTGTTCTGACCGACATACTTTAGTAAGACCGTCTTCTCCCTCACAGGAGACCACACAGCCATGGCATTCCATGCTCGAAAACAGATTATCTCGATTTTGGGAGACTCATGGATACAGTGGTTGAAGGTGCATGCAGAAAGCTACAGTTTATCTACAAATCTCGTATTTCCACATGCGGAAGTGCACTGGCATGGCGTGCGTGGCATGAGATGGCTGGACTTGGTACCTCTTTGTGTTACTTTACTGACAGAGCGTCCTCCAGATATACTGATCATTCATTGTGGAGGAAACAGTTTAGGCCACGTATCTGGAATTTCTTTGCAATTTACAACGAAGGAAGGACTCATGGACATGTTTCCAAATTGTCAAATACTTTTTTCCCGTATTGCCCAAAGACAAATATGGCTGCGTTCTTCTGCGTTTGGTCCACAAATGGAGAAAGCGAGGCGCAACGTGAATAAGGCTGTGTGTGCATTTTTAAGAGATGTTGGCATGTCCTCTTTCAACAATGAAAATGTTTGTTTCGCAGCACTTTCATTTTCCGCAGAGATGGAGTCCACCTCACATATGCTGGCAATCAGATTTTTCTTCGCAATGTACAAAATGCATTGCAACCTCTTTTGCAATCACACTAACCTATCTGACTATACGTTTTCCCCAATCCACTGTTTTTGACCCACACAACACACCACCGAAAGGCTCTTTTCAGAGCCTCCACTTACTCCCAACGTACACTTTATTGC
The DNA here is from genome assembly GCF_040938575.1 of Ambystoma mexicanum. Taxonomy (NCBI): domain Eukaryota; kingdom Metazoa; phylum Chordata; class Amphibia; order Caudata; family Ambystomatidae; genus Ambystoma; species Ambystoma mexicanum. The sequence goes on from NC_090922.1 coordinate 97,395,772, forward strand.
GTTTGCTCCGCTTGCACCCTCCCTTTTTTCCTCTATGACTGTCCGCAAACTTTTTCAGAACTCTGCAGGGGTCTACGGCCGTCACTTCATAGTTCTATTGTTATACTGAGAAAGGCGGCTCTGAAAAGAGCCTTTTCTGTAATTTTTGTTGTTTTTACGTTCATTGCTTAACAGCACACGGCACACTAGGAGAAGAGGCGAAAGGAGGGTAAGGAAGGGACACCAGCCACAGGGATAAAAAAGGGCAACTGAACAGAGAAAGATTTAGGGTGAGCTTTATTTAGGTGAGGAGCAGATCTTCTGGTGCTCGGTGACTGCAGCCTCAAAAGCACTTTGAAAACTCTCCCCCATGCAGAGTACTGCATCACAATACGTGCACACTACTGTCACCTTTGAAAGGTAAGGGTCAACAGCATTGCGAATGGCTTGTGAGGCAGCTGGAGGGAGGCGCTCCCCCACAGGAGTGTCTCTCGTGGTGGGAGGATCGGATACCAAGGATGCTGTGGAGGAACTCAAACGACTACGCTCTTCACATGGCACCACCTTGCGAATGTCTGCAGTGTGGAACGAAGTGAGGTGTCGCTTCATGGTTGTCGTACCAAAACTGCACACTCCAAATCTCGCGCGACTCAACACCACCTCGCACTGGTTACACTTCACCAGGTTCGCACGTGCTTTTGGTACTTTCCCATAAACGGAAAACAACCGCCACACCCACTACTCCCGCAAAGTGCTCCTAGTGCGAAGTTCCTCCACTTCATTCTCTTTCTGCTCTTCTTCCTCGATCTCTACATCCTCGCCCATATCTCTCTCTGCAGGCCTTTGGTGAGGTGGTGGCGAGTTTGGGGGTGGTGCAGAGGCTAATGAACCAACAGCAGCCATGGAAGCCATACCGATTAGTTTCCTTTTGGTCACTACAGCAGTAAAGGCAACACACCTCAATCTGCTATAGCTAGAAGGACAATGAAGATGCGCTCGGGGGTGGCCTTTTGTATGGGTGCAGGGGTGTGCCTCGTGACCGTCTTCATCCCTACAAAGCGGTACACAAATTTTACACAGCAAGTCCTGAGGTGGCCTATTGTTTGGGATGTGTGAAATTACATTTTTACACTCTACAATACTTTGCCTTGTGTCTACAAGTTCATTTGTATTGTTGAGGAAGCACACCAACCGCGGAAATTAGTCCCCACTCTCAGCGTAGGTGCAGTCACATGATGACGTCCTCAACACATCCGCCCCAGTAATGAAAGTCCCCTGGACAGCAGATGCAAAGAATCAAACGTGCGCATACGCTCAAGTGGCCTACGGACATTGTTCGGGTTCTCAAACTACTTCAAAGTGCGACACAAGTGAGACGGACAGTTAGGAACAGGCGCGATGTTCGCAATACTTACGTTTCTACTGCGCATGTGCACGCATGCTATGTTCACTGTACGGACAGTTCCAGTGTCCATAGAACAACTCCATTTTGTTTGCCTACGAACTTGCCGGCCACCGTGCCTGTTCTATGGACGGCACCATTTTGGCTGTGCCCGATACAGACCACTATACTCTCCTTCACACACTCCCATTTTCCTCATTTACACCCATTCCAGACATCTGGTGTGTTCTACGAACATGTATTATCTCGTTTCCAAGCGGTACGCCGAGGTAGTATATCCTTTGGACACCCCTTTCTGTTTATGTACGCACAATTTCAACAGATGGTGTAGTCACACATCACATCCATTTTACTTGACATTAGACAGCACCCACATTCCATTCCTTGCGGATAGGTCGAACAGGTGCACTGTTCGCGAACATTGTACGTCTTTTAAAAAGAAAAATCTACACACAAACTCTTTCTCTACAACTACTGTACAAAAACATTTCAAACACACACACACACACACACACACACACACACACACACACACACACACACACACACACATCAATCTAAAGAAATAGCGGTGGAAGCTGACACTGAAACAAATATGGGGGAATTAGGATTCAACACAAGCTGGTTATGAGGAGAAGATTTGTGAGGGGAAGAAGGGATGCATATTTCGTCAAAACTTCTATTTTCCTGTTCAAGGTTTGGGGATGGTTCACTAGGGAATGGAGAAGCAGTGCAGGTGCAGGTGGGGCAATGATAACAAACTTTTCCTCTCACACAGTCCTCCACAAACTCCATAAACTTTGAAAATTGTCATTCTAATATAACAATTTTCTGCTCTATCCTTTTTATCCTGTCTTCTTCTTTCTCATTTGTTGCCCTTTCTTCTTTTCTTTCCTGGTCTGTTAAAAAAAAATACATAAGTTGAATACCTCTAAAATACTGGTCACTATTTTGCATATGCAGAGCACTCGGTACCATTATTGTCGCTGTCTTCAGACATTTCCTCATGTGGGAAATACTCCTCCAGCCACTCCAAAGTACTAGTGAGCAAAAAGCAGATGGCTGCGAACTCTCAATGTGGTTAACAACCACTGAACAGGTTATCATGCCTTGTTCTTCCGAGAGAGGGGCGCCTGCTACCTTTGTTGAATTCTTTGAAGGAACTTGGGGTTGGTCACCCTAGGTTACCTGGGGGCAACCAGACGTGGACTCCCTGCTCACTATACTTAGAGAGGCTCAGCTTCACCTCACTGATGATGCCCAACAAGGCTGAAACACGTGTATGGGGTTGCTGTTGGTACTCTTGTTCAGAGAGGAATTGCCATAGCATTTCGGTGCTGGACTGCCCATGTGGGCGGGACAAAGACTGATATGCAAATGGATATTTCCCATCTGTGAAAGGTACAGTGAGCAAAAAGCAGATGGCTGCGAACTCTCAATGTGGTTAACAACCACTGAACAGGTTATCATGCCTTGTTCTTCCGAGAGAGGGGTGCCTGCTACCTTTGTTGAATTCTTTGAAGGAACTTGGGGTTGGTCACCCTAGGTTACCTTGGGGCAATCAGACGTGGACTCCCTGCTCACTGTGCTTAGAGAGGCTCAGCTTCACCTCACTGATGATGCCCAACAAGGCTGAAACACGTGTATGGGGTTGCTGTTGGTACTCTTGTTCAGAGAGGAATTGCCATAGCATTTCGGTGCTGGACTGCCCATGTGGGCGGGACAAAGACTGATATGCAAATGGATATTTCCCATCTGTGAAAGGTACAGTGAGCAAAAAGCAGATGGCTGCGAACTCTCAATGTGGTTAACAACCACTGAACAGGTTATCATGCCTTGTTCTTCCGAGAGAGGGGCGCCTGCTACCTTTGTTGAAAAGTTTTTTTTTGTGAAGTGTACAGGTTTTTGTTAGGGCAACTTAACCATAATGTCCCCTCAACAAAGTTTTTTTTGTAATATATATATATATATATATATATATATGGTGTTCATCCTGACGAAGGCCAACACACAGACAGGCTCCAATCAAGCCCTAATTGGCCGAAACACACCTGTGTCGATCCCCTGTGACACAACCGTTTACACCCCCCCTTTGTGTTTGTTATGTAGAAGATGTTGTGTACACCCTGTGTTAACCACTCCCTGGACTATTCTCCGTCCCGGGTGCACTTTGTTCAACCATAGGTTTTTCCTATCATCATTCGTGATTGTGCTCATATGTGTAGTGTTTCGCCTCATCATCACAGCGGTGGATACTTACCTTGTATTATCACCGATTAGAATCACTCTTGTCCATTGTTGATGACTCTCGTGCTTATCGAGAGCACTGTAAAGTAATTACAAAGTCACCAAGAATTTGTTGTGTTGTTTGAAATAAATGTATATGTTCAAAACCACACAATCGCTTATAGGATCTCTCATCCTGAATATTTTTTGATATTTTACTCCTATTGAAGAAACCCTCTGCTGATCCAAATGTCGAATCAAACTTTCACCCAGTTTCTCTCCTTCCCCATTATTCAAAAGTCCTTGACTGGGTGGCCTTCAACCAGAGCACTAAGTACATTGAAGATTATGGCCTTGGAGGTCGACCTCCATCTGGCTTCCATAATAAAGACTCCACCGAGACTGCACTCATGCATGTCTCCAACTTTATCTCTAGTGCTCACCACTCCAAACTCTATTCTGTACTCATTCTTTTGGACCTTTCTGCCACTTTCAACACTGTCGACCATTCCTCTCTCCTCCTCACTGTCCAGGACCTTGGGTTTCACAAATCTGCACATGTCTGGATCGCCTCCTACCTGGAAAGTCGAACCTTTAAAATCTCTTGGAACTAGCAAACACTGGCATCACCCCTGTCAGTATTCCCCAAGGATCAGTCCTTGGACCTCAGCTCTTCACCCTCTATACCTCGGGTCTATGAAGACTTATCCTTTGGCTTTCACTAGCACCTGCTTCCTGATGGCACCCAAATACTTTTTTCCTTTCCTTCTTTCACCCCAGCCATCTCGGAATGGATTACGAACTGTCTTACTGCAATTCATCACTGGGTGGCTCTCTGCTGCATCATGCTGACTTCTTCAGAAATGGAAGTCATCTTTCTTCCAGCTTCCAATGTCATCCCTATTCTCCAATTCCCTATCTCCTTCCAGCCTGACTTTTTTGCGCCTAACCCAAGGCTCACAATGTTGGGGTCCTCTTTGATAGCGACATAAAACTGCAGCGAATCAAAGCTACTGCTGCTTCTATTAACCTCATCAGCATTCAGAAAATGTGTCCTTTTTATACTAAACACGCCACACAAACATTAACCTCCACCCTCATGCTTGGCAAGCTTGACTACTGCTCAAGCCTGCTCCTTGGCCTGCTTGTCTACTCCTTCATCCTTCTAGACTAAGGCCCTCATTCCGAGTTTGGTGCTATCCCACCGGTAATTATGGCGGGATGCCACCAAAATGGAATTAGCATTCCCGCCGCCTGATATCCCGGTATATTAAGGGTGGTGGGAATGCCGGTAACTCCTTATTCCGACTCCATGGAGGGGATTGCTGCAATTACTGGCACCGGTAGTATTGCAGATTTGTTTTGCTGGTGGAGCCTGATCTACCGGCAGGTCAGGCCTGGAGGTAGATCCGTGGCCCCACCAGTAAACATGTGTTTCCCCCTGTCCAGTAAAAATGTTGGTGCTGGAACTACCAGCACTTTTTCAGGACCGGGGAAACTGTAACGAGCCCCAAAGTCCTCAACTTTGCTACCTGTACTCTCTACAACCTACCCAGATCCTCCCCACATCAACTTACCGACAACATGCTGGCTGGCTCTCCGTGCACAACCACAGTCTTTTCAAATTCCTTGTCCTAGTCCACAAAGCTACCCATGATCTTGCTCCTCAGTACCTGTCTGAATGTTATCTCAGTTTACTCACAATCTTGTTCCCTCCCATCCTCCTCTGTACTCTTTCTCACTGTCCCATACCCTCCTTGTGCCTGCTCTTGCTTCCGCTCTTTCTGCCTACTCGCCCGCTCCACTGGAACCCACTGCCCATAACAATAAAAGCCAGACCAACTTTGGATTTCTTCAAAGCTTAGTTTTAACTTCACATACTTGCTAAAGAGGAAGCGCACTCTGCCCTGTACCCCATCCTCCCTACCTGACCCCACCACTACCTCCAGTGACACTTGTATTTAATTTTGTTTTACTCCTCTTTAGTTTGAAGCACTTGCCCTGTTAGGTTAATGTTACTTTTAAAAGCCAGCTGTATACTTATATAGATATTTTTTTCTTTACTTTGTTTTGACCCTCGTGTATGTCCCACTTTCTTTACACCTTTATAAACTGGCTCACAACTTGTTCTCATCTTTGTGCTATTGCACAGGCACCCTTCCTGGGAATGCCCCCACCATCAGTAAATGTGTTACTGTAAGTCATTTCTGATCGAAATTTACATCCATGTTCTTTTAGAGAAGGGGCACGTGGCGCCTTGCTATCGGGGAGGTGGAAGGAGTTGCAGGTTGTAGATTTGTTGGAGGAAGATGAATGTCTAGTGGAAGAACAGCAGGGGAGGTGAAGTAATTTAGGAGGAAGTGGAAAACATAAACGGGAGTAAACCCAGAAGATGAGACACTGTGTTATAGGCAAATCCCCAATCTGAAGTGTAGGAAACCACAGTGGAAGGAAGTATGAGCATATGGCGTAGCGACAAGGAGGACAGGGCCAGCTGATGTATCCTAAAAAACTGTTCTATGTCTATAGGCCACGCACAAAAGGTTGCACCCGTTATTGCAGCACAGAAGGCTGTATTCCACATGGTGGGACCTTTTGTTCGCAGCCCTCTCCCAGTCCCTGTCGGGGGGTCGTCCATCCCCGAACCCCCTGCCGCTACACTGTACCCTAAACCTGCGTCTGCCCCCTCCCGCCCCATCCCCCACTTAACTGCTGTGGGCTCTGGCTCTCTGCTTCTGAGTTCCTTTGGTGAACAGCATGGTGCGTTTTTGTGCACCACCTTTTGTGCCCCAGGTTTCCGGCTCAATGATCTGCAGTCTGGGAGCTGTGAAAACAGTGAGGTGGAGAAAGGTGTCCAGGGTGAGCCCTCACAGCCAGTCACACATACTGCTGAATCAAAGACCTCAATGCCGGTGAACCCAGCAACCCCAAGGAAGACAACGGTCTTGGAGAATTCTCAGCAATAACTACCAGAGGTCTTCAATCGGCAGCTGAGGGCCTACTCTGGAACCCGATAGTTTGTTTTCTCATGTGCACAAAGTAAGGAAGGACTGAATAGGGGATACAGCACCTCGCCAAGAAAGCCTGCACCTACAGACATTTGTGAAAAAAAACAGTGGAGATCACTCCGTCAGGCCCTCCAACCCATAACGCATAAATTAACTTGAAGTTATCCTGGGCAAGTTGTGATTTAGCCTTTTTCCTTGAAGCCAAAGGTTGTCTAAATGAGTTAATAAGCACCATTGAATTATATTTTTGAGCCAGTCTAGTCTGTTGATCCTGGTGGTTGTCCTGACAGTTTCTACCTGAATTATGTGCAAGAAAAGAGTCTGCTAAGGAGAAGCATAAAACGAACATGGATTCATCAAAACTGCAGGCCTAAAATTGCAGACACTATACAGGTGTTTGTGGAGAAGCAGGGGCAGCTCATCCATAATGGGCGAGGAGGCGTCAACCACCCGAGTCTTGGCCCTCTCTTGTTCACTATGGAGGAGCCAGCCCAGTCAAACACCGAGCACCCTCAGCTATTTTTTTTCAGCTAGGGGAGCGCTCTGAACTGTCAAAAGGAAACATCGTTTCCTTTTGACAGTTACAGTTCCCCAGCTGCGCAAGGTCAATGAGCCATGCAGGGCTGGGGACGTTGCATAGCTCATTGGAAATGCTGGCTGGGGAACTGTATGTATCTATGGATAAGGGGGTGCTCTTGTGCCTCCTAGCACATACAAACAGAGCAGACTGAAGTGGGGCGTCTGCTCAACCACGTTCAGGGACCAGGAGGCTTCCTGATTCCTGTTCATGCTAGCAGGGGCGGAGCGCTGGAGAGGAAACCTCAGGACCCGCGGCAGAAGGTAAGTTTGTTTATGTTCATGTTTTTTTAAATTTAAATTATGTGTATGGATGCGTACATGCTTGTGTTGTTAGGTGAATGTACGATGATGGATGCTGGTGTGAATGAGATAGGGCTAGCTGTGTTCATGTTGTGTAAATGTGTGTGTTTGTATGTTCATTTATATATTATTTAAATGTGTATGGATGCGTGTAAGCTTGTGTTATGAGTGAGTGCATGATGATGGGTGTGGATGTTGTAATAATGTGTGTGTGTGCTGGTTCATGGAGCTGATTTTGGCAAGTGGGGGAGGAGGTTTGTACTACAAAGGCATTTCAAAAATGCCTTTGTTGCACAATCCCCCTCCCCACCGGCCAACATAAATCAGATCTCCTTCTGAGCTGCTGCGGGTCCCAGGGGAGAGGGATGATATTATTTGACTCGGCATCTATGATAGATGTCTAGTAAAAAAACATAACTGTCCCCTTGTTCCAACCAGCACCTTGCATACACACAATCACTTTGATTGTGTTTGTGTGTGGTTGGTGCTGTGAGGCCCAGGGGACGGTGATGGCATTTATTGTACTGGACATCGATCATAGATGTCTAGTAAAAAAATACCATGCTTGCCGTCTGGGCACCCCAGCACCTCGCATAGACACATAATTACGTTGATTGTGTGTGTGTGTTAGGCGCTGTGGGGCCCAGGGAACAGGCATAGTATGTTTCTACTGGACATCTATGATAGATGTCCAGTAAAACATACGATGCATGAACCCTGGGCCCCTAGAGCCTGGCATACACACATAATCACATTGATTATCTGTGTGTGTGAGGAGCTGGGGACCCAGGAGACAGGTATGTAATTTTTTTTACTGGGCATCAATGACAGAGGTCCAGTAGAAAATACCATGCCTGAACCCTGTGCCCACCAGCGCCTTGCATGCACACAATCACATTCGTTGTGTGCATGTGAGGCACTGTGGCCCAGGGGGTAGGCATGGCATTTTCTACTGGGTATGCCCAGTAAACAATGCCAGCCCAGTTCACTGAGATTCCTAGCGCCTCACATGCAATGTCATGGCTGACCCCTAAACCCTCCAGAGCCTCGCATGTACATATAATTGATTAATTGATTATCTGTGCATGTGAGGCTCTGAAGGACAATGGGGGAAGGAATACCATTTATTAATGGGCATCTGACAGATGCCCAGTAAAATGCACCATGACTTGGACCCCCAGCACCTTGCATGCACCCAATTAATGTATGCCTGTGAGGTGCTTGGGGCACAGGGGCTAGCATGGCAGTTTTTACTGGGCATCTATGCCCAGTGAAAATGCCATGGCTGTACCCTGGGGCCCCAGCTCCTGGCACGCATAGGGTCCCTGGGCCCCCAGCACCTTGCATTCACACAATCACATTCATCATTAATGTGATTATGTCGGAGTGCAAGCCTCTGGCACACCATGGAGCAAGCATGGCATTTTTACTGGGAATGGTTGATAAAGCAAGCATGGTAAGTGTTATTATGCAGCTAGACTGACATTTTAATGCAGGGTGTCTAGCCATTTCTTATTGTGTTATGACATTTTATATTGGTCAGCTTTGATAAAGCAAGCATGATCAGTGGTATTAGTCTTTCTGTGGTATGACATTTTGTATTGGGCATCTTTGATCAAACAAGCATAAGTGTTATTATGTAGCTAGACTGGCATTTCAATACAGCCAGTCTAGTAATTTCTTATTGTGGTATGACATTTTGTATTGGGCATCTTTGGTAAAGCAAGCATGATAAGTGTTATTATGTAGCTCGACTGGCATTTTAGTGCAGCCAGTTTTTACATGTTTTCATACTTTGGCATGCATTTGTAATGGTAAAGCCAACTGGAGTTGTGCTTACATGGGGATACATGGACATGTTTTCTTACAGTATCATTACTGGCATTATGCGCAAAGCAAACATGAGTATGTTCTTATATGGGACTACTAGGGTATAATGGTGCAGTCAGCATGGAAATGTATGGGCACAGCCAGTGTGAACATGTTTTATACTGGTTTGTACTGTGGCAAAAGGCATCATGAAAATGTGTTGGAGAAATGCTCCTGTGCACTGTGGGTGACTTGCATCTATTGGATTTGTTCATACCCCTACACAACCAATTGCCAACTGTTTGGCTTTTTACCCAATTTTTCCAAACATTCTGCTGTAAAATGCACCATTTAAAACAATGATTAGAAAATATTCTCGGGGGTAGAACCAATTGGTGCAGGCTCCCTCGATAGGCTCGTCCGCTGTGGCATATCTGGGACACATATTTACACCCCTCCAGTAAAAGAATTCACGAGCCGTCACTGGAGAGATGTGAAACCACATCCACAGCACCCACCCACGCATCACAGTATCTGGGAAGAACTCCACCAATCCAAACACTACCCTATAGTCATGCTACCTTATAGTCGGGGGCAAGCATTATTTGTACCAACTACATGAGAAACTGCAAGTAGACCACTCAATGTCCCCCAATTCAGCAGCCCTCTGTCGACAAGGCATTAGAATCTGTCACAAAATATCACAAAACATGTGATAGATTTCTAACCTGCGTGCCATGTTGGATGCTCTTGACCTACTTAGAAAGGCCTTGCTTCAGGCGGCTCCTGCAAATAATAGATGCCCACTAGGAAATTCAAAGCCACCTTTACAGCTGAAGAATTGCTGTACCATACTTTTATAACCAGGCTCTCATTTCACTCAGGATGTCACAGGACCGGTAGGTGGTAACAAGAAGCTTTCCTCACCACGAATATCTAGACCACTAGGCAACGGACTAATGACGCATCCATCATAAGGCAGCAGGTCCTCTTCCCTTACACAAGTCAATAGCACTCTTCAGCACATCATCCAAGGTAAGCCATTCACTGATGTGCTACTTTGTGCATGGATGGGTTTAAGGAAAATGCTGATGCAGAGGAGACCTATGGGAGAAGGGCAAGGAGGTGGTTGCACAATGACCTACTTCCAGTCAATTACAACTCTCTGGCAGTTTACAGTAGATCAACTATAATTGCAACCCTCAAAATATATCAGACCTTGTGATTCTTTGCCATTTCCTTTGCCTTGTAGTTATCTATTTCATAAGCCACTGCCATCTTTTATATGGCACGATCTATGGGGTCCAGAAGATCAGCTCCCATTTAAGTTAGTCATACATTGCCCAGAATGTGGTATGCCAGTTGCAAATGTGCCACAGCTTGCAACACAACTAGCAGAAGATTGTAATGGCAAATTGCTGGAATTCCACACTTCATAAGCTGGGGCTTGAAGGTGAGCAGAACAACGCAGTGACAATGTACTCCAACAGCAACTGATGGGCATCGGAGGGTGAATACCATAGACCAATTCAGTGGCAGATGCTGGTCAATGGGGGTCCTTACAAGTCTGCTGGTCTGAAAATAAGGTTGCCGGTAGCAAAGTACCGGCACCCTTTCCGGACCGGCAGACTACAACTGTGCTTGCCGGCGCTATAGCGCAGAGCAGGTCTGGCCTGACAGGGGCAACGGCTCTGTAGGCACAGTTGCCATGGAAGCACGGCACCATTACTAATGGTGCTGGTGCTTCCGAGTTCCCATTCTCATGGAGTCCCATAGGTCATGCCACAGAAAGACTAATACCACTGATCATGCTTGCTTTATCAAAATGTCATACCACAATAAGAAATGGATAGACTGGCTGCATTAAAATGCATGGGCCTCCATGGGAATGGGGACTAACATTTTCCGCCGCCTGATTTCCCGGGCTGCCGGGACTTGTAATGTCCCAGTGGCACCGGGATCTCAGGCGAAAATGGAAAGGGTGTTACAGTCCAGCGGTCCGGTAGCACCGGCGGGTTACTGCTGGACTTGTAATGACCCCCAATGTCTGTTCTTCCCAGCAGCCGTATGAAGAGACCACCCAGGATGTTAGCCTGTATGCTAAGTCACCCAGTGAGGTGATGCTGCATGTGTACCTGTTGTAATTAGAACTTTACAACATAAACAAAGAACATGACCGCTCTGGAGTGAAGACGTCAAGCTAGCAAGAAAACAGTTCTTAACCTTGTATAGGAATCCACAAAGAAGTGCAACATGGAGAACCTCTTGCCACCATTCCTTGACCCATGCTTTAATGAAACGGTGTCAACTTATCAGTAGCAAGTAGGTGAGTATGAGGACTCAAGGGGTCTCACTGAGAGCAGGAGAGCTCGTCGTATGCAAGGACCTACTGATCAAAATAACATGGAGGACCCTTTGACATTATTCTTTGATCCACACAATACATTTGTCAACTTTTCAGAAGCAAGTGGGTGAGGAGGAGGAGGATTCAAGTGGGTGAGGGGAGGGAGGAGGGCTCAAGGGGGCCTTACTCAGAGCAGAACGTGATCAACATATTCAAGGAACCACTGATCAAAATAAAGATTTGATGAGCAAGAACTAAAAGCACCTTCAGGTATTAGGAACTACTAAGTAAGCAGGAGCTACATGTATGGACCGAAGAGCTGATACCTACAGTATAAGAAATACACTTTCACGTGATGAAAATCATAATTTCTTTCCATTATACACAACCTATAATATGCTTCAAATGGCCTCTGGAAGCATCCTAATGCGCATTTACATACATACCCACACACAAAGTTATGATGTATAGGTATGTTTGTACCGCACTCGTTGTTCTGGGGAGTCCAAGGTAGCTCCTGGCAGCTGTTGCCATCAAGCCAGCCAAGTTCTTCTGGGCTACAATCAGGAGTTAAAAGGTACCAGCAATTTTGATGCCTGTGATGATGCATTTGAAAGAATGATTGCAACAAGGTGTAAAGCTGTCACCACAAGTCCCTGAGCTGAGGGTTCCACTAGTCATCAGACAGTAAACGACCCTTCTTGACTACATCAGATGTTTGTTCAATGGACAACGATAGTATTCACACTGTTGAAAAACATAACAGCGTGAAAGACTATTCCTTCAGTCAAGCATGTTGTAGGCATCTGAGGCCACAGCACCCACATCCCTGAGCCTACCATAGCACAACACTGGAAGATGCAAATGTGCTTCTTACAAGCCAGCTCTGAAGGGGTGATAATCCAATGCAGTATTAGCTAAGCACGCAGTCCCCATGGCCATCAGCACGTGTTCAATTCGCTGTTGAATGCCTAGATCATCAACCTATTGGTATGCAGTCTGAACAAATATTTAGTACTGCCGGGACTAGTGTGTCAATTGTGTCAAACCACAGGCACATATGACTGAACTAACAGTGATACAAATCAACCAACACCATACACTGGCAAACTATGGCAAGAGGCATTAGGCTGAATACTTGAAGCAAATCACAAGCCACAGAGTAGAATCAGAGGACGAGGGCTTGTTGCTCCGTTCAAGTCAGGTGGAGGTAAATTAAGTCATAGATGAAGGGGGGTGACTCCTACACTCATAGCAGCGATGTCGGAAAAAGAGAGCAGAGCAAAAATAACAGTTCATGACATTGGTCCTCGGTGTCCATTACAGCACTGTCGATACAGATGAGCTGTTCCTTGAAGGTTCTTTTCAAACCAGTCACCGAGCGGGATCACTGCCTTATTTATTCTGGCTCTAACAAAGCAGAGCTACTGCCTCAATGTTTCTGAGCCTGTGCTGAATTCATTTTGCTCTCACTGTGAGATGAGCCCTTCCAACCATTTTGCAGGTTTTCCCACAGAGCAGACCTTCTGACACAATATACATGGGTTCCCACGCAAAGGGCAATCATTACCTCATGTATGCCTCTTTCCTCTTGCCCAGCTACCTACAAGAAGGAAGGGTGGTTGTGGTGCATGTGCCGCTATATATGCTGGGATTCTAGATTGTATGCTAAACAAAAGTGGCCACACCAGTAAATAATTAAGCCTTTCATTAGGAGCTGCAATAAAATAGCTTGAAGCAAAAAAGGTATTCTGATCACATTCATCAGCTCAGGAAGACCTAGTACCATAAGGAACAATCAGTAGCCCAGAGACCAAAACATAGCAATGCAAAGCAAGATCTGAAAGCAGAGGATGCAGGTAGGAAAGCAGGATCCGTGAACTAAGCTTTTCTGGAGTTGTTAGAATAGGGGCAAGTTGGGAAGCAAAGATCGAACAGGACTCCATGGATTGTATCCACGTCAAGCACCCCTGATCTGAATACTTGTTTCGTAAAACCTGTTCAAATGCAGGAGCAGCATCTTGATTCCTACTACCCTCCTGCACTTACCACCAGAGGAATATTGCAATAAGGCCTGCAACCGGCTCCTTGTCAGTGCTGTTTGATTGTGAGCTTTCCTCTGATCCTGTCCCATGACTTCTCTGGACATTCAGCAGCCGACTGCAAGTGAAGCCCACAGCAATCACTTATTTGCCTCTCCAAACCGAGTTTCCAACCGCCATGCCAGTAAATGTAGGTGCAACAAGAGCGAACCGGGGAAGTTCTGGTGTGGCAAGTGTCGGGAAGTGTGGGAGCAGGGTGGGACAATCCTGAGACCAGAGCATCCTCAATTTTCATGTAGTCCAGCTCACTGGTTTACTGTTGGGCAATACAGGCCGTGGCGCCACAATATAATCGCCACCAACAGGATGCTTTGGTGGCAATGGAGCTATGCTGGTGACTGACACAGGAGGCATTGTTTATGCTCAGGTGGTCTGGCAGGGTGAGAGGACTAAGGAAAACTTGCAGTATCATCTCCAGCAACAAGAATGCCTGCCCACTTGGAAGGAACTGTAAGATACCTCATTAGCGTGAGCATCTCTGAAGGAATCTGTGGAGGAGAGGTCAGTCTCAAATGACACAAGAAAGGTGTATGTTGCACTGTGCCATCATCTAATATGGTTGCACTTGGATACTGTGTTCAATGCACAACCCTTGACTCTGCTCGATTGCCTTTCAACAGAGGTTGCACACCACTGTACACTCCTCCACCCGGAAAGCCTTTCAATCAAGCAAACTAATTTACTGCCACATCTATCACCATGTGGGTACTGGTCTGGGTGAGGATGTCCTCATCGGAGACTTCTTCAGGTACACCGAAGCCTGGCTTACCCAATCTACAACAGCAGGCAGTGGTTCAGACTTCAATTCCACTGCCTCCTCCTCCTCCTTAGGAGACACTTGCTGGAGAACTACCTCTAGCGCAGGTGCATCTACCTGAGGCTCTTTCCCTCTCTAGAGCCATCATCTCCCCCTCCAGGGTACGCCCACATATCCTCTGCCACCTATTCAAGATACTCGCCTGGTTGTCTCCACACCAAAGAGGCCCATCCCGCTAGAAACACACACCATTAACTAGGTGAGGCTTCACATAAATACTGCAATCTACTCCTGCAGTAGTAAGACAGATGGAGTGTACTTGGTCATCTCACAAACGTCCATCTCCTGTGGATTAAAGGGCCACATTACAATGACGGCGGTAAGTGGGAAAGTGGCAGTACTTTTACCACTGCGCCAAATTAACACGGACGGTATTCTTGCTGAATGTTGGCAGAATTAGCCCTGGCGCTAATTCCGCCAGCAGAATTACCGCCAGGAATAAAAATAGTAATTTACCGTATTGCAATTGGAAATACGGCCGAAATACTGTCGAAAATGGGCAGTAATTCTGCCGAAAGGTGGACGCAGTTACCTCCACCACACAGGTGGAGATAAATGCATTCAAGTGAAGAAAGTGAAGCCACAGGTGCACCTGACTCAAACAGTGTATGTAAGGGACACACCTTCCCCAAACTCAGTTACAAGCACCATGCAGCCCATGGCAGTTTCTAACAATGATATTCAGGGACTCCTACTATATATTGGCCTACAGAGGATATCACACCAGCAGCAACAATGGAACCCACCAGGGCCAAGGCAGAAGAGACGTGTGGGAAGGAGGGCACCCATACCCAGAATCAGACCATCACCCAGGACACTGACAGATGCACAGTTGATAACCCTGTATCACCTCAACCCCCAACAATTGCAAACCTCCTTACCCTGATCCAGCTGGACATTGAGAGTACCATCAACGTACGAACAGCCATACCACTGCTGATGAAGCTGCTATCAGTAATGCACTTCTGTGCCACAGGCACATATCACCACATATTTAGCAAGATGCATGGCATGTCACAACCAACCTTTTCCAGAGTGCTGGGAGAAGTGCAAGATGCACTACTGAAACATGTTCACCAGCACATCTCTCTGCCCAGCGCCCCTGCAGAGGTCCATGCCACAATGGCATATTTTACGCAACTGCCCACTTCCCTAATGTAATATAAGCTCTGGTCTGCATGCATGTGGCATTGGTGGCACCCCAGGTATCCGAGCATGTGTTTTGAAACAGGAAACAGTACCATTCCCTGAATGGGCAATGTACATGCGATGCAAAACTTACTGTGACCCACTGCTGCACCCGTTTCCCAAGTTCAATCATGAAACAATGGTACTAGGAAGCAGAACCCTACCTGCATACATGGAGACCCACGAGGACAGCACACTTTGATCCAAGGTATGCATCCACAAAGGTGAATGTGGAAGTGAAGGAGGTGAGCATGATCCATATGGCCTTGCAAACACCGCTGAAGGGACCACAAGTCCCACAGTGCATAGGACACCATGACTGAAAATGCAATTTTGTGGTAGAGTGACCGCTCCCCTACCCCTCAGTATTCATGCTGGGCCCAGGTGGCTACCCATGGTAGCAGAAAATAAGTCACACCACCATACCATGTAGCACACAACAGTTCGGAGACATACAAAACCCCAAGCAAACACACTGCAATAGGCACACATTAAAAACACCAAAATTAAAAGGCAGCACAGCTACATGCAAACTAACTACATGCAAACTAACCATTGGGATGTGCAGGGACGATTGGGGAATCCAGACTAAAGGGGCACATAAACATGCTGCACGGCAGGATAGGCAAAAGTCATTGTGCATTGTCAAATGCACGGGAACCACACCCCGATGGCACTAGAGTGTTCTCAAATAAGTGCATGGAAGTGAAAAGCATGCACCACTTAGTCAGGACAGGGAAGTACAACCATTCACTATTTGAAAGTAACACAGTTTCATTCCACTTGCAGGTGACTCTGGCTACCCACTACTACCATGGCTCATGTCCCCAATAGGGAACCCTGGGACGCCACATGAAATTGCCTACAACGGGGCACATTTGAGCTCTTGAAAGATAGATTAAGGCACCTACACCAGACTGGAGGGGCATTTATGTACAGTCCAGAGAGGGTTGGTAGGATAGTCCTTGTGTCTATGATGCTGCATAATATGTGCATCAGGAGGAATGTACCATTGCCTGCTGAGGAGGATGAGACACAGGCAGACTCAGAACGGAGGGTGATGAGACATGGGATAGCAGACAAGCACAGGATGGATGTGGAGAAGGAAGGGATGGGCGCATGCAGCGTCAAGAATTGATTTTTTTCTTAAAACAATATCCTCCCTACACATGGTAAATAGTCAATCACTGCATTAAAATTCATTCCATGACCCACAATACTACTGATCTCCACTTGTGATGCAAGCTTCATTTATGTAGTCTGTGAAACTCGTGCCCTTCCACCTCCCTCAATCCCCAACACCCATTCCCCCTACCTCCCACAATCCCAAACCCCCATGCCGCCCACCCTCCCTCAATCCCCAGTGTCATCTTGGTGAGGGGCAATTATTTTTTATGGCGCTTCTCTTGGCCAAAAGGTGCCTTTGGTGTCTGAGTGATGGTGCGCAGGGGCCTCCTATGAGAACTCCCTGCTTGTGATCTTTCTGTGGGGGTAGCGGAGGCAGCGCTGACAGACTCCAGGCCACACATGTGGTGCATGGTGAGAAGTACCCTCTGCAAATTTCCAGACCAGATGGCAGTGCTTTTGTAATTTCCCACACCCTTCAGCCTACCACAGTATTCACCACTGTAGACTCTGATAGGTGTCAGCACTGACATGCCACTTCCCTGACTATTCTCCTTGTGGCCCTGTAAACGTCACCCCGCATTGCCTGTACATGCTGCAGGTGGAGCTCATTGAGCTCTTTCATCCTCTCCTGCTGCTCTATTCTTGTGAGCCTCTCTCAGATGGCAGATAAGGCATCACCGGACAGGGCAGCAGGTAGGCGAACAGGTGAGGTGATGGGTGTGACATCACTCTCAAAGATTGCTGCATCGCCAACGCCCAAAGCATCATCACCGTCATCAGGTAGTGTGAGTGACTGCAGGTTTACAGCGACAGGGGATTGGGTAGGACTGATCACAGGAACCTTGGGCTGGAGGGGGTGGGGGCTGAACAAGGGCAGGTCAACTTCAGCCCCACCCCTGACAGGTAACAAAGAGCTGATGCTGGCGACCGATAAAGGGTGCCTGGTGGTAGTGGTCGCCAGTGGTAATCTATTCCTGCCTGACTTGACCCAGGGACACTGCTGGTATTTGAGGTGAGGGATGGTACAACCTGCAAGGGAATTGCAGCTGAGGTGGTAAATGTGCAGCAGCAGATTTGGGGGGAGATAGTTTGGTGCAGAGGTCATCGTCCTGGTGTGACAACTAGGGTGTGTTCCCTGGGTTGTTGGTGCAGGTGGAAACAGTCCTAGGACTACATTTATGGAGGGTGTCTGTCTAGCCCTATGTGTCCTGCCATGCTTGTGATAGTACAAAACAAAATTTTAACATCGCCCTGACGAAAGGGGCATCAACAACAGAGCACAAAGGAATGTGTAGTCCTGTTTTTTGAACATTTTTAATTAAATACAACACCAAATATTAGAAAACAAGTTGAAAAATGCAGACATGAGAACAATAAATGCACATTCATCTACAATAAAACTGCATAGGTGCTGGGTCAAAACACAGATGTGGCCTAAGGTGTACTCTCTGCTAGGTGTTGTTGATTAGGATTTCTTCTTTGTTTCTTCACACATTTAGTTCTAGCCTGCCTAATCAGTGTACAGGCGGCCTTTTGCACAAGCAAAAAGCAGGCGTACTCCATAGGAATTCATTGCAAACGCTACCTGACATGCATTCATGGCAGGCAGCATTTACTCAATTTGCAAGGCGGAGTCAAAAGGCCAGGGCAAAAGGTGGACAACACGCTTTTACCCTGCCTTTTCCCCTCTCGTTTTGCACTCCACTGTGAAGATGCCCAACATTTGTTGTCGTGGACACATGTACATGAAGGTGCACACATAACGGGTCCCTGCCGTCAAATTACAGGGACTCCGAAAATGAGCCCTGTTATATCTCCGTCAAGTACACCTCCAAATATGCACGTAAATACAAACAAATTAACACAAAACAACAAAGAGAAAGGAGGGCGACTAATACAAAAGGCCTGATTCCTGAGACTCGGGTCATAATACATAATTAAAAGTTTGCATTAGGTGAAAAAGACAATGGACATTTCTTTTGTTTTCTTATTTTTTGTGGGAAAAGGAGAGAGAAAACGCGTCAGGTTTTTTACTTTTTGAATGGGAAAGTGACAGTAACAAAGGGATAAAAACAAAGGTTACCCAACAAACACACAAGAAAGAGGACACAATTGGGCAAAAAGACACACCACATCAACTAGAACTTCTCAAACCACAGAAACAACACCTCTTGGCATGACCAGCTGTGAGCCCCCTCAGTAAGTTCCCCTTCAACAGCCTAGCAAACGCCACAAAGGAACAGGAGGGGAGCCCGACATTTTATAGGGTTCTAAACATCCAAGGAAATCTGAGGCCTCCAATGAGCTGCTCAAACTGCTTCGCCAAGATGTGTAGCTCACCAATGGCCCAAAGACTCTGAGACTTGAAATCCACCTTGAGATCCAGGGAGTTTTTAACCTCACAAAAAAACTCACAGGTATTTCATGGAATGGGCCGAACTCTCACTAATACATTTGAGGATACATGCAGGATACTTTTGGGGAAATTGAAGCATGCATATACCTGATGTTTGCCTGACAAGTCGCTCGTACAAAGTCCTGAACATGGGGTCGGGTGAAGTTCTCCTCATAATACTGGATCAGCTTGGAATAAATAGTGGGGACAGCCATGAAGACATTGATGTGAGGTCCGCTTGGGTTCAGAAAATGTTCCCAGACCTGGAAGAGAAGAAAGCACACACATTAATGGGGGGTAGGCTATGAAAGCGACTCTACAGGAAACAGTGATTGGGCATAGTTTATTTACCTGCTTAAAATGGAGCAAACTGTACGTTTACACTGTGGCAGCAAACATTATTTGGGGAACCTTATAAGCCTGATAAAAATGGCACACCCTACAGGTATTCAAAGAGACCGAAAAAGCTCACACCGATTGGGTGCAGGTTACCAAAGTAATAGGGTCATTACAAGTTTGGCGATGCAGTAAAAGTGGGTAAAATGCCAGTAAATCTGTCACAGGCACTTCTACAGTACTGCCAAACTTCAGCCAAGACCTGGAGATAAATCAGGCCAGTATCAGTGCAAGTAATACCAGCATTTTCCTCCATGGAGTCCTTTGGGAAATTCCCTGATATCAGGCAGCGTAAATGGTATAACAAGCGGGATGCTGGAAAACTTGTAATGAGGGCCTTAGGGTCTAGTGATCTTGGACTTGGATCCTGAAACTTTTTGGCTTTTTCATAAGTGAAAGTGGCACCATTCTGAAGCTGGCACTCTTCAAAACTATGAGTGAAGAAACTCCCGGAGACCTGCGCCAATTGATTTAGAACCTAAATTTAATTCCACATTTCACACTGTGCCCCTCCTGATGACACGTGTTTCAGAAACTTGCCTTTCTCAAATTAGGGCATATTTTTAATATTAACATAAAGGGCGCGGGGTGTTGGCGGCCCGCTGCCGCATTGGACTGTCCCTGGAGGGACGCTGTACTCTAGGCCACGCCCCCCCTGCCTCTATTAGCTGCAGTCCCCAGCCCGTACGGGTGAAGCCCGCGGGGAAAGGGCGCGGGGTGTTGGCGGCCCGCTGCCGCATTGGACTGTCCCTGGAGGGACGCCGTACTCTTGGCCACGCCCCCCCTGCCTCTATCAGCTGCAGTCCCCAGCCCGTACGGGTGAAGCCCGCAGGGAAAGGGCGCGGGGTGTTGGTGGCCCGCTGCCGCATTGGACTGTCCCTGGAGGGACGCTGTACTCTTGACCACGCCCCCCCTGCCTCTATCAGCTGCACTCCCCAGCCCGTACGGGTGAAGCCCGCGGGGAAAGGGCGCGGGGTGTTGGTGGCCCGCTGGGGGTGTTAGCGGGTCCGTGGGGGACTTGACCTACTGGCTTGGCATGGACTGGACTGGACATGATTCCGTGGTGAGTCTGCTGTCGGGTGAGTCTTGGGGTGAGCCTCAGTGTTGGGGGTGCTGCACCACATCGAAACAATCTTTGAGAGCCCCGGAACTCTTGGAACCTTTTTTGTTCTTTCTGTTATTTGCAGAGCGGTCAACGTAGGGCTTTCCACAACCATTCTACAATCATTCAATCCCTTCAAGCTCATCAACTCCACATGATGGTTGGCCCTCGTAGGGACCCCGCACTGGGAGCTTCGGACGGAGGAGAAATTTCTTCCCCTTTCTCCCCCCATCACCTGCTGCAATCCACCCTCCTCTCGAAACTTCAAGGAACCCCGGTCCCTCAGGCTGATCGCAAACCTATTGTGGGAAGAAGAAAGAAAAAGGGCTTGCTGTGCATGGCTCAGGGGGTTGCCCAGGGACATGGAGCGTGTAACGGGAGCCTCTGTGGGAGTGGAGTACCTTTGGCCACTGCTTGTGAGACAAATAGTTTCGTAGAAGGAGCCTCTGGGGAGCCTATACCATTACATGTCCCTATATATAGCCTGTTGGCAGGCCCTTTAACTCAGCCCCCCGGGTTTTGCGGCACCATGCTGCCACCTCCCTCAACCATCAGCTCGGCATGCCCCGCCCGGGAGGAATCTGCTCTTTCCATAAACCTGCTGACTCCCGGTGCCCGGTGGGGGCTTTGACTGTGTGGCTTCTGCTGATCTTCTGAATAACCTGGCTAATGGCTGCGAGAGAATCTCAAAGGGCATATTGAAGTTGACCAGTGGTCCTGCTGGTGGCCCTGCCCCTGCGTCGCAGAACTTGTTGGCTCCACCCTTGGCCCCATGAGCTAGTTTTGGAACACCATGAAGGAACACCCTATAACTACTACAGCCTTTATGTAAATGGCGCCCAGACGGAGGCTTAATCAGGCCAGGGATTGGGGCACCGGCCTCCCTCCCCACTGGGCGTGAAGGGCCCTGGACTCTCCTAATGGGTTTCCGCAATGGTGAAGGCACAGACCCCAAGTCTGTACATCCAGAACACTCGCTGGTCTCCCTTCTTTCGGGGGATGCTGTGGGGAGGGCCGCCTCTGGACGACTCCTCAAAGAGGGGGGAGACCGAGACACACGGGCATGGGGCAGTCCAGGGTACGAGGAGTGTGTTCCTTTTACAGAGCCAAGAGTTGGTCGCCCTGGGCCGACCCCAGAAGAACCCAAGCTTTCCCTTCCCAGACCTCGTTCCCCCAAGTCCCCCAACAACCCCTTAATCAGGACAAGAAGAAGGTTTTTGACCTCAGCCAACTCAGGGAGCAGGAGGTGACATGGACAACTTAACGGCTTGGTGGAGACAAAAGAAGGTGGGACTGAAAGGGCGTTTTGTCCTTTATTGGGGAGTTTGGAAGGCCGTAGAGGGCTAGGACAGGGCAGAGAGCTAGCCCCGAGCATTTGCTGGCTCCCAAGGCTGGAAGGAGAGCTGGACTTCTCCTCCACACCCGGCCCCAAACCATCAACATCCACACCTCCGACATCCAGTGTGATGGGCCGGGGAGGCGGACATGAGTATGCTTCGGGAAGAGCCAGTGACGGCTGCAGAACTTGAGTATCAGGACCTGGGCCAAAAGTTAAATGAAGGGGGGCAATCTCCAGCGATACAAGAGAACCAAGGGATGCCCTTTTGAACAAATGTCTTCATTGGCTGCGGACAGTGGGGGAATGTGGGTTTGTGTCCGGGGGCTCTTTGTTGGAGTGTATCAGATTGCCTAACGCTTCAGGAAAGTTGGATACTGTTAAATTAGTCTTTGGGGACAGCCAAATGGCAAGGGCCGTCTTGGAAAAGTGTAATGGCCATGGGTAGTCATGGAAAAGTGGTATCACAGCCGGTTCATCTGCCATTCGCGCCCTTGTGTGGCACACCGTGGGCACCCCTGGCAACAAGCCCCTCTCAGGGGCAAACCTGACCATCTTAGGTCCGAGGCGGCCTAGGAACTACCAGGGGTTAGGGGCGGGCGGGTCTTGACCACTGGTTTACAAATCCGTTTGGGGGACATTATTAGGGGGGGCGGTCTTTTTCAATGGTCAGTTGTCCCTACTTTGCTGTGTTTCTGTTATCATGTATTAGTGTCTATTTTTAGTTTAGAACTGTATTTGTAGGTTGTACTTTGATGGCCTTTTTCTGTCCGAATAAAGTTGTTTGCTGACTGAATATTAACATTCTTATTGGCACAAAAATAAACATTGTAAATTGAGTATGTACATGTGAAAAGAAAAAATATACACATCCAAAAAGTTCATAAAACATGTGATTTTAACCAAAATTCGAAAGAGAGATTGCGGGTTGGTGTAGGGAAGGATTTGTAAGGCTTGAGAGAGGTGAAGGTAAAAGAACAAAAGAAAAAGCAGTCAATGGCTGTATTAGCTTGTTCTATTACATTCATTTCTTTCAATAAATTGTGTAATTAGTTCACTGTTTTGTACATATGTATATGTGTTAAAGGTTTCTCACCGTATCTCATTCTCAATTCATATTATTCTCGATTTTCGCATTTGTCATTGGTCAAATCCCTGTGGTAATGAGAGAAATATGTAGAGGTACTCGTCTTTTTATTACGACATGCGTATTAGGTAAGCATTCACCTACTCCAATACCATGTCTACTTGTTATAAATTGCACTCCTTAATATGACCAAATCGTTTTTGCCCTTTAGAACTCAAAGAATATTGTTCGCATTGTTTGCATCAATCGCTCATTTTATTGTTGCGACATGCATCATTCACCTACTCCAATTACATGTTGCCTTATTCTTTATTATGCTCCTTAATGCGACCTGATCATTATTCCTCTTAAAAACTCAGTGTTATGTTCACATTATTCACTTGAGTAATGCATTGTTAGCCACATATTTTTTTGTCAGTCATATATAATTTCACCTGGCTGCATCCTTTCGGGACTCCCTTATACAGGGTTTCCCGACATTTCTTGCATTATCCCAAATTAAGTATGCTCTTATGGTGCAATTGTATATTAGAATTTGCTTCAGATATCGCATATTATCGTTGAGACATGTAATCAAGCACTGACATTCAGTGAAAGCAGAGCATTTTACCGTAACTGCTCCAGATTTCATACGTGTCGGCTCTTTCATCGTGGAACGCTGCGGCCATACTAATTATGTATATCTCGGTTGTCACGGTGATCATCCAGTGTTATACCCAGTCCTCATAGGGACCACACAGGCCGCTTACCGTCTACAGTTTCTATCGTCAAATAACACTGCCACCTTGGAGTGTTCCGTTTATCATTACAAGTCATATGTCAGTGTTCGTGTTGCCTATTCCACTGTGCTGCAATGAGTTTTTTGAACATTTTCGTATACATTAAATGTGATCTCTAATTGCCCCATATGTTAAATTTAATTCAGGTATAATATTGGACTGGATTGAATCACAAGTAAAATGATATATAATCCGATTCTAATCCGATGTACCACGTAACTATTGTTTTTCTATATACATCAGAGGTGTTACCTCTTGTTTTGGAAAACTTGTTCACCGTAAGTTGATAACCATTCTAATACATATGTCCTACCGGCGTCTCAAGGTGTTTTCCTCCATTCATTCCAGATATAATATCTATAATATCACATCTATTTCACCATTTTGTACAGTTCCGTATATCTCTACTTTGCATATATCACAAATGTATCATTATTCTAAATAGAAACATAACATGTGCCAATATACACAGTTCATGAGTTGCTTCCGATAAATAACCGGTTGCTATTCTCATATTAAGTATTGGCTGTCAATTTTTCAGTGTACTTTTGCAATTCATTTTGCCATTATGATGTGTATCCATTCTGTCGGTTTTTTAATTCTTGGCTGTTACGGTAGTCATGCTCATGTGCAGTAGAGTAATCATTCACAGATATACCATCTTCTTCTCTTGATGCTGCATACTCAAAGGATAGATGCCATTTCATTGTCTGAATTTAAACCCGTGACTGCTGTGTTCAGTTGACAAATTAATTTTGCCTCTTCTTCTCTAAGTGCTTTCATTCTGTCACCACCTCTTCTTCCAAGGTCTACTCTCTGTAATCCTATGAATTTAATATGTGACTTGCTGTCCATTTGGTGTTCGGTTTGCCAATGGTATGCTATCGGAAACTTTGGATCCTGACTCCCAATTTTCGCCAAGTGCTCTCTGATTCTAATTCTAAGTTCTCTCTTTGTACTTCCAATATATAATTTGCCACATTTACATATAATACCAAAAACACAATTTCGTCATACAGTTGATTCCTTCTTTAATGTTGACTGTTTTCCCATTAATGTCATGAAATTCATTGTTTTTTTTTCATGTGCAAAGCGACACATAGTACATGTTCTGCATTTCCTAAAACCAGTCTGGTCTGACTGCAGCCATGTAGTGTCAATTGGATTTGATACATTAGGTAACAGTGATGAAATAACTTTAGTCTTTGGTTTCTCACCCAATTTTAGTAAATACCAGTGTTTCTTTAGCACCTTAGTTATAACATGGTGATTAGTACAGTATTTAGTTATGAAACCGACTTTAGTTGGTTCCAACAAGTCCTGCTTAATGTGAGTTTGTAAAGTTTGATCCTGGTTGAGTTGACTTGTTCTTTTATATGCTTCTTTTACACTCTTAGTTGGTCATCCCCTTAGGTAGAATTGTGTTGCCAATAAGGTACATTCTTTTTCAAATTTGTCTTGTTTCTGACAATTCCGCTCTAATGTATTCACCAATAGGAATATTATTGATAGTTGATTTATGGTGACAGCTGATTGCATGCAACGTTGAGTTGACCTCGGTTTCCTTTCTAAACGTCCAAGTTTCCAACTGCTGACCATCTGCTTGAATTCTAAGATCCAAAAAATGTATCTGATTGCTTTCACATGTTCCTGTAAATTTTATTTCATAGGCCCTCATTAGGACCCTGGCGGAGTGGGTTTCCGCCAGCGCTAATCGCGGCGGACCCGTCCGCCGTACTACGAGTTCCCTTAGCGCCATGGAGGTTTTCTCCGCCTGGTTTTGCCGGGCAGAGAAAACCATGGCGCTAAGGGACCTCGTTGTTAATTACGCCGCCGTACTTTACGGCGGCGTAATTAACTCCTTCCCCACTCCCATTATACCCTATGGGGCAAGAATGGGAATGGGGAAGGGTAAAATGGGGATTGGGGATTTACCGCTCCGCCAAGGTCGGCATGGGGTGGTAAATCCGCCAACCCCCATGGCGCTATCGACGGCTTTCCGCCGTGCTTCGCGGTGCATTTAGCACCGCGAAATCCGCCAGGGTCGTAATGAGGGCCATAGTCTTTTTTGTTGATCCTGTTGGTAAACTCTTGAAATTGGTCCGCTGTGCCTTTCCAAATAAGGAAGACATCGTCGATATAACATGTCCATAATTTTATCCTGTTGTCAAAATCTTGATCTGTGTAAACCACCTGATCCTCAAACAGTCCCATAAACAGGTTGGCCAGGGCTGGTGCATATCTTGTGCCCAGGGCCACACCTTTCGTCTGTTGATAGTTTGTGATGCTAAAGATGAATATATTGAAGTCCAATGTCATCTGTAACTTTTTTTATCATTTTAATGTGTTGGTAAAGTGAAGCGGAATCCTTCCTTCATAAAAGAGTATTCAATAGGGCCTTCACATCTAAGGTGGACAGGATGTCGTTTTCTTGCCATTTTATGGTTTTCAGTTTGTTAATTATACTTGTTGCGTCTTTCAAGTACAGTGGTAGTTGACTTCCCCTTGGCCTTAAAATATTATCCAGATATTCTGAAATGTTTTCTGTGGCCCATCCAATTCCACTAAGAATTAGGCGGCCATTTGGTCATTGTGGGAGTTGGGAGACTGCTGGAGAATTTTGGGGAATGTGAATGGAGAGAAAACTGGAAAGGAGGAAGGAGAGGTGGAAGACGAAAACAGTGAATAAGTGAGGAGTATGTGAGAGAGAGAGAGAGAGAGAGAGAGAGAGAGAGAGAGAGAGACGACAAAGACAAGGAGGTGAAATATCAAAGAAGAGAGGTAGAAGTGAAATATCAAAGGAGAAAGGAGGAGGTGAAAAACCAAAGAGGTGAGGCGGAGCAACATGTAAGAAGAAATGAGGAAGACGATGAGGCATAGGAACATCAAAGCGGCGAGAGCGGTGGGGCTAGCGAGAGACCAGAAAGTAAGCATTGACTAGGTATTCACAGTGATGGAAGGAGAAGACTAGAAGGAGGAGAGGAGTGGAGCAAGTGTTTGTTGGGAGAAGGAACCAAAGACCTGGGCCAGAGACAAGTTCCTAAGCTAGTGGAAAAGGGCCAGGATAAGGACCAGAGCTAGGTAGGAGAAACAAGGCTTGGGGAGTTGATCCCCAACACAGGCAGAAGTTCAGGGACCTATTTCCAAGACCACTTAAAAAGGGGAAGATGGTATTACCCTGGACCACAACTGTTTCTGGCATGCCTGATGTCTTACCCCCTTCAGATGACCTACGGTTCTGTGGGAATGTACTTGGTAGCTAAATCCAGCTGAATCAATATGACACAGAAACAATAAAGTGGTGCTATGGACACCATAAAAACCCAGAGACTGTGAAGGACTCTTTTAATCCGCCCAGACAGGTGAACTTTAAGAAAGGGAATGAGGGAAGGTCTGCTAACCATGGTTGCAGTCAGTATATTGGTTCTAGCAGAACAACAGCCTTGGTATTGTTGTGTGTCCTGGTATTTGCTGTGGCGTATGCACACTTTGTCGACACTCACTGGATGCATGCTATCCCCTTGATGTTACCAACCTGCATGTTCCATGCTGGAATGCTATGAGGGTTCAGGAAATTATGGTTTATCTAGGCTGGCAATGGCACCTGCGATGAGACCTGCTGCAAGTTATGACAAGAGTGACATTACCCAATAATGCTTCAGTGAACTACAATGCCCTTCTCTTGTTTCTTCTGTCTGTAGAACTTCAATTTGGCGATGAAGGGGGAAACATACCTGTGCTCCATTAATGAGCCTGTCACTTTCAATGAAATGGGCCACCCGCCCGCTTCTGCAGCAGCTGTCTCAGTGAAAGCAAGCCCCAGAACGCTCAAAGCAGAAATAATACAACCCGCTAGGGAAAAAAGGCCCAAGTCAATCTTGTAAGGATAACATGTTTAAATCACATGCACAGATGAGAGCCAAAGCAAAGAACTCTGCTGCTAAGAACGTTCTGCTAAAAGAGGTACAAGCAGAAACTCTTAAAGGTACACACCATAATAGTGGCACAACAACATAGAGTAAACACCTGCATGGCTGATTGGATGGACCCTATAGAGGTACTGCCTTTATCCATATGGGATGGCAGTTTATTGGTCCCAGCAAAGTCAATCACGTGGGTGCTGCGGGGCGCATCTTCTTCTCACGTTGAAGGTCAGAAAACAAAATAATGATACTCCTACTATACTGCTTATTTATCGCTCATGTTTTGCGCTTGGCAGGCCTTAAGACAGACACACAGGAGGTTCTGGGGCACTCACCCACACATTTCACTCACTCCCTCTGCGCCATCCAGCTTCAAGGTTTCCGGCCTCATTTCGAACAATAATTTACCCCTCCCAGCACCTCACAATACAAATCACTTGATTGTCGACTCAGTGATACACCCTGTCCATCTTCTATGAACATTTCAAGACTTGTTACTTTGGGGTTGGTGGTTAAAGGGCACCTGTTGTCATGAAATTCATGGATTTTAGGGTTCAGTCAGTTATATGGGCTATAACTCCTGGTCACGTGGGAATGGGCCAGGTCATGCCTTGGCCAAAGTGAGATAACATGCAGACCAGGCGCCGGCCTCTGATCGCGGCCTTGTAGGGCACAATCCTCTTGGGTGAAAGACACATCTTTGCAACACGTTCAAGAACAATGAATAAACAGTGTGGCTGGTAGGGGTGCAAGCTGTCCTCATGGGAGCTTGGGCACGACTGGACATTTCTGTAACCTCGTGGATTTGGGCCTAATGCATGTAATGCTGCATGTACCGTGCAAGCCTTCTTTTCTACCTAGGATTAATATCTACGCAAACTAGCGATGGCACCCGCACCTTGTGCCACACCATATGATTACACTTTCATTGGTTACATTAGCATAGGGTCCTGCTGGACGGGAAAGCGTCCCTTTCACCCTGGCTCATCACACTGCCTTGAAGGCATCTCGCCTTACTTTAAAGTGTCTGGGGGTTCGGGACTGCCCCCTTCCCAACAACAGCCATTGCTCCATCTCTGGCAGAGCATGGCACCTATGCCTCTTCCCATCTACAGGGCTATCTCTGGAGAAGCAGATCGTGGTGCCCTTATCAATGTCATCTGCTCCCCTGCTAGTGTGTGCACAACCTTGCACCATTACCTAAGTTTGACATTTGAGCGTTCGGCAAGCAACAACACCAGATCTGCTCTGCTACCTGTCTGACAGAACCCCATCTTCAGGCGTTGAACACGTCAAGAAACCCCCAAAGTCTTAGCAGCATCCCAGGCTCTAACTATTGAGTGGGAGTGACAGTTCCCTGGCTCTGGGAGTCATCTTGTAGAAGGTAGAAGCCAACTCACATCACACAGAGGAAGAAAAGTCTATTTGTCATGCTCTTTTCAGAATTTGGAAGGGACACTAGCTGCTGCACAATTTCTGACTGCATATACCCATCACCATCTTACTGTGGAGAAACAAAACCCTTATTCTTCCAGCCGGTTCCTCACTTTGGCCATTTATCATGGCTACAACTACAGTACACCCTCCTAAATGCTTTCTGACCACTCATTCATTGGAGGGAAAGGAAGGAATATTTTATGACTTATATAAATAATGTAGTCTCTATAGGCCTTACTCCATTCAAACAGAAATCCCTCTTACCGCATTTATTGGGACCCTGAAGGACAGATAGTGTATAGGGTGCTTGCTCCCATAGCCACAGGGGCAGGCAAACATAATGAACATGATCTTTCACTCAAACTGCTGTCAATAAACATGACTTTTACTCATGAAAACAGATGAAAGGAGAATCAGTGGAAAACTATGTTGCAGCGCTCCGACTCCTAACAGTACCATGCATATTAGGCACAGGAATTCCACCAGACAAACGCATTAATTATCTAATAATAATGCACACCAACAGCCCAGTTACCCAAGATAGACTGTGGTTGAGAAGAACCTACCACTATAAGAAACCATAACCAGTGCAAAGAAGGTCGAGCACTCTGAACTGTGTGCAATGTCCATAAAGAAGAAGAGGAAACATTGAGGTGGAAACAGAACCTGCCATAACTGTAAATGTTGTAAAGAACCAAGAAAAAACAGAAGGGAGGGACACAAGAAGGAGACTCCAAGACTAGAAATTGCCTCCTTCAGATATGGATGCATGGGCCACTTCACAAATTCCAGGTTTTGACGAATCCTGGGGCAAAAAAGCACAACCTGTGATTTCAAAGGGCACTTTGCTGCCTCATGCAGAAGAAAAAAGGTGAACTGCTGCAGGACTCTGAGAACTAAGAGCCTGAAGTCATCAGTATGTATGACTAGACCCAAACATGCCCCATATGCCGAATGGCTATAGAGCAAAAGAAGGTGGAAAGTTTTGCCAACTCCTGCTCCCCCTAAACCATAATATCACGGAAAATGTGGGAAACACTTACTAAGCAGCATCTGATGTGCACCTTGCACAGGTCCAATATAAGGAATCCCAGAGGCTTTGAAGGTTTCAGGCTAAGATTGTAATGGGTCATCTAGGTGACTGCAGAATTTACGGGGTGTATGGCAGTGATCAAGTTGCCACAAATTTGTCCGTACCCCTGGGACCACGTGTGCTAGGAACGAGATTTAACTTTAATTTTAAAGCTAAGATTCTAAGCTTTCCAACAAGCCTAAAAGACTTTCTATTCATTATAGTTTTTACGTAATCGCTCTCGACGCACTCGGAAAAAGTGCTGCGATTTGCGATTTGGTCCAATTAGCTCCTGTCAAAATAGCCGCTTTTGCTTGAACTGCTAAAATTAATTTTCAAACTACTAATCCCTCATGGAGTATTGCCAGTGTGACTTGAACTAATCTTAAATAGCTATCACCTACCCTGAGCCTCCTACAGGGAATTAAAATCATTTTTTGCATAATTTTCCATTCTTTTCAAATCACACTTAAAGTATTTTGCCTGTGTTTAAAATCATCCCTGTGATCTAAGCTTGCTAGGGGGGAACTGACCTACATTCGATTGTATTCCTGAGAACTGTGTGCTCTCCTTTCCATCTTTTTATATTGCATAGGGGGGGAGTGAATGTCACGCTCACCTGATTCCCACGGGGGCGCAGGTCTGGCTTCGAGTGCTGATGCTTCTTCAATGGTGAAGCGCAGGACTCTGAAGATGGACAGGAAGGGCCCCTCTACTCTGGCTTTTCTGGTTCGCAGGAATATTCCCCTGTGCGTGAAAAGGGAGTATTACCTACTGACGGAATAATGCTCAAGCCTCCCACTCCCTTCCAACCCTCTACGATACCCTTCCACGATTCCCTGTGAAGTATCACCTTAGGGTCTGGAAGGATGAGTTCTCCATCCTGCTTCTGATGCAGGGGCGCGTTGAAACCCAGTTACTTCACTGGATTGAGGTTTGATGGGAGTTCAAAATAAGCTTGACTATTCAGGTGAGGCGCTGTAAGAGTTCTGTTGCAAGTTCAAAAGTTCAAGCTTGATAATAATGTTCATTGTCTTATTGCAGCAAGCGCTAATGCTTATGTCTTTTTCCCCTTAGGGGCCGGGGTTCGGAATGCCGGAGATATGGCGCCGACCCGAAGTGAAACGTGCAGTTCCAGTAAATGACAGGTAAGTTCTGGATGAGCGTTCAGGTAATGTCTTTGCATTCGCTCATTCAAAGTCTTTTTTCCCCATAGGGGCCGGGGTCCGGAATGCCAGGAAGCGGCAGGACCCGAAATGAAATGGGATGACCCAACAGGTAAGTCTTAGAAGGAAACTGAGCCTTTCCTATTCCCTTCCTTCTCTCACCTTGTTTTCTTGTCTTTTTCTCTCTAGGCTCTGAGAAGTGGGTGTGGATCCGGATGATCGCTGCTGAAGATGGAGACGCCCAGGAAAGGTGAGTGAAATGCAGCGCTGCAGCGATCGAAGCAAAATGCTTTTAAAATGATGTCTTCCCTTTCAGGATCGTCGGTTTGATGTCTCCGTGATGCAGCTTTAGCTGGTAAGGTCTTCTTTCTGTCCAATTCTCTCTTATCTCCCTTTGCAGGCGACCCAGGATGCTGACAGGCGTGGCTGAAGTCCAGATGCAGGAGCTGACACGTTGAGCGTCCAGCTGCGAGGAGCAGAACAACGCGAAGCGTGAGTTGCTGATCGGGCGTGGTTTAAATAACTTTGGAAGAAGTTCCAGGTATGTATCCTATCACCGATCAGGTATGTATCCTTCCCCTACCACACCCAGGTGGAAAAGTAGTTCCACAGGTAAAGTAGTTCCATTCAGGCCTCAAGAGGGCCTGGATGTAGCAGCATGGTCTGCATCAGGTAAGTGCACATTAAAACACTTGAACACATGTCTAGCTTTATGAGCCTGGCGCCTAAGGCGCCAGGAAAGGGGTCTAACATGAGCCTGGCGCCTAAGGCGCCAGGACTGTGTCCAAAAGGCCCCAGCTTGGGCCCGCTGGCACTTCCCTGGGGGGAATGATGCCTACCTCTGGGGTTGCTGGGTCGGACCTGGCACCTTGGAGGTGGGCATCATGACAGTGAATTGCCACCCGGGGAAAAGTGAACATATTATCTCTTGTGAAACCCAATCAGTTTATTTCTGTGCTGAATTCTTTTCATCATTGTCATTCCTTGAAATCATAAAAGCATTCTTAGTTACCTTTTCCTTCCTATACCAACTCCTAAGTAATCAAATAAGCATAGAATTGTAATATTATCCATTGTTGATCACTGTCATATTCTTAAGTGTGATATCAAATACTAATTTATTATAAAAGTGTGATATATTTATATTGTTTAATTTTTCCAATAAATCTTTTAAATTACAAAACAAACCTACTTCTTGGCTCAGTGAGGTCAGGGGATTCAAAGAGAGGGGCGTTATATAAGGGTTTATCATCCAGAGTATAACTTGTCATAAAAATATATAAATAAGGGCTTCTCTTGGGCATCCCAGACGAGGCACTGACTTAGTGGGATTGCTGAATTGAAGTCACTTAACAGATTGGGGGCTCGAGCCGGGGATTCTGGATTCGATCTATCACTTGTGCAGATTAATACAGTGTGCTAACTGACAGGATACATAATCCTGTTGGATCACCACGCCGTGTTACACTGTAAAAACACCCCTCAAAGGAACGCTCTAAG
Organism: Ambystoma mexicanum; assembly: GCF_040938575.1. Classification (NCBI taxonomy): domain Eukaryota; kingdom Metazoa; phylum Chordata; class Amphibia; order Caudata; family Ambystomatidae; genus Ambystoma; species Ambystoma mexicanum. Next base: position 97,428,847 of record NC_090922.1, read on the forward strand.
GAAACGGTCTGTTTTGCAAAATAAAATACAAACGTCTGTAAGTCAGGAAGGAAATCAATTTCCAGAATGACGACCTTCGTAGATATCAAAATAGCCAGAGAACACCTCTCACATAAGCTATTTGTGAGAGGTGAGTGGGCTCATCAGGACCAGGCGGTCTGGTTGCAGGCAATCGCACCCCAGATCACTGAAACAGAGTCAGAAATATGCAGAGATCAGGGTCCATTACATGTGGCGCTGAGTGAACTATATATGGCCCCTAAGGCCAAGGATGAGCACAACAAGATTGCCAGGGTAGCAGCATATTTATATTTATATATGGGAGCCATACAGGACAAATGTGCTGAAGGCCAAGATCTGGCAAATAGGCAACTGATGGCATTAGAGAAGGCCCAATCTGACCTGGTCTCTTCCGAGCAGAGGCTGCAGAGGAGCCAGGAGTCAGAAAATGATAGTAGGCAGTACATCATTAAGATAAAAGAGGATATGGGTATCCTGCAACAGGAAATGTCTGATCAGGATAACAGATTTCTGGCCTTGCAGAAGGAGTACCAAGAAGGTTTGGACGCCCTACTGCAGAGCCAGAAAAAGCTGGGGTAACAACTGGACTTCAATAGGGCATGCGCAGAGCAGGTAGTCACCCTGCAAAGCCACCTAGATAGGGAAAAGGCAGAGAGCAATAAACTGATTTTGAAAGACCTGGATACCCAGGCAGAGTTTGATCAAGAACGCCAGAAAGCTGGTGCCTTTCAAAGGCAGAGGGACGACCTGGCGGCACAGATGCAGGCTCTTAGTCAGGAAAGGGACACCTTAGGCCAGGAAGTCTGCCAATTAAAAGAAAAAATTGAAGAAAATCACCTGGCCCTCCAGGGACTGGGTGACCTCCAAAAAGAGCATCAGAACTTGTTAGAGCACACCAGGAGGGTGGAAGATGCTCTGGCAAGAAAGGAACAGGACAGTAGGGGTGGGACTCATGAGGTAACCCTCCAGCAGCAAAGACTGGCCCAGTATTCCAGGACCAACTAGGAGGCACAGAGAGAGAATGAGGCTCTCTGTCAGCACAATGATAGGCTCCAGCAACAGGTAGCCATGCAGGAGAGACTGATAGAGTCTAGTAAGGCCTTAACTGAGGAACTGAAAGCGCAGGCTCTTGCATTGCAACAGGGAGCAGGGGCTGACAGAGATGAAGTTCGCTGGGAAAGGGAAACACCTGAGCATAACCTCAGGAGCCCTAGTACCAGAGGCCTTCATCTCTCCCAGTCCTTGGCTCTGCCACCCCCATGTCCCCTGGTGCACATGAGCACAGGGCCACAGGGATGGCAGATTACTATCCAGCCAAAAGTATGGGGCTCATAGGCCAGTACCACCCAGGAATGGATGGGCGGGCATCCGGGTATAGGCACCTAAGTACAGTGCAATTTAGTGGGGAACCCCAGGAGAGTAGGGCCACTAAGGGCATCCTGAAAGCCTCTGCCCAGTTAGGTCAGTGGGAGGTACCCATCAAATCCTGGCAGCAAGGAGGAATCTGAAGACTCCTCTGACGTCACAGGACACAGGAGACCAGGTCACCACATTCTGTCAGCCATTCCCGGGCTCGCAGAATCCGGGAAAACCTGGAAGATCAGACGGGCAACTCTGGGAGCAGTGCTTCTGAGTCAGAGGATGAATGGACCAGGGTTACCCGAACCAAAAAGGCCAATAAGGCAAAAAGGGCTTTGCTTAAGGACCCCTTAAAACAGATTAAGGCAATAAGAAGTGTCATCACGCCTTACCACAGGAACGCCAAGTATTCTGTTTGGGAACACTTGGAGCTTTATGAGCAAACACTGGAGACTTTCCATTTGAAGGACAGCAGTAGTTGCATTCAGTATGTCAAATGGACATTCTCCCCAGAATACTCCAGTTTCTTTGCGGGGCTGGAGGACCAAAATCATTCAAGATGGTCCACCTACAGGGCGGCCATCTTGAAACATTTTTCTGTTCACAGAAATCCCCAAGAGGCTCGCAAGGCAACCTACAATTTGCAATGTGGGGAGGATCAGGCCCCACAAGAATTTGTGCAGGAGTTAAAGCGTGCTTTTGCGCAGACTACAAAAAGGGTACGCACGGCCAGTAAAGAATTTGTTAATATGTTTTTCCATGCCTTACCGAAATACATAATGACCCAGCTTGTGAGAGACTTTCACGAGAAAAGATCTTTAGACTGGGTCATTGAGCAAGCCACCCGCATCTATGAGGTGCAGAAACTGGTGGAAAATAAGAATCAGCCCAAAAACCCCAAAACCAACAGCACCCCTGCTGCTGCCAAGGTGGCAGAGGTAAAGGTTGCCCCCGTTTTAGATTTGGAGATGGGGGGCCTAAAAACCTGCCTGTACTGAATAATTCACAACCCAGAAGGCCCTCAGGCCAGTAACGACAGGGAGTCAAGGAGGTAATCCCACAAATGGGGACCCTCGCTCCCCTGACTATGTAAGTCCCCGCTACAAGGGAAACAGACCCATCCTGGGTTACGTGTGGACACCTCCAGCCCAAGGGGGCGGATACAGCCAAGCACCTGACCCAGGGAACTACCCTCCTAACTTCCCACAGGAGGGCAGAATTTCACCAAACCCTGGGCAGAACCTTTTTCCCAGGTATCCACCCAATTTCCAGCCCCAAAATCATCCATCCTTCTTTCCCCAATTCCCTGAGCCCAGACAACCTAATCCGGGAGAGGGGAGGCCAAGGGTGGAGGGGTACCCAAATCTTCCCAACCCAGGGTACTACCAGAGAAGGGATAGCTATCCTTCCCGGGATCAGCCCAGGGGAGAAAATAGAACCCTGTATCAGCCTGAGCGGGTTTCCCAACTTGAGCGCCAGGTCCAGAATATGGCACAGGAGCTGGGTCGCGTGCTAAGGGCTCAGCAGAACCCTCAGATGGGCATGCCGGCACAGAATGCACCAAACTCTGGGCCTGGTGCTCCAGAACAATGACGGGGGCAGCACCCCGATAACCCACCGGTTCCCAGGGAGGAGGCACAAGGGGAAGGAGGGTGTAAAGCCTTGGAGGAAGCTTCCTTTCCCACTTGTAAACAGCCCCTGGAAACCCAGGCCCCGGAAACAAAATCTCCTACCCCTGAAAGTCTGCCACCCAAGGAGCAGAGAGGAGGTAGGAGAAACAAAGGACCCAAACAGACCCATTTTGTGGAGGAGGTACAGGTCTTCCAATTTGAGGGAGGGGGATCCTCAGAGGATCCTGAGAAAAGGATCTTCTCCTTCAGAGATGGGGGAACCCTTCCCAAGGAGAAATGGGTCCCAATGGATTCCAACCCAGACTGGGTAGATGTGGGGATTGAGCTGTCGCCGCCCATCATCCTATCCCAGAACCAACAATACCGAAAACCCCTGGTTCAAACCCATCCTGGTGACTGCCTCCAAAAAGGGGGGGCGGCCCAGAACCAGAACCAGGGGAACCTAAAACCGAATTAATAGACTGGGTAGATGTGGGGATTGAGCTGTCACCGCCCATCATCCTATCCCAGAACCAACAATACCGAAAACCCCTGGTCCAAACCCATCCTGGTGACTGCCTCCAAAAAGGGGGGGGCGGCCCAGAACCGGAAGCAGGGGAACCCAAAACCATATCCGGTTGCCAACTTTTTCTTTCAGATTCCCGAGACTCTCCACAGAATTTTGCCCAAATCTCTTCTCTCTCAATGTCCAAAACCAGAAAATTAGCCCCCCAGTTGTACAAAAATGTGCATTATCTGTGCCCCCTTACAGAGAAGGAGGGAAGATACTATGCCCCGGTTCAAGTACAGGGGCAGGATACAATTTTGGCACTGGTGGACACGGGATCCCAAGCTACCCTTCTGTCCAAAAGGGCCTTTAATGAGTTAAATTTAGGAAGGGGGGAGAATTACCAAATTCCTCTTGCCTCGCTTCCTGGACAGCTTCAGAACTTTGACGGGAAGGAAATTCCCGTCTAGGGGACTGCGGATTTGGACAACAAAATTGGGCGACACAAGGTGAAACACCCGGTCATAGTAGTGACTCCAGAGGGCACCCCTTATTTACTAGGGAATGACCTCCTGAGAAGGTTGTCACCCCTAATAGATTGCGTAAACAAGGTCCTCTGGACCCAGACTAGCCGACCAATAAAATTAAAACAGAGCGTCAACCATGTTAGTTCAAACGCACCTGCCACTTGGTTGAACAAAAATCTGACCAAGTAGAATTTCACTTCCAGAATAACCAAATTCCAGATGTGACAGTAATAGCAGTAGGACAACAGACTGGTGATGGGGGGTCCTCTCTATTTCTGAAAATCAACCTTCCTTCCAGTTTAAGGTGGTATTCCACACTGGAAGGAAACACTCTCAAATTCTTTACTAATCCACAATCAGACATTCCCACTCTGATAGTCCAGAAAGATGTGAAAACAGCTGAGAGCCTGGCTGATGTTCAGCAAATTGGAGAGCAGTTGTTCATCCCTGTTTGGTTAAATGAAGGGAAGGACTCTGTTCTGGCCCGAGTGTGTGTGAACAACGGTAAGAGCATCATCAGCGAAGCCATGTTGCGCCAACTCCCAAAAGATCCAGCCATCCCCACATTCAAACTGATAGACAAATGGGAAATGGACCTGGAAGCACCCAATTCCAAACATCTCCTGCCAAGCAGGTGTATGCTCAAAATCTCCATTGGCAACAAGAGCAAAGTCCATAATTGTTGGGTCGTGCGAGACGTCACTGCCGCCTGTTACTTAGGCAGTGATATTCTCAATCGCTTTGCCATTAGTTTGGACCTAATAAACTTCAAAGCTTGGTCCCGATTAGCGGATAATCCTATGGGCTTTGATGATCCAGAAGAAGCATTTAGGTCAGCTCAATTGCTACCTTATGCAGTTGAAATTCAGATTAAAGAGGAAGTCACCATCCCAGAAAGGACCCGACAATTCTCCCTGGAAGTGAAAGTTAAAAGAGGACAAAAATTGAAAAACCCTGATGCTTATATTCATCTAAATGCTTCTCTCCAACACCATTAGTCAACATAGAACATGACACCATTCCAACAGAGGTGGATAACAGCAACTTAAAGAGTATTACTCTAGCCGCAGGCACCATTATTGGAATGGCGTTTGATGACCGACATTTCTCCATTGATTTAGGAAATGAACTGTTAGGACCAATCCCCAAGGACTGTTTTGACAGTGACAATGATGACAATAAAACACCAGACAGGATCTTTACCCGGCATGGGGGGAACTTCCTGGTGTATACTTTCTGCCCTTATGGTAAGGAAGATGTGACTTGTGACTTCAGAAGGGATGAGGTGATTTTCCAGGTCCATGAGGGCTGCCTTTCCCACCTGAAGCCTCCAGTCCAAATCAGCACTCTGACCAGGGACTTCTCCACCCAGCTGGAGGAGGCCGCTGAGATAGAAAAAGCAGAAGTCTTTCCAGGCTTCAGGCAGATGGTGGAAGAGAGAGTCAACCTAGCTGATGCTTGTGTGACTCTGGAACAGAAGCAAAAGTTGAAACAAGTTTTCTTGGATTTCCAAGATCTCTTTGCGGTAGACTCATATGACTGTGGTCGCATCGACACCCACACAACAACAATTCCCACGGACCCTGGCATGACTCCAGTGTTTGTGAAGTAATATTGCTTGCCTCTCGCATCAATGGAGTCCCTTACTGAAATAATTAAGAACCTTGAGTGTCGGGGAATAATCCGTCCAGTACACAGCACCTTCAATAATCTGGTGCTGGGAAATTTTGAAGCCAAGCGGTCAGTGGAGACTCTGCGCCGACCTTAGGGAGCTCAACAAACGGGTCCATACTTCCCGATGGCCTCTTCCCTACATTGACCAAGGGCTGGCCCAGATCCAGGGGTCACAGGTATTCACTGCAATAGACCTAACCAATGGATACTGGACCGTGCCTGTCAGTAGGGAGGACCAATACAAACTGGCTTTTACCTTTGGGGGCCAGCAGTACACATGGCCCCGTCTCCCTTCGGATACCTCAACTCCGGCAATGAGCTCAACATTTTCCTACGCAAGGCCATGCCCGACCTGGGTGCGAGGGTAACCTGGCTTATGTAGATGATGTTCTCATCAAAAGTTCAGCTGTGGAGGAACATATAGCGGAGATCCGTTATGTTCTCACCCAGTTGAGGGCCGCCGGAGCAAAACTTTCCTTTCAGAAAGCACAGTGGTGTAGAACCCATGTTAATTTCTTGGGGCATGAGATTACTCCTCAGAGTCTCTGTCCCCAGGAAAAGAAAGTGGAAGTACTCCAGAAACTGAAAGACCCCACAACTCTGCGGGAACTAAGGAGCCTCCTTGGACTGACTAATTACAGCAGAAAGTTTGTGAGGGCTACGCAGAGATCACCAGACCCCTGATTCATCTCTTGAAGGGGGGGGTCAAGTGGGAATGGGGTCCAGAACAATCCGAGGCAGTAAGACAACTCAAAAGAAGCCTCTCAGAAGCGCCCTGCCTAGCTTACCCTGTCAGAAACAAGGAGTTTTTCCTGGAGACAGGGTTCTCTAATACGTGCTTCACGGCAGTATTATACCAAAAGTATGACAAGGTCAATAAAGTAATCTCCTATGCGAGCAAAACTTTATCCTCTGTGGAGGAAAAATTCAATGATTGTGAGAAGGCACTCCTGGCAACGGTGTGGGCATTGAAGAATTACCACCTGTTTATCCAGGGGGAACACATCATAGTGGAGACTCCAGACCAGCCTCTGCAATATCTCCAAAGTGACAGAATCCGGACCGGAAATGTGAGTAATTCCCGAATTACTTCCTGGATTCTGTCAATGCAAGGCTTCCCTGTGGAGGTCAGATATGGACAAAACAAGAAGAGTCCCCTCGCGCAAGGTCTAGCTGACTTGCATGATTGTGCCAGAGAAAACTGTGTCGAGGACGAAAGTCTAAAAATCAAGGACAACATGGAGGCATACCTTAATTCCCCACACAAAGTCTTTGAAGAAGACAAGTGTGAGGGAATGCCCACTGTCTATGTGGATGGATGCTCTTACCATGTTGACAACAACGGGGAAAAAGAACTTGTGGCCGGCGTAGGGAATGCATGGGTGAATGAGTCCCCAGAACCCTCTGCTGGATACAAAATTGGTCCCTGAAGTAGTCAGGTGGCAGAATTGATGGCTGTGCATCAAGCCATCCTCACTACTGTCCAACATCAACTCCACGAACTGGTCATAATCACAGATTCAGATTATGTACGGAACGGGTTCGTGAAGCACCTGGTTAATTGGAAAACCAGAGGCATGTTATGTGCTAATAACAAACCCCTGAAACATGGGATGTTAATCCAAAATATTGATGATCTGGTCACATCGAATGGGATGACCATCTACTGGAAAAAGATCAAGTGTCATTCCAAAGTAGAGGGACCAGACAAGACTGGAAATGACTTAGCTGTTCAGCTGGCCAAAACCGGGGCCATCCAAGGGGATATAATAGAGATTGAGTCCCTGTTGGGGGAAATCCAGGTCACTGCTATCACTAGGTCCCAGACAAATGCTCACAATGATCTTTCAACTGCACAATGGAGTAAGGGGAACCCAGATGCTGAGTTGATCACGGCTCAGAAGGGGGATCCAATAATTGGTAAGTTTTACCAATGCATTGAGGACCCTGAGAACTTTCCCCTGACGGATACCGATTACATTGGGAAAGAGGACCTTAGAGTGTTGATGAAATGTCCAAAAATGTTCCGAATCCAAGACGGTTTGTTGGTAAGGAAATCCCAAGCTGGCCATGATCAGTGGGTGGTCCCTACCTCATTCCGAAGCCTGATGTTGAGTCACGCCAATGATGCGGCCACCGCCGGTCATAGGGGGTTTCATACAACACTTGAGATCTTAAGAGAGGTTGCATACTGGCCACACATGGGGCAGGACCTCAACCAATACTTGAAGGGGTGTCTTGTGTGTGCACAATTTCAGCCAACATCCCTCACACACCGTGCGCCTCTCCAAAAGAGGGGGATGACACTGCCATGGTCAGATTTTCAAATCGACTTCATAGGCCCCGTGATTTGCTCCTCTAAGGGAAATAAGTACATGTTGACGGTCACATGCTTATTTACTAAATGGGTGGAATGTCTCCCGGCCCCAAACTGCATGGCAGAAACAGCAGCTGCCCTGATGATCAACCACATCTTTTCGCGTTTTGGTCTACCCCAAAGGATTGAGTCAGACAGAGGTAGCCACTTCACCAGCAAAGTAATGACTAAGATGTGGGAGATACTGGGGGTTAAAAGGAAGCTACATATTGCTTACCGGCCAGCCTCTTCTGGTGCAGTGGAGAGATACAACAGAACCATTGTGAGCATATTAAAAAAAATGGTGGCAGATTCTGGGCCAAGTTGGGATATCCGATTACCTCTGGTCCTAATGGCCATCAGATCTACCCCTTCATCTGCAACTAAAATGTCACAGTTTGAGCTGATGACTGGACGCATGATGGTGCTTCCCCAGCATTTGCTCTACAGGACCCAAGAGCAGACATTGATCAATGCCTCCACAACTCATGAGTATGTGGAGAATTTGAGGAAACACCTTCAACATGCTTTTGCCTATGCTCAGCGGAATCTAGAAAGATCAGCCGAGAGTATGAAAATGCACTATGATCTGAAAACCACCATGAAAGAGTACAATGTAGGAGACCGGATTTATCTATACAATTTCCAAAGAAACCAGGCCAAACAGCGAAAATGTTTGCCTACATGGAAGGGACCTTTTGAAATTATAGACAAGATCTCCCCAATTGCCTACAAGATCCGCATCCCCGAAGGTAGTTTGGCAGAAGGGGAAGACAAGTGGGTCCATTTAAATCAGTTAAAGTGTTGCCATTCCAGGCACACTCTGCAGCAACTGGAGGAGTCCTCTGCAATACCAGAGGGGGCCGCTCCAGAGTAATTCAGTTCCAACCCTAACATATCCCACATATAGTCTCTAAAATATTATGATTCTTGAATAAAAATGTCTTCTGATTATATCTTGTTTTTTTTAAAATAAGAATGTAAATGTCTATTGATTTATAAAATGTATATGCCGCCCCACTATATCAATTGTGGGGGATAAATGTCTACGAATAGGTATTGCCGCTTTGCTTTGTCATCCTAGGAGAAAGAAAATGTTATAACGACTGAAATTTCGTTACTGCTTCCCGCAATAATTAACAAAATGTGAATAATCTCACCATGACAGATCGAGTAGAGCGCCAGAGAACAACAAAGTGCAGCCGTGAAAGCTATCCTAGGACAGCCCTGTCCTCTCCGACTCGGAGTAGGATTAACCAGGGGAAAGAACAGGGTCGCCAGGGAAACCCTCGATGGGGAAGAAAACCCTGGTAGAATCTGGAAGTGTTGTGGATCCGGATGACTGATGAAAGTCTTCTATGAGTGGCAGTGGAAGGTAGGCAGGAAGGCTTCGTCTGGATGAACAAAGGAAAATGGTCAGAGTAGTTTCGTAAAGAAGGGAATGGGGAGTGGAAATTAAACGACACAGTAAAGGTGTCTCACCAGCAGAGTGAAGGAGAGGATGATTGATTTAGGGCTTCGAGGGAGAAGAGATTGGGAGACAAGAGCTCTAAAAGAAATAATATTTGGGTCAGAATCAGAATCGGGAGAGACGGAAAGGAATTCTGATATTATGGCACTCACAGCTATCGGGTGTCTCAACAGAGATGAAATCAGGGTTGGCGTAATCGTGACGCCGATGGATATCTGGGCTCGGCGAGAAATCCCGAGAGAGTGGAAGACCGGAATGGAAGGAGGAGTCTGGAGACGAGAGCTTGAGAGACAAAAAGGTTACAGGGTTAGTCGGAGAAGTCAATTAGTAGAGGCAAAGATATTGAAATCCCTAGAAGCGAACTCACGGAGCGTCTGCTGAAACAGAAACGACGCAAGGAGTTGTCGGCTTCCTTGTTTGATAAAGGATCAAGTGAGCAGGCCAGAACATCTCAGAGAGACGTGAAAAGACTAGACTGCTTCCTTCAGCACGGAAGTCATCTTGAGAAGGATTCTCGGGAGTCGCGTAGTGAAGAGTACCACACAAACGATTGCGAGCTCATAGAGACCACCTCCCACAATGTGTAACAGTATACCCCCTCCTCCTGGGGGGAGAACCCGGTTTACCTGGGTGAAATAGAAAGAACTGTCGAATCAACTTAGGAGCATGAACTCCAGAAGCTGGTTCCCAAGATCGTTCAGCAGGTGAGTAGCCTTTCCAATCTACCAAAAACTGCAGTTTACCCCTCCTGTAACGAGAGTCACAAATATTGGCAACTTCATATTCAGATCCAGTAGCAGTGAAGACCGGAGGCAGAGGAGGGGTTCTCGATCTTCGAAAATGGTCCGGAACAACCAACTTGATTTGAGATAAGTGGAACACTGGATGAATCCGAGACCAGGAAGTCGGTAGGGCGAGTCTGACTGCAGCAGACCCGACCCAGGATAAAACTTTAAAGGGTCCAAAATACCTGGGAGATAATTTAGAAGAGACAAGATGCCGGGTAAGGAATCGGGATGCCAGCCAAACAGAATCTCCCGGGATGATATTAGGGGCTGCCGACGATCCTTGTCTGCGTTCCTCTTAGCCCGATCTTGAGCCTCTTGAAGTGATAGTCTGGCTAGCTTCTGACCCTCTTGTATATCCGAGATAAGACTGTCAACCCCAGGGCAACAGGAAGCAGGAATAGAAACGGTAGGTACAAATGAAGGGTGATAACCATAAGAACAATGAAAAGGACTGGTGTGAAGTGCAGAATGCTTGGCGTTATTGTAGGCGAACTCCGCAAAAGGGAGCAATTCGACCCAATTGTCCTGGGCTGCTGAGATGAAACATCTCAAATATCCTTCCAAGGTCTGGTTTAAGTGTTCCGTCTGCCCGTTAGTCTGGGGGTGGTATCCGGAACTTAAGGCTCTCTTGATTCCCAGAATGTGACATACCTTCTGCCAGAAAAGAGAGGTTTATTGGGGGCCTCGATCCGATACAATGGTATCTGGGAGTCCATGTCGAGAAAAGATTTCGGAAAGAAATATCTTTGCCATAGCCGCTGCTCCAGGAAATTTCACTAATGGGGTGAAATGTGCCAGTTTGGTAAAGTAATCGATGGTGACCATGATAGTGGTTTTATTCTCAGAAGAAGGTAGGTCAGAAACAAAATCGGTGGAAATTATCTGCCAAGGTCGGTCAGGAATAGGCATCCTTAAAAGTAAGCCCAGAGGAGACATCCGAGGAGACTTAGTCTGAGAGCAAATTGTACAGGCTGCAACATAATCACGGACGTCTGCCTTTACTTCTGGCCACCAAAAATGTCGTTGAACGAGCTCCAAGGTTGAGGCGTATCCTCGATGGCCAGCTGCTCGGGAGTCGTGACACATTTGTAGAATTTCTTGTTGTAAGGAAGGAGTGGGAATCAGAACCTGAGCGCCTCGAAAATAATGGCCCCTCTCTTCCGTGAGCTGATGGTTAGCTGCAATTTCTTCACATAGGAGTTTGTTCTGATTGGTGGCTGTCAGTACTTCTTGAAGAAAATCAGTTAGGACTGCGATAAATCGTGCTGTGGGGAACATCCTTTCAGAACAGAAATTAGAAGTTGGAGAATCTTTTCGAGAAAGAGCGTCGGCCCTTAAGTTATGTTTTCCATGAAGAAAGGTGAATTCTATCCGAAAGGGAAGAAAGAAATAGGCCCAGCGAGCTTGTCTACTGTTGGTGGTCTGGGCATTCTGGAGTACTCTGAGATTTTGGTGATCAGTTCGAACCTTGACAGGAAAAGAAGATCCCAACAGCAGATGTCTCCACTCTTCGAAAGCCCGCTTAATTGCTAAAAGTTCCTTCTCAAGGACTGAATAATTCAGTTCTGCTGCGTTGAATGTCCTAGACAAATACACGACTGGTCTTTCTTCCCCCTGATCAGAGAGTTGTAACAGCACAGCTCCCAATGCGTATTGAGAGGCATCCGTCTCCACGATAAACGGCTTGGTCTGATCAGGGGTGATCAAAATAGAGGCAGAAGTGAAAATGTCTTTCAGAGTTTGAAAGGCACTTTGGGCTGCTTCGTTCCAGAAGAATGTGACGTTCTTCTTTAGTAAGTGTGTAATGGGCAGAATGATTTCCGAAAAACAGGGGATAAATTTCCTGTAGAAATTTGCAAAGCCTAAAAATCACTGAATGTCTTTAACACAGGAGGGAGTGGGCCAATCTAAGACTGCGGCCACCTTCTTTGCATCCATAGATATGCCCTGGCTAGATAATACGAAACGTAGGTATGTAACTTGCTCCTGATGGAATACACATTGAGGCTTTGCAGTAGAGATGGTTTGATTGAAGTCGACCGAGAACTATGTTAACATGATTGATATGGTCTTTCGGGTTGGAGGAATAAACAAGAATATCGTCCAAGTATATGATTATGAAATGAAACAAGATGTCAGCGAACAAATGATCCATGAATCGTTGAAACACTGCTGGTGCATTCACTAGACCAAATGGCATCACATGATATTCAAAGTGTCCAAACGGGGTGCGAAAGGCTGTTTTCCATTCGTCCCCAGGAGCTATTCTGATGAGGTGATAAGCTCCTCCGAGATCTAGTTTAGTGTAAACAGAAGCCCCCTGGACTGCCTCTATGATGTCAGATATTAAAGGCATGGGGTACTTATCAGGAGTAGTAATCTTGTTGAGACCTCGGTAGTCGATACAGGGGCGGAGTTCCTCAGAATCCTTTTTAGGAATGAAAAAAAGAGAAGCGCCCGCTGGGGAGACTGACTCAGAGATTAGACCATTGCGTAAATTGGCCTGTAGATAGTCCTTTAGAACTGCCTTTTCTTTTTGGGACAAAACATACATTCTGCCAAAGGGAATGGGTTGTTCTGGAAGAAGGTTAATATGACAATCGTCCCTCCTATGAGGACGTAAAGTGGGAAATATGGGATTCTCAAAAACTGACAAACTTTCGATGAGACAGAGGGATGATCTCTAGTTGGTTTATGGTGGGTCCTGTTGGAAGGTTTGACACTTCAGTAGGAATATGAACACCCACAGACTCCTGGGACAAACAATGATTTACACAGAACTCAGACCCTAGGAATAGAGTACCAGCTGACCAGTTAATATAAGGGTTATGGAGTCGTAACCCTGGGAGACCTAAGATAACAGGGAAGTGAGCGGCTTTAATAAGGTCAAAAACCAAAGTTTCTTTATGGTTGGCAACCATACAAGTAATCGGTTCGGTCTGTTCCTTGATCGGGCTGGAACTCAATGGGCTCCCATCCACTCCTTGGATGGAAGTAATGATGGATTTGGAAACAAGTTGTATCTCGTGTTTCGTGGGCCAATCATTGTCCAGAAAATTGCCTGCGGCTCCACAGTCAATCAAGGCTGGTATGTCCGATAACACTCGTCCTGAAAGAATCATGGATAGAGATACCACCACCATGGTTTGGCAGGTAGCTGTGTCAAGCGACATTCCCATTCGATATGGGGAAATAGGATTTGGAGCCACTACCGTTCTTCCCCTTGAGGTAGGGCTTTGAAGTTTCCCCGATTTAGGATTTGGGGTACGTCGTGGAGGAACTAAATGACAATCCTTCAAGACGTGTAGAGAGGAACCACAATACATGCACAGTCCACAAGCCTTTCTTCTTTCTCTTTCAGAAGCGGATAGTGGTTCCCTCACAGCTCCAATCTGCATGGGCTCTTCATTTTGGACGTGTGGTTTATTTCCTTTCAGATAATATTCACTAAAGGATCGGGTACCCTTGCTCTTTTTACGTTCATAAGTTTGTTCTTGTAAACGGTACTCAATTTGCATGGTTAGAGTTATCATGTCTGCTAGGTTGGCTGGGCGAGGAACTTTAGAAATCTCGTCTTTCAGCTCGTCTGTTAATCCCCTACGAAAAAGAGTAAGAAGACCCTCATCCGGCCATCCTAATTCGGAAGATAACTGCTTAAATTGGGTGATATACCCTAATAGGTCCTTTCCGCTCTGTTTTAGGTCAAGGAGTCTTTCCTGAGAGGATACTGTGATTTCTTTCCTCCCAAACATGGATTTTAGACTATTAGTGAAAGCAGAATAAGAATCAAGGATTACATTGTTTGAGGTAACCAAGGGCGTGGCCCATGCCAATGCGGGCCCAGATAAGTGAGAAATCACAAACCCCACCTTATCTTTGTCCATTGGGAAAAAACGAGGTTTAAGTGTAAACTGGACCGTACAGCTATCAAGAAATTCTTTGAGCTTGTAAGGGTCGCCATCATACATTATCGGGTGTAATGTGGACGGGGGAGTATCAGAAAATGCTTTAGCAACTTGTTGTCGTAATTGTACATTGTCCTGCTTAAGTGATTGTACCTCTAAAGACATGGCCTGCATAGCAGCCATTAATTGCTGCATTTGTTGTTCCATAATGGTCTTCGTCTGTCAATATATATCTTTGTGGGCGTCGCTTACTGTTATAACGACTGAAATTTCGTTACTGCTTCCCGCAATAATTAACAAAATGTGAATAATCTCACCTTGACAGATCGAGTAGACCGCCAGAGAACAACCAAGTGCAGCCGTGAAAGCTACCCTAGGACAGCCCTGTCCTCTCCGACCCGGAGTAGGATTAACCAGGGGAAAGAACAGGGTCGCCAGGGAAACCCTCGATGGGGAAGAAAACCCTGGTAGAATCTGGAAGTGTCGTAGATCCGGATGGCTGATGAAAGTCTTCTATGAGTGGCAGTGGAAGGTAGGCAGGAAGGCTTCGTCTGGATGAACAAAGGAAAATGGTCAGAGTAGTTTCGTAAAGAAGGGAATGGGGAGTGGAAATTAAACGACACAGTAAAGGTGTCTCACCAGCAGAGTGAAGGAGAGGATGATTGATTTAGGGCTTCGAGGGAGAAGAGATTGGGAGACGAGAGCTCTAAAAGAAATAATAATTGGGTCAGAATCAGAATCGGGAGAGACGGAAAGGAATTCTGATATTATGGCACTCACAGCTATCGGGTGTCTCAACAGAGATGAAATCAGGGTTGGCGTAATCGTGACACCGATGGATATCTGGGCTCGGCGAGAAATCCCGAGAGAGTGGAAGACCGGAATGGAAGGAGGAGTCTGGAGACGAGAGCTTGTGAGACAAAAAGGTTACAGGGTTAGTCGGAGAAGTCAATTAGTAGAGGCAAAGATATTGAAATCCCTAGAAGCGAACTCACGGAGCGTCTGCTGAAACAGAAGCGACGCGAGGAGTTGTCGGCTTCCTTGTTTGATAAAGGATCAAGTGAGCAGGCCAGAACGTCTCAGAGAGACGTGAAAAGACTAGACCGCTTCCTTCAGCACGGAAGTCATCTTGAGAAGGATTCTCGGGAGTCGCGAAGTGAAGAGTACCACACAACCGATTACGAGCCCATAGAGACCACCTCCCACAATGTGTAACAGAAAACCTGGAGACTGACCACGGAAGACGACCTGGGGACCGGAAGCAAAGATCCGAGGGGCCTGGGGTACCGCCCAATACTCCCATCAGGACCGTCGAGGAGAACTGATTGATCCACCCTGATGGAGGAAAAGATGCTGAACTTTCTCATCTGCCGAATCGGAAGAAGATGATGCGGACATCCCAGCCTGTGGATCAAAACATCCTTTGCACCCGACTCCCTCTCGACTCGAAATCAAAGCGCAGTCAGGTGGGGGGGGGCTTGTTGGGTGTCTTGACCCACGTTCAAGTTATTATGCTGCAACATTTGGTGCTGTGGTCTTAGAAAATCCAAAATGGCGGAAAAGCCCACATTTGCGCCAGAATCCAGGAGAACCTCGCAGTTTTGCGCACACCAAAATGGTCCCCTGACCTGCCACCCACCAGTGCAAAGAAAGATGGTTCTGTTCAAAATCCGTTTTTATTAATGTCAACAATTGCTAAGATCATGGGCCCGAAACCACCAAACACAAATCCAACTCTGGTTGAGTGTTTTACTTTACTCTACTGCAGATCCACATCCATGCCATGTCAAGCAAGGATCATATACTATCAAGTAAAATCCTTTCTTTTTGAAATGTATTAATTCAAGACAGCTGTCAAAAATAGGTGCAGTACCACATTGGACACTGACCGGCGCTGGCGCTCTATAAATCCTGACAGGAGAGCTGTCTTGCAGAACTGTGCAGTGAAAAGAAGGGGGTTTTATGTAATTAAAAGTTCAAAAGATTAGCTTTTCCTAAGAACCATTAACACCTCAGAGACACACACAACAGCCCAGGATATCACATGGCCCTGTTGATTGAGAGGGAGGAGTTTCCCCTGCAGCCTGCAGGACACAACACAATAGACCCTTTCAATTGAATGGGGTATGCTGATTTTGGGTGTGGACTGTAAACAGTCTTCTGGAGAAAGGAGAGGCCTGTGATCTCTGACTCACCAAACCTCTGGTGGCGGGCCAGACTGGATTGTGGATTCATATTGCAGCAAATATATGTTTAAGTTAAATGCTTCTGAAATATTGTATTAAGCTTACAAATATGTACAATTTGGAGATCCTTAATCTGAGAAATGTACCCACAATTTGAGACCAGACTCAACTCTGTACCATGTTCTGAGGCAAAACCCCATGAATTATGGAGATTGCAGACACAGGGTTTATGCTAGAAAAATGAAAATTTACTGGAATATGTGTAGAGAGGCGGTGTACATCTGTGTAATTTTTGGTAAAAATCCAATATTGGTAAACCAACCAAAAAACGAAAAATGTTGGCATTTTTTAACCCTAGCTCTTAGGAAGATCAGGGTTAGGCAAGAATATACCTTGAGCAATCCGTCATGCAATTTAGGTAATATTAACAAGTGGGGTATATTGCAAATGTGGGTTTTATGAAAAAGAAGATATGTTGCACGGACACAAAGGGGCGTTTCTTCAATAGATTGTAAAACGATGACTCACTCTGACACACTATCCCTTCTCAAATCAGGTCGCAGAGAATCCTTGACCTATCAAATCATGAGAGGGTTGGGCATGCAGAATGAGCCGACCCACCCACTTTCAAAAGATATAAAAAGAGCAACTGAAAGCCAGACAGGGACATTCACTTCCCACTTCAAGCTGATTTCTTGCGGAACACTTTGCCAGAAGACACCAGATCCAGGACTTAGACTTCAAATCCAGACAGAGACCTGAACTTAGAACTCAGACTCCAGAACTTAAAGCAAAGGCCTAACCCACAAGCTGAGTTCTCTTCAGCAGGCCTCAAAATCCTTTGCAAACTATTCAACCGCCGGGCTGCGCGGTTTGCTGCTTGCTAAGAATCCTGTGTATCCAGAACCGTCCAATCCAATTCAAGAGACCAGAGACCAGACCGCTCTGCTATGCCAAGAACTTTTGCCAGAACCAGAGACAGACCAGATCGCTGTGAGCAGAACCGGTACTAAAGACCGTCCGTGCCGCGAGAACTAGCCAACCTGACCAGACCCTGACGGCCTATTTCAAATTTATAGTGTGAGTACTCAGCTAGAACTGTGCCAGAACAAATCTCTTAGTTCAAAATAATCGATTCAAAACATTTGAACCTGTCCAGAACTGCATCATAGGAATCGTGTGTTCATTCTGTCATTTCAAAGCTGTAAAAGTGTAATTTTGTCATTCTGAAGTTTACTTTCATTCCGAAAAACTATCTCCACAAATCCGTCCGTATCTCTGGGACCGCGTGTGCTAGGAACGAGATTTAACTTACATTTTAAAGCTAAGATTCTAAGCTTTCCAACAAGCCTAAAAGACTTTCTATTCATTATAGTGTTTTCGAAATCTTGCTCGACGCACTCGGAAAAAGTGCAGCGATTTGCGATTTGGTCCAATTAGCTCCTGTCAAAATAGCCGCTTTTGCTTGAACTGCTAAAATTCGTTTTCAACCTACTAATCCCTCATTGAGTATTGCCAGTGTGACTTGAACTAATCCTAAAAAGCGATCACCTACCCTGAACCTCCTACAGGGAATTAAAATTATTTTTTGCATATTTTTCCATTCTTTGCAAATCACACTTAAAGTATTTTGCCTGTGTTTAAAATCATCCCTGTGATCTAAGCTTGCTAGGGGGGGGGAACTGACCTACATTTGATTGTATTCCTGAGAACTGTGTGCTCTCCTTTCCATCTTTTTATATTGCATAGGGGGGGGGGGGGGTGAATTGCCACCAGGGGAAAAGTGAACATATTATCTCTTGTGAAACCCTATCAGTTTATTTCTGTACTGAATTCTTTCCATCATTGTTTTTCCTGGAAACCATAAAAGCATTCTCAGTTACCTTTTCCTTCCTATACCAACTCCTAAGTAATCAAATAAGTATACAATTGTAATATTATCCATTGTTGATCACTGTCTTATTCTTAAGTGTGATATCAAATACTAATTTATTATAAAAGTGTGATATATATATATATATATATATAGTTTAATTTTTCCAATAAATCTTTTAAATTGCAAAACAAACCTACTTCTTGGCTCAGTGAGGTCAGGGGGATTCAAAGAGAGGGGCGTTATATAAGGTTTTATCATCCAGAGTATAACTTGTCATAAAAATATATAAATAAGGGCTTCTCTTGGGCGTCCCAGACGAGGCACTGACTTAGTGGGATTGCTGAATTGAAGTCACTTAACAGATTGGGGGCTCGAGCCAGGGATTCTGGATTCGATCTATCACTTGTGCAGATTAATACGGTGTGCTAACTGACAGGATACATAATCCTGTTGGAACACCATGCCGTGTTACACTGTAAAAACACCCCTCAAAGGAACGCTCTAAGGAAACGGTCTGTTTTGCAAAATAAAATACAAACTTCTGTAAGTCAGGAAGGAAATCAATTTCCAGAATGACGACCTTGGTAGATATCAAAATAGCCAGAGAACACCTCTTACATAAGCTATTTGTGAGAGGTGAGTGGGCTCATCAGGACCAGGCGGTCTGGTTGCAGGCAATCGCACCCCAGATCTTTGAAACAGGGTCAGACATATGCAGAGATCAGGGTCCATTACATGTGGCCATGAGTGAGCTATATATGGCCCGAAAGGCCTGTCAGGAATAAAGGCCTGTGGTGCAGGAGGAAGCAGGTACGGCATATCTAAAAACTACAATTCCCAGCAGGCATGGGGAATGTGTAGCTCCTTGGACCTGCCGGTACTCAGCTGCCGGCACTTTGCAATTAGGGATTGGGCTCTTAACGGCCGCCCGCCCGTGCTCATTTGCTGTTGATTAATGTTGGAGAGCACGGGCGGCGGCAGGAGCGAAGCAGCAACACTAGAGGTGTAAGCGGGCGGCGTGAAGGAGTCACGCCGGCTATGCCTCCAGGCATCTTTATTCCCCGGGTTGCGGCGGTGCACACTCTTTAACCTGCTCCTGTGCTACAGGTCCGGGTCAGCCGCAGGAGGCTCCCGGACCATCAGTTAAGTCCGGGTCAGCCGCAGGAGGCTCCCGGACCATCAGTTAACTGTTTCTGTGTTTGTTTGTTTGTTTGTTTTGCCGGGTTGCGGCGGTGATATGGAGTGAAACAGAAGCTTCAAGCATTTATGTCTGGACGTAACAAGGAAAACGTCCGACCATGAGTTAAGTGAACTCTCATAAATCATTGGTCTAATGTGATAACAAAGTTTTGGGCAAGATAAACGCCAGTCTGGTTGCAGGCACATTGTTTTCTTCACGTTCTAAAATACCAGGGAAAAAACAATCCTACTAATCTGCATTTCCAGTTATTTGGCTTTTCTACATGAGAAAAGCGCCTTTCTATGTGCAGAATGTTATGTTAATCCATGTTTGTGAGGCATGTGTATGTCTCAATGTTCTCTGCTCACGATCTGTGTATTGTGGCTTTAAGTCATGAGTGCTAACATCCCTACTAATCCGCATTTCCAGTTATTTGGCTTTTCCACATGGAGAAAAGCGCCTTTCTATGTGCAGTGTGTTATGTTAATCCATGTTTGCTCACAATCTGTGTATTGTGGCTTTACGTCATGATTGCTAACATACAGGAGGTCATGTATAATGAGTTATGTATGGTATGAAGGTTATGTTATGTTCTACTAATTACTGAAGATATAGTCAGGTCAGGTTGTAGGAGTATTACGCTATCTAGTCAGGAATTGCAGGGGTCTTTTGCTGTTTATGTCTTGTTGTCTTCCCTTCCTTCCCTTTATTTGTCCACCCCCTTTCCCTAACTCCTTCTTCCCCTCATTGGCTGCCACGTGGCTACCTGTAAATAGAACATCCAGGCGCCCGTGCCAACCACGGTGGGAGGGGTCGATCCATTCGGCTTCTGTGGTTCGGGAGAGGGGAATGAAATCCTCCTCCCTTAAGTTCAGTTGTGACAAGGCCAAGGATGAGCACAACAAGATTGCCAGGGTAGCGGCATATTTATATTTATATATGGGAGCCATACAGGACAAATGTGCTGAAGGCCAAGATCTGGCAAATAGGCAACTGATGGCATTAGAGAAGGCCCAATCTGACCTGGTCTCTTCCGAGCAGAGGCTGCAGAGGAGCCAGGAGGAAAAGTCTGATCAGGATAACAGATTTCTGGCCTTGCGGAAGGAGTACCAAGAAGGTTTGGACGCCCTACTGCAGAGCCAGAAAAAGCTAGGGCAACAACTGGACTTCAATAGGGCATGCGCAGAGCAGGTAGTCACCCTGCAAAGCCACCTCGATAGGGAAAAGGCAGAGAGCAATAAACTGATTTTGAAAGACCTGGATACCCAGGCAGAGTTTGATCAAGAACGCCAGAAAGCTGGTGCCTTTCAAAGGCAGACAGACGACCTGGCGGCACAGATGCAGGCTCTTAGTCAGGAAAGGGACACCTTAGGCCAGGAAGTCTGCCAATTAAAAGAAAAAATTGAAGAAAATCACCTGGCCCTCCAGGGACTGAGTGACCTCCAAAAAGAGCATCAGAACTTGTTAGAGCACACCAGGAGGGTGGAAGATACTCTGGCAAGAAAGGAACAGGCCAGTAGGGATGGGACTCATGAGGTAACCCTCCAGCAGCAAAGACTGGCCCGGTATTCCAGGACCAACTAGGAGGCACAGAGAGAGAATGAGGCTCTCTGTCAGCACAATGATAGGCTCCAGCAACAGGTAGCCATGCAGGAGAGACTGATAGAGTCTAGTAAGGCCTTAACTGAGGAACTGAAAGCGCAGGCTCTTGCATTGCAACAGGAAGCAGGGGCTGACAGAGATGAAGTTCGCTGGGAAAGGGAAACACCTGAGCATAACCTCAGGAGCCCTAGTACCAGAGGCCTTCATCTCTCCCAGTCCTTGGACTCTGCCACCCCCATGTCCCCTGGTGCACATGAGCACAGGGCCACAGGAATGGCAGATTACTATCCAGCCAAAAGTATGGGGCTCATAGCCAGTACCACCCAGGAATGGATGGGCGGGCATCCGGGTATGGGCACTTAAGTACAGTGCACTTTAGTGGGGAACCCCAGGAGAGTAGGCCCACTAAGGGCATCCTGAAAACCTCTGCTCAGTTAGGTCAGTGGGGGGGGGTACCCATCAAATCCTGGCAGCAAGGAGGAATCTGAAGACTCCTCTGAACGTCACAGGACACAGGAGACCAGGTCCCCACATTCTGCCAGCCATTCCCAGGCTCGCAGAATCCTGGAAAACCTGGAAGATCAGACGGGCAACTCTGGGAGCAGTGCTTCTGAGTCAGAGGATGAATGGACCAGGGTTACCCGAACCAAAAAGGCCAATAAGGCAAAAAGGGCTTTGCTTAAGGACCCCTTAAAACAGATTCAGGCAATAAGGAGTGTCATCACGCCTTACCACAAGAACGCCAAGTATTCTGTTTGGGAACACTTGGAGCTTTATGAGCAAACGATGGAGACTTTCCATTTGAAGGACAGCAGTAGCTGCATTCAGTATGTCAAATGGACATTCTCCCCAGAATACTCCAGTTTCTTTGCGGGGCTGGAGGACCAAAATCATTCAAGATGGTCCACCTACAGGGCGGCCATCTTGAAACATTTTTCTGTTCACAGAAATCCCCAAGAGGCTTGCAAGGCAACCTACAATTTGCAATGTGGGGAGGATCAGGCCCCACAAGAATTTGTGCAGGAGTTAAAGCGTGCTTTTGCGCAGACTACAAAAAGGGTACGCACGGACAGTAAAGAATTTGTTAATACGTTTTTCCATGCCTTACCCAAATACATAATGACCAGGCTCGTGAGAGACTTTCACAAGAAAAGATCTTTAGACTGGGTCATTGAGCAAGCCACCCGCATCTATGAGGTGCAGAAACCGGTGGAAAATAAGAATCAGCCCAAAAACCCCAAAACCGACAGCACCCCTGCTGCTGCCAAGGTGGCAGAGGTAAAGGTTGCCCCCGTTTTAGATTTGGAGATGGGGGGCCTAAAAACCTGCCTCCACCGAATAATTCACAGCCCAGAAGGCCCTCGGGCCAGTCACAGACAGGGAGTCAAGGAGGTAATCCCACAAATGGGGGCGCTCACTCCCCTGACTATGTAAGTCCCCGCTACAAGGGAAACAGACCCATCCTGGGTTACGTGTGGACACCTCCAGCCCAAGGGGGCAGATCCAGCCAAGCACCTGACCCAGGGAACTACCCTCCTAACTTCCCACAGGAGGGCAGAATTTCACCAAACCCTGGGCAGAACTTTTTTCCCAGTTATCCACCCAATTTCCAGCCCCAAAATCATCCATCCTTCTTTCCCCAATTCCCTGAGCCCAGACAACCTAATCCGTGAGGCCAAGGGTGGAGGGGTACAAAATCTTACCAACCCGGGGTACTACCAGAGAAGGGATAGCTACCCTTCCCGGGATCAGCCCAGGGGAGAAAATAGAACCCCGTATCAGCCTGAGCGGGTTTCCCAACTTGAGCGCCAGGTCCAGAATATGGCACAGGAGCTGGGTCGCGTGCTAAGGGCTCAGCAGAACCCTCAGATGGGCATGCCGGCACAGAATGCACCAAATTCTGGGCCTGGTGCTCCAGAACAATGACGGGGGCAGCACCCCGATAACCCACCGGTTCCCAGGGAGGAGGCACAAGGGGAATGGGGGTGTAAAGCCTTGGAGGAAGCTTCCTTCCCCACTTGTAAACAGCCCCTTGAAACCCAGGAACCGGAAACAAAATCTCCTACCCCTGAAAGTCTGCCACCCAAGGAGCAGAGAGGAGGTAGGAGAAACAAAGGACCCAAACAGACCCATTTTGTGGAGGAGGTACAGGTCTTCCAATTTGAGGAAGGGGGATCCTCAGAGGATCCTGGGAAACGG
This sequence comes from Ambystoma mexicanum, assembly GCF_040938575.1. Taxonomy (NCBI): domain Eukaryota; kingdom Metazoa; phylum Chordata; class Amphibia; order Caudata; family Ambystomatidae; genus Ambystoma; species Ambystoma mexicanum. The sequence goes on from NC_090922.1 coordinate 97,452,109, forward strand.
ATCTTCTCCTTCAGAGATGGGGGAACTCCTCCCAAGGAAAAACGGGTCCCAATGGATTCCAACCCAGACTGGGTAGATGTGGGGATTGAGCTGTCGCCGCCCATCATTCTATCTCAGGACCAACAATACCGAAAACCTCTGGTTCAAACCCATCCTGGTGACTGCCTCTAAAAAGGGGGGGCGGCCCAGAACCGCAACCAGGGGAACCCAAAACCACATCCATAGACTGGGTAGATGTGGGGGATTGAGCTGTCGCCACCCATCATCCTATCCCAGAACCAACAATACCGAAAACCCCTGGTCCAAACCCATCCTGGTGACTGCCTCCAAAAAGGGGGGGGGGCAGCCCAGAACCGGAACCCGGGGAACCCAAAACCATATCCGGTTGCCAACTTTTTCTTTCAGTATTCCCGAGACTCTCCACAGAATTTTGCCCAAATCTCTTCTCTCTCAAAATCCAAAAACCAGAAAATTAGCCCCCCAGGTTTTCCAAAAATGTGCATTATCTGTGCCCCTTACAGAGAAGGAGGGAAGATACTATGCCCTGGTTCAAGTACAGGGGCATTATACAATTTTGGCACTGGTGGACACAGGATCCCAAGCTACCCTTCTGTCTAAAAGGGCCTTTGATGAGTTAAATTTAGGAAGGGGGGAGAATTACCAAATTCCTCTCACCTCGCTTCCTGGACAACTTCAGAACTTTGACGGGAAGGAAATTCCTGTCGAGGGGACTGCGGATTTGGACATCAAAATTGGGCAACACAAGGTGAAACACCCGGTCATACTAGTGACTCCAGAGGGCACCCCTTGTTTACTAGGGAATTACCTCCTGAGAAGGTTGTCAACCCTAATAGATTGCGTAAACAAGGTCCTCTGGACCCAGACTAGCCGACCAATAAAATTAAAACAGAGCGTCAACCATGTTAGTTTAAACGGCACCTGCCACTTGGTTGAACAAAAATCTGACCAAGTAGAATTTCACTTCCAGAATAACCAAATTCCAGATGTGACAGTAATAGCAGTAGGACAACAGACTGGTGATGGGGGGGTCCTCTCTATTTCTGAAAATCAACCTTCCTTCCAGTTTAAGGTGGTATCCCACACTGGAAGGAAACACTCTCAAATTCTTTACTAATCCACAATCAGACATTCCCACTCTGATAGTCCAGAAAGATGTGAAAACAGCTGAGAGCCTGGCTGATGTTCAGCAAATTGGAGAGCAGTTGTTCATCCCCGTTCGGTTAAATGAAGGGAAGGACTCTGTTCGCGCCCGAGTGTGTGTGAACAACGCTAAGAGCTTCATCAGCGAAGCCATGTTCCGCCAACTCCCACATTCAAACTGATAAGACAAATGGGAAATGGACCTGGAAGCACCCAATTCCAAACATCTCCTGACAAGCAGGTGTATGCTCAAAATCTCCATTAGCAACAAGAGCATAGTCCATAATTGTTGGGTCGTGCGAGACATCACTGCCGCCTGTTACTTAGGCAGTGATATTCTCAATCGCTTTGCCATTAGTTTGGACCTAATAAAATTCAAAGCTTGGTCCCGATTAGCGGATAATCCCATGGGCTTTGATGATCCAGAAAAAGCATTTAGGTCAGCTCAATTGCTACCTTATGCAGTTGGAATTCAGATTAAAGAGGAAGTCACCATCCCAGAAAGGACCCAACAATTCTCCCTGGAAGTGAAAGTTAAAAGAGGACAAACATTGAAAAACCCTGATGCTTATATTCATCTAAATGCTTCTCTCCAACACCATTAGTCAACATAGAACATGACACCATTCCAACAGAGGTGGATAGCAGCAACTTAAAGAGTATTACTCTAGCCGCAGGCACCATTATTGGAATGGCAGTTGATGACCGACATTTCTCCATTGATTTAGGAAATTAACTGTTAAAACCAATCCCCAAGGACTGTTTTGACAGTGACAGTGATGACTATACAATACCAGACAGGATCTTTACCCGGCATGGGGGGAACTTCCTGGTGTACACTTCCTGCCCTTATGGTAAGGAAGATGTGACTTGTGACTTCAGAAGGGATGAGGTGATTTTCCAGGTCCATGAGGGCTGCCTTTTCCACCTGAAGCCTCCAGTCCAAATCAGCACTCTGACCAGGGACTTCTCCACCCAGCTTGAGGAGGCCACTGAGATAGAAAAACCAGAAGTCCTTCCAGGCTTCAGACAGATGGTGGAAGAGAGAGTCAACCTAGCTTATGCCTGTGTGACTCTGGAACAGAAGCAATAGTTGAAACAAGTTTTCTTGGATTTCCAAGATCTCTTTGCGGTAGACTCATATGACTGTGGTCGCACCGACATCCACACAACAACAATTCCCACGGACCCAGGCATGACTCCAGTGTTTGTGAAGCAATATCGCTTGCCTCTCGCATCAATGGAGTCCCTTACTGAAATAATTAAGAACCTTGAGTCCCGGGGAATAATCCGTCCAGTACACAGCACCTTCAATAATCCGGTGCTGGGAAATTTTGAAGCCAAACGGCCAGTGGAGACTCTGCGCCGACCTTAGGGAGCTCAACAAACGGGTCCATACTTCCCGATGGCCTCTTCCCTACATTGACCAAGGGCTGGCCCAGATCCAGGGGTCACAGGTATTCCCTGCAATAGACCTAACCAATGGATACTGGACCGTGCCTGTCAGTAGGGAGGACCAATACAAACTGGCGTTTACCTTTGGGGGCCAGCAGTACACATGGACCCGGACTGCCTTCGGATACCTCAACTCCGGCAATGAGTTCAACATTTTCCTACACAAGGCCATGCCCGACCTGGGTGCGAGGGGTAACCTGGCTTATGTAGATGATGTCCTCATCAAATGTTCAGCTGTGGAGGAACATATAGTGGAGATCTGTTATGTTCCGACACAGTTGAGGGCCGCCGGAGCAAAACTTTCCTTTCAGAAAGCACAGTGGTGTAGAACCCATGTTAATTTCTTGGGGCATGAGATTACTCCTCAGGGTTTCTGTCCCCAGGAAAAGAAAGTGGAAGCACTCCAGAAACTGAAAGACCCCACAACTCTGTGGGAACTAAGGAGCCTCCTTGGACTGACTAATTACAGCAGAAAGTTCATTGAGGGCTACGCAGAGATCACCAGACCCCTGATTCATCTCTTGAAGGGGGGGTCAAGTGGGAATGGGGTCCAGAACAATCCGAGGCAGTAAGACAACTCAAAAGAAGCCTCTCAGAAGCGCTCTGCCTAGCTTACCCTGTCAGAAACAAGGAGTTTTTCCTGGAGACAGGGTTCTCTAATACGTGCTTGACAGCAGTATTATACCAAAAGCATGACAAGGTCAATAAAGTAATCTCCTATGCGAGCAAAACTTTATCCTCTGTGCAGGAAAAATTCAATGATTGTGAGAAGGCACTCCGAGCAACGGTGTGGGCATTGAAGAATTACCACCTGTTTATCCAGGGGGAACACATCATAGCGGAGACTCCACACCAGCCTCTGCAATATCTCCAAAGTGACAGAATCCGGGCCGGAAATGTGTGTAATTCCCAAATTACTTCCTGGATTCTGTCAATGCAAAGCTTCCCTGTGGAGGTCAGATATGGACAAAACAAGAAGAGTCCCCTCGCGCAAGGTCTGGCTGACTTCCATGATTGTGCCAGAGAAAACTGTCTCGAGGACGAAAGTCTAAAAATCAAGGACAACATGGAGGCATACCTTAATTCCCCACATAAAATCTTTCAAGAAGACAAGTGTGAGGGAATGCCCACTGTCTATGTGGATGGATGCTCTTACCATGTTGACAACAACAAAGAAAAAGAACTTGTGGCCGGCGTAGGTAATGCATGGGTGAATGAGTCCCCAGAACCCTACGCTGGATACAAAATTGGTCCCTGAAGTAGTCAGGTGGCAGAATTGATGGCTGTGTATCAAATCATCCTCACTACTGTCCAACATCAACTCCACAAACTGGTCATAATCACAGATTCAGATTATGTACGGAACGGGTTCGTGGAGCACCTGGTTAATTGGAAAACCAGAGGCATGTTATGTGCTAATAACAAACCCCTGAAACATGGGAAGTTAATCCAAAATATTGATGATCTGGTCACATCGAATGGGATGACCATCTACTGGAAAAAGATCAAGGGTTATTCCAAAGTAGAGGGACCAGACAAGACTGGAAATGAGTTAGCTGATCAGCTGGCCAAAACCGGGGCCATCCAAGGGGATCCAATAGAGATTGAGTCCCTGTTGGGAGAAATCCAGGTCCCAGACAAATGCTCACAATGATCTTTCAAATGCACAATGGAGTAAGGGGACCCCAGATGCTGATTTGATCACGGCTCAGAAGGGGGATCCAATAATTGGTAAGTTTTACCGACACATTGAGGACCCTGAGAACTTTCCCCTGACGGATACCGATAACATTGGGAAAGAGGACCTTAAAGTGTTGATGAAATGTCCAAAAATGTTCTGAATCCAAGACGGTTTGTTGGTAAAGAAATCCCAAGCAGGCAATGATCAGTGGGTGGTCCCTACTTTATTCCGAAGCCTGATGTTGAGTCACACCTATGATGCGGCCACCGCCGGTCATAGGGGTTTCATACAACACTTGAGATCTTAAGAGAGGTTGCATACTGGCCGCACATGGGGCAGGACCTCAACCAATACTTGAAGGGGTGTCTTGTGTGTGCACAATTTCAGCCAACATCCCTCACACACCGTGCGTCTCTCCAAAAGAGGGGGATGACACTGCCATGGTCAGATTTGCAAATCGACTTCATAGGCCCAGTGATTCGCTCCTCTAGGGGAAATAAGTACATGTTGACGGTCACATGCTTATTTACTAAATGTGTGGAATGTCTCCCAGCCCCAAACTGCATGGCAGAAACAGCAGCTGCCCTGATGATCAACCACATCTTTTTCGCGTTTTGGTCTACCCCAAAGGATTGAGTCAGACAGAGGTAGCCACTTCACCAGCAAAGTAATGACTAAGATGTGGGAGATACTGGGGGTTAAAAGGAAGCTACATATTGCTTACCGGCCAGCCTCTTCTGGTCCAGTGGAGAGATACAACAGAACCATTGTGAGCATATTAAAAAAATTGGGGCAGATTCTGGGCCAAGTTGGGATATCCGATTACCTCTGGTCCTAATGGCCATCAGATCTACCCCTTCATCTGCAACTAAAATGTCACCGTTTGAGCTGATGGCTGGACGCAAGATGGTGCTTCCCCAGCATTTGCTCTACAGGACCCAAGAGCAGACATTGATCAATGCCTCCACAACTCATGAGTATGTGGAGAATTTGAGGAAACACCTTCAACATGCTTTTGCCTATGCTCAGCGGAATCTAGAAAGATCAGCCGAGAGTATGAAAATGCACTATGATCTGAAAAACACCAGGAGAGAGTACAATGTAGGAGACCGGATTTATCTATACAATTTCCAAAGAAACCAGGCCAAACAGCGAAAATGTTTGCCTTCATGGAAGGGACCTTTTGAAATTATAGACAAGATCTCCCCAGTTGCCTACAAGATCTGCATCCCCAAAGGTAGTTTGGCAGAAGGGGAAGACAAGTGGGTCCATATAAATCAGTTAAAGTGTTGCCATTCCAGGCACACTCTGCAGCAACTGGAGGAGTCCTCTGCAATACCAGAGGGGGCCGCGCCAGAGTAATTCAGTTCCAACCCTAAAATATCCCACATATAGTCTCTAAAATATTATGATTCTTGAATGAAAATGTCTTCTGATTATATCTTGTTTTTAAAAAAAAAATAAGAATGTAAATGTCTATTGATTTTTAAAATGTATATGCCGCCCCACTATATCAATAGTGGGGGAGAAATGTCTATGATTAGGTATTGCCGCTTTGCTTTGTCATCCTAGGAGAAAGAAAACCTGGAGACTGACCAAGAGAGACGACCTGGGGACCGGAAGCAAGGATCAGAGAGGCCCGGGGTACCGCCCAATACTCCCATCAGGACCGGCGAGGAGAACCGATCGATCCACCCTGATGGAGGAAAAGATGCTCAACTTTGTCATCTGCGGAATCGGAAGAAGATGATGCGGACATCCCAGCGCGTGGATCAAAACATCCTTTGCACCCGACTCCCCCTCAACTCGAAATCAAAGCGCAGTCGGGCGGGGGGGCTTGTTGGGTGTCTTAACCCACGTTGAAGTTATTATGCTGCAACATTTGGTGCTGTGGGCTTAGAAAATCCAAGATGGCGGAAAAGCCCACATTTGCGCCAGAATCCAGGAGAACCGCGCAATTTTACGCACACCAAAATGGTCCCCTGACCTGCCACCCACCAGTGCAAAGAAAGAAGGTTCTGTTCAAAATCTGTTTTTATTAATGTCAAAAATTGCTAAGATCATGGGCCCGAAACCACCAAACAAAAATCCAACTCTGGTTGAGTGTTTTACTTTACTCTACTGCAGATCCAAACCATGCCATGTCAAGCAAGGATCATATACTATCAAGTAAAATCCTTTCTTTTTGAAATGTATTCATTCAAGACAGATGTCAAAAATAGGTGCGGTACCGGCATTGGACACTGACCGGTGCTGGCGCTCCATAAATCCTGACAGGAGAGCTGTCTTGCAGAACTGTGCAGTGAACAGAAGGGGGTCTTATGTAATTAAAAGTTCAAAAGGCTTGCTTTTCCTGAGAACCATTAACACCTCAGAGAGACACACAACAGCCCAGGATATCACATGGCCCTGTTGATTGAGAGGGAGGAATTTCCCCTGCATCCTGCAGGACACAACACAATAGACCCTTTCAATTGAATGGGGTATGCTGATTTTTGGTGTGGACTGTAAACAGTCTTCTGGAGAAAGGAGAGGCCTGTGATCTCTGACTCACCAAACTTCTGTGGGCGGGCCAGACTGGATTGTGGATTCATATTGCAGCAAATATATGTTTAAGTTAAATGCTTCTGAAATATTGTATTAAGCTTACAAAAATGTACAATTTGGAGATCCTTAATCTGAGAAATGTACCCACAATTTGAGACCAGACTCAACTCTGTACCATGTTCTGAGGCAAAACCCCATGAATTATGGAGATTGCAGACACGGGGTTTATGCTAGAAAAATGAAAATTTACTGGAATATGTGTAGAGAGGCGGTGTACATCTGTGTAATTTTTGGTAAAAATCCAATATTGGTAAACCAACCAAAAAACGAAACATATTGGCATTTTTGAACCCTAGCTCTTAGGAAGATCAGGGTTAGGCAAGAATATACCTTGAGCAATCCGTCATGCAATTTAGGTAATATTAACAAGTGGGGTATATTGCAAATGTGGGTTTTATGAAAAAGAAGATATGATGCACGGACACAAAGGGGCGTTTCTTCAATAGATTGAAAAATGATGACTCACTCTGACTCTCTCTGACACACTATCCCTTCTCAACTCAGGTCACAGAGAATCCTTGACCTATCAAATCATGAGAGGGTTGGGCATGCAGAATGAGCCGGCCCACCCACTTTCAAAAGATATAAAAAGAGCAACTGAAAGCCAGACAGGAACATTCCCTTCCCACTTCAAGCTGATTTCTTGCGGAACACTTTGCCAGAAGACACCAGATCCAGCACTTAGACTTCAAATCCAGACAGAGACCAGAACTTAGAACTCAGACTCCAGAACCTAAAGCAAAGGCCTAACCCACAAGCTGAGTTCTCTTCAGCAGGCCTCAAAATCCTTTGCAAACTATTCAACCGCCGGGCTGCGCGGTTTGCTGCTTGCTAAGAATCCTGTGTATCCAGAACCGTCCGATCCGATTCAAGAGACCAGAGACCAGACCGCTCTGCCATGCCAAGAACTTTTGCCAGAACCAGAGACCAGACCCAGACCAGATTGCTGTGAGCAGAACCGGTACTAAAGACCATCCGTGGCGAGAGAACCAGCCCACCTGCCCAGACCCTGACGGCCTATTTCAAATTTATAGTGTGAGTACTCAGCTAGAACTGTGCCAGAACCAATCTCTTAGTTTAAAATAATCAGATTCAAAACATTTGAACCTGTACAGAACTGCATCATAGGAATCGTGTGTTCATTCTGTCATTTCAAAGCTGTAAAAGTGTCATTTTGTCATTCTGAAGTTTACTTTCATTTCGAAAAGATGTAACTTTCATTTTAAAGCTAAGATTCTAAGCTTTCCAACAAGCCTAAAACCGACTTTCTATTCATTATAATTTTTCCGTAATTGCGCTCGACGCACTCGGAAAAAGTGCTGCGATTTGCGATTTGGTCCAATTAGCTCCTGTCAAAATAGCCGCTTTTGCTTGAACTGCTAAAATTCGTTTTCAACCTACTAATCCCTCATTGAGTATTACCAGTGTGACTTGAACTAATCTTAAATAGCTATCACCTCCCCTGAACCTCCTACAGGGAATTAAAATCATTTTTTGCATATTTTTCCATTCTTTGCAAATCACACTATTTTGCCTGTGTTTAAAATCATCCCTGTTATCTAAGCTTGCTAGGGGGGAACTGTACTATATTTGATTGTATTCCTGAGAACTGTGTTCTCTCCTTTCCATCTTTTTATATTGCTTAGGGGGGGAGTGAATTGCCACCAGGGGAAAAGTGAACATATTATCTCTTGTGAAACCCTATCAGTTTATTTATGTACTGAATTCTTTCCATCATTGTTTTTCCTTGAAACCATAAAAGCATTCTCAGTTACCTTTTCCTTCCTATACCAACTCCTAAGTAATCAAATAAGCGTACAATTGTAATATTATCCATTGTTGATCACTGTCATATTCTTAAGTGTGATAACAAATATTAATTTATTATAAAAGTGTGATATATATTTTTCCAATAAATCTTTTAAATTGCAAAACAAACCTACTTCTTGGCTCAGTGAGGTCAGGGGGATTCAAAGAGAGGGGCGTTATATAAGAGTTTATCATCCAGAGTATAACTTGTCATAAAAATATATAAATAAAGGTTCTCTTGGGCATCCCAGGCGAGGCACTGACTTAGTGGGATTGCTGAATTGAAGTCACTTAACACCTGGCAGGAGAGTACACCAGGTAACCCATTTCAAATATACAGAAGAATATGACATTGTAGCAATATACCTCACAAGGGAGTATACAAGGGGATCTAAGAACCAGATGAAAGGAAGTCCTGGCAGTCAAAATACCAGGCAAGTTGAAGTTAAGTAAGCCCATAAAAAATGGTGTCAAAATAGCTGGCAGGACAGTATCCCAGGGGATCAAAATAACCCACTAATGGATTCCTGGCAGGGGAGTATACCAGGAAGTCACCCTTAAGAAACTGCTGTTTGAAAGAGCCACTTTTGCCAAAGACGCTTTTGCCCTACTTAAGAAACTTCTGTTTGAAAGAGACACTTTTGCCATCCTTAAGAAACTGTTCTTTGAGAGAGACACTTTTGCATTCCTACCTAAATAATCCATGGCAAGGGAACTGTTCTATGCATCCAATGATTTCTCCTTGGAAAATACTATTTTTGTTGGATTTATATACTTGCTTTAAATGTGAACACTTTTTGTCAATCCTAAGTCGGAAACATTTTCTTACACCCTTAGTTGTTCATTTCTAGTGTGGGGATCAGATAAGTATGGTTTAGACACAAATACAGTTTATATAGCTTAACGACGAATAACAGAATGATCTTTAGTTTTGGTTTTCTAAGTAGGGAAACTCTCTTTAGGATAGGGATCGAGAGGCCTTTATCCAACCTTTTCTATTTTAATAAAAATGTCTGATAAAGAAAATATTACAACTTTGTGCCCGTCTCTCATTTCTGACCCCTCACAGTGTTCACCAAGGTGGAGGGTAGATACTCAGTGATGGAAAGAGAACTGTTAGCTTGGTGTTGTGGGATTGAGCACTTCTTCAGGTACATTTGGGGCCCAGAGTGGCAAATGAAGTCGGAAAAAGGGGTTGGCGAGAGCAACACCCTGGCTAGCTAGGCTCAGTAAGAGGTTGCAGGAATCTGAGAATTAAATCAAATATGTCCCGGGAAAGCAGAATTGCATAGCAGACTTTCTCTCTAGGTTACCTCCTCGAGAGAGAGCAGGAAAGAGGACAGGGGATGGACGATGTAAAATTACATAGTCGAGGAGGTCAATGTCCTAGAGAAGATTTGAATTCTCAAAGAAGAATGGACAAGGGAACTGGACCAGGATCCAGTCCTTCAAAAGGTTAGAAAGTGGACCTGTGAGGAATGGCCCGAGAAGAAAGATCTAGCAGACGACATTTAGGCTTTTGGGAAATAAAAAATTCAATATAAGTGGAGGAAGAGTTGCTAACCAGAGGCATGGCCATTACACCCCTGGGAAGCCCAAGAGATAGGATTATTGAAATTGGACATTAAGGACACCCAGGGAGCACAGTAACCAAGCACAAGGTGAGATCAAGTTATTGTTGGCAAGCCATCGACACGTGCATAGAAAGGGCAGTCAGAGAGTACTGGTCATGCCTCAATTCTGATAAGTGACTACATACAGAGAGGCAACCTCTCACTACCATTCCCATAACTGAAGAGTGTTGGCAATGCCTTGGAATTGATATCATGACCCCATTTGAGAGGGCTGGCAGAAGAGGACAGTTTCTAATCACAAAAATCGACCACTTGAGAAAGTGTCCATAGGCAGCCACTGTGGAAGTTGCCACAGGCACAAAAGTTATAGACTTTCTAGATGTAGTGTTCGGAAAAGAAGGGTCCCAGAGACCACAATCAGCTACAACTGCCCCCAATGTGTGTACAAGAAAGTTCAAAATATTGTGAAAATTGATGTATAGAGTGGTGCCACACAAACAGGATGGTTGAGCATCTTAACAGAGTGCCTGGGGTGTGTGTCTAGCAGCCATTATCCAACTGTATGAATGCTAAAAACATCAGTTAAATAGCATCTGTGGAGCATTCATACATCGCCCGATAGAGTCACACACATCAGACCATTTCATCTGATGAGAAGGAGAGAGGCCAATACCAGCAGAATGGACATTTCGGGAGGATAGATCAGGGGCAACGTGCTCGCCTTGGAAGCAAGACGACTGCAGCAACACAGGTTCAATCCCCGGGTCCGCGCTTAGGAACCTCTGGGTATTAAGCGCATTAAAAATAACCAATTGCAATTACAGCAGCAGGAACTATGCCAGAATCACAGTAAGCTCGGAACCTCATCCTGAGTAGTTAAGTCTGCCACCGACAGACAACAGTGTTTGTTCTGGACAGAATCTGGGAACAGCAGGCAGTGGCCAAAAGGGAGAGCCAGTATTAGAGAAAATGGCCCTAAGCCCAGAAGCGGTAGTTGGTTAAGGGAGAAGAGCAAGGAAACTGACAGCTAACTTAAGAGAATATGAAATGTTTTGAGGTAATTGGGGTATACCCTTCTATTCTCCCTGCCAATGATATGAACTGCGGCATTGAAAAAGGTATCCTCATTGCAACTGGGTTGATTTACCATTGATCGCTTCCTTTTCCTTCCCCTCTGCCTCCTTTTCCCTTTTCTTTGTAGAATACAATACAAGTGGTGTTATGTGTTCTGGTTTGCAGTGTGGTTTATGCACATGTTGTAGCATCTCTGTGGATGCCTTAGATATTTCTGCTTAGACCTCCAATCCCAATATCCAAGAAAACTGTGATCAGCTATCCCTCCTTCTCAGAAAACTACCAATAGTTCTCCGACTGTCATTCCCGTCCCTTACCCTCTCAGGGACAAGAAGAGGGTATCTCTATGAAGTTGCAAATCAACCACCTTCATTTTGCTAATTGGAATAAACCGACAACTAAATGGGCTGGTCTTAATTAAACATACAACTGGAGTGAGTTATGAATGCCACGTAAGAAAATAAAACTGCTCCCAAAATTAAGAAACTGATAATGGAATGCAACTGGAACCTGACCATGGCTACAAACACCAGATTCTCCATTTACTGCATGGCTCACCTCGACACCTTGCCATCAGAGAGTTAGAACATTCTAGTGAACACCAGCAAAAACAGAGTGAGCATGGGAGTAGCCCCAATTACCCCCGTCAACCTGAAAAAGGTTCAGAGCTTCCTCTGCACTTCAAACAAGGTAAGCCCAAGTGGTGCAAGCCACATGTTCTAGCTAGCAAAATATAAAAAAGAAAAAAGTGTGTGGGTCACCTGCCGTTATTACTGTGAAACTTGGTTAAACTCTTTTTTCTCCATTTACCTTCCAATAAAGTAATCACGTACGCTCTCAAATGTATCCTGTGAAGGCATCTAAAATAAGAACAAACTATATAGGAGTCACTTGGGGTCTTTTTACAATGAAATGGAGCACAAAAGGAAAGCGTAAATGCGGTTTATGCTCTACTTTCACACTCCACTTCCTTTTACAGCTGTCCTGAGGCATAAGAGGTCAGAAAAGCGGACAATCTCCGCTTTGCTCTCCTGCTCCATCTCAGGAGAGTATTTGGTTGTTCGTGCACGGGTAAAACCAATGGATTCCAACGAATACACGGATTCCAATGGAAACCATTATGGGGCTTATATGGGGTCATATTTCTGGTCCTTCCACCTTATGGCTCCAGAATGAGACACTTCGGAATTATGTGGGACCCTGACCTTTCATTTTCATCCCAGATAAATGAGTCTCCAGAGGAGCCGTTTCTGTCTTCTGAAACAAGTTATCCAATGAATTCCCAACGATGATCTGCCCTACGTCATCAGTAACATCATTAATTCTTATCTTGATTACCCTAATGCCCTGTATGCTAACTCACCTAGCTGTCAGGTACACTAACTATATGCTAACTCACCTACCTATCAGGTACATTACCTATATGCTAACTCACCTAGCTATCAGGTACACTACCTATATGCAAACACACCTACCTATCAGGTACATTACCTATATGCTAACTCACCTAGCTATCAGGTACACTACCTATATGCAAACACACCTACCTATCAGGTACATTACCTATATGCTAACTCACCTAGCTATCAGGTACACTACCTATATGCAAACACACCTACCTATCAGGTACATTACCTATATGCTAACTCACCTAGCTATCAGGTACAAAGGCTCCAAAAGAGCCAACAGTACTGCGGTGCACATTGCTTTTCGGCTCCCTTAAACCTCCCCAAACTCGCCCTACCAGCTGGAACTCCATTGGCTCCCAGTCCATCAAAGGATCACATTTCAGATCCTCTCTTGGGACTTTAAATATAAGCATGATATTGTCTCTCCATACCTTGCTTCCCTTTTAAATGGGCCTCGGCCAGCCAGGAATCTCAGGATGGAACAAGCAAACTTGCTGGTCATCCCTCGCTCACATTGTCAGTCCAGAGGAGACCGCCGCTTCTCTGTAGTGGGACCACGACTGTGGAATGAGCTCCCCACTGAAATACGCTTGGCAGACTGCCTAGAGATAGTTTGTAACAAACGAAAAACTAAACCTTTCTCAATCTATGATGGTTTTACATCTGCGCTCAGATTCAGACTCCCCTGTCCTTTTCCCTTTGCGACATGTGCACCACAAGTGTCTTAAAAGATAAAACATAAGCTTATTATGTCAGTCCCAGTAAATAATGTGGCGGGGACTTTTATTTTTGCACCTTGATGTACACAGGCCCCTCTGCGCATTTGCATGGCGGAGTGCCAATGCGCACCAAAAAGATGACATGCACGCTTGTACCCCACCCTTTTGCACTACATCATGCCAAATGAGTAAACGCTGTATGCCATGTGCACACCGCTGGCACTGTTTATAATTGATTATCACGGAACCTGACTGCTTTTTGATGGTGTAATAAGCAGGCAGATTCCATAGGAATCCACAGCATTGTGCCAGCAAAAAAATGAATGCTTGTGCAACAGCGAGACTATTTGCATGGCGGACAGGATGGGTGAGGTGGAATCATAACTTACGATCCGCCCCCCTCTCTCACATACAAATGATGCAAATGAGCTATAAAGTAAATGAGATGCGTAAAAGACTTGCACAGAGTTTTTACGCATTTTATTTACGTTGCTGCTCACCGAAAATGAGCCCCTATAAAACACCCTCTGCAAAGCTTATTAGCAGGCCCCCTAAGTAGAAAGTAAAGGCAATGTTGCCTTCATTTACTCTTTAATGATAATGATGTGTTATTTATATAGCGCCTTAATCCAAAGCGCTTTACAGAGCATATATTTACATAGAATATCACTCATTTATCGACCTCGGAAGAATGAAAGGCTAAGTTGGCCTTGCTGGAATTCGAACCTGCGACCTGGAGATCACGCTCAGATTGCAGCAGCAAGCGCTGAACCCACTGAGCTATCTTACCGGCTTACAATGTTTGGGAGTGTTTAAAATTGTATGCAGGGGACCGGCAACACCTACGGGTAAGCACTGATGCTCCCTGAGTACAACTACTCTTATTTAAAATGGCCACCCACAGTGACTGGGATAAGCCACTAGAGAAAGGTTTTTAGTTTTGGCTTTTAGGTGGCAGCACCACACTTATAAGCCGAACCTATTGCACTGGACTTCAGCCAGGAGGAAGATGGGATCCGAGGAGGGGGACACAGCTTGTGGATTTTGTATGCTTATTTCCCTGCCCATTGACTGCACATGGCTTTGCTGACCCTTATGGCCATTCTCACCCATTACCAACCCCCCCTCATCCCAAAGCACATCCTCCTAGGACCCCTTTGAAATAGCTTTATTATGCAGTAACTTTGCACTCTAAATGCCTGCCAGTGGTATTTCATAGCGCCTTCTGATGAAAAATGGCTTACTTGCAGCTATATATGAGTAACTGGTGCAATAAACATGTGTTATCCAAGTGCGCTTTTAACCACTTGATTTATAAGCAGTCTGCACGCCCATGCACTGAAGTATTGGCAAAGCCAACAGTTTTGGCTTATGTATAGGTATTAGATAGGCTGCTCTCATTTGCCCAGGTGCCAGCACCATTCTCCAGCTGTTAACATTTTTTGGCTAGGTGATATCATTTTGGCAGTGTGTGGCAAATGCCTATACAAAAGCCAAAACTGTTGGATTTGCGAATGCTTGTTATTGATTTTATGTTAGTTGTTTAGTATTGTTGATATACACTATAAGATGATGAAATTGGAAAAAGCTTAGTATAACGTATACAATACTTCATATTTACTATATATATACATATATATGTAACATGTTTCTCTCAGATACATATGTTATGTTTTATGAATAATTTGAAAATCGAACCAACAATTTAACTGATTTGATTTACTTTGTGAGATCAGAAGTACTTCTCCTGAATTCTACTGAAGTCTCCCTGTCCACCCCCTCTGGTCCCCGGGTGATGTTCCCTTGTGCGCCCCCATCCTCCTTCCCCCACACAGGTGTTGCCTGTTTTGCTTGATTCTTCTACCCTGCTCCCCCTCCCCTCCTCCAGCTTACTTCTGTAGGAGTCTGTCCTGATACATTCTGGTTTCACCATCACCGTCTTGTGGCCAATGCTGGATTTGACTTTTATGGACTTCATTGATTCACAGGACGTCACCCTTTCTCAACTCTCATGCTGGACTTCCTTTGCATCTGGTACTCATGTTGGCCCTGAATCATGCAGTTCCCATCTTCATCTTGTATCCAGGCTTATAACATAATGTGTTACTACTGACTTCTGCAATTGTATTCGCTCTCCCCTCTTGCTTCTCCACTCTTTTTGACTACTTACTCTCTGTTCTCTCCTCCTCTCCCTTTCCCCATCTCCTCCCCTTACTTTCTTCTATGCACTTACTCTATCAGAATTGTCCCTGGACGTGAAAGGATAGCAACCTCGTCCGTCTCATCTCCCTCCCCTTACTTGTATTTTTCCTCCCGCCGCCCCCAACCCCTGCCAACCCCCTCCAGCACTATCTGAAATGTCGTCAGGCCTAGTACGATAGTCGCTTGTTTGTCCCCCCCCCTTTTTGCACCCCTCTCCCTTTGTTTTTCTCCGGCTCTACCAGAAATGTCGTCGGGCCTAGTATGGTCGTTGCCTGTCTGTTTCCATTTCCTTCCCACTCTCCCACTCCTTTCCTTATCTATGTCTTAGCTCTTGCACTATCTGAAATGTTGTAAGGCCGAGTACAATAGATCATTTCACGTCCTTACTGTTCATGGCCTGTAAGAATGTCATTGTATATTCCCTTGTTCCCTCCCTTGCCTTGAAGCGCTTTGAAACACATTGTGTATAGGGGCTATATAAATAAACTAGCATATCATATCTTGCAACTCATTTCGGACGTGCTATCCTTCTTAGGCCATATGAGTATCAGGGTAGGTGTACTAATTAACTACCCCATTTTATCCTTGGGTTATTTCTATCAAATGGGCTTGGGAGTAGACTGGTTACTGATGTGTACTTTACTTTTGACTACACTATGCCTATAGACTTTTTTTGAGGTAGTTGCCAAATGCACATGTATGGAGGCCGTTTGGGCACGACCTTTTAAAAGACCTACGATGTGACAATTTTGTTTGTTGTCCCGTGTTTGCTTGTCTGGAACAAGAGGGTTGGCCAAAAGGCCTGTGCTAACTGCGTAGGCTCTTTCAGAGTTCATAATGGCATCTCTGTGTAGATGGCAGCCATCATTTGGATGATGCATGCCTGTGGATTGGTGTGGTGGGCTAGCTTAGCCAGTACCTGTGTGAATGTGTATATCTGGGAGAGACCTTTACCCTTCCCAGATCCATTTGGAACATACATAGAAGCTGATGAAATGCATGTCTTCTGAGGCTTGTGTGAACTGCTGTTCTAGCTCTGTTATGTCCTTCGATGGAAGCCTCCTCCTTTTGCTTTGCAGGAGGAAGCTCTACTGGGCTCTTCTAATGCCTCCCCCTGGGGTTCATTGCTGTCTCCATCCCAGCAAACCTGGTACTCCCTCTAACCCACCTGTCCTTGTTGGACTCCAGGGTAAGAACTTCTGTTGTCTGTTTAGAACCAAGTGTGCCTTGCTGCACTCTGCCCGACCCTGATTCCTTATGGGACGCTTTGTGTTGCCTCCTGCAACTGCTCCTCTTCGAGCCCGGTCTACCTATGAGACTCCTCTGAGTGCCTGGTCATGTTGCTGGGTCCTTTTCGCCTGCTCCATCACTGCTGTCACTACTAAGATGCCCTCCTGGGCCCGGGGGTTGTCTTCTCAAGTTGCCAGACCAAATCCCAGCACTGAAAGGAACATGTGCACCTGTGCTTCCTTGGCCGTTTCCACTGAAAACATCTAGTTGAGCAAGTGTCTCCAGGTCCTTGGACCACAGCCCCATTGCTAGCCTTCTCCTGCAGCGTCCCTCCCCAGGCCTCTGGTGCAGTGTTACTTTTGTACCCCTGGACCACAACCGTAATACGCAAGTGGCATGGGGCATCAATATGTGATCATCCATCTCCGGACCTCTGCTTCTGAACCCGTGGTTGGAAGCCCTTTTTTATGGCTCAGTTGGGTGGCTGTTGCCTCTCCCTCACCTGTTCCCTGTAAGTACGATCGATTCAATTGCCATTTCATTATAACTGCAGGAGACCTACTGCGTTTGTTCCGTTGACTCGATTGAACAAAACATTTGGGAGCTTTGAAGATTTAGGAAGCTGACATTTTACCTGGCTCCCATGGATTGTCCTGAAAGCTCCAGGGCCCCAATGCATTTTTAAAGTGTATTTGCTATTTTATATCTATTCTGCAGTGATAAATACCTGCATTTCACTCACAATGTGTCTCCTGCTGTAGCTAAATTGTTTTGGAATGTATAATAATTGTTGTTATTGAGGTTGTGAATGCTCTGGGTCCTATACGACCCAGTATTGTCCTTACCTGATTGCTGACATTGGGGTCTTCCTAACTGTTCAAATACGTGTCCTCCTTTGGATAAGACCTACAAGTGTATAACAATTCACTGTTACTGACTGTCTTTTTACTTTATTTTGGACTGTGTTGGGTTTGCTTAAATCCTGTCCTATTGTTCTATGCATAGCATATTTATTTATTTGAATTTTTGAGTAGGGCACTACATGCCCGAAGGCCTCAGAGAGCAGCAGGTGAGAGAAAAGCAAAGCAGCAAAAGTGCAGGGAGATCAGTCAACCGGAGGAGATTAGTCATTCAGATTAAAAAGAAGAGTTTTTATACTTTTTAAAAAATTGTTAAGGAATTAGATGCTTTAGTGGCAGGTGGAAGGGCATTCCATTCCTGCGGAGCATGGAAGTCAAAGGTAGTTTCTCCCAATTTTTTCAGACGAAAGTGCGATTGAGTTAGCGGATAGATATTAGAGGAGCACAGCTCACGACGGTGGTCTTTCGATGACAGGGTCCTGGATAGATAGAGAGGTGTTTGCTTATTTTGGCATTTAAAGCAAGGGACAACATTTTCTGCCTTATTCTCTGCCTGACCGGGACCCAGTGCAGTTTCCGCCGAAAAACAGTTACATGATCGTGCTTCGAAAGCCTGAAGACTGCTCTCAAAGCCCCGTTTTGAGTGGTCTGGACGCAGTGGAGATTGGCTTGTGAAGTACCTAATAGTAAACTATTATAATTGTCCAACCTTGAGTTCACAAGCGATGATGACAAAAGTGCTCTATTAGCAATAGAAAGACCCAGGGCCCCAATGCAATCGAAAGATAGTGCTTAATCATATGAAGCACCTTGATTGCGTGACCACATGATGAACGTAGCTGTGAGACCTGTTTCTTCATGGATAATTCAGCATCAAGACATACTCCAAGAGTTTTTACTGAATTACAGACATAGATGATGGTGCCCGCAATTTCAAAATGTGAGTCTTGAGTATGGAGCTTCTTCAGGCGATGGCCAGATGCCATCATAAGAAGCTCAGTCTTAGATTCATTGAGGGCGAGAGAGTTTTCTCTTGGCGAGAGAAATCTATGTAATAACCCATAATACGTATTTCACATGTGTTTTTATCTTATGCAATACTTTTCTTCCCATGTGTAATGTGTAGCGCACTTGTTTTCTGTTTGGTTTTCCGATACAGGCCACCCATCGTAAGACCAATACTTCTTTGTCACACTCCTTTGTCAAACTACCATTCAAATTGTTTTGGACAAGCTTGGAAGACACCCTGTTACAACATGACAGGTTTGGTCTTTTGAGCAACTCTCCTTTTTGGTGGCCATAACTTCGGCCATTACATAGTATTTTCAGGACAGTGTAGTAACCCTCTTGCAAGGTAAAAAATAAATAAATAAAAGGACCGGAATCCTGGTGCGAGAGCCACACAGGGATCCAAAAAGGGAAACAACTAGAGTAAAGGACCCTTGTGCAGATTCTTTACTCTACATTTTAAAAAACAATGTTACAGGCACGAGCAGAGCGCAGAGGATATAACGATCATCAACACTCGACAAAGAGGGTTCAGAGGCGCTCTGCTCAGCGCCGCTTCACTGCTGCAGCCCGGACCTTTATGGTGGCATTCCAGTGACAGGCAGGGGAGCGCCTAAATTCACTGCTGCCATCCCAGCAACCCTCTTGTCGGGGAGCACCCAATATTTTCAGCCCTCCTGGGATGCATATATTTAAAGGGGCCACCCTCAACAGGTGTTCCACCAAGACTCCGGCCACAGCTGGCAGGCGTGGCCCAGGTTAAAGCGCTTTGTGGGGTCCCCCCCATGCTGCATCTGATTGCTGGGCTGCACCTTGCAATCTTTGGAGCCCCCACACGCTCCTGCCTATGAATAAGAACTGCTTGCCAGACCATCACTAGAGAGCATCAAGACATAGAAGAACATCAAGAAAGAGCAGCAGCAAGGACCTTGAGACAGCCCTGGCGAGGCCGTCTCTGAAGTAATGTGCTTTCATATATCTTTTTTTTACAGTGCACTGTATGGACTTTGTATATATTTTTTAAGACTCTCCATTTGTTTAATATTTAAAAGGACACTTTTTAATATTTTTAAGGTTTAGATATGCAGCAGCTTGGGTTTAAGTTATCTATATATAGTGTCTTGTGATTTCCCCTTTTTCTTTTTTTTACAAAACTCTCAAAACCCCTGCTGTTGTACCAGAAGAGAAAAGCATTTAAAACCAAACAACAACAACTAAAAGAACCGTACACCATCATTCCTTTGTCCACCTTTCCTTTTGTGTGCTAGTTTCTTTAACCTAGTGTCTTTTTTCCTTAGGGGTATTTGGGGAAAATACAGTCCTAATGTTTGCCTTTTCCTTCCTTCCCCACATCACTGCAGGGCTCACCGGGGTGATCTTGGACCCAGGCAAGCAGGGTTTGAGACAGGTAAGAGGCGAGTCAAGCATTCAGTAACGGTATATAACAAGTATATTGTGTGTCTGCATACACCTGCCTCCCTATAAGGTGCATGGTACGATCCCCCTGCTACAGAGTGATGCTTCGGGTGAAGCCATCTTTTCTACCAAAGGGGATTACCGATTCCATATCACCCAATATACCTTTCGTCTTTCTTTCCATTGCCACATTCATCTAACATGGAGGAGATGCTGAATTCAAGGAGTACCTCTCCCATCACATGAACAGTTTGGAGGAGAACAGAATGTACAGACAACTGTTTGTAGGTTTTTTCTATGCACCCATAGGGGTGGATGCGACCAAACCGATCACCCGGATTTGGCTTCTGATGAGCAATAGACGTTTGCTATGAAGAGGTGGACAGTACCTCTTGTGCCTTATTCTACCACTGAACTTGCGGACACTTTCCTGAAAAGGGTGCTGATCCATAACAGCTGCGTAGTGGCAACTTGGCCGACCGGCTTCTGTTTGCAAGATACTATGGTCTGGATTCAGGCACAGGGTCTTGAGGGCTTGTTTGGAAGTTCTGTAGTGCAAAACATTTCTAGTTGAGACTCTTCTCACTATCCGGATGCATCTGAGACCCATCCTTCTTAAATTGTTCAGTTTTGCTGGGTGAACCTTTCAAGATAAGGAATCTGTAGAGGAGACAGTATCCTTTAGAAGAACAAGTCCTTTCAGGTAATGTTGGTTCTGATGGATACAATGTGCCTCATTACGGGTTTGGTGGTGCAGGGAAAAAGTGGAGGTAGATCTGTTACCTCAATTTTTCCTGCACCACCCAATTACAATTTTGGCGGAAATACCACCGTTAGAATTAGGAGTGGCAATTCCACCAAATCCTGGAGGAAAAGTGGAGGATGTACCTCCAGCATAATGCTGCAGGTGAATCCACCACTTTTCCTCCAAGAAATCGGCAGAATTTATACTTGTAATTCCACCAGTGGTAATTCCGGCAAAAGTCCCCAATCAATATGGGGATTTACACCACCTAACACCACTTGTAATCCCATGGTAACTCCACTGGTCCAAGTGGTGGTAACTGTAAATCCGTTTGGTGGTATCTCAGAGGATTTACCACCGAAATACCTCCAAAATCGTAATGAGGCCCGTCTCTTTTGTTGATTCTTAATCTGCCCACACTCATCTCCACACATGGTGTACAATGAACCTATTTTATAGACTAAAAGAGAGAGAGAGCACAAGAGTGCGCAAAGGAGAGGCAGAAAGAGATTCAGAGCGTCTTTTTCCCTTAGTCCCCTACACATTCCAACAGTTTTACAGCCACAGTACCTCCCCTGTAACACCATTGGTGGGGGCCCTTTGTACAGCTAGAGTTGGCCTTTACAAATCTCATAGGCACAGGATTTGACTGTGGCCAAGTGAGAATGTGGAATGGGAGCTATCTGAAAAGGCCGTAGGTAGGAGCGCCTTGTTTGGTCCTTTCATGCCTTGTTGTGTCTTTTGAATCTTTGTTATACCTTTTAAGCCTTGTATTGCCTTTTCCATGTTTTTCTGTGACATGTTATGCCTTGCTAGATGTGGCTTCGTGTTTCTTTGTGCTTCTCATTAGTCTGCTCACCATTCTACATTCTATACTATACTGCTCCCAAGTGTCACATTGTTATTCTGCTCCTAGGTATCCCACTCGCCATGCTCCCATATTCCCCACTGAAATTTTGCTCCTAGGTGTCCTCACTATGATCGTCTCCTGGAATTATTACCCTGCGCTGTTGGTTTGGTACCCAATTCTACCTTCTCCTATATCTTGTCCCCGTCCTTCTCCAAAGTGATTAAGACTAGGCATAGCACAATGTCCACTGTCAGGAGTACAGCCCATTGCATGGTGCTTAGGACTTCTACACACAATTACCCTACCTGAGGTGTTGTCAACACTACCAGGACATCAGCATGGCCACTCTGGATAGATGCTCCAGCAGAAAATAAATTCCCTCCAGGAATTCTTTAATTGACAACAAGTCCTACAACCCAAACACAATTGAAAACTCGCTGCTTGGGCCAGGTTCCCTTACTTCCACACCATCTCTGAAGAAGAAGCCATTACATGCACATGAAACATGAAGGCACTGGCACTACTATGTCAACCCAGCCTGGCTTCAGTCATCACAGACAAGACGCTCATATTAATACTACTCATCACTAAGCTATTTAATTACACCTTTCAAAAGAGAATTATGCCTGTTGTCTGAAAACAGGCACTGGTCACACCAATCTTAAAAAATATTAATTCGAAACACTCGTTCTTGGCCAATTCAGACCTCTCACAACTGCAGCTTTCCTTGCCAAGATACTTTAAAGATTTGCAACAAAATACCTATGAAAATACTCAAAACACTCAACTACACAACCTTATTTTTCTCCGAATAGAGAAACAGGGATACACTTACTCAATATGAAAGAGTTTCTTGTTACCCACATGGACAATTGTGTTGTACTAATGCTGCTTGGCATCACAGCAATGTATGACACTGTTGACCAATGAATTGCAGTGAATCATCGGATCTTAACTTAGCAGACCTGACCTCCTATGTGGCATGATAAAAAAGGCCCTAATTTGGTAAAATCCTTTCCCACTGGACTATCAATGTATGGGATTTGAGATCAATTAATGTCCCCCCTCATATCCACATCTCATCACAGGGATTATCTGTCTCACTGTTGCTCTTTCATGTGGACATTGGCATCCATGTGGGAAAATATAATCAATTCATTAAATCTCTTTGCCGACAAAACTAAAAAGATATTCTTGGCCCAGGATTATACAAATTCTCCCAGACAGATTTAAAAATGCCCGAGTTAGGTGTAACGAAATCGATTTCAACACTAGCAAGACAGAGATTATCAAAATAGGGTCCCCTCAAACCACCTTTGCAAGGCTTTCCCCCTTGGGAAACCCACCCACAGCTTCTTTCAGAAGCTACGTACATCAGCATAATCTTTGCTCTCAGACATTGCTCACTTAGCAAATAGATATGCTTGAAAGAAATGCCCACTTCAAACTCCTTAAACAAAATTAGTTCTTTCCAGGATCGCCAAAACACAATGGGAAGCTTTTTCAAACATTGCGCTAAGCAGCATTGACTATTGTAAAAGTCTTAATCTGGACGTGCCGAAAGACTTCATTGCTCAACTGCAATTTATCTTGAACAGAGCATAAAAAATCATCTTCAGACTGAGCACCTACAATCACATCTCCCCTGTTTTGAATGCTTTATGATGGAATGCAGCCAAGAAGAGGATCCAGTTCAAGTCACTCTGTCACCCAGAGATGCTCCTGGAAAGAGATGCAGAAAACAAACACTACTATATGTCACATTATCTTCCCAGGAGACTACAAAGATCAATATGTTACCCCGGCCTCCAAACAAACTTTGCAAAAATATTGAAAATCATAAGCAAAGTGTTTCCTATCCAAGCACCATGATGTGGAACAGCCTACCACTGGATCGCTGTCAACAGCATTGAAAATCCAACAAGGCACTGAAAGCAGAATCCTTGAATAAAGCCTTCACTTTAAAACTGCAGGATGCGGTCTCTTAACTTGTGCCGAACACCATCTGTCGCTGGCAACATGCTCTTATATTTCAGCAATGTGTAATACGCTGTTAGTGGCTCAAAAAAGATTTTCTACCACTAGGGGTGTCCTATGTGTACCTAGAAAGGTATGGGCCCCTTTGTATGTGCCCTACCCTTATCCCCAGGGCACCTTAAAGAACCTGTTGAATTTGGCTTGTTATTTGTAAAAACGAAAATAAATAATAAATAAATAACTAAAACTATTTATCGAAGCTCAGACTCTGATTTCTTAGAAAGCAAATATTACCTACAAAAAACACCAAGGATCCTTTTTGAGCCTCATAAACTGCTTTATCCAAAGCCTAACCACAATCATTTAGTGTCTCTCTCTCTCTCTCTCTCTCTCTCTCTCTCTCTCTCTCTCTCTTTCTCTCTCTCGCTCTCTTTCTCTCTCTCTCTCTCTCTCTCTCCTTCCCTTCCCTTCCCTCCCGTTCCCTTCCCTCCTATCTACCCCCACCCCCCCCCAGGATCTAGTCAACCAACACTGAATGAATTTCACTGCCATATTATAAGCATGGCTACCGGAGAGGGACTTTGCAAGCCGCTGCCAAGCCTATGTTTTGTTCCCTGTGGAAAATGAATGCGTGAAACCCAAGTACGAAATCTGTCCACAGATGTTTATGCAGTTGTGCTATTTTTTTTACCAGATATATATATAAAGTTGGAAACAGGGCCGGAATACACTCCATGCATTTCCACACAACACGCAAGGAATCCAACCTCGTCCCCATGTGGATCATAACTTTGATATAAGCGTAGAGGCAGGGATTCATGTGAAACACCATTTTTTTAGCGATTCTTACGGATCCATAGGGATCCACTTGATGGTGGCCAGCATATTTTTTCATGCACAACCATTATTGATCTCCGCTGTACCTAGCTTTTAGCATAGGAGGGATGAAAGGGCATTCTCAGCATGAAGTGTTATTAGGCATGGAAACCCAGGGCGGGGACTAGGGGGAACAGGGGTTTCTTTGCTTAACATGGCATCATGCAGTGAATGCTCAACATGACTTGATAAGAGGCTGTATTGCAATAGCGATCTGGCTATTCGTGATGAGATGTAGGATTATCCCATGGGTTTTTTGGCAGTCAGTTTCCATAAAGTGCTTGTGTGAATTCAGAAATGCTGAAATGGAAGCAACTGGCCCAAAGTAGGCACGCTTAGACTCTTAATGGCACTTGGTCCAGTCCAGGTGTGCCTGGATGCTATTGAGGCACACTGGACCAAGCCTTGAAGACAATCCATGAAGACCTATCAGAGTGCCACTCGGATAGGGTAGATTGAACAGGATGAAGCACCTTGTGGGTCTGGACAAAGGAGAAGACAACATTACTCTAAGCGATCACATATGATCAACCCCTACCCCTCATGGGCTCAAAGGAAAGTTGGAAGGATGAAAGAGATGTTCTTAGCTAAATGCCTAGCTTCGAGCCACAGGCCATTATGCTCACAGGGATATTGTGAGGGCAAGCTTCAGTCTGAGCAAGGGAGAAAGAATAAAAAGTCAGCACTGTGTGGGACTCAAAGTCAAATACTGGGCAAGGTGAAGAGAGCATAGCAGACATTATATTCGATACAGATGAAGTTCTATGACCCAGGTACACGAAATGGACCCAGTCACCTCGAGAGGCAAAATACTTCAAATGGGACCTGCATAAACCTCGAGATTAGAATGTCATTAGCAACCTTAGAGAGAAATGTCCCAAACTGTTTTGTGAGGAAAGTAATTCAACATCCCTGATCTCAATTCCAGAATGATGACTTCTGAGTCCAAATGTTCCAAATATACCATTAACTACATTTCTGATGGGTCTAGATGATCAGTGATGTCTATCATGTCTCTCTCAAAGGACTATAATGTAAATTCTTCAAGAGACTCTGTAGCAGAGTTTTTACATTTAAAGCAAAACATATACATGAGTTCAAAGTTGCACTTGTTGCCTCATAAAATAAAAATACAAATCAACACATTATAACTAAAAACATCCAATTGAGTGGAATGGGGACTTCAGCTCTACTGGTAATGACTTGGCTTCATGTGTGTCAAAAATTACATTCTGAGGGGTGCTCGAGAGCCTGACATAGATGGCCGCCTTTCCGTGCAGCTCCTGACTTGTCGAGAAGGCAGTGTCACGATCTGACCGCCAGTGTAAAGTGAAGGACCAGCCCGGTATACCAGGGACTAACGTTGACTCCCAGGCAGTGATGGTGTGTATTTGGGGCCGATGAAGTTGGTGGGGGTCTGCAAAATCGGGTATCAGGAGAAGGCCTGGGGCACACATGGGTGCACTCACTGTGCGTGGTGGAAGTGCCCAGGTTCCAAGGGGGAGCTGAGACCGTTGGAAGTGACAGCACAGGGAGTCCGGTGTCGGGACCCGCGTGCATAGCTGGAACCTGGGCGCACAGGCACACTCAGGGCAGCGTTTCGGTCCCGTAGTTGTAGGCAGCCCTGCCTTTGACAATAGTGGGCTGCCTGGAGCTGCGAGCATGCAAGGGCTAGCTCGGCAGCAGACGGAAGAGCAGAGTGGTCAGCCAGCAGGATGTTGGTTCTTCTTGGCATGCAGGACCTGTGGGATTACAAGTACATGGGTAGATAGTTGGTGGCAAAAGTTGTGGAGTGCGAACAGATGGCCATTATTACGCAGATGGGTCCTCGATATTCTGTTGCAGTGTATTGAAGAGTGCAGGGCGGCGACGGATCCTGGCAAGTGAAAGAGTGAAAATATTCCAGCTTTTGAGGAGGTGGCTACCCTGTGGGCCTTTATGGGTTTGGGTGCTTTACACAGATTGAGTGGGGCTAACCCTGGGACTTGGAGGAGCAAAGAGGTGGTTCATGCCTGGTGTGCTCAAAAGGAATGGCAAACACGCTAGGTGAGGCCATTTCCCCGGTGGAACCCCCTACTTGGTCTGCTGGGCGGAGCCGGGCAGCAAGGACTGGTTACAATCAGGAAAGAGGGCTCGACCTTGGATAGGCATAGTACACCCTCTGCCTATTTTCTGGGTACCCTAGCTGCCATTGGAGAGAGGAAGGTGAAATTGAATCAGGGAAGTCTGGTAAGAAGGCTGAGGAGGTGGAATTGTTCTCACCACTTAGTTGGGAATACAGTCAGGAGAAGGTGGCAGCACAGGACCTGGTGATTGACTTCTCAATCCTACCCAACGTGGCAATGTCACAGATGGTAAATACATTTGAAACGAGAACCACCATTCTTGAGCCGAAAACTAACGAAATGAACCAACAATGTGCCCAAATATTACCCTTGGTTCAGCAGATGGGGCGAGAAGTGGAGGCTGTGATTAAAGGGAACTTAGCAATGGAGTCCAGACGGGAATACTTAGAAAATGTGGTGAGAGCTACGCAACTGTGGATTATCGGCCTCCCATATGGAGTCTAAGGGGACAATCCCATTCATTTCATTACCGGCTGGCTCCCAGAGATACTGGATTTGGAAGTGGAGGAGGGTCATATACATGTTGCAAATTGCTATCGTATCAGGTGCCCCACCTATAATCTATCATCAAATTTATCAACAGGTCCAAAATTCATCGTCAAATTTACAGACACTTAGGACAGGGAGAGGGTCCTGAAGCCTGTGGTAGCCAAGAAGTCTTTGACATTGCATGATCAAAATGTCCTTGTCTTTCCTGATTTGGTGCCGGCAACTGAAAAGAAAAAGAAGAGGTGTAACATCATAAAGATATCCTTTCTAGCACGAGGGGTTAAGGCAGGACTGCTCAGACCGGCCAAGCTGATGATTTCATGGAACGAGAAAGAATATATTGTTTGGGACGTCGGGAATGCTGAGAAACTGTTCACAACCATACCTGTGAAAACAGCATCCAGTCCCTGGGGCACTTCCCTAGGTAGTGGTATTTTGTGTACAGTGCATGACATTCCATCTTTGCTATGGTGGCAGGTACCGCTGATGAAAATTCAGTATAGGACACAGAAATTACAGAGTTAAAATTAACAACCCCACCGAAAGACCTAAAAAGCATACCACCAAAAGTTCTAACTACTAAAAGTTTGAACCTTTAGTGGTATGTATGTTTTGGTGAGGTCAGTAAAAAAAAAAAAAAGCATAGTGAGTGGGGTTTGGGAGGGAAAGCCCTGCAGCGGTCCCAAAAAAAAAAAAATGGACCTTTAACATGCAGTCATTTCCGTCCCAGAAAATGTAGCCGTGGATAAATCACACAGATCTGAAAATTCTAGGTTTCAATTAGGGCTATTATATGTTACATTAGATAGTGGTTTTGTTAATAATACAGGTTGTACCTTTCACTGCTATTTACCTATTTGCGGTTATGGTCTACTCATGGTAGGGGCTCTATATGTGGGAGAGGGCGGCAAAAAGAGATGTGTAAGTACGGAGAGCGGTTAAAATTAACAATTATTGCACATATAAATGAACATATATTGTCGACTTGCAGGGTGTCTCACAGTGACATTGGGCCTCATTACGAGTTTGGCAGTAACCTGAGGCACCGAACTGGTAACACTGTCCCGCCACCTGATATTCCGGTGCCACCGAGACATTGGCCCTCATTACAACCCTGGCGTTAAAGGGTTAACGGCGCCGCAAAAGGTGGCAGCGCCATTAACCCCTTAACGCCGGATTACGAGGTCCCTTTGCGGGTTGGCGATTTTAACGCCTGCTTTTTGCAGGCGTTAAAATCCAACCCGCAAAGGGACCTCGGTGCTAAGTACGGTGCTGCAATTTGCGGCACCGTACTTTGCGCCTTCCCCATTTACATTGAGCCCTATGGGGCAAAAATGGGAATGGGGAAGGGCATTGGCGACATGGGGAATTACCGCCCCGCCAACCTCGGAATGGGGTGGTAATTCCCCATTCCGCCATGGCGGAGTCGGTAAGTTACCGGCATGGACCATGGTGCTATTAGCACCATGGTCCAACGCCAGGGTTGTAATGAGGGCCATTATAAGCCCCGGCAGCCCGGGATATCAGGTGGCAGAGAGTGGAAGTCCCCATTCTCGTGGAGTCCAATAGGATTCCACAGGAATGGGCAAACGGAAGCACCTGCATCGTTGCTTCAGGTCAGACCTGCCGGGAGCAACGGCTCCTGCAGGCATACTCGGAGTCTGGTGGTCCAGGAAGGATGCCGGTACGTTGTTACCGTCACCCTTATTTCCTGACCACGAGGCTCGTAATGAGGCTCATTGGTTTGATGTTTAATGTTTTGGTCTCCTTTTAGATGTGTGGGCCACTCACAGGGTGGGCTCCCCTCTTGTTTGCAATTGTATATAAACCTTGCAAATAAAAAATAGAATAAATGCATTTTGATATTTTGGGATGTCTGTACCTGTGGATGATGGTACTTTTAGGATTATAATTAGTAGCTGTTTGTTAGGAATCTTCCGTGTAATTTGGAAAAGCTGTCCATTTTGGCAATTTTCTTAAAGGGAAAGATCGCATTGGTCATCTCCATTTATTTGTTCAGAAAAAGCTATTACATTCGTAAAATATATATATTCATTTCCACTCAAAGCTAGAAACCTTACAGTTCATTAAGATAATACAATCTATTAATTAAATCATACTAAAATTAATACAAAATATAAAAAAGCCATGTTTGGAAAGACATCAGCATCTAGAGAGGGGACGTCACATATTATTACATGCAACTACTTGTAATAAGCTGAAGGTGAAACACCCTGCCTTCCCTCAATAGGTGACAAAGCCAAAACTGACGAAGACGGGTGTAATATCAACATAAAGAAATGGATCACAATTTCCTAGCCTAGCCCCGAAGAACAAATCAGGTCAGATGGCTGCAAGGATGGTGTTGGGTAAAAACTATAGTCCTGCCGAAATTGCTTAAGATGTTTACTAATAGTCCTTGTAACGTTGAAGCTGCGGTATTGCATGTAGTGGATGCCATGTTGTCCACATTTGTTAGGGTGAATAAAGGGGGTCCAGCATAACAATGCAGAGGGTATGTGAGAAGAGTGGCTTATCTGTTCCTAATATATGATGTTATTATTGGACTTCATATTTGCAACAAATGTGCCCCTTGGCTGAGAAGATTTCGGACACACATGTTGATCAGCAGATGTCCCTTTCTTGAAGGAGCAGGAACTGTGCAGCATACTTAGATGAGTGTTAAGGGTTTGGCACACAGTTAAGAGGAGATATGACAATCCAGTTCTTGTGGACACCGAGTAGAGTGATTTTGGTTACCTCATATTTCAGTGCCCACTGTTAGATGCCCTAGAGATGTGGGTACACTTTGGTTAGCAGATGTATTTGTTGAGGTTTCATAGCACTTGCCACTTGATCAATGTTATGTTATCTTTTTATTATTGCATTTTACCGTGTATTGAAATCCGAGATTCATCACGAGAAAATATTCCACTTTTCCTTGAAACCCCAATCGAGGATCCCGGTTTGAAAGTTTTTTTGGGGGGTTTTAAATGGTTTATTAATTTTCATATAGCAATGTAATTAATTGAACCAATACATTAAACAATATAGGGCCTCAGTACAAGAATCACGGTAAAAACACAGTCATTACTGGCATGGTGTTAGTAGTGCGTCCGTGTTCCTTCGACACCGCAAATAGCGGCTGATTACGAGAGCGCGATCACGCGCGAACGCCCATGCCGGTAATGGCTGCACCGCCATGCCGCTAAAGACCCCCAAATCCCCGATAGTGGCATCACGGAACCCGCGGACACCGCCTCCGCCCAGGAGCAACCCCTTAATAACGGACCCGGCAATACCATCATGTAAATACCGGGTTCATAATACCGGACCCAGAAGTAATGTCATCGCACCGGAACGGGAAATGCGCTGGCAGCCATCTTAAAAACACAATCCATTGCAATCCTCCAAACAAAGCACTGGCACAGAGTGGAGAGCAGGCCCAATCAAGCAATAATGTCCAAGGCTACTCAGAAGTCCACCCCCCGCATGCGCAAGAAGCGTTTCTCGGACGAGGAGCTGAATATGCTAGCGGACACGGTGGTAGCCCATGCCGATGAGGTCTTTGCTAATGACCTAAAGCACGCAGCCCAACTGCGCAAAAAAGAAATATGAGAGGAGGTGGCAAGGAAGTTGACCGAGGTTGGCACCACCACCCGCACGGTGAAGGACCGCAAAAAAAGGTGGGACAATCTACGTCTCCGGGTTCGCAACATACTGTCTGCCAACCACAGGGAGGCCATGGCAACAGGCGGCGGGGACCACTCTCCCACCAAACTGTCAAGATGGGAGGGGACATGTAGCACCATGATCAATATGGAATCAATCAAGGGCTTCGGAGACATGGAGACGGTTGTGCCGTCATCGGCAGATGGAGGTGATTGTCCCCACAAACCACAGAGAACCAAAGCATGACGTAGCACAACAGATGTGAAAGTGAACCAAGTCAATGCATGGCCCATCATACACACATATACAGATCCATGTCCAGATGGTGGCCCAAACCCTGCCAAAATGATATGAATGCTGCGTGCCAATCCCATTACCAACAGACACCCAACACACAGGAAGAAATCACATGTCACACATCATGCAAACCACAATACAACGGTATGCCAAATAGTACACATCAGTCCAGAAAGGAGAGTCCACGACGTATGCCAATATGCTCCCCCATTGCAAGTACCCTGTGCATCACACCTACAAGAATGCAATGCATGAAACGTGAACTACTGAACAGCACCAAATCACGCATCTTGCACGTACCACCATCCCTGATGCCCTGCATCTCTTGTTGCCCCACAGATACAGATGCAGAAAGTGAAGGCCAGGAGCCTGCCCCAAAGGCCACAACATCCTCCAAGGGATCCAGGGCCAGTCATGAAGGAACAGGACCTTCTACCTCCAGGGCAACAGCAACACCCAGACTGCAACACAGGCCAGCACCAGCAGTACAGGGCACGCCAGCAGAGAAGGACAAAACATGTGAGAAACCACCAGACGACACAGCCACAGCGGAGTTTTCAACTGTTGCAGAGGCAGAAGGTGATGGCACGCAGTCTGCTGCCACCAGTTCTATTGGGGAGGTAGCTGCCTCAGTCCCCCCTCAGCGATGTTGCCACGCTGAGGAAT
The DNA here is from genome assembly GCF_040938575.1 of Ambystoma mexicanum. NCBI lineage: Eukaryota > Metazoa > Chordata > Amphibia > Caudata > Ambystomatidae > Ambystoma > Ambystoma mexicanum. Next base: position 97,484,012 of record NC_090922.1, read on the forward strand.
ATTTAGACATGGACAACAACCTCCATGTGATATATCCTCATACCCCGAGCCCCCAGCCCACCCCCCTGCACTCCACACAGGGCACACAAGTCAGCCCCATGCAAGAACATGCCATAGTACTGGGAGTCCACATCTGTCGTCCCCATCAGAGGGCAGTCCAGCATTGACCCGAACTGCCACTGCACCGTCCACCTCCACAGCCACCACTAACATGGAGGCCCGCTTGACGAGGGTTGAGGCACGCCAGGATAGCATGATCGAGCTGGTCCGGCAGTATGTGGCGGAGGGGGAACGGACCTGCCGTGAGATACGCGAAGCAAATGCAGCTAACATCATAGCCATGAACACCAACACCATGGTCATCCGCGACACTTTAGCTGCAGTAACCCAGGTCCTTGGCAGGATTGTTGAACAATTGCAGCAGCAACAACCTGCACCATCGGTCGCACAGGCATCCACCTCTACCTGCCAGCTCGACTCCCGCAAGCCCTATGCGCATGACCAGGCACAGCACACGCCACATGGACATGATGCTCCCAGACCCAAAGAGATGCCGCAACTAGCAGGTCCACCCTGCATGTGCTAACTGCCACCTGGGGAAAACCATGATTAGCACATCATGTGTGGGATGACAATGGGTCATGGGAGGTGGTGTTGGGGGTAGCGGGGAGATGGAGTTGGGGGGGGGGGAGGTGGTGTTGGGGGTGTTTGGGGGGTATGGGGTGTTGGAGACGGGGAGGTGATGTTGGGGGTGTTGGGGGGTGTGGGGAGGGGGAGGCTGTGTGTGAGGTGGAGGGTTCAAGCACAAAAATGTTAAATCTCCAATACACCCGCTGTGTTCAAAATCATATCATGACTGGACATTGTTCATTTTGTGTGTGTTTATTCAATTCATGACAGCGCACAGTGCCCAACTCCCCACACACCCTGTGTCCATATGCTCACGATCCCAGTACCCAGTGTAGTACTAACACTGAACCATCAGCATCCCTGTGGTTCAGAAGAAATCGTCAATCAGTGATTGGCTCACATCACGGCCATCTTGTGCATCATGAACTGGCAGGGGTGCTGCATCTCCTCCTCCATCATCATCATCATCATCATCATCCTCACCTGGTGCATGCAGGTCAATGTCAGGTGGCAGTGGTACATTCCGCCGGATGCACATAGCTGTGCAGCATGGCACAGACCATGGTGATCATTCCCACCTTCTCAGGCCCGTAAAAGAGTGCTCCACCAGACCTGCTGAGGCAGCGGAACCGTGCCTTCAACAGACCAAAGGTCTGCTCAATCACAACACAGGTACGGGTCTGAACCCTATTGTACTCCTCTTCGTGCATGTTCTGCGGGTTCCGTACAGGGGTAAGTAGCCACGGCCTCAAGGGATAGACACCATCACCTGCATGGGAGCACAATGAGGTATGTATAAGTCAATATCTGACCTCACACCTTTAGAAATCACTGCCATGGCTACAGCTATATGGTGTTGACATGCACATGTCCCTGGATGTATACACACAGGTTCATTTGATGCAATGTGTGCTGTACTATGGTCTGCTGGTGTGGATTGCGTTGTCCAGATGATGCAGGGTGTTCACTTGCATGATGATGCAGATGTACTGTGGATGCAGAACAATGTTTTCCACCCATATCAGTGATGTATAGTACTCTGTATGTATTCCCACTAGCTGCATTGCCACAGGTGTAATCATGTTTTGTCATCCATCGCTTGACATTCCCATGGTGGCCTGCTTGTACGCCTGGCATATTGTCATTGCTGTGCAGCATTGGTCTTATGTATGGCATTGATGTGTCATGTTCAGGTCGGGATGTTCAGGGCAAGTGTTTAGCTGTGTGTGCATTGTCCACTCACCACCCAATCTCACCCAGGTGGAGTATGACCCCCCCCAATCTCACCCAGGTGGAGTATGCACCCCCACCCCAATCTCACCCAGCTGGAGTATGCATCCCCCCACAGTCTCACCCAGTTGGAGTATGCATCCCCCCCAATCTCACCCAGGTGGAGTATGCATCCCCCCCCCCAATATCACCCCCCCACTGCACTGCCATGGGCCTGTCAGGCAACTTACCGAACAGCCAGGCACGTCGTCCAGCATGTCGCTCCATGAAGCGGGGTAGCAAGGAGTTACGCAACACCATGGCATCATGTGTGGATCCAGGATATCGGGCACAACAATGTGTGATCATCTTGCTGGAGTCACATACCATCTGCACATTGATGGAGTGGTATTGCTTACGATTGCGGTACACCACCTCAATGGCATGAGGGACCACCAATTCCACATGGGTGCAGCCCAGGGCTCCGACGCAACTGGGCATGCCTGCCAGTGCATGGAAGCCATCTTTAGTGTCAGCGAGCTCCTGGCCAGTCCGTGGTAGGGATATGTGGATGCTTGCGTGCTTCAGGAGGGCATCCTGCACTTGGGTCAGCATGCGTGAAAAGTGAGGTTGTGATATGCCATGCAGCTGGCCCACTGAGTGCTGGTAGGTGCCTGTGACCAGGAAGTGGAGCACAGAGACTACCTTCAGTAGAGGGGGGATGGCAGTGCGGATTTCTATCAGGCTGACGATGTCATTGTGTATCATGTCCACTATGGTGGTGATGGTGTCCCGGTCCAACCGGTACAGGGTGTGGATCTGCACAGGGGTTAGGTTGAATTGTCTGGCTCTGATGCGAGGGACTGGTGGCTGCCTACCTGGTACCACTGGCTGCACTGGTGGGACTTGCTGGGCTTGTCTCACCCTCCTTCTCCTCCTGTGTCTCCTCTGTGCTGCCTGTTGTTGTTGCTGGTGTAGCAGTACAGGCATGTCCTCCAGCCCCTGGATTGCAACACCAAGTGGGAACATTTTGGTGTAGGAAGGGGTGTGGTGTGTGGGTTTGCTCCTTTTGTGCTGGGACAGGTTCCATTGCCTCCATCTGTGGTGATTGTGTGCACCTGTGGCAGTTGGGTACACAGCAGGTTGCTATTTACGGGTGATCCGCGATGCCTGTAGTACTGCCATCGTCCAGGCCCTATTTACTGCCTTCGGGATGCCGGTAGGTGCTTGCCCGCGTTACTTGTGATGTCCTCCTGTTAGCGGCATCCCGTATTGCCACCACGAAGGGCACGTGGACGCGCGCATGCCGGTAAGAAGAGGCACGGTACAGGCGGTGGCGGTAATGCCGGGTTTTACGGCTCGTAATGGCCTGGACCGGTACTCGATTCCGGTATTACCATTCCGCCTTCCTTTTTTGATTACCTCCATGCTCGTAATGAGGCCCATAGTCTGTAGTTCAGGAAAAGCATCCTCTGCCGCCATGAGGCAGCACTGAAAAGGCTGGTGAGGTATTACTGCCTAAGGCCATAGTGCTGTGAGATTGTAATTGTAAATGTTTATTTGTGAAGAGCGTATACACAAGTGAAGTGCTTCAAAGCGCTTCAAGGAGGGATGGGAACAAGGGAATACAGAGTCATTCTTAGGCCTTGAAGTTCCCGAATCAATGATCTAACAAAAAAAATGACAAGCAATTTAGGCCTGACGGCATTGCTAGTAGTGCAAGTGCATGACAAAAAGGAAGGGGAGAAAGGGGGGGGGGGGAGAAGAACATACAACCCATAAACTACCGTACTAGGCCAACGACGTTTCAGATAGTGCAAGTGCATGCCTAATAGTGAGATGATAAGGGGGGACTAGAAGGCGAACAGGACGTGAAAGGGAGGGGGAAGGGAGCAAGTGTGCCCAGTCCAGCCAGGCCCTGCGTTGAGTGCAGAGAGGTTACCCTTCTCATGGAACCAATTCCAGAAGTGCAGTAGTGGTGAGCAGAGTGCAGAGGCCTGTAGGCAAGTGCAAGGACTGGCAGGGGAGCCTGAGACCTGTGTAGCTCTAGAGGTGCATGAGGCGACCATTCAGCAAAACGGAGCCGAGTATGTAAGAGAAGGAGGAGGGAAGTAGGCAGAAGAGAGAGGAGGTTAGCAAGGGAGAGGGAGAGAGAAAGAGAAGAGGAAGGTCTTGAGGAGTTTCCGGAACTTAAGGAGATCAGGCTCAAGACGGAGAGAGGCAGGACGGTTGTTCCAGAGAAAAGCACCTGCTGAGGATAGAGATATACCCCCAAATCTCTGTTTGGAAAAACGGCTCACCCGCAAGAAGGTGTAAGAGGACGAGCGGAGGGCTCTAGAAGTAGTGTACTTAGGGAGAGAGAATTGTATATAGTGCGGGCCCTGGCCCCAGAAAGCCTTGTGGACTATGCAGAGGGTCTTGAACTTGATCCTTGCCCCCACAGGGAGCCAGTGGAGGGATTTCAATGCCTGAGAGATGCGGTTCCTGGGCTTGAGGCCAAGGATATGTCCTGCAGTTCCGTTCTGTTCTGGATGAGTTGTAGAGGTCGGAGAGTAAAAGTAGGAAGATTGAGAAAGAGACTGTTGCAGTAGTCCAGTCTAGAGCGAACCAGGGCTCTGGAGACAGTAGGGGAATTGCACAGTCTTACTACTTATGCAGCCATGCAAGTGCACAATTAATTAGCGTTAGTCGTCAATGACTCCCTTCCTGGAAAAGACCCACGGAGCCTCTGCTACCGAAGTTTCTTATCTACTCAGGCCTGTGCCAGAGGCAAATTCATGTTTACTATTTTAACAATCAATTCATCATTACATGACCTTCAAGTTCAAATTGGTCTCAGGTAGATGCTGTTCCTGGACAGACATATAATCGTATTGTGTAGGAAATAAGTAGGCTCCATAAGAGAGACAGAGAGAGAAGAGAGAAATGTAGTGAAACATGTACAAATAATGTTAAAAGCTGATGACTCAGAATCAGTGGTGTTTTCGTTACACAGCTGCTCAGGCCCCACTGCAAGGAGGCTGGTTCCAGGTCCCTGAGGCTCATCCAGTGCTCCACCCCGATGATAAGAGGCCAAGTACCTTCTCCAGCTCTAAGCAGCCTCGTCATAGACATCACTGTTGATTTTAAAATCATACCACATCTGACCTTCCACTGTATCCAGGCAGATATTGCTTGCAGGGCCCGACCACCACCCCTATGGTCCTCTCTACACTTGGCGTTGAAAAATTCTTCTAGATGCTGACAAGGATAGGGGTTTGTTTCAGAGCACAATGTTTTCCTGACTATGCATTTTTCTATTTGGGTAAACACCACCTGATCTCACCATTCCACAACTGATAGGGTGGAGAGGGTCTTCCAGTTTGTTCTAATTGCTTTAATTTCTATAGCTGTCATAGCATCCAATAGCTTCCCTTCAGTAACCATTCCAGTGGACGAGGAGTGCGCACTCCCCATAAGTACTGCTGCCAGGGAGAAGGGAATAGATAGGTCGCATACATGCAGTAGCCGTAGCCACACAGCTGTCCAGAGTGGCCTAGAGAACTTACACACAAACAACATATGCAACACCCTTTTCCTCCTTGCAGGACCAACAGATCATAATGTCAGTGTGCTTAGCCGTTCTCGAAAGCCAGGAAGGTGTAAAGAGAGCTGTTACACAACATGTAAGGCGTCTGGGTAGTCGAGGCTGCAAGTGATGTGCGCCTGATTTTCATCATCTGGCATTTTGCCTCCACAGTCAAAGTTCCAAGACAGTTCTGTTGTCCTACTGGTGTTTTTCTTAGTACACTGGTTGAGGGCGTGGCGACGTCCTCCAACATACCGTCAACACTGTCAACATTCCAATCAGCCTTAATGTTCCTTACACAACTAGACAACTGAACATAACTCAAGAACTCCCTGGCCAGTAGCTCAAATGTCTCCCCTAGCCCGAAGAAGGCTGACCGTAATTGATGTCGGTAATGTAGGTATGAAATACCTTGATCCTTCCAAGGAGGCCAATTAAGAAATGTGTCAGCTACTCTCCCTTTGTTATTGTACCATAAAGGCCAGCTTTCAAGAGACTGTGTTCCATGCCCGGAGAACGCTCCCCATGTCTGAAGCGCTGCGCATGTAGAAACCGATCGATCCGACCCCCTGCAGGGACGATTTTGCTAGTATATGAGGAATAGCCATTGTTTTGAAGAGATGAGCTAACAACATATCCAGGTCTAGCCATGCTGCTGCTAATCTAGGTTTGCATCTGAAAACCACACCATTGCGTGATGTAAAGAAGGCATGGTATCAAACAGTAAGACAGACACAAGTAATCACAGTTCAAAGGGGTTTATTGAACTTCAAATCGGGTTTGAAGAACACCCATCTAATCCTAAATCTAAAGATGGGAGCAAGCTACAGCCATCAAATAACGCAGTCCTAGTGGTGTCTTGTCAAAATAAAAGGGCCTATACTAATAAATCTATTGGCAACCCTTGCTTCTAAATACAAACAGTGCGGGAATAAATGTTATACAAAAGAAACGTTTTCAAGAATTGATATGTCATGATATTCAAGCTGTTGGCTTCCCTTCCCTACGTTTTCAGCAGGGGACAAGGGGGTACACTCAGGCTTAGCACAGTCCCTGGCTTCACTAGCACGAGGATGCCGTTCAAATATCAGTATCAGGGTCTTATGTGCCCAAGTCTCTTTGCCATTCGTAGTCTCTTACTTCAGAGGGCCTGATGCGATAAACAAACATTCAAAAAATTCTTTCTCCTCTGGATTTTCATGTGATTTAGGTGATTTTCGATTCACCCCATGTCCCCTCTGCAGGGCTCAGACCCCTTTAACACAAACAACTTTGTCAGGTGGTTCACTGTTCACCCTGTATCCCCCTTTGCTGGGTTCAGACCCACTTTAACATCAAGCTTTCAATTGATCTCCCTCGGCCGGGCTCGGACCAACTTGCTCTACTTATTCCAAACTTTCTTTACTCCAGAAATCGAAGACTTTCGATTATGTGCAGGATTTTGCTCAACCCGCTGCAGGACAACTTTCGATTCACAATTACTTGCTCTTTTCTTGATGTGCTCTCTCTCTTACTTTCACGTTCTCTGCTTCCAGAGACTTTCGATTAAGCGCAAACGCGGTGCTGGACCAATCTGTCAAAGGTATTGTATCTTGGTTTCAAAGTTCATTCACTCATCAGCAGTTTAACTTCACTTGCGTTTCTTATTACACGCATATTTAACAATGTTTGTTCCAGCACTCGCCATCCAATGTTGCTGCTTGCAACCCTGGCTTCAACACAGACCGGTTTTGTATCAGTCTCCCAAACTCTCCGGCTGTGTTGATTTTCTGCTTTGAACTTGCAGCCAAGGACGGTACCACGTCGGCTTGTTATTCTCCCTGCCTTGATTACTGACCAGGAGGGCCCCAGGTATCTCAGACACACCATACAGGATTCTTCAGCCTATTTTCCTGCTCTTACGCTTTCTATCTTCGAAGCCTCTAAAAAGTAACGGTTCATTTGTCCAAAAGGTCAAGGGAATTTCCCTCCTTCCGATCTCCTTTGGTCTTGCCGTCTTTCCTCTTTTGTTAAACTGCCATCTTGGAACTGCTGTTTCTTTGTGTGTTCTGCCTCGTTCAGAGGGTGCTCTCATGCTCTGCCTTTTATCTGTGTGGGGAAGTGTAATGGAAGTCAAGTGTGTGTGATGATCAGTAATTGTCTGACCTTGCCTGACCATTGTATTGGGACACGTCAGGTATACGGCTCGCGTGTTAGTCTGTTTTAGCTCATAGCGGGCTGTCCGTGAGGAAGTGTTTGTGTTGAAAAAAAGGGGGGTAAAGTTCCTGCGTATCCTACTTGGTAGGATGGGGAAAAGGTGTTACAGGGAAGGGGATACCATGTCTCACCATCCGGTTTCCCACTCCTACTCCCCGAAGACTCCTCACCCAGGTGATCCTCCTGCACGGGCCCACCCCCAGGAATTGGATCCAAAAGCGATGGCCATTTCCTGGCCACCTTGATGACAGATCCCCGGGCACTAGTGGGTGATACACCTTCTGGTTTGTCACACTGGCTTATTCCATATGTGTTTCTTTCATGGTCTATGCTATAGTATGTGTTTGCCAGAAAATGTATATAGGGAGCACCATTCGGCAACTAAGAATACGCATCTGCGAACATCTGTCAAGCCTGGGGAACCAAGACCCAAGGTTACCATTGGCCAGCCATTGGCAGGAATATTATTAGATGGATGACAAAGGAAAGCTGAGATTTATTGGACTATTAAAGGCCAAATGTAGCCAAAGAGGAGATCAAAAAGAGTTACTGTTGAGACGATTGGAATCCAGAACAATTTGCAAAGTGCGTAGTACTACGTTGGGTCTGAATAAAGAACACAAAATGAATGTGTTCCTTTGAACACCAGTGCATTATGAGACTCTAGTATGTGGCTACTGTGTGTTTTACGGATTGAACATCATGTAATTGTTTGGATATATACAGCATAAGAACTGTGAGTTTTGACATTAAAGGATTACGTTAACTCAATGTATGTTAGTTATGCTTTACAAAGGGAACTGATAATCTTATTGTGGAATTACCTGTATGAATTTAGTATAATACTGATGTAAATGGACCAATCAGGATGGAATTTCTTATTTGGTGGAGATATATCCTACACTTAATTTTTCCAATTTGATATATGGTTCTGCATACTAATGCACTGTAGGAAATAGTAGTGTTTTGTATTAGAATTTCAGCAATGTATAATATACCCTACCATACAGTTCTCAATTGAAACATCCAAGTAGGCTCTAGATTGTTACTGGAACAAATTGAACCAACCTGACTGCTATATGGGCAATCACTGTATGACAGATTCAACTTGAATATAACAATTGGTAATACTACCAGAGGCACCAGAGCTGTAATAGGTAGGAACACTTTGAGAAGTTAAAAGTAAATTTACCACGATCGCGGGATCAAACCAATCATGTTTACATTATCACGGTGAATGCCATATTGCGCTTTGTGTGTATCATGTCACGTACGCGTAACGTCAATGCCCAAAATAAGAATTCCAAAATGGTGACCGCAACCAGCTAACATGTGGTATGCCGAACACAGCGGCAGGCCCCTTCAAAGGACTTCTACTACTCTTTTGGTAAGGCACACCTCTTTTATATTTATAAGAGTGGACATTACTTAATTGGGAAAGTATCATCAACCAAGTATGGCAACTTAGCTAATGCCCAATCATTATATTGATTGTAGTGATAAAGAACCCAACAAGGACAACATGCAAGATACCATATAACACCCCATAGTACAAGGGGGTGACGATAAGGGTGGAATTTTCCCCTAATGTACTGATATGGAATTAAGGTGCAGAATTACTAATTATTGCAGTATACAACTTTGATTATAGATATTAAGAGACATCAGTCTGTCAACGCCAACAACCAAGGAATTTTGATATAATAAATTAAAAAACTGAATAATGAGGGTAACACTATTGGTGAGTGAATTAGAAAAATCAAAATTATCACAATTACTAATACGAGTTCACACAACCACCTTATTATTGGGTGTTTCGGATATACCTAGGCATAACTCGATCAGCATTAAGGTTCAGTGTTTATAAGGCTGCACCTCAGTGAATGATACTCCTAATAAATATATGGTGATGGGTAATTCAGGTGTATTTAATAAATACTAAGAGCTCACACTGGTGAGTGAATGATATTGGAACTGAAATCCAGCGTTGCTCTACAGGATATGGAGTGCCAGTGCGGAATAAGAGAGGGCACTTTAAATAATGGAGTGCGGTTGGTTCATCTTTGTGTGTGAGATAAATCTCTATGGCTATTAGCTGTAATAAGAATGTTCTTATGAGGTGTTTGGCTATACGGACATTGGTGTTAAGTACATGTCACTTAACCCAAAGAATTACAATTTTCTTTGCTTTGTCTTTCTTTTTCTGTGTCCCCATTTTTCTGTGTTAGTAATGGTACCTTGACAAATTCTGATATTATTTACATGATTTTGGGACTGAGTTTGATGTTGATAATCAGTAAACTATCTAAGGTTTGAGCAACCATTGAAGTCTTGAGCAACCTGTTGTAATATGAGTAATGTTTTTTTGCCAAGATTTTGCCTTGATAAGGACTTAGGTCAAAACACGTGTCGGCTAGAAGAGGCATTTGTTAACCTGTATTCAACAGAACTTAATTTATGATTGCTTTGTTGTAATTAAGAATGAAAAATGTGTATGTACATTTTATATGGGTGAGCGCAATTATTAGGATTAATGTTTGTTTTATGATTACAGCATGTTTCACTGCATGACTTCTTTCTTCCCTTAGTTAAGTTTATACCCCGATCCACCAGAGTACTGCTCGATCTCTTTCAAAAAGGTAGAGAGGGACACCTCCAGATCCTCTAGATATGCTAGTACATCATCAGTGTATGTGAAATGTTGACCATATTGTGCAGGGACCCCAACCCCTTGATTGATTCATTCAAGTTAATTCCTTGGGGTACAGGTTCAAGGGAGAGTATGAATAGCAGTAGGGATAGGGGGCATCCCTGCTATGTACCTCTAAATAAAGGGAAGTAATGGGAGAAGACGCCATTTACTTATACCGTGGCTTTGGGGTGCTTATATAACGTCATTAATAAAGCTATGATGGTGGGACCAAAATCAGGCCATTGCAGAGCATTCTTAAGAAATGGCCAGCACACTTTATCAAACACCTTCTCTGCATCCAGTGTGGCTGCCGCCCAGAGTTTAACCACTTTTTTTCATAATTCCATAACATTGCAAAGAAGGTGGGTATTAGCTGAGGAATGTCTGCCTTCAGCCCATTTGTCAGGAAGTACTGGATCCAGACGCACCATAACACCTAAACAGGGACTATAGACTGGCCCGATACATGTAGTAGAAATCAATCAGCAGGCCATCTGGGCAGGGGGCTTTACCCTTCTTCAGCTTGATTCAGGCCTACTTAATTTGGACTATGGATATTTCCTGTTCTAACGTTCTGTATCCATTGTGGGGGTGTCCAGCCCGCCTTGGGTGAGGCGTGTTGTTCCCTCGCAATACGTTCTCCCTTCAAACCCTAGCCCCCTATGTACTAGGGCCGAGACCTTATTGTGTTGGCTCTGGGCTTTGAGATAGTTTACCAACAAGGAGCCTGCTTATTGGTGCCTCCAAAAAACCTGGAATGATATTTCAGGAGCACGCCAGCAGCACTATCCCAGCTTACTTTATTATACTTGCATTTCACTTTAATCAGCTCTTTTAGTTTAGGGTCTGAGAGAGACCTCACATATTGAAGTTCTAATACTATAATCTCTCTTAGTTGCCAATTTCAGCGCCTTACTTTTCCTGTCTACATAGCATATGATGTGTACCCTAAGGGCGTTTTATATGCATCCCAGACAACATTGGGGGGCATCTCCCTCCCACCACTAAGAAGGAAAAACTCCCCATGAACTGGCTTACCGAATTTCAAAATTCTGGAATGCCTAATAAGTCAGTATTTAGCCGCCATTTGCCGTTTCTGGACGTGTCACTCACTACCCGAGTCGAAGGACATAATTAGCAGGACATGATCCAATATTACTATAGGTGATATTTCAGCCGCAAGTACACTCTTCAGTAACCCTCTACTCGTGAAAACATTATCTTTCCTTGAATGAGATGAGTGCGTTGGAGAGTAGAACGTATATACCAGCGCAGAGGGTTTGCAAATTCTCCATACATCCTCTAGTTAATTGCACCTCATGCACTGTTGGAATGCTTTATGCATTTTGGACGCTTTGTAACTGTGGAACAACGTCCAATCCATTATGGGGTCTATTGGAACATTACAATCAACCCCCAATTATAACGTAGAGGGAATTCAACTTTTGGACCATCAAGGTTATGTTGAGCCACATTTCAGAAGAAACAATGTTGGGAGCATAGATATGTATTATTATTAACAGCATTTATTAACAGAACACTCCACCATTACCCATCTAACATTAGCATTCGTACTCAAAATGTCTGCAGAGAGCTTCTTGTGAAAGAGAATGGCATAGCCCACCCCCACCCTTTGCGGCCTATCGCAAATGCCTCATATACCTGCCCAACCCATTGCTTCTTCAACCTTGCAGCCTCATCAGCCTGGAGGTACGTCTCTTGAATCAGCGCTACTTGGAGGTCGAGTTTCCTCAGGTGAGCATGCACTTGTCTTTTAATGGGGGCCTGAGGTACTCTTACATTCTATTAAACGAAATGTATTATGTTACATCATTAAATGTGATAAATAAATGATGCACCCTTTTTTAATTGGGTTCTGCTAGCCAGCCAGGCCATTCACCCAAGGAGAATGTAAACATCCCCCCTCCAGAGTCATCTAATACGGCACTTCTCCACCTCGAGTGTTTCACTAAGAAAGAGGAGAGGAGCAAAGGGAAACATAGGAATGTGAAAACGAAGGAGAACAAACACAGAACTCAGTGCTCAGCACAGTACAATTACGTAATTAACTGTAATTGTGATAAACTCAGCCCCCATCAGCTGCCTAGTTTGCCTACTCCTCACATTTGCATCACCAAAACAGCTGCGTGAGATGAATCGCAGTTAGACATAGAATGCAACCCCATTCTACTGAGTGCTGGCCAAACTCCAGTCCCAGAAAGATTTCCACAGGGGAGGTTTGCACCACAAGGACCACTTCAACACCATGTTCATTTCACAATAGGTGCAAACTGTCTTAGAGAAAGCGGGTCATCCTCAAATCGGATGCCACCCTAGTTACTATAGCGACCAAACTTCAAAAATAAAAATAAATCAACATTAAGTAGCTTTTGATTCGGGCAGCATCTTCTTAGAGTAATTCAGAGGGCACCTAGAGTTTCCATGCATTTCATGATCCAGTTGCAACATGGCTGCTGTGTCCAGTTATCCCGACCTAGGCCTGCCTCTGGGGCCTTCATGGTATCTGTATCAGGATAACCTAGCTTTGAGGTCTCTGTGAGGCCCAGTTTGATGTGGCAACAAAGAAGGCAATGCAGTTGCTGCACCGTGGATGTTGTGGATAGGCGGATCCTTGTCCATGAGGAGTTCAGATGGTACCTCTAGATAGTTCCACAGGCCCTTAGTGTCTTCCAAAAACGTTGAGACTACCGACGCGGTAGTGATCACCATTTTAGCTGGGATCAGGGAGCCAAAGCACAGACCTCTACAACGCAGCTGAGGAGGGATGGAGTGGAACTGTTTCCTTTTAGACACAGTGTGCTTAGAGAAGCTTTGGGTGATGTAAACCTTCTGACCTTCGTAGGTCAGCTCATCCGACCTGGACCATCTGCGTATGGTGAAGCAAGCATGCGATTAAGGGTCTGGGCTTTTTTACTTGGTTATTCGATTCAGTGTCCACCCTTTGGCGTTCAAGGCAGGAAGGAAACTTTCAGATGAAGAGCTTGAGGGATCCACTTATTCATCCACTCGATGGGGTCTGCACCTTCTGTTTTTTCAGGGATCCAAAGGATCCTGATATTGTTTCTTCAATACCTGTCTTCCAGTTGCGAGATCGCTGATTCCATTTCACAGACTCGGCCCAGAATGTGTTCAAGACCCTCCATTCTGTCATCCATCGAGAATACTCTCACCTTTCCATGCTCCATGTAATCCACAAAGGCACCCATGCCCTTCCTGATGGAATTAATTTCATCTTTTATATCCTTGGTGTGCCTATCAACAGAGTACACAGGTTTTTTGTATATAAGTCAATTCAGCCATAATCAGGCCTAATTACCCGGGGTTCGAAATTGAGGGAAGCTGGTAGATATTTAGCTTCTGCTTGTACTCTAGAAGAAAGCCTGGTTAGCATAATAACAGTAACCAGGAACTGCTTTTGGCTCCTCTGTCCAACTGACGCAGAACAAACCCACTGTGCATTTGGGACAATTGTTAAATAAATATTGGAACACATCTATACAACATTTAAAGCACAAGGGTTAATAAATAATGGACACAATTATATTTGTGCATTTTATGTGGAAGTTAGATTTGTGGAACGCTATGTAAAAGCTCTTCATTCCCTAGTGGTAACTCCCGGTCACTGGTTAATGCTGGGTACCAAGGAGCTGTTTTGAGCCCTTGCTTAACCAATCTTAATTTTGATCAATTTCTCCCCCTTGAATCGGTTCCTTTGTCATGCTGCTGGGCTCGTCATCTTGAGGCATGTTTGCTGTGAACCTCTTGCTTTCTTCAAATTTAAGAGCCTTCTTTGAGGACGTAATGCCAATAGGTTCCCCAGATGAGAGATGCAAGCCTTAATGAAGTGCTCCATCATGGTGCAGATCAATTACTCGCACCTGCAAATGGTGATTACTTGAGACCCTTCCTCCAGTTTGTGAGGAAGTTAATGATCAAACATGTTGTGTGGGCTTGGTTATCCACTATAATGTGCACATATCTGTCCATTCTCATATGGCTGCTTGTATTGCATCTTCCCTTGAGTTGGTGACATAGAACAGGGACTGCATCACTTTGCCGGCCCACCCATAAGCTCACCAGAGTTTGGTGACGTTGCAGCCTCTGTCCCAGCCCCGGGCAACATCTGCAGCCTTTACCCGGCTGGGGTGATTTGATCGACGAGGCGGTCAGGGAACAGCCTCTGCTTGCCATGGCCACCCTACTTAAGATCCACTGATGTCGGGCCTGGCCGTGCCCCTCACCCCCCACGCCTCAATCATCTTGCTGCTGCCATAGCCATGATCACGGGCATCTCCAGATCCAAGACAGGACCTCCAGGTAGGTGAGTTCTGGTGTACACTGCCTTGATTAGATGTTAAGCGAATATGAGCCAGGGAGCACACTGGCCAAGTGGCCATTTTGTGGGCAGCTGGCCACGACCCCCTAATTAAAAGGGTTGAGAAATGCAACTGCTGGATCTTGGAAGTTGCCTGTTGTGGAGCAAGACCTAGAAAGAGTCCATACACAAGGTCATAAAGCTGACTTTATAACCACACAACAGTTCTCTCTCAGGTTATAGAGGAGAGAAAAAAGTATCATGAGTCTCAAAGGTGGTATCTCCATTTCAGCAGGAGTCGAATTTCTGCCAATCATCATGATATTGGCCTAGATGTCAAAGGAATATATACATAGCTGGACCCATAATGACTGTATTCATACTCCTCGAAAAGCACATTCAAGGCCAAAGCTGACTACAAGAAATTAAGCTAAATGGAGCACAACAGAAAGTGTTTTCTGATATCTCTTTCAAGGCTCACAACCTAAGGAAATCACAAACAGTTTGGTACCAGCTCGCTATTCTGCCCAAACTCTTCATTCCCCCATCAGACTTCAGATCTGTCATCTCAGCCCACATCCTTAAAGGAGTTCTAGCATCCACTGTAGCCCCCCTGAAAAGCATCCAACGTGCCATAGCCCATCTAATCAAGGTCAGAAAGCAATGAAACCACACCACGTTCATCCTCAATGAGCTGTACTTGCTGTCTCATCAGGTCTACATCACCTTCAACGTAGCCTACATCACATACAATGCAGTCAATATCAAGGCTTCCTCGTCCCTAGCAATAAAATGAATTGGGGCTCATTATGAGTTTGGTGGTATATGGGTGCTAAATCTGCCCAGACACCATCGGAATTTGGCAGAAAGCTGGCAGATTTACCTCCACCTCACAGCTGGGGGTGAATCCACCAAACTCATAGTTGGGTGGTGCAGCAATGCTACAATATACGATAATACCACTCCATTTTACCAGCACTGCACAACTCGGAATGAGGCTGGGGGTCATTAGAAGTTTGCCGGTATCCCACCGATAAATCTGGCGGGATACTGGCAAACAGTATTACCATTTCCACCACCTGATATCCCGGTATTACCGGGACATTACAGGTGGCAGGAATACCAGTAATTCCCCATTCCGTGGAGTCCCAAGCCACACAATCAGCATATATGGGACTGCCTACTGGGAAGAACATCCGTATATGTAGCTTTAAGCAATGGTGAAGCAAAACTAACAGAGAAGGCTAAAAAAGATGTCTCTTTAAGAGTCTTGCACTTAACTGAGATGAGTAGAGGAGAGTGAGTGTAAGCAACCTGATGTAACCGCACCAAGACGGGACGGAGTCGAGAGAAGCCACAGGAGGCAGTGACTTTTGAACCAGAGAGACTTGCTAAAGTGAGATGCCAAGAGGCCAGCAAACAAGGGATCATACGTGATCTTTTGGATTTCTTTGACCAACCTGCCTGACACAGAAGAGGTGTCCAGGAACTGGTGGTGGCGTGACCGTGAGCGTATTGTGGTGGGCACAGCGCTCACACAACTACACCAAGACCATCACTGCTGGGAGTGAGCAGAGCTTCCTCTCGTACTTGTCCATAGCAGGCATCAACAAGAGGGGAAGACGAGAACAAGAAGAATACGCAAGCGAATGGCGACCCCTGCAAAGTTCACACACTCACCTGAAGGTTCGAGGTACACAAGAAAAGTGAGAGGCAGCCGGGGAAATAGCATATAAAGTACAACTCGTGCCAGCCATAAAGATGAACCAAGAGGGACGCAATTGTTGAATTGACAATGCGAAAGGTGTTTACAGCCAATAACCAGCAATTCTGTGAGGGGAATAAAGTTCATGAAGAGTGTAACTGGTCGTAGTGCCAAAGAGGTGGCACAAGGACTAAAGCTATTCAACTGGCAATGTGAAGAGCTGGTGGAGCGAGTAGCAAATAACCCCAAAAGGGTAACCGCGATTGGAGACAACTACCCTGGGAGGAAGGGATACAGTCTCAAAAGCCAATAGAGTATTAGAATAGAAAGAAAGCACCAAAGAAAGATCCTTGGAGAGAGAGACATTATACAAGGGATTCAAGTTGAACAGAATATAAACAAGGGTGAATTGAGAGACTATAAAACGAGAGACAAGAGTGTGAGAAAGTATGTAAAGACTCGCTGCTGTGAGACAGGCATGGTATCAAGAGAGACAGACTCAAAAGTAACAGTTTCAAAACCATTATTTGATAAAGTTCTGGGGTTGGTGTAATACCTAAATGGTCCTAACTCTAAAGGGATTGTTCTCTCAACTGATGTTTCTAAGGACCCCCGATGTGTGAAAGTCCAAAACCAAAATCCGTCTGTCTCTAAACCTATGCTTGCCGTCACTCTTTAACAAAATGTGATGGGAAGTCTTCCTAAAGGAATATATATATAAACCAAGGCTCATTTCAGGTAGTCTTACCAATAGGTATAGTTCTGCCAGTTGAAAAACAGTTAAACTCAAAAGGGTTGCCGTCAGAACCTTCCATGTAGGGTTCTTGCAGCAAGTCAATAAAGTTCACAATGTCTCTGGGTCTCTTGGGGTTCCTTTCCCCAAGCTCGGACTCCTCTTGTTCCAAACAAAAAAAATACACAGTGCTCGTTAGGCCTCTCAGGGTTCCCTTCCCCAAGTGTAGGCCCCTTTTGTCTTCAAACAAACAAAGTTCTCCTTGTCATGATGTACCTTTCACTGTACAGTTCTGACATGAGGTTAGTATCAGAGACTTTCGAAAACGCAGGGCTCTGTGCTCTTCCCAGGTGCAACCAACTCTGACCTCTAACCCCTCTCCTTACTCTCTGTACCTTTCTTCTGCCAACTTTTCCCTTCTGTGGGACTTCTTTCACTCTGTTATTTTCCAGTTCACTGTGCCTCCTGCACGCCTTCTTTTCTATTGTGCACACGTGCACCCTCTTTTCATCTTGCCGTGCCTCTTGCACACTCCTCTTGTCTTCATCATGCCCCTGGCACACTCTGATCCTTTGGTTGTACACCCTTGCACCTTCCTTTCTCTTTGCCGTGCCTCTTGCACTTTCCCTTTTCAACCTTTGCACGGCTCGTACCCTATTTTCCTGCTTTCAGGTCACTTGCACACTCTCTTTGCTATCTCTCGCTTTTACTTTCGCTTTTCCGGTCTGTCGGGTCACTCAGACCCTCTTTCCTGTTTCGGGTTGCTTGCACCTTCTCTTTTTCCATATATTCTTTAAAGTTCACTTTCCTCTTTTCCCTCTTTATGTGCACGCCGTTAGCACATCTTTCTTTATGCTTTCTCTCTTGACTTCCGCTCTCTTTACTTTCTTTCTTGCTGTCTGCTTTCTTTACTTCTGTACCACTTGTAAATCTTGTCTGTTTCCACTCCTTCTCCAACCACACGCACGCTCCTGAGTTTCTCTCTTCACTTACACGAAACTCACAGGGTAGCACGGTGCTGGCGAGCGGTCTACTCGGCATACACTGGGTCGAGGTCAGGGTTCACCACCTGCCCCTCAGATACCCTTGGGACCGGCACACGTCCCAAAGGAACAAGCATCTCTCTGAACTTGGCCAGCAGGTCACAGGCTGCCTCACTCTGGCTCTCTGGAGACACGGCTCCTTAGCATTTCTGCAGCCCCTCAAACACACCGGGCCAGCATCTCGGCAAGCTGCTCCGCTCCAGACTTTCCAGGCTTCTCTTTCTGCAGTTTTCCCACACCTTGGCTCCTCTGGTCCAGTCAGCATCCCCAGCTCGCTCATACTCATTGCCAGAACCAAGAGTCAGGTGTGAATAGTCAGAATAAAGTGCCTGACCCTGCCTGACTCTATTAGTGGGACAATTCAAAGGTGTTACATGGTAGGGCTCACTTTGTATTCCTAGGTTGTTTCTATGGGTAATTCTCATTGCTCCCAATCGCCTCTTCTTCATCCTAGTACTTATTGGAAATGGGGAGAGGGAGATGGGGTGTGATTGGTAATACCCCATTAAGGCTGAGGGTGAGTGGGTTGGTGTATAATTGGGAAAGGGGGAATACCATGTCTCGCCCTTGGGTATTCTCCTCACAATCCCCTGCGATCCCCCTGTCACCCTCCATTTAGGTCTTCCTCCCTCGCCCGTCCACCCCCAGGGTCGGGATCCAAAAGCAATGGCCCTTACCTGACCACCTGGATGGAAGACCCCGGGGAAGTAGGTAGGAAAATACCATCAGGTTTCTCACACTGCCTACAGCAGATCTTTAAAGAACGTATACAAGTTAGGAGTGTTGTTCAAGAATTAAAAGAGCTCATGCAGGAGACTTCCAGAGTTTATTGAAGAAGGTTATAAAGAGAGGAAAAAAGTGAAACAGAGATATTTCATTCAGAGACTATTGAAGAAATCCCCAACCCAAGAGAATAAGGATCTTCTCTTGGATGAGTCTTGTCCTTAAAGTGTCCGACTCCTTCCGACTGGCAGCAATAGATACATACAAATTTCAGTCTGCTCTGAAAGATAAAATCAGATTTTTGGATTTCAATTTGAGCAATCCCTACTGGGATCTGATTGGAAATGTATATCCATCTATTCTAAAATCTCCAGTGATTTTTATGGTCACCTATCATAAAGCTAAATGATGATGGAACTGATGAGAAAACAAAGAAATGTAGGCAGCAATGGCATACAGCATGGCAATTTCATTAGAGAGACAAAATGCTCTGGCTCTGCTTCCATTTCACGTAGTCTAATACGCAGCTGGCACTTCAGTCCTCTTCAGCACTGCTTCTAAAGCTCACTGATTACCACCTCCAAATTAACACTCATTACTTTGCAAACCACCTGGGCCTCCATGACTCCCTCCGATGCCTCTAGGTTCTTGGTCTGCTCGGTATTCTGATTCCCACCTTCTTGCTTACTGCCCTCCCATTCAGCTTGTCTGTATTACATTCTATTCTATTCTAATATATTTTTATAAAGCGCCAACTCGCCCGCAGGCCTCAGAGCGCTCAGCAGACTATACAGACAATAACAGCAAATAGATAATTACAGAAAAAATAACGGTCCAGTCAGGTTCAGATTAGAGATCAACGTGGGATCAGTTTGGCAAAAACCTAAATGCTGCCTCCATCGAACAGCAAGGTTTTGAGTGCTTTCCTAAATTGAGCAGACGATGGCAGTTGTCTGATGGGAAGGGGGAGGCAGTTCCAAACTCTTGGTCCCCAGGCATCAAAGCTCAGATCTCTGTATGCCAGTGCACGTCTGAAGAAATACTTCAACCATCTGCAATGTCCTATGTCTGCCTGCCTACTTCTGCACTTACCAAGTGCTCCATGCCATGCTTGTACATCTGCTCGTGTCTGTCTATTTTGGATGCGGAGGACCTGTCTGACAGCTTTCCTAAATGGGTCACAGCCTATGTGTCGACATATCTGTGTGTCCATATCTGTGTGTCTACACTAATTAAATAATCTACCAACACACCTATGCCCACTGATATTAATCACTTGTTAAGCATTTGCTGCACAATTCAGTTTCCCAATCTGTATATAGTTAAATGGTGCATATAATAAACTATCAAGTTTTTGCGCACATTTCCATGCAATATTATATTAAAAAAATGACTGTCAATATTTCACGTGAGAGGCTTTTCTCGAAAATTACTGTTTCAATAAATTAAATGTAAGAATAGTAAACCTGCTTTTTGCATTCATTTGTGTCAAGTGAAGTTTCATAGGGCTATTGTTGCTTACTTTGGAACTAGCTTCTTAGTTTCTGTCTCAACGTGTGGTAAGGCAGAACAATGACATATGTGACACAATGCAAATGCAATTCTCAACAATGGCTTATTAGGTATCTTTTATGGGAAGGGGTTGGACCACATACTTATAGGTTTATGGGAAATGTCTACAAATCATAGAAGTGTTTCTAAAGCAAACCGTGTCAGGGATGGGTCTATGCAAAGTGGGGTTGTGCCTGAAGGGCCACCTGTGAGGGCGGCATAGAATCGACTTTTTGAATAGAATTACTTGATCTGTCCATCCAAGCATGGCGCCTGCCTCTAAGCCTTAGTGCTGACCCGTTCTCTATACCTTGCCACTCTGCTATGCCAAACGCCCAGACATGCCTACACTCCCCTGCATTTACTATGCCTATCCTGTACTATCATTTGCAGCTGTGTTCAGTGATGACTGCAGGCTTTGTACTGGTTGGTCCGTAAGATCTCGGGTGTTATGCCGCTGATCATTTCCCTTTGCCCTAGTCCTGTGGGTCATTGTCTGAAAAAGGCCAGTCCTCCATCTTATTTCTCCAAGTGCATGCATGGTGGCACACATTCAGGGAAGCTGATAGAGCATTGAAGAACCATTGATGGCTCTCCAGTCCACCTGTGGGTTTCAGCAGCCATGGAGATTTAGCTTTCTTCAGTAGGGAGTTGTATATTTATCAATGGACTAGCGATACCACCTGGCGTTGCCCAGGTATATAGATGACATGCATGTGGGGTTCTACTATAGCCATGTGTATGTTTTATTGTGCCATAACTTCCTATTTTTGAAAAATCACAAAATCGACAATCTCCCAAAATGGCCTATACTGATAGCACAGGGCCGGACCCCATTCCACCCCTGTGCAGAGCAGATGGGTAGGGTTGCGATAAATTTCACTATCGCCAGTACACCCCAGACTGCTATGCCGACCTTGGGCCAACATTTCAGCCCACCAACTGTAATGGGGCTGGAGCCAACCCTGAACATACAAACACTTTCACAAATATATAGATAGATTATTGATTGAATTGACTCTTATCATTTCTTAGAATAACCCACTTATTGACTAACATTGCAACAGTAGTTGGTATAATAATGAGATAAATACGAAGAGGCCACAGTTGGGTTACAATTCAAAATATTTGTATGTGATAGCACACATTTCCACTATGTACAACCAGATAAAACATTACAATGGAAGCAACCGTATGCATCACTATTTGGTTATAGTTAAGATTGATTGAATTTAATTTTATTTGCTTGCTCCAAGTTCATGTGTTAAATAAGGGGTCCATCTAAGGACACAAGGTTTTTCAGAATAACTCTTCGAAAATAATACTAAAAATACTTAAACCGATTTGGAGTACAATGTGTTTTCTTTAACTAAACGGCATTGCGTTTATTACACGTGGGGTCATCACAGTGAACCTTTACGTCACCAACATAAAGATAGAGTCAAAATGGCGGATCAGACAGGATGTGATTGACTTGCGATCATTTCAAAAGTTAGTGAATATCCCAGGATGCACGAATATATTTCTAAGGTCATTTTTTGACCCAGTCAAATGGGTATATTTTGCTTTGGAATTATTTTCATGGATTTATGAATCAATGCGGACCGTAATATAAATGATAAATATACAACTCCCTACTCTACAATATGAAAGAAAGACCAGAGATTAGAGTCTCAGGTAAATTCAATTTTATATACTATCCCTCTATAATCCTATATGAATTATTCGAATTTTGATGTATACTTATTCATTTTCATCTGCAGAAATAAGCAAACTAATGGAATTGTGAAACTCGCATTAAACTAAGAAAAGTACACTTTCCCAAAGTGAATATCTCAGTTCGAAATTTATACAACATTAGGAATTGGTAAAACAGAAGAATTATTAATGAATCAACATGCTATGAGATATTGCATATATTTGGTGTAATCTTTACGTTCCCTTTTCTGTTCCTTCCCTCCCTTTTTCAGCATCTTTGGAAATGGATCGCTATGAGATTGGGGATATAATTGCAATTTAGAATGCACATGCAATACTGAGAATGGCATTAGATCAGGTTGTGTTTGAAAGGTATCTTAATTAATGCTTTAACTTGCAAAAACATAATGTAATGTGTTTACATCATAGCCTTGACAAAACCCCTTTTGGGTGAAACACATTTGCACGTGCACC
Source organism: Ambystoma mexicanum (assembly GCF_040938575.1). Lineage (NCBI taxonomy): Eukaryota > Metazoa > Chordata > Amphibia > Caudata > Ambystomatidae > Ambystoma > Ambystoma mexicanum. The sequence goes on from NC_090922.1 coordinate 97,506,570, forward strand.
AACTGGTTTCTGTCGGCATATAACTGTTTGAACTTACATAATGTAATTGTAATAAATGCAATTCATTATATAATCGTATATTAATTTGTTCTGATTTTTTAGGCGTATCGAGACAAGCACACCATGCCCAGTAGAACCACACATCATTGAGTTGTACCAGGTCCTGTTTAGTCACTGGAGTGATTCCAAGATGGGAAAGATGTTTCGTACCACCTAACAAAGACAGGAAAACAAGCAGGTGAAACTACTCAGGTAAATAACCAATGTGGAGAGGCTCATTTTGATAGATTTAAAATGCCATTGAGACAACCTACATGAAAGAACCAATTCTGATTGGTGCCAACGAAGAATGCATCCATAAGCTCCATGTGATTCAAAATGAGGCAGCCAGGATTGTGTGCAGTTCTAAGAGAAGAGAACATATCTCGAGTGCTAGGAAAGAACTCTACTGGCTGCCAGTGGCTGCAAGAATATGTTTCAAAGTCATGTCTTTGAGCCACAACTACCTCTACGGAAGTGCCCCTTCCTAGCTCATAGTCTCAAACTATATGAACCATGCAGACCCCTTCGCTCAAGTAACAGCCAGCGCTTATTTAACCCAAGAGCCAATCGAGTGAAGGGGAATGGGCGGTCATTCCCAGTCCAGGTAGCCCAGGCATGGAACACTTTGCCTATAGATCTACGACAGGAAAAACACCTGCTGGCATTCTGAAAACAACTAAAGACGCTTTTATTTGAGTAATAGATCTGCCCCTGTTTTACATCCCATCATCTTACTGTCCTGTGTTGATGTGCTCCCTGATGCCTCTGGGCTATGGTGCCTAATAAACAAATAAATGCATTTGAAACAAATAAACCCAAAACCACAAGACAAAAGCCGAATAGGCCCAACCAATCCCATGGGCTGGTACAAGCATCCAAACTACTAAAGGATTATAAAATAGTATGGCTGAACCCAGACAGGGCAGCAGACCAAGTCCAGGAGGACATCATCTTCATTACTTACTGCTAGAGAAGGAAACATGGCACTTGGCACAATGTGGCTGCTTTGCTGGAGAAACTGGCAGTTTCCTAGACATGATGCAAGGGTGTGAAGCCTGCCAGAAGTGACCAGTATGCTGAATACTGAGAAGCCAGCTCCTAGAGAGACCTATGCAAGTGACTGCTGAGAAGCCAGGTAGCGGTGAGACATGCCCAAGTGAATGAAAGCCAGGTCTTGAAGAGACAGAAGCAAATGAGTGCTTATAAAACATTTTTTTTAAAAAGCTGGGTGCAAAGAGGGACCATGCAAAGGGGACTGTGAGATCCTGCTTTGGGAGTGTCATAATTAAGCAAATGGTTTGTACTCCAGGTATTGGCAGGACGTGAACAAGAAACCAACTCTCGAACGGTAGGCAGGGATTATAACAAAGAAAAATAAAACGACTGCAATAATAACTAACAAATACCCAAACATATATATGGGGGGTGGGGTTAAGGGGTTAAAAAGTATGAGGGTGGTTCTGGTGGTGTTAAAAGCATGGGGAAATGGCAGGTTTGATGGTTTTTGTATTCGTTATTATTTCATTCTGGTTATTTTTATTTGTTAAAATCCATATAACCCTCTTGAACAAGCCTAATTCATTTGAGTCTAAGTGATCGAAGGCTTAAGACAGGGACAGGAGAAAGTTGGGTTGAAACGTAGATGTCAAGACTTGATGGTCGTGTAGCCGATGAAACCTCCGTCCCCAAGTACCACTCGAGCAAACAAGAAATGACTGCCCGAGCGGTCCTTGCGGCCACAGGTGGTGAATTTCGTCAGCCGGAACCAGGAATGCCGGAAGATGCCCCCTATGACCGCTGTAAGGCAAACACGAAGTTAGGTCATAAACACAGAACCCTAGACTTGTATATGAATATGTAAGAAGTCTACAATAGGGCTTACCCTTAGGAGCTGGTCGGGACCCAATGTTGGTGTAAGGGTGTTATCAGAGGCAGCCGGCAAGGGTGACGACAAGATGACAGCTTGGTAATGCACTTAGTAGGATGAAATCACCACCTGACGTAGAAGCCAGAAGCTGTGAGTCAATCAGTTGAAAGGTACGTGATCCAAGAACAAAGTTCATAACAAAAGGGCAATCCAATAGCAGTCCGGGGACGAAAACGTGGTTGAGTCCAGGAGAGAACAGTTCCAGCAGGGTATAGCAAAAGGAGTAAGTTCCAGGCAAAGGTACTGTGAAGGAAGAAGCCAAATCAGAGTCCAAGAATCAATCCGAGGTCAGTGGTAGTCTGTAATCCGTAATGCGCCCAACAGGATCAGCTGTGAAGCGCTGGAGGGCAGTCAGCGCGTCGCTTTTGAACGCTGACTAATGAGCACGTGACTCTCATCATCCGTCACGTGATCGAACGTGCTGAAGGAGAAGCTCCCAAGTGGCGGCAACGGAGACGTTGTAGAATGCCCGTGGCGCGTCTCCATGGCAACTGCCAACGCCGGAATGGAAACCAACGCCGGGATGGGAAATGAGGCAAAAACCGGCATCGCCGACCTTGTCCCACCCTTTGCCGGCAGGCCTGTAGGGGAGAGTATGTCCTGGCATGTATTTTGGTGGTGATAGTGGGGGCTGGATTCTGGGATGTGTCCACGGAACACGTGGATGAAGATGGGGGCGTGACAGTAGATCAGCGTGTCCCAAGAGGAGCAAAGAGTTGCAAGACAAGATTTCAACTTTATGTCATCAAGAATGCCCCTGAAGGTGTTGAACACCGGAGGAAAAAACCACTTTATAGTAAACCATCTTATCTTTAGAAACATGCTTAACATTTGTAGATTCCCCTGGTTCTTACAGGTGTTTGGTCCAACCCCTTCCTCAACTTGAAAGAGAATACACCTAATCAAGAATACTTTGTGTTAGGTGGGTCATTGCTTGACATAGAGTCAGGCATAGGAATTCATTGTACTCCTTATGCCTTAAATTGTACATATGTGAAATCCATAGTGTAAAATCGTAAAAGAATAACAAAGCAACAGTGCAGTGTGCTGTCTAATAATGCAGGCCAGGCAGTTTTTCGTGATCTAGTCCCAACAATAGCCCATACAGTCTACCGTTGTTCCATGTACCTGCTAGTGATAAGCATTCTCCATGGTGAGCTCTGCAGCTCTTTGGAGCCGCGACTGCACTACAATAAATACCTAAAAGCAAACATTGCAAGACCACAACATCCCGCTGACAACAGTGCAATGCTGATGCATCTGTGTCCATTGTCTAGGCTGTTAGACATGTAAATTAGCATTTGTTATTTCAAACACACATTTTGGATTTGTTTCTAAACAAAGGTATATGGATTTCAAAACACAAATTCAGTGGAAGTCCACAAATTCTGAATGTTCCCCACATGTTCCATCATACTGCTCCACTGGTCCTGTTTGTTTTCCCACCTTATTAACTTTTTCCTATTTATCGAATTTTGAAAAGCACACACAAAATGAGTGCGCACGTACACACACACGCGCGCCTATAGAATTCTATATGCAATCAATGCCCACAAATCATATTCACGTACACCGCAGATGCAAGGATGAAAACACACAAGCATTCCCACAAATAACGAAACACTGACATAGATAAAAACACCAAAACAACCCCACGGTCTGATAGACACATAGAGCATATTAACACACAATCAACAACTACATACTCTAATGAAGACAAGCAAGTATAAATATTCAGACACACTAGAGACAGAAGTACACACGCACACACACTGATCCAGAAGTATAGAAACTACTAAACAAATATACAGATATGCAAACCACAAGGGAACGCGCAGACACACACGTGGCACAAAATATTATACAGATACAAACAAATATAGACACTGCCAGAGAGATTCGAGTGAGTAGCACATAGAGGTTGACATAAGATACAATAAGCAACATAGGATTTATATTTACATAATCATAACAGGAATAGAAATCCTAAGTCTTGAATTGTGAAAGGCTCTTAGAAAATCTTTAGGTTTGACACTTCCGGACACAGTCCAATGTCTGCTTGACTACTATGCTCTTCGTCTTTGGGATGGACTGGTAACAAACGCCCTGAAGGCCTGATCGGTGCAGCTTTGGCAAAGTTTAATGTTTTCCTCCAGCAGTTGCAAGGAGTGATGGATCGTCTCTCCCTCAAGTCCGTTCACACAGGAGTCGAGGGTGGGGGTGAGGCGGGGGGAACTTAGGTAGGTTTCTGACACCTGACCACCTCCCTGTTCTAGGGTCTTGGTACCCGGAATCCCTACAACCTCGCTGCACCTGTCATAGCCTCCCTGCCCCTCTGTGACATAGTACGACTTCGCTCCTCCTCCCATGTCAGCAATCTGAGGTGTTGGAAAGGGACTGGTAGTCTGGGGAGTGTTGTGGTGTTTGGCTCCTACCCTGTGCAAACAAACTGCTATGTGTTATACGCCCTGACAGAAGTCTTTTTTCACTCTCAATTGTTGGACCGGCAGAGGTGGACCTTGCTTATAAAATCCCCACTCCTCGCAGAGCGAGTGGAGTGCGATGAGTGTTGTGGTATTTGGCTCCTACCCTGTGCAAACGAACCACACGTGTTCTATGCCATGACGGAAGTCCTTCTTCACTCTCTATTGTTGGACCGGCAGAGGTGGACCTTGCTTATAAAATCCCCACTCCTCGCAGAGCGAGCGGAGTGCGAGAAGTGTTGTGGTTTTTGGGTGTGCAGGATTCGGTTACCCATTGGCAGACCGAGTTTGCTTTCTAGGACTGGTTGCTGTGAGTATTTGTAATTCCTCTGCACGCCGCTCGGACTACACCACTGTCCCCTGCTGCAACTATGCGTTAAGGGTGTATGTTTCCTATTGCTTCCACTCGATTTTATTAATATGACACTGAGGAAATAATATAGCCTTTGTAGTGAAGCGATTAGAATAGGGAAACACACACAGAGTCCTGCCAAACCCCGTAAAGGTTCAAACCGAGCACCTCGAGCTAAAAGAGGAAAATCAAGATAATACCAATACTGTAACCACCTTGCATTACTGGTTTTTGGGAGATGACATCCGTATCTCTAGAGTCTGCGGTGTTGGCTTCTTTCACAACCTTGCACCCTACTTGAAACACTAAAATTACCTTGTACCAACCTCTTCCTACTGAGGATGCGGATAATAACAATAATCGCTCCCTACACTGCTCTACTTCTATGACCAACAATAGCTCACTTCTCAATTTATGTAAGAACCTTAAAAGAAACTCGCTGGGGCCTGATTTGGCAAGTTTTAATAACGATGATGACCCTGACATTTCAGCGAGCCCCAATCTTGAAGCGCTGGCATCCTCGCCGGAGTCCCCATGTGAAGATCAAGGCAGAGCTTTTTTTAACCCTCAGGTAATGCCATTCTTTCCAAAATGAAGGCTTTACTCGCATTTGTGCTCTAATATAGTTGCTGAGCAAGGTGATTTGAAATGTATTTTGGTTAAAGTTGTGGATGTTATCCTTGACAATAGCCAAGTTTGCGTTATGTCGAAAGCCCCCATAGAAGTAGATTCAAATAAGTTAGTAGCAGATAATTGCACATACCGGACAAACGAGGCTATGTATATTGAGGATCAAGTTAATATACAGAATAATAATTATTGGCAAGATTTGCTAACCATCGTTGTAGCCAGAGAAAATTATGCCATTATGATATGATATGATATATGATATGATATAGCATTTATAACACGCCTATATACAAGTGTTTGTGCATTGAACTATTGAGGTGTTGTGCATTGAACTATCAATGATTGACAGTCCTACCATTATACGAAATAAAAAACAACGGAAGCATCAAACCACCAGTAAAGTCTGCCATACTACAAAACGTGTGGCCTTCTCTAAGATGCCTGCTACTCACCTTACCACCAGTTGTGAGGTACAAACAATGTCTTCCCCTACCCTCTAGACAAAGGTGATAACTAAGGAAGATGGCAAAGGCACTATACGGCAGGTGACATTACAGGGTCCTATCGATAAATGGGTACGTCCCATGCAGGTTAAACCATCAAAGACACTATCGTACCAGGCTTTGCCAGCCGCTATTTGTTCTAACCCAGTGATGAATCCTCTGACGAAAGTTGCCGATAATAGTCAAATGAATATAGAAGCTATTGTTGTTACACCTAATATATCTCCATCTCCATTTGATACCCTTTGTATTCCTTCTCGGTATCAATCAAATGGCTCTCGCTTTGTACAGAAGAGATGAACACCAACTTCTCTTTGGGGAAGCTGGTGAAACTTGAAGAAATCTTCCCAAAAAACGAGGGAGTCCTATTTTCAATCGCACTGCTCTTCTTTCAATGGACAAAGACATTCCAAGGCTTTTCTCTATCACTAACTATGACATTCGGTGTATTGAAAAACTGAAGTGGGGCAGTTTTTCAAACTGGGTATTAAATTTATTTACTTCACCCGCCGTTGTGTCATTACATTGTACATCTACTGGCATTTTGAAATCAATGGGATTGAGACCCAGAATCTGTAGCAAGAGGGATGAGAGAATGTATTTACACCCTCAGGCTGCTAGATCTAGTACTAGATGTTTGGGTGGTTACACTTCTGGGCAAGAAATTGGGAGAGCTGAGCACAAGTTAGTCCATCCATGCACTTGCTCCAGGAGTGGTGGTGGGAACAACTACCTAGCAAGAGATCTTATGGCCCTGAATGACAATTGATTGTGGTACCAGTGTGACTCCCTTAATTGGGTGTGTTGGAACACCCAAGGTTTTCAATCGTTTCTAGCCCACCCCCTGTGTATAACACACATTGGACTGAGAGATATTTTTATGCTACAAGAGACATGGGCCATCGATACTTTCAATATTGATGGTTATAATATTCTGTACTCACCTGTGTAAGGAGGGCATGGTATCAACAGTAAGACAGACACAAGTGACCCCAGTTTAAGGGTGTTCATTGAACTTCGAAAAAGGGTTTGAAAAACGCCTATCTAAGCCTAAATCTAAAGATGGGAGCAAGCTACAATCATTAAATAATAACGCAGTCATAGTGAGGTCTTCTCAAAAAAGTGCCTATACTAAATAAAACTATTACCAATCCTTACCTCTAAATACAAATAGCATGAGAAACAAGAAGTGTTCAAGAAATAATATGTCAGGATATTCAGGCCGTTGGCCTCCCTTCGCCACGTTTTCTGTACGGGACAAGGCTGCACACTCGAGCTTAGCACAATCTCTGGCTTTTCTAGCATGAGGGTGCAGTTGAAACATTAGCATCAGGGTCTTCTGTGCCCAAGTCTCTTTGCCTTTCAAAGTCTCTTCTTTCAAAGGGCCAGATGTGACAAACAAATGATACGTTATTTTCCTTTCAGGATTTCACACATACTCAATTTCTTAGATGATTTACTATTTACCTCGGACCCCCCTCGGCCGGGCTCCGATCCCTTTTAACACAATGTTCAATTAGTCTCCCTCCGCTGGTCTTGGACCAATTTAATTTACTCTAACACAAACTTGCTTTAACCCAAAGCTTTCAATTGATGTGACTTTTTCGGGCTCGGACCAACTTTACCTACTTTGTCATCAACTTTCTTGGCAGTATCAACATCGAGGACTTTCGATTGTGCACAGGATTTTTCTTGACCCGTTGCAGGACCACTTCGATGCACAGTTCTTGGCCACTCTTTCACCTTTGTCAACTGTCAGTTGGATATCTAACAGGGACCTTCAATGTGCAGTCGCGCAGTGCCAGACCACTATGTCAAAGGTATTGTATCTTGGTTTCAAAGTTCAATCACTCATCTGTTGTTCAATTTTATTTGCGTTGGTTATCACAGGAGTTTCATACACTGTTTGCTTCAGCGCTCGCCATACAATATTGCTGCTTGCAACCTTGGCTTCAACACAGAACGGTCTGGTATTGGTCTCCCCAACTCAACGGCTTTGTTGATTTCACTGGTGCTGCTTTCTTGTGGGCGCCAAGGACAGTACCATGGCAGCAGGTGATTCTCCCCGCCTTTATTATTGACACAGGAAGGCCTCCATTACCTATGACACACAATGAAGGATTCTTCAGCCTGGTCTCCTGGTCTTACGCTTTCTATTCTCAAAGTTTTGTGAAAGTAACGGTTCCTCTTCGGAAAGGTCAAGGGCACTGCCCTCCTTGTGATCCCCTTCTGTTTCAATGTATTTCTCCTTGTGTTAAACTGCTATCTTGGAACTGCTGCTCCCTCAGGTGCTTTGCCTCGCTCAGAATGTTCTCTCGTGCTCCGCCTTTTATCCATGTGGGGAAGTGTAATGGAAGTCAGGTGTGAGTGATGGTCAGTAATTGCCTGACCCTGTCTGACCATTGTATTGGGACATGTCAGTTATACGGCTCGGGTGTTAGTCCGTTTTTTCTCATAGCGAGCTGTCTGTGAGAAGGTGTTTATGTTGTGAAAGGGGTGGGGTTGAGGTCCTAAGTATCCTACCTGGTAGGATGGGGTAAAGGTGTTAGAGGTGAGATGATACTGCGGGAGAGGGTGGGGGATGAGAGAGGAGAACAATGGGGGTTGAGGAGGCTGAAACTCCCCCAATATTAAAAGAAAATGGGAAAACCTCATTTTAAAAGGTCTCAAGAGAAAAAGACAATGACGGTTTTCTGATCATTGATGAGTGTTTCATGTGTGTGAATGTTCTGAATGTCAGTTGGGATCCTGAGCTTGAGGGCATGAAGATGGCCAGTATGTGGTAATTCCTGTATCATAATCAAGATTAACTGGAACCCTAGAGGGACTGTATTTATGTGTAATAAAGCTACCTGAACATTTCTGCAAAGTGGCTCACAGCTGGTCTGTGTCTGGAGTACACCAATCCTCTTCTTGGTTACTACAAAAGGCCATTAAACAGAGCAGAGGTTTGCAGCTGCACAATTTTTTAAGGTGCCACCTGTGATGCAGGATCACCAGATCACACAGATCAGAAATTAAATCTCAACACCTTCACCATTTTTGTCAGGATGGGTGTGATTAATTGCCCCTTGGTGGTGGTTGTTTTTTTTGTCAGCCTGCGATGTTATCTTCTCCATCTAATAGTCACCCTCTAGAGCTAGAGGTTCTTCTCACTAGCAGCATAGTCTGATATTCCCACTCTCTTGCACTGTTGCGCTCCAGGGCAATGGAACAGCTTCTCCCTTGTGTGCTTCTAGACCTTACTTAACCCTTGTTGCACTCTCTTGCATAGACAGTATAAGGATCTGCTTTGTATTTTCCCAGTAGCAATTCTTCAGGTCAGAAGCTCCCCCTTCTTGCTCCTATTCTACAACGTGTACCCCTACTCTCCTGGGACTCCGCCAACTAATGCGAATCCATGAGCCTTTTTACAGTGTACTTGATTGGTTGGTTTAGAAACAAAGCATTTGATTGGTTATTTCCTATTTTAACTTTTCACTCTGTGTGTGACTGGTTTTTCCTGGTTTCTCACTGTTCCCTCCCCAGTATTTTCCCTCATCGATAGGGATTGTCATATGCCTCTGCTCATTATTATCCTGTGATTAATTGATATCAATTAATGTGGATTGGGGCAGTGTCTGAAGGCATAACTAGTTGGTCCACCATCATGAAGTCAGGCAGAAGAGGAACCATGACCCTGCAGCTCTGGCGATTCCATGCTGCAGCATGGTGTTTCGGAAAAAAAAAGGTAGGTGTTTCGGAAAAAAGGTAAATGTTTCCTTTCAGGAAATGCACATCTACACACTAAATGTGCCGCAGACATGCTCAAGGACACTGAACACAGCACTAGCAACTGCGGCTCTGGAGATGTTCTTCTCATGTGAGCCATTTTACATAGCTTGGATCCCCAAGACGTATGGTGCCCTTGTAAAAGAGTTGTCTTCTTCACAGGCCAAAGGAATATGGATGAATGCGTTGGACATCTCCTAGGGATATCATAAAAAAGGGCCAGAGATAGGAGGAGGTAGGGCTCTGGGGAATCCCCCATTTACCTCTTCCTGGGGAGTACATTGAATAACAGGCTATCCTCCTTGGTCCTCCCAGCCAATTCACAATCTGTAAGGTGGTTGTATAATGGGGAATCGTCACATTCCTAGGCATATCCCTTCAACGATGTGCCAGGTGATCTCACTCATTTTCCGGACCATATACATAGAAATCACAGAAGCATAGCTACTCTAAGAAACAAGGCAGAATTCATCAGTAGGACAGACTTGTATGAACTCTAACAAGTGGCGGGCAACAGAGTATAGTCAGAGCCAAATTTCAAGGGCCTGTCACTTCGCACATACACAGATGTCTCATGTTTCCAGGGCTCTCCTGGGGAAGATGACATCTGTTAATAGGAAGGACAATTCTCACAGAAAGTGGGAAGGTAGCAGAGCGTCCATAGGACCAGATGGCAACAAGAAGATGATTGATCAAACATCCTAACTAGATGGCTGGCAGACCAATAATTGCAGAAATCCCTAATGGAAAAGCAAGATGGGGGAGTTCAAAACTATTCCAGATTGAATCTTTAAATATCTTAGAGCTTGTTGGGCCCCAGATCTCAAGGCAGTATTCATAGCATTTGTCCTAAATTCCAAATGCCCTACATCCTGGAAAAGAAGCACCACTGTGCCTCTATATAGGAAGAAAAGGAGCAATGATGTTAAATCCTGCAGACCAGTTAGTTTAATTGATTTACATTAAAGGTTATACTCCAAACTGATCTTCTAACAATTAAATGAGTGGATTGGCAAAGGGCAAATCTTAAATCCATGTCAAGGGACTTCCGCTCAGGCCGGCAAAAGACCAGCAGGTGGCTATGCTTTCACAGATCATCTAAAAATATAGTAGCAAGCGGTACGCTTCATTTCTGGGCCTCTACGTAGGTTTTGATTTGGAGCCACGCAAAAGGCTATGGAACAAGTCAACAATAGAAAACTGACGTCAACCTATTGAGATTGGTCCAACTAATGATCACCGACCTACGTTCATAGGTAAGTGGGAGTGCATCCGGAAAAAGAACCAGATCACTTAAAACCTCCAGAAAAGTTAAACAAGAGGGCCTGATAGCCCCTACTCAATTCAGTCTACACTTGGAAAGTCTTTGTGATACAATAATGTAAGTGGCTCAGGATACTTCCTATGTGTAAGCTTTTCCCACTTCAGCCCTGCTGTAGGAGATTGATTCAGTAGTACTGGCTGCGTCCCCCAAATCCATGCAGTGCCTGGTCAATGCAGTGATGGAGAATTGCAATGAGAGCAAACTAGTAATCAATAGTAAATGCACTCAGGAAGGTTGGCTAGTGCCATGCTATGCAACTCAGTGTTGCTCGCCACTCCGAGTGATTTAATCAAGCAGAGGCTTCCTGTCTGCACTTAGTGATGAAACGTGTTGTGTGGCCTGTGTGTTACTCATGTTGTGCTAACAGTTTTCAAATGGCCATTATGTTGATGTGTCCTTGTATATAATTTGAAGGCAGAAACTAATCAGATGTTTGACAATCTTTCATTTGTTTGTTTTCTGTCTCAAATAAGGAATAGAAAATGGTCGACACGTGTTTAGCACACACTCCTTGTGCATTCTCAAGGTCTTTGGTATATTATGAGTAATATTCAGAAAACATTCTTCATATGATTAATACTTTAACGTGAACTAACCACATACCGCAATTAAAATTCTGTGTTTTTTTTCATTTTCAACCAGCATTTCTGGCAGGTGTGCTCTGTGTGGGGTTTCTTTTCTGCTACCCTCGGTGTTGGAAGCAGCAAGGAAACCACACGCAGAGCACACAGACAATACTCTAGTTGAAAAGGGGGAGGCTTCCCCCTATTGCATATACCCTCTATCAATCAATAGTTCCTCGCCGAAATGCTGTGTGCTAATTGGATGTCTATCTGTGTGAGATTCCCCTATTGCATCAGGTGACCAGATGACTACATATCACTCGGCACAGCAAGACCGAGTCCTGGATTTCATTTTCTCTCTACTTAAAATCTGAAAGATGGAGTCGTATGTCATTCTAAGTGCCTGGAGACTGCCCTTTGCTGGTAGCGGTGCGCGGTATAAATCAACATAAAATCAATAGAAAATAAATACTAAAGTAAAAGCAAAATCCAGGACTGGATTAATCCAGTGTGTCCATGTTCAAACTGACTCATCTGGTAACCTTACCTTAAATTTGTATTCAATTTCTTGAATAGAAATTGTTGAATACCAGAGTGGCTTGAAATGTTAAGCTCTGTATCGGTAGAAGTGGAGAAAAGTTCATCTTCCAGTTTTGGAATTGTAAACTCCCTGATACTAAGGGAGGAAGGCCTCTGGTCATGGGTACTGGACACCAAGTAACAAATGCTTCCTGCACAATCACATCATTAGAATTCAGACTAGCGCCTCATGTATTTATATATGTGATTTATAAAGTGTGAACCTATCTGGGAAGCAACAGAGGGATGTGCATGGGGGATGCACCCACAGGGTTTCAAGAACGGTACGGGCGTACCAGAGTTTTCTGCAATGGGTAGGGTGAACAAGGGAGGTGAGAAAACACCAGAGGCTGGGGAGAAAAAAAAGTGGTATTGAGTGCATTGATCAGCAATTGTCAAGATGCTCTTCGAAGAGTCTTCATGGCTTCATATCAACAAATAATGCTCTCAAGCATTAGAAAAGCCCTCTTGATCCAGAGACAGCTGCGTAACCATGTATTTTCTCATAGAAAACCCTTCAAGCACAGTCGTACTGTAGCCGGTGTCCCGTCAAAGTTAAGTTTGGAAAAAATAGTTTCAAAATACAATAATTTCGAAACAAAAGCATTAGAAAAAAAATTTCGAATGCGTTTTTTTGAATGTATATATTTTTTTTTTTCGTATACTAAAATTAGTGGTTTTTCCCCCCCAAAAAAACAGGTGTTTGGGGGGACCCCCATAGCCCCCAAAAAAAAAACGCATTCGAAAAAAAAAATGTTCTATGCTTTTGAGTCGAAGCTGTTGTATTTCGACACTATGACTTTTTTTTTTCTCTCCTTTTGAGCCAATACTGCCCAGTTCAGCCTAGCGTCATCCTCGCCCCCCTTTAACGGATTATTAACCAGCGATAGTACCACATGAAGAGACTATATTTGAAGTTAACACAACTTGGCGGCTTTCCTGGAAACACACTTGGCTTACAGAAATGTGTTACCCTGTAAACTGAAAAAAATTACTCTGTGAACATTGAACAACATCTTATTCACACCAGCTTGAATTTTCTTTTTTTTTGTAGAAAGAACTGTTTGTTTTTTGTAATGGCATATTGTCCTGATTAGGTGCACTAGACTGAAATTGCATAGGCCGATCTGATTGCCCGAAATGCGAGTCGACATCACCATAGAGCCTACTCCTCCCGGAGTTGTCTCTAACTTGGGTTTACGCAGACAAAATGTGGTAATTGATATGTGTTCAAAAACAACCACCTTGGAACATTTACCTGTCTTTGGTTTTTATAATATGGTTAACTAGTCACTTTGATCAAATAAGGTACAAACCCAAATAGATGGGGTGTTCTGATTTACAGAACAGAATCATTAAAATTGCGACCTTGCACAAGTACGAGTGGTGTTTTGTATGAATCGGGATGAAAGAGTATGTGTGAAATGATGTGCGAGATATGAGCTTTCGGTTGGTGTGATAATATGTGTTTTTGGATAATCGGTTTTTAATAGATGTGATATTAATGTGTTTGATGTGTTTTTTTGTAAATGTTTTTTATGATTATATTTTGATCAATGAATAAAATAAATGAATTCGGACACATGCTGCCTTTTGTCTAGAATATATACCCTTCAAATAGGGTTGTTCTTTGGAAGGGATTATGTGGCGTTTTTACACATGATTTGTACGAATTAACTATTGGAGGGTGTGCACTTATCTACGGATAATTGCAGTTTTGTTTGGTATTTCGACACTATGACTGTCGAAAAAGTGACTATAAACCACTGTAGCCACTTAGAGAACAATGAGATTGCAAACTAACTCTGTGTGCAGAGGTCAACCCTGAGCAGTGCTCAAGCATAAACATTCTTTGGGACAGAATTATGCCATGGATTTTGTCTGAAGCCTGTTGCTAAAAAAAGAAGCTTTATATGCGCTGAAGAAGGCTTTAGTGTCTGGACACTGCTGTGCAGGTGAAGATCAGGTGCTTTAGTGTGTTTGGCACACCTAAATGCTTTTCTCATTCACAGCGCCCCAACCTGTGAATGAGGAGCAGCAAGGCAAACCATTTTTCCTAGCCCATTAGGTTTCACAGAATTTAGCAAATCTTTGATTTGAAGGAAACCCAGACAACCTTGTGGGCAATCTGCACACTATCCTCCTCTATGTACAAATTATTTAAGACTAAGGGGCTGATTACGGGGTTGCCTGTAAAACCCGCCAGTATGCAGCGGGTTACTGGCAACACCATAACACCCTTAGCGCCGCCTGATATCCCGGTTCTACCGGGATATCATAAGCAGAGGCGGCGGGAATGGTTAATCCCCATTTGCATTGAGTCCATACCAGCATTGATATAGTATGGCAGTCTGGAAAGGGTGCCGGTACGTTGCTACCGACACCCTTATTTCCGGACTCTTATACTCACAATGAGGGCCAAAGTGACAAAGTCGGTTTAGGATTACTGCTGAGTTCTGGAAAGATCCAGAGATCATCTATGGCAATGCCTGGCATTTTAAAGGGCGATCCTCCTGTTTACACCATTACCCTTTGAACTGGAAGCTCACCCTGACTTGGTTCGGTACTAAGATGATGCACAGAGGGAGCGCCCGTCAATTAAGCTATTTTGCCATTCTCTAGTTCAACTTGACATGAGTCTGAAACTGATAATCCTCTCCATGACTGATCAGTAAAACTCTGAGTGTAAGAATTGTTTTAATCCTTATATCGCAATGTCTTATTAACTAAATATTTTTACAAAAATATGAAGTTATATTTTTTTAAAACCCCTTACAAATCTATACATCTATATGCTATGCATTCAATTCACTAATCTTTTACTGAGTACAGTCGTAGCATCAAGTATCGCTATCCAAAGGTCGAACAAGTGTTCTTGTAAACCCTTTGTTTGACTTTAAGAGATGCTTATGATCTGGCAGAGAGGGGTTTAAAGAGAACCAGTGGGCCTCTATAAGTCTCGCTGGGATTTATAGACTGTACAACCGCGTTGACTCCGGGCAAACAGTCGATTAAAGGGTGGAGGGCAATGTATTACTCCAGGAATTTACTTCAGGTAAATTGTTGATAAATGGGGCAAAGGCCTCGTAATTACTGAGTGGGGGACAAATAACTTATTAGTGAGGAACAAGAGATAATTACTGGGAGATGAAGCAAAGGCTACTAAGGAAACAGAACAGATCGTTGCAGGGGACAAAGAGCCATCTGTAATACTGAAATAGCTGATTCTACGACCAACCAAGGACTGATAGGGGAACAAAGTAAACAAGATAACTTCTAGGGGACAAAGAGAAGGTTACTGCAATGTGGAAAGAGCTGATAATTACCAGGCAAAAGAAAGAGCTGGATACTGTGGGGCAAAGAGGAACATACTATCAGAAACAGGATGAAGTAGAATGGGGCAAGAGGTGATCTCTGTGAGGGACATAAATCAGGTTTTAGGGGCTCAAATAGGTTTGCTGAGTGGAAAGAATTAATTGCAAAAGAACAAAAAAGCATATCTGTATGAGGAGTACCAACCCCCGTCAGGTTAAGGCTGAAAAGCTGATTGTCTCTGGAGAATGTTGTTGCTGTCCACGCTCTGTTTTGAGAGAGCAATCTGATTGCATAGTTGTGTCAACCTTGCAGGTCTGTAATAGTGTTTCCCATTGCTGCTGTGTAGCTGTCAGTGGCAGCAGTCCTCAGGAGGCTGAAGGTGTGAACACCATGGCCTCCAACAGTGGAGGGCAGATATAGAGGAGGTCATTTTTCAAGTCCCTTTAGCGTAAATGGAGAAGCTAAAGAAAGCCAGAACAGTTGTTACGCCTTTCTTTTTTCATTGTTTTTGAAAGTGAAGGGTGAGGGCGGAACGGGAGTTGCGTTTCGTCCTCCCATTTGTCCTCCACCTTCAAAAACAAATCGGCTTCATGCCAGCATGAGATTTTCATGCTGGCATAATGCCAATAATTTCCTATGGAAACCGCCTGCTTTTACACAAGCAAAAAAGCAGGAGGTTGTCATGGGAAATCATTGTAAATTCCGTCTGCCATGTATACGTGGCAGGCGGCGTTTACTCTATTTCCAACTGCAAATGGAGAAGTGCAAAGAGGTTTCTACCGCCTCTTTACTTTTCTCAGTTGCACTCCGCAGTGTAAATGACGAACATCGCCTGGAGGGGACCTGTTTGCACATAAGTGCAAACGTAAGTGGTCCCCTTCGGGCAATTACGATTTTTTTTCACAATGAGCTCCAGAATGTTTACAGAGCAAGAGCATGACAGCTGCTGCCACTGACAGGTGAACCGTTCAACATGCTTCTAACATGCTAACATGTTAAAAAAACGTAATGCTCTGACAGAGCAAAGGACCAATAAAATATAAACTGAGGATATATGCAATGTCAATATTACACCTATACTAACCTCACTCAACTGTTTTTTAAAAATGATGACGGTTGTAGTTGTTGTTGTTTTTTTCGACTAGAAAAATGGTGTTTTTTCACTAATTGTTTTTATGTTTTGTAAACAGAATGCATTACGTTTTTTTAACATGTTAGTTTTCTACGGATTAATTAAAACATGTTGATCTCTATTCTTTTCCCTTGTCCTATTTGGATCATTTTGACCAATATGACTGTCAACACTTAGTGCAACCAGGTACACCAAGCATGTGTAGAGGCGGGTAGCTGATATCTGTGTTGACATACAATCACAAGATAGCTGCCTCCCTGCTATTGGCAAATTCATCCACTGCATATGTCAAAAGGAATTCTGTAAATCTCACTGGTTTATCCCAGTTTATGATATTGGATCCTGTGAGAAACGTGGAGGCATTGACTCGGCTTGAATTGCAGACAGAGTGGGAGAAGGACCTTTGCCTTTGATGTCAAACGTAAATATGACCACAGTTATTTGAGCTGTTAAGGTGCCCATCAGAAATTTACTTTTGTTATTTTGCATCCAAAAACTATTAATGTTGTTTCACCCATTGAATCCCAGTTTGTTCAATACCTGAATATATTTAGAGTGTTGTGAAGGCAACTTTCCAAAAACTACAGCTGTCTCTAGTTTGTTAGCTAATAACAGCAAAGTTTGTCTAGCTTTAGAAAGAAATTTGTTGAATAGCCTAGACAGCAATGTAAGTGTTTTTTCTGGATAAGAGGTGGAACCTCTGTCATAGTATTCATTTTGTACTTCAGTCATTAAACCAATACATATAAAAAGGGATCTGAAAACATGGAATCCAATACTGTGTTAGTCAAGGCCTCATCAACGTCTCATGGCTCAGATGGCGGGGGTCCTCTCATGGCATTTGTGGTGTGTTCATTTCGACAATCACCGGAATTTCCACAATGGTGGGATTTAAAGTTGAATGGCTTGCATCAAATTCCTCCGATTGGCTACAATTCCTTATTTTTTTTTATTTTTATTATAATTTTTAGTTTAGGTTACTTTTTATTACATAGTTTCCGTATGTCCTTATCTTGATAGTCCATCATCTTGCTGGTTGTTAGATGTGGCCAAAACATCATCAGAATTCTGGCAGTATGCAGTCCCTTAATTTATCACTGCACACGTCAGCCGTGTATTTGTTCCAGAGATTAAATAGCTCCACCACTGTTCTAAGTTGTTGTCTATTGGAGCATAGCTTGCAAGATGTAATGTCCTTTGAACTTTGGTAGCTGGGCATTCAATTATCAGATGTTTGGCAGACTCCGCTGCATTGTTGCAATATCTACATTGATTGTCAGTGGTGTCAGAGTTGCGCCTCATCATTAGAACTGCTGTGGTCTTGTAGAGGTTGAAGCGCAGTCTCATGAATTGATTACGATGATGTCGTGAAGGGAATTTACATAAGTACTTAGGGGTTTCGTCAAGGCCATGCGACGATGTTCCCAGATCTTGACTAGATGTCAACTTTTTGCGCCTTTCCTCATTCTGTATCCAATTCCAGCGTCCCAATTTTATTTTGGCTCTTTGTGGCATTTTTATGACGCGCTCTTCCATCAGATCTGCAGATCGCATGATCGCAAGCAGTTTTTTTTCCCACACGCTTATTAGATCCGACGTGTTAGTGTTGGAGCTTTTTTGTAGGATTTCGTAAGGGCCAGCTACTGGAACCATTCTCATTTTCCGCCATGCCGAGAAAGACTTCCACAGCACTGTGCTGTATAATGACCCTATGCCGAGTTCATAGCGGATCACTGTTGTTGAGAGGTTCTGTGGTAATCGTAGCACTTTCCGCCAAAATTTGCCATCCAACTTACACCAGATGTCTGCAGGTATGCTCCAACCACCTTCACTGCCAAACGTTATGGCCGGTACGACTTTTTGTAAGTAGAAGGATAGTAATGGTTTTAACGTGAATTTGCCATGTGCAGCATGAAGTTTCAATCCTTGTAAGGCGAACATTGTTATTCGCGTTAACAACTCTTGGGTCCAGTTCCATTCACGTATTGAGGTGTTCAATTGCACTCCTAGATATTGGATGGAATTTGTAGCATCTATTTTTTCACTGTTTAAGGACCAGCTGAAGTTTTTTTTGCTTTGGGGGCATCCACTGATGATTGACATAATCTTTGATTTCTTTGTGTTTATTAGCAGGTCATTATTCTTGCAGTACTTTTGAAATGCGTCTAATGATCGTTGCAGCCCAATTTGTGTGGTATCTAGCAGGACTATGTCGTCAGCGTATGTGACCCAGGAAACGTGATGATTGTTTATCTTTGGGGGGAAAGTCCTTGGCTCCATTAAAGCAATGGGTAAATCCGATATGAAAAGTTTAAACAATAGAGCTGCCAGTGGGCAGCCTTGCTTTACTCCCCTCTTTGTGAAGATTACATCAGATAGGTCTCCTTTTGCGTTCAGTCTTACACGGAAGGAAGTGTTAGCTTGTAATGCCATGATAGGTTGCATTATCTCCAGAGGGCATGCCCATGATATTAATTTCCTCCATAGTTTATGGCGGTTGATGGTATCAAAGGCTTGTTTCAAGTCTATAAAGGCAGGGAAGACATTTGTTCCACTCTTCATGGATTCCAGTTTTATGGTGTTTAAGATGATTAAATTCACTTCTACACCAACCCCCTTAGTGAAACCTGTTTGGCGTTTGGCGATTACCTTTGCCTGCTCGGCCCAGAACGCTAGTTTCTTTTGAAGAAACGCAGCAAACACTTTTCCTATTGTATCAAGGAGCGTGATGGGCCGATAGTTCGTTGGATCGTTGTGGTCACCCTTTTTGAAAATGGGCACGACTATTGCCGTACTCCAGGATTCAGGTAAGGTCTTACTCGATGCAATCCTCTCGAACAATGTGGATATGAACTTTTCCCATAAGGAGGTGTTTGTTTTCAACATTACGTTAGAGATGCTATCTGGCCCTGCAGCTCTGGAGTTGTTTAGTTACAATTCCTTATTAGAAGAAGTAGATCACTGATACAGGTAATGTTTCTTTTTATGGGATCCAAAATGCTTCTTTGGAGACTTGAGTATCAGGTTCAATGGTGATTTTGTCTCACTTTTATCCAGTTTCTTCTCTTTGGAAATGAGACACGGATTTGGCTGTTTGTTAGGTTTTCTTGGTAGCATTGGTGCTGTCTCTGGAAGCGATGGTACTGAAGAAGAGTGCCAGGAATAGAAAATAATTAGTGGGTCCCCTTACCACTCGTGCAGGGGCCAAATGCGGCGGAGGTCTTATCAACCCCAGTTCTTTGTGTGACTGCTTGGGAACAAGCCGAGTCTGCATAACTTTCCAATGGTATCAGTGTGATCTTAGCAGAAGTAAAAAGATAATTTGGTAGCGAGGCAACGTACTTAGGTCTGGTTTCCCACTGGGAGGAAATGTAAAATGTGAATAATGACTTTCCAGATGGTGCAAAATGGTTCCCAAGTTTACAACTGGCCTTGGGGCCCATCTGCTTCCCTAAGCAGCAGCTTGGCTCATTGACAGTACACATTATGGAGCAGGCCTAGGCCTTTCTGTGACATTGGGTAAAAAGGCAGAGATTATTTGGCGAGACAGTAAATGTTCCAAAGATCACAAAGACCAAGGACTGAGCATACACATTAATGGAAGACATTGCAAATGGACACATTGGCAAACAACAAAAAGGCCAGTCTTGGAACGTTACCTTCTGAGCAGAGAATTCTGGCAGCATGAAGCAGGTGGCCCCAACCCAGAGGGGGCAAAGAAGCTTGTTGACAACACCATGTACATGGTGCAGAGGAAGCACATGCAATATGGAGTCTTCTTTCGTCCACCCCCATCGGTCAACAAGGCCAGTAACCTGTAGAGAGAAATGAAAAAGAAATATAAAACTGGTTCCTTCAATGTTGTATTACAAAGTCAGTCATCATGTTGCCCAAGGGTCTTAAGAACACAACCCTTTGCCGAGCAAGGTAGTAGATTAACCTTTGCAGATTGCTTGGTTCCCAAATTCTGCTTTCCTTGATTGGCTTTCTTTTAGACAGGCAACCGTTGTCTAATGGAACCATCACTGCTCTCTCTTTTTGAGCTGTGAGCATGGCAAGTAGTATTGGCCCTCGGAATAAAATTTACATGGGTGCAAGTAGCCGCTGACAATTTAATTTTAAAGCTAATGTTTGTATAAACGCGATCTATTGGCGGCACAAATCCAATTAGGCATGAAAGACAGAAGCCAGTGATGGGGGAAATTGGGACATTGACATTTATTAAAAGGACATGGGTCTCTAAAGAAAGAAGAGCTGTGGCAGGCCATGCCAAGGGACTTACTTCGCATCACCTAGTGGCTGAGGTTGAAAGTTTCTCTTGTGCGAGTTCCCTAACTCAGCCCTCTGTCACTATGGATTAGCTTAAAGGATAGACATCCTTTCACTCGGGTAATGGCTAATGCCTGAGATGCCCACATATAGAGGGGGCTTATTCAGGAATCACCCTCTATGCACCCACCATGTGCTAGGTTTTGTCTAAAATAATAAATACAATTTTCACTTTGGAGAATTCAAAAAAACGTGGCCTAACTTTTGTTTATTTCTCTTCACCAGTAAATTCTCTATTGCTAGAATTTTCTGGAAAGGTAATGAAATCCTACCTATTTATTTTTTTACAATAGTATTGCTAACACGACCTGTTAGAATTAAAATGCACTTAGAAAGTGGCACTTCCCGAATGTCCAGTGTCTCTTAATCAACACGTATTCTAAGCCATCAGAAACAGTCTATGGGTAATTTGAGGAAGAGGAGGGAGTCGACGGGAGAAGTGAGAGAAAAATCACCAGGGAAGGCTAACTTTATATGATCCAGAAGGAATCCTGGTGGGCATAGTGTCTAAACCAAACGACCTTTGAAGAGCATTTGAAACTGCAACGAAACTCACAATTAATAAGTAACCCCAGTGAGGTTACTAAGGCAGAGGAGCCCTATACTAAAATACAACCATGCTGGCGAGGGTCTAATCTTATAATATCCTGAATTCATGATTGTTTATTGCACAATCTAGGCCGGCATGCCTTTGAGAATGTCTGTGCTCTACAGTTGTTCCCAGTTTGGATTTACAAACTACTTTTTGTATTTGTCCAGCTTTGTTACTATCCCATGGCAAGCATGTGGTGACAGGTATTAACTATTGTCAATTTATTTAAGAGCCTAGTAGATGTTGATTCTCAGTTCTTGGATTTGTGTTGCTTTCTCTAACCGAAGAGTGGCATGCACCAGCCAGATGAGACGGAGGGAAAAGTGATTTATTTTGTTTGCCATCTATTATTATTACAGATCGGGAACATTCATTGGTCTGAACAAACTCTTCTCTACAGGCTACATTACCAACTCTCGTTACCAGCTTCTTTCCTATTACGTTTTCAACTTGTGTCTTTCCAGCGGCACATGGAGGAAACTGTGTACTCTAAAATAGCCCACCTCTCAAGAAGTGCATGCACGTTGTCATTAAACCAAGTTTATTTCACAACGGCCGCTGGGAGAGAGGCTGGACAACTCCTTGAAGATTGAACTAACCTGAGTCTCTCTCTAAACACAGAACAGATACACTATATATACACATTTCCAGAACACTTAAACACACTCCCACATTTCCCTAATGTTCCCTTACAAGTCATTACCCCAGATACAAATGGGTTGACACGATACAAGGAAGTCTAATCCCCACAATACCATTGGCTGCCTTCAACTCTGGCACCGTCCCCTTGAATGACATTGCAAATACAAGCCCAACCTTCTTCTTTGGTTTCTGCCTGGAAGACCACGATCCTAAAATGCCATACAATACATTTTTAGTACAGTTTCCACTTGGTCCTGGAATGCTAAATCTGGCACGCACAGTTTATCTATGGGCACTTTATGGGGCAATGGAGAACTAACAAAAAGATCCTTTGATCAAGCACTAACTCGTTTCTCCAAGCATTCCAACACTCTAGATATTTATTCTTGGTGTTCTATTCCCTTTTCATCATGCACTACAAACAATTCAATTCATCTGGCCTCCATTCCCATTATAATCTTTTCCTGCTAATCCACTTAACAGTCACCCTGTTACAAATTTAGCTACTACCCCTAGATTGACATTGCCAGGTGACCAATGCTTTTTCGGTCGTTTGCTTAACAATTTCCAAGCTGAAAACCTCAGGCCCATGCTCTTCATTCTATTTAAGATCCAAATAGCCATTACCTTGTGGTTTCAGCTGTTCTTTCTACCAACCAAAACTTTCTTCGCTGGCCATTCAATTTTCGCGAACAAGAATCCGTGCTTGTCTATTTTTATGTACGTGTGTTCGAGACTATCACATATGAAAACATTTGAGCTTTTAAATCTCATTGTGCTAAGCTGCACAATGTGCTTGCACATTCTTGTTACACAATTGATGTTGCAACATGTATGCAAATCTAAAATTTATCACACTTGACACAAAATAACACTAAAAGTTACCTTTAACAAACCTCTATTAACTATTCTAAATACATGCAAAACTGCAACATTGCAACAATATTGCATCCACTTTTAGCATTAATATAGTGCGCGCAACATGAATTTCTCTTTCCTATTTAGATAAAATCGGTCTACCCTAACACCTCCCTGGGAGGAATGTGTTCATATTTGAAGATATTTGGGTAGTGTGAAGAGAGCTCAGGCAGTAGACCTTGCATCTATACCGCCATCTTTCCTAAGGAGCAGTGTGCAAAACTCAAAAAGAGTAGGTGTGAAAATGTTGGGTATTTAAAACCGGTGTGTATCAAAGAAACACACATTTTATAGGTCTGCCACGTATATGTAGCAGTAAGAAACGGAACACAGCCAAGCCAGAGAGTATGAAGGACCACCATGTGTTGTGTTAAGCATGGAAATTGGCAGCCTAGATAAGCTTAGTGCTCCTTTTTGCAGTCACTTTACATGATTCTAGCTTATGGAAAATGTAAAGAGAGACTCTGCACAACATGCACCAGAATCTTGCACTTAAGTGACTCGTACTACTCTCTTGAGGGAGCTAAAACACAAAAGATATTCACCAGGGCAGCATACATATCCCGCTGTACAGAATGGCCTTCCAGCTATGGACACTGGAAACAT
Organism: Ambystoma mexicanum; assembly: GCF_040938575.1. Classification (NCBI taxonomy): domain Eukaryota; kingdom Metazoa; phylum Chordata; class Amphibia; order Caudata; family Ambystomatidae; genus Ambystoma; species Ambystoma mexicanum. The sequence continues at coordinate 97,530,278 of NC_090922.1, forward strand.
TAAAAAAACAGCATAGGATCCCTGTGCCGTGTCTCTTCTGCTCTCATGAAAGAATGCCCACTGCATACACGGCACATACAAAGACCTGATGTCACCACACACCGATGTCTGAGCGTCTCGTGCATGTCCCTTGTGCTTACAGCCATTCTCTGCAGTACATTGCAGATTTTGAGAGGCAAATATCAGCACAGCCAGGAGGCTGCGAGGTCTCAGAATCCCTTGTACTGCAAGCATACCCTGTCTTACACAGAAGATATAGGGATCCCATTTCACGATAGTCTGCAGGTTTTATTTTTCTTCGTGGAAAGTGCATGTGTTCACATGAGCGCATTCCCTCCCAAAAACATCAAGTCATGCCACACCTATACATGGTAGTTGCAGGAAACCAACTCACCATAGCATGCAGGTTGCGGTGAGTGCTCAGAACTCCTTTCGGCCTCCCAGTGGTCCCACTAGTGTAGATGATCATTGCTCCTCTGTCCTTCCACTCCCAGACAGGGGGGCTTCTCCTTGAAGGGGGCTCCTCCAAGCCTTCATCAGATTTTGGTATCAGTATGACGGGTACCCCAAGCTTACTTGCAATAGGAGTCACAACCTTACTGTATCCCTCCTCTGCGATGACCAACATACTTTGAGAATCCTGGATGACATATTCCAGCTCAGGAGATGGATGCTTTCTATACAGGGGGACCGCAATAGCCCCACACATCCACAAAGCCCATTGGGCAACCACATATGATGCATCATTTGGGCACAAAAATGAGATGCGCTCTTCGCTCAGGTCTGCATCTTGGCGCTCTAGTGTCCGGTATATCAGCTGGGACAGGAGGGTGCTCCTCCTTCGGAGTTCTCTGTATGTGTGCTGCCCATTCTGATCAACAATAGCAATCTTATCCCCATAGGCCGCGGATCTCATGTACACAGGGAGACCCCCATTACTGCAGTGTATTCTCGTGGTGTGGAGGCCTTTGACAGTTAGTTGCTTCTTGCACCACCACGGATGAATGAGCAATGTCTTGTGCATGCTCACACCTAACCTGCAGCCATAGGCAATCAACATTGTTTAGATCCTTTGCTGGAGTCGGTCCAACCTGAGAAAAAACAGACAGTAGTCAGGTGAAACCCAAGGTTTCTAATTCATTTCTAACACTACAACAATGGTTATGATGACACATACTATCATATATAGCATCAGCGCAGAAGTCAAATTAGCAGTTAATAAATAAACAGGATGGTATTGAGGAGTACAAAGTAAACTGGGAAAAACAAGGATGAAAAATTAAATGGATCATTACTGAAAATGTTTAAGTTTTGCCACCTTTTTTTGTACAAATGTAAAACAGTAGCACTAATCCACTTCACAACCACCAAGCAGAACTCGCTTTACGAGGATGCTGTCACAGAAATATACAGCTACTGGGCAGATATGGACCATTATGCTTGTCCAGAGTGTTCTCACGTCGGTAATGGCTCGGGTTAAGTCCACTAGGTGCACTGCAGCTACACAGTCACAGGAAGGGCGATGATGCAGCGGAGGAACCATTCTGGGATAACTCTGCATGGTATGAAGCACAAACTTTTCACTGACTGGACGGTATACAGGAGGTAGCATTTTGTTTAACCACAAGCAGCAGGTGGGGCACTCAAGATCACACTTTAAGCAAGTTATAGGAGCTCATTTTCGAGTTTCAGTGTTACTCAGCAGCAGAGATCTGTACTCTTGCACTTTGGCGTGCACAAGACCCCATCACAGAATTATTTTGGTAATTGAACAGCAGAGTGCATAAGTGGAGGGTAAAAGGCACCATACAAGCGTGTACACATGGCAGGCAATGGGTCCTTCTGGAGACTACCTGCTTTTTACGGGTGCAAAAAACGGCAGGCGCCATAGGAAGCCCTAGCATTTGCGCCTGCATGAAAAGGCATGCGGGCGCAAACGCTTGAGTATTTGCAACGCAAAGAGGAAGGGAGCGGCTGAAACAAAAGTTGCATTTCCGCACCTCCTCTCCGCCATAAAAATGGACGAAAATGGGGTTTACTGGAAATGCAATGCGTAAAAGCGTTATGCAAAGTTTTTACGCATTGCATTTCCAGTACGCAGGGCCGAAAGAGAGCCCCATGTTGAGGGGAAACTCTCCCTCAAGGTGCGACATTTCGAATCAAGACTGTCGGGACAGTCTCTTCTGCTGGATTGGATTACCACTTCAACGCATGCTGAGGGATTTCGAGATGACACTTTACGATGATTTCCAGTACTCCACACATGCTAAGCCTTGTTACCTGTTCTTTAGTCCTTAGTGTCCCTGTTCGATCCTAGAATAGGCATTTCCTAAACTTGTATTGCAGATACATCATAAGCTCTGGGAAATCTGAAGTCTTGAAGGCAAAGCCCCACTTCCCAGATCATTAGGACATAGACCATATAGGTTAGCACTGTTTTGTATGTATGCCTACAGTCTGTCTTCTTGTTATCCGCCCACTGATGGTGTTCTTTTCCATTCCAGCCTATGGTGTTTGTGCTGTATCCTCTCTTCCAATTAATTGATCCCTTTGTACGTAACACCATACAGAGGGGTACATTGGTAGGAAGAACTCGTCGACTACTCTACGAGTTCAACTGCCCTGGAAGGTCAGACGGGTTCTGTCATAATCAGAAGCCTTTAATATGGATACCAATGAGAACTTGGCCACTATTATGCAGCTTGTTGCGGATTTACGTACTGATATGGCGGCTGCGCACAATGCCACGCAACGCTGTATAAATGAACTACAGGCTGGTAAACAGCCTACTGGGGCGGCGGTACAGTCTCCTGCTCTTGTCTCTGGTTCTGGTGCCCCGCTGCCTAGGCAGGATTCTGGGCCGGTATACATGACAGCTGAGTTTCTGCTAGTCCCCCGGAAAGGTTCACTGGGGATCCTAAGATGTAGAACCTTTTTGAATCAATGTAGATTACATTTCTTGTGCTGCCCAAATTAGTTTCCCGATTCCACGACTAAAGCGGCCTTTGTGCTCTCCCACTTAGGAGGGACAGCCGCTGCTTGGGCAAACCATCTACTAGAAGAAGGCAGTCACATGCTGTACGACTGCAACGTCTTGATTAACGCGATGAGTCGTGTATTTGACAAGCGCTACAAGAAGCAAGCCACAGATTTGGAGCTGTTAGGGTTACAACAAGGTGATACCACGCTCTTATCGTATATGGCTACGTTCAACCAGTTGGTGGCTGAGACTGGTTGGCCGGATGATAAGAAGTCATCCTTGTTTTACAAAGGGCTTTCAGAATCGCTAAAAGACACATTAGCCACAGACCCTGTGGTCCCTATGGACCCTATGGCCTTTCCTGAGCTCCTAGATCTTGTCTTACAGATAGATGCCAGTAAGGCTGAGACGAAGGGGGAGCGAAGGGCTCCTGTTCCTATGTCCATGACCTCATCAAGCCCTGCTACAGGGAGCAGTGAACCCATGCATATCGGTGCAGTACAGGGTCCGTTGTCCTCTGATGAAAGGGAACACCGGAGGAAGAACAACTTGTGTTTCTATTGTGGGTCTTCAGAACACCTGTTGCGGGCTTGCCCAAAGAAACCCAAGAAGCAGGGAAACGCCAAAGCTCGGCAATAGACGGGGGTCCAGTTGTTGAGCTTCACGTCCCTGGACTCCATAGGTTCTGCCCCGTTTACGATCACTGTTACATTCTCGCTTCCATCTGGTTCTTCTTGGATGGCAGGGGCTGTGCAGGATTCGGTTGCCACAGGTAATTATGTCGATACCCAATACACAATCAAATTGTGCATCGCTATTGTCCCGAAGGCCGGTCCCGAGCTTGTCAATGCAGTGGACCTTACCACCCTGCTTTCCGGAATGGTGACCGAATGCACTGTTGATCTGCTCATGACCACGGACACTGCCCAAATCTAATTGGAAGGAGGTCAAAAATGACAATTCGGTACATGGCGGTGGGAAGCGCTTAGTGCAAGAAAAGGTTGAGGTACAGGTAAGCTCTTGTCGTGCGTGGGTTGGTGATTAGTTTTTGAGTAAGGTCCATCAAAGTGAATGATCTTCGTGAGTTTTGAATGCATAAATATGGCAGATAACCGTGCCTATGCGATTGGTGCAGGAGGGTTTGTTAACATGAGTCAAAAGCGGCCAAAGAAACGTGACTGGGTCACAAAGTGTTAAAAATGGAAAAGCATCAAAATGCAAGAAACTTAGCCGTGACTGTGCGATTGGTGCAGGAGTTCAGGAGGGCTGTTATTATAAATGCCCTGTAAATTTTAATGGCGGCCAAAAGACGGTGACTAGGTCACAATGTGTTAGAGTAGATTTCATCAAACAGGGATCAAAGAGTGTGAGAGCCCAGACGCGTGATGAATTAGCGCTGATAAAAACTGCAGTAAATCAAGAAAGTGAGCGTACTGAGTCTTACCTGTGCCGAACATTTCTGGTATTTCAAAAAAGACCCCCTGATGTCTTTGTTGTAAAGCATCCAAAGCATGAAATCTACATGCAAGGTAAGAGAGAGTCATCAATATAATCATATAATGAAAAAACATGATTGGTGCGGCTGCAATGTCTTTGTTGTAAAGCATCCGAGCATGAAATGCACACGCGGGGTAAGAGAGAGTCATCAATATAACAATACACATGATTGGTGCGGTTGCAATGTTAGATGGTCCATGTGTAAAGTACCGATTGCATTTTTAGAAACAATCAGTGCAGACTTTGTGGTTACAAGAAAAATATTAATACGAAAACACAAAAGGAACTTTAGGATCATAATGTTGGCATGCATTGATGCATGCGTGGCCCGGTCTTGGAGGATGGGTGACCATTGTGCTTAGTGGTGTGGTATGATAGGAAAATAGTATTACAACATTTTACATTCGGCTTAGCCTATCACATTGATGTGGGAAACCCTGATCTATTTGTTGACGAAGAGGTTCCATTCAATGGAAATGTTCAGGCCTTGTCTGACAGAATCAAGGCGGTAAATCCATTGGTAACACATTGTGACCTAGTCACCTTCTTTTGGCCGCCATAAACATTTACAGGGCATTTATAATAACAGCCCTCCTGAACTCCTGCACCAATCGCACAATCACGGCTAAGTTTCTTGCATTTTGATGCTTTTCCATTTTTAACACTTTGTGACCCAGGCACGTCTCTTTGGCCGCTTTTGACTCATGTTAACAAACCCTCCTGCACCAATCGCATAGGCACGGTTATCTGCTATATTTATGCATTCAAAACTCACGAAGGTCATTCACTTTGATGGACCTTACTCGAAAACTAATCACCAACCCACGCACGACAAGAGCTTATCTGTACCTCAACCTTTTCTTGCACTAAGCGCTTCCCACCGCCATGTACCCAATTGTCATTTTTGACCACCTTCCAATTAGATTCGGGCATCTGACTTCCGCAGCCTGCCCCCCCCCCCAGCCGTAATAATCAACAGCTGGGTAAACAAGACCACCGCCATGGCGTCAACTTACTTGCACATGGTAGGTCGACTCCATGCAGCTCCACTTTCATTATCTGGCAATTCTTGCATCACCGAATCTAAATGCGTTCTCCATTCTTAAACTGTAGGATGACGCCCATCTTACTTAACCAAGTCAGACCACGACTTGATGTCCTGAAGACAGTTCGGTACAATTTTGCAGCACTGCTCCATTTCATCGTGCCACTGCCCTTTGCCATCAACCTACCGAACCAGAAACACCAATTAATGTGTCGATAATGTTAATGTATTGTGAATGTAAAAAATACCTGGAATAGTTTGTCACTATTTATTACTAACCCACCGATATGCAGACTATAAATGTACTTCAGTATGCATATATTATGTGCCACGGCACATAAAGAATTCTGAAAATATGTCTTCTTGTTAAAATAAACCTTCCTGTTTTTTGTACCTTACGGTGATCTCTTTTTCGAGCTAGTACTCTTCTAGCTCTCCTGCAAGGAGTATTGTGACCCCCTGTCACGCCTTTGGCCTGGGTAGCTGTTGACTCTACTCCCCTTTATCTCTGTACCTCTCAACCCTCTAGAGTCAGGCCCCCAAAAAAAGAGGGTTCTGCCCATTTTTTCTTCCTTTCCTAGTGTGTAGATAAGTCCTTAATGATTTTACTCGGGTGTTGCCTGATGTTGTATTTCCTGACTTTGTTGTAGTCTTTTTTTTTTTTATTGACTCAGCATTTGAGTTTAAAAAAGTTTCAGCGGAGGCCACCAGGGGACGCACAGGTGATGGCTGCCTGAGCGTCGTGCTCCCGCTGAGGCTGGGCCATTGAAGGGGACTGAGCCCCCCCCTGCACTCCCCCAGGCGGATTCACGCGCTCGACCTGAGCTGGCGAGCCCCCCGTGACGCCCCCGCCAACAAGAACGGTACTCGAGCTCCCCCGAGAGCCTGAGAACGGGCCGTGTCGGGGGAGCGACGAAGAGCGCATCGGCGTCGGAGAAGGAGGAGCGGCCTGCGGGAGAGCCTTTTGCCGGCGAGCCCGTCCCCAAGCATCCATCCGCCCCCCTGCCCTTGGTGGGTGCCCACAAGATTTTGGGACAGCGGCCCCGGCGGGGGATTCGGCTTCCGCTGTCCCCCCTCGTCCCCCGGGCTGTGACGAGCCCCCATCTCGGCCACGGCAAACAGGGCCTGATTTGGGAGGTTCCGGGCCCCGGCCCCCCTCGGAGCGGGAGAGCGGGGTCAGGGCATGTGGGGGGCCGCACGACACCACGCCCCACCCAATAATCCAAAACAAAATTTAAAAAATTAAAAATCACAATAACCGCCGGAGCGGAATCGCAACCCCCCCTCTCTCGAGGGGTCCCAGAATCGCTGCAGCCTGCACCAGCTTTGAGGACACGCAGAGGGGCCTAGCTTGCCCGTATCGGACTTCCACAGGTGGAGGCCCCTAGGCCCATTCCCAGGGCATGTGCCCGCCTGACACCCCCCTGGAAGGGGAACGCGACCTCAGACGGCGACAGTGGTATGGCACGGAGGGCCACCTCCCCCCACCCCCCGAAGAGGAATGCCAACATCTCAAAGGCACCCAGGTGTGAGGCCCTCATCCGCCGCTGGTGGGGCGTGTGCCCGCCTGGGAGCTGCCCCCCCACCCACACGGAAAGACTCTGGCCTCCCGCGGGTTTCCCCGGGACAACACAGCCTGGGGACCTCAAGCCGGGTCCTCGAGGAGACTCCCTAAAGCCACCGGACCGCAGCGGTCCCCTGTTACAGACTTGATGATCGTGCAGAGTAAGAATACCTCCGTCCCCAAGTACTGCACAGACAACACCAGAAATACTGCCTGTGTGGTCTTTGAGGCCACAGGTGAAGTGGTTCGTAGGCCCGGATTCGGGAACAGCCGGAAAAGGACCCCTCGAACGCTGTAAGGCAATGGGTTATAGGATAAGCACAGAGCAGTTGGCAAGAGCAGAACCCCAGGGAAATGATCCGAAATGGCTTACCTAATGTGTTGGCACAGATGCTCAATAACAGCAGAGAGGCGTTGGGAATTCCCCAAATGGTGGAGGGCAGATGGTGGGTATGTAGACAGGCAAGCGCCCAGCGTGAGGCCAGAGACCAAGAATCCAGGACAAGAAACAAAATCCGTAGGGCAAACCAGGGACAGTCCAATGGTCAGGCAGCGAGAAAACCAACAGTTCCAAAACGAGGTAACAAGAAGCAAAGGCAATAGGAATCCGATTGGGTAAAGGTAGTCCGGTAACTGGTGATCCAAAGTCAATACTTGGGCAAGGCAAAGGCAATCCGTGATACAAAAAAAACGTGGTCGAGCAAATCCGTAGAGTCAAAAGCGAAACGAGCGTCACGGAATCCAGGTGGAAACAGCTGTGAAGCGACGCTCATTGTTTCCCGGAAGCTTTTAACCAATGAAGGCGTATCACGTGATGGGGATGGCAGAAGTCACGTGATACAGAGTTGTTGTGAGGACGTATCACGTGATGGGGATGACAGTAATCACGTGATACGAAAGTATTGCTGCAATGGAGAGTCACGTGACACGTGACGCGCGGATCCTCCGAGGTCCATTCAGGGCACCATGGTGATGTGGAAGCCTCCAGTGTAACTGCCAGGAGCGGGAGGGAAGGTAAATGCCAGGTCTATGAGTAAACCCCCGGGTATGATGACTGAATGGGCGCATGCACGTGCGTGCAATCGGGTGTGTATGTGAGCGAGTGGGACGGCAAGAGGCCGAGAGTGGGGGTGTGGCACTTGCAGAGGGGGTGTTAGGTGTATGAGACGTGACAGAGTCCCCCCTCAACGGCCCACGACCTCGTGGGCAGGCAGGGCAATCCCTATGAAACCGGGCAACAAGGAGAGGGGCATGAACATCAGAGGAGGGAACCCAGGAGCGATCCTCAGGGCCATAACCCACCCAGTCAACGAGATACTGAAGGCGACCCCTGTGAAGACGAGAACCCATGATGGCATTGACCTCAAACTCATCAGGGGTGGACAGCGAAACGGGAGCAGGAGGTGTAGTGATACGGGTAGGAGCAAGACAGGGTTTGAGGAGGGAAGTATGAAAAACCGGGTGGAGCCACCAGGCAGAAGGGACCCCAAGGCGAAAAGCAACAGGGTTCAGGACGCGAGTGATTCTGTAGGGACCAATAAAGCGAGGCAACAGTTTGCGACAACCGGGGATGCGTAAATGCCGGTTCGACAACCATACCCGATCACCCACGTGATAATCAGGGGCCGCTGTCCGCTTCCTATCAGCCTTTGATTTCATAACTGCCTGCGCCTCATGTAGATGGACAAGGGTTTGAGCATGGACATTGGCCAGATCGCGAACACAGGCGTTAGCAGCAGGAGTGGCAGAAGGGAGGTCAGGTAATGGGAGAGTGCGGGGATGTTGACCGTACATAGAATAAAAAGGAGAGAAACCCGTAGCAGAATGTCTGGCATTATTGTATGCAAATTCAGCAAGATGGAGTAGGTTAAACCAGGAATCCTGATACTGGAGGGTCAAACAACGCAGGTACTGTTCCAGGGCCTGGTTTACTCTCTCCGTCTGCCCGTCGCTTTCTGGGTGATAGGCAGAAGAAAAGTGAGCATCAATGCCTAAGAGCTTGGTAAGGGCACGCCAGAAGCAGGAAGTAAACTGTGACCCACGATCCGATACTATAACCTGCGGAAGACCGAAAAGACAAAAAACAGCCTTAAAGAACAGACGGGCAAGGGTCGGGGCTGAGGGAGTGCCGGTACAGGGGATGAAGCGGGCCATCTTGGTGTAGGAATCTACTATAACCCAGATGGTGTCATAGCCCTGTCTGCGTGGTAGGTCTGTAATAAGATCCATGGAGATGGTATGCCAAGGCCTGGGGGGGGAACAGGTAGCGGTTGGAGTAAACCCAAGGGACGTCCTCTACGAGCCTTACATTGAGCACATACTGAGCAGGTGTTAACATAGTTTTCTATGTCCCGTCTCATGGATGGCCACCAACACCAACGGTGTAACAACTCAAGAGTACGTTGCTGCCCTGGATGGCCGTTGATAGCAGCGTCGTGGGACCAAGCAAGCGCCTGATTGCGGACGTCGCTCGTGGGAAGGTACAATCTACCCTGGACGAATGACAACCCCTCCTGAAGTACGATATCCCATTCATTGAGTGTATGTGGATGTTGGGAAACCCATTGCTTGATGGTCGCAAGCATGGGTGGGGATGGTGTGCATAGACATATGACATGGCCCTTTCCTAACACTGTGTCTGGGAACAGAGGCAACGTTTCCCCCCCAGGGGAGTGAGAAAGAGCGTCAGCTTTGCCATGGACTGAACCCGGCCTGTGCTTAACCACAAAGTCAAAAGCAGCAAAGAACAAGTGCCAACGCACCTGTCTGCTATTTGCACATTTAAGCGAGACCAAGTCCTGGAGGTTCTTATGGTCTGTGTACACTATCGTCTGGTGCCTTACCCCCATGAGGTGGTGCCACCATACCTGGAGGGCATCCTTTATGGCCAAGAGTTCCTTCTCAGTTACCGTGTAATGGGATTCGGCTGCGGAAAACTTCCGTGAATGGTAAGCAACCGGATGTAAACAGCCCGTGGCAGGGCATGGTTGGGACAGCACGGCACCTAGGGCGAACGAAGAAGCATCTGCTTCTAGTACATACGGTAAGTCTGGTTCAGGGTGTTGCAACACAGGGGCTGAGACAAACCTAGATTTAAGAGTATCAAACGCCTTCTGGTGTATGGAGGTCCAGATAAAAGGGACAAGAGGGCTAGTCAATGCTGTCAAGGGAGATACAATGGAAGAAAATCCAACTATGAATCGTCGGTAAAAGTTAGCAAAGCCGATAAAAGAGTGTAACTGTTTGGTGTTGCCAGGGATTGGCCATTCTGTGACAGCACGGACCTTGGATTGATTCATCGATAGCCCCCCAGGAGAAATATGGAAACCCAGGAAGTCCACCTCTCTGACATGGAACAAGCATTTTTCGGGTTTGGCGAACAATGCGTTCTTTTTGAGGCGTGATAGGACCTCCCTGACATGAGAGACATGGTCCTCCAAAGAGGAAGAAAAAATCAGGATGTCGTCTAGATAGACCACCACATACGTATCCAAGATATTAGAGAAAATGTCATTGATGAAACGTTGGAACGTTGCAGGTGCATTACAAAGCCCGAAGGGCATTACGGTATACTCAAACAACCCCTGTCGGGAACAAAACGTGGTTTTCCATTCGTCACTGCGCCGTATTCGGATCAGGTTATATGCCCCCCTTAGGTCTAGTTTGGTATAGATCGATGCCTTAGTCAGCCTATCCAGGAGCGTGGAAATAAGTGGGATGGGATATCTGTTCTTTATTGTGATGGAATTCAACCGCCTGTAGTCCACGCATGGGCGCAAATCGCCCTCTTTCTTTGGTACAAAGAATATAGGACTGGCAGCCGGAGAGCAGGACGGCCGTATATGGCCCAAACGTAAGGCCTGTTGTATATAGTCCTTTAGGGTTTGTTCCTCGGATGGTGATAGCGAGTAAACCCTTCCCTTGGGTATGGGAGCTTCTGGAAGGAGGTCGATAGGGCAATCGTAGGGCCTATGCGGAGGTAGGCCTTCCGCTACGGTTTTATCAAAGACCATGTGGTAATCATGGTATTCCTTGGGAATGCCTGCCATAACGGCTCCCACGGTGTGTGCTGACGTGCCGTCAGGTGTCGTGTCACTGATATGGGAGGAAGCCATAGCGCCGAGAATAGAGGCAGGAGATGAGGGTGACTCAGGTTCTATGAGACAAAAATGTTGGCATTCTTCTGACTCAAACAGCACTTGTCCCGTACCCCAGTTGATTAAAGGGTTATGGTGTTTCAACCAGGGTATTCCCAATATGACCCCGAACTGGGGTGTGGTAATGAGGTCGAACGACAAGTGTTCCTTGTGGGTACCTTGTATGACCACCTCTAAAGGTGCGGTTTGGTGTTTTATCGGGCCGGAGGCTAAAGAAGTGCCATCAACAGCCTGTACCGGTTTGGGGTGGTCCTTTTGGATCAGAGGTAGATTAAGACGATGTGCTAGCGCAATGTCCATAAAACAACCCGTGGCTCCGGAGTCGATCACTATCTGAACAGCGTGAATGATGTCTCTGGTGGGTTTCAGTAGGGCTTGTACTGTAACAGGTCTAATAGGACCAAATGCAGGGTCAGCGGGGGTCGTGAATGGGCTCGCCGGTGTCCCCGGTATCATGGGCGAGCCTTCTGAAAACCCGGCACTTTGTTTCTCGGTCGGCGAGGGCATTCTTTTACATAATGTCCGTTTAGACCACAATAGAAACAAGCGTTGTTGGTTCTTCGACGTTCACGTTCTAACTGTGTTATGGGACTGCGGATTCCGCCTATTTGCATGGGCTCGGAACCGACGGAAGATGGTGCTGGAGATGGCTGCCCAAACGTGGATTCCATCCTTCGTTCGGATTTGCGGGCGTCCACCTGTAGGGCAAGGTCTACAAGGTCTGTGAAAACAGAAGGAAGGGCAGGGACCACCGAAAGGGCGTCCTTCATAGCACCACTGAGTCCTCAGTAAAACACGATCGCCTTCTTTTCCTCAGGCCAAGAGGTTTCAGCGGCGAGTTGGTTATACCGGGTGATGTACTCGATCAATGTTTGTTTGCCCTGTGTAAGGTCCAATAGTTCCAGGTCCCTTGCCTGGGCCTTGTAGCGGGTATCAAACACTTTAGCCATCTCTGTGACCAGAAGCTCAAAATCGTACAAGACGGGATGGTTGCCCTCTAAGAACGGATTTGCCCAAGTGGCCGCTATGCCTGATAGATGAGACAAGAGAAAAGCGGCTTTTGTAACCGAATCGGGGAAGGCCTGAGGTCTGCACAAGAAATGGAGTCTGCATTGATTTATGAAGGTGCGGTAGGTCCGTGGGTCTCCCTGAAAGCGTTCTGGGGCAGCAAAAGGAGAGGAGGTTGGGATCAATACAGGGGCAGGAGCGGGAGCAGGTGTGGCCTGGACTGGAGGGGTGGTATCCCTAAGCTCGATGTCCGCAGACGGGGAATGATGTGCGCTTTGTAGGAGGTCTAGGCGGTGGTGAATGGCGGCTGTGGCTGTGGCTGTGGCCATATCAGTCCTGAGAGCCGCTACGGCCTGCATTAGAGCGGTCACGGGGTCCCCGGCGGAGGGATCCATACTCCGACAGCCAGAGGCTTCACAGTCTGTTACAGACTTGATGGTCGTGCAGTGTAAGAATACCTCCGTCCCCAAGTACCGCACAGACAACACCAGAAATACTGCCTGTGTGGTCTTTGAGGCCACAGGTGAAGTGGTTCGTTGGCCTGGATTCGGGAACAGCCGGGAAAGGACCCCTCGAACGCTGTAAGGCAATGGGTTATAGGATAAGCACAGAGCAGTTGGCAAGAGCAGAACCCCAGGGAAATGATCTGAAATGGCTTACCTAATGTGTTGGCACAGATGCTCAATAACAGCAGAGAGGCGTTGGGAATTCCCCAAATGGTGGAGGGCAGATGGTGGGTATGTAGACAGGCAAGCGCCCAGCGTGAGGCCAGAGACCAAGAATCCAGGACAAGAAACAAAATCCGTAGGGCAAACCAGGGACAGTCCAATGGTCAGGCAGCGAGAAAACCAACAGTTCCAAAACAAGGTAACAAGAAGCAAAGGCAATAGGAATCCGATTGGGTAAAGGTAGTCCGGTAACTGGTGATCCAAAGTCAATACTTGGGCAAGGCAAAGGCAAACCGTGATACAAAAAAAACGTGGTCGAGCAAATCCGTAGAGTCAAAAGCGAAACGAGCGTCACGGAATCCAGGTGGAAACAGCTGTGAAGCGACGCTCATTGTTTCCCGGAAGCTTTTAACCAATGAAGGCGTATCACGTGATGGGGATGGCAGAAGTCACGTGATACGGAGTTGTTGTGAGGATGTATCACGTGATGGGGATGACAGTAATCACGTGATACGAAAGTATTGCTGCAATGGAGAGTCGCGTGACGCGCGGATCCTCCGAGGTCCATTCAGGGCACCATGGTGATGTGGAAGCCTCCAGTGTAACTGCCAGGAGCGGGAGGGAAGGTAAATGCCAGGTCTATGAGTAAACCCCCGGGTATGATGACTGAACGGGCGCATGCACGTGCGTGCAATCGGGTGTGTATGTGAGCGAGTGGGACGGCAAGAGGCCGAGGGTGGGGGTGTGGCACTTGCAGAGGGGGTGTTAGGTGTAGGAGACGTGACATCCCCGCAGTGGGCATAGTGGAAGGCCACAGGAGCTGGCAAGTGGAACTGCAGGCATATCGCTTTAAGGGAACGGAAAGTGCGGTCAGCGGCCCCACTGAAGCTGGGATCATGGCACAGCCGGAGGCCTCAATGCAGTCCACGACAGCGATGGAGAGGGGCTTCGCCTCTATCCTACAGGAAATCAGGGACATGCGGTCGGATATCGCTCAGAAATTTGAAAAGATCGACCAAAGGGTGGACAAGGTCGAGGACAGACTCCTGCAAGTGGAAACCAACCAGTCATCAACGGCAGCCCAGGAGGTGCAAACTGAGGTGAGGCTCGCAGCCCTGGAGAAGAGGGACGAAAAAAGGGCTAGACAGATGGATGACTATGAAAACAGGGAAAGGAGAAATAACCTTAGATTTTTTGGGATCCCTGAAACAGAGAGCGAAACGGAGAGAGACTTGATCCGAGTGGTGAGGGACATTATCACACTCTTGTTTTCAGAGGAGATGACCATGGGGCTCACGTTCGACCAGTGCATAGGGCAGGGGGCAGGGCAGGGGGCCCCCGGTCGGTCCTGGCCTGGTTCCACTACTACGCGGAAAAGACTAAGGTGCTCGAGGAAGCAAGGAAGGCAGGGGTGGTGACCTATAACAGCACTCAGATCACCATTTATCAGAACCTTTCCGCATACACCCTGGCCAAGCGCAGGATGTGCCGTCCCCTAACACAGTTACTAAAGGAAAAGGGGGTGCGATACAGATGGGGGTACCCCTTCTCCCTGGCCTTCGAATACATGGGCCAACGGACAACGCTGATTACAGAAGATGACATAAGGGGAGCCATCTGGGATTACGTGGCACAATCCACCCCCCAGAGGGGCCCGGTGGGTCCGGAGGCCCTTGGAAGGGGCGACCCTAGCCAGCCGGGGGCCAGAAGAAAGAAAACCAGTTCGAGAAAATTCAAAAAATTAAACACCCCGCCGCCCGCATTGGGAAGCGAACACGTCGACTCGGAGGGCTGACTGTGGTGATGTCCCGACCCGTAGCGGGTCGGAAAAAGGAAGTTCCTGAAGTTTCTCAGAATACAGAGTCCCCTTGAACAGCAAGTATAACAGGGTCAACTGAAGGGACAAAGCAGTGGGGGTGAGGGGGGCTCATAGACATGAGCACTGTACTGATTGCCTAGCCGAGGAGGGTAGGCTGGTGGTCCGGCCAAATGCAAGCAATGGCGGAACTAACTGGCTGGACGCCGGGGTGGGGGGGAGGGGGAGTACGAACTAGTTGGGGTTTGTTTGTTGGGGGAAGGGTTTGGGGGGCAGTTGGGGGAACGTTTCAAAAATGTCCAAAAGGGGAAACAAGGGGAGCAAGGAGGGAGTGATGATGCGATATCATTGGCTAAGAGTGAGGAAAACTTAGATCATGGCTGATGTCCGTCCGGCCCTGGGTGTGGGTACCCTTAACGTGCGGGGGCTGAACACCCCCACGAAGAGGTCCCTGGTTCATGGGGAGTTTAGGAGGGTGAAACTGGACCTGCTCTTTCTGCAGGAGACACATTGGGCAAAGGGGAAAGAGCCTAGAATGCGAGGGGGAGGAATTGGAGAGGTCTTTCACGCCTCCCACAAGGCCAAAAAAAGAGGGGTGGCCATATTGGTGGCAAGGGACATGGACTTTGAGAAGGAGGCCATCCAGAGGGACCCCGAGGGTCGGTACCTGATGGTGCGGGGTTCCCTGCAGGGCTCCCCCTTGACTCTAGCAGTAGTGTATAGTCCTAACAAAGGTCAGGCCCAATTCTGGGAGGAGGTAGGGGACAAGCTGAGGTTGTTCGTGCAGGGCCCACTGGTGGCGGGGGGGGATTTTAACATGGTCCTAGATCCAACTATAGACAGAAGACGGGTTGGCCCCCAGAACCTCAGACCCGCGGATGAAGCCATGGCGCAGAACCTTCAGAGGGTTAATGGGGACCTGGGACTGTCGGCTACGATCCCAACCCCCAGATCAGGGACCCCCTCCTTTACCTACTATTCAGCTATTCACAACTCGTTTTCGAGAATAGACCACATTTTGGTGGACGAGGTCCTCACCCCATATGTAGCGGGCTATCCCCATATGTAGCGGGCTATAGGATAGACCCAGTCCCCTGGTCGGACCACAACATGGTCCGAGTCACCTTATCGATGGGTTGGTGTGAAGAACGTAGGGGGCGTTGGAAATGCAATGATGCCCTATTGAGAGATGAGGCACTCACCCAGGAGATCCTGGACTCCATAGCAGAGTTCTTTGAGTTTAATGATAATGGAGAGGTGGCCATGCATACACTTTGGGACGCCTTTAAGGCAACCCTACGAGAAGTCCTCATAAAAATGGGCTCCATGAGAAAGAGGGAGAGGGAGGCCCAGGAGAAAGCCCTGCGGGGTAAAATAGCCTGTCTCCAGCTGGGGGGATCCCCGGACCAGGCTTTAGAGCATGACCGTGTGGCTGCACTGGAGGACTACAGGCTCCAACTAAAAGATCTGCTCCTACATAAAACTGAGAGGAGCCTCCTAATGGTAAAACAAAAATACTATGAGAAGGGGGACAAGGCGGATAAGATCCTAGCCTGGAAGCTAAGGGAGGTCCAGAGAAGCAGAAGGGTGAAGGAGGTGAGGGATACCTAGGGGCATCTCGGCCGCGACTCCTCCCATATTGGGGAGGCCTTTCGCCAATACTATAAAACCCTCTACTCCTCGGAGTATGACGGAGATGCCACCCAGGTAGAGGATTTCCTGAACTCCATACAGATCCCATCCCCTTCATGTGAGATGGCTGAAGGGTTGGAGGGTCCGGTGACCGAGGATGAGATTCACAAGGTGATAGGCGGGATGAGGGTGGGAACCTCCCCCGGAGTTGACGGCTTCTCCGTCTACTTCTATAAAAGATTCCGCTCCGCCCTGGCCCCGTTCTTGGCGAGAGTCTTCAACGCTGTGCTGGAGTATGGCA
The DNA here is from genome assembly GCF_040938575.1 of Ambystoma mexicanum. Taxonomy (NCBI): domain Eukaryota; kingdom Metazoa; phylum Chordata; class Amphibia; order Caudata; family Ambystomatidae; genus Ambystoma; species Ambystoma mexicanum. The sequence continues at coordinate 97,546,946 of NC_090922.1, forward strand.
CCCTCCCCGAGTCCATGATGGGGGCCATAATAGCCGTTCTTCCCAAGGAGGGGAGGGACCCCGTGGAATGCTCTTCTTACCGTCCCATATCTCTGTTGAATATCGACGTCAAGGTCCTGGCCAAGGTGGTGGGGAGGCGGATGGAGGGAATCATGCCAAAGCTAATCCATGGCGACCAAGTGGGCTTTATTACGGGAAGGCAAGGGTCAGACAATATACGCAAAACAATAGACCTGCTCCACTTTGCCCAAACATCGGGGTTAAACACACGTGTCCTGTCCCTAGACTCGGAGAAGGCCTTCGACAGGGTCGAGTGGCGATACATGGGTCTCCTCCTCCAGAGGATGGGCGTCGGGCCTCACATCATGAGCTGGGTGACCGCCCTCTACAGGGCCCCCACGGCGAGGGGTCAGGTGAACGGGAGGCTGTCCGAACCATTCCCCCTCTCCCGGGGGACAAGGCAGGGTTGCCCTCTCTCCCACTTTGGTATACGTCCTCACGATGGAGGCATTGGCAACAGCGATTAGAGCTCACCCGGACATCAGGGGGATCAGAAGGGGTGATGTTGAATTCAAACTTTCCTTGTTTGCGGATGATATCCTGGCCTATCTGGTGGACCCTGTAGCATCACTTCCCCCCTTCCTGGCGCGGGTGGCCTCGTTCGGTCGCTTCTCAGGTCTGAAGATCAACGCCGCAAAATCTGATTTGCTCCCTATGAGGACATTAGACCCGGGGCTCGACCCCCTGGACTGGTTTCACGGGATTAAAGTGGAGAAGGCCGCTGTACGATATCTGGGGGTACTCCTCACCAGAGACATATCGAAATTGAGCGCCGCTAACTATGACCCCATGATGGCAGAGATCAAATCAGATCTGAGGAGATGGGACAAGATGATCCTGTCATGGTATGGCCGAATGACTGCAGTAAAAATGAATATACTACCCCGGCTTCTCAACCTTTTCACGGCACTCCCAACCAACAGCACAGCTCAGACTTTTAGAGAGCTACAAAAGGGGGTTCCAGACTTTGTGTGGCAGGGGAAAACCCCGAGGATAGGAAGGACCACCTTGACTCTGCCTAGGGAGGAGGGGGGGTTCGGGATCCCGGACTTTCACCTCTACTTTTGTGCCGCCCAACTGCGCGTCCTACTGGAGCATATGAAAGAGGGAATGGGGACGTATTGGTCATACTTGGAAGATATGGATGCCCATACCCTGAAGGTCCGAGACCTCTTGTGGGCCCCTCGCGGGTCGATTCTGCCACACTTAAGGTCCCACCCGACCCTGGGAGTCCTCTGGGACATCTGGAGAGAAGGCCCCCGGACTGCTCCCCTCACCACTTGGCCGTCCCCGATTACCTCTCTCTGGGGCCATCCCCTTAGATTGGGAGGCAGAGAGTTCCGGCACTCTCAGGAATGGTCAGACAACGGACTGGAATGGGCGGGGCAGCTGTTCAGAGAAGGGGAATTCCTAACCTACGAGGACCTGAGAGACGCTCTCGGAAGAGATTGGCTATCCATCTTCGAATACCTCCGCCTGAAGGGCATCCTCTGCAACCCGACATGGGGCCCGAACCGGAGGAGACAGCTGACCCCCTTTGAGAAACTCCTCAATCTGGCGACCTCAAGAAGGGGGGCGGTGTCCAGCATGTACAAAATCTTAAATACCTACGACCTTCAAGGCAGAAGGAACTTTCATAAGTTTTGGGACAACCTAGCTGGGGAAGAGATTTCCGAGGACTCCTGGGCCAGAATCTTCAAGACAGCATTTCACGGAAATTTGTTCACCTCGGACATGGAGCATAACTTTTGTTACAGGGGTGGCACAGGGATCCCGCAAAGTTGTCGAGGATGTTCAAGGGGGTCTCGCCTAGGTGCCCAAGAGGATGCAGGCAGACTGGCACCAGAGGCCACATGTGGTGGCTCTGCCCGAAATTTCAGGACTACTGGGGTTCAGTGCGGGACTGGATGGTGGAAGTGATAGAAGAACGATTGACACTAAATCCCTTAACAATGTTGTTGGGTCTCCCCCTGGAGGAAACAGAGCTGTACCGATACCCTAGGATGTGGGAAACCATGCTGAGGGCGGGCAGAGTGGCCCTTGCTCAGAAGTGGAAAAGCCCCGAGCCCCCCTCCAAAGAGGACTGGCTGCTAAAAGTGAAAAATATGTTCCTGATGGATAAACTGACTGCGATGGTGAAAAGGAAAGTAGCACTTTCCTCACAAACTGGTATGGGGTGCAGCAGTCTTGGGGCTGGGACGTTCACTGATTTCGACGCCAGACTTCCGGCCTGCATGAGCCGGGATCGACCCCAAAAGGTAAGATAATACGCCAGGGAACCCACGACCTGGGGTAAAGCGGCATCTAACCAACAGATGAAAGGCCACAATTCGCATCATTACCATGGTACGGACGAAGGACTGAACATTGAAATTCTCCCAAGGCAAATGCAGGTTTCTGGACACAGGGTAGGGGGGTGTTTAGGGGTTGGGGTGGTGGGTTGGGGGGGCAGGGGGCTTTCTTTTTGTTGGTTTCTTGACTGTGTTTGTTGTATCTAAAAAATGCCAATAAAAACTAAAGTTTAAAAAAAAAAAATGTTTCAGCGTGGTGTTATGGATAGGGGGGTAAAATGTGCTTTTTGGTGTGATCTCCAGAAATTCCGTAGTCACTGGATTGTCATTAGGTGGTTGTAAATCGAAGAATGCTTTTAACCTAATTTTTCTCATCAACCTATGAAGATTGACGCGTTCTTTTAAGTGCATGGTGTTTTGAGTGGGGGTGAAAGACAAACCTAAGTTCAATACCTCAAGTTGATTCTTGGACAATTGTTTTGAAGAAAGATTGACCACTAGGTGTTGTTTGGTTTGTTCCTTGGTCTTAGATTTCTTAGTACCTCTTCTTGTGGTCTTTTGTCTAAAAAAAAGCTTCAGTAACTGGACGATGTTGTTGCTGTTTGAGAGGTGTGTAGAGTCCCGGTTCTTGAGGGTGATGTTACAAGGTGTTCTGTGGGTGTTCTGTGGTTATATCCCGTTCTCCTTGTCTCTTCACCGCTTGAAGGAATGCCGCTACTTATGTCACTAGTATCTTGTTTTGGTGCCCCTGTTTGAGGTCTGTTTGGGCGAGTGGGTCTATTGTTTTGATAAAACTCTTGCCAGGAGTACACAATGTCTTGTCCAAGGTATCTCGCCTGAATTTGCATACTTTGCGTTGTTCAACTTCTTTTTTATATTGATCTAATGATGAGTTAATGCCGTCGAGTATTGTTTTCAATTCCTCACTAGTTTTGAAGGAGCTAAATTGTTTGCTCAATTCACAAATCTCTTTGTCCAACTTCGTGACCGATTTTGACAATTCTTCGATGGTGAGTAGTATTAAATCAAGTAAACATTTGTTCAAGATTTGCTCCCACTTTTTCACGAATTCAGGGACTTCCTTGCAGAGGGTCGGTTTTAGGTAAACTCTCAGTCCCCATGGTATCCTTTGGGCATGGTAATATTGCGCTAGTGTTGTGCCATGCAATTTCTGGGAGAATTCCCTTCTAATCAATTTCTATAGGTGAAAGATTATTTGTTCGTGATTAGTTGCTGCCGGAGTGGTGGTCTCTAGGTCTTTAATTATGTCTAGTATAAGTGATGCTTCTTCCTTGTTAAAAGCAAATGTTGTTGCATGCTTGTCAGTGATTGTGTTAATTTTGGAGAAAGACATATTCTTCCTTACTGGTTTCTATGGTGGCTGCAGCCTATGTTGTTATGTCACACACTCAGAGAGTGGAGATATATATAAGGTGAAAGATAAACACTGCTGCACACCGGTGTGTAAATGTATGTGTGTTGAATTATTGTTGAAAGGTAGTGAGGTGCAGAGGAGAGAAACACAACCCTGACACTAGGTTGTGGTATATGAGGAAACAATAGAGTGTCCACGGGCTGTGGATCACTGGCGTCCCCTGCACACTCGGGTTTCTGTCAAAGACAGACAATGAATGCATCTTTTTTTGTAATAATAGTATGTACATTAAGTTCAGTCAGCCAATTATCATTTTTACAATTCTTGAATGTTTCATAAGTAAGAGCATTACAATCTGATGCAAGAGATTCAAAAAATGGTTAAGTGCAATTTTCGTTCAGTGATTCCAATTCTGATAACACCACAAATTCAAAAGATATGTAGGAAATATCCTAATTAACGGTGCATGCCATTTTATCATAACATTTTAATTTAAACATGTGTTCACAATAATACAATAGTCCATTCATATTGTGTTGGGTGGCAAATAAACAATACTGTTGTACTAGCTCGACGCGTTTCGGGACTTTGCTACTCAAACACTCTACAATCCTGCCTCACATCCACATAGCATCACCATGCTGGCTGGCTAGCAAAACAAAATCGGTCTATCTTTAAATTCCTTCTTCGTGTCTACACATCCATCCATGGTCTTGCTTCCCCCGTCACCTTTCTGACTGCATCTCCTTGTAAAGTCCCTCTCACACTCTAGGTTCCCCCCTCCTTCCCTAACCTTCATTTACTGACCCCCTGCCACTCCTCACACTTCTGCTCCTTCTCCCCATTTGACCTGCTCCACTTGAACTCATCCCCGAGCTATCAAAACTTCTCCACCTCTCAAATTCTTCTAGACCAGACTCCAGCTCCACCTTTTATCCCAAGAAGGGGCTCCCCATCCTGACAAAATGTCAATCCTCCCCGGCCACAATAACCCATTCTTAAGTTTAGATGTAAATATGTGAATTCGAATAAAATTTATATTGTGGCACAAGACCTATATTATGCACCGTAGCGATGTCCGTTTCCCTGTCCTGGATTTCTGTATCCCATTACCTGTTCTCCTCCAGAACCGGCTAATCATGCCCAGATACCTTCAATCTATTTTAAAGGCATCCCATCCCAGGACTGCCAATGTGTCCTGCATTATTTTCCAAGTATGTCATATCTGGTCGAAATGACACCCGAACCTTCAATAAATACAAATACAGGTTTAAATGAGAGAATCCTGGGATACATTAGGTCCCTGCAGGGTAAAAGACTATAGAACACCAGGAATTCGGCGAAAGGGAATTAAAAAAACCTTCAGCATCAGCACACTGCTGGGACGATAGGTCAGCAGGTTGAGCGTTGGAAGCAGCGATCTGTGTGTGAGCAGCAGGTCATAGGTTCAAATCCCGGCATGGTCAACTCACCCCATCATCCTTCCAAAGTCGATAAATGAGTACCAACTCCGGTTGGGTTATATTGTATATAAATGTTCCTGTACAGTGCTTTGGCAAGAGCGTTATATAAATAACAGACAATGATGAGCTGTGCCATTAAACCAATTTTTGCAGACTTTATCCACCCAGATCATCTCCTCTGAAACCTTGAGTTCGTCTTGTAGAATAGCCCAAAATAATACACTCAAATAAATATTGAACATCATCAATATACTAATATCAACAGAGGAAATACAGATACAGAGTGCAAAATTAAAATGCTATAAAATAAAAACAAAATACAAATAAAGACAAAATTAAAACTACAACCCCGGCTATCGTCGATAGATCAATTATTATTTCAATTAACGAGGTAAACCTCAGAACGTAGGATATGACAAGCGAGTTATACCTTCAGTGGCACAGGAAAATATATTACTACCAGGATCCCATGACAAACTTGTGTTTGCATGTTTTTAACACATTTCTGCAGCTCACAATGCAATATGACTAGAATTTTAAGCATATGTTACATCTAACTAGTAAGCAAAAATCATTTATGAGTATAACTGATAATTGTTCATGCCAAGTTATGGTGATCAGTTTTGCACTACCACGTAGTGGATATCTTTGGTTCAGGAAAGAGCTCAAGACCTTCTGCTTCAAGGAATGGCTGGCTCCTCCTTAACACCTAGGCCCCCATACCATCTACTCCCCACCCTACCTGAGACTCGGTGTTCTGCTCCTAACTGTTTCCTTCCCCGGTTGCTTGTAGATGCCTGGCTGCCAATTGCCCACCCTTCCCTGGTACCTCCCTGCTCCTTTTTTCTCCACTTCTCTCACTGTGTTCTTCCCCCTATGATTGTAAAGCGCTCTGTTGCTTCCGAAAGCTAGGTCTGCGCTCAATAAATACCCTAATAATAATAATAATAATAATACTAATCTTGACGCAATCAGACAACAAACGCAGGAGAGATCATATGCAAAGTGCGGGGATGGGCTCCAGATGTAAATAGGCAAGTTTCTAGATTCTTTCTGAACATAAGGTGTTTTTCTAACTTGGACAGTCATGGAATTCCAATATTTTGGAGACTAAAAAGACTAGAAAGGATGTATGTCACCCATGCAGGTTTTACAAAATGGTGATCCCTCGAGGAGCAGCTTATTTGTGACTGTGAGAGCAGGACTCTTCAGATAATGCTGAGTTGTACTGACTAAAAAAGAAGATCTTTTGCCACATAAAGAGCTGCATGTGGGGCACATGATCTTAAAGTGCATCCCTTTAATAAAGGCTTTTACTTTGAAGCCAGTCCAGCCAAATACATTGCAGCATTGCTTATTGCACTTTCATGATGTGGGATAATCTGCATTGCCCTACCACTACCCATACTAGACTGGCATTATTACACTTACACATCATATTAAGCCATCTGTGACTCATATTTGAACACAATAAACAAACATGTAAGACTTGTGGTTGTGCTTTTTCGACGTTTTTCTTTTTTTTCTCCTTTATTTTTTTTATTGTATTTGTTTCTACAAAAATAGACATTTCACAAGTACAAAAGAAAAAATACACAAAATAGGCACGAGGAAATACAATCTTAATACAATTATTACATTTCATCAGTTATACAAAAGATAAAAAAATAATTAAACAATCATTCTATTTGTCCCAAGAAAACACATGAGAATGCATACAGCCGTAAGATCAATTTAACCAAATTTCCCCACATAAGCCTGAGCCAGAACATATTAGTCAATAGCACTATGCCCAGATAGCGCAGCCGCACCTGCCTAAAAGCAGTACAGGGCAGAATGATAGGTTTTACAGTTTCGACAGCATTGGAGTTACAAAATCTACCGTTGTTATGAATTATTAAACCTATCCCACTTTATCCTCCTTTCCAAGGTTGCAAATTGGTTTAAATGAAAATGCAAGTAAATGGCTTGAATATTAGTGCAAGGGAACAAAAGACACATACATAAGATGAACCCCTCTCTTTCTTCTAAACCTTGCATACTCTTTGTAAAGCACTAGGTTGCCCAGTAAGTCTGCAGTTTCTGCCCAGTCTGCCGTAAATAATGTATGCTTCACAATCCCCGGCACCTCCTTTTCCTCTTCTGAGCAGGAGCCTATTCAAGTGAGTATATCGCACATATTGTGCTTGAACTGAGTCAAAGTGATAGCTGATTGCATTTTTGAGGATTCACCCAAAGGTTGATATAGCAAATTAGGTGGTGGGCCCAGCATTTTTGCATATTCAGCACATTTATTCCATAAGGCTCTTGCGGCCAAGGAGATAAGTCCCAACTCGTGTCCGAGCACAGCATTTGCCAGGGAATTATTCAGGCACAACGTTTTCTTCCACAGTTGCCCCTGTAAGATATTAAGTGGGGTACCCAGGTCAAAAGGGACAATTCCCAACCCATAAAGAATTACAGGTTCGATGATTTGAAGGTAGAACCTAATCAAGGGTGCCAGGGAATAGCAACATAGTTGGAAATATATTTGGTTGATCTTGGCCAATAGAATGATAAAGCACTCTTTAAAGAAGGTGATCCAGGACCCCCCAGAAAGGTGATTTGAGAGATTGAAATCCCAGGTACCTCAATGAAGCAACCCTTGGTATAGGCTGGTCACCCACCTTCCAGCAGTAAGTCTTGGGACTTTTCTTAGAGGAAAAAATAACAAACTTAGATTTTTGTCGATTTACTTGGAGATTATTCTGTACTGCGCACTGGAAGAAAAGCTGCAGTTTCCTGTGGAGGCGGATAGGTGTTTTGTCAAATAAAATAATATCGTCGGCAAAGGCGAGCCAATTCAATACTAAGTTACCCATTTTTACCGGATTGGTGTTGCCCTCCACCCATGGGACTGTAATGTCCGACACGTACAAATTAAAGAGGGTCAGCGCAAACAAATAACACTACCTCAGCCCCACAAAGGTAATGACTGAGGCCAAGCTTTTTCGACGTTATGAGAAGATACTCATAGTCCAGAACACTGATTCGTGCCTTTCGGATTTAAAAGAGAAAAATGTGTTACCAAGTGGTAAACCCCCCAACTGGAATTTCCCATAGCCACCTAAAATAATCGAGGGGGTGAGAATTGGGGGAGGTGTTAGATCTAAAAAGCACTTTCTACTTTGAGTGAACTTGTAGTCCATATAATCCATAGACAGTCAACAGACATTTGCACGTGCGCTCTCTGTTTCATCCTCCAGTCCTTTTCCAGCAATATTTGCTTTACTAGGACCGAAGAGTCCTTAGTTATTTTGTTGGGTGAGAACCGTAAATGGGCAAGGGTCAAATGTTCTGTGGCATAATGGAGCTAGCAACATCCTGAAACACCCTGGCAATATTCTACAAGAGTCCTTCAATCCCTCATCTTTGGGCTACGATTGGGTATATATTAGTGTGTAGTGTTGACTGCCTGACATTCGGAAAGATGGTATGGAGAAATGACAAATAGAGTCCTGTTGTTTAAGGGGAAAGGTACAGTTTCCCTGCTACTCCCTATAGACATCTACGTCGCACCCATTCCAATCTACACTTTCCCCAGTAATACCCCTCCATGTGTTTGTGCATTTTCGATTTTAATAAATACATGTATTTTCGATTTTATGGTCAATAAAATAGCTACCATGCTGCACACTGGCTAAACAACCAAACACCATAAAACCTGCAATCTGTTTGTTCCTGCCAATGTAGTGTGAGTGATTTCTTTCACTTTGAATTGGATTTGCAAGTCTATAATTTCTTACAGAATAGGTTTTATTGGAGAATAATGTGAGCCAAAGAACAATTCATGAAAAGTACAACATAGGTCCGGTAGGCAACCTGTGGCAGTCAAAAGGTGCTGGCAAGAAAGGCTTCAATCCTCATTTGTTTAATGTAAACCTCCCCAAACACCACTCTGGTACTGAGACAAAGAAGAGGGCTATGGAGGAGTTCAGATGAAACAGCCAGACATGCCCCGTTAACTATGGTCAGGCAATTGGACTAAATGACCTCCACCTGTGGTCAATTAGTAAGAGAGAGAGAGAGAGAGAGAGAGGAACAGGCTGGAGTTGTAGAGAGGTGGACCGAAGAGATAGGAGCAGGAGACACGGATGCTATAAGCAGTGTCGAGCCGGGACAGGAGTCGCCAGGCTGAGGCTGGCCCAAAGAAGGTCTCGAAGGCCTGCACACCCTGTGTGTCGGGCGCAAGCACAAGGAGCTCGGGGGAGCCGAAGCGCTCTGGTTGCCGTGGACCTCCGGAGAGCGAACAGTGCTCTCTCCAACCTCTGCCGGGGAAGAGCGCAGAGCGTGGGAGCTGAATGCAGAGCGAATAAGGGAATGAAGCCGACGGGAGCCACCAAATCAAGCCAGTGAAAGTAAACAGAAAACATTCATACCGGGAACCCGAAGCAAGCATTTCTTGAATAACGAACACACTGAAATTGTCATAAGCACTTTTTAATGCCGAAACAAGTGCCTTTAAATCTCGAATGAACTGAAAGTCATTTCAAGGCTGAAACAATGATTTTACAATCCCGAACGAACTGAAAGACATTATGAGCATTTATGACTACTGTACAGAACCAAATCAAGTTATGAATCTTTCTGAATGAAATGAAGCATTTCTGAAAGCCGCACAGAGCTAAAGCAAGTAAGGAGCATGATTGAATGGAATGAAAGCAAGGTGGTATAAGTGGCGAATATCACAGAGTAAACTGGTTGAAATACAAGTGTTGGCAAAGCAAATACAATCCCAAGACGGGGATGAGAAGAGAAACAAGTATTGACACAAGCAAGGTGTTCAAGGAACTGCAGGTTAAGATGAAACCTGTATTGGCAAGAGCCAGAAGAGTACAGAAAGTGTAACAAAGTGAATGGTGCGCAAACTAGCCATGGCAACGTGTTGGAAGAGTATATATATATTTTTTTTTAATTCAATTGCGAAGCAAATTTTACAAAATTTAAGATCCACCAAATCGTCTTTTTCATTTAGCCAAGATCCAATTAGGTAGGTACAGGTGTATTGGAGCTGTAGATCAACGAGATTTTCCAGCCCAAGGAGTTTTGCTATTACTGGAAATCCAGAAACTTCATGAGTGAGGTCACTCCAATTACACCTTGTCTATTGTTTCCACACGTCAGAAAGTTCCACAGGTTATCTGCGTCCAAAGTTCTGACATTTTCCAGTGGGTTGGCAAGAAATCTGGTTCTTTCTCTTTTTAGTTCTTTACAATCCAGCAATAGGTGCCTAATGGTTTCCACTAAAGAGATCTCCTTACAAAACCGGCAGGTATTTGTTTTCACCTGCTTCCGTATGAAGAGTATATTTGCACTGTCAAGACAAAGCAGTGGACAGTTGTTGATGAAAAGAAGATGAGCAGGGGTATTGGTTGCGTGACCTGTAATGGGTGGACCGTGTGGTCCGACAACTGTGCCTAGAATGAGTGGCCCTTTTTGAAAAAGCCAATGAAAGTAAATATAAGGAAGATTGTGTTTTTCCATAGTTGCTGAATTGATTTTGAAGTCAAGAAACATAACTATTTTGGGAAACCTGTAAAAAGTACTGATGACGAGAGTTAGGAAGTAGGCCTAGGAATTGTGCTGCTTTTGAAGAGCTGGAAGATTTGAACACTTGTTTGAAAGATGGAAGATTTTAAGATTTGAACCTTTGGGGAAGGGAACCCCGATACTTTGTGAACTCTGCTGAACTTGGATATGGGGAAGCTGATTACAAGCTAGGAGCTAGAAGAAGATCAGAGCTTCATTTTGAACACAATTTAATATTGGTTCTGACATCCTTAAACATTGTATTAATTTAATTGGGAGGTCAAGTATAGGTTCTGGACACAGACCGACTTTTGATTTGGACTTCCTGACAGAGACTATCCTTAGTTTTCTTTACATAGTGTGAGAAACCTGAAGGTGTCTCACCCCCTAGTCTCCGGGGATCTGTCATCCAGGTGGCCAGGACTCAGCCATCGCTTTTGGATCCATTTCCTGGGGGTGTACCAGTGCGGGAGGATCACCTGGATGTGGCATCTTCCGCAAGTGGAAGTGGAACACCAGAGGGTAAGACGCAGTATCCCCTTCCTTATAACACCTTTTCCCCATTTTACCAGGTAGGAGACCTAGGAACTCAACCTCCTCCCATTTCCCAACACAAACACTTTCCACAGACAGTTCACCGTGAACGACAACCAGGGCCGTATACCTGCCATGTCCCACTACAATGGTCAGGCAGGGTCAGGCAATTACTGATCATTAACACACACCTGACTTCCATCACACTTCCCCACACGGATAAAAGCCGCACCACAAAAGCACACTCTGAGCGAGGCAAAGCACACAAGCAAACAACCGTTCCAAGATGGCAGTTTGTAAAATACAAGGAGAAAGACAGCGAGACCAGAGAGGGTTGCAAGGAGGGAAGTACCCTTGACCTTTACAGTTACATTTGTGAGCCTTGGAAAGTAAGAAACCTAAGACCAGGAACTAAAGCTGACCAAACCTGCACAATGTGTCGCAGGTAAGCGGGGCTCTCTGCGTCGATAACCAAGACAGGGTGGAGAGATTGCTGCCGTAGTACTGTCCTTGGCTCCAACAACAAAGCAGAGCCAGTAAAGACAGCACAGCCGGTGAGTCCGAGAGACCGATACCAAACCAGCTTGTGTTTTGAGCCAAGGTTGCAGGCAGCAACATTATATAAAGAGAACTGTGTGAGGCATTTTTTTAACGAGCGACGCAAATAATTGGAAACCAAAGGAGTGGTTGAACTTTATAAATGAATTTTGTTAAGACCAAGAAAAAATACCGTAGACAGAGTGGTCCGGCGCCACGTGGGTGCTCATTCGAAAGTCTCTGTTAGGTATCCAACTGACGCTGAGTGTGAGAAAAAGGAATATTGAGATCGAAGAGGTCATGCAACGGGTCAAGCTAAACCCTGTGCACATTTGAAGGTCTTCAATAGTTTAATGTACATCACAGTTGGTCTGAGCCCAGGGAGACTAATTGAGTGAAAGAAAGGGATCTGAGCCCGGCAGAGAGGGATCCGGGGTGAACAGTGAGTCACCCGAGAAAGAATTTTTGGAACAGAAGAGAGGGAATCGAACGCTGAACTTGTCTTTTGAAAGTGATCTGAGTGCAGCTGAGGGGGTCCAGGAAAAACACCCAAAATTAATACTGGTAAAAGGAAAAGAACATTTCCGGGTTGTTTTGTACACCAGGCCCAGAGTCAAGAGACTTGCAAGAAGTAAAGAGGCTTGGACAGAGAAGGGCCTGAACTGTGAAAATGGAACTGTATCCTCGTGCCACAGAAGCCAGAGTGTGTGCTTTGCTCGAGTGATCCCCCTTGCCCCGTGCTGAAAACGTGGGGAAGGGAGGCCAACGCCCGAGCATCCTGACATATAATTTTGAGAACACTTCTTTCTTTTTCATGAACATTACTCCACATTATTTGTAAATTTGTGGTAAGGATTGGCAATATTGTTTTCTTAGTATAGGCCCTTTTATTCTGACAAGCCTCCAGTAGGACTGCATTATTATTATTTGATGGTCGTAGCTTGCTCCCATCTGTAGATTTAGGTTTAAATAGGCGTTTATCACACCCTTGCGAAAGTTCAATAAACACCCTTGAACTGTGGTCACTTGTGTCTGTCTTACTGTTGATATCATGCCTTCCTTACAGTAGAGAAATCCCACCTCAGCAAAGGGCAGGTTAGGCCTTACTCCATCCTGACATTCAAGTTAAAATAAAGTTTACTGAGAAAAATTGAACCTGTTGTCTGTGTCTAACTCATGATGCCTTAACAGCATGCATATATGAGCATGCATATATGAGCACAACTGGGTCATGTGATGAATCCTACAGAGTCCTCACAAAGACCCTACCTAATGTCTCCTGCCAGATGGTCAGGGGAAGCCAGCCGCAGGGAACATTTATCCTGCGTGTTTGGTATTATGTCCGGTTTTGAAACAGAGTCTGCGGAAAATGTTTATACCCACCTACGACTCTTAAATAAGGATCAATCAGGATCAATCAGAAGACTCATGCAGCTCAGAGAAGGGCAATAATTTCAGACCAGACACTGTTACTAACCAGTCTTGTTATGTTAAAGAGAATGATAGAAAAGAGTCCCTACCCTCAAATTAAAATTTATTTTTATCAGACTAAATGTTACAAAGAGTTATCTGCAGGTTTTCTGCAGGTTTAAGTACACCTCAAGAATCTATGATAGAAACTCATAGCAATATTAACCTCTCAAATTTTAGAGATCTAGGTTTTTCTGAAAATAATGCTTCTAGTGAATTGAGATGTTTGAGATGTGGGAGTTTTCAACATCCTGTATATCGATGTGCTTCACAACTCCCATCCATCATGAGAGGAAGGGGGAAAGATGCCATTGTTCTAATGGAAGTACCATCTCTTGCCAATCGACCTAGATAAGATCTGAAGGAAAACCTAACATGATGCTTTGTACTGGAGAAAATAATAGTTATCGCATCCCTGTATTGCTGCAAGGGAGAACAATCTGGGCTCAGTTAGAAACAGAGAGAAGGGGTTCTATGGTCCAAGCTGCCATTCTCTGACAAATTGGGAAACCATAGGTCTAAAAAATATAGGATGTGCTCACGGACAGGCAGAGGGACATCCATTGACTAAACTTAATATTTCAATTTTGGGAAAAGCAACCTCGGTATTAGTGGCAGTAATACCTAACCTTCCGACCCCAATGATTCTGGGCAGCGGGGTCCCCCATTTTGATGATTGGATTTTTTCAAGTGGAACAGATAACATTGTAACCTGTCAAACATCTTGATAAACCAACTGAGAAAATACGTTCTTTTTATTCTCCCCAAAATTCCTGAGTCCAAGAAGAGACATTTTCAAAGGGTCGAGTATGGGATTGGAAAATAGATCATCCCTTCTATGAATGCAGGGAAGAATGAGGGCATAGAAGAGGGAAAAGAACCTGGACGGGGAGTCAGGTCTTTAGGGGAAGGGTATGTGATGAATCTTACGGATCCCTCAGAAAGACCCTACCTAAAGTCTCCTCCCAGGTGGCCAGGGGAGGCAGCCGCTACCTGATCCCAACCCTGGGGGTGGTATTGGTTGGGAGGATCACCTGAGAGGAGAAGGTGCCCCAAGGGAGAGGGAGAACACAGTTGAGGGAGACACCGTATTTTTCTTCCTCAGAGGAGGAAGAGTCAGTAATGCTGGAATATGTAATGGCTTGCTGTCAGAGGGAGCTGGTCATTCCCAAAGCTATTTATCCTGATGGTGGTAATAACTGTTCTCACCAATCCTTTATTGGGAGTAAGAATCTTCCTCCCAAAGTTAAGCACAATTGTAGAGGTGAAAGCTCCCATATTCAAAAGGGGAATGGTAAAGATGAATCTTCAAATATTAACTTACTAGATTCCAAAAGTCCCAATTTCACTACAGAACAAAACCATTCAGAAAATTCTTATGATAGCCCTTTTAAAAAGGTGATTAAGGCTAGAAACAAACTTGTGTAAACACTAAACGTCTAAGTGGGAGAACTAATGCAAAAATAATGAACACTCCTATCCAATGAAACCACCCTGCTTCTTCTTGTCAGAGCTCTGAACAGATCAGACTTGAACAGAACACAGATATTTTAATTAGAGGGCTAAATATACACAAATTCATACTCTGGTCCATAGGACTACATCACACCAAATAATACACCAATTTTTATAAAAACAACAACACATCAACTCCCCAATACTAATGCAACCCCTTCTTCATTTATGTATAGTTGTGTGTTTTAAGTTTAAAACAAAAGTCCCCTTTGCATAAGTTAGAAACCTGCAATATAGCACAAATGGTGTGTAATCATAGTGACTACAATTCGCTGTTCTGAATAATCACTTTAGTGACCCATCACCAGGTGTATGAGTGTCACCTACTGGGAACGTATAAATGGATCCAATTCTGGAATCAATCAAATTCAATTTGATTTAGTTCAACATCAATTTCTTACATTTTCTGTTTTCGTCATATCTCACAATATCACGGGCAGGTATGTTAAATGTTAAAGGTATTTGTACCGCACACCGTCACCAACGGAATTGGTCCCCAGGCACTCAGGCGGATCTGTAAATGATAAAGGTGGGATGCGTTAGTAAGGTGAAGAAGGGAGTAGGATAGTGAGAGGAGTGGTGTTCTGTTGGCAGCTTCAACTCAGTATACACCGGGTGCTGAGCTTTGGTGCGGGTATCGGATCAGAGTCAGTCCGCGTGTGCTGTTGTTCTGGCTTATGTGTTGTTGCAGTGTTGTGAAGTGCGTGCGGCTTGTTGTGCGAGAGATGGTTGTGTGAGTTTATTGAGTGAGATAAGTATGCAGAGTTTGAGCTTATATTGGTTAGTGGGTTACCTGACCTTTACCATGCTAACATTCACAGTTCTGTCTGAGTGTGGCACTTGCTGGCCTTCACACTCCCATCTAGACGCGGCGCAGGCCAGTGCCTAGGGCTCCATCCAGGTGTGGTCATGCCAACATTTGCACTTTTATATATATGCGGCGCAGGCTAGAGTTTAGAGATCCAGGTGTGGGCATGCTAACATTCACAACTCCATCCGAATGCCACGCAGGCTGGTGTTCACAACTCTAAGTGTGGCACATGCTAGCATTCATGTTTTTTCTAGGCGCGGGCATGTTATCCTTCAGTCAATCCTATCCATATGTGACGCAGGCCAACGTCTATGTAGGTGCGTCTGCCAGTCTGGATATGTTCGTCCGGTACGTATGAGTGGGAGAGTCACTTGAGGGCTTTCGGCTGGGTCTAGGTATGTGGTCGGTCTCTGCAGCCTTCCTTTGTGGCTATTTTCCATGATGTCTTATGCTCTGTCGAGTGGTTGGTTCTTTGGTTTGAGTGTTTGTCCAATTTGAGAGTGGCCGAGGTTGGAGTTATTTCCATCATTGTTTTAATGTCTGCGCATTCTAGTGCGTCTCCATTGTGGTTACGCTTTGAAGAGCCATGATTTGAGGAGTTTCCTGAATACTAGGTGGTTTGTTGTATTCCGTATATTCTTAGGTAGGTCATTCCAGGTTTTGGGTGCCTGGTGAGAGAAAGACGATCCTCCGAGTTTTTTTTCTATTGTAGGGTTTTGGTTCCAGGTGTATGTCGGTGCTTGATCTTAGTGTTCTTGTCGGTTGATGTAGGCGTAGTTTGTCGCTTAGGAACTCTGCGCCTTGTTTGTATATTGCTCTGTGCGTGATGCGCATGGCCTTGAACTTTATCGTCGTTTCAGTGGTAGCCAGTGTAGTGTTTTTAGCGCGGGTGTGATGTGTTCTCTTCTGGGTAGCTTGAGGAGGAGTCTGGCTGCTGCATTTTGTATGCGTTGCAGTTTTTTTAGAAGTCGTTCGGGCAAGCCCAGGTATAGGCTATTGGCATAGTCTACTCTGGACATGATCAGAGCGATGATGGTAAGTGTTTTGTTGGCGAACGACAGGAACGGTAGGATCCTTTTTGCTGCTCGCAGGAGGAAGAAACATTTCTTGATTACTGAGTTTACTTGTGGCTCCAGAGTGAGATTGTTATCCATCAGGACCCCTAGGTTCTTTACAGTTGATGATGGTTCTGGTGTGGTGCCGAGCTCTCTTGGCCAGGGGATGTAGTTGATGTCTCCTCCCTTTTTTGAGACAAATCATTATCTCTGTTTTGCCTGGGTTGATTTTGAGATGGCTGAGGTTCATCCAGTTGAATATGTCACAAAGGCAATTCTCTAATGTGTTGTTTCCTTCTCAGGTGTCTTGTATGTTGAAGATTATATTTGAGTATCGTCGGCGTAGTTGTAGAATGTGAGGCCGTGTTTTTGATGAGTTTGATTAATAGGTACATGTAGATGTTGAATAGAAGCGGGGAGAAGGATGATCCTTGTCGTACTCCGCACATGGAGACTCTGGGTTTGGATTTACAAGGTTTCATCCATATTGTTTCTGTTCTGTTTGTTAGGAGGGATTTGATCCATAGTAGGGCAGTGTCTGTTATCCCTTGTCCTTCTAGTCTCTTTATGAGGATGGCGTGGTTGACAGTGTCGAAGGCTGCAGACAGATCAAGGAGAATCAGGGCGGTACTGTTGTCTGAGTCTGCATTGGTTTTTAGGTCGTCCCATATTAAGAGGAGAGCCGATTCTGTTCCTCTCATAGGTCTGAAGCCAACTTGTGCCTGTCTAGTAGGCAATGTTCTTCTATGAATTCTTGGGTTATTTGGTAGACGTACGTTTCTAGCAGTTTGGCTATGTGGATTATGTTGGAGATGGGTCTGTAGTTAGATAAGTCCTCTACGTTTCCTGTTGTGTCTTTGAGTAGCGGCTTGATGTAAGCCGATTTGAAGGCCTGCGGTACTTTACCTGTTGAGATTGAGGGATTGAGGAGGTTCCTGTGGTATTCCATGGGGGTTCCTTGTTTGACAATTGTTTTGTATATCTCCGAGGGGCAAGGGTCTTCAGGAGAGCCCGATTTGTTGCTTTGGTTTACCAGTTTGACGAAAGCCTCAACTGATATTTCTGGGAAGTTTCGTAGCTTGTTTGCGTGTTCCTCGTCTGTGTCGGTAGGGTTTGAGCTGTGAACGCTTGGTCTGTTTTGTATGGTGTGTTGGATGGAGGTTATTTTGTTTTTGAAGTGGTCTCCGCGGTCCTCGCAAAGTTTTGTCGATGAGATTGGCGTGTTGTTGCAGGCCGGTGGGTTTCTTATTTCGTTTATGATTTTGAATAGTTATTTTTGAGCGTTTGGTGCTCTGAAGATTCGGTTGTCGTAATGTTTCCTCTTCGCTTTTTGTATTTCCTTTTTATATGCGCAGATCTGTTGTAGGAATTTCAATTTGTTTGCGCTGGTGTCATTGGTCCTCCATTCAGATTCTAGTTTTCGGTTTTTCCTTTTCATGGCGTTGAGTAGTGGGGTGAACCATTTTGCTGTAGTTTTCTTGCGTGATGGAGTGAAGGGCTTTTCTTTGGCAATGTCGTCAAGGGTAGTTGCGATCCAGGTATGAAGTAGGGCAACTTTTTTTGTCTAGGTCTGCTTCTTCCATGGTTGATGCTTGTGGTTGGCTGAGTTCTAGGAGCTCGGTTAGGTTGGAGTTTTTTATGGTTCTCCAATTTCTTTTCATCATAATGGGTTGTTTTTCTTGTTGTTTTTTTGTTGGAGCGGCCGTTGTGGTTATGAATGGAATAATGAGGTGGTCGCTCCAAAGTATTTGAATTGGGGGTGCCGTGGTGATGAGATCCTTGTTGGCGAAGATTGCGTCAAGTGTATGCCCTGCTGAGTGGGTTGCTACTTTGACTAGTTGTTGTAGGTTCATGGCTGCTAGTTGGGCGGTCAGGGATTTTTGTGTAGTTGTGGTTTCTTCGTCGAACCAGATGTTGAAATCTCCGAGGATGATCAGATGATTGTAGTTGATGGCTAGGGTAGTGATTGCTTCCGTGAAAGCGTCTATGAAAGTTGCATCAAAGGTTGGTGGTCTGTATATCAGTATGAATTTCAGGTTGGTTTTGGGGTTTACTGAAAGTCGTAGTATTAAGGATTTGCATTTATCGATGTTTAGTGGATCTTCCATTTTGATGGCCAGTTGTTCCTTGTGGATGATCGCTAGTCCCCCCCCTCTTTTGGATTTTCTGTTTGTTTGGATGCATTTGAAGTCTTCAGGCAGGCAGTTGTTGAGGGTGATCTTGTAGTTGTCGTCTAGCCATGTTTCGGTTACGAATAGGATGTCTATGCCTCCTTCTGACAGGAGGTCGTATATTTCCGTTGCGTGTTTGGACATTGACCTTGCGTTTATTAGGTTACAGTGGATTCTCTGGGTGCAATTTTGTTTTGAGGTTATTTGTTGTTTGAGTTTGTAATTGTCTGTTCGTGAAGTTTCCGCATTGATGTCGGTAGGATGAAGAACGGCGACAGCTGCTTCTTCATTGAAGCGGTCTAGTAAGTTGATAACAGGGCTGATTAGTCTTGGTGTTTCTGCTGTGATGCTACTCGGATGAAGATCAGAGGTGGTTTCTTCATTGGGTCTGATTGTTGGGTGGGAGGTGGCGTTGTTGGTACTTCGCCGTATTGTGCGGGATGTAGTGGGAATCGATGTTGCCCCTCTGTTCTTGTAATGTAAGGGGTAATGGGGTCGGAGCCCACCCACTCCCTTGTTGAGTGCCCCCATCTTTTTTCCGCGTGTATCAGGAAATTCTTTGCATGTTTCGAGGTTTCCGTGTTGGGGTGTCGGTGTACCGTGGTTGTTGCGAGGTAAGGTGTGAGGTATAAGGATTTTTCTCTTGTGGATTTTGTTCCGGTTGTGGCTATTTTAGGCGTGTTTTATTCCAATGGGACTGTTTCTTGTGGGTTCTGTCGATGTTGTGTATTCGCGTCTCTTGTTGCACGATCTTGTTCTCTTTCTCTCCGTCCCTTTCTGGTACGGGCCATTTTCCAGTCTAGGTGCAGGCGGAGTATGGTAGTTGATCCTCTATGCTGTGCTGTGCGGTCGCAGTGACCTCGGTTTTCCTTCTCTGGATATGCTGGGGTGTACTCTGGCTCAGTGTTGCTTTCTGTCGGTGGGTAGGGTGTGTTTCTTAAGGGTGCACTGCCAGGGGGGTTAGGGTGTTAACGGTCTGCTGGTATGGGATTTCATTGAGTTAGGTGGTGGTGGGTTCCCGGGATTGGTAGAGTACTGAACTAAGCACAGTTAGATTATTGTATAGTATAGTGGGTGAGAGTCCTATCAGGGCAATCTAAGCATCACACAGTGCTGTTCGGAGACAAGGCCCCTGCTGAGTCTGAGAGACCTGCACAGTTGGAGAGACGCCCACCGGCGCAACCTAGACACCACACAGTGTAGTTTGGAGACAGAGCCCTCGCTAAACTTGAGAGACCCGCGCAGTGGGAGAGAGGCCTATCAGTGCAATCTAAACATCCTACTCAGCAATTTGGGGAGAGAGCCCCTGCTAAAGTTGAGAGGCCTGTATAGTGGAAGAGAGGCCCACCAGTGCAACCTAAACATCACACAATGCAATTTGGAGACAGAACCCCTGTTAAACTCGAGAGACCTGCGCAGTGGGAGAGAGGCCCACCAGTGCAATCTAAAGATCCTACACAGCAGTTTGGGGAGAGAGCCCCCGCTAAACTTGAGAGACCTGCACAGTGGGAGAGAGGCTCATCAGTGCAGCCTAAACATCACACAATGCAGTCTGGAGACAGAACCCCCGCTAAACCCGAGAGACCCGCCCAGTAGGAGAGAGGCCCATCAGTGCAATCTAAACATCCTACACAGCAATTTGGGGAGAGAGCCCCTGCTAAATTTGAGAGACCTGTATAGTGGGAGAGAGGCCTATCAGTGCAACTTAAACATCACACAATGCAACTTGCGGGCAGAACCCCCGCTAAATCTGAGAGACCCGCGAAGTGGGAGAGAGGCTCACCAGTGCAATCTAAACATCACACAGTGCAGTCTAGGGACGGAGCCCCTGCTAAATTTGAGAGACCTGTATAATGGGAGAGAGGCCTATCAGTGCAACCTAAACATCACACAATGCATCTTGCGGGCAGAACCCCTGCTAAATTTGAGAGACCTGTATAGTGGAAGAGAGGCCTATCAGTGCAATCTGAACATCACATTACGCAGTTTGGGGACGGAGCCCCTGCTAAATTTGAGAGACCTGTATAGTGGGAGAGAGGCCTATCAGTGCAGTCTAAACATCACACAATGCAGTTTGGGGACAGAACCCCTGCTAAATTTGAGAGACCTGTATAGTGGGAGGGAGGCCTATCAGTGCAATCTAAACATCATACAATGCAATTTGGAGACAGAACCCCTGCTAACCTTGAGAGACCCGCACAGTGGGAGAGAGGCCTATCAGTGCAATCTAAACATCCTACACAGCAATTTGGGGAGAGAGCCCCAGCTAAATTTGAGAGACCTGTATAGTGGGAGAGAGGCCTATCAGTGCATCCTAAACATCATACAATGCAATTTGGGGGCAGAACCCCTACTAAATTTGAGAGACCCATACAGTGAGAGGGAGGCCTATCAGTGCAATCTAAACATCATGTAATGCAGTTTGGGGATGGGGCCCCTGCTAAATTTGAGAGACCTGTGTAGTGGGAGAGAGGCCTATCAGTACAATCTAAACATCATACAGTGCAGTTTAGGGATGGAGCCCCTTCTAAATTTGAGAGACCTGTATAGTGGGAGAGAGGCCTATCAGTGCAACCTAAACATCATACACTGCAATTTGGGGGCAGAACCCCTGCTAAATTTGAGAGACCCATACAGTGAGAGGGAGGCCTATCAGTGCAATCTAAACATCATGTAATGCAGTTTGGGGATGGAGCCCCTGCTAAATTTGAGAGACCTGTGTAGTGGGAGAGAGGCCTATCAGTACAATCTAAACATCATACAGTGCAGTTTGGGGACGGAGCCCCTGCTAAATTTGAGAGACCTGTATAGTGGGAGAGAGACCTATCAGTGCAACCTAAACATCATACAATGCAATTAGGAGACAGGACCCCTGCTAAATTTGAGAGACCTGTATAGTGGGAGAGAGGCCTATCAGTGCAACCTAAACATTATATAATGCAGTTTGGGGGCAGAACCCCTGATAGATTTGAGAGACCTGTATAGTGGGAGAGAGGCCCATCAGTGCAATCTAAACATCATACAATGCAGTTCGGGGACAGAACCGCTGCTAAATTTGAGAGACCTGTATAGTGGGAGAGAGGCCTATCAGTGCAACCTAAAGATCCTACACAGCAGTTTGGGGAGAGAGCCCCCGCTAAACTTGAGAGACCTGCACAGTGGGAGAGAGGCTCATCAGTGCAGCCTAAACATCACACAATGCAGTCTGGAGACAGAACCCCCGCTAAACCCGAGAGACCCGCCCAGTAGGAGAGAGGCCCATCAGTGCAATCTAAACATCCTACACAGCAATTTGGGGAGAGAGCCCCTGCTAAATTTGAGAGACCTGCGCAGTGGGAGAGAGGCCCACCAGTGCAATCTAAAGATCCTACACAGCAGTTTGGGGAGAGAGCCCCCGCTAAACTTGAGAGACCTGCACAGTGGGAGAGAGGCTCATCAGTGCAGCCTAAACATCACACAATGCAGTCTGGAGACAGAACCCCCGCTAAACCCGAGAGACCCGCCCAGTAGGAGAGAGGCCCATCAGTGCAATCTAAACATCCTACACAGCAATTTGGGGAGAGAGCCCCTGCTAAATTTGAGAGACCTGTATAGTGGGAGAGAGGCCTATCAGTGCAACTTAAACATCACACAATGCAACTTGCGGGCAGAACCCCCGCTAAATCTGAGAGACCCGCGCAGTGGGAGAGAGGCTCACCAGTGCAATCTAAACATCACACAGTGCAGTCTAGGGACGGAGCCCCTGCTAAATTTGAGAGACCTGTATAGTGGGAGAGAGGCCTATCAGTGCATCCTAAACATCACACAATGCATCTTGCGGGCAGAACCCCTGCTAAATTTGAGAGACCTGTATAGTGGAAGAGAGGCCTATCAGTGCAACTTAAACATCACACAATGCAACTTGCGGGCAGAACCCCCGCTAAATCTGAGAGACCCGCGCAGTGGGAGAGAGGCTCACCAGTGCAATCTAAACATCACACAGTGCAGTCTAGGGACGGAGCCCCTGCTAAATTTGAGAGACCTGTATAGTGGGAGAGAGATGCCTATCAGTGCAGTCTAAACATCACACAATGCAGTTTGGGGACAGAACCCCTGCTAAATTTGAGAGACCTGTATAGTGGGAGGGAGGCCTATCAGTGCAATCTAAACATCATACAATGCAATTTGGAGACAGAACCCCTGCTAACCTT
Organism: Ambystoma mexicanum; assembly: GCF_040938575.1. Taxonomy (NCBI): domain Eukaryota; kingdom Metazoa; phylum Chordata; class Amphibia; order Caudata; family Ambystomatidae; genus Ambystoma; species Ambystoma mexicanum. The sequence goes on from NC_090922.1 coordinate 97,569,986, forward strand.
GAGAGACCCGCACAGTGGGAGAGAGGCCTATCAGTGCAATCTAAACATCCTACACAGCAATTTGGGGAGAGAGCCCCTGCTAAATTTGAGAGACCTGTATAGTGGGAGAGAGGCCTATCAGTGCATCCTAAACATCATACAATGCAATTTGGGGGCAGAACCCCTACTAAATTTGAGAGACCCATACAGTGAGAGGGAGGCCTATCAGTGCAATCTAAACATCATGTAATGCAGTTTGGGGATGGGGCCCCTGCTAAATTTGAGAGACCTGTGTAGTGGGAGAGAGGCCTATCAGTACAATCTAAACATCATACAGTGCAGTTTAGGGATGGAGCCCCTTCTAAATTTGAGAGACCTGTATAGTGGGAGAGAGGCCTATCAGTGCAACCTAAACATCATACAATGCAATTTGGGGGCAGAACCCCTGCTAAATTTGAGAGACCCATACAGTGAGAGGGAGGCCTATTAGTGCAATCTAAACATCATGTAATGCAGTTTTACGGATGGGGCCCCTGCTAAATTTGAGAGACCTGTGTAGTGGGAGAGAGGCCTATCAGTGCAACCTAAACATCATACAATGCAATTAGGAGACAGGACCCCTGCTAAATTTGAGAGACCTGTATAGTGGGAGAGAGACCTATCAGTGCAACCTAAACATCATACAATGCAATTAGGAGACAGGACCCCTGCTAAATTTGAGAGACCTGTATAGTGGGAGAGAGGCCTATCAGTGCAACCTAAACATTATATAATGCAGTTTGGGGGCAGAACCCCTGATAGATTTGAGAGACCTGTATAGTGGGAGAGAGGCCCATCAGTGCAATCTAAACATCATACAATGCAGTTCGGGGACAGAACCCCTGCTAAATTTGAGAGACCTGTATAGTGGGAGAGAGGCCTATCAGTGCAACCTAAACATCATACAATGCAATTAGGAGACAGGACCCCTGCTAAATTTGAGAGACCTGTATAGTGGGAGAGAGGCCTATCAGTGCAATCTAAACATCATATAATGTAGTTTGGGGACGGAGCCCCTGCTAAATCTGAGAAACCTGCATAGTGGGAGAGAGGCCTATCAGTGCAACGTAGACGTCATACAATGCAATTTGGGGGCAGAGTCCCTGATAAATTTGAGAGACCTGTATAGTGGGAGAGGGGCCTATCAGTGCAATCTAAAGATCCTACACAGCAGTTTGGGGAGAGAGCCCCCGCTAAACTTGAGAGACCTGCACAGTGGGAGAGAGGCCCATCAGTGCAGCCTAAACATCACACAATGCAATCTGGAGACAGAACCCCTGCTAAACCCGAGAGACCCGCCCAGTGGGAGAGAGGCCCATCAGTGCAATCTAAACATCCTACACAGCAATTTGGGGAGAGAGCCCCTGCTAAATTTGAGAGACCTGTATAGTGGGAGAGAGGCCTATCAGTGCAACCTAAACATCACACAATGCAACTTGCGGGCAGAACCCCCGCTAAATCTGAGAGACCCGCGCAGTGGGAGAGAGGCTCAACAGTGCAATCTAAACATCACACAGTGCAGTCTAGGGACGGAGCCCCTGCTAAATTTGAGAGACCTGTATAGTGGGAGAGAGGCCTATCAGTGCAACCTAAACATCACACAATGCATCTTGCGGGCAGAACCCCTGCTAAATTTGAGAGACCTGTATAGTGGAAGAGAGGCCTATCAGTGCAGTCTAAACATCACACAATGCAGTTTGGGGACAGAACCCCTGCTAAATTTGAGAGACCTGTATAGTGGGAGGGAGGCCTATCAGTGCAATCTAAACATCATACAATGCAATTTGGAGACAGAACCCCTGCTAAATTTGAGAGACCTGTATAGTGGGAGAGAGGCCTATCAGTGCAACCTAAACATTATATAATGCAGTTTGGGGGCAGAACCCCTGATAAGTTTGAGAGACTTGTATAGTGGGAGAGAGGCCTATCAGTGCAACCTAAACATTATACAATGCAATTAGGAGACAGGACCCCTGCTAAATTTGAGAGACCTGTATAGTGGGAGAGAGGCATATCAGTGCAATCTAAACATCATATAATGTAGTTTGGGGACGGAGCCCCTGCTAAATCTGAGAGACCCGCATAGTGGGAGAGAGGCCTATCAGTGCAACGTAGACATCATACAATGCAATTTGGGGGCAGAGTCCCTGATAAATTTGAGAGACCTGTATAGTGGGAGAGGGGCCTATCAGTGCAATCTAAACATCATGTAATGCAGTTTGGGGACGGTGCCCCTGCTAAATTTGAGAGACCCGCACAGTGGGAGAGAGGGCTATCAGTGCAATCTAAACATCATGAAATGCAATCATTTTTTTTTACTTTGGGTTTGGTAAGTGGCTCGGAGTCTGGGGTAGAGTAGTTGCCCTAATCCTGACCCAGGCCACTCCTACCTTACTGGTCCTTCTGGATGATGGTTGACGGCTGGCCACTGCTTCCCCTGCAGACACCGGCTGATACTTCTTGGATCCGCCTCTGTTGGAGCCGCCCTTGGCCTTAGGGCCCTTAGCCGCAGGGGGCTGCCGGGCAGAGGGCTGCCCTGGGGGGACCAGTGATGAAGTGTGGATGCACCAATGGGAGGGAGGGAGGGAGGGCGGGTCGAGAGGCGGGCGAGCGGGCTGGGGAACCAGGAAGGGGTGCAGGGAGGGAGGGGATGCAAGGGCCTGCTCCTGGGCACGGGCCCACGGACTACTGGCCAAAATCACACAGCAGGTGGGTGTTTCTTCCGGGCACACACTCACCGCGCTAGGGGGACTGGGGGCTCACCCTCTCACCTGCACGGCCCGGATGGCAATGGCGTGCAGGTCGAGGTGGGGATGTTACACGGGAGAGAAGCGGCCTATCAGGGATGGTGGGAGGGAGCGAGGGTGGGCACTGGGGAATCAGGAAGGACGCGGCCTGCGCTGGGGGTACACGCGGGGGGGTAGGGGGGCTCTAGATGGAAGCAGAGCTGAGGCTCGAGGCCTAGGGGGGCTGGGGGCTCACCCACTCACCTGCACGGCCCGGATGGCAGTGGCGTGCAGGTCGAGGTGGGCATGTTACACGGGAGAGAAGCGGCCTATCAGGGATGGTGGGAGGGAGCGAGGGCGGGCACTGGGGAATCAGGAAGGACGTGGCCTGCACTGGGGGGACACGCGGGGGAGTGAGGGCTCTAGATGAAAGCGGAGTTGAGGCTCGAGGCCTAGGGGATCTGGGGGCTCACCCACTCACCTGCACGGCCCAGATGGCAGTGGCGTGCAGGTCGAGGTGGGGATGTTACACGGGAGAGAAGCGGCCTATCAGTGATGGTGGGAGGGAGCGAGGGCGGGCACTGGGGAATCAGGAAGGACGCGGCCTGCACTGGGGGGACAGGCATGTGGCTGGGGGGGGCTCTAGATGGAAGCAGAGCTGAGGCTCGAGGCCTAGGGGGGCTGCAATTTCAACACTGTTTTCTTTAAAAACACTTTACTTTGTTGCTTAACTCACTTGCATACAATCATCTCTGAATTAGGGGGGCCAAAAGCACAAAAACCGGTGAAACCTGCTGTGCATTTTGTCCAATGCCTGTTCACCCTTTCCCCTTTCTCTATGTCCGTCCATCGACGTCTACAGTGTTGCTCTTTCACTGTTCACTCTCATTCATTCTCTCCACCCTGTGTATGGACACAGGGACATCGAATCCCTGGTACTGTATTTCTAACTCAATGCATGCATCTCATGTCAGTGTCTCTATCCGCGCTCTTACCTACGAACCTGTAATGCTTGCGTGAGATTGAAAACGGAGCTCTACCGCTTTGAGTCCGCACTGTCCCTCTGGGGTGCCCGTGCTGGTGTTGTGGCCTATGGAGGAAAGTGGAATGAACCCGCAGGGCCCGGGGAGTGGATATAAAAATGGAAATAATGTGCCTGACAAGGGGTTAATACACTGGTCAATACACTGTGCTGTGTGTATATCTGTACAAGGCGAGTTCTGGTTGTGATGTCAAAACACTTGGTTCACAGAAGGGGACACCATTCTATACATGCATTCAGACTCCTCGTCCTAACAGTGTCCAGCTGCTTGATTAGCCTTGGTTCCATATTAAGCAGCTGTTCTGCCTCACAGGGGTTTGGCTTGGTCTGTATCTGTACAACCACAAACAATAGCAGCTTTTCTACTTTATGTCGTTTGCTAATCTAATGTTCAACTAGTGGTCTGTCTTGCAGTTCTTAATGCATGACTGGTGCTCGCAGATCCTCTGCCTAACTTCCCTTTTTGGCTTCCCTAGATAGACTAGGTTACCTGGACACGTGATGCCATAAATCAACCATTTGCTTTTGCAGTTAGACAGACTATTCTTCACATGATGCAGTTAAATTCAATTTCTTTCATGCATGTTCCTGGTCAAATCACAAACCAAACACCCTGCACACTTGAAGTGACCAACTACTGCCGTAATTCCCCAAATGTGGCTCAAGTTTGCTCTCTCTTTTGCTTTGTCATGTTCGGCTCTTACTAGATTTTGCCTAATGTGTGTGTTGCGCTTGAATGCGAACAAAGGTTTCTGGATGTCAAACCCCTCTGACTTAAGAAGGTGCCTGTTCTTCCTCACCTCTTTCCTAATCAGGCTGATCAATGGGCAACTTGGTGAAACAATTTTCTCCTGCTTCTCGCGTTTGTGTTGAGTCAAACATACCTTTCTTGGAATGTTAAGTTCCCTCCTTCTGCACTATCTTGTGAGTTTTTGTGGGGTACCCAAGCTTGTGTAGTTTATCTTCTAGGGTGTGTGCCTCTGAGATAAAATGTCCTCTATTCGTGCAGTTTCTTCTGATTACAAGGACCGCCTGGAGTGAAGATTATCTTTCATGATCTGCGGATGGTTGCAGTTAAAGTGAAGCACACTATTCCGGTCCGTTGTTTTTATTTTTATAGTGCTGTGATGAGCTGGCCTCCCAGTTCTCCCCCAGATGTCTAGAAACACAATTTCGACTTTGCTGTATGTAATGGTGAACTTGAGATCGGTATCTCTCCTACTCAACTACTTATGAAATCTCAACAGTAATTCCTCCGTACCCCTCCATATAGTGATGATATCATCAATAAATCTGTGCCACATCAAAATGTGCGCAGTATACTGTAAGGAAGGGATGGTATCAAAGTAAGACAGACACAAGTGATCATAGTTCAAGGGTGTTAATTAAACTGTAAAATGGGTGAGATAAACGCCTAATCTAAACCTAAATCTAAGATGGGAGCAAGCTACAACCATCAAATAATAATAATACAGTCCTTTTATAGTCTAGTCAAATAAAAAGGGCCTATACTAAAAAAGAATATTGCCAATCCTTACTGCTATGCTACAAAGTAGTGAGGGATAATGTTCATAAGAAAAGAAAGAAGTGCTCACAAAATGATCAATCAGGATGTTTTGGTCGGGGTCTCCCTTCCCCGCATTTTTAGCATGGGACAAGGTGAGACTCTCGAGCACAGCACATTCCTGGGCTTCTCTGGCACAAGCTTACAGTTTCCTTTCTCAATATCCAGGCCTTCTGTGCCCAAGTCTCTTCTCAAGCAAAAAAATCTTGCTTCAGAGGGCCCGATATGCCAAAAGCAACAAAAGAAGCATTTGCTTCTGTTAACCTTAACGTCGGGTGATTACTCTTCACCCTAGGATCCCCCTTAGCCGGGCTCCGATTCGACTTTCAGCATTAGCCTCTCAAAGCACTTGCCAATTTAAACAGAGGCTTCCGAAGGGTGATCACGTCTCGCTGGGTCACTCTGTTATTCTATGGCAAGTGCGTGCTTCACAATGTCACAATTCGCACAGCATTCCCCTCAGCCGGGCGCAAATGCCAATTTCACAATTCCCTCAGTCAGGTTCACACTTTGCACAGTTCACAATTTCACAATCGTCAAAACTTTTGCAACGTGTCAAGGACTTTCAATTGTACAAGTGGTTTAGCGTGACCTGTGTATGACCACCGTGACACCTTATGCCGGCCTTCCCTATGGCCTCTTGGTACTTGTAGTTTCAATATTCTTTTAGCTCAACACATTCTCTTGTTCGGGAGAGGGGTACCAGCCAAAGACCTTCCAATGAGCACCCACGTGGCGCCGGACCACTCTATCTCTGGTATCAAGTTTGTTCCCAAAAAATACTTCTGTCTATTCATCTTCTTACTGTTGCCACTGCAACCTTGAGCCTAACACAGTGCAGTCCAATTTCAGGTTCTTCGGACTGTGAGAAACCTGAAGGTGTCTCACCAGTTAGTCCCCGGAGATCTGTCATCGAGGTGGCCAGGACACGGCCATAGCTATTAGAACCAGTTCTTGGGGGTGGACAAAGGGGGGGGGGGGGAAATCACCTGGATCGGAGGTCTTTGGGGAGTGGAAGTGGGACACCAACAGGTGAGACGCGGTACCCCGATATTTAGAAGCTCTACCCCTCCGCCCCTTTCCTACACGAACACTTTCTTACACCATGAAAGACAACAGACTAACAACAGAGCTGTTTACCTGAGAAGTCCCAACACAAGGGTCAGGCAGAGTCAGGCAATTGACAATAACTACACATACCTGATGGCCCTTTCCCTTCCCCACAGGAATAAAAGGCAGAGCACGAGAGCTCGGAAAGGCCAACACGAGACCGGAAAGGACAACAAGGAGGGAAGTACCCTTGCCTTTTCAACCCAGACCCACAAACCCTCCGTGAAAGGAATCATAAGACTAGGAACTACAACTGACGTGTGGTGTAATAGATGTCAACGGTGCACGGGACCCTCCCGCGCTGATAACCGAGGCGGGGAGATGTGCTTGCTACCGTGGTACCGTCCTTGACTCCAGAGACAAGAAACGGCAAGGAGTTCAGCACAGCCGGTGAGTCGGAGGGAGAACCGATAGTAAACCGGGTGCTGTTGATTGAAGGTTGCAAACGGCAACATGATATGAATAACTTGTGTGCTAATTAACTTTTAAGGTCCAGGGAAAGACCAGCTGCAGAGTAGTCCAGCGCCACATGGGCACCCATTCTTAAGACTCTGACTGGTCCCCTTTTCTTGTGAATGTTATAGTACTCGGAGGCCATAGGGAAGGCTGGCATAGAGAGTCAAGGTGGTCATACAAGGGTTGAGCCAAATTCCCTTGTACAATTGAAAGTCCTTAACCCAGTATCAAAGTTTTGAGATTGTGAAACAGGTGTTTGCGCACGGCTGAGGGAAACGCAGAGCGAAAGGTGAATGTATGAAGCCTGACTTCGGGCTAAGAGAAAGTCTGACTGGAGCTTAAGAGAAAGCCTGACCGGGGGCTGGAAAAGCTAAGGGAAGTGAATCCTGCATGGTGTTACAACTAAGCGAACTGTGTTAAACTGGCAAATGTGAACCCAGCTGAGGGATGCACGCGAATGATAGCAAAACGTAACACCCCGTAAAAATTGTGTCGACAAGTGTGAACCTGGCTGAGGGATGTCCACAATGAACGGTTGTTTAAAACGACTGGGAGACTCTTGAATATGACAAGTTGCTGATATCTTGAACAAAAGGCTGTAGTGATCCCAACTAAGGGAGGCCAACGTTGCAAAAGGATCGGAGCCCAATGATCCACGGGTGAAGGAAAATCACCTGATGGGAATATTACTGAAAGGAACTTTTGTTTTGTTGTTTATAGCACATCAGGCCCTCTAAGACAAGAGACTTGGTGTAAAAGAGACTTGGCCACAGGAGGCCCTGATATTCGGGAAACAAACTGTAAGATCGTGCTGGAAAAGCCCAGGAGTGTGCTGTGCTCTAGAGTCCCGCCTTGTCCCGTGCTAAAAACGTGGGGAAGGGAGACCCCAGTTATACCATCCTGACTTATCATTTTGTGAACACTTCTTTCTTTTCTGGTGAACATTATCCCACACTATTTTGTAATTTAGCGGTAAGGATTGAGGCCACTATGACTGCCTTATTATTATTTGATGGTCATAGCTTGCTCCCATCTTACATTTAGGTTTAGATTAGGTATTGTTTCTCACCCATTTATACAGTTTAATAAACACATTTGAACTGTGATCACGTATGTCTGTCTTTACTGTTGCCACCAAAAGTTCCTCACACGACTCACTGACTATGGTGATCTCGTTGACGTCTCTTTTGCCGCTGGAGTCAAGGACGGTACCACGATGGTAACCAAATCTCCCCGCCTTGGCTATCAGTGCGGGAGGTTCCATGTACCGCTGACATCCGTCACACCATTCGCCAGCTGCAACTTTCGGTCTTTTGTTTCTTTTGTCAGAGGCATCGCAGGACTGGTTTGAAAAGGGTATGGAGGTGTAGTGTCCAGTGGAACTCTGCCTGGGACTACCTTGGTGTTACTATGATTTGTATTAGGAATTAGTGCTTGTGATGACTGTGAGGGGTCAGAAATGTAAGGCGGACAACTTTGTGAAGGTTTTTCAAAAGATTACATTTTATTAGACTCAAAAGGTTTGATAAATGCCTCAATATCCCTACCGAGCCAAGGGTTTCCCTACCTATAAAAAAATAACCAAAGGGAACACTCTAACAAAGGATTCTGTGAGAGAGGATCGCCGACACTGGCAGCTTCTCTGAGTGATTATGCATCTTGGGCAGAATGTAAAGACTAGGTGTTCTGGTGTTGGGTCTGCATAAATATTCCCTCTCATTGTTGCAGATCCACCCGGCTGACTCCGCCTCATAACTGAGATCTGCTATTTCTCTTTGTAGGTGACTTGTCGATAATCCTCCTATAAATGCGGGGAAGGCTTAGGGTATAGAAGAGGGAAAAGAACCTGGACCGGGAGGTCAGGTCTTTAGTGGATGGTATGTGAGGAATCCTACAGAGTTCTCCCAAAGACCATACCTAAAGTCTCCTCCCAGGTGGCCAGGGGGATGCAGCCGCTACCTGATCCCGACCCTGGGTGTGGTATTAGTCAGGAGGATCACCTGGGAGGAGAAGGTCCCCAGGGGAGTGGGAGGACTCTGTTGGGATAATATGCAGTACAACTTTGTGAAGGTTTTTCAAAAGATGCCATTTTATTAAACTCAAAAAGGTTTGATAAACACCTTACTATCCCTACCCTAACAAGGATTTCCCTAGCTGTCAAATTTACTAAAGGAAACACTCTAACAAAAGGATTCTGTTTCTCGCACGCGTACATACAACAAACTCAACAGGATAATAGATGGCAATTCAGATATTATGAAATTAACAGTTATGTTCAAAGCCTGATAGCTGTTCTTCCTTGTAATCTGGGTGAGTTCCCCTTCCCCAGATTTAATCAGGATTTTATTATTTATTTATTTATTCACATTTGTTGAGCGCACAGCAGACCGACGGCATCATGTCGCTTGTTACAGAGTTGCTTATACTTAGTTACATACAGTTCATGTCCGTCGGTGTTACATAGGACGATAATATTATTTAGATACATACATCATGCATTGAACAGCAGGAGGACCATGTGAGCACGGTTAGTTGAAGAGGGCAGTTTTGAATTTTTTGCGGAAGGAGAAGAGAGATGTTTCAGCTCCGAGGTCAGTGGGCAGGGAGTTCCAAAGCTTCGGTGCGGGGAAGGGGAATCCTATGCCTCCTGCTTTAGCTCTGTTGATGCGCAGTGTAGTTCGTTGATTAGTGTATTGTGCTCTTATTGGTCGAGTGGATGGAGTTTTACATAATTTGTCAGATAGGTAGGAAGGTGCTGCGAGATTGATGCATTTATGCGTGGTAGTAAGAATTTTGCCGGAGATACGGTCCTTGACTGGGAGCCAGTGAGCGGTCTTCCTGGCTTGTGTGATGTGATCTCTTTTCAGTATGCTGAGGGCTGCTCTAAGAGCGTTGTTTTGAGTTGTTTGGAGCCTGGATAGGTTTTTTTTTTAGAGGTGCCGACTAGGAGCGCATTACAGTAGTCTAGTTTGGCTCCTATGGTTGCTCTGGCGATAGAGAGACAGTTATCCTTGGTTAGGAATGGTTTAATTGCATTGATGAGTTTAGTACTCAGTGCAGAGGCCGAGACTATAGCGCTGACTTGTTTGTCCATAGATAATGAAGCGTCTATGTGAACCCCCAGAGTTTTTACTGAAGGTAGAACTTGGATGATACAGTTATCTATGTTGAAATTGAGGTACAGCGGGATGAGGTTGGAGAGTGTGGATTTCTGGCCTAGAATGAGTATTTTAGTCTTGTCCCTATTCAAGCAGAGGGCGTTAGTAGCCATCCATGCTTGTATGGTGGAGTAGATTTGTTGTAAGGTAGTGGCGTCTTGATGATAATTTCCTGTCAGGGGAAGGAGAACCTGCGCATCGTCATCGTAGTTTGTGTAAGTGATCCCTAGTGCGGCTAGTTTATCAAAGAGAGGTTTGGTAAAAAGATTATAGAGCATGGGAGCAGTACATGAGCCTTGAGGGACACCACAGTGGATGATGGAGGGTGCTGCATGAGCTGTGTTAGAGAACACTTTCATAGCTCTGCCCTCTAGGAATGAGGTTACCCAAGATGCTGCGTCCTTAGAGAAGTGTGCGGCCTGCGTCAGGTGACTGGTAAGTGTGGTGTGATCTACCAGATCAAACGCAACTGAAAGGTCAAGGAGAAGAAGGAGAGCAGGCTTGCCTTTGTTCACGATGTTAGTGATTTCGTTTTTTAGGTCTAGAAGTGCGGTTTCAGTTCCGTGTCCCTTGCGGAAACCAGATTGTCTTTTTCCTAGCATCGCGTTCGATTCAATGTAAAGTTGAATCTGTTTGTGGGCGGCTTTGTCTAGTATTTTCAGGAGGAAAGGAACTGTAGTTATGGGTCGGTAGTTGTTGGGGTTGGCGGGTTCTAGCGTTGGTTTTCTTTAAGAGAGGGCGCACCCAGGCCTCTTTAAAGCTGTCTGGGACTATGCCTGTTTTGAAAGACACATTGATGAACGCTGTGAAAAGAGGGGCGAGTGGTTCTGTGCAGTCTTATGATTTTAGGGGGGCATACATCCCCCTTACATTGTGAGGGTTTGAGGTGTCTTAAGATGTCAGTGACTACGGCTTCCGAGATTTCGGTGAATGCAAATTTGGGCGTGTTGCTAGTTTTTACATTAGGTTTTGTCTGTGGGTGTGTACTTTGCTTAGGTAAAGTATTGAAGTGGTGGGATATCTTGTTCTGGAGGAGGTTTATTTTTGCAAGCATGGATGATTGTATGCCTGTGCACCCTGCCTCGTCTTTGACGATCTCATCAGGGCAAGTGGGTGGCACGGTTAATTCTTTAAATATACTGAAGAGTTCTTTAGAGTGGGAGCAGCGAAGATACAGTGGTTGTAGGCTTCAGATTTAGCAAGTGTCATGACCCATAGAACTTGCCCCTTCTGGACTTCCTGGTCCTTATCGTGCCGGGGCTTGTATTCTTTGTTACTCCCAACATGGCCGCAACAAGCGACTTGCCTCGCACCAGCTTTCACGTCGCACACGGCACGTTCTATAAATTGGCCACGCCCCCGCGGCCCCGCGCGTCTCACCGCCATCATTAGGTAGTGACTTGACGTGTGTGCGCTGTTCGGCGAATCCACTATTCCTAGATCCTGGTTCCTTCTTCCTTCCTTCACCCTTTCCCTCTAATCTGCTCCTGGAATCCCCATTCTTAGCGACCGCTACCTATTTTCCTGGACATCCTGGAACAGCGGCCTTCCCGGAACTCTGAACGCGCTCTGCAGCCAGACGAGACTCGAGTGAGCCTATACAAGACCCGATCCATCCACAAGAGGAATCCTCCCGCGGAACAGAGCAAGAAGCGATCTCAGGTGAGACGGGGGGAGATTTACGACAGTTTGAGACGCCGAACGACCGACACTGATACTGCTATGGAGAAAACAGTCCAGGACCTTATGCGTAGCATGCAAGAGCTCACAACTGAAGTACAGAACTTAAAGGCTGAGAATGCTGCATTAAGGCAGCTTGTTTTGTCTCGCGACCCCGCTAACAAGGACAGTGTGTTACTGGGTGGAGTGCTAAACAAATATGATGGATCGGCAAAATCCTTACGTGGATTCCTGGATTCCTGCTTGGTGCATTTTACTTTTAAGCCCTATTATTTTTCAACTTCTAGGGCGAAGGTGGGCTTCATAATCTCGCACCTCACAGGGAATGCGTTGACCTGGGCCCCTCCCTTAGTCAACTCAGGGGATGCCCTCCTGGATAATTATGATGGATTCATTCAGGCACTCAAGACTATGTTCGTCCGCCCAGAAAAGGTTTTTAGTGCTCAGGAACGCTTACTTGATTTCCGACAGGGTACTCAGGATATGCTAACGTACGTTACTAGATTCAAACAACTGGCCAAGGAAGCGGATTGGTCCTCAGAAGCAAGTTTCACTCTATTTCGCAGGGGTCTAAACGAGGACATTAAGGATGAATTAGCCCGGGTTGCTCGTCCTAGTTCATTCCAGGCTCTTATGGATCTAGCCATGCAAATAGCCTTCCGAATCCAGGAAAGAAAGGCTGAAAGAAGAAAGACCAAGACACCCTTTCAAAAGAATTCCCTTGAGACCTCTGTTAGAACCGATTCTGCCCCAACCCCTGACATAGATCCGGAACCTATGCAAATCGGAGCCTTCCGTGGGCCTATTTCCCCTCAAGAAAGGATGAGAAGGATCCACACAGGCCTGTGCATGTATTGTGCCTCGGATAAACACCTTGTTAGAGAATGCCCTCTAGCCCCTCCACGGAGTTCGGGAAATGCCAGCTCCCGATCCTAGATGGAGCGAGGTGTCGGGAGAGAGATGTTTGCTCCACATCAATTCCATCCTTGAACTCTCCTGGATAAAACAGTTTGGTGATACCAAAGGCCTTCCTGTCACCCTCCAAAGACAAGACCTATCCCATTCTGGCCTTGGTGGACTGCGGAGCTATGGGAATTTTCATTGATCGAGACTGGGTTGTTAGTCATCATATTCCGTATGAGACACGAAACACCATGCAGCCGGTGGAAGCAAATGACGGAAGACCCCTCTCTTCAGGACCCATAAGCCTGCAGACTAAAGAGATCCAACTTTCCATAAACCATCATCAAGAGCGGATTACATTCGACATCATTAAGTCAGCCCATTACCCCATGGTTTTGGGTATGCCCTGCTTACAAAAGCACAATCCGTATATCAATTGGACAGCAGGATCCTTATTCCTGGGCTCAGAGTACTGTATGTCCCACTGTCTATCCCTGGACCCCTCCTCGATAACTCCTAAAGAACCACCAAGAGACCAAGAAACACCACTCATGGTTTCCAATATCATACAAGTTCCAGAGGCCTATCAGGGATAGGCTGATGTATTTTCTACTGCCATAGTCCAAGCCTTACCCCCTCACAGGCTCAAAGACTGTGCCATAGATACATATCCCTCAGCTGTAATTCCCTTCTGCCGAATGTTCATTCTTTCCGAACCTGAGAAAAAGGCCCTTCGGGAATACCTAGACACCAATCTTGAAAACGGCACCATAAAACCCTCGAAATCTCCAGCAGGTGCTTCGTTGTTCTTCGTTCCCAAGAAGGATACCAAGGAACTCAGACCTTGCCTCGACTATCGAGGCTTAAACCAATACACCCTCAAAGATCGGTACCCACTGCCCCTGATCTCGGATATCCTGGAAGCTGTGAGAGGAGCCGTAATATTCACGAAGTTGAATCTCTGGGGTGCCTACCACTTAATCCGTGTCCGGGAAGGGGACGAATAGAAAACAGCCTTTAGAACACCCTTTGGTCACTATGAATACCTAGACATGCCTTTTGGACTAGCCAATGCTCCTGCAGTCTTTCAGCATTTTATGGATAGGGTGTCCTCTGATATATTGTTCCTCTTCCTCATTGTCTATCTGGATGACATATTGATTTTTTCCAAGGAGCCTCTAAAACATGAAGAAAATGTAAAGGCAGTACTACAACGACTTTGTGAGCACAAACTGTTAGCCAAACCCGAAAAATGCTTGTTTCACGTTACTTCTGTTACCTACCTAGGATTCATCCTTAGCCCAGAAGGAATTGGTATGGACCCTTCAAAGGTAAAGGCCATACTGGCTTGGCCCGCTCCCACATCTGTGAAACAAGTGCAATCCTTCTTGGGGCTCGCCAACTTCTACCGGAAGTTTATTTCTACCTTTTCCGAGATCGTTCTGCCGATCGTTGCTCTATTGAAGAAAGACACCCCCTTTATCTGGTCTACGTCGCAAGATAAAGCATTCCAATGATTGAAGACAGAGTTCATGCAAGCCCCCATCCTGAACCAGCCCGACATAAATCGCCCATTCCTAGTGGAAACGGATGCCTCTAACTACGCCATAGGGGCGGTCTTGAAACAGGAACTTGAGGATGGACTGGAACACCCCATTGCTTACCTTTCACGAACCCGGACCCCCAGCGAGACACACTATTCCGTCCTGGAGAAGGAACTCTTGGCCGTCCACCAAGCCTTCACTGAATGGCGACACCTGCTTCTGGGTGCTAGATATCCAGTTCAGGTCCGCACAGACCATCGGAATCTCCAAATCCTACAGTCGTTGGAGTGCAGGAATAGTCGTCAGGCCCGTTGGGCCTAATTCTTTGCCCAGTACCAGTTTCACATCACTCATGTTCCCGGATCACAAAACATGATTGCTGATGCCTTATCTCGACGTCCTGACTACGCAGCCACTGAGGACAAGGCCTATCCTAAGATGTTTCCGCAAACTATCTTTGTAGCTCAAGCAATCAACCTCCTGGAAGAAATCTGAGTGCAAACCCAGTCCTCTGGCCTCTGGAAGGATATTTCAAGGAAGAATCCATGGAATCTAAGAGTCAAGGAAGAATATCTATTCAAGGACAATGCACTGGTCATTCCTACAGAGAAATTACAACAGAGGGTAATAAACCTCTGCCATGATACCCTTCACTTCGGTCAACGTGGTATAACTAACACCCTCTGTTTTATACAAAGACAGTTTTGGTGGCCTCGAATGAAGACCGACGTACAACAATACGTCAAGGCTTGTACTGTCTGCAGTCAAAACAAACATGATAACAAGAGACCGGCGGGTCTTCTACTGCAACTGTCGCTGCCAACAAGACCATTGGAGTTTATTGCTACAGACTTAATTGTGGAATTACCACCTTCCCGAGGGTACACGACCACCATGGTAACCATAGACTTGTTCACCCATATGGCTCATTTTACACCTTTGTATAAACTACCATCCTCCTCAGAACTTGCTGGAATCCTCCTGGAACATATTTTCCGTCTTCATAGGCTTCCTTCCAAGATCATTATATCGGACCGAGGACCTCAATACGTCTCACAATTCTGGAAACATCTGTGTCGTATTCTAGGGATCCAACGCGCTCTCTCATCAGGTTATCACCCACAAACCAACGGGGCGTGTAAATCAAACTCTGGAGCAATATCTTCGCTGTTTTGCCACCAAGGTTCAGGATGACTGGTCTCTCCTCATACCCCTGGCCGAGTTTGCCTACAACAATTCCGATCACTCAGCACTCAAGGTCAGCCCTTTCTATTGCAGTCAAGGTTTTCACCCGTCCGTTATACCTTCTGTTCTTCCACATCCCACTCCAGTACCTACTCTCGACTCATGGATACAGACTCTCATCAACATACACAAGGAAGCCAAGGAACAATTGAAAGAGGCTCAAACACGCACTAAGCTCTATGCGGATTCCAAGAGAAGATCAGCGCCCTCTTATTCTGTTGATGATTTAGTCTGGTTGTCCTCGAAACTATTACCGCGACATCTACGGCCAAACAAATTGGCCCCTCGGTACTATGGACCATTTTCCATAAAGGAAGTCATCAATCCTGTCTCATTCCAACTCAAGCTACCCGATTCCTGGAAGAAAATACACCCAGTCTTTCACACTTCCCTATTGAAACCTTACATCCAATCCTCCCGAAAATCCTGCAGACCCAGTCTTGTTGTTGTGTACGATCAGCTGGAATATGAAGTGTCCAGAATATGCGATTCCAGGTATAAACAGGGTGGACTTCAATACCTGGTTGAATGGAAAGGATACCCTCCTAGCGAGAGAACCTGGGAACCAGTTTCTAACTTAAATACCCCTCGACTGCTTAGAAGATTCCATCTCATACACCCGGGCAAACCTGGTGGAACAGGTCTTCGGAGGAGGCATGCTGTCATGACCCATAGAACTTGCCCCTTCTGGACTTCCTGGTCCTTATCACGCCGGGGCTTGTATTCTTTGTTACTCCCAACATGGCCGCAACAAGCGACTTGCCTCGCACCAGCTTTCACGTCGCACACGGCACATTCTATAAATTGGCCACGCCCCGGCGGCCCCGCGCGTCTCAACGCTATCATTAGGTAGTGACTTGACGTGTGTGTGTGTGTGTGTGTGTGTGTGTGCTGTTCGGCGAATCCCCTATTCCTAGATCCTGGTTCCTTCTTCCTTCCTTCACCCCTTCCCTCTAATCTGCTCCTGGAATCCCCATTCTTAGCGACCGCTACCTATTTTCCTGGACATCCTGGAACAGCGGCCTTCCCGGAACTCTGAACGCGCTCTGCAGCCGGACGACACTCGAGCGAGCCTATACAAGACCCGATCCGTCCACAAGAGGAATCCTCCCGCGGAACAGAGCAAGAAGCGATCTCAGGTGAGACGGGGGTAGATTTACGACAGCAAGGAAGATGGCGTCTTTGTATTTCTTGGCTATGGATTTGAAGATACCTTTTGTGGTGTCACAGGGGTTACACTGCCAGTTTTTGAGTGCCCGGCGTTTGTCTTTGCGCAGATTCTGGAGGTTTTCTGTGAACCAGGAATTAGAGTGGAATGATTTTTTCTCTTTTTTATTTTCCAATGGGGCAACGGTGTTGACAGCCATTGTGATGGTGTCTTTGAATATATATGCGAGGATGTTGGGATCTGAGGATAACGGGGGCGCTAGGCAAGGCAGATTAAGGAGTGCACTGACGTTGTCTGCGGCAAGTTTTTTGGCACTGATGGCTAGGGTCGCTGGTGCTGCGGTAGGCACTTTAGTGCTTAGTGAGACAGGGATGTTGAATAGGAGAAGGTTGTGGTCTGTCCATGGGAGGCTAATGTTAGAGGTGATGGCTGTGTTACAATTATGATCTATGATCCAATCTAGGATGCAGCCTTTTGCGTGAGTAGGCGATGTGATCTTTTGAGAGAAACCTAGGTCTTCGAGGTCTTTGGCTAGAGAGATGGCAGTTTTGTCCTTGGGGTCGCTGAATCCTAGGTTAAGGTCTCCTATAAGTAGTGATTTAGTGGATTTTTTTATATTGTTACCTTGACCTTGATTGACTTGACCTATGAAATTGGTAGTGGGGCCAGGTGGATGGTAAATGGTGTGAATATTTATAGTGCTATTTGGTGAGAGTGCTAGCTTGACTGATAGGATGTCAATATTTCCTTCTTCTTGGTGGGGTAAGGTTCTGATGGAGAGAGTTTCTTTGTGAATGAGGGCTACCCCCCTCCTGGTTTAGTAATCCTATCTTGTCTAAGAATGGCATACCCTTGTGGTAGGGCTAGAGTGATAGCTGGGCCGGAGGCTTCGTTAAGCCAGGTCTCTGTGATAGCGAGAATGTCCAAGTCTTGGGTGGTTATTAGGTCATTTATTTCTAGGGCGTGGGCATTGAGTGATCGTACATTAATTAAGGTGCACTTGCATATTGTGGGGCAGAGGTTCTTTGTGGATATGGTAGGAGCGTCTGGTTTGGGTGCTACGGTATGTTGAAGGTAGGAGTAGCTGCTAGGTGTAGTATGCGTTTGCTTGGTGCTGTGACATAAAGAGGTGTTGTCACAGTGGTGGGGTGTGCTCATCCTGGTGGTGCGTGAGCTAAGTCTGCAATTTCTGTGTTGTGTGCGTGTAGGGGTGGCTTGGTGGTGGATAGGGAGGGTGCGGATTCTGAGTCTGTCTAATCTCTGGCTGAGGTTAGGTATCAGTGTGTCTGCTGAGTTTTTAGGGGCGCTTGTGTGGTTGGGCTGGAGGTCCATCGTGGGAGGACGAACGTGGGCGATTTGGTGGAGGTGGTTAAGCTCTAGGCTGTAGGGGTGTAGTGTGACCATTAGGGCGAGTTGCGTGCTTACTAGACATATGTGGAAGGGCAGAGGGTACATATTGTATGTGGGTTAGCTATCCCTAAGCTCCTTACACAATAATGGCCTGAATGGCAAAATGCGCTATAATGGCATGAAGGGCGAGATGCACATTACACAATAATGGCCTGAATGGCAAAATGCACTATAATGGCATGAAAGGCGAGATGCACATTACACAATAATGGCCTTGAGGGCGAGATGCACAATATATGGGAAGGGAGCATATAGCATTGACTGTTATTAGATGTAAGGGTCCGGGGGTACGGTGGCGGGTCTTGTGGGCAATTTGGGGAGTAGGCGAGTATGACTTACGGTTAGAGTGCCTTCAGTATGGATGTGACTGGAAGCCTTGTGATCCGTTGGGAGTTCCAGGGGTCAGGTGCAGGTGTTCACTCGTTAATGTCTCCTTGTGAATGGTTGTCAGCAGAAGAGCAGAGGGTTCACGAGTATGCTGGTGATGGTAAGGAACGCTTTTCGGGCTTGAGGGGGAGGCGACAGGACAGCGTCCCACGCCGCAGCGCAGTGGCGGACAGGGGCAAACAGGAGGGGCCTTTGGCTCACGGGCCTTAGGCTTGTTGGGCCGGCTTCCGTCTCCAGTTATCAGCACGCCGGGATGTGCGCGTGTGGATCTGGTTGCTAGTCAACCGCTGTAAACGTTGCAGGCACGTTGGAGCGAGCGGCCATCTTACGGCATGGAATGGCTTTGTGCTCGTTTTCTCGTGGGCACATGTGTGCAGGCTCACAGAGGGGCCCAGATGATAATGGCAGATTGCCTGAAGACTCCTTTTTTGGCAGACACGGGCACTGTAATGTGGGCCTTGTGCACGGCAGGGCAGCCTGATCACTGGTATATGCGTCGGGCTGCTGATGGCTGCTCGGATCCTAGCTGCTCCTGCAGCATGGTGCACGCCACAGCACGCGATTCGGAGAGGAGGGAGGAGGTGGTGCAGGGTTCCTACCTGGTGGAAGTGGGCTGAGGGGCAGTTCAAAGGAATAAGGAAATCCCAACTTAGAACAAAGTCCCAATAAAGTTCCTCTTACTCTAGTAAGTTGTGTTATGTTACTTAGCATTTATATAGCGCCTTATGTATCATTGGTATGACCTCAAAGCGCTGGTAGTAGGTTGAACGCCCTCAGCAACCACAGTTCAGGTCAATAGAGAGAGAGAGCGTCGTATGGTGCGTGGGCGCACTGGATATGTGTGCAGCTTGTGGGGTTGTTGCATGATAGCTGCTTCTTAGTGGTAGGTGTGATGCTGAGGATATCAGTTGGATGTGTTCAGTCTGGGGGGTGGACACCCAGACTGAGTTCTGGCTGCGTTAGGCCTGAGGAGACGCTTAAGCCTCTCACAGAATCCTTTTGTTAAGAGTGTTCCCTTCAGTTATTTTTATAGGTAGGGAAACCCTTGACTGGGTAGGGATAGTGAGGTGTTTATCAAACCTTTTGGGTTTAATAAACCTCATGACAGTTACACCCCATATACACCACTGTGAAACCTGGCGATTTTAATCCCTTAAATAAAACGAATTAAAAAAAAAAAAAAGAAAACAGGGATATACAGCTACACGTGTGTCAACCTGCACAGCTTGGGTGATGTGCTCAGACCATGGCACAAGCAGCACCTCCCACAAAGAGGATATTTGCTGTAGTGCTGCCTGGTGTGAAATCAGGTTTACGATGAAAATGCTACTTTCATGTACGGGATTGGCTAGCTACAAAGTATTGTTTGCGAGTATGTTTGCGTGAAGGAAAATGCCTATTGTTTCAAATTAAAACGTATTATTGTTTAGACTGATAGACCAATCAGGAATGATGAATATATGTTTACCCCCCTAAAAATAGAGTGTAAGATATTTTTTTTGTGTAACTCCGTTTATTGACATTTTATGAACAACCAACAAAACAAAACAATGCAATCATACACAATTCTGATCCATGCTACCCTTCCCTCTCTTAACCAACCCAACCTATGCCCCTGTCCTCCCAAATCCGGTCTTGCCTTCCCAGTGATCCATATCTGTACTTTATTGGATGGTTTTGCCCTCCTCATGAGAGTAAGATATTCGTAACTCAAATTCTTATCTGGAGCACTAAGGAGCACAAGTAAGCACAAAAGAAAGCAAGAAACAAGGTCCAGATATTCTAATTAATGAGAGAATTAAATGTTTTATATAGCTAATGCTTAAAATCAAAGAGAAAATGAAACCATACTCCTGGGGGTCTTTCATAGCAGAATGTCTCTACGTAAAACCTAAGCATTAAGAAAATTCAAACCATGAAATAATTCAATTTCACAATGTTTTCTTAAATATACCCTTCATCCCAAAGCAAAACATAAAAAAGTATGTAGGAAACCAGGTAAAGCTAGTCAGAGGTAAGGGACCAAGGCCAGACCTGGTCCCAACATCTGAGGCATGGGAGGGGGATATCCAGGACTGGAAGGATGCACCCAGATCAGAAAGGTGAAGTTGGATGCCCCAAGGGCATTTCCAAACTTCAGAAAGACTGATGGGCCAAACTGTTTGATTCCTCTAGACAGTCCCACTTCTAGGTTACTGCTGCTGAAAGTTCTACCTATCTGTACGGAAATGTCATTTGCAGGGAGATAAGTGAAACGTCTTTCATTATTGCATTTATACTTTAGCTGGGGTAAAAATGGCATGTTGCAAGCTATTAGTCACGCAAAAAATGTAAATCCCTTCCAGATGTGTAACAATGGCTCTGTATACAAATTCCCAATGTTTCCATGGTAACAGCATGCCTGGGGATAGAAAATAACGCATGTAAGATGTTGCTGTCAAACTAACCAGGCTCTACTAGGCTTTGAGCAGTAGTTAAAAAAAGCTCCCAGCAATTTCGATTCCTGCTTTTTCTCCCCACGGTTTTATTACAGTCTTTCACCAAAGAACCAAGTTGCTGTGCAGCGAAGAGGAGGCTGTACTATTTCTCATTTAGTCACCACTCCACTCATCTAGAAGCTGTGGTTAACCAACGTCGTCTCTACGAAAAGAGACTTTTTTCCAGTGCACTGATTTATGTTCAAGGCCAGCAGTAACACAGCTCACCTAGAACAAGAGGGGTCAGCAGGCAGATGGACACTGCAAGTGTCTTGTGGGCTCCCAACTGAGAGGACACTTGGGTAAATTAAGTGGCTCTCCCCACGAGGAGAACAGTCTGCACACGACAGCACCCCAAAAAAAGCCTTTTGAGAGGCTAGGGTGGGCAGCTTTTCTGACTATTCAAAGTCGACCATCAGACATATTAGCACACTTGTAGAACAAAATTAAATATTTGAAAAATTGTGAGGGTGGTGCAGAGAACAGGAGTGGGCCGTGGACCAGTCTAGCCTTCTTCTTCCCAAGCATCGTGGAATCCCAACCACATTACAGGGCATGGGATAGTACAAATACAATTTAACTCCCCTTACTGTATTTGCTTTCCAAAGAGTAAATAAAGGGGTACATCTGCATTCACAATCCCTGATCCTTCAGGTAGAATATACAACAATCACAAAGGTGGATCAGTGGAATAGGATGACACTGGTTAGATATAAATCACATTTATTCGTAAAAACTCATCACATGAATAATTATTTTACTTGCATAAAAATTACCTAAAAAATCTTCCATCAACTCATACCTTCATACGTATCCACATTCAAAAATACATTCGAACATCCATCGATACAACACCCCAGTGTAATAATAACACCAAATTGTGTTGTTCAAGAATTATTTTCTAAAAATATTTAATTGACATTTCCTATGGTGACCCAGTCCATAATATCAGGTGTCATCGTATGTCCAATATCACCAGATATCCCTCCTAGAGATCACGTCGACACGTGTTTCGGTCAGAGACCTTCTTCAGGACGTCGGGCTAGGAGCACTTGCTCCGCCCGGTTCTCCACGTATCTGGGCCAGTAGTGAATCTAAAAAATGTAAAAACCAGTATGTCATCCCTATTTCTTTTCACAGGTGACAAACAATGTCACAATATGCATTCCAAAATAAGCACATGAAGCCCAACTCACCCCCACGTTTTCCACTTGCGGGACGGTGAGGCAGGGCGTCAGAAATCAATCCTCCATGGACCTCAATATAACTGTTGAGCCTATGGAACCAACACAAACACCTCTAAGTATTTGTCATAAAACACCCCATTGCATTTATGTACCAATGCGGCATATCCACAAATGGACATAACTAAAAAGACTTACACTAACAACGTAGCTGATGGAAACTCCTATCGTTCACAGGACCCAGGAGCACCTCTAGTCCACGTACATCTATGTCGGATAAGTCGGTCACACAAAAAAAATCTCAGTACCTCTGTAACAAAATGAAGCAGAATTGCAGTGTGTACTATTTGTAATGTATCCATACAATACCACACTGTTAATTCTGTCATGAACAGTTCCCAAATATATCAAATTGGTGCAACACACCCATCCCAAAAAGGGTGTGCCCGCTGTAGCCATATCATGAACTCTCGCATCCGACGTACATTGGGACCCATCGGAAAAATACCAAACGTATCAAACAATGTGACGTGTCCCGGTGGCATCACCGTTAGCTGTAACGAGAACCTTAATACCAGTGTGCTTCATAAATCCACTTGCATGCGTGGGTGTGCAAGGAGTTCGTAGCGGCTATCAATTAAATCTATTAGATCTGGTGAGTTTCCGAGTACTACCGCCATATACTCTACACATGTGCACTTGCATGCGTGTATATGCGACAAATCAGTAACATATCTCCCGACTGGTATTGTCCGCTCTCTTTAATTGATCTTTTACTAGTCTATTTGGATATCCCCTGTTTTTCAGCCTCTCCTTTAGATGTTCCGCATGGAATTTGAATTCATCTTTCTCAGAACAATTTCTTTTAATCCGCAAAAACTGCCCGTAGGTAAGGTAGACAACTTTTTCGTGACCGCAATTGAGTACTCGCATGTTAGTTTCATGGGAGCAGATAGATACTCCCTAGATGTAATTGATGTTTGTTACTGATTTGTCAACTTTTTCAGCACCAGAACCCTCTATTGCTACCAACATTGGTGAAGCTCATGGGTACAATATGTCAAGTCCCTGTTCCAAAAACTGCCCAACTCCCACATGGCGAAGCCTTGCGCGGAACCATCTAACTGGGTAGGCTTCGACGACAGAGAAGAAATAACCATCGTAATCAACAAATTGAAGAACTCCAGAGTGCCGGATCCGGATGGACTCACTAACGTGGATTTAAAAGCCTTCCCGTTGGAATGGGCGAACCTCCTGGGCAAAATCCTTCGGAGATGTGCGGAATCAAATCGATCCCTTTGTCGTGGAAATCAGCTACAGTCGTCCCGATCTTTAAAAAGGGAAACAAGAGCGATCCGACAAACTATCGGCCAATCGCCTTGCTCCACTCAATCGGGAAAGTATTCGGTTCTTTGCTTCTCCAAGACTTTAAAGAATGGGCAAAAAATGCACTGTGTAACGACTACCTTCAAACCGGTTTCAAGAAAGACATGGGAACAGCAGCAAACATCTTGATGATAAGCACCCTGAAGAGCAAAGTTCTAGAAGAGGCCCCAAGGCTCTTCATCGCCTTCATTGACCTAACCCAGGCCCTTGATCGGGTGGACAGATCTCGCCTCTGGGCGAAACTCGAGGCTTGAAACTGTCCTCCACCACTCCTGGACCTGATCAAAGCCCTCTACACCGACACCAGTATGAGGGTTCGATTAAACCATCAAGTCCTCCTCTCAACTGAGATACAAACGCTAAGAGGAGTGAAACAGGGCTGTCTGCTGGCACTGGCGCTATTCCTGGCCTTCATAGGGGACATTAGAGACACAGGTGCAACGGTACGCTCCTTTCCACCAAAAATTGGCAAAACTTCGATAAATCGACTCTTGTACGCAGACAACCTAATTCTTCTTGACCACACTCCAATTGGTCTGCAGCATCAGCTGAATAGTCTGCAGGGGTACATCTCAAACAATAACCTGGAGATAAACGAAAAAAAACCGAAATGTATGATCCTTTCGGCGTCCACCAAGAAAAAAGAAAAGATCGTATTGAGGCTTGTTGGTCAACCTGTAGAAAAGGTGCGAGAGTTCAGGTACCTTGGGGTGATAGTAGACAGCTCAAAGCAAGAGACAACCATGCATGACTCTCTAAGAGAAAAAACAAAAAAACTGCCGGCCCAAGAGAAGGCGATTGACAAGAAATTTGGCTGCTTCTCCCAGATTCCGGTTCTGGACTTTTGCAAGATGAAGGGGGTACCCACGTTGACTTATGGAGCCGACGCTACGCCCAGCATACCCTCGACACTTTGGCCTAAACTTGAGGCTTTGTTTTGGAGATCAGTTTTAGGTCTGCCG
Source organism: Ambystoma mexicanum (assembly GCF_040938575.1). Classification (NCBI taxonomy): domain Eukaryota; kingdom Metazoa; phylum Chordata; class Amphibia; order Caudata; family Ambystomatidae; genus Ambystoma; species Ambystoma mexicanum. The sequence continues at coordinate 97,594,406 of NC_090922.1, forward strand.
AACTCTAACTCTGTAGTTTCAACTAGACAAGAGCTCAACTTGATGTCCTTGGCAGGCACCGTCAAATGCAACATACTGAATGCAACACACTGATGCTCGTCCGAAAGTGCAGAATGTCCAAGGAGCCGTCAATATACAACTTGATACTCCAGGAAAGTTTGGGCCCCAGTTGCAAGATGCTTAAGCTTTGGACGAAATCGAACCAAGAGCCTCTTCACTCAATTGAATGCGATGAAGAGGTTCTGCACAAAAACCCAGTAAAAGTCCTCAAGAGACTAAAAGATGTGGACTGGATAAGGACAAAAGAAGCAGCGGCAAACAATAAATTGATGACCCACCTTTCCAGCAACACAAGGAAACTAAACGAACTACAACCAAACATTAAAAGGATCCCGTCTAGACAGGCCTGTGGCACACTACTGAGAGCCAGACTCAACTTATTTCAAACAAATGGAATTTTGGCTATCAGAAGCCTGTCTGAATCTAACAAGTGCCGTTTTTGCGAACAACCAATAGTGATAGAGTCCATTCGACATCTGCTCCTCTCCTGTCCCGGTACTCGCCAAATCAGATCCACCTACCGACAGCATATCTTCTCTGAATACTCGCTTGGCGACGAAGACTCTTGCTGGTGTAAAATGATGACGGGCGACAGAAAATCCTGGCTATTGGCGACCTTGAAAATTCTCCAACATGTGAATTCCTCTGTTCTTGTAACCAAGTTACCAACGCACGTGCAGCATTGAGAACCTTCTTCTAGGCTTAAGGCTAAACTCGATAGAGACCTTTCATTTTTGATTTTGATGGACATAACTATTACTTACTTTGTAAAAATCTCATTAACACAAATTAAATAAAAAAATAATGTCTTTATTGTGACTGGTTTTCAAACAAAACCTTACACACATAAAAATAGTAATAAACAGTTTAACAAGTACAAAATACAATACTAAAATACTACAATACTTTATTAGAACTTTATTGGAATAAGACAATGATACACATTTACAATACCCAGCCCTCCTTAAAACCATAAAACTTGTTAATCAACCATCAGGTTATTCATAATATCAATTCATCTAGGCATTGAGCATACAAAAAGCAAAGTTAGAAATCTGTATAGAGCTAACAATGATAATAATTTATTATTTATATAGCACCTTAAGCCAAAGCGCTTTACAGAGAACATATTTACATATATTTATCATCCCAACCGAAGTTGGTACTCATTTATCGACCTCGGAAGTATGAAAGGCTGAGTTGGCGTTGCCGGTATTCAAACCAGCGACCTACAGATCACACATAGATCGCAGTAGCGAGCGCTCAACCCACTGAACTATCTTAACGGCAACACAATTGCCCTCCATAAAATTTGTCCATAGTGAATCGCTTGCATCTTCAAATTGACAATTTAAAAAAATGATTAAAATGGAGTTTCCTAAAACCACCAGTCGACTCACAATATAACATTAAATGTTTCAGTGATTCTATAGTCAGACCCCCTGCATAGTTGACCAGTTCTTGCAGATTTCTCTAACATCAATCTTGGACCCATGCATTCGAGCATAGGCAATTGGTTTAGCTTAAATCTGATGTATATTAACCGAGCACGCCTGCAAGGAAACAGATGGATGTATCTAGACAACTTGAATCTGTTTCTAACAAAACTTGCATATTCTTTATATAATGGATATTGGCCCAATTCCTCAATACGTTCCATCCAATCCATTACACACAATCTTAACTTTGTTTTAAGCAGATTCCGTAATCATTCTTCAACGTTAGAATTGATTTGATCTAAAATGATATCCATTTGCTTGTGAGTTTAATGGATCTAGCTATTCGAATACACTTATTTTATTGCTAATCATGTGCCTGCTAAAATCGGTAAAAGAACTGACTGCTGCAGACAGCAGTATATCATGCAAATCCATATATAAAGTATCAGTGGGAGGAGCACGTATTTTAGCATGAGTGCATAATTGCCTCCAAGTCACTACAGTATGTAGAGAAATTAGGCCCATCTCATGTCTAATAACCGCATTCAGTATAGGGAGTGGCAAACCCAAGGTTCGCTTACAAATGATACCCTGAATAGTATTCAAGCAGGGACCAATTTCCACTAACCGAATGACCAAACCATAAATAATAGAAGGCACCATTTTTGCTGAATAAAAAAACACAACAGGTAGCAGTAAGAATTTGCACAACCTCAAATGAAATTCTTTTAAATTGTGCAAGTAAAGGTCGTGTCCTTGCTTTTTTTCTTTCTTTCAAAACTTTGGTCGAAATGGTATTGGACAGGGTGTATCCCAGGTATCGTAGAGGGGGAACCCTTTCCAACACAAATCCCCCACATGCCACCACATAGTTATTGGCTTTTTTGTGATTAACTTGGATTTTGATCCGTTGATTAAGAGGTCATTGTCAATAGCATAGTTGGAAAATAGTTACAATTTTCTTTGCAGAACAATAGGGGTCTGGTCAAAAAATAATAATAATTCTGCAAAAGCAAGCCAATTTAGCTCATTTGTTCCAAACTTTATAGGATGGATCGAGCAAGAAGACCAAAGTTCCTCCATATCTGAAATATAAAAATAAAAAAGAATACATAGAAGGATGCAGCCCTGGCTTAGCCCTGTATAGATGTTAATAGGTCTGGATTATAGCCCCGCTTTGGTCAGCCTAATCCTAACTGCCGTGAACTTGATGTAAAAGAGATAGCACTCATACAAAAATCATTTTCCCCATAAATTATTGCAAATATTTCGGTCAAAAGCGTTGGGCATGTTGATTGAAGCAATATACACAGAACAAATTGAGCCCTTCTTTACTTCGGCAAGTATATGGGATATTACTGTACCATTCAAGGATGTGCCTGGGTATTGTCTCAGCCCCACCCGAAAATGTGAAAGAAGCCTCAATTTGGAAAACTCAAATCCTTCAATACCAATGAGGCAAACATTTTACTAATCGCATCCAATATGGCCATGGGCCAAAAATATATAGGTTTCCATTGATCCCCCTTTTTTTTTTTAAATGGGGATGATAAACGATTGCTTCCAAGATGGTGGGACATGGTATTTTTCTAGGTTTTCAATAAATAAACAGGATCGAATCCATGACCATAAAACAAGATAATTTGTAATAATACAGGGAGCAAGGCTGCCTGCCTTTAGTTCATTGCAATATATACAGTAAGGTCAGTAAGGCAGGCACAGGCATTTCTCTGGGTAAAACTATGGAACCGAGACCTGTTGGCATGGCTACTTCTTTGGGGAGAGAACATAAAATCTGCTGATTTAATTCACTCCTAGCCACCACCACTAGTGAATGCATTATAGAATGTTTGAAGGATGAAGCCAAAACATTGGCATTTCTGAGCAGGTTTTTCTCTCGACTGTATTGGTTGGTGGCATTGATGTTTCTATGTAAACTGGCAGACTCAGGGGGTGCTCGCACAGCAAGAATGACAGGGACAATTATATGCACATGTTCTGGTCATGCAATCTGCTGAGCAACTTATATGACGTCTTGACTCGCATTGACCGAATCTTTGGACGTAGTCAGTGTAATAATACTGTCGATCATCTTTGGGTGTTTCTGCAAGCTTTCAGGATATCAAAAGATCTCAATCTCTGGTGCTGTCGCGCAGGGCCCATGGCCAGCAGGAAGATCTTGAAGTACTCAAACTCATCAACAGCCCTGTTTCTTGGCACGGGCAGAGCGGGCTACGACCAAGGCGCAGTAAGGGGCCCACCCAGAAAGCTGCTTGTGAGCTTGCCAGACAACAAATGAAGCAGCCTGCTGTGCCGGTGAGCGCCCCCCTGCAATGTGCGGCTGGCTGCTCTCTGCCAACTTGTGGATAACCGCGATATGTATACATTCACAAAGGAATGCAAATTGCAAACACAGCATGTGAGATGCTCTGGGGTCACACGCCCTGTACCCCTCATACTTTGTGCTGACAGCCTTTCAAGTGGAGCAATTTATAAGTGATGGCTCACTTAACAAGCCATTGTTTTTACACAGTATGTGCTTAACATTTCAGTGCTAAGAACTGAACATGGGGCCTATGTATTCACCAGGCCAGCACAAATATCAGTAGCTGACCAAACCTATGCATTCTTCAAAGAGAATTAACGTGCTACACAAAAAATGTTTTCCACTATTTTCTTTATTTTCATGTCTCTTTACTTGACACACCAAAACTATATTTTTTTAAATATGACTTTTTAGTTACATATGGAAAGTTAACTGTCATTTTCGTGCTTTAGTCTTAAGTATTCTAGTAGCTGCTTTGGGACATGGACTAAATGCATCCGCTCAGCATCAAAGGTCTTTTACTTTTCTAAACAAGCCAACCACTGCCTAGCTCGCACACCAGATGGCACCTCAATGGGAGTTGGCACCTTGATTAGGAAAGCAGAGTTCATAGTGTGTCACCATGCAGAAAATAGTCCATAGCAAATCAATGCAGTGATGTGTTAGCAGCAATGTTTTGTGTGCTGCACAAGCCACCACCCTGTTGGTTAATGGCGTCTATGTGGTGCTCCTCTATGTAACAGCACATATGCTTGTGTTTGTATGATGTGTCCCATGTCCATACAATAGCACAGTGGAACATTTTGTGTATGTGGCTCTGACGAGTATGCTATACTGTGCCCAAACTTAAACACATAAAGCAATCAAAAAAGTTGCCTCAAATTGTACATCCACTAGGCCAAACGTCCTTTCTACACTGCCACACCATGATTTTCACTAGCTGCAGGCCATGACTAATAAGAGATGCTAATGGCAGATGTGGTAAAGCATGGGTCTGCTAGTTTTTGCAGAAATAGCCCTTGATGCCTGCGTAATGGTGAGGAGGTAGTGGCTGAGGAACCGTGGACCCTTTACCATGCATTAGAAGCCGGTTTTGTTTCAAATGCTTCATCAGCTTATAACTGGTCAGGCTAAAGTTTGTAAGAGGAACAATCCTGTCTGTGAAGCCTTTCTGTGAATTGTTTATTGTGTCTCTGTGGTGCAGTATCCTTTCCTGTCTGTGGAAATCATTCCCTAAAGATGCTTCTGTATTGGGGTTGGGCATGCTCACACTGAGACCCAGCCCTTCCTAATCTAAAATTCTTCAGAAACAAGAAGCAAAAGAGCCTCTGTACCCCGTTTGAGTTCCTGATGTTGAAGCCATTTTATACTCACATACAAAAACTTAAACAGTCCAAATGAGCATGTATTGTTCATGGTTACAAACCTTTTAATGTTAGGGTGAGTATTGTGAACCGTGATGTGAGCCCCAAGCCATGCATCGGTTATTGAATTTAGAGATGCACACATACAATCCTTTTATCACAGACTTGTTTATCAAATGTAGAGAGCTCTGATCACTGTTATAGTCCTGAAATGCTCTGTGATTTAATGCAAGGCATACAGAAATCCTCATTGGTGCCATTTGTCCCCTTTCCCACTCTCAGAGAGGTGTTTTGAAAGAGTACAATAAGGAGTGTACCAGACTGTCCATCTTGGAATTATAACCTTCTATCAGAAATGTATTCATATGGTTATTCTAGTATTGCACCTTGCGAAATACAAGTGAGGTGCTACAAACAGAACACCTGCAACACAGGGCCAGTGGTCAGTGGACCCTCAGAGCCCAGTAGGCTGGTCACACCGCAGTGTGGCACTACGAACAGTTTGAAACTGCATTCAGGCAATGCCTTCCCTAAGATCAGCTGACAGAAAAACCATTTACTTGGGCAACGAACAGCTGTGTTTTCACATTAGAATTCTTCTGTAAAGTACTTGAATTACAATCTAATGAAACCGGCTTCATTTATATAGCAATGATTTAATCATATTGAGTGGTGTTGTCGCACAAAAGAGGTGTAGTTTGGGAGTGACGTGTGCCAGTTGGGGGGTGGGTGCATTCTCGTGTTTCGCCCTGGGTACCAAGTTGGCTACAAACTGCCCTGGTCACCAACTAAATGTTCCTTTGGAGATTGGAACCAAGCCCTTGTAACTTCTTCAGTAAGGGTGAAGGTTATGTACACCAACAAGCATGAGCTGGATATTTATGATGAAATCTATAGTGTGTTTAACAAACTTTAGACTTGAGTGAGATGGTCCTTGTTTTGCTGTTTGCGTCCTCGTGTTTGATAGGCAACGTCTGCTTGTCCACCAATTGTTTCTTCCCGATAGAGTTATAAGCCGAAATGCTTCATAATGTTATTGGGACAGAACAGACTCGTGCATGGGTCGGCTCGATCCTTGTGAAAGATTAGACTAATGCACTTGTATCTTAATGTCATGCTTTATTGGGCTTCGTCCTGGCTTACTTGCATTTATGCTATAGCTCTGACCTTTTTTGTTCAATGAAATGTGTTTAAACAAATAATAAAAAGCTCACTTCATCCTAGACCTAAGAGCAACTGCATGTTTCTTTCACCGATATCACTTTGCTGGCTGTCGGTCGACAGGAGCCGAATTCTAACCTTTTTGTCAGGTACATCTCCCAAGATAAAACCATGCTACCAGACAACCAGATGCCTAAAGAAGGCTTCCCAAAAACTGCTGGCTACCGGCCAACCCCAAAAAGTGGTCTAGTTTTGGGGGTAGAAGTAGAACTCTAAAACACCAACTCTCCCCACCTTAGTAAAAATGCCTGCCATCCTCATACTGCGTTAGCTGCACCTTCTGCAGCTAAAGCTCTGCCTGATGATTATTTGGGGGGCTTAAAACCACGCTATAAACAAGCACCTATTTTACATAATATCTCCCATGTTCAGCTCCTCAGAGTGCTATAATGCCTTCCTGGAAGCGAGGGACGGGAAAATACCACAGAAGTATTGCCCTGCCAAAAAAAGTAGGGGCAACGAGCGGGGTTGAGGGGGGAGAGGGAGCTCAGGAGCTAGACAGTGATAGAGCTCAAATCATGAAAGAGAGAAAAGAGAAATCAAACTAAGGAGAGAGGGGATGGGTTCCCTGGTCTAAAAGGATGACTTTAGAGACCATCCTGGGGTCATCTGATGATCATCAAACTACACTAGAAGTCATTCCCACATCATCAGACATCATCACGCTGTTAAAGTCATCAGCAAATATCTCAGAATGGTGGGTGATGATTTGGGGATGAGCTTAGGATGACTTAATGAATATGCTAACATTATCCCAATTTTAGAATACTCTTCGTTCCTGATGCTTTTAGGATGACCTACTGATCACTTCAAGAGATTGCATATTTGTCCCTGATGATTTGGGGATTATTCTGGGATGACCTGCTGATTACTTCAAGAGCATTGCCATGAAACATGTTTGTTCTTGATGATTTGGGGATGACTTACTGATTACTTCAGAACATCAGAGTTTGTAGGATGATATGCAGACCAATACAGATTGTCATTCTGCTTTTGCTTAGTTGCCACATTGGGTGATCATTCAGCATAAGTGCAAGGGTACAGCTTGAGACTATGTTGGGCCAAAGTGAAAGCCAGAGGCCTAAACATAGCATGCACTCGTGAGAATCCTTTGCCATCCCAGTCAAAAGCAGGCACCCATCACCCTCACAATCCCCAATGTGGCATGGATAAAGCCTGAGACTATGTTGGGCCGAAGTGGAAGAAAGAGGCCTAAACATAGCATGCACCCCCTGGGTGAGACTCCTTTCCCATCCCAGTCAAAAGCAGGAACCCAGCACCCTCACAATCAATACATTTCCATGCTGACTTGTTAGGTAAGAATTGGTGTCGTCCCACTGTGTGAGACTACACAACAATTATCTGGTTGGTATTAGGTATGCCCACCTTTTGGTATAGGTCTGAACTACACAGGTTGGCAGTGTGACTGAGCAGCCAGGCCTATCTCAAGAGGGATAACTGTGAGCTGTAGAGCTGTACAAATGAAACCTGTAAATACAAGTAGCCAAGTAACACTTACACTCAAGGTTTCAGTTATAAATAGTTATTTATTTAACTAACATCATTTTTTAAATCAGCGTTCTTTAGAAAGGCAATTCATGTAACAATGTAAATATACTTTAAAATTTCAGAATCAGAGCAAGTTAGTGGATAATCTTTGGATATGCTTCATACACAAATGCTACACCCTGGGGTGACTTCAATCACAAGGACAGTAATGGCATTTATATATCACACTAGTTATACTTTGCAGATTCTGAGGTTGCAGAAAGGAAAGGTTTAAGGAAGGAAAAAGCTTAAACGGGTTCTTAGTATATGGGAGGACAACCAAATCTTCCAATGAAATCTAGACAAGCCTTTCCCAGCAGTAACAGTCTAAAACAAGTTAACACCTGTGAGGGACAAACCATATCAAAGTCAGTGGGCTAGAAGAGTCTGCAAGGACAGCCAAAGTGAATTTGAAACAGTCTATGGAGCCGAGGCACTTCTTAGAATCAAAAGTCTTGCACAAAGTTAGAGAGTTAGTTAGAAAATCACTTGGAGGGTCACAAGCTGTGAAAACAGAGTTGGAATCAACTCTAAAAGTAAGCCACTGCAATTCCCAACTGAGAAAGGCAAGGCTACAAGACAGTGAAGTAAGTACTCTAAGTCTAAACAGTACCTCTGGTTTGAAGGAGAGTGGTCGAGCTGGCTTCTGTCCTGCTACAGCGTTGCAGACCCCGTGTTCCCGGGCCTTAGTCGTGGGGACAAGGCGAGGACATCTGTAGGGCTCCTGCGGTGGTACTTTGGAGGTCGTTGGAGACTACGGGCTCTTTTCGGTTCAGCAGCACTTTGCGGTTTCAGCGCTTAGTAAACAACACTGTTGCAGATCTCTGGTACCGGTTGGGCTTCCTTCACTCCTTCAGTCTGGTGAGGAGACTCTAGCTCTGGTCGTCTTGCTTCTGGAGGGTCCTTAGGAGACTCCTGGAGCTTCTAGCCGGATTTCAGATGTTTCACTCGACTACGGATTGCTCGACCCCTGGCACTTGTTTCTTGCAGCAATGAAGAAGTACAGCCAGACAGGGAAGATAGTCCAGTGCAGTTGGTCTCTGGGTTAGTTGGTCCCACTAACCCAAGGGGAGGAGTCCATTCCGGAACTTCTCTGTCTAAAAGGGAGTTTCAGCAAAGCACCAGGGCTTCACTGGGCAATTCAAAGGTCCAGGAGGATACAGCAAGCTTTGTTCACGGTTTCTTCGTCGGGTGTTTCTCCCAGTGGTCAACTCTGCCAATAGTCCCAAAACCCTCGCCTTTTAAGCAGGTTTCTCCCATTCATGCACAGCCTAGGCCTTCAATGACACATCAGGGTCGCTGTCCTGAAAGGACAGCCAGCCAGCCATTCAGGACTGGTTGCATTCAGGTATTCCTAGGGACAAAGGACAGGGGAGTTTCGGGACCCTCCCTCACATCCTGTCCTTCCAGACACACTGGAGCCAGAGGCGGGACTCAGGGCTGAAGTGCGCCAAAGGCAAGACAAACAAAGGGCTCCAATCTGTTTGACGCACAGAGTAAACTCCAAGAAAGACCTCACAAACAGAAAATGGCAAAAAAAGAAGACAGGGGCCATTTTGATAAAATGGTCACCCCTGGGTGCTATACTGCAGCTGAGGGTTCAGCCTGCGGTAGAAAAGCACAATGGTAGGAAAAATGAAACCACTGCCACTAGTCATTTAAAAGTAGGGAGGGCAACATACAAATGTTACATGAGAATGTAGGATAAGGGGCTACTAGGTAACCACCCAGCACTCCACATAAAATGGAGTGTGCTGGACCCACAAAGAGAAAAGGTAAGTAAAGTCATTTTCACTTTACTATTCTTGGGAACAGAACTTCACACAAGAAAAGGTATTTTAAACCTTATGAGAAATCTAAAGGATTTCTCAGTGACACTGCACTGAAGTTGATGTGTGTTGCCATACAAAATGTAGATGCATATGGAGTTTGTCAGCCTCACAAAACAGTGAAAACACATAATCCAAAAGGTCAAAACACATGATGCAGTGGGAAAAGGGTCTCACTCACTCCAGGGTTAAAATTAAAAAGTCCTACAGTCCAGCAAATAGCTGGGGGTCTCTAAGGTTGAAGGGAATTAGCACAGAAATGAGAATTCTCCCTAACATGACTACACCAATATATGCCAGTATTTAGATGCACTCCTTCACACAGTATTCATGTTTGCTTTGCGCAAAATCCAATAATCAACAACAATAACGAAAAGTACCTCCAGGATAAAAAAAAATCAAAAGAAAAGGATCCAAAAAAGAAAGAAGCAATAAACCACAAAGTCCCATTAACTACCCACAACCTACCAAATACAAGCAACAATAAACCACAAACAGCAAAGACTAAACCAAAAAGACCATGAAAAACACCAATCGAAAGAGGACGCCCACTAAGGAACACAACCCACGCATCATGCCTCGCCACAAGAAAGACAACGAAGCCAGAAAAGACAACAGAAATAATAAGAAATCCCAAACCACTTGGGAAGGCACGGACCAGCATGATCCCACAACCCCAAAAAACTCGACAAACATCTGAGATGGCCCAAGGAGACATGCAAATAACAGAGCAAAGACAGACTACAATGCTCGCTACCTGTCCACATACGACAACATGGTAAACAAAAACAGCACAGCAACAATGAACCGACAGCCAACAAGCTTCACGAATACAGACCCAACCAGGCCACCAAACAGATGACAACTAATAAACCATACCAACCCGGTCTCAACCATGGACAATACCCCAACCAGAACAAGGAACAAATTGGAAACCATCACACTCACTCTACACCCCCTATATTACCAAGAATGGAACAACAGAGGGGTAGCTACCCTATTTACCACCCGGAAACGAACCAAACCTGCCATAAACCTTATCGGTCTACTCGACAAAGAGACTGACCAACAAAGAACCACCCCACCCAAAAGACTTAACCGGGAAAAACCCACCTGAAACAGAAACCCAACCAACAACACACCAGCCAGAACAAGCAATACTAACAACAACACAAAAGGGAAATCCACAAACGACACTGCAGCCTCCTCAACATTAGATCCATGGCAAAACACTCAACAGAAACCAATGACCTCCTAAGCTTCAGACAACTATAAAGCCATCGCGAACGAAGCAATACCCGACAATTATAAATTAATACACACCAACAGAGAAAACCGAAAAGGAGGTGGAATTGCAATTATACACAAAAAACACGCCCGAGCATCTTAAATCATCACAACCAACAAGGAAGACTATGAATCCCTCCTAATCAAGATAGAACTCAACGACCAATCCAACATAGTATTTCTACTGATCTACAGACCATCTTCTAACAACCCCAACTTTGCAACAAAACTAGCGGACGAGGCCGCCATGCTATCAACCCACTACGACAACCTAGGTGAAAGAGATCCCACCGATACAAAGATATATACAATAGAAGACACACTCAACAATTGGATCACCAAGGCCATTGAGCAATTAGCACCAGCTAAAACATTCAAAGCAACACCAAAAAAAACTGGCAGAAAAATGGTTCACAGAAGAACTGAAAAAACGCCAAAAAAAACAACCGCAAAAAGCAAACAAAATGGAGAGAACAATACACTAGTCAAGACTAAATAAAATACCAAAGACAACTCAAACTTTACAAAGCAAAGACAACTCAAACTGTACAAAGCAACAATCCTCAAAGCAAAAAAAATTAATACATTTTAAAAAAATAAAAGAACTATGGTACAAGAATCGGCAAACAATTCACAGAAAGAACTCCATCACCCCTACACAAACACTTTGTGAAAGTCATTTACACCAGAGCAGGGTCTATGGAGCAGCTGCATAGCAGTTACTGCCTTTATCGGGCATTAGGCTGCGCAGGTATTATTATATATGTAGTCACTTACAACAGAGCAGGGTGTGTGTAGTAGCTGCACAGCAGTTACTGCCTCTGCGGGCATTATCCTGCACAGGTATAATTATATATGTAGTCACTTGCACCAGAGCAGGGTCTGTGCAGTAGCTGCACAGCAGTTACTGCGTCTGCTGGCATTATCCTACGCAGGTATAATTATATATGTAGTCACTTGCAACAGAGCAGGGTCTGTGTAGTAGCTGCACAGCAGTTACTGCGTCTGCAGGTATTAGTCTGCGCAGGTATTATCATATATGTAGTCACTTACACCAGAGCAGGGTGTGTGTAGCAGCTGCACAGCAGTTACTGCGTCTGCGAGCATTAGCCTGCACCGGTATTATATATATATAGTCACTTACACCAGAGCAGGGTCTGTGTAGCAGCTGCACAGCAGTTACTGCCTCTGCGAGCATTAGCCTGTGCAGGTATTATTAGATATGTAATCACTTACACCAGAGCACGGTCTGTGTAGTAGCTGCACAGCAGTTACCGCGTCTTCGAGCATTATCTGGCACAGGTATTATACACACATATATATATATAGTAACTTACACCAAGAACACGGTCTGTGTAGTAGTTGCACAGCAGTTATTGCGTCTGCGAGCAATACAGAGCCTGAATCGTACCGTAAAAAAGATTCGGAGCAGCTACTGCATCTATGCCAACAACAGGCTGCCCCGTGTAATTTCAAAACCAGATGTTTAGAAAATCACGTACTTACAATATTTAATTTCAACAAGTGATAAGTACAATACAAGGAATTACAGCTTCAACGTGCATTCCTAGAGGTTGCAAAAGGGCTCCTCTTAACAATATAACAACAAAAGGGTGAGAACGTTGATGGATGCTAAAAGAAATGCATATAAAATTCATTCCAAGAGCTGGATCGCATGCACTCAGTCACCTGATGCTGCTTGGAAACTGGACGTGAGCGTTTTGTAAAGGGTAGTGTCTAGTTCCCATTCGAGAAATGGGCCATAGCAACGGCCCGCCCACTCTTCTTCACGTGACCTCTGCTGTCATCTGTGTGATTTCCGGAGCAATGAAGGGGTTCCGGAGCAATTATCAACCAACGGACAACAGCAAGGCCCGCCTCCACTTCATCACGTGGGTTTAAACGTTCAAGTCATCATCGTTTTTGCACGAGCTGGAACGCATGGTGTTTTGAGAGCGATTCCTAAAGCACATTTCGTATTGTTCATTCTTATTTGGTTTCTGGTAAGTCTTAAAGTTATCTCATGTTGGTTGTTACTTTAATGCAGAGCGGCAATATTGGGAAGGGAGTATTTCGATGGTTTGTAATGTGCATCAGGGGTGAGATGTACTCAAAATACAGGTGTATTCCGTTTTCCCCGTTATTTCAGTGTAGTTTTGAGATATGTAACGTGCATCACAGGGGTGAGGCAATATTGGGGAAGGGGTATTGTGTATTTTGGTGGTTTGTAATGTGCATTGGTTGAGATTTACTTAATAGACAGATGAATTCAGTTCGTTTTGGGGTTTTCTCATGCAGATGTGCGACTTGTGTTTTATGGAGTGGGGGGGATAGGCACAGTGCGTTCCTCCCTTCCCAATGGGACTTCCACTGTACCAGTGAACAGTTATCTTCCCCGCTGGAAGGGGGTTGGAGGATTTGGTATGTGCAGCAGATGGGGATATGTGTCTTATACAGACGGGCACTTTTGGGTACGAATTTCTAGCATAACAGTTCAGTTATTTATTTCTCCTGCACGGGGGCGATTTGGCATTCCCCGGGGAGGGGATTTTTCATTTACCCCTTTGCAATGTGTGGAAGAGAAGGCTAAACTGAGGCTTTGTATTGCTTTCATCATCCATCACACATTTAAAGTCCCGATGAGACCCGATAGCATTGTGTGTTTGTTTAAAAGTTTGCCGATACTTTCTGACATGCCTTAATGACGTGTTTCTGTTAAGTCTTCGTGATGTTTCCACTTGGGACATCTATTTGCTTAGGAAGAAGATTACGGAGGAAGGAGCGCTCCACGCCATGCACGGGCAGGTATTTATTTTTTTATTGCACATTTATCCAGTTTAATAATTTTATTAATTTTTAAATAAGAACATAATTTTAAATAACAAATCGGTGAACAAAATGAAACCTCCAACGGCATAAAGACACTCTCATATTCATAGGAAACATGTTATTTCCACAACAAAGCAAAGGGGAATCTATTGATAGTTTCAATGGATTTAAATTGATAAAAATCAGATGGACTGCTGCACGTTATGCCTAGACCATTGATATTTATTGCGCATTTATAATGTGTTTATTCATCTCGGTGAAGTGCCAGGTATATTTAATGATGGTATTTTTATTTATATTGCGCTCATACACAGGTGTTTCAGAGAGTGGCAAAGGAGGGGAACGGGGGAGAACAAAACACTGATGGATTTGTTTTTCCTATTTTGATTTTGGTTGTACCAACAGCAGAACTTTGTGTGTCTTCTTGGCTGGTATCCCCATCCACCCCCAAACAGAAGTGGTTTGTGGCCGTGCCGCACACGCCGAGAGAATTTCAGGGCAGATTCGGCTGCCAGCAGCAAATCGGCTTGTACCGCCATCTTCGCCCTTCCATAGCTCTCAACTCACACATGCACGCCCATTCGTTTCAATGGGCCTCTCACCCGCCAAAAATAAAATCGGGTGTTTTCACCCGCCTTTGCGACATAAATGGTTGAGAGCTATGCCCCTATCCAGTGGTGAAAATTGAAAAAATGTGGTGGGGGGTCCCACAAGGGCCGGGTTGGGGGTGGAGTTGAAGGGGGCGTTGCCCAAAGAGGCAGGGTTTGGGGGGGGGGGGGCAGAGCTGGCAGTTGACCTCCGATCAAAGGAAATGTCCGAAATAATAGTTTAAAACGGTGCAATTTCTTTCATGCTGCTTATTTTCCAAACTATATCAATTCCACTTCCCTGGCACTGGTGATGTCACTTGACTGTGAATAATAGTTTTGACCAGTGTTGCTGAGTAAATATTCTTTAAAATGCACAATTTGCATCCCATTTTATAAAAAAAAACTCCCCCTTGGGTACTATTCAAACAGGGTCAGAAAGGGAATGAATTGCCATTTACAACAATGGGCCACTTTTTCATTGGTGCCCGAGACAATTGTATGGCCCAGTCCGACCCGCACTACTAGGGAGCAAACCGTACCAGCCATCTGTGCACCTAAACTACCAACGGCAATGTTAGTCTACACTGTGATCTGAGCTCATACAGAGGATTATTTTAAGCATACTGTTAAAGAATCATTAAGAAGAGCAATTACTCTAGCTAATGGTGAAAGAGCAGATAATCTCTGGGGAAATCCTGGTTTAAATCGAGGGATTGTCCTGCAACTTCGTCCTTAAAACCTGCTGATTTTATGTTCGATATAAGCAACGTTTTCTTTTACTTGAACCACACCGGCAGCGCTCCTGCAGCTCCCCTCTGAAAGCAGTTGGTGGCTGCATAGTGTGGGATAATTTCAATGATAATAGGGGTATTTCTTTATTCATGCAATGTTTGACGGCTACCTGTATCCGACAAACATTGCATAAATACACTGGGCCGTGGCTGAGGACTAACTTCCTCTGGTGACCCTGTGCACCCTGCACGGGGTCACCAGAGGAAGTTAGTTTGCTTTTCCTGCAGCTGTGACCTGTATCAGAGTCCTGCTGTGTACACGTAGAGGGGGCGGAGCGCTCGTGGCGGCAATGAGTTGCTCCCCCCCCCCCCCCTCCCCTACTCTGTAGTGCTGCGGGTGCTTTCTTTTCTTTTTTTCCAAAGTAACCCAGCGCAGAGCATGGGTTTGCGGCAGCTGACTCTGGCCGGATCCCGCGATCCGTCTACACATCTGGTGCCGGATATCGGATCCGACGAGCTGCCGGCCCAATGACCAGCGCTGCCGTTATCTGCGCAACACGGCTTTCACTGTTAAAAGGCTATGACTAGGACTGCATGCAGTTCCCTTGCTATGATTTCTGTAACTTTACTAGGTGTGGGGTTCGGAACATTGCAGGGAGATGTGCCTGACTTTACTGCTCAGTGCTGCCAGGCAGTACATTGAGCTGTACCAGTCAGAGTCTGTACCACAAGATGTCTTTCTTGACCTTCCCCTCCCCCCCCCCCCCCCCCGCCATTTTTCTTTCTTTCTGTATAGGACCGACTTCCTTGATTTACCTGCGTTGTCTGACTGACTAGGTGCCTGCAATTTTGCTTTGCTAGTATAGTGTGAAAATGCAAACTCCTATGTAGTCTTGCCAGCAAGATAGCAATTAGTATTTAGCCCTAGAAAATAGCCATATTGTAGGCAGAGGTCTTCAATCTGTGGGGCATGTGATCCAGAACAGTGAGAAAAGAGAAAATACATGCTCAGTCAGTGCAACGTAATGAGGGCGTGGGAAATAAATGCAGCCTGGACGTGCGTTTTCCTGAATTTGGATTGCGTGTCCACGCTTCGTTGTTGCTTCCTGCTGGTGACGCCAGCGTCTTTTTGCCTGGTAAGGGACGCCGCTTCTCCGCTCAGACCGCCACACCACCGTTGGAGGAAGTGCCTGGAAGCAAGCGTTTCAGGCCTTTGTCCGTCCCTCTGCTTCCCTCTTCCCCCCCTTTGGACCCACAAAGACTAACGCGTGGGGAAAGGTGAACAGGGGGGCTGGATCACTGCAATGCTGGTTCACCCTGCGCCCCTCTCCCTCTGTGCCCCCACCTTGTTTGGTCATGGGGAAGAAAGGTGAGCGGCAAAGGAAGCACGCATTCCCAGTGTTGTATGATATCCAGCTCGCCCACAGCAGATTGCTGGGCTCTCCACCAATCTGCTGTGGGGTAGCCAGATATTGTACAACACCGGTCCCCCTTGCTTTAGCTGTCCCTCTGCCTCGTCATCCCTCTGGTCCATGGGACAGCGCTGGCCAGGTCCGAGATCCGACCAGACATCTGATGCTGGATCTCGGGACCCGGCCTGCCTCAGCCATGACCAGGCTTTACCAAACCCCCAGCTTTGCAGAGGGAAGCTGGGGGCTCGGTGATCTCATCTAAGCAGTGCTCCTTTCCCCAGCCGTCACTCGCACATTTCCTGACTGTTTGCTCATCCCGTTTATTTTTTCTGCCCTAAAAGGGACACCACGGAAATCAATGGGCCATGAACATCACTGTGGCAGAGAGGGGTGTGGTAACTGTTGAAAGTGGGCATTCTACATGCTGGACACATTATTGTTCCAATGTGCATTTTACACATTTAAAGGAAAAAAGCAATTTCCAAACGAACGCTACTGAAACTTGCGTTCACTAGTTTTCTTTGAGATGTTCCACCCCCGAGCACCACACAAATGCAATTTGTGTGCCGCTTGCTTTGTGTTTTATCACAGGTTATATTCATAAAGATGTTATGTTTACAAATAAATGCTTCCATTGTGCTGACAGCCAGTTATTAGGAAATTAAACTGGGTTCATGGGTGCCAAAAGGAGGCAGAAATACCCCAACCCATCCCTTGGCCACATTTTATAGCACTCTTTTTTTTTTTTATAAGTAATTGCAAAAAGCCCTATCGGTTTTTTTTTTTTTTTTTTTTTTGAATAATTTCTTTTGTCTTTATTGTTTTGCTTAAATTCAACCTTAAACACAGTCTCAGCAATGGTCTGTCAACTTGCTGAACTACCCTGTAAAATCACTGCATTACCATCAGTACATTGGGTGCACCACTGCGATAGAAGTGATTTAAAGTGGAATTCATGTATATCATCCTGCTGTGGGTACCAGGTCTTCGCCTATATGTGGCACCATATGTTGCAGAGAAGCCAGGGGCCCTCGTGTCTGGCATGGCAGCCGCGGCAGTCTGCTGCTATGTTAGCGCTGTCACCTAACTGCAGTATAAACTACATGGCTATTACTCAATGTTTCCGAGAAGTTGGCTTGGTTAGTTAATAACTACTGTATCGTATTCGTAGATTAATGATTTTAATGCCAGCAGGCTGGACTTCTCAACGGTTAAGGGTAACATATAACAAGCTGATGCTCTTTCTCTCGCTCGCTCGATTATTTTTGTCTCTGTGACTGCGTATGAGTCACGTTTTCAGGTATATGCTCTGACTGCTCTCTACAAGCTAGGGTGGACTGGCCTATAGGGAACTTTGGAGATTTCACGGTTGGACCCTGCACCCTGGGTCCCTTTTGTGTGTGGGGGAGGATGTGTGCCGACTGGCAGAGTGTAGTGCGCAAATATTGGTACGGTCAATCTGGTATGGTTATTTTTTTTTTATTGTACTTTTTTCAATTGCAAGCGCACAACTTGCCTTAATCATCCCATCTTGGACAGCAAAGTCCCCAGCAGCAATGGCACCATAAAAAATCCTGACATCTATATTAGGACTTTCCGATGGTAAGAATGTCTTTTTTTTTTTTTTTTTTCTTTTTTTTTTTTAAACAACTGAGTTTTGTTGTAAGTGATGGTGGGGTAATTTTAAAAGTATAGTAGGAGTCACAATCAGGAATTTCAAACCTATTTTTGAGGCTGTTCCTTTCTCATGTGCAGTTTGGGACAGTACTGAAAGTTCACGTCTCAAGTGGGAGTTGCAATTACAGTGCACTGTGTACTCTCTCCTGGTTTCCCAGCGTTACGTCCTGCTTACTAGCTGATGCCCAACACCCAAGAGCTGGTTTTAAACCCTGCTCATTTTTGAAGTCGCAGGTAGACCCATGTATCCTTGACTACCTGTTTTCATTGCAGCAGCATAGATCCAAGCGTCAGTGTGTCAACCTAACCACCCGTGTCCCAGCAAGAAAAATCCAGTGAAGCACTTGACCCAGTCACGCAGGCAAGTAAGGATTTCTTCTCCCTGTGTAATATTGGTTGAGTAGAAGTGCGGAAGGTTTATATCAGCCCTCGGCAATGTGCATCCAGGTGTGGTTTTCATCGCCCTGCAGCCTAGTCCAGGACCACACTTCAACAAAAAATTTGAGCTAGAACTTCACGATCTGAACAGGGAGTCTTCTGAGACTTCTATCAATTTAAATCCAAGCCGCGTTTCTGACCCATTTCTGCTGAGTTTGTTTTTCCCCCCAGCTGTTCACATGGTTTTGTTTTTCGCCCCCCCCTGCCTTTTCACGTGGTTCGTTTTAAATCTTATGTGGTGTTTGTCAATTTAAATCTTTTAAAGCATTATTTTTGAAAACTTTAAATGGTTTTTAAAAAAATAACATGACATAAAATAACATGGGGGTTTGCAATGTTTTCAGAGTCGGGCTCCTGTTTTAGATGGATCATTGGTACTAAGTGAAAATATTTTTTTCACTACTGATTTTGGGGGGGGGGGGGTGTCGATTTCTTTCTAAATCGAACGATACTTGTCAAACCCCTGTCACACATTGAGTGCGCGCAGGGGCTGACAGGCGCTGTGAGCCCCAGCAGTCGTCACAGGAGGCAGAGGTGTGTTTTGGACTGTGTGCGCGCATGTGGGTAAAATGCGTGTGCTGGGGGAGGGAGATTTTGGGTTCGGGGGTTACCCCCTGATTGACGAGTTAATGATCGGGTGGGGAAGGAGAGGGGCAGTGTGTGAATTCTGCACTTTAAAGTCACTACATAAACAGCCGGAAAAAAAATCTGTCTTTTTTTGTGTTCGGGCTTTAAAATGCAGAAATAACACATAGAACTTGTTAGTTTCCTACTGCCCAAGATGGTAGGAATATCAAAATGAAAAGTGGAAGGAGAGGTGGAAACGGACACGTGAAATGCAGAAACACAGAAATGTCTTTTTTTGGGTTCACATGGATCGCAGTTGCTGACAAGTTAAGGTGCAGTTTGTGGCGCTACATTAGCAAGCCTGAAGCCAACACTTAAGGCGCATTTGGAAACAAAACCTTAGCAAAAAAGACTAGGGATTTGTTTGTACGGCAGCTACAAGGCATACACAAGCAAAAGACACTGTTAAAATGTGGCCTCAGTACCTGCAAATGCTTTGGAAACTTCTTACCACCATTATCTGGGGGGTTGGGTGGCAAGCCCTTTACAGATGGTGATTCTGCCAACAATTCTCACTGTCAACCGGGTAATGCTTAGTGACGGTGCAGCAGAGAAATGCAAAAGAATATTTGTCTACATTTTTCCGCCGCATCACTGACCTGTCCTCTTCTATTAGTACAGAATTGATATTGTGCTTGAAATACTGTAAACCAATTCAGGGCAGAGCAACTGCATCTATAGTCATTGACATTGTTAACTACTTCCTAAGTTCCTACTGCTTAAAGTGGGAGGTATATGTTGGTATTTGCTTGGATGGTGCTCCTTCAATGTCTGGTGCTAGAACTGGGTTAAAAGCAAAAGTGTTGGTAGTAGCTCTACATATATTGTGGACACACGCACACTGCGTGATCCTGCGCAATCTGGGGAATGGACTCTCGGAGGTGCTGACTTCCTTTGTAAAGATTGTGCATTTTATTAAGATGCACCGCACAAAATCTCATCTGTTTACAACATTATGTGCAGAAATGGGAGCTGAACATGATGCTTTGTTTCACACGGAGGTCAGGTTGCTCTCCAGGGGGAAAGGTTTTAAATTGTGTTCAGGAACTCTGGAACAAAGTGAGGCGCTTTCTCCTGGGTTTAGACCAGACGAAAGAAGAGCCTCTGTGTGATTCACACTGGCTTGTACTGTTAGCCTACTATGGCGACCTCTTTGAAAAGCTAAATTTTCTAAACCTCTCCCTGCAAGGCACAGAAAAGAAACCACATCATTGGCTATGAACACAAAAATGTCAGCATTCAAGAAGAAGTTGGCGCTTTGGAGGAGGAGGGTTCATGTCTGCATTCCAACGTTTCATTATTAGCAGATGCTCTTGAGGAGGTGGAGTGTGATCTTTTCATGCGTTACTGAACTAATGGGAAACCATCTCAGAACCACTCTCAAAAGTACTTTCCAGAGGACAATTGTAGCATCAATGACTGAGTGGTTCAGCCTTTCCTATCGGACGTAGGGGCCCGCCACCTCCCAATACACCTCCAGGAGGAACTAATGGAACTTCAAAGTGATCGCCTACTAGAGAGTCAATTCAAAAAATTGTCCTTGGGTGGATTTTGGCAAAATGCAGTTTCCTCCTTTATCCAAATGCAGTCAATGTACTGTTGCACCTTGTACCTTTGCAAGATTGGATTTTCAACTTTTGCAGCCCTAAAGACTAAATATCGGTCAAAGCTGGAAGAAAACCTGTGGTTGGCTATTGCAGAAATTGAACCCAATAGTGATGGCTGGCTGCTGAAAGGCAGGCCCACCCTTCACACTAGCTCTCCAGTTTGCCACTGTCCAACTGGCAAGTGACTGCATTGATAGTAATATGTCCTACGTTACTGTAGGAAATAAATATCCAACACTACTTTTAGTCACGTCCCTGTAACAAAAAATTCTGAATGCTGCTTTTACAAATATTTGCCCTCTAATTTGAGTTATTGCAAGCAATGATTTTGAAAGAATGTTGTTTGGCACCCACACCTCCATTCTACACCAGATAAACATTTTGGAGTCCATATGGATAGAGGGGCCTAATTTTTCTTAGGGAGGGATTGGGGGGGTCAAAGAAGTTTGACGACCACTGCCTGTAGATCTTGTTATGAAGAAAATGTTTTTTTTTTAAAAAAAAAAGGCAAAAAACCTAATTGCTATCTTGCCGGCACTGCTATATGTTCACATATATTTTGCTTGCTAGTTTGGATGAGCACTTATCCTCCCTGGTCCCTAGGGGACAGTGCAGGTGTGGGCTTAAACGGCAGAAGCTTAATGTACTAAACAAACCGTTGCAAAATCCCTGGTTGCTTTAAAGTGGTCCATTATCCACGTGCTTGCTGTGCCCTTGTGTGTGAGTTTGCTATGTGTCCGATACGGTGGATATACAACTCGTACACATGACCGCACCTTCAGTGGATAGGAGCCAAATCATTCCAGTGCTTTACTGTGAAGGAAAGAGTTGCACAGACCCATGGATACTCAAGGTATGCCTCTGTCGTCTGCTTAGGAACATTGCAGTGTCGCATAGCCCCTGTGAGAATGTGTCTCTTGTATAAAGAGGGCACAATGCTTGTAATTTTCAATAAGTTGCCCAGGCAGCTGCATGCCAGTGCACAGACACCTGCTGGCATAGATTTCCCTTTTGTGGGGATTGTTGATGTGTGGCTTGTGGGAAGCGTGTGTGACTTTCGCAGCATCTTTAATATTGCTTATTATTATTGGCAAGTGGCAAAGTTTTGTTTGGCTAGCATGAAGGCCGGCTAAGTTTTTAAGTGTGTGGCAGACTGTTTGAGCTGCTGTTTGGTACAGGGTGCTGCACACACCGCCGGGTGTAGTCTCAGGCTGGGAATGGTTGAAATGCCCTGATTGAGTTCTTTGATTCCTGCGTTCCTCCTTCTGGTGGCACAGGGTGCATTGGGCTTAGCTTTGCTTTTGTGATTCTGCGCACAGAGAATGGTTGCAGATATTGGCCATCCAAGCTCTCATGAGGAAGGGAGAGAAAAAGGCTCCTCCAACCAACAGTGGACAGATGCCCCCATCTATTTCTCTTAACAATGCTCGCAACCTGATCATTTCTTTCACTTAAGCCTTTGAACACCAGCCAACAAAAAAAAAAGTGGTATCCATTAATTGTCCAGCAACTGAATTTGCATTAAAGGAGAGTCTTAACGACACCCCTCCACCCCACCCTTTTCAAGCTGGGGATGATTGTTGTGTAATGTGAAAAGTGTACAGGGCAGGTTCTCTGTAAAGTTAAAGGTCAAAGCACCCCTAAAGAGGTTCTGTAAAGCTGCCCCCCATGAAAAAAGCACACTGTCTGGGATTCAAAGACTCATTTCATATTGTAATGCTTTTGAATATTATTTTTTCACTGCTGGAAGTTACGGATGCTATATCCGAGAGTCAAAGCTTTTTATGCCATTTATTTTAAAGGGCACATAAATGGCTTGTTTTCCATTGCCTTTTCGGTTCCCGGTAAGGCTAGTTGTGCCAGCCTTTATGCGCAGGGTACTGTGTTCTAATTCCCCTCATGACTCATGCTCTACTCCATCTACGTTTAGTTTGTTCAACACTTTGGGGAAATCGCTACATGATTTAGTATATACAAATGTAAGTTTAAGGGACTCGGGATTACTGCATGTTCTAGTTATACTTGTCACATTCTCTATATAGGTTGATGAGGTTCCAGGAGGGATTTTATTGCCCCTTCAATGCGGTTTGTTTTTTTCCAACCACTTGACCTCAGCAGTTAATTGAAGGTAGTTTGCCTGTAAACTTTATTGAATGCTTGCTAGGAATAGTGATGTCTGTCATTAATTTTGAAAATATCTTTTTTGATCACAGTTTATGATGATCTGGGGTGAATGCTTTTTATGGTTTTTCTTGGTTTTTCTTTTTATCTAATGATGGGACCAGTTAATTCTTATTAGATGATGTTGAGCTATTTTCTTGCTTGTCTGGATTTTTCATTAGCCTTGTGTATCAGAAGACTGGCGCGGTAGTGGGAGTTTTCTGTCCCGGGCGTGAAAGGAGTGCTGTGAATTGCTTTGCTATTTGAAAGTGGGAGGTCACTTTATCCCCTTAACCCCTTAAGTGCCAAGGGCGAGGTATCTCATCCTTGGGATTACCTCCCTGTTGCCAAGGACGAGAAGCCTCGTCCTTGGCACTTAGAAACAGAAAACGTTAGAATGCATTGAATGGCGAAATACCAAAATCACCAAAAAAGGCTTGACACTGGGGGTGGAAACCCATGTCAGTTAAAAGGTTAAGGCAGTGGTCTTCAAGCCTTTTTATGCTGAGCCCCCCCTTGAGTAAAATAATTTCTGCCCCCATCACAAATTCTTATATTTTCTATTAAGTCACCATAATCCTTCAAGCCCCCCACCAACTGGCATCCTTTGGGCCCCCCAGTTTGAAGGCCTCTGCCATAAGACGCTCTAGCTGTTCAGCATACAGGCGCCCCCTTTTTCTGACTGGGGTGACTCCTTCCCAGTTCCACACAATGACTGTTCTACGTATCGGGCTGATTGCTTTCAAACGTTGCCAAGTAGGGGCTAAATGCTCCTACTGGCTGCCCCTCCAATGCCCCCACAATGTTCCACAAAAATAGTCCATGCCTTCCTCAGATAGTTGCACCCGACCCTCTACGTAGTAGGTTATCTACACATATCCAGCCGTGGTGCATGTTTGAGAAACCATGCCTCTGAAAAGTTTACCCATGGCTTGGTTTACTTTTTTGCAGGATTTTTCCACTGCTATGAGCGCTGCACTAGTTCAGCTGTAGTGCATAATTTATTGTACATTAGCGATGCTTATGGGGGGCAGGGGGACTTCTGACCCTTGTGGAGGATAGTGCCTGGCTCATATTAGCATAGGCCTCCTGCTAATGTGTAATATTTACTTTTTGTTCCCCCAGTAAAGATCACTTTGGTCATGGGTTCTGTCACTGCATAGTCTCCTATTTCCTGTACATGTTGCTGTCTGCAAGGTGGGGCTCTCTATAAGAAACATGTTTGTCTTTTAAAGGACACACACACAAAATGACTGCAGCATTTTCGGTACAAGAGCTCTGCAATTAAGGACGTATTGCCTCTCCAGAATACACACACCTCTAAATTTGCGAACGGGTGCAATTAGCTAAAGCCACAATGGGTGGAAGTCTTGGAGGAAGTTAACCAAGCACCAAGAGACGCTTCAGTCATAAATCGGGACACATCGGGCAGGAACAACCATAGCAAGCCCACTATAAATGAATGGTTTTGGGTAGAGACCTGGTTCACAAATACTTGGCACATACTAAATCTACATATTTTATTTCTTCTTTTAGACAACTCAAATCATCATGGCACTCTTTGATTCAAACAATTCTCTGTGCATTTGAAAGGATGGGGAATTTGAGCCTTTCAATTTCCTGGAGAAGTTAATTGTTGATAGAGGGTATCGATGAAAGTAGAAGAGAAATAAGTGAAGAAAGGGATTTCAAGGAGTCATGCTTTTCTAGTTAGGTAAGCAATGTATTTTTTTTTTTTTTAATCTATTTGATATTTGGGGGAGGAGGGTACATCTGACGTCCCTATGTGGAGTCGTTCCTTTTTTTTCACACATACAGATGAATGCTACACAATGCCCACCTCATGGACAGCATCTCTTTCCTCTAGAGTAACTATAGATGGTCTACTGATTTATGATATGATATGGCATTTGTATCTTTTCTCTGTTATTGGCAAAGCGCTATGGGTTGAACGCCCTCGGGGACCATAGTCCAGGTCAGAGTGTGTGCAGCTAGGACAGAGTATGGATTGGCATTGGCGAATCGCACTCTACCTCCTTTAAAGTTGGGTATACAGTCTTTTAGAATGAAAGTAAAACAATATCATCAGGGTATTCATCTGTAGGTGAATTTATTCGCATAAAGTCAGCCGACGCATGTTTCGACCTTAGCTGTCTTCAAGGCCTTGAAATTGAACACTTGGTATGGCGACCAGGTTTGGAAGTTGATTGTGAAAATATCTCGAAATAATTTTCTGATGGTACTTGATGATTAAAGGGGCTGAGTCCTGAAAGACCTGTTGATGGCTGGCGCGTTGTGCTAAAAGTCTTTAGTGGTGCTTGGATATCCTGGATTGGTTCTCCAAATCGAAATTCCTAAACTATCTTTTTTTTTTTTAAATTATTTTTTTTTTTTTTTTTTTTTTTACCTTAGTTGCAATCCTGAAAATGTAGTCCACGGGTTGGGGAACTAATCTAGGATGTCTAAGGTAGAGCGCGATTCGCAAATACCAATCCGTTTTCTGTCCTATTCATTCAAGGTCTTTATGCGTAGAGCTTGTGGAATTGGTGACGCAGCTCGCCACTATTTATAAATTATAGTGGTCACGGCGCACTCTCATGGGTATGTACCCATACACACTTTTATGTGTGCAGCTACACTGAGTTGTGGGTAGCTGCATGGGGAGGGAAAGTGCCAAGGAGAGCAAGAATAAGCAAAACTCCAAGGGGGCGGATAGGGTCACGCTTAAGGGGAGTCACCCCAGGGTACAGCTCAGGCAAAATGTTTGTTGTATTGGTAGTCACATTATGAAGTTTCAACTTGCCTTTTTCATACCCGCAGCCAGGAAACAGTATTAAGACACGGGAAACATTTGATGAAATAACTAAAAGCTATAATTGATGCTTTAAAAAGAAAGAGGAGAATGTGCCTATGTTAATGTTCCCCCGCACTTTTTTCTTTTCTGGATTTGAGCCCTGTTGATGACAGTTGAAAACCTGCAGAATTTCTTACTCTGACTGCCTCATTACCTTTCCAGTGAATAGGCTTTACGAGTGCACTATCCTGCAGACAAAGCACTGTCTCCGGTCCAATCCCTGCCCATACATCTCTGGAACATGCAGTCATATTAGGTATTTCTGGATTACTTAGCGGTTTCAAAAGCGTGTAATTCAGAAGAAAGGCTTTTCAAAGAGGTGGCTCACAAGGATGGGTGAGGACCAGAAGGGTGACTCCCTGGTGAGTCATTCTTCTCTGGTCAAAGACCAGGAGTGCGACAGACCAGATGAACGCACAGCTCACAAGGGAATAGTTGCCCAGTGGGCCCATTTCTTGCATGATGTGAGCCAGTGCTTGATTTTCACTTGCTTGCTGGTACTTGTAGGCCATACCTATCACCGCAAGCACAAAACCAGCAGTCCAACATTCAACGGGAGATGCCCAGACTGGCTCACATTATCACACATGACGTGGGGCTACCTGGCAACTATGTAAGGGAGCCAAGGACCGGACGGCTGACACACTCAAGAAGACTAGGACCAAAGGAGAGCGACTCGCCAAGGACTAGTTTGGGTGATGGACCAGAGAAGCCAATGAAATAATTTTAAATAACATAGACAAGAAATGGAAACAAGTGCATGCAATTCTAATAAAATATTTTTGTTCTAATACACTGTGTTCTCTCTATGTATGTTTATGCTATTGTGTTTTGTTTCTTACTTTTGAGGCCTAGCCACAGCATTTTAAGTGTGTGCTTGTTTTTTCTGCTTATTTGGATGGGAGTCGGCTTGTTTTGGAAGGGCATAGCTTATTTTTTCTTTCCAACCTGGCGACAAAACCCCTTACAACACCAATTGATTTTAGATGCAGTGGGCTGCTTGCATCTTTGGGACATGCTTTCTGAAATCGTAGGATTGGGACTGTTTTAAAAAGTAAATCTAAGAGGGGCGAATTGCCAACAATACTTTTGCGGCTTGGCATAAAAAAGTTTGGAAACTACTCTTCTAGGGGGGTGCGGGGACAGGAACTGCATGTCCCAGATTCGTGAGGAAGGAGTAAACTGGGATTGCTCTGAGATGCAGCCAGAGAGGCATTTAGCTTTCTGAACTCCTATGTGGATTTGGTAAGCCAGGTTGTATATTTAGAGACCAGTGATGTACTGAGACCTAAATCACTGAGGCCCCAACAGGTATACCTGCATTTGAAAATTAAAAACCATAGACTTTTGCTGTTCACAGTACGTGTGGAGCACTAGTCTCACAAGAGCTGCTTTGGCTGTTCTCTAGCACTGGCGGTGTGCCTGGTAGAAGGAGGAACCAAAGGAGAGCGAGATCGCAGAAAGCAGTTGCACCACATCGCTCCTCCTACAACTTGGGTCAAACCCCAAAAATACATTTCATGCTGGAGCCACCATCAACCATATAAAAGGGACTGAAGACAGTAAGGTGACAATACATTTAACTGTCTAACATGTACATCATTAAAGTCAAAATCCATGTTAAGTAAGTGACATTCAAATCCATGTGTGTAATCAGACTTACCAGACCACAACAACATGCCTAACACCACCTACATTATTGAAAACATGTACACACACACATTCACTTTATAATTCACTCAATATATAATTCTCTGTGCGTATCTATAATTTCTCCTCTCCCCTGCTTCCTTGCCATATGCCTTATTACTTGTGTGGTTACTTGCTGTTTTATTTTACGCTCTTTTTTTTTTTTTCCCCTCCACTTCTTGTTTAGGTTTTTAGTATGTTAAAGGTATTTGTACAGCGCACCGACACCAACGGAACTGGTCGCCAGGCAGATCTGAAGACAAGAGGCGGGGTGGGTTAGTCGGGTGAAGAGGGAGTAGAAGAGTGAGAAAGTGATGTGCTGATGGCAGCTTCAGTTCGGTTTTCGCAGTGCGCTGAGCTTTAGTGTGAATATCGGACTGATGCTAGACCTTGTGTGCTGTTGATGTGTTAGTTTGTTGCGGTGTGGTGAAGTGCGTGCGGTTTGCTGAGTGAAAGGGTGGTTGTATAGGTTTTCGTGTGAGTTAGATATGCAGAGATTAGAGCATAGGGTTAGTGGATTATATATCTTAGTCCTTGTATATATTGTTCTATGTATCGAGTTGTACTATAGGTAGGCATATTTTCTTGGTGTCTGTCTAGTTATTTTTTTTATTTTTTTGAGTGATGGACATTTGTGTGGGTAGTTGTTTACTTGACTACATTTTGTCAATATTTCTAAAATTATAATTGTATTTACAAACGTTGCACAAACCTACTGTTGGTGCATGTATTTTAGCGTAGCCAATATTTCCCATAAGCATGTATGCCTAAATTGTCACATGTTTTTGAGATGGTTTTTGCTCTTACTCTCCGCAGTTTTGACCTGTCTGTTCAATGTTTTTGTAATAGATGAAACTGATTTTGGAAATGGATGCTTCTGAAAAGGCTAAACTGTCCCAAACTGCAATTTGATTACAGATTCAAGAAAAAGCAATAGAAGATTCGTTATTGCCAGTTGAACAACAGGTATCTTGCCTAAAAAGAAATATTAGAGGGGAGAGGGGTAGTGCGGTTAGAAATGTTGTTGGCCCAATCGATCGGGCATGTATTTTAGAGCATACGTCGATCGTTCTTAAAAGATTTCCAGCGCATCTTACCAGGGCTGTCACAAGGGCTGGTATGGCCCCCTTACAATTTTTTGCACTTGGCCAGCGGAAGCACTGCTGCAAACAGGAGACGCGAGAAATCTCCCCTTGCATTTGTGTGGAGGACACAATTATGCCTTATTACTACAACTGCAAATCAACTACAACAAAATTAGATTTCTCTACTGAAGAAAGGTTTATGCCCGACTAACTTTTGTATCATGTGCATAAATATATGTAGGATGGCATGACGGTGTGTGGTGCATGACCCCCGCATCAATGAGTGCCTTGCCCCTGTGTGCGATTTAAAACACACCTCATACACAGTGACAGATGATGTACAGTGGAGGCTGGTGATTTTCTGAACTGAAAAGGCTTAAATGTTTGCACCAATTATGCAGGATCGACAGAGTACAGTAAGGGAAAACAAACCAACCAAGGGGCGCTTGAGGGGGTTTCACACTCACAAGAAAATGTTTGAAACATTGGGTTAACATGATGCATTTTACAGCCCTTTCTTTCTAAAATTTGGAAGAAAGCCATACTGTTGCAATTGGTTTTGTATGGTAGCACAGGGAAAAACCTAATAGTTGCAAGTCACCAACCTTTGCCCACAACATCTACCAGTATAAAAATATATTCAGCATGTCCAGGCTGGCTGTGCAAGTGTTATTACTGGCTGGACTTGCCTACATTCAATGTGGTCCAGTTTAGCCACGCAGTAACACTTAGGTTTGCTTTGGTCCTGTCTTAACTCCTGGGCTCAGCTTTTAGATGGCCCACGCCTCCAGTGATTAGCATAGCATTAAATAGCTACTGAATTGGGGTGGTACGACTAATAGCCAAAGGGAATGTGAAATTGCTATTCGGGTTCAAACTTGGCTCAGGGAAGTGGGAGCAGGACTAGATGAAGACGTATCAGGGCTGGTAGGGGCCCATTTCATTTTGATGTTTGGGGGGGTGGGGGGGGTCATCCCTTGCCTTACAGTTTGGAAAAATAGGCCAAGGCACATATGGAGTGCTTAAATCAAAAATAAAGTCAAAAGAATGTAGCAAAGTGGTTCAAAGCTGCAGACTATCAGTATGTTTCTGTGTCATAAGACTGCCAATATGGGGCATATGCTTGAGTGACCCTTTCAATTGTAAAAGCTGAAAGGCCCAGTCAGCATCTCTCAGTGGAGAGTCTGACAGCGCAATTAGTTTATTGGCCCCACTCACTATCCGCTTTCAAAACTGTTATCTGGCCCCCCCAAAATGTTGAGCCTGGTTGCACCCCTGCCTGGCTAACGTGCAGAGTCATAACGGATAGAACAGGACGTTAAATGGTGCCTGGCATCGCTGTTGTTAAAGGCCCTTCAATTAATAAAACATTTCACTGTTTGCACCTGCATTCATATGCATACATTTTTAGGCCATTGAAATTGTGATGTGGGGTTAGCACTTGCATGTCAGGGGAGTGATAAGAAGGCAAGTGGGGACATAAGACAGCTCATTCTCACACCAGTCCATAAGTGTGACATTTCAGAAATTAAGGAGAAAGTTAACTGCTCGTAACAAGGAAGAATCAACAGAGCTGCACTGACCCCCCCCCCCCCCCGCCACTTGCGTGATCTCAATGTCACCTGACCTAGTAGGATCGCTGTCTGTCTTCCCCCTGTTTCCCCTCCCTTGTCTCGTGGTGCCTTGAAATACTTTGTGTGTATAGGCGTGGTATAAATGCCATATCATATCATGACTTCAGCGCCACCTGCCTTACAAGATCCGTGTTACGAATGATGGTCCTTATGCACGAACTTCAAGCTACGGTTTGCCCTCGTAATCCAAGTAACAAGTAAGTTCACTCTATATATGTTGTGTATTTGACGACCCAGGCGGCTAGCATATTATGTTGTTCCTCTACATCAATATAACTTCGAAGGACCACTCCCATAAGAATATTTCTGCAAATTGAATACATTGCTCATTCTAATCTGTTCATCTTTAAAGTTATCGCCCGAACAATTACATTTCTTTCCCTTGGAAGTAGCGCCCAAACTATTTTTTGCTGGAATGTACGTTCACATTTTCTAATTGATCCCTTCTTGAAATCACAAGTACTGTCAGTACTTTGCATGAAAAGGTACTTTTTAAAGCAACAATGCCTTACATTTTACAAGGTTGTGGAAACAAAACAAAAAAAAGAGTATCCAATTAATGGGTTCATTCAGGTAAACTATTTATGTATCTCTTGCACAGGTAATACAGACTTGTGGCATATCATGACTTTACATGGTGGATTCATGGAAGACTGGGATCTCACGTTTGACGAGTAACACTTGTCCTGTGTGGTTCGAACTATTCAGGATGAATTTCCCCAGTGACCATGTACAACACTGGATTTATACAGACGGTACCTCGACCTCGGCAGTATAATTTGTGGTGTCATTGCCATCTTCTTTACCAAAACAAATAAAAAATGAGTTAGTTGTTACTCATTTTTTGTAAACCCACAACATGTCCAAAAATCTAAGAGTATCGTAAAATACTTGTGTGCTTTAACAATTTGGCTGGCCTATCATGCTCCACTCACCCACATCCATCCCCCCCTCTGCTATCAGTGGCTGTTCGCACCTGTGAGTGTTCACTCACAAGGGGGCTGGGAGGATGTGAACGCTCAAGGTGCCGAAATACCACGTACAGCACAAAGGATTCTTTCACATGGGCATCCATATCCTCATGGCCACCCAAGAGCTGGTGTCTCCAGACTCCCATTTGAAGACCCCATCCCTGCAATCAACATATGTCTGTGTGTCCTCTGACTGTGTTCCGGGCCTATTGTGCTTGCCTCATCCGCGTCCATCCCCCTCTGCTATCAATGTTTGCACCTGTGGGCGTGTGCTTGCAAGGGGTCTGGGAGGATGGGGAAACGCTCAGGCTGCCGAATACCATGTATACCACAAAGGGTTCTTTAATATGGGCCCCCATATCCACATGGCCACCCCAAACCTGGTGTCTCCAGACTCCCATTTGAAGACCCCCGTCCCTGCAATCAACAGGTCTGTGTCCTTTTGATTGTGTTCCGTGCCTATTATGACCTCGACATCCATCCCCCCTCCGCTGTTAATGACCGTTCGCACCTGTCGGCATGCGCCCGCTAGGGGGCTGCACTGGCGGAATTGAGGTCAAACATTGTCATAGAGGCCTGGTGGGTGTGAAAGAACACGTCAGACATTCACATACACGCCCACTCTGTAATCCTTTGTTAAGAATGTGGGTGTTAACAAGACAACATCTGTGGGATCTCCAGCAGATCTCGCCAGCTCTCCCCTTTTTACCTTTCTTGCTGTGGAGACTTATCTGTTCTTCTAAGTAAAGGTTAGTCAACTTTTACCCTTGTTTTCTGTAGTGACCACATTTCCTGCTAGGCTACTTTACTCGATGTGCACCCTATTCTCATTTTATTTTCTTCAAAAAGTTTATACCATTATGAACTGCCCTACACGTTTTTATCTCTGTAATGAGCACATAACATTACAGAGTATTGTTTCCAAATGTAATCTTTCGTAGTGCTTGTTTTCAATGCATGTTTGCTTTAGGGGCCATTTCTTATACTGTAATACATTTGTAATAGTAATATAACAGATCATAGGGACAATCCAACAATGCCTTCTTGTATTGTTTTGTGTTGCACTTATAACAGCCATGCTAAAAGTAGGGGTACAGTCCTGCATGCATTTAAAGGATTTACATTTAATAAAATGTCTCTTGAACTGCAGATTTCCAGTGTCCGAAATTGAAAGCAGAGCCAAGGATGACTTGGATGACGTGAGGGCAATCGATTCTGCGTCTGCAGCATGCACTTCTCCGAAGATATGTATGAACAATCCCAGTAGACTAAAAGGTGTCACTCCAGACTCCTTTTCAAATTACTTCCCAATGCAGTGCCAACAGAATTTCAGCACACGCTGACCCAGTTGAGTAGTGGACAGTGGATTTTTAAATGTTAGTTTTGCTATGCTGCACATTAATGTCATTAAAATAGGTGGAGCTCATGGTGAGTGTCTAATGATGTCAGCTTGAGTGACGGCTGATCTGAATTAGTACCTCAAGGCCACTTGAACTTGGGGCGTTGGATCAACCGATAGGATTAGCACAAGATGGCGGTACCCGATCTGTTGTTTTTGCTAATGTTAAAGTGAGAAAAATGTGGGTCAGTTGCATTGGATTGATTTTTAAGAACGATCGATGGATGCTCTAAAACAACTTGCCTGATCATTTGGCCCAAGGAAATCGAACTACCACTTTCACTTTGTTAAAATGATCCATTGTTCTGTTTTTCTACTAATCTTTCCATTGATTAGTGTCTACCACTTCACATCAAAAGCACACAGCTGTTTCTCAGGGATTGTGTTAGACAGACACTGTTAATTGTACAGTTCTTCCTTATTAGTAAGAAAACAGAAGACTGTTCTAGAAGATGTCAGGCCATCTACCCAGGAGTTGAAGCTGAACTGAAGGTGTGTCATGAAGCAAGACAATAATTGTAAACAGAAAAGTGGTTCTACAAAAGAATAGCTGCCACCACCCACCGTATAAGCTAGGCCTTGTAGAGTTTATGGGGGCTTCCAGAAATTTGTGGAACACATGAGAGGAATTGGCTCACATGTTTTGAGAAACTGCAAGGTCATCCCTGCATTAAGAAACCTGTATGCTACCAATGTACAGGCATGAGGAGCTTATGGATATCACTGCACTTCCTGCAGTACCAGAAAATCCATTTGTGTGCTACGTGTGGAGCTCAGGAATAACCTCCCTGATCACTGTGCTGCCGAGGCTGGCTCATTTTGTAAGCTTGTTCTGTGGTCCCATGTAGTAAGGAGCAGGGCTACAAGGGTGGATGAGGCGTCGCAGTCATCAGAATTCAGGAATCATAAGGAGAATCAAAAGCATTTGAGTTAAGGTGGTCTGCAAAGTAGGCCGAAAGCGCTATAAAATCCCTGGGCACCCATGGAGAGTGGTGTTTTTTGGTAAACTGTGGCAAAGGAACAACACTGACTATTGGAGAGTGAAAGATGGAAGGCAAAGCAGAAGAGAACGAGGTTGGAGGAACTGGAGAAGGAAGAGTTGGCACAGAGTGCAGGAGAAGGAAAGAACTAGTGAGGAGGAGGAAAGGTGCTGAGAGAAGGTGCAAAGGTGAAGCAGGAGAGAAGGAAAGAAGTGGAGAGGAGGTGAGAGGTGGTACAGAGGTGAAGGTGGATGGAAGAAAGAACTCAAGAGGATGAGATGGCCGCAAGAGAGAAGAGCCAGGTGTAAAAGTCTGTAGCAGAGACCTGGAAGGGAATCAGGCAGGAGAGGAAGAGAATAAAAATAGTGATTGGAGAAAGGTAGTCTAGACACATAAAGGGGTCACAGCAAAAGAGAACTATATCCTTCTTCGCCAACTGAAGAAAATGCACAAGGAATAAATGACAGATTGGGAGGGGTTCTTATGCATGAGACCATGGTAGAACATCAAGGGGGTGGGAAGGAGAGAGACTGGAGGAAGAGTAGGAGATAGCTGGGAAGACAAGGGTCAGACCTAGCTTCCCAAACCCCTTGGTTAAAAGAACGTGGAAGACCATCAATGAGGTAGACTGAGAGGTGAACATGGAGCAGAGTGTCAGGAGCCGTAAACAATACAGTGACCATTGTGGGGGGTCAGTTATGCTAGGTGGACACCTGCTTGTGATTTTCTCAACATTTGCCATTTATTAATACCAAAAAGTGCAAAGAAAAGCAAACTAAACCTATTCTAGCGGGGAGTTGCTTACCTAGACTGGGTTCTAAGGTAAATTCTCCTAGATTACACAAACCTGGCCCTCACCCTAAACCACAAAATCTACAAAGCCAATTATAAACAACATAAATACATGATAAACAACCAATGACTTGGATAACCTTCACCTGTCCTGGGTAGATCCCTTTCCCAGGAGTGTCCCAAAGTCACTCTCCAAGTGTTCACAAAGAAAACAAAGTCTTAAATCAGTTCCTGAAAAGTTGCAAAAGAAACAAAAGTTCACCCAAATGAATATCTACTGATAACCGTTGTTTATCCCTCTGTTGAAAAGTTCCACTTTTATATTCCAATAAAGAAAACAGCACCAATCGTAATCATGGATATCCTCTTTCCTGGAAGGAATGAATATAGTTCAAAAGACAAGTACTGCTCCTGCTTCAACCACAGGAAAAATATGTATAGCCTTTGCAGCGTCTTTGATATAATTTATCAGGATGCTTCTTCTTGGCACGTGGCTCTCCTCTCGTCAACTCCCTTTCTGCTACTGTCCCTGTGGAAGCAGACTCTTTTGCTCCACAATGTTGTACAACTTCAACAACCTTGAACACAATGTCTCTGACAATATTATAGACAACTACAGTTCCATTAGGTCTGCTGTAACTTCAGATTTAATGAAAGTTAACTTAAAGACAGGACTCTTTGACCTCACTCTTCCTTCCTATGCCACAAGAAAGGGGCAGCCTCTTTGCATCTTCTGTCTGTCTTACTGCTACCAAAAATAATCTGTCTTGGCTCCCAGACTGCTTCTTCTCAGCTTCAACAGTCTCATACTCGCAGATTATGAACAGTCTTTTTTTTTTTTTACTTACATACACCCAACTCCCTTCCCCAGCTTTATGCACACCTTCTGCGTTCCAGTAGCTACCCCAAAACTGTATTGCCACTCTTCCAGCTTTGGATAACCTTGTCACCCTTGTATCAGAGGACCTTTATCAACTTTAACAACTTCAAAAGACAACGGCAAGATTTTAATAATGCTGGTTTCACTGTAGAAGAGATTCGACTGGCTTGGGTAATGCTTGCTCTTTGTACTTCAGCAACTTCTACAATTTAAAAATACTTCTTCTGGATGTTACAAGATGCAAGCTTCACAGGAGAAACAGATTTATATATACGCAACCACTCCTTGATAAAGATCTTTAGCTTTAAGGCAATGTAAGGACTTTCATTCCCCTTCAAAAATGTGGAGTGATGCTTCGGCTCTTGTCGAGAATCATAATTGTCCATACATGATTTCTCCTTGATGATATACTTGCAACAATTTGTAAACTTCAGTTCTAACCTTCCAAGTGATCTCAAACAGCCTGACCCCTCTGGTAAAGTTAATCAGTCGACGATGGGAAAAAGGAAAGCTTATCTTTAACACAAGCACTTTAACAGGTATTAAATGTGAGTGTGATACATTTCCTTTGTCGATAGAATTTCCTATAGCAACAGACCACTTTTACTCACTCAAATGTATGCGCAAGTTGTATTTGAGCTGGTTACAGTTACCAGCAAGGGCTATTCAGTGATTCGGAGTATGGAGCTTCACTCACCAGCTACAGAAACACTGTGGTTGCGGGTGGCTTATACTTCCTGACTTTTCTTCCTGCTCCTACTACTTCAGGCACTCTTGGGACCCACATCACTGCAGCATGAGTGTCTCTGGTCTGGCCCGAACACGGGGAGTCTTTTATTCCTCTGTCCCCGGCTCGCTTCTGCACACAGACCTCGGGTTGCAGCACAAGCTCAGCTCTGAGAAATTAGGCACAACTGGGGAAACCTTTAATTTCGCCATGTTTCTCTCAGTGCAGCCACAGCCAGACAGGGTTTGTGAACACAGGACCAACTCAGAACCCTCAAGTGAAATCTGCTCTTCTCTCCTCCAGGTGTCCCTTAAGTGATCACACTTCCTTGTGAAATAACAGCCTCATGCTCTTCTCCTTCTGCTACTGCTTCCAGCTCCTGCTACAGCTCTTTTTCTCTGCTCCTTCCTGCTGCAGCCTTTTATGACTCTCGGGTGGGGCAATTAACTTCAGGTGCATGCCCTTAATGTTAATTGCCAGACCCTGGCAAAGGCTATTAGGCCTACTTGTCTGTCATTTCCTTTTGCATTCCACCTCAGTCCTCCTCTTCGTCAAAGTTCTGGTGGGATTCTGGGACACGTAGTTCATTTTAAGGAAATCAGGTTTTTCCACTTCTCTTACATTGGTAAAGGTAGTTTAATTCCCTTCATATTTTTAGAAGAGAGCTTGTGAGTTGTTAAAACTAGCAAAAGGGATGATCGGGGACTCAACCCCCTCTCCCGAACCACAGAAGCTGAATAGATTGACCCTCCCACCGTGGTTGGCACGGGCGCCTGAACTGTGTAACACAGGAAGCCACGTGGCAGCCAATGGGGGGGGGGGGGGAGACTGAGTTAGGGAAAGGGGGTGGAATGACAAAGGAAAGGAGGGGGAAACATGACATGCAGATACAACAGTAAGTAACTCGAAACAATCAATACTCCTATACCTGAACCCTAGTTCCTGACAACCTGACCTCTGAAACCCAAGATGAACCTATTGCGAACTGATCGTAACAGAAAGAGATGAATCCTAGTAACTCGGCATACCCTTAAATGTTGCATTGAAAGACACCACATTAATCACACACAACATGGTGTTAGGTACTCATACATGACATAATACAAAAGGAAACATTTGAGTGTTTCCCTGGGAAGACGGGGTTTCGTAAGCAAGAATGATGGCACAAACAAAGGGGTTCTCCCTTGTATGACAACACAAGACTCATGGCCCAGTGGGCACAGTGAAGCAACAAACAAATATGGCAAACTGATTACATATAACATTTGTCTTTTTGGCGGAAGGGCATCATGTATTTACCCCCAAAAACCAACTAAACTCAAATATGGTTCATTAGCACCTCTAACACTCTCCTTGCATTGAAGTAATAGTTTTTAGGCAATGCACAATCAACCACGCGTTTCCTTGCACGTGCAAACAATGTCTTTTCATGGAAATGAGCAGCGTATTAAATGTGCCCCGGCTGCAAAAAGAAAAGGTTTAGGGAACTTACCTGATGGACGGGGTGCCTCACGAGGACACCCAGACCCTGAAGACTGAAGCAACAAACAAACGAACAAAGCCGCTCGTAAATCACCGCCGCGGCCGGTTCCTGCTACTTCATGCTTCCAGCTGCATCATGAACACCGTCATAGCCCGGCAGTCCTTCGGCGTTCCGAAAATGCTTCTTGTTTTCCTAACGTCCACTAGCTCCGCCGCCCGTGCTGATAATCTGTAATCATCTGCAGAGGCACAGGCGGTTGGGGAAGTTAAGCAGTTCCTAATAACCAGCTGGAGAGCTGTGCGAAACCATAGAACTACACATAGTCCCAAAGCATGCTGGGAAGTGTAGTTTTTGCTGTTTTTTGAAGACTGGGCGCCGTCCCTTGCCCCAAACCACCTTATTTCTGACAGTTGTAGTCTTATTAGAGATAGATGGTATAGAAAAGGTTACACTTTCTTCATTCCTTTTGGTGTACCCTTGACATTGAGGATGTTTATTTTCAGGGATACATACGTTCTGTTGATATAATAGGTTGATGAGTTACAACTTTTGAGCTTCCCATTTCAGTCTTACTAGGATGTTGGGATATATTAAAGTAAGCCAAATATTACAGTTGGCAATATGCCAACACCTTCTCTGACATTGTGGCAAGAGAATCCCTCTAGGAGGAAAATAACTGGACCTCGCCCAATAAAATCTCCCCACTACCCTGGGCTTTATCTCCACCCAGGTGCTACTCCTGCAGTACACCACCCCCAGGCTTGGGATCAGGAAGCGTCTGCCCTCTCCTGGACACCTGGGAGGAGACTATAGGTCGGGCTTTGGTGAGGGGTCCACAGGATTCCCCACACCATGTACAAAACAATGGAAAACCTAGTTGCTTGAGACTGATAAGCCAATGGTGGAAGTCTTGGGCCCTTCAGATTTCCTGGTCAGGCCTGCCAGCTCCAAAGGGGGAAGAACTAGACTATCATCCACCCCTATCTCTCAATTCAAGAATAAAAAAGGAACAATTTCCAATGATGATCCTTTCTGAGTACTTTGAGCCCCTCTGCATGTGGTGATATCCTTTTTTTAGCAGTTGTCTAGTGCATTTTTGGCTAGATTAGAACCTGTTTTTCAGTAATGGCAGGAACGTTTTCTTTTATTAAAGGCAATGTATCCTCCCCTCTATTGGATTTATTGTTTAGAATGAAGGTTACAATCTTTTGTTTGTCTGTCATGGAGTGATGGTGCCCTTGTGGTATGTACAAATTGCTGGACCAAGAAGTGTTTTTATTTATTTGTGTTTATTTATTACTACACAAGACCAAAGAGCAAATGAAAAGACGGAGGTAAATACCTCTACTTCCCGGATGCCAGGCCTTGTAAGCTAACTAGACGCTCACTCTTCTGCATCACGTAGCCCTGGGTGCCTAGCACCAAGTCCGAACAGGAATCCATTCCCAAGTCTGGTGCTTGACACTGCTTGTGGATTTCCTGCCATTACAATTGTAGTTACACCTCAAGTTGGAGTTGGAGCCAGTATTTGCCCCTGTTTCTCTTTATCACTCACATCTACACCATTAGGATTATACCCTGGACATCTTTTCACATTGCATTTCTGACCTGACAGTATTCTTCCTAACCCCATCTCATTCCTCCCACAGTTTTGTCCTGCCAAGTTCCAACATGGTCTGCTGAAAACGTCCTATTCTTGCTAACCTCATCCTTGGATTTAATGCTTTCTCTTGAAATTACCACTTCATCCAGACACCACCCCCTTCACCTATTGCCACCTCCTCCATGTCACCCCCTTTTCCTCTTGGTGTTACCATTTCCGCCAAGCTTTCCTTGCCTTTCC
The DNA here is from genome assembly GCF_040938575.1 of Ambystoma mexicanum. Classification (NCBI taxonomy): domain Eukaryota; kingdom Metazoa; phylum Chordata; class Amphibia; order Caudata; family Ambystomatidae; genus Ambystoma; species Ambystoma mexicanum. The sequence goes on from NC_090922.1 coordinate 97,633,888, forward strand.
TAAAACAACCACCTTCTCTGATATTACCACCTCCCCTAGTCTTCTATCGCCTCCTGTATTTTTTTTTACAGATTCTTTCTCTTGGCACTTCCTCCTGTTTTTACCACCTCCAATGTCCTACCACCTTTTTCCTGGCTCATTTTCCCACCCTTACCTCCAACAGAGTCCAATCCTCCACAGTCATTGTAACACACTCCAATCCTCCACAACTGACTGCCACAACTGACTTCAACAACCCACACTGAGCAATGGGGGATGGTTGCATTTATACAGCTGTCACTCCACCTCTACGGGGCATCTTTTACAGAAGCTGGCCACCTGTAAATGGTTGGGATTTGTTGGTTCTTCTGAGTGCACCCAAGGCAACCTGAGGTTCAGGGGGTTAGAACAAGCTTATATATGGCAGGTTGGTCATCTTGGTTTTCAGATGTGTTCCTCTGACCCACTCTGAGGCTGTGTGAAATGGGTTGGGGGCTTTGTTGTTTCCAGCGTGAGCATTACAGATTAGTAACACACTGCTAAGCATTTTAGCTTGTCATATTCATTGACGGTATTGGGCATACAGGGCCAAATTACTTCTGCTCAGCAGTAGTACAGGGTTGAGTAGTGGCTGACGCACCTACTCAGCCCCACACTACTACTAAGCCAACAATGATTTCAATCATGAAAGTGACTAAGATTCAGTGGTTTATTGGGCTGTGCTTGCCAGCGCCTCCCTATATTTGTAATCTGTCTGCTTGTTTTGTGTCTTACTGATCGGTATTGAGTGCTGCTTATCATTGGGGCACACTAACAACCTAGGCGTTATAGTAAACATTATGTAAGAAGATTCCCCCCGTTATCGACACAGCTCATAAATAACCCACATCATCCGGTTTATATATTGTTCAAATTTATGTGCGAATTCTGTTTAATCACATCACAAATTCCAGTGGGTTAGTAACTTCGTGACTTTAATATCCTGACATGTTGGTTTAATGTGCCGCCAACTCTTATGGCCACAAGATTTCGCCCATTGGGCTTTTTCGAGGTGGTTTGTAAAATTGGTTCGATCTGGTGTATTCTTTACTTTTCCATCCTTGTTGTTTTAAGTCTCGTTAACATTTCACAGCTTTGTATATTTCAAGATGTGCATGTTCTTGTAGTCTTCTGTAATATCACTGTTGAAATCCTGCAATGCTCTGCTTTTATTATATACCGTCTTAAAGTCAGGGGTTAAGTTCCCTGCCCGTTCAATCATGAAAGTGAACAAGTGTATATCACCTCTTAGACTAGCGCAGGCCAATAGCAGGCTATACTCTTGTAAAGAGGATGTGAGATGGTGACAGTAGAAACCCAAACCGCATTAGGACAGTAAATAAAACATAAAAGAATGCCAAAAGCTCTATAAAATGGTACCTTTTAATTAAACTAAAAATGTTACCACCCCAACTCTTTTGGAGAGAACACTGGGAATGCAGACTTTTGTAGTGAAAGAGCAATCTAGGTCTTCAATATGTGTAGAAAGGCAGTCAGTTGAGCAGCAATTTCTGAATGAAGACTGTCTTTGGAAAAGGGTAGAGAGTCAGGTCTTACAAGTCACTAGGGCCCCCATTGCGTTCTTGTTTGTGTGACTCAACAGCATCAAGCTAGGCTTCAAAGTTCTGATTCAGTCTTTGGTTGGTGTGCTAGGTCCTACACACAGTGTGATTCACAAGCAGCAATGACAGGTGGCATGAAGAAGCTTGGGACAGGCAGGCGATGTCAAGGTCGGAGTATCTTACAACTGGTGCATTGCGGAAATCAGGCCCCAGAACTGTTCCTTGACTTCTGGAATGCCCCGTCCAGGGTCTCGAGGAGCAAGGGTCGCCCTTTATCACGAGGATGTTTGCCAGAGAGTGCCTGCAGGAATGGCTGCTTCCAGTGAGCAGGATCCTAGTCCAGTCAGGCAGCAGTTATGGCCTTTGTCCGCAAAGCAGCTTCACAACAAATATGCCCTGGGGGTGGTTGGGGACAAGAGCTTGCCTCTTGCTCTGAAGTCACTGGACTTCACCTTTATGGCAGAGGGCTTTGGAGCAAACTGTACTCCCAACCAGGATCCAGGTGACGACCCCTTCAGTAGTCCAAATATAAATCTGCAAGGGGACGGTCCCCCTCTTTTATAGCCAAAATGCTACAGCTGATTGAGTCCCTTCTATGCTTCTTTAAGGGTACCAAATGAGGCTGCTGTGATAAATGTCCCTTGTCTTGTGATGCCATACCCACAGTGCTTTTTGTGACCAGGTTTTCAATGAGTATTCTGTTTTGATTCAAAATAAAGATATACAAGAAAAAGGCAATTATGGCTCCAAATCTGGAGGTGGTCCCTATATGCTTTCCCTTGCCCTTGAGGGAGGTTTCCACCTCCTTACCATAGGCTTTCACCTCCTTGCCCTAGGCTTCCCTGTCCTCAAAAGCTCTGATGACAGTACAGATTTTCTATAGACTGGTGACCCTTACTATCTAGTCAACCATACTACAGGGAGGCCTAAAGGCCAGAGCCTTATTTATCTAACTAGAACGGTCTCCCCTAAATCCTCCACCATTGGTTACACCCTGCCCTCTAATCTCTTTGTCTACCTCCAACTCCTCCGACCCCACCCAAATACCTCTTATTTCAGACTGACTTTTTTTAGCTTTTTCTGCCTAGAAGGTTCTCTCTGGTCCCATTGGGCACCAGAGTCAACTGCTTCCCTGGACAAACTTGTGTCTGAACTAATCCCAAATCCTCCCCTTTTTGGCCAGGCTCTCTTCTAGGCATTTTCATAAGAGCCTTTAGCTCTGCCCCCTTCTCAGTCTCCATTATCCTCAAGCCAGACTTGTGATAGCTGTGGTAATGTGTTCTCTGTTCTCCTCCTGGATCAAGTAAGTCATTGTCCACAAACATTTTGAGGCGTGTGCCCTGTGCTACCCTAGTGCTGGGCTGCTCCCTGCGGCTTCTAGCTCTGCCTTCGCTGGCCATTGTTTGCCTGTAACCAATCTGGGGTTTGGGATAATGTTGCGGTTCTCATTTGTCTCATGAATGGGGGAGGGTAGTCCATTTCCATTAGGGCACCAGTTAGTTGCACCTGTTCTGTGTTGGGTCTTGTCCTTGGCACACAGGTGCATTGTGGTACTTAGTTTTTCTGTGGATGGTGCTGCTTCCCAGGAACCGCCTGAAAGATCAAAAAGGAGACTTGGCAAGGACAGAGGCTGATGGGCATTGGCACAGGAAAATGGGTACCAAGGTACATGACATTTTGCATAATGGGGAGCCAGGGACAGGGGTGCCTCTCAACTCCCTCACACTGTTTCTGGGGTAGGTCGGGCTCTGGCATTGCCCTGGTAGGCTGCCTACTCCAGTTTGAGAGCAGTCCCTGGTCCCCCTTGACGGGGCAATATCCATGACCTGTCGCATTTTTCGGCAGGAAGTCTGGAGTGGGCAGGAAGTTTGAGAAGCCTTGGTAAGAACCAAGATGGTGGAACCCCTCAATGGACTGTCCCTCTGCCTCAGGCCACTCTAAATTTGCCCCTTCCTCTGCCTGCCGACTTAAAAAGGACTCCAGTAATGAACACTTTGGTGACCACTCCTTGTTGTATCCTGGCAGGCATGTCTTTGAAAGTCTGTTCCCAGCCCGACCACTGTGGGGAATTTCCTGTACTGTGGAGGAGGAGACACACATTCTCAGGAGAATCAAATGGGAAGTTTGCTGGGCTCCACCCAGGTGGTGCCTGGGTGGCACCCACGAAAGCCAAACTGAATTCACACAGTTCTCCCATGGACGGGTCATTGGGCTAACCGTTATATGTCATCAAATTGATTGTGGCTATATGAATGTGTAATCTTAGGAGCCACCCTCTCAAGTCAGCCAGGGTGTGCGTTGAAAGTTCACTGTGCCCCTGTGAGAGGTCAACCTGAAACGGCGGACACAAAATTTCATTATCTGCTTTGAAACAATATTTGCTTCCTGTATAAGCGCCTAAGAAGTGACCAATAAATAAATCAATTATTCGCAATATTTTCCAGTTATGGAAAAGAAAATGGCTTTGGAAAAAGGCATATCTTGCCCTAACGAAAAGAGAATGTCCTACCTGTGAAAATAAAACTAAAATAAGTTGACCTTGTGTCCAAAATGCATCTGACCCTCACAGTAACATACAAAATCAAAAGGTAGAATATGCTTTCTATCATCACTTCAATCAAGTTCTGCAAATGCTATATATATATATATATACACACAATTTTGATGCCTCCCTTCTTTCTGCCCTCTCTTCCTCTCTTTTTTTTCTTTCTCTTTTTTCGTAACTTTAGTATTTTCGTTTTCCATATGGATAGGATTGAGGATGATGTTGCTTGAATCATTTTGAAGACACCCATTGGCGTCTCTTTTTTTGAAGTATACACTTATGGTGATCTTCTTTTTGTGTCAGGTTTTGGAGAAAGGGTGGCTTCAGCAATATACGTTTGGTAGTGGAGATTTTTTACACTGCAACCCCTGAATTAGTGTATAGTGTTTTTGTTTGCAAATCTATGCATGTTCATCAGATACTAGTGATTGGAACATCAGAACCAACCTGTAGCCAAATATTAACAACATATTGCCTACTAGTCAATTACAACTGATTTCTTTCCTGGATATGATATATCTAGCTCGGTCTGCAATTTTGACCTTCAGGTTTGAGTCGTATGATTAAATTATTCTCAACAGTAGGCTCGCCTGAACAGGTTTTTTATTTTAATAATCTAAGCATTATGCACCTTTAAAATATGGAGTATCCATGTATAGGTATATATAAATGCACTTTAGTTTTGCTGCTACCACTATGCACTTTGGGTAGACTGAGTCATGAAGAATCTTTAGATATGACCATATGTACAGCATGGAATAATTGAGGGGTTCTACATGATGTTTATATTGAAATATATATATATAGTATGATATATGAAATTAGAATATGCAAACAGATTGGTATCGGCACATACCCAAAAAGGGTCTTTTATACTGGCTTTTGTTGTTATTCGTTGTGTGTGTGTATATATATATATATATATGGATTTTCATAGAATGATGTGTACTAGTGTTAAGAACTACCCTTAACAAAATTGTAAAGACTATGCAACATATATCAGCGACCAAGAAATATCAGAGGCACTAGGCACTTAAAGTGAACTGTTAGCACTATGCACTTTGATAATGGTGTTATGCACTTTAATACTGCAGGAGTTTTGCACATGGAACGGGCCACCATAACTATAATGGGGACCACATAACTATTGTAGGATAGTATAATGCATGAACAGGATGACTATTGCTACCGAAATCAAACTCTAAATGTCAGACTGGAATATGTACAATAGATGATGATTTTATTGTGAACAAGAGTCAATTATTATCAATATTGATGTAACCATAGCTGACAAACACCGGGGGACACTTGTATTTCCGAATAAAATGGACCCATTCTAAGATGGCGACACCAATCCACTTAGCCACTCAGTCTCCTTTCTTTGTTATATATCCTGTCACATGGGGTATTTTAAATGAAATCAATGTATGGATCACTTGTGATCAAGCGGTGAGGTAACTGCGAAACGCGTCGACTTTGGGCCGTACATCGTGGGAGCACCACGATATGTGTGGATTTTATTAGTAGCCAGGTGCTGTGCATTGTTTATTGAATAAAAAGAAACATTTCTACAAGATTGGTTTCCTGGAAAATTTGTGAAGAGCGGGGGAGTGCCTCTCATTTGACTGTCGGAACTACAGTCTAGAAACGTATATATATGAGATATATATACACACAATTTCAACCAAAACAACCCTTGTCTCCAGGATTTCTTTTCCCTTCTCCAGAATTGTCAGGAGAAGGCATTTGACACACTGTGTTTCGCCCAAATTTCCTTTAAGGGTAATGAAGATGTCTCTTTCCTGGGTATGTTTCTTTAAGATGGAAAGGCAAATGTTCTTTTTACAATACGGGTTGCAATATATTGAAAGACAGTCTTTTATAGTCTTTAGAAAGGCCAAAGCAAAATTCAGTTTTAACAAAGGCTTGATATAATAAGTTATTTTTAACAACACATTAGATTTTCTGGTGTACTCCCTTTCCAGGATCTCCTCCACTGAAATATCCAATTTCAACAAAAACTTAATAGAACAAAAACTCCTTTTGGCTCACACGGCTCCCCCGGTGTACTCTCCTGCCAGGTATCTTTTTTCCAAAGAAGGTTCAACTCAAAACTCTGGAAATCCTGGTTTACTCTCCTGCCAGAAATATTGCCTTTTGACTCACACAAATCCCTGGTGTACTCTCCTGACGGGCATCTCCTTCAAAAAGGTTTCACTAGCTGATGCTCTTATCAGGTCTCTTTGCAACATTCACATTCCTCTTAAATGTACTCACAATTGTACATCCTAAGTGGCATAACCTTTTTGAATTCAGTTAGCACTTGCACCAATTCCCCACATACTGATATCCCCCTACATGAGGGTTTGTTCAAGCTCCTTCTGTCAACCTCTTTTACAATGTATCTTAGCTCTTGGCAATGCGTGTTCCAGATGTTCCCCAACTGACATCCCATGTCAGTAGAATTTTACAACTTCTGCCTCTTTTTTTCCTTTACAATGGCTTTTGCCTTATGACAATGCTGGCTCTAGGTTTCCCCCAAGAGATATCTCTTATCAGGAGAATTGTGCCATGTGTGAGAAAGCTGGTGGTATTCTCCCACCTACTCCCCCGGGATCTTCCATTCAGGTGGCCAGGGAAGGATCCTGACCCTGGGGATGGGCAAGCGAGGGAGCATCACGGGGGATTGGGAGGTGAATGCCCAAGGGCAAGGCATGGTATTCCCCCTCCAACCCACTCTCCCTCAGCCTTAATGGGGTATTTCCAATCACAGACCATATCCCCCTCCGCATTTCCAATAAATACTGCAATGAGGAAGAGGCGATCAGGAGCAATGAGGATTACCCATAGAAACAAAATAGGACTACAAAGTGAGGCCTACCATCTAACACCTTTGAATTGTCCCACTAATAGAGTCAGGCAAGGTCAAGCACTTTTCCCCAACTGGGCACACCTGACTCCAATTGACTCACCTGCAGTAGAAAAAGGGTGATTCTGTCAGAATCACAGAACGAGCTGGAGATTTGGACTGGGCCAGAGGAGCCAATGAGCAGGGAGAGAAGCCTATAGGATCTGGAGGAGAACAGCGGGTCCAGATGCTGGCCTGGAGTTCGTGAGGGGCTGCAGCATGTCTAGGGAGCCATATCTCCAGGGAGTTGGAGCGAAGTAGCCTGTTTCCTGCTGGCAGTGTTCAGGGAAATGCTTGTTTCTCTGGGACATGTGCCAGTCCCAAGAGTATCTGAGGGGCAGGTGGTGAGACCCTGATATCAACCCAAACCCATTTGACTTGTTTGCGAGCGCCACGCTACTGTTGATGAGTTTCATGAGACGGAGAGAAACCCTGTAGCATGCGGGTGGCTGGAGCATTGTTGAAAGAAGAGCCCTGTAAGCGAAAGCGGGACAAAAACCAGCAAAAGCTGGAAAGCAAAGCGAACCAAGAGAAGGGTAAAGCGAAACAAGTGAAAGCTGGAAAGTGGTGAAAGAAAGCGAAGCGGAACGATGGAAAAGGTGTGCTAGCGGCACAGAAGTAATGAAAGACAGCAAAGAGCGCTGGTGGCACGGAAGCAGCCAAGAGTTTGTGTGAGAGCGACCCTAAATCGAGAGAGACAGCAAAGACTGTGAGAAGGAAAAGGGAGAGTCAAAAGAGAATGCAAGCAATGTGAAAGTGAGAAAGGGGTACACGCTACGTGAAAGAAATGCAGAGAGTGCAAGAGGCATGTTAAAGGGCAAATGAAGGTGCAAGAGAGCACAGTGAATAACTGAAGGTGGAAGAAAGCACAGTGAAAAGTAAGGAGAAGTGTGCAAGAGGCACAGAAACGTGGAAAGAAGGTTCAAGTGTGGGCGACAGAAAAAGGTGGTGTGCAGGAAGCACAGTGAAGTGGAAAAATTACAGCGTGGAAGAGGCACAGAAGAGGAAAAGGTGTCAGAGAAAAGGAGAGGAGCTAGAGAGGTCACACCTAGGAGGAGCAAAGAACTCGGTGTTCTCCAAAGTGTCTGATACTACCCCCTAGAAAGCACTGTACTGTGAAAAGTGCATCCTGACAAGGGGAACTTTTGTTTGTTGAACTTCATAAAGAGGGGCTGAGTTTGGTGAAGGGAACCCTAAGAGGCCCACTAAAGACATTGTTTAACCTTGTGAAGAGAGGCCTAGACTTGGGGACGGGAACCCTGAGAGGCCTGACAGGAACTGTGTCTTTTTGTTTGGAACTGGAAGGATTGAAGCTTGGGAAAGGGAACCCCAAGAGACCCATAGACATTGTGAACTCTACTGGATTACGGCAAGAAGCCTACCTGGATGGTTCCAAAGGCAAGCCTTTTGAGTTTAACTATTTTGAACTGCCAGAACTACACCTATTGGTAAGACTACCTGAAACCAGCTGTGTTTTAAAGTTCCTTTTTTTCGGAGTCACCATTTTTCCTTTAAGAAAATCCCCTATCACATTTGGTTTAAGAGTGAGGGCAAGCATAGGTTTGAATACAGACTAACTTTTGTTTTGGACTTACGCATCAGTTGAGGGAACAATCCCCTTTACAGTTGGGGCCAGGTAGGCTTTACACCAACCCCACAAAATTTGATAATAAAGGTTTTAAAAGAGTTACTTTTGAGTCTGTGGCACTCTTGATACCATGCCTGCCTCTCATATTTATTTATTGTGCATTTGTAAGGCACTTATATAACAAATACACTTGTGTTTCAAAGCGCCCACAGGTCAGCAGGGAGGGAACATGGGAAAGAAAAGCAATTATAAGAATGAAAGATAGAGGCGGACTAGGTTGGGGGATCCTGAAATATGAGCAATTAAGAAGTATAGCCTCCAACCCCACAATGCCCACTAAAGGTTCTGTTGGGTTTGATCTTTGTAGTAGCCAGTCAGAAACCATCCCACCAAAGGAAAGACGTCTCACCCCTACTAATCTTGTCCTTGTTACACCACCCGGAACCTACATCAGGTTGGCACCCAAATCTGGACTTGCTTGGAATTTTGGCATCGATGTCCTGGCAGGGGTGATCGACCCTGATTTTTTTAAAGTATTACTCCAAAATCATGGGGAAGAGGCCTTTCAGATCCAGGCAGAGGATCAAAATAGCCCAGGGGATACTTGAAAGGATGATGCTACCAGTCCTCAAAGAAAAGGCAGAGGAAGATTCCACTGAGAGAGGTGCTTTAGGCTGTGGGGAAGCTGATGCCCAACATAGTTCTAGCCAACCTCCACCCATCAGTGATGAAAATTCTGACACACTTCCCAATTTGGCCTTTGCTCAGCGAAAATATCCCTGACTCGCTGAAGCCCTCTATCAAGTTGTACCTGAGTCTGAGGGGGGCCATTTTTATAGAAAGGACTCCTGCATAGAGGGGATGTTACTTCGGAAGGGATACCAAAAACACAGCTAGTGGTTCCCCGAAGTCGCAAGCAGATAGTGCTTGAGATCACACAATCACAACTTATAGGAGGACATCTGGGCCAGGCCAAAACTCAGGCTCACCTAACCAGAAAATTCTACTGGCCAGGGATACATGTCGACACAATAAAAATGTCATCCAGACTTGTGAAATATGTAAGTGTACTAGCACTCACTTACCACCACCAGCCCCTTTAAATCATTACCCATCATTGAAGTACCATCCTCAAGGATTGGGATGGATATTATTGGGCCCATTGAAAAATCCAAGTTAGGGAACAAATAAGTGCTAGTAATACTTGACTATGCCACTCGGTACCTGGAGGCATTTCCCTGTGCAATGATACCATCCAGCAGACACTAAAACATTAATTTACTTTTCTTCTCTCGGGTGGGCTTCCCTTAAGAAATCCTAACAAACCAGGGTACCACGTTTATGAGTAAGGTGATGGAGGAGGAAAACGAGCTACTTCATATAACCATCTTGAGGACGTCCGTTTACCATCCTCAAACAGATAGATTAGTTGAATGGTTTAACAAGACCCTTAAGACCATTCTTGAGAAATAAGTCGACAAGCATGGAACCAACTGGGATCAGATGATTCCGTGATCATTGTTTGACATAAGAAAAACAACTCGAGCCTCCACTGGTCTCCCACCCTTCAAATTACTGTATGGATGAGAAGCCACAGATGTTTTAGACATGCTTTGAGAAGCATGGGAGGAAAGGAAAGATGCTCCAATACCACTCTCACAGACAGCTTCTTGGTTAAAATAACATAGAACAGCTGTTCGATCCCTGGTACAAGACCACCATGATAGAGTCCAAACCCAACAGAATTGCGTTTTATGACAAGAAAATCTCCCTTAGGTCATTCTCCATCGGGCAAAAGGTCCTTGTACTTCTACCTACCTCATACAACATGCTTGTTTCTAAATGGCATGGTCCATACGAGGTATTGGACAAGACAGGCCCTAGTAAATATAAGATCGCCAACCAGACTGTCGCCAGAAGACACAGATCTACCATATAAACTTGTTGAAACAGTGGAAAGAGAACATCTCTTGAGTCTAATGCCCCAGTGTTCTCTTGTTTGATACTGCAAGAGGTGAATAAAAACACTCTAATTTCCTCTGATATTCCTAGCACTCAGCACTCAACAACAAGATCGCCTTGATTTGCTACAACAATTTCCAGATGTTTTCTGTGAATAGTCTGGCAGGATGAAAGGAATACCATCATATCCACACCCCTGCAGGCACAGTAGTACAATTTAAACCATATCGACTATATGAGGCCCGTAGACATATTGTCATCAAAGAGGTAGAGCAAATGCTCCAGGCCAACATAATTGAACCATCTACCAGTCCCTGGTTCTCTCCCATTATGCTAGTGTAAAACCAGACAAAAGGTGGAGGTTCTGTATAGACTTCCGAAAGGTGCACAACACCTTCGCCTTAGAGGCCACCCAATGCTGCACATTGACCATCCTATCGATAAATTGGGTAGTGCCGTCTATTTTTCCACCCTAGACTTAACTAAGGGTTATTGGCAAGTTCCACTACATGGACCAGATAAAGAAGAGGCCACCTTTGTCAGCCTGGTATGTCTATATCAGTTTAAAGGCTTACCCATTTGGGTTAGATGGTGCCCTAGAAACCTTCCAAAGGTTTATGGATAAGATTCTCTAGCCTCATTCGGAATTTTGCGGGGTATACATTGCCAACATTGTAATACACAGTCCAACCTAGGAAGTGCATTTGAACTATCTATATTCTGTAATAAGAGCCTTAAGAAAAGCGGGATTAACAGCCAACCCAAGAAATTGCAAGTTGGCCCAACCTGCCATTAAATATCTAGGATTTCTTGTCAGAAATGGCAGCATTTAACCTCAAGAGGAAAATGTTAGAGCTGTCTTAGAATGCCCTACCCCTAAAACTAAAAAGGATTTAAGATCTTTTCTAGGGTTAATTGGGTACTATCAGAGATTCATACCTAGTATTTCCGGTAAAACTGCCAGACTGACCGACAAACTATGAAACGCAGAACCCCAGATACTTAAATGGGATGAAGAGGACTAAGTATGCTATCAGGACATCAAGGAACTATGTCAAAGCCCTATTCTCAAGTTATCAGACTTTTCTAAAGACTTCATATTGCAGACTGACGCTTTGTTGACTGGTTTAGATGCAGTATTATCTCAGAACCATGATGGGCTAGAACATCCCATTCTAAATGGTAGTCGAAAACTGTTTCCCAGGGAAAATAACTATTCAGTGATCGAATTATAAGCTTTAGCGATGAAGTGGGCCATTATACATCTCAAATATTACTTATTAGGCTGAAAATTTAGATTGACCATCGACCGCCCCCACCCCCCCCCCCCCCCCGGGGCACCAAGGACACTCCTGAGCATAACAGCAGTGGGAAGGGTTGGCAAGTGTAAATGCCATGCACACCACACCCCTGCCTCTGCACCCTGTGCCAGCGGGAATGTGGTGCGGGAGCAACCACAACACTGTGCAGCAGTCACACCAACATGTTGCAGGCCCAGTTAGCCTGCCCCATGTTGGCATGGTAGATGAGCCACATGGAAGTACATGTCCCCCTACACTGACACTGGTGCAGCTAGCCAATCACCGTCCACCACAGTGCAACACTGCAGGCTGCACAGCAGCGCCCCATAGAGCCATGGCACTGCCATAGAGGAAGCCACCACACCCACTCTCACAAGGTGTGTGCCACGTGGGGCGGGGATGTGGGAGCATGAAGGACCACAAGCATGTAACCTATACATCAGCTGCCCCAGCATGGACACCCTGCCTTCCCCACACACAGGCCCAAGGCCAGTGGCCATCTGTCACACACATATTGTAGCAACCATTCCCACAATGCTGTGCCCACATGCAATGTCCCCTGACCAACCATGCCCATCTGCCCAAATGTGTGTGGTCCCACTCTGTACCACTCTTGCATCCCAACACATGTGTAAGAACCATACCTGACAAACATTCATATGTCCCATAAAGGCAATCCTGCATCACCAGAAGCATCAGAGGGGGACGAGGGGGCAGGCCCATCCGGAAGTGGTGCCTCTAGGCCATCCAGGTCAGCCACTGCTTCACAAAGGTGCACACAGGTGAAAGATAGCCCAATTTACAGGAGTACCTCTTACTTATAAGGGAGGCTCACACCAGAGTAAATACAGCCCTCGAGGGAAGCAAGTGTCATGGTCATGAAGTCAGGGGCACAGGCATGCAGGGGTTGCATGCACAGAAGACCTGGGTGGACACTGTCCTGGCGCCTTTGGCGCCAGACTCGTGTACCAAAGTAAACAAGAACATCCATTTAACGCCAAAAAGCTTTTATTATGGACATAGCACTTCAGATGCATTAACCCTGAACATTCCATCCATTAAGCAGGATGCATTAACCTTGAACATTCCATCCATTAAACGGTCCCAAGTGTATTCTTGGGTGTGGCTGCTAATGGATTGCCTTTGTATGTGCTCACTCTCTAGGAGTTGCAGGATGTGGCTGGTAAGCCGGCCCTAATGGGCGTGCCCACGATCTCGGCTATATAAGCTGCCCCGATCTCAAGACAGACGCTTCACGTTATTCTGCACTTGCAAGCAGTGTAACGCTCACCGTCGCCTGAGGTCAGACTTACTTTGAAGATCTTGCTCCCTGGACATCCTGCTTCCTGCCAGCATACTTACCAACTGGGGGAAGCTGTTCTTACCTGTACATCTCTTCGGCGAACCAAGTATTCATCTTTACACTTTCCGGAACGCCGAAATCTTCATCTTGGCACCGCAGCACGACACGCTCCATCGTCGGCAGCAGCGCCTGCAAGAAAAAACGGAACACAAGGTTAGACATTGAAAAACAGTCAGTTTAAGGTTGTGCTTCGCCAAACTTTGTGCTTTTCCTTAAACCATCACTTACCTGCGGTCGTACATTCATCCATCTTCTACCCGGCCGGGTCTCACGTCTCACAGCTCCATTGAGGCTGCATTTCCATCTAAGGGAAGAAAACAGAAGAGGGACATTATTGCGGGTATAAATAGGATAAAGACATTTAACAGAACGAACAGCATCACAAGAGCTCAAGAAAGACTTACCATTCATAAGGAGAAGCATAGTCGCAGCTGGACTGGACTAAGCCTTATCAGGGATCAGTGAAGGAACTAGATCCCATTCGACTCGCGGCTGCCAGTAGTAGCAGGACGGAGAGCTTTTCTTCCATAATTCACAGGTGAGCTTTATGGACCAGCGTATGCTTACAGAAAACCGTACTTTGGGGGTGAAGGGTTCGAGAGGTACAACAATCACAGATTGGCGCACTCACACACTCTTATTTCCACGCAGGAGCAGTATTGCCACGTACCACCGCTCACAGCTTTTCTACTGAAGGAGAGGCCTGAAGGGGTGATTCAAGTTCAGGGAGGGCTGCAACTGTGCCCCAACACCTCTGCAGAAACCAGGTGAGCGTAACAGAACGCGAAGCCTCTAATACTCTCTGCCTGGGCGTTATGGAAACTTCAGAAACAGATCAGTTAGCCCTCTTACTAGGGGAATTACAGGCTGAAGTACATGCTTCAAGACAGGAAACCAATGTATTATGGAGGGATCTTATTGTAACTCGAGAAAGAACCAACTAATTGGCAAGACAAAGGCTACAAGCACAAGCAGGACAGTTTCCACTGTCTGGAGTGACCCATTCTTCTCATTCTTCCACACCACAACAATCGACACCGGTCCAGGTGGTTCCTCCAGGAGCAGTGCCTCTAGCCCCTTCCGAATGGTTCGTTGGCGACCCAAACACGTTTGCTGTATTAATGAACCAATGTCGCCTTCATTTCTTGTGTAGACCAGGAGCCTTTCATAATGACCAAGCCAATGTACCCTCGTATTTAGGAAGTAGTGCGGCAGACTGGTCTATACCTTTGGTAAATCAAGATGACCCGTTACTCCGGAACTTTGGGAATTTCCAACATGAGATGGAGAAATTGTTTGCCCGTCATACTCGAGGACAAGCTCTGGACAACGAGTTGTTGTCACTCAGTCAAGATCTATTAACCTATATTGCTGTTACACCTCGCCCTCAGCCGCACCACGTTCCCCGGGTTCTGTCTTGTTGCTCCCGTGTACACAAGGACAATTGGGGAGTTCCAGGTAATGCCAGAATAAGGGACAGGAAAGTGATCGCCCTTCATAAAGGGTTGCGGCGCCGGCATGCGCCCTTCTTATCGTGCTGGCAGCTGCCGTGGAAAATTGCTACACGAACTACATTACTCAGAAAACCTGTCAAGGGTTGTAAGTTCCCGGCGTTGAAACGGGAGCCTCGTTTTCAAACGGTACGCCTCCTTGTTGTTACTTATTCCACAGCGGCGTACAGAACGCTGCTTCTGTTTAAAGTACAACCGGCATACTTTCCGAAGTGCTCTCCTTGTATCTTGATTTTGGAAGTTCCTGTTTTCCCGTGTACCGACCCTGCCTGCACACGGACTCCTTCTTCTTAAACCTCATTTGATTTGTTTGCTGACCGCCTGTGTACCAGACCCCTTGCCTGCTTCCCGGACTCTTGGATTATTGATTCTGCTGTGTTTGCTGACCGCCCGTGTACCAGACCCCTTGCCTGCTTCCCGGACTCTTGGATTATTGATTCTGCTGTGTTTGCTGACCGCCCGTGTATCAGAACCCTTGCCTACTTCCTGGACTCTTGGATAGTGATTACTCTGGTAAGAACAACTCTCTAATTTGAATCCCTCTTTCGTCAGACTGTCATCACATCTGTGGATTTTGGTTTCATTCCTAAAGTGCATTTTGGAACGCTTTGCTGTGGTGCACCATCCCGAAACCAGTGCAACCCTTGTTCCGCTCGGGGATAGCTGCCTTACTAACCTTCCCTTTTTTTTATTTTATACTTTCGTTGTTACCCAGGATTCTTTACACCAATCTTACTTACATCAGTGGTAAAGTATAGTTTTCTTGGTTTTCAATATTAGAGAATTACACCTTAGCTATATACTAAAGCCTCTTTGCTTTATAGGTTGCTCCAGTTCTTTTGGCTTAAGGGGAGCTAAACCAGGTACTACTTAAGGGGAATAGTCTTGGGAATACCAGATTCAGAATTGACAGATTGTTTAACTTGTTATCCTTTCCTTTACAGCCTGGGTTCGAGGCGGTGTGTTCTCCCCGCTCTTTTGATCGATCGGTCCCCTTGTCTGTACAGTTCAGCAGGTGGTCATATCGGTTTAAAGAGTTCATTCCCTCACAGAGAGGAGGCTTGGGTGGAGGCTCCAACCCTTGCTCCTTCAAGCAACTCCCCAGCACTAGAGGTCCGGCCTGTTTTACGTACTCCCCATTCCGGTGAGTAACAGAAACAGAAGCCATGGAAGAAGTCGATCCTTTAACCACCTTGGTTCGCTTGGTATCTGAACTACGTTCTGATATGACAGCCGCACATAGTGCTATCCATCAAAGGATCGACACTTTGCAGAGTTTTCCAAGCCCCCACACCCTGGGGGTGGATACGTCTGCTGCTACGGCATCAGGTTCAACTGGTCCTACAGCCTCTGCCTCTGGCTTTACGACTACCCCGGTGCTTATGGCTACTCAGTTCCCACTGGCCCCCCAGAACGTTTCTCTGGGGATCCTAAACATTATCGCACGTTTATCAACCAGTGTAAATTACATTTTCTCTGTCGGCCCACTGCTTTTCCTAATTCTACTACTAAGGTAGCCTTTGTTCTCTCATCTTGGGGGTACAGCAGCCGCTTGGGCTAATCCGTTACTTGAATCCAATAGCTACGTCCTTTACGACTGTGATGCTCTCATCACTGCCATGAACAGAGTATTTGACACCCGCTATAAATCTCAGGCTACCGACCTGGAGTTCCTCAATCTGCATCAAGGCACATCCTCTTTGTTTTCATACCTTACTAAATTTAATCAACTGGCGGCTGAAACTGATTGGCCGGAAGAGAAAAAATTAGCCGTGTTTTACAAAGGGTTGTCAGAAGAATTAAAGGACGTTTTGGCCACAGTACCAGTGGTTCCTACCACTTTTGGTGAACTGCTGGACCTGGTTTTACAAATAGACGCTAGAAGAACCGAGAGAAGGGGCGAACGCAAGTCGCCAGTCCCTGTTACTCCTCAGGTGGACCAGCCTTCTCCTTCTACTTCGCTTCCGGAACCTATGCAAATCGGGGCAGTAAGAGGTCCTTTGACCCCTGCACAACGAGATTATCGCAGATCACATAATTTATGTATGTATTGTGGATCTGCTGAACACCACTTGAAGGATTGCCCTAAGAGACCTGTCAAAAAGCCGGGAAACGCCAGCACCCGGCGATAGACAGGGTCCCTACCCCGGGGGTGCTTTTCTTGGACTCTCATGGTGCTGTTTCTGCTCCTGTTAGCCTTCCTGTGGTGTTTACCGCTGAAGGAAGTACTTTTCCTTCTTTGGCGATCATTGATTCTGGGGCCACCGGGAATTACATGGATTACGAGTACGCCAAAAGTAAGAATGTTTCAATTCTCTCTAAAGCCCAACCCGAGGCTGTTCACGCTGTGGACGGTACATCCTTGATCTCTGGCCTAGTTACACAAAATACCTCCTTAATTCATATGCAAACAGAGGAAGGACATGCTGAGTCGATCTCCTTCGATCTAATTAAAGCCCCTCAATTCCAGGTCATCTTGGGCATCCCCTGGTTGCAACATCATAATCCGGCCATCGATTGGACGAGGAAAACCGTGCAGTTTCCTTCCACTGAGTGTAACGAAAGGTGTTTCCTAGACACTAGTGTGTCCCCTGAGTCTTCTTGTCGAGCCTTGGTAGCATCTATGTCAATAATCGGAGCCATCACTAAGTCTCCCGAAACCGAAATCCCTCCTGAATACAAGTCTTTTTGTGATGTGTTTGACAAAGGAGGGGCAGACCAATTGCCACCTCATAGGCCTTACGACTGCCCCATCGACTTACTGCCAGGTGCTAAGGTCCCGGCGGGTAGGGTCTATTCCCTTACGGTTCCAGAAGATAAGGTATTGAAGGAGTACATTGACAAGGCATTGGCTATCGGGTTCATCAGGCCTTCCAGATCCCCTGCGGCCTCTCCGCTCTTTTTCGTCCCTAAGAAGGAGGGCGACCTCCGCCCTTGTATCGATTATAGGGCGTTAAACGCAGTGACGGTAAAAAACCAATATCCCCTCCCGCTTATTTCAGTGCTCTTAGACCAGCTCGGTTCTTCTGTAGTTTTTACTAAACTGGATCTTAGGGGTGCATATAACCTCGTTAGAATTAGGAAAGGGGACGAGTGGAAAACCGCCTTCAAAACACGCTATGGATTGTATGAATATTTGGTTATGCCGTTTGGTCTCTGTAACGCCCCGGCTACTTTCCAGGCGTTCATGAATGATATATTCCATGACTGTTTGGATCAGTTTGTGGTAGTATATTTAGACGATATCCTCATATATTCACCCTCCAGAGAGGAACACACGAGACGCGTGCAAATTGTCTTACAACGGTTGAGGGAAAACCACCTATTTGTCAAAGCTGAAAAGTGTGTCTTCAACTCCACTGAGGTGGAGTTTCTTGGTTATGACCTAACTAGTCGGGGTATACGAATGAGTCGCTCCAAGGTTAAGGCTGTTTTGTATTGGCCCGTTCCTACATCGATTAAAGCCTTGCAATCCTTTTTGGGGTTCTCGAACTTCTATAGGCGCTTCATCCGTTCTTTTTCTTCTATATCTGCACCGCTGACGGCTTTGACCAGTTCTAAGAAATCCTATCAATGGAACCAGGAGGCACAACGAGCCTTTGATGCCCTTAAGGCAACATTCACTTCAGCTCCAGTGTTACAGCACCCTAATCCCTTACTCCCATTTTTGGTGGAGGCCGATGCTTCTGGCTCGGCTATTGGGGCAGTTTTATCCCAGAGATGTCCAGACTCGGGGGAAATCCATCCGATTGCATTCTTTTCAAGGAAATTGACGCCTTATGAACGCAACTACCCAATCACAGAACGAGAACTCCTAGCCATAAAAGACTCTTTTTCCGAATGGCGGCATCATCTTTTGGGGGCTCGACATCAGGTCACGGTCTTTTCGGATCATCGGAGCCTTTTGGCATTTAAATCAATGAAATGTCTTACTGCCCGACAGGCTCGTTGGCATCTTTTCTTTTCTCAGTTTTATTTCACAATCACATATCGACCGGCCCGATTGAATACTTGTGCAGACGCTCTGTCACGCATTGCCTTCCATTCTGACAACAATGTCTCTGGCAAACCTCTCTTGTTACCTTATAACGTAATTTGTGCCTGCACCCCTCAACCTAGCCTGCGGACTTTGATTTCGGATTGGGTCTCTGCACATAAGGAAGAGTGTGAAACTCTCAATCTTGATGTGGTTCAAGGCCTACCCTACATTCAAGGACGCTTGTTTGTGCCTCCAGGACAGGCACGCTTACGTGCTCTGGCTTGGTCTCATGACTCCCTATGTGCGGCTCATCCGGGTCAGCAAAAGACGCTGGAGGCATTACGTCATTGGTCCTGGTGGCCTACTATGTCAAGGGATGTGATTGACTATCTGGCATCCTGTTCAGAATGTTCTCAATGCAAAGTCTCCCGTTCTAAACCTGTGGGTCTGTTACGCCCTCTCCCTGTGCCCCACAAACCATGGTACATGGTTTCTATGGACTTTATTGTGGATTTACCTCCTGTGAAAGGCCTTGACACTATATGGGTAGTCATAGATTATTTCACCAAGATGGCATTGTTCATTCCCTGTTCAGGCCTGCCTTCTGCTCCTGTCTTGGCTTCCCTTTTTCTCCAGAACGTTTTCCGGTTCTTTGGATTACCTGCTATCCTGATTTCAGATCGTGGCTCTCAATTTACGTCACATTTCTGGAGGGCTTTGACTGCTTCATTGGGTATTGACGACCGGTTCAGTTCTGCTTATCATCCTCAGACGGACGGGCAAACTGAAAGAGTAAATGCCACCCTTGAACAATTTCTCCGGTGTCTCTGCCTTCGTTTTCAAGCATCCTGGTTGACGATGCTTCCTTCTGCTGAATTCGCTTACAATAATTCTATGCATACTGCCTCAGGGGTCTCGCCATTTTTTGCCCTATATGGTTTCCATCCACGGTCTTTTCCTTTTGATCCTACACTTCCCATTGATAACCCGGTGGCTTGGGACTGTCAGGGAACTGGTGACGACCCGTAGAACGGTTCGCTCACATCTACTTCAAGCTCAAACAAGGGCAAAGAAAAATGCTGATCGTCGCAGAAAACCGGCGCCTAATTATAAGGTGGGCATGAAAGTCTGGTTGTCCACCCGTAATTTGCGTATTCCTGGCAAACGCTTGTTGTTACCTAGATTCGTGGGTCCTTTTCCCATTACTGAGATTATAAATCCGGTGGCGGTACGCCTTTCTTTACCTACCTCTTGGAATGAACATCCTGTATTTCACGTCTGTCTCCTGAAGCCTTGTCCACCCTCTGTTCGGCTGCCCGATCGCCCTCCTCCGGTTCAGGTGGATGGGGATGATGAATATGAAGTGGCAGACATCCTGGAATTTCGTCTCCGTAGGGGGCGCCCCATTTATTTGGTTGATTGGAAGGGGTACGGTCCCGAGGACAGGTCCTGGGAGCCTTTATGCAATATACATTCTCCGGCTCTCTTACGTCGTTTCCATGCTCGGAGGAGGTCTGCGCTGCCTTTGGGGGTGGATGCTGTTACACCTCGCCCTCAGCCGCACCACGTTCCCCGGGTTCTGTCTCGTTGCTCCCGTGTACACAAGGACAATTGGGGAGTTCCAGGTAACGCCAGAATAAGGGACAGGAAAGTGATCGCCCTTCATAAAGGGTTGCGGCGCCGGCATGCGCCCTTCCTATCGCGCTGGCAGCTGCCGTGGAAAATTGCTACATGAACTACATTACCCAGAAAACCTGTCAAGGGTTGTAGTTCCCGGCGTTGATACGGGAGCCTCGTTTTCAAACGGTACGCCTCCTTGTTGTTACTTATTCCACAGCGGCGTACAGAACGCTGCTTCTGTTTAAAGTACAACCGGCATACTTTCCGAAGTGCTCTCCTTGTATCTTGATTTTGGAAGTTCCTGTTTTCCCGTGTACCGACCCTGCCTGCACACGGACTCCTTCTTCTTAAACCTCATTTGATTTGTTTGCTGACCGCCCTTGTACCAGACCCCTTGCCTGCTTCCCGGACTCTTGGATTATTGATTCTGCTGTGTTTGCTGACCGCCCGTGTACCAGACCCCTTGCCTGCTTCCCGGACTCTTGGATTATTGATTCTGCTGTGTTTGCTGACCGCCCGTGTATCAGAACCCTTGCCTGCTTCCTGGACTCTTGGATAGTGATTACTCTGGTAAGAACAACTCTCTAATTTGAATCCCTCCTTCGTCAGACTGTCATCACATCTGTGGATTTTGGTTTCATTCCTAAAGTGCATTTTGGAACGCTTTGCTGTGGTGCACCATCCCGAAACCAGTGCGACCCTCGTTCCGCTCGGGGATAGCTGCCTTACTAACCTTCCCTTTTTTTATTTTATACTTTCGTTGTTACCCAGGATTCTTTACACCAATCTTACTTCCATCAGTGGTAAAGTATAGTTTTCTTGGTTTTCAATATTAGAGAATTACACCTTAGCTATATACTAAAGCCTCTTTGCTTTATAGGTTGCTCCAGTTCTTTTGGCTTAAGGGGAGCTAAACCAGGTACTACTTAAGGGGAATAGTCTTGGGAATACCAGATTCAGAATTGACAGATTGTTTAACTTGTTATCCTTTCCTTTACAGCCTGGGTTCGAGGCGGTGTGTTCTCCCCGCTCTTTTGATCGATCGGTCCCCTTGTCTGTACAGTTCAGCAGGTGGTCATATCGGTTTAAAGAGTTCATTCCCTCACAGAGAGGAGGCTTGGGTGGAGGCTCCAACCCTTGCTCCTTCAAGCAACTCCCCAGCACTAGAGGTCCGGCCTGTTTTACGTACTCCCCATTCCGGTGAGTAACAATTGCAACCTTCAATCGTCTCACAGCCCAGACAAACTGGCCAGAAGAGAAGAGGACTACACTCTTTTACCAAGGGTTACGTGGAGAACTTAAGGATGTGTTGGCGCAAGTGGTGAATCCCCCCTGAGAGGTGTGCGGACTACATAGACCTGATGGTACAACTCGATCATATGTTGCAGAATCGGAAAATGGATCGAGCTAGATCAGAGGGATGGTGTAGTGATACACAAGATTGCAACCTTGCCAATCAGGGCTTTAGATGACAGCATTAGCCGCTGAAAGCCAATAGTGTATTCAAAGTATGTGCTAAAAATGCTGACAGTAGTCTGTTGTAGCACTTCCATTATGCAGTAGTGAGCTACAAGGAATATGCAGGCCTAGTATGAGTGATAGGTCACATTATGCATTGTTGATAGACAGGCAGGGAGAGGGCCCTAGCTCTGTAGCTAATAGGTATTTTTGGAGTGTTTGGAACATTATGGCACCTATATAGCGCTTAGATAGCCAGTCTTAAGCGCTATAAACACTAAGCTATGAGTGCATGCCTTTTAGAGCTTGCAGATGGGGTTAATACATCCCTGCTTCCCTTAGAATATTCTGCCTCACTAACGGTAGCCCTGCATGGCCCCAAGCTAATCTCCTTTTCTCTGGGAAGGCACTGATAAGACATTCCTGAGCTTTGGCAGATGGGCTCCAGGGAGCCAGGGAGGGGCTCAGAAGAAGGAGCAGTGGAAATTAACAGAGTTGGGTTTTTTCCATGAGCCAGCCTATATTTTGCACAGGGAAAGTTCTGGAACTGTGCGTCACGGACGGGCAGCACGAGATTATAAAATACACATGCTCAGGGCGCTGTTGAGCAGCCAACAAAATGGCTGCTTAGCTTGGAAGCTCCGTGCCTGGCCGCTGATTATCCGACTACATCGGCGGTTCCTTTCAGAATCCGGCATCTTCGTCTGGCCCCCTGTGCTGCTGACTGCCTGGGCTACCTGCACGTCTGATCCTGTAGCGAATCGGACCTCCCAAGACCCCAATCCGACCACTACGCTGTGGCTCCCTGGGGGCCGACTCCGAGCCCGCGCGGCGCCGCGGTGGCCGCTGGGAGCCGCCCTCTGGAGCTTCCGCCTACTGCCTCGGAGTGGACGCCCTCGGTCTCGGCGCCTGCCCCGGGGCTGGTCCGCTCCGCGCTCGCGGTCTCCCCGGCGGGGCCCGGGCTGCCGAGGTCCCCCGCCCCCCGTGTGAGGCGTGCTCCGGCCCTACGCCGATTTGTGGGGACGAGCCGGTCCGCCGCGGTGACCCGCACTTCCTCCCGTGCTCTCTGGAACTGATCCCGCTCCTACTGCTCTTGCCGCCTGCGGAGGCCCGCGCTCCGGCCCCGCCGAGCCGCGTGGGTGCGCGGCGGCGCCCCCGACCTGGATCCTCTGTCCACCGCTGGAACTCTGGGGCTCCCTGTTGACTCTCACCGCCCCGAACTAGCGGCCTACAGGTGAGGAGCTCTGTGCCTTCCCCCCCTCCTCCCGGACTGCCTATTAACAACCCCGGTGCTCTATTGGGGCTGATCACGTTGTAGTGGGCCCCCTGCCCCCCTGGGGTTTGCGCTACTGGGCCACCGTGATTGGGACTCCCCTATACCTCGACCAACTGGATGGTTTAACTACATACTCTCAGTGACTCACACCTGCTGCAGGCCCTCCACTCCACAGTGCCCGCTTACTACCCGCCACCATCTCCCCTCACGGTGCGATCACACCGCACCCAGACTCTTGCAATGTCGAGCCGCTCCAAGGGAACCGCCAAAGGGGGTGCCATGGATAGGTTCGCTAAGGCGATCCCTCGAACTGAAGCGGCCCACATGTCGCCCCCATATGAGGAACTTGAAAATGAAACCGTTCCCGGGGCTGCGGCGCCAGATCTCACTACACTAATGGAATCCATGGCAAAAAACTTCGCTTCATTCCACGAAAAGCTTGATGACATTAATGCAAACGTTGCATCACTTAAAACTCGGGTGGATCAGGCGGGATCCAGAATCACGGAGGCCGAGAATAGAATCTCCACTAATGAAGATGCTATACACACGCTCCAAGACACCGTGGCCTCCTTGTCGCGGGACATGAAGAGTGTTAGGGAGAAATGTGACGACTTGGAATCCCGATCCCGCAGAAACAACCTGCGCATCGTCGGGGTTCCCGAGAACGCACTCAAGGGCCGGATGGAGGACGCTGTGGAGAAACTGCTTAAAGACCTGCTTGATAATCCGGCCCTCTCACCATACTTCACGGTGGAGCGCGCCCATCGGGCCCTATCACCACGACCTAAACCGGGCGACAGCCCTAGGCCTGTAATCGCTAAAATACTTAACTACCGCGACAGAGACCTCATCCTCCGCCTGTCACGGGAGAAGGGTGACCTACGTCTAGAGGCCCACACCATCAGAATCTTCCCGGACTTCTCGGTGGCGGTGCAACGGGAGAGACGTCAATTTCTCGGCGTTAAGAAACTGCTCAGGGAGCGCAACGTCCCATATGCCATCCTGTTCCCCGCACGGCTCAAGATCACCCATAATGGTAAATTGTACTTCTTCACCGTCCCAGATGAGGCGGTGAAATTCATCGAGATGCAAATACCGCTCCACAACCCGATAGACGACCACGCTGGCGGCATTTGAACATTTGGCCCAATGGAACTTATTGGATCTACTGATTCCTGATTTGTGATATGATATTGGTAACTTGGTTCTGCTTACTATGATGTTGGGGCTTACCGCTGCATGCACCTGTGTCGTGATCTGGCTCATGAAGGGTAGGTGCCTATAATCCACCTGTTGCAGTAACATGCCCCGATCTATACATGCTGGCCCTAGTACGCTTCAATTCACGGCTGCGGAGTGTCACCTCATCCCACTGGTGCTAACCCATGGCTCGTGCCCTTTAGGGGCTTTGCTTACATGAGACCCAGCAGTATTACCGGGCAATGCTGACACCCCCTCTTAGCCTCACCTCTGCACTCACCAGGATACATAGCTCTAATATGCACACTTCATTTGTCATGTCGGAGATACACTACATGGGACCAATGCATTATTAATCCGGCCTGCCCCTTGGTAACTACTGTCACGTGTTGCCTTAATCGCATTTGCTCCGATCCCTCTGCAGCAGCCCTTATTCCCCACCTGAGATGATGGGACATCCGCCAAGTGACTGTTGTATAAGTCTGTACTGCAACCGTTTTGCCACGACACATATGCTGGTCCCTGTTTCCCATTTAAACAGGCAAGGCCATGCATGCACTGAGTGACCGCCAATACTGCTCGTTTTGTAACGGAACCCCCTGGTTCCAAGCGCGCTAATGCACGGCAACGGCGCACCCCACTGCGATTGCACTGTTTTTGGATACACCTTTGTTGTGGGTTAGCCCCTGTTGGGCTTTTGGACAGTCTGAGCCAAGTTGGGGACGGCTCAGCTGTGCACAGTTCGGGGAGGGGAATGTTCACACTACTAATCTTGGGTTAGTGGTGAGGGTGGCGGGCGGGAAGGGGGTATTATTCCAAAATGGCACACGAGGTTCTGCGGCGCGCACACTGAAGGGCAGCGAGCGCACTCTCAGCCCTGACTTCTTGGGCGCACACCATCACTGGACATGGGATGTTCATTGAGTTATGCATTGTGCGATTGAATATTCACCAGTGAAATGCCTGCGGTTATGATGTCCTGGAACATCCGGGGTTTAAGCAACCACACCAAGGCCCGTAAAATCTTGGCCTATGCTAATAGGCACAGCTGTAGGGTACTATTCCTACAGGAGACACATTCCAAGGGCCACATCCCAAGGACCACAGCCCCATCATGGGGCCCCGCCAGATTCTTCACCTCGTATTCCTCCCAATCTAGGGGCGTACTCACTATGATCCATAAATCCATCAAATTCATATTGCATAAAAGCTACATAGATCCGGAGGGACGTTATGTTATATTGCATTGCACTCTGATAAATAAGGAATATCTCCTGGTCAACACATACTGCCCCAACATAGACTCTCCCGAATTCTTTGACTCTGTAGCCTCCATTCTGCTGGGCTTTGTGGGTGTACCAATCATATGGGGAGGTGATCTGAACCTTATCCTGGACACTGTCTTGGACAGGACGGGAACTGCTACCAGAGCTTTGTCCAGTGCCGCGCGTCAGCTGCGTAGCCATATGCAGACACTGTACATCTGCGACGTCTGGAGGACAATGCACCCCCAGAGACGGGAGTACACTTATTACTCGTCCGTACATGACAGCTCCTCCAGGATAGACCTGTTCCTAGTGTCAAGGGAAGTTATGGGCACAGTGGAGGGCTCCTGGATCCTACCCCGCACACTATCAGACCATGCCCCAATTACAATCTCGGTGGAACTGGGGATGCCCATCCCGACGTTCAGCACCTGGCGCTTTAAATCCGAAGCCCTCAGAGATATCGTCTTCAAGGCTGAAATATTGACGGACATCGAATCCTTCTTTGAGTGCAACTCTCTCCAAGATACATCGGCAGCGGTGAGGTGGGATGCCTTCAAGGTGTATATTAGGGGAATGTCTATCTCTAGGGAGGCTGGAGTACTGAAAGCGATAAGAGCTGCCCTCGGGCGCTCTGAAGCCAAATTGAAACAACTAGAGCTCCGATGCCCCACGGCCGCTGACCCCGGTACACTCGCCCAAATTAGCGATGAGCTTCAGATATATAACACACTTGCTACCAACGAAACTCATTACTTCAGCCGCCCACAGGCCGCCAGGAGGTACGGGGAGGGGGACAGACCCGGGAGGACACTAGCAACACTGGTTAGAAGGGAATCTGGTCGTACACAGATTACCTCCATCAAAGATCAACATGGCAACCCACAATGGGCGGACCAACGTATCTTAGACATATTTACCGAATTCTACAGATCCCTCTACTCCCAACCTGCCGAACATACCGAACAACACATGCGCGAGCTCCTTGACCAGATCCCCACCACTGAGATATCCCCTCACACCCGGGACCAACTGGACTCTCCGATTACACTGGACGAAATAGTGACGGCCATCTCAAATCTACCCAAAGGAAAAGCACCGGGCCCCGACGGGCTTACCACTGAATTTTTCCAGGAGCACGTCGCTATCTTGGCCCCTAGGCTGCTCGAGGTCTGGGACGAGGCATTGCGGGTCTCCATCCTTCCCCCTTCCATGCGCGAAGCTGTCATCACGGTGCTGCTCAAACCTGGCAAACCGGACGACGAATGTGGATCTTACAGACCTCTTTCCCTTATGAACCTAGACACAAAGATCTTTGCTAAGATCATAGCAAACCGCTTCCTACCCATTATGACCGACTTGGTTCATGAGGACCAGGCAGGCTTCGTCCCCGGTAGATCCACTTCACACAATATCAGAAGGTTGTTCAACGTTATGTCTCGTATGGACCAGGACGTCCAGGCTGTAGCTGTTACACTGGACGCACAAAAGGCCTTTGATATGGTCTCCTGGAACTATATGTGGCTGGTGCTTGAAACGATGGGCGTTGGCCCGAACATGATTGGGTTTATCAAACTACTATACACTTCCCCTGTTGCAAGATTAAGAGCTAACTCACTTACATCTGACCTCTTCACATTATTCAGGGGTACCAGACAGGGTTGTCCCTTCTCCCCGATTCTTTTTGCACTGGCGATAGAGCCAATGGCGGACTATGTCCGCTCACACCATGCCCGCAAAGGGATACGACTGGTTGGCGACCCCGAAATCATTTCCCTATACGCCGATGATGTCCTACTGTACATCAGGGAACCCACGGCCCACCTTGACCCTATACTAAGGGATATCACGCGCATCGGCACCCACTCCGGGTTCACAATTAACTACTCGAAGTCCGAAATCTTCCCTCTTACCAAATCGACCACACAACCCACCACCGAATATCCCCTTCGTTGGTCCCCGGATGGTGTCAGATATCTGGGTGTGCAAATATCCCTAACCAGACCCACTTTGCTCGCCGATAATTACTCAGCTGTGGCACAGTTAGCTGAAACCAAACTTTCACTGTGGCGTGCCCTCCCATTATCCATGACAGGCCGTCTCTCCCTTATTAAAATGATCCTGCTGCCTAAACTCCTCTATACCTTTAACAACATACCCGTATGGCCCGGGGTTGAATACTTCTCCAAACTACACGCATTATGTGCACAGTTCCTGTGGCACTCCGGTGCTGTACGCAAGAAGTGGACTGACATGGTGCTTCCATACAAACAAGGGGGAATCTCTGCCCCGGACCTGATGCTGTACTGGACTGCGGCCCAGGCCCAACACGCCACTCATTGGTACCCCGGTTCTCCTGCTCGCCCACATGTTAAACTGGAGCGATTGGCGGCTGCCGGCACTAACATAATGTCTCTCATACTGCATCAGCATTATGTATCTGACTCCCCTATCGACCCGGTCGGTGCGACCCTGCGTGCCTGGGCACGTCTGTTGTGTCTGTCACCCGACTCCTTTCCTTACTACAAATGGCTCCCGGTATGGGCGTTCCCGGGCCTAGAGCCTACGCATGACACGGCTCTTGCCCGTCACTGGGGCGCACTGGGATACCAGGCATTATCGGACTTCTATCCGGAGGGCCGGTTCATTAGTCCCCACACATGGAAACCGGGGCACACCAGATCTGCCCTGGAGACCCTCCAATACTACCGGCTCCGAGCAGCGTTTCGCACTAAATGGCCCTCATTTCCAGATGAACCCCCTGATAACCCGGCGATCGCATATATTACCAACTCGGGCGGCGCCCGCGGAGTCGTCTCCTCATTATACAGGATCCTGCAGGACACTGCCCCGCTCCCATCGCTCAGGGCACGCGACGATTGGGCAGCTGATTTGGGCCTAGAAATATCGGACAGAGTCTGGGAGAAAATGTGCCTACACACCCAAAGGGTCTCTCTCAACTTCCGCCACAGGGCCATGCAATACAAACTCCTGAATAGGCTTTACTACACCCCGCACAAAACCTCAAAGTTCACCCACACCACTATGCACCCCTGCCCTCGCTGTGGAGCAGAGGGCGCTGACCATCTACATATGTTTTGGTCCTGTAATAAACTGTCTGAATTTTGGGAGGGCATTCTGAACACACTCACCGAGATCATCGAAACTGAGGTCGAACCTGATCCCTTAGCAGTCCTTTTCGGGGCCTGGAAAACGGAGGGCACTAGACGTCTGGCTAAATTTTTAAACATAAGCTGTATGATAGCCAAGAAATGCATACTCCAGAGCTGGAAAAGTTCTTCCCCTCCGGCCTTTAAGAAATGGCTGAATTTGCTCACCTGGTCGCGAAACTGTGAGGAGGAATACCTGGCCATGCTACCCGTCCACTCCCGCCCCAAGAATACCTGGGTTGAATTTAACACCTATCTTAATAACCAAAGTGAAAGTACACCCACAACCGACTCGCCCCCAGCCCCATAAGGGACATACCCCGCTCTATGAGGCCTTATATCCTTTCCTCGGGTCCCACCCTGATGCTATCACTATGACTGTTGTACTGTGATTTGTGCGTTGCTCAAGTATAATATGTTTTACACATGTATTGCCTTGATGTGTGTGCCTTGTGAACCTCTGCCTGCAAAAATAAAAGTTTTAAAAAAAAAAATAATAAAATACACATGCTCACATGACTCGGGTGGGAGATCGTCCTGTGGACTTGGTTCGTGCAAGATCAAGTGCCCGGAATTTTGGAACTCTGACGGCATCCCGACAACGCTGTCCTCTGAGCGGGGCTTGTTACAGCTAGCTTATGAGGGCCAGGGTCTCCCAGTGCTGATTGAAGGGGCGTAAGACTGTGTTTCTCTATGTTTCTTTATGTTTATCTAAGTTCTATGTTTCTCTATATTTTGCATTTCTCTAAGTTTTGTGCTTTGTAATCTTCTCTAACTTGAATCCCAAATGTATATGAAATTCACTGTTTAGAATAAACACTAAAACTTATTGAAGGTGTCATTTGTCACTAGCATGAGATCACTGCTCAGCACAATAGAACCTGTATTTTGGGCTGAATTGGGTAATTATTGCTCCCGAGGGCTGGTCCCGAGGACGATTTGGCCCATATCAAGACAGATGGTCAGTTTACATACGACCTCGTGAGAATCGGACTAAACCACTTGAACAGTCTGAGCCAATGCAAATTGGTGGATTACGAAGTCCCCTTACCAAAGCAGAAAGGGAAAAAAGAAGACAACAGCTTTGCTTATATGGTGGACAAGCAGGTCACTTCCTCTGTGACAGCCCAGTAAAACCACCCAAGAAAACGGTTCAAACGGTTGGGGCAACAGAAAAAACTGATGAAGAAGAAGAACAGAACTCTGGAAATGCCAATGCCCGGCAAGTGTAGGGGTCCGCTTGTTGAGCATGAAAAAGAAATCCGTACAGACCTCACATCTAGTCCTTCCAGTGCTTTGGTGAATCACAAGCAGACATCAAAAATACATGCCTTGGAGGCATATATTGATTGTGGAGCTGTGGGTAACTACATTGACCAAGATTTGGCTCTCTGAATAGGCCTTCCTCTACAACAGAAGCAGAAATTGGAAAACGTCACTGCTGTGGATGGTTCTCAGCTATCATCTGACCCGGTGACACAATACACAGAGAAAGTCAAGCTTCTGTGTCAGGACGGGCATCAAGAGGACATTACTTTCGATCTCATCAGTGCTCCTCAGTTTCAGATGATATTGGGAATGCCCTGGCTGGAGACCCACCATCATAGGATCGACTGGTGAAAACAAGTTCTGACATTGCCTCATGATTGTGCCGACATATGTTACAAAAAGATAACAATCTTAAACCGAAGAAAGAAATCGTGTTGGGCCTCATCAGCTCCTTACCGCTTGAATACCAAGATTACCAGGATGTCTTCAAAAAAGAGCAAGCCAAAGTTCTGCCCCCGCACAGACCCTACAGTTGTCAAACAGATCTTGTACCAGGAGCCCAGATCCCTTGCAGCCGAAGTGTACTCTCTGACAGAAAAGGAAAATCAGCATCTTAGAACTTACTTGGATCAGTACGTGGTGAACGGTTTCATTAGCCCGTCCAAGTCACCTGCCTCCTCACCCTTATTCTTTGTGTCGAAAAAGGAGGGGGACTTAAGAACTTGCATCGACTATAGAGCCATCATTCAGATCACAGTAAAACATCAATATCCTTTACCACTTATACCAGAGCTCCTGGACCAAGTGAAACATACTCAAATCTACACAAAACTGGATTAAAGAGGAGCATACCATCTTGTAAGAGTAAAAGAGGGAGACGAGTGGAAAACGGCCTTCCGCACGAAGTACGGCCTCTTTGAATACCAGGTCATGCCCTTCGGGCTTTGCAATGCCCCCGCGGCATTCCAATTCTTTATGAAGAATCCGTGAACTACTGGACGTTTGCGCTTTTGTTTACATTGACGACATTCTTATCTACTCAAATTCCATGGAAGAACATGTAGGCCATGTCCGGGCAGTCTTAGGGAAGCTGTGACAACACCAATTGTATGCCATTTTGGAAAAATGTTTTTTCCATGTAACCAAGGTTGAGTGTCACGGTTTCATGCTCACACCACAAGGCGTACATATGGATACACGAAAGGTGGATGCAATCCTCCAATGGCCCTCACCAACATCCACGAAAGGAGTGCAAAGCGTGCTCGGATTCGCCAACTTTTACTGTCGGTTTATACCTGGGTTTTCACAAATTGTACATCCAATGACCTCATTGTTAAAGAAAAATCAAAAGTTCCATTGGTCGACAGAAGCTGAAGAAGCCTTCCAGAAGTTGAAACTAGCATTCACTACAGCACCAATCCTTCGACACCCACAACCAGACCTACCTTACATAGTTGAGACAGATGCTTCAAAAATAGCCATGGGAGCAGTATTGTCAGAACGAGACCCTGTAACGGGACAACTACACCCCGTCGCATTCTTGTCCCGCAAATTTTCAGCCCCTGAGTTGAACTACGCAATCACAGATAAGGAATTACTGGCGATTAAAGCAGCATTCAAGGCCTGGAGACATTACCTTCTCGGGGCGAGACACTGTCATCACGGACCACCGTAATTTGCAATACTTGAAAACAGCCAAAGCACAATCCTCGCATCAACTTCATTGTGCTCTCTTTTTCGTGGAATTCGATTTTATTATCACTTACAGACCTGGAGTACGCAATGGGAAAGCAGATGCTCGATCACGCATGAGTGAAGAAAAAGAGGCTTTTACAGCATCCAACTCTGTGGCCATAATTCCTGAGCAAAGAATTCAAACCAGAATAGCTGCCAGCACGTGTGTGGATGACCAAAGGACCAGTTTGCAATCCCCGATGGATCAATCGACACAACAGGAATGGCTGTTAAAAGGTGACCAGTACACCATTGAAGACAATCTACCGTATTTCCAAGGACGATTATGTCTCCAAGACCAAGAACTGCAAAAGCGAATCATCACAAACTACCACGATTCATTAGTGGAAGGACACCCAGGAATAGCCAAAACTCAGGCTAAGGTAAAACAAAACTACTGGTGGCCAACCTGGCGAAAAGACATCACCCAATTTATTGAAACCTGCGGTGTCTGTGCACAACACAAGTTGCAGTAACAGAACCCCGCTGGCTTACTACATCCCCTAACAGTACCGCCAGTACCTTGGCATACCCTGTCGATGGACTTCATCACGGATCTTCCACCCTGCAATGGATACAACACCATATTATTCGTCCTGGATTTATTCTCCAAAATGGCCCGTTTCATCCCTCTGAAGGGACTCCCAACTGCGTCAACTCTCGCTTCTGTGTTCCTAGAGCAAATTGTTCGATTGCATGGAGTTCCATCAATATTAGTATCTGATCGCGGAACTCAATTTGTTTCTGCCTTTTGGAGAAAGTGTTGTACGATTGCCAAAATTGATCTCTGGTTGTCCACAAGCCATCACCCTCAAACGGATGGGCAAACTGAACAAACCAACCAAACTTTAGAGCAATATCTCAGGTGTATGTTGCAACAATCAGAGGATTCTTGGAAAAATATACTCTGGATAGCTGAGTATGCATACAACAACTCAGTTCACACAAGCACAGGGCAAACTCCATTCTACACTGTGCACGGAAGACATCCGGGGACATCAGTATTTGATCCACCCGATACCCTGGAAATGCCAGCCATAAAAAAAACTTGCATAAAACCATCACTCAGGTTCTTAAGGAGGCGACAGAGCATCTGACCAAGACTAAGGTAACACAAAAACTGTTTGCTGATCGATATCAGGAAGAAGCTCCCGCCTACCAAATTGGAGAAAAGGTGTGGTTAGCATCCAAATATATTCCCCTGAAGGGCCAAGAGCTTTCCACCCAAGATATCTGGGCCCCTATGCTATAAAGTCCATAATCAATCCCATCGCCATGAAATTGGAGTTACCATCTCACATGAAAATTCACCCCGTATTTCATGTCTCTCTCCTCAAACCAATGAAATCCAATACACGGTTTAGTTCTCCGCCAGAGCCCGAAGTAATAGATGGAGAACCAGAATATGAAGTAAAATCCATCCTGGACTCCAAGGTGGTTCGATCAAAATTGTATTACCTAATTGACTGGAAAGGTTACGGACCTCAAGACCGAACTTGGGAACCCAGTGAACATGTCCATGCTCCGCGTTTAATCAGACAGTTCCATCACAATAATCCCACCAAACCAGGACCGGGAGGAGAACCATCCTTGAGAGGGGCCTTGAGGGGGAGTGCTGTCATGGTCATGAAGTCGGGGGCACAGGCATGCAGGGGTCGCATGCACAGGAGACCTGGGTGGACACAGGCTCATGAACAAAAGTAAACAAGAACATCCATTCAACACCAAAAAGCTTTTATTATGGACATAGCACTTCAGATGCATTAACCTTGAACATTCCATCCATTAAGCAAGATGCATTAACCTTGAACATTCCATCCATTAAGCAGCCCCAAGTGTATTCTTGGGTGTGGCTGCTAATATATTGCCTTTGCGCGTGCTCACTCTCTAGGAGTGGCAGGGTGTGGCTGCTAAGCCGGCCCTAATGGGCATGCCCACGATCTCAGCTATATAAGCTGCCACGATCCTTAAAACAGACGCTTTGTGTTATTCTGCACTTGCAAGCAGCGTAACGCTCACAGTTGCCTGAGGTCAGACTTACCTTTGAAGATCCTGCTTCCTGGATACCCTGCTTCCTGCCAGCATACTTACCAACTGGGGGAAGCTGTTCTTACCTGTACATTTCTGCGGCGAACCAAGTATTCATCTTTACACTTTCCGGAACGCCAAAATTTTCATCTTGGCACAGCAACACGACACGCTGCATCGAAGACAGCAGCGACTGCAAGGAAAAAACAGAAGACAAGGTTAAACATCGAAAAAGCAGTCAGTTTAAGGTTGCGATTCACCATACTTTGCGCTTTTCCTTAAACCATCACTTACCTGCGGCCGAAACATTGCGGTAGCATCCATCTTCTGTCCGGCCGCGTCTCGCGTCTCACAGCTGCATTGAGGCTGCATTTCCATCTAAGGGAAGAAAACAGAAGAGACATTATTGCGGGCATAAATAGAAGGAACATATAAAGACATTTAACAGAACGAACAGCATCACAAGAGCTCAAGAAAGACTTACCAATCATAGGGAGAAGCATAGTCGCAGCTGGACTGGACTAATCCTTATCAGGGATCAGTGAAGGAACTAGATCCCATTCGATGCGCCCCTGCCAGAAGTAGCAGGACGGAGAGCTTGTCTTCCATAATTCACAGGTGAGCTTTATGGGCCTGCGTATGCTCACAGAAACCGTACTTTGGGGGTGAAGGGTTCGAAAGGTACAACAATCACAGATTGGCACACTCACACACTTATCTCCACGTAGGAGCAGTAACACCACGTACCACTGCTCACAGCTTTTCTACTGAGGGAGAGGCCTGAAGGGGGTGATTCAAGTTCAAGGAGGGCTTCAACCATGCCCCAACGCCTCCGCAGAGACCAGGTGAGCGTAACAGCAAGGCCAAGAGTCTTATCTTGCAATGATAACAGGTTTAATCTTTACAGAAATGAGGATGGGGGCCAAAGAACTCTGCTCCCTGAATGGCTTTCTGTCCTTCCGTTCTAAGCTGCGCCAGACTGGTGCTAGGCAGGAGGCTTATATACTGCTTGACTTGGTTACTGGATACTGGCATGGCTTTATCCAAGATTGTCTTTCTTCACTAAAAGGGATGTTGAAGTCTTCCTTCCTTCATGACCGGGTTTCCGTTTAGGACATTCTACTTAACATACTGCTAGCCTATGCAAGAATACACTGTAGCTTCATTTTTCATAATTTTGTTATATAATGAGCATTTATATATAAGCACATGTTCCTGTCATGCTCTCCATATTTAATTCATTTGACTAATATTTTTTTCTGGTCCTGTAATTTCCCTTAAACCCTTGTTTTCCCATAATTCTGCATTGTGTGCATGAGCCTTAGCTTGCCTAGGCAATTTGACAGACAGCAAACAGCTGCCGAGTTACATGCTGGCCTGCCAGAGCTAGAGAGCACCACAGCCTTCTGGGAGACTTCATCATCCACTTGGATGCCTCCTGTCCTCCCTCTGGGCGCTTTTGTGACCTCTGCGACTCTCTCTCACTCACCATTCTCCCCTCTGGCCTGACTCATTCTGCAGGGCACACTCTCGATGCCCTGATCTCCTCTGATCTTGCCCTCTCTGTCCCTCTCTCCACTCCTCCCTCCTGGAGTGATCACTTTCTCCTATCCTCCCACCTCACCCTCCCTACCCCTCAGGCCAAGCCACCTTCATCACTGCCACCCTCCTTCATGGTCATCCGTCCCATGAAGCGCGTATCAGTTGAGACTTTTGCCGCCACCTTCTCATCCCCTCCTCCCCCTTTGGCTGACTCCCACCCTGACACAGCCCTCTCCATGCTCCACTCTGCTATATCTGATACTCTTGATATCCTTGCCCCTGTCATGAGAATCCGCCTGAAGCCCAAAGCCAAGTGTAACTCCTGGTATGATTCCGATCTCGTCACCCTAAAATGCAAGTGCAGGGTGGCCGAGAGGAAATGGCGTGCTTCATGTTCATCCTCTGACAAACTGGCCTGCCGCCTGCTGCAATGGCAATATCGGCTCTCCGTTCTCACCAAGAAGAGAGCCCATATCCAAGCCCGAATCTTTGCGGCATCTAACAACTCAAGTGAACTCTTTAAAATCTGCAAGGAACTAGCCAATCCTGCTGCTGTCTTTACCTCTCCTGTCCCCTCCCAGGCCCTCTGCACGGCACTGGCTTCGCGTTTCATTTCTAAGACCCAGGACATCCTGTCCTCACTCTCCTCTTCTCGCCTCCCTCCCTCTGTCCCCTGCTCTTCCTCTGACCCTTCTGCTGGCACTCCCCCCACTCCTTCCCTCTCTGCCTTACCCCTTTTTTTTGCAGACAAGCTTTCTTGATAAGTCAGATCTATGAAAGTCTCATCAAAACAGGTTCACCCCTGTTCCTCCAAAACTATCAAGGACCACATAGACTCCCTGGCTCCTTCCCTGGCTGATTTCTGCAATCACTTCTTCGCCACTGGAGTCTTCCCATCCCCCCTGAAGCACTCCCTTGTGCATACTCTTCTTAAGAAACCCTCTGCCAACCCCTCATGCCCGGCTATCTATCACCCAATCTCCATCATTCCCTTCCTGGGCAAACTCCTGGAGAAACTGCCCATCTCCCATCTCAATCTCCACACCGAATCTTTTGGTTGTCTTCATGACCATCAGTCTGGCTTCAGAGCTGCAAGAAGCACGGAAACTGCTCTCCTGAACATCCGTGAAGACCTGCTCTCCAACCTTGATTCCAACACCCCGTGTGTTCTCATCTTGCTTGATCTCTCTTCTGCCTTTGACACTGTCAACCACGCCATCATGCTCAACCGTCTCCGTGATAACCTGGGTATCACAGGACAGGCTCTGGCGTGGCTGACTTCTTTCCTCTCCGACCGACCCTCCCAGGTCCAACTTGGGTCCTTCCTCTCCGATATCTTTTTCTCTACCTGTGGTGTCGCCCAGGGGTCTAACCTCTCTCCTTGGCTGTTCAACCAATACCTGGCACTCCTTGCCCACCGCATCGCCGCTCTCTACCCCAACTTGCAGTGCTATGCAGATGATATTCAGCTCATCCTTAGGCTACCCTCGCCCTCCTCCTCTCCTTCCCTCATCGCTGACTGTCTGTCTGCTATCCAGGAGTGGTGTGCCGCAAATGACCTCTGCCTTAATGCCAGTAAGACCGAGATTCTACTCATTGGCACACCCTCTCCCTCCTTCCTTGCAGCTCTCTGGTCGGCCTCTCTTGGCCCTTTTCCTGCTCCCACCTGCAAGGCTAAAAACTTTGGGGTCATCTTCGACTCTACACTCTCCTTCTCGCCTCACATCTCCGACATCTCTAAGAAGTCACACTACCAGCTGCACCTCCTCAGAGGTATTCTTCCTCTCTTCTCCTTCCCCCAGAAGCTCACTGTCTCTAGAGCCCTGGTTCTCTCTAAGCTGGACTATTGCAACAGCCTCTATCTAAACCTGCCTGTCTCTACTCTCCGCCCTCTGCAACTTATCCAAAACAGGACTGTGAGACTTGTCCTTGGCCTCAAGCCCTGGGATCGTATCTCTCCAGGACTGAAATCTCTGCACTTGCTCCCTTGTGGCTGCAAGGATTAAGTTCAGAACCCTCTGCATTATCCACAAGGCCTTCTGGGGCCGCTTTACCTTCAACTCTCTCTCTTCCTAAATACCTTCCTTCTCGGTCTCTTCGCTCATCTGCCTCCAACTCCCTCATGGTCAGCCGCTTCTCCAAGCAACACGTTGGTGGTTGATCTCTCTCTTCGGCAGGGGCCTCCCTCTGGAACAGCCTTACTGCCTCCCTGAAACTTGAGGAGAAGCATCTCCGGTTCCGGAAACACCTCAAAACCTTCCTCTTTGCTTCTGCTTTCTCTGCCTCTCTCCCCTGCTGAAATTGCCGGCCGAATCTGCACTGGTTACCTGGACACCCTTCTGACCTTGGGGCCAGGTCCCACTCTTTGCACTCCTGCCCTGCCTCCCTGGAAACCCCTGCACTTAGGGACTGTTTTTATGTATCCCTACAGCCCCTCCTCCACCAGCACTTGTCTGCTCTACTCTGCACTTGCCACCATCAGGCCGCTTTACAATTGTATTTATTCCTCTATCCCATGTTATGTTATTTTGCATTTATATATGTATATGTACTGCACTTCCTCCTCTCCCTTCCCCCAGGCACTTTTCCCTCTCTCCCTACCCATGCACTTGCACGATCTGAATGACACTTGGCCTAGTAGGATCGTTTGTCTTTCCACGGTTTTTCCCTCCCCTCCCTCGTCGCGCCTTGAAACACTTGTGTATAGGTGCGTTATAAATACCATATCATATCATATATCACAGCAATGCCTGCCGTCCATTTTTAGCACAGGCTGCATCCTTTCCGGGAAGGGAGGGGGGAAGGGAGGAGGAGCATTTTTTACTCTTACCGTGCTGAGAACTGCATAGGTTTTAACATTTACAAATGTATTCAGCTAATAGTATTTAAATATAAGGTGCAAATAACTATCTTCATTTAGTGCCCACCCATGTCTGTTTGATTATATTTGCATGAAAAAGGCTTTCTCAGTGTTCCTCCTCCTCCCCCCATGTCTCTTGTAGTGCCTAGAGGCAGCCAACAGAAGTCTTGCCTAATTCTAAAGCGCTTGGGAACGAAGGAAGGCGCTAGCTCCTTCCCAACACAGGCTATGCCTAGGTGGATAGACCACCGTGAGATGCCACGACCCAGCAAGGCCAAGCCTATGGCAACACCCCACGCCACCAAGAGCACCCCAAAGCCTACTGCACCCACGCCTGCTGTCACAGTGACTGACACATAGGGTACACCTGCTGGCAGGGCACTGTTGGTACACTGGGGGACATCAGCCCAGTGTCACTGCCTGCAAAAGGCCTACCAACCCCTGAGAGCCCACACCGCTATCAGCGTGCCCAACCACATGAGCCGAACATTGACACATTATCCTATGGCTCCCTGGCCCAGAGCCACTGCAAAGCGCCGCCATCGAATACAGCACACACCACCAAGCAACACTGTACTGCAAACGCTGGAGAAGATGGAGAGGCCACAGAGGAAGGTGGAGGCACTACAGCACACACATTCGGAACACCTCCAGGAGATCCATGACTGCCTGCAAGGGACAACCCGCACGATTGTGCGGACCATGCCTATGATCCGTGCAGTGGCATCTGCATGACTGTGTATGGGCAGAGGGTTAGGGTTAGAGAGATGACTGAAGGGGTCTCAGCCCTTGCAGAGGCCGTCCTCTAGAGCACAGAGGTCACACTCCAGCACATCCGGGGGCCAGCCCGATATCCTCCAGTTCTATGACACCCACTGAGGAGTCGCAGCAAAGTACACCCATGTGCCGTTCGCAGCACCAATCGTGTCCCAGATCAACACAGTCCGGCATGGGGAAGAGGCCACGGAAATAACATTGGGACACTTTTTGTCCTGGGTGGCCATGTTGGCTGAGGAGTTGGTATGTTATATTTTATTTACATCACGCTCATACAGGTGTTTCGGAGCGCGACCAAGCAAAGGGAGGGGAACAAGGGAGAATAAAAACAATGATTGTACTAGGCCCAGTGACATTAAGAATGCGCAAGTGCATGGAAAAGGGAAAAAAAGGGGGAAAGTGCCAGGAGGGGGAGAGGTGGAAAGTGCGGCACAAAGGAGAGAAACAGAATAAATAATAAGTGCAATATATAAATAAATGCAATAAATTAATAAATAGATACATACAGAGGCAAGTGCGTGATTTGTCAGATAGGGTAAATCTGATAAGTTCAGAAGAGAAATGGGGGACTGTATGGGTACAGATACAGATCCTAGTGCAAGGGGTCGCTCAGAGGCAGTGCAGGAGGGTGAGACAGGTACCTGAGCCAAGGGACAAGGGGTGGCCAGGAGCATGGTGCCAAGAGAGAAAACGGATCAGCAGGGGAGAAAAGGGGCAAAGGCGGAAGCGAAGAGGAAGGTCTTGAGGTGCTTGCGGAACCGGAGATGGTTCTCCTCAAGTTTCAAAGTGGCTGGGAGGCTGTTGCAAAGGGAGGCCCCCGCCGACGACAGGGAACTGCCCCCAGCTCGTTTCTTTGGAAAAACGACTGACTCTGAGGGAGAAGTAGAAGGAGCGAAGGGCTTGAGAGGGGAGGTATTTACGGAGGGATAGTTGAAGGTATTTTGGACCCAGGCCCCAGAAAGCCTTGTGGACAGTGCAGAGGGTTTTAAATTGAATCATTGTGTCCACTGGGAGCCAATGAAGGGTTTTCAGGGCTGGAGAGACACGATACCAGGGCTTGAGGCCAAGGACACGTCTCGCAGACCTGTTCTGGATTAGTTGTAAAGGGCAGAGAGTGGAGGCAGGTAGATTTAGAAGGAAGATGTTAGAGTAGTCCAACCTAGAGAGATCCAGAGCTTGGGAGACTGTGAGCTTCTGTGGGAAGGAGAGGAAAGGCAGAGTACCTCAAAGTAGGTGCAGTAGGAAGTTTGACTTTTTAGAGACGTCAGAGATGTGTGCGGAGAAGGAAAGTGAGGTGTAAAAGATGACCCTGAAATTCTTAGCTTCGCAGGAAGGGGTAGGAGGAGGGTCATGGGAGGCCGGCCAGAGAGAGAGGGGAAAGGTTGCTGCTGATGTACTAATGATGAGGATCTCAGTCTTGTTGGCATTTAGAAAAAGATCGTTGGTGGCACACCAGTTTTGAATGGCGATTAGGCAGTCGGAGATGAGGGAAGGAGAGGAGGTGTCTGAGGGAAGTCTGAAAATGAGTTGGGTGTCATCAGCTTAGCACTGGAAGTTTAAGCAGAAAATGGAAATGCAGTAGGCGAGAGTAGTTAGGTATTGATTGAAAATCCAGGGCGAGAGGTTAGACCCCTGGGGAACACTGCAGGTAGAGAGGTATATAGAGGAAAGGAAGGATCCACGTTGTTCCTGGGAAGGTCAATCAGAAAGGAAAGAGGTCAGCAAGGCCAGAGCCTGATCAGTGATAATCAGGTTGTCACATAGACAATTGAGCAGGATGGTATGGTTGACTGTATCGAAAGCAGAGGAGAGATCAAGTAGGATGAGGACAGAAGGAATGTTGGAGTCAAGGTTGGAGTGCAGATTCTTCATGGATGTTCAGAAGAGCAGTTTACGTGAAAACCAGATCTGAAACCAGATTGGTGGTCATGGAGAGAGCCAACAGAGTCGAAATGAAGATTGAGCTTGAGATGGCCAGCTTTTCCAGGGGCTTCCCCAAAAAGGGAGTAATGGAAATTGAGCGATAGTTAGCTGGACAGGAGGGATCAGCTGTAGTTTGGAGGGGTGTAATGCTTTTGACTAAAACATGGCGTCTGTGTGCAGTGCATTTTGGGTGTGCTCTGAGCCATAGTGGACATTTGATCCAGGCCTCAGTGGAAGCTGCATTATTCCACTGGCAAACATGTTTTCTGCACTGGCTATTGCTTATGCTTATGTTATTTTGTATTGCTCTGAGGGCATGTTGGAGAGAAGATGCACGCATAGGCTAGAATGAGCTGGTCCCAGCTTGGAATAACCCTGTCTGACCTGTGAAAAAGAGGGAAGGGAGCTTGAGAATGACTGTGTATTATAGAGAATTGAACAAATACACTTCTCCTTTAGTCCCTGCAGTCCCAGATGCTATCACTTTGATTGAGAATGTACACATGTTTGAGGGAACCTTGTATGCCGTATTAGACTTAGCAAATGCCTTTTTCACTGAACCAATTGCTGAGGAGTGACAGGAGCAGTTTTCCTTTTCTTGGAATCGGCGTTGCCTATGGGGTACTTGCACCGCCCAACCATTTTTCACCAGCTGGTGGCAGAACATTTGTACAAAATACCATGCAAACATGATACACAGATTTTGCATTACATTGATGACATTTTGATTCAGTGCAAAGATGAGCGAAATGTGCAAAATCAGTTGGAAGTAACCATTGATGGGTTGTAAGAAGGAAGGGTGGGAGATTAACCCTAACAAAATTCAAGGGCCTGCTGAGACCATTGCATCTTGCAAATTCAGTGGCATAATGGGGATCGAGAGATGGTGCCGAAATCCCAACAAAAGATACTTGAGTTTACCACTCCTGTGAACAAGAAACAAGCTCAGCACTTCATAGGGCTGTTTGGATTTTGGAGACAGCATATACCACGTTTAGGGCATATATTGGCTCCACCCTACAAAGTGACACGAAAGAAGTATGAGTTTGAGTGAGGAGAGGAACAACAGAAGAGTGTTTGACTTGGCAAAAGACACTGTGCAGTGTGTGCTTGATTTGTGGCATTTGAGGTCAGGAGAAGTGGAATAGAATGTGTAGGTCCAAGAACATTATGCTAACTGGAGCTTGTGTCAAAAGCAAGACAGAAAACGGATTCCCTTGGCATTTTGGAGTAGCAAATTACCTGAGGCTGGTTATAGATACACTCAGTTTGAGAAGACTGATTGCCCCTAGATCTAGATTAGCATTA
Source organism: Ambystoma mexicanum (assembly GCF_040938575.1). Lineage (NCBI taxonomy): Eukaryota > Metazoa > Chordata > Amphibia > Caudata > Ambystomatidae > Ambystoma > Ambystoma mexicanum. The sequence goes on from NC_090922.1 coordinate 97,676,058, forward strand.
AAGAGCATCCAAGTATTGGGAGGAGTAATAGATGCTGATTACCAAGGAGAAATGAAAGCCATTTTAATGAACAGCGGAGACCAAGTGCCATCTATTCATAAGGGAGACAGGGTAGCCCAACTGATTGTCATGCCTGTTAAATTGTCCATGATCAGAAAGGGGGAGCCACCTACGGTGTTAACTACTCATGGGGATCATGGTTTTGGCTCGTCAGACAGCATGGTAGTGGGTGCGAAGATGTGGGTAGAAAAGTGGCCCACCTGTACAGCATCTAGCAATGACCAAGTCGTTTTGGTTATTGAGCCTGTCAAAGAGAAACGGGACTGTGTGCCAGCAGACACATGCTATTGAAAAGAATGATGATCAACACTGAAATGTCTTTTCTGGGTTTGCCTTGCAGAACCTGTGGCTGGCTGGTGTAATTTTGATACTAAATGGACTCCGTTCAGGAGGGTTAAGCAGCACACTACAGCAAGATGTCGTATTTGTGCAGCTGACCAATGTGAGTCTGACGATGATGAGACATGATGTCCAGAAACCACCCAATGCCGACGCCTCAGCACAAGCCACAACAGGCATGAAAAACTGGATTCATAAAGCGTTGAGAATACACAATGTACGAGCCCAAGAAACCATGGACAGGAGATAGCACGGCAGAGGTATTCGCTGATGATTACCCAAACAGGGAACATGTGGGCATATCTCGCATGGAATGTTCTGAACATTTCACATTTCTGTTTAACTGACGTGCACAATGCAGGAGACTTGTCGACCACGTGTCTAGTAGCAGGGCCAATGCCTGCTTCAATTTCTAGACAGATTTTTTGAGTTTTGCACAATTAGTGGAGGATTCTCTTTTTTTTACGAATGTTCATGGCTTGGTTTAATGATTTTTATTTTTTTGTCATCAGAATTATATCGAATGAGAAGATCACCTTTTGAATTTATAGGGCTGTACCCAGACTGTGATTCAAATGTGCACCTGTTGTCAGAATCAGAAGTTATAGTTCTTGCATATTCATTGGTGGGAGTTCGGGGATTAGCTGCTGGGGGCTATAAATCATTAATTAAGACTACATGTTTAGTGATTAAATGACTCAACCATACCTCTCAAGTTTTAGAGGAACTGCTTCTAGATAACCAAACTATCAGAAAGGCAAGCTTGCAAAATCGAGCAGCTGTTGATTATTTATTGCTGAAACATGACCTGGGTTGTAACGCATTTGAAGCCATGTGCTGTTTTAATTGAAGCTATCATTCCCAGTCTATTGAAAATCACATTCAAAGTTTGAAAGACTTAATAGAACAGGTAACCCAATATCATACAGGGAATTGGTGAGATTGGCTGTTTTCTTGGATTCCAGATGTTGGAGGAACTCTGTTTGCCTTTGCTTGCATTTGTGTGATTGTTGTCATCATAATGTGTAGTTGTTGTATTCAATGTATTCCTAATTTAGTTATGGTGTTTCGTCGTTTTCAGAAGCCGACTTTAGTGCCACTGAGTTATGGAAGTCTAATGTTCAAGGGTGGATTGTAATGCTTTTGACTAAAACATGGTGCCTCTGTGCAGTGCATTTTGGGTGCACTCTGAGCCATAATGGGCATTTGCTCCAGGCCTCACTGGAAGCTGCACTTGATGCGACTATTCAGTGGATAAACATATTTTCAGCATTGCTCGTATTATTCCACTGGTAAACATGTTTTCAGCACTGCCTATTGCGTATGTTATTTTGTATTGCTCCAAGGACACATTGGATAGAAGATGCACGCATAGGCTAGAATAAGCCGGTGCCAGCTGGTACTTGATAACATTGTTATGGAATTTGCTAAAGCCAAAGAGAACTTATGTAGTTGTTTTTGTTGCTTCCTTGAGAAAGGGAAATGTTTTGCCTCTTGGGGATACCGTGGATCACGCCAGCCGGGGGGCCATGGGGACTGTCAACAGGTAGAGACTTGGAAAGCCAGAAAGTTCTGGAAAATGCCATCACACATTTGCGGGCGGATGGCTGAAAATGAGGGGCACCAGAGCAGTAAGACAGAAAGCTTCACTGGAGGATGGATGCATCTCTCCAGGCCCATTGATTCCAAGATCACTCTGCCTGTTTGGGGGCTTTTCAGGGAGTGCTGGAGAGATCAGAGTGTGCTTTGCAGCTGTGTCAATGGTGATGTATTTTAGTTAGATTTATTTTATTTATTTATTATTCTTGTTGCATTTATTCATTTGTTATGCTTTTGGTGAATAAAGAGGCTGTATAAGAGCCATTTTACAGCCTAGCTGTGTGTGTGAATACTTGCCCTCCAGCATGCAACGTTTTTCATTCAGTGTATGATATGATATGGCATTTATAACACACCTATACACAAGTGTTTCAAGGCGCGATGAGGCAAGGGAGCGGGAACAGAGGGAAGACAGACAACGATCCTACCAGGTCAGGTGTCATTCAGATCGTGCAAGTGCATGGGAAGGAGGAAAGTGCGTGGGGGAAGTGGGGAGGGGACAGTGCAGTACATGGGATAATAAATAAATAACAAGAGTAAAAGTACGGCCAGCAGGTGGTAAAGCAAGGGTAAGTGCAGACATCAGGTGTCAAGTGCTGGTGGTGGGACTGTAGGGATACAGAAAAACAGTCCCAAAGTGCAGGGGTTGCCAGGAAGGCAGTGCAGGTGTGCGACTGGCAGGGGAGGGGACCTGGGCCAGAGATCAGTGGGTGACCAGGTAACCAGTGCAGTTTCAGTATCAGCCAGGAAGTCAGCAGGGGAGAGGAAGAGAAAAAGCAGAAGCAAAGAGAAAGGTTTTGAGGTGCTTCCGGAACCGGAGATGTTTCTCCTCAATTTGGCCATTTGTCTGCATTGCTTTGGATTGTGCATGTTTCATTGTGGTACTTGTAGTCATGTTTGTGTTAGGAGTTGCTACTGTATATGTTCATCATTTTCTATCCACATGATGCAGCCCCCGTCCATGTACTAGGGATTGAAATAGAAATATATCTGTACACTCAAACAAGGGGGAGGGTGAGGTTGTGTGCTGGAAAGTTGGTGGTGGGAGAGGGGATAGTGTGCTGGGGAGTTGGTGGTGGGAGGGGGATAGTGTGCTGGCGAGTTAGTGGTGGGAGGGGGGATAGTGTGCTGGCGAGTTGGTGGTCGGAGTGGGGGATAGTTGGTGCACAGCATTCAATTAAAACTGTTTAACTTAATCAATGCAAGGACATTCCTGATTGCGTCATTGTGGTGATTATTAATAGAGGTAGTGTCATACAGTCATGCATGGGTTGTGCCATGTGAATGTGTCAGAATAAATTGTCCATCAGTCCCTGGCGAGCCAGTCTCCCATCCCTCACGTCATCTCTGGAAATGCGTGCATTTGCCTCTGCCACAGGCACTTCATCCTCATCCTCCTACGGAGGCATGTCCATGTCGGGGTGTAGCGGAACATTTCTCTTCAAGCAGATATTGTGCAGCATGGCACACACAAACACAATTGTACCCACTTTCTCTGTAGCGCTCATCAGAGCTCCACCAGTATGGTCGAGGCAGCAGAATCGTGCTTTCAGGAGGCTGAAGGTACGCTCGATGCACACATGGGTCCTGCTGTGAGTGTGGTTGTAGGCATTATCATGTGGTTATCCAAAGCCACCAGCATGGCTGGGAGGCACACGCATCAATCATAATGCAATGTGTGGGCTTGGCCTTTCACAGTATCAGGGCAATGGAAATCATGTGCATGCATGTGGGGAGACATTTCGTGGAATGTGTTTGTACAATGTCTGTGCATGCTGTGTCACTTGTATCATATATTGATTTTACTTCACATGCACCCTGTTCCCTTGCAGCAGATGTTAGTATCTGTCAGTGACATGTGAAGCTGACATGGTAGCTGTCTTGTGGCTTTGTATTTATCCATTGCATGTGGCATGCTGGGTTTGACATCAGCCCTCACTAGGCTTCTGGGGCCACCGGGTCGGCATTGTGGACTGGGTGCATGGCTGTGGTACTGGCAGGGTTGCTGTTGTGTGATAAGATGTAGCCATTTGTCTGCATTGCTTTGGATTGTGCATGTTGCATTGTGGTACCTGTAGTGATGTTTGTGTTGGGAGTAGCTACTGTATGTGTTCATCAGTTTCTATCCACATGATGCAGCCCCCGTCTGAGAAGCTGCACAACCTGCCCAGCAAGGCTTGCAACTCCCATGCAAAGCCCATTGCTTTTGAGGCCTGTGAGCGATGCACAATGGGAATCCAATGTCCTAGCATGAAGGAACCGAGAGCACGCAGATATTGCCCTAGGGGGAAATGCTTAAGAGGCGTGATTATAGGGGACCAAGAAGTGCCACAGTATTCCTTCATGGAGTACCCAAATTTCAAGCCAAAAAGCAAGAACCAACGAACGCCCTCCTAAACAAATACCTATATGGGCTCCGCTTTGTTGGGGGTTGTGCCTTTGTATTCAGAGAAGCCTTGGCAGGCTGTTATAGATTGTCTAGTGAGGGTGACAACCCTTAGGACTCCATAAAACTTGACTTCTGGGCCCACCGAGTGGCTAAGGACATATTGGGAAGATCGGAAAGCCATGGTCGGATTGCTAATAGTGGGATTGTAATTAGTCCATACCCTTACCCAAGTAGCCCAACTGGCCATGTCTTATCTGATTTACACCCTTGGGGACAAGGCCAACTGGGACCTGTTGTGGGTTTGAGCTTGTGAAGCCTCGAACTGCGATTTGACTGCAAACAAGGGATTCCACCCACTTGTGAATTACTGTGCCTCAGCGGGCCTTTAGCACTGTCCTTCCTTTCTTATTTTTTTCCTTAATATGATGATATGATGTACTATGGAATTTATGTAAATGTTTTGTGTCAGGATGTACTCTGATGGCCGAATAAAGTTATATGATGATGGAAGTGACTTTAGAATAAGTTGCCATAAGTAAGCCAAGTGGCAAATAACATTGTGGTGCAAAATACCTAAATTGCACTATTATTATATAGGGAACAAGTCAATAGTCATTAGGCTTTTAAAAAAAAATAACAGCTAATATATTAGCATAAACTATGAAGTGAATCACTTTCGGAGCTGCACATAAGACACAGGTTGGTTTGCCCAGGATCGCAAACTTTGGTTAAATGGTGAAACCAGGATGTGGACAATTTAAGCAACTGAGCCCATTTCCCAGGTTTAGTTGATATAGATATTTATTAAGGTTTTGCTTTGAATTTCATGTGCTGAAATATTACTTTATTTATAGCAATGACTTGGAAGCAAACCACATTTCATAATAAACTATTGTTTCATAGTAAACTAACTATAAACTATGTATATTGTCATAGAAATATGCTGAACAATGAGTATGGCTTTAGTCCTATTCTCCCCATCCTGCATGCAAAGTCACAATAGCATCATGTAGATTAATGTGAGCCTAACAAATTCCCCTTGGGGTTTAAAGCCATAGTAATGTCATAAGGCATGCAACATTATGCACCCTTCTCACTGCTGATTACTCCCTCCCGTTCACATTTCTAAAGGGACAGAAGTCCCTGCTAATAGTCCCCCCCCCTCCCATCAGTGCCTAATTGCTCACATTCTAGTGAGAGCCCCTCTGCAGCCCGGAGCTCCTTGGGACATCGCCCTGGCACTCCCGTTCAGAAAGGGTAAGGTGTCCTGCTGCCATGACAATGAGCATGCTGGGAATTGCTCAGCACACATTGTCCTGCCAGCGGGACACCTTTCATGTGGGACACCCTCATTGAGGTGCCTAACGGGAGAGGTGTCCCACTGACAAATGTCCAGGTCTGGCTCTCAAAAGAGCCTCTGGGGGGCTGCTTGCCCCCCCTACTCCCCTCCTCTCAGTAAACCACTGCAGAAGTGGCCCATAGGGGGTGGAGGGGCACAGGATTTCAGATTTCTTGATTCCCGTGAACAAGTTTTGGGGATGGATTAATGGGACATGATGTGTTCAGGGAGGATCACATCAGCTTGGATAGTGGTTTGTCAACTCTCAGAGTCTTATATGCCCTGAGCATATATTTTATTTATTTATTGTTTGCTTGTTAGGCGCTTATACAATAAGAATATTTTGTTTCAGTCCATGTCCACAGTGTCATAACAATCATTCCCTCCTCTCCTGGGATTCCTTCTGTTCCTTATATAGTCAAGTTTACAATAACTCATGTCGATGGACTCTTGTGGGGGTTTTCTCTGAGGAGGGCCCAGGCAATATGTCCCATTTGGCCACGGGTGTCGGAGTTGAGGATCGATGTTTCCATTCCTCTGGGTGTAGGTCTTTGGCACCACGTTTACTTGTTCCCTCCAGGTTTTGGGTAAGGCTCAGGGGTAGTCTATTCTGGACCAGATTGTAATTTAAACAAGACCTCTGATTATACAAAGGGTGTCTGGTCTCCTTAGCTCCCAGGCATGTTCACCCGATGACAGGGGATTCGGGATGGATATAGAATGACTGGTACAATCTCTGTTGTCCCTTAGTTATCTGAATGACCTGCGTCAGTGTAGGCAGATGATGTTGAGGCACTGCTCGTTGGAGGTAAGGAATTATACATGATCCAATCTTCCTTGCAGAAGTGAAATGCACAAGGAGACGGGGAAAGGTTTTGTTGGATGGTTGTGCAGGCTCCTGCGTTCATTATGCCTGCTGCTTCTGCTGCAATGTAATACCCAAAAAAGTAATATCTCACAATCAAAGTAAAAGTTATAAACACTTGTTTATAATGCCCCTCGACAGTGCACACCTATGCTTTCCTCACCAGAAGCTACACTCATTGCACAGGCCTACTCACCGGTTTCCTCACTAGGGGCTTGTGTGCGAGTGTGCAAACCCACACACCCACATATCAGCACTTATCGCACAGAATTTACATTCACTTGCATGATGGATCATCCCAAAAAGAGTGTTGCCACTCCACACTGTTGCTAGATAAAGGCTCAACAAGGTTACAGAAAATGTTATGACATCGTTTGTTGCTCAATTCCCTTGGGCCTCAAAAGTATGCCTCCCGGAAGTGCGTTATTAATTCATGGGTTTCCCGCTTCTTTTACCCTTCAGTTTTTACCTGTAACATAGTCGTGCACGCAGCATGAAAAGAAATTACTACGGAGCCAATGAGTAAGCGCAACCTTTCTTTATGGGCTACGCACTAGGCATGCCTGTGCGCCGCGTGTGTCCCTATTGGATGCCACATCCTGACACGGCCACGCAGGACTCGTGCATCCCGCATTAACTGTATCGCTTCCGTACCACAACTCCCCAGAGCAACAAATGGTGCATGTCTCCATCATCACCTTCAAATGTCTTCAATGACATTCAACGGCCTTCAGATGCATTTCTACTTGCTCATCTTCTTTTCGAGACACGATCCTCATTATACAGCTCCATGTAACCATCCTGAGCTTCCCAACAACATACTGAAAAGTGATATGTTCTGAGTAATTACTGTATTAGGCGATGGCGCTATCACCATCGACCCCTTCACATGAGATACTGTCCAAGGGATCTAATCGAGCGTCCCATTTCCTTGTCTCTCATTCACACAGATGATTCCTGGCGTGCCTTCATTGATCAGTGTATTTCTTCATGTCCTGCTTCCTCTCGTTGTCCATGACAGCCACTTCTCAGTGGTCATGCAGATCAGGGAGATGAAGGAGCCTTGTCTTCACTCTTCCCCCAAACATTAGCTCTAAAGGAAACTTTCTGTTGGCGGAGTGATCTTTCTATGCTTGTTCTCTATGTATTGTGTGAATCGTGCACATTCTAGGCCGCTGAACAGGGGCCCATTGTCCAACTTAAGCACATCGGGAATGATCCATGCTGAGAAGATGTTGTCTAGTCCTGGAATTATCATGCTGGCTGCCGTGGAGGAGACCATCTCTATACAAAGGGAAACCAGGAGTATGCGTCCATTACTACCAGCCAGTGTTTACCATCTCTGGATGGCGCAAATAAATCAATGGCAATCTGGTTCCATGCTGCACCAGTATTTCTGACATTCAGCGTCTCTGGATTATCAGTCTGGATTGTACTCTGACACATATGGCATGCTCTGTTACTTCGCTCAACCAGTGTATCAATTCCAGGAAACCACATGGTGTTGCCGAATTGTCATTTTGTAGCTAGGATTCCTTGATGGCCTTTGTGTGCCTGGTCCAGGACCTCCTGTCGTAGCTCAGAGGGAATGACCAATCTGTTGCCTCTAATGGTGAACCCTTTTGCTGACACAGAAAGCTCATCTTTCAACTGCTTGAATGCTCATAGTTCCATCATTGAAATGCCACTATCTTCAGATCATTCAGGGAACACTGACCCCCATCTCCGGGTTGCAGTTAATTCTACCATTTTTCTCATAATGACGCCACGTTGAGTATGTTCTCTAATGAGAGTTCAGGTTACAGGGCCAAGTGGAACAACTTGATTGAGGAAAGTGATATACTCTTCTGCTATGGAGACACCAGCTGACAAATCCAAAAGCGAGGGCTGCGGCGTGAAATCCTGCAGGATTGCATTGCCTGCCCGGCTTGTTCATGATATTGAAATTGCAGTCTTGCAGCTGCAGATGCCATTTTTCTAGTCTCGGCGGCATCTTGCATTGAGGATGTCCATTTATAGACCCTGATGATCCGTGACCACTGAAAACGGCTTGCCAAGTTGGAATATGTGAAAGTGTTTGCAAGCCCATACGACAGCCCCTCCTTCCTTCTCGGATTATATTGTTTTCTGCATCCTATAGGCTTTTGCTGGCATATGCTAATACAGCCCTTTTAGATTCTCTTCCGGGATTAGGTGGAGCCAGTATTGCTCCCAACTCTATGGGGCTGGCATCCACTATTACTTCCACACAGGCAGACTGGTCTAAGTATGCATGTGTTGGCCAAATGTGATGTCTCTCTTTATCTGACAGAATGTAATCTCACTGAAACCAATACTAGTCACACTACATATAACTGAAAAACCCACCTACCGTAGGCCTAATTACACGCCTGCCCAGGCTTGACTGTTACCAGAATTTGTAAATTATGTAAGTAACCATGAAATGTATTAACCCATGTAATTCTTTGTACCAATGCTTATATTCATGCAAGTGAATACCGTGAATTTTATTATAAGATGTCGGTAACAACGCCGTGATACACAAGGGTTTGGGTGTTCAACAAATGTAATAAATAAATAAAAAATAAATATAATAAAATAAATAAATCACACTCCCGGGACCTTTCAAAGGCAACACCTTGCTTGGTGAGTTCTTTAAGCGGTCCATTTATGGTGGCAAAGTTCTTGATGTACCAGCTGTAGTAACATCCCTAAGAATGATTTAACATTGCTGATGTCTTCCGGGGCAACATTTGTGAGATAGCCTCAACTTTACTAGGATCAGGACTCATCTGCCTTTGAGAAAAGATATGAGCAAAACATTTTAGATGTGACTTGTGAAATACGCATTTGTCAGGATTGAGTGTCAGTCCGGCGTGTCTGGTCATGTTGTTCGATTGTGGACCCAAAGATCAAAGTATCATTGCTGTAATTGAAACAGTTCTGTATGTGGCGTATCACCTTCGAATTCTCTCTCTCAATATCTGTGCTGATGATGATATTCCTGTCAGGAATTTGGCAATCCGCACAGTGGGTGTGTGGTCACCTGGTCTTTTTTTTAAATGAAATTGTATTATGGTAGATCAACATGCAGAAAATTTGTGGGGCTAATATGCACACATTTTCTTATGGACACCGCACAACATACACATAGACCTGTATACTCTGGGTGGACACTATCATGAAAATCAGAAAACCATGAACTACTTCTTCCGTGTTACTTAACACGTAGTGAAGAATATTTGTTCTTCCCACCAATCTGACCCTCTGGATGTCTTAAATATACATACAGAAGGATGAATTGGTTGGAATATGGATCCCTTGCAACACCAGGCTCTAGGGAAGGAAAGAACGCACTGTTAATGACAAAGATCAACTTCAGTGCAAAAACATAGAATATCTAAACACTTCCTAACCTGTACTGGATGATTGACCTGACTCAGAATAGTGGAACAGTGAGAGCCAGGAAGTGTTGAATCTAAACAATCAAAGCAAAGTGTCAGCAAGTCTTCTAACCTGAAATATACTTATATGTAAGAAGTAGTAGTAGATCTTACTCGTGAATCCGATGAAAATAATCGGAACAGATGAAGAAACAGGCAAACCAAATATGGAATATGTAAACTGCGGTGGACCAAAGGCAGTTCTCTAATTGCAAGAGCAACCAGTAACCAAGAGTCTCCCTCGATGTTCGCGTTTCCTCAGATGGTAAAGAATTAAAGAAAAGCTGATCCCTCGGTGCACGCGTTCGCGTCCTCTGAGATAGCCCGAAGAAAGTAAGAACAGTAGCTCCCTCAGTGCGTGCGTTCGCGTCCTCAGAGTTGTTCCAGCGAACAGAAGAAAAGTTTATCCTTCGGTGCGCGCGATCACATATTTTCTGAAGACTAAGAAATAGATGCGCAGCTGCTGTCACAGAGTTCAAAGTCAGCGGAAAACCTGTAGGAAGGACCCACTCTGAGCAACAAGAACTGAAGAGCAGGTAAGGCACAAGTTAGGGGAAAAGGCAAAAGGCAGATCGTGGACGTTCCAAGTTCAAGATACCAGTAAATCCGAAATAACCAAGCATCAAGTCCGACAAGGGCAAAACGAAAGCAGTATCCAAAGAAAACCAGGCAAGAGATTCAGCAACAAAAGATTCCGGGACAAAAATACGGCGCACTTGGAAAAGTTCAGAAGCACCGTTTCCCTCTGGAACGGAACGGATAAAGACCTGATCAAGTGACACTTCTGATCCGTCCCAGGCGTAACGCGCGCCACTGTTTCCATGGCAATCGTCATCTGTCCATCAACCGGCCGCTACGAAGGGCTTTGCTTAAAGGGAAAGTACGCTTATTAGTGATATAGTGGAAATGGCCTTGGTTCTTTCTGCTAGTTAAGAATTAGTGACAAGGCGCGCACTCACTATGGAGAGCCATAAACATGGTTTTCCCCCTCCCGCTATCAAGGGTAAGATTTGTGCTTTGGAGGGAGTTGTTTCCCAGTCACCTGCAATGGAAAAAAGTGTGAGAATACAAGTACCATAATCCTTAGAGACATCAATGTGAATTAACCTGAAACACCGGAAAAGGAAATGTAACTAGACACACCTGAAAAGGAAAAGAGAAACAGCCTCCCTGATGATTGATGGAGTCAAGAAAACGTTTGGAGGAGAAGACAATTTGTTGTTTCAGCAGGGGAACTTTACAGGGAACCAGTGTGCGTGCCTTGTCATCATTTTTGACACTATGTTCCAGGAGACCCGGACTCGAGAGGCTGCAGCACCAGGGCCATCATGCCTCACTATGGAGAGCCATAAACATGGTTTTCCCCCTCCCCCTATCAAGGGTAAGATTTGTGCTTTGGAGGGAGTTGTTTCCCTGTCGCCTGCAATGGAAAAAAGTGTGAGAATACAAGTACCATAATCCTTAGAGACATCAATGTGAATTAACCTGAAAAGGCAATGAATGCAACTAGACACACCTGAAAAGGAAAAGAAACAGCCTCCCTGATGATTGATGGAGTCAGGAAAACGTTTGGAGGAGGAGAAAAGTCGTTTTACAGCAGGAGAACTTGACTGGGAACCAGTGTGCGTGCCTTGTCATAATTTTTAACACTATGTCCCAGGAGTCCCGGGCTCAAGAGGCTGCAGCACCAGGGCCATCATGCCTCACTATGGAGAGCCATAAACATGGTTTTCCCCCTCCCTCTATCAAGAGTAAATTGTGTGCTTTGGGGGGAGTTGTTTCCCAGTCACCTGCAATGGAAAAAGTGTGAGAATACAAGTACCATAATCTTTAGAGACATCAATGTGAATTAACCTGAAACACCTGAAAAGGAAATGTAACTAGACATACCTGAAAAGGAAAAGAACACAGCCTCCCTGATGATTGATGGAGTCAAGAAAACGTTTGGAGGAGAAGACAATTTGTTGTTACAGCTGGAGAACTTATCTGGGAACCAGTGTGTGCGTCTTGTCATCATTTTGAACACTTGGTTCTTTCTGCTACCTGGATTTCCTGCATGAAAGGAAGCCGATTTCCCTTGACCAAAACCACGAACCATGACAGTACCCTCATGCAAAGAGAGCTCCCGCCAGGACGCCCAAAACCCGGCAATAAGATGAGGGGCATGAATGTTCCCAACCGGCTCCCAGGTTCTGTCCTCCGGCCCATATCCCTTCCAATCAACCAGATACTGCCGAACACCCCGAGTAACTTTAGTATCCAAAATCTTGTTAACCTCATACTCATCATCCCCCTGAACCATAATCGGGGCAGGATGTGCCGTCAATGTAGTGTCAGGATGAACGGGCTTGAGAAGTGACACATGGAAAACTGGGTGAACCTTCCATTGAACCGGAAGCTTCAGGCGGACAACCACCGGATTCAGTACAGCAGAAACAGCAAAAGGACCCACATAGCGTGGAAGCAGAATCTTACATCCAGGAATACGAAGGTTCTTAGCTGATAACCAGACCTTAGAGCCAACAGTGTATGGAGGTACAGCAGACTGCACCTTATCTGCATACTTCTTGTAACGCACTTGAGCTTCAAGAAGGTGCTGCTTGATTGCCTTTTGAACATCTAGGATGTTGTTAACACAAGATGTAACCAGCGGACTGTAACCGGATACCACAGGAGGAATGGGCAGTGACCTTGGGTGTCTACTGTAAAGAGCAAAAAACGGGGACGATGAGTCGCTGAATGAAGAGAGTTGTTATGCTTGAATTCCACCATGGGCAGGACGGAAAGCCAAGATTTCTGGTACTGTAGTGTAAAACACCTTAGATATTGTTCCATGGTAGAATTAAGCTGTTCTGTTTCACCATCAGTTTGTGGATGGTAAGCACTAGAAAAACCATTGTCAATACCGAATGACTTAGTAAGGGAGCACCAAAAATGAGATGTAAATTGAGAACTTCTGTCCATGATTATAATAGATGGGAGACCAAAGCGCCGGAACACATTCTTGATGAAAAGATCTGCTAGAACCAGAGCAGACGGAAGACCATGACATGGAACAAACAAGGCCATTTTTGTGAGATAGTCAACCACGACCCATATGGTGTCATAACCATCAATAACTGGTAATTCTACTACAAAATTCATGGATATCATGGACCAAGGATGTTCAGGAATAGGCATAGGTTGTAGTAGACCAACGGGTTTCCCAGGCAGAGTTTTGCACTGTGCACAAATAGCACAAGCAATTATGTAGCTGGTGATATCCTTTAACATCGATGGCCACCAACACCAGCGTTGCAAGAGATCCAATGTTTTCTTGATACCTGGGTGAGCTGCAATCAGGGAATCATGGCACCACTGGATAGCTTTGTTCCAGATTGGTGTGTTAGGCAGGTAGACTAGCCCTTTAACATAAGGAATAAAACATATTATTTCTAACTTGCTGTTTTGGATCTCCGATGGAGAAGATTTCACCCAGTCCTGAAGATCAGTATGCAAGGTGGGTTGCAAGGTACACCTGCAGATGACTTGGTGTGGTAGCAGCAAAGACTCCATTGGTCTAGTTGCAGTGGCGTCAGGATACATATGTGATAGAGCATCAGCTTCCGTATGTAAAGACCCAGGGCGATACGTTATCACAAAATTAAACATAGACAAAAACTCATGCAATCTGACATGCCGTGCTGTGGGGCACTTGACCGACTGAAGAGCCAAGAGATTGCTATGGTCAGTGTAAACCTGGACTGGTAGTGGAGTCCCTAGCAAATGGTGTCTCCATACCAAAAAGGCATCCCTGACCGCCAGTAATTCCTTTTCAGTAATAGTATAATTACGTTCATAGGATACCAATTTCCTTGAGTGATAAGCGACTGAGTGTAAGCCGCTAGAATCAGGACATGATTGGGAAAGAAGGGCCCCCAAGGCGATATCTGAAGCGTCTGCCTCCACAATAAATGGAAGCATGGGGTTTGGATGTTGTAAAGCAGCAGCGGTAGTAAATGCAGTTTTAAGCGCAGAAAAAGCTTTATTGGCCTCTCCACTCCATTTAAAGCTACTTTTACTACTGGTGAGAGCAGTTAGCGGTGCAGCTATGGTGGAAAAGTTCTGTATAAACTGCCTGTAGAAGTTAGCAAAACCCAAAAAGGATTGAAGAGCCTTCACAGTGGTAGGGGTTGGCCATTCCAGTAAAGCCTTGACCATGGTGTTGCTCATCTGCACGCCCTTGCTGGTTATTTCATAACCAAGAAACTCTACCTCCGATACATGGAAAATGCACTTTTCTTTCTTAGCATATAGATGGTTGTCCCGTAAGCGCTGAAGAACCTTGGTTGCATGAGACACATGAAGCTCGTAAGAAGAAGAATAGATCACAATGTCGTCTAAGTAAACAACCAAGAATTGATCTAACATGTCCCTGAAGATATCGTTGATAAAATATTGAAAAATGGCCGGGGCATTACAAAGTCCGAATGGCATCACTCGATACTCAAATAGACCATATCAGGTTTTGATGGCCGTCTTCCACTCGTCCCCCTTCCGCATGCAAACCAAATTATACGCACGCACCACTGAGATCTCACTTAGTGAATATCACAGCTGAACCCAATTGGTCTAGTAACACCGATATTAACAGAATAGGATATTGGTTCTGTATTGTGATGGCGTTGAGAGCCCTGTAGTCTATACATGGGCGTAAATCCCCCTCCTTCTTAGGGCCAAAGAATAATGGCGAAGCTGCAGGAGACCGTGAAGGTCTAATAAACACAGACTTAAAAGATTTGTCAATGCACTCCATGAGAACTTGGTCTTCTTTCTGTATCAAAGAATATATTCTCCTAGAAGGTATTTGTGCGCCTGCGATGAGATCAATAGAACAGTCATAAGGCCTGTGAGGTGGTAAGACGTTCGCCCCACCTATATCAAATACATCTAGGAATTCTTGGCATTCGGAACACACAGAACTATTTACCACAGCACCTATAGTAGAAGCGGTGTCCAAAAGTGATTTGCACGGAGTCAAAATAGCGTCTTGAGACAAAAAACAGTGATTGTCGCAGTATTGGGAAACCAATTCCACATGTCTGATATCCCATTCTATTGAAGGATTATGTTTTCGAAGCCAGCGCAATCCAAGGATAAGCTTAGACTGAGGTGCAGCAATGAGATCAAACAGACTCGGAGTGACCTGAAGGTGTTTCCATGCGCAAGTAGGAGGTTCTTTCTACCACCAGACTGGATAGTAAAGTTATACCATCCACAGCATTAATCTGTTCAGGTTCTTTCTTGGAAACAATATGTAAACCCAGTTCCTTGGCATACTTGTGATCTATATAATTACCAATTGCCCCAGAATCTAGACCAGCGATAACTGGAATTGCCACCCCTGTAGGGGAAACCAGAGACACAGCCAGGGTAAATGGTCTGAGATCATGGGAATCGTCTAAAGAAACATTACCTGACAATGGGATTCCATTCATTGAAGGGCTTTCACGTTTACCTGCTTCCTGACTGGTTTCTTGGGACATGCTTTCAATTGATGTTCCGAAGACCCGCAGTAGAAGCACAGGTTATTCTTTTTCTGGTTCTCCCGTTCCTCGGCGGACAACGGAACTACAGCTGCAGCCCCTATTTGCATGGTTCGGGTGCTGGTGTAGAGGTGACCGGAACAGCCAGAGAACCAGGTGGCAAGGCCCTCTTTTCTCCTCGACGCTCTGTCTTGCGGGCGTCAATTTGTAAAATCAAATCTAGGAGTTCAGGGAAAGTAGTAGGAACGACCGGTACCAAAGCAAGAGTGTCTTTCAATGAATGCGACAAGCCTTTATAAAACAAGGTAGCCTTCTTGTCATCAGGCCGTCCTGTTTCTGCTGCCAATTGATTGAACCTAGCAAGATAGGCTAAGAGTGTTGAATCACCCTGTTTTAGACTCAACAATTCAAGTTCCAAAGTCTGTGAATTGTACAGAGTATCCAAAACTTTGTTCATTGCCTCTATCAATGAATCACAATCATACAATAGATCACTGCCCTCCTCCAGCAATGGATTAGCCCAAACAGCTGTAATTCCACCTAAATGTGACAATAGAAAAGCTGCCTTGGTAGTGGAGTCTGGAAATGAGCACGGCCTACATAAAAAATGCAACCGGCATTGATTGAGGAAGGTCCTAAATGTTTTAGGATCCCCATGGAATCTCTCTGGCAGAGCTAATGGGAATTATGAAGTTACATAGACAGGAGCAGGATCCTACCAGGACGACTGAGATTGAGCACCAGAAGTTTCCTCCTGTGCCACGGGCATACTTGGTTGTTGCATGCCTGTTTGAAGTTCAGTGATGCGATTTTGCGTGGCATCATGCAACGTAACCATATCAGTACGGATCTCAGCCACTAACTGAAGTATATTAGCCAAAGCTTCAGTGGGATCCATTGTAAGGCTTCCGAATCTATCATGAAAATCAGAAAACCATGAAATACTTCTTTGTGTTACTTGACACATAGTGAAGAATATTTGTTCTTCCCACCAATCTGACCCTCTGGATGTCTTAAATATACATACAGAAGGACGAATTGGTTGGAATATGGATCCCGCGGAACACCAGGCTGTAAGGAAGGAAAGAACGCACTGTTAATGACAAGATCAACTTCAGTGCAAAAACATAGACTATCTAAACACTTACTAACCTGTACTGGATGATTGACCTGACTCAGAATAGTGGAACAGTGAGAGCCAGGAAGTGTTGAAACTAAACAATCAAAGCAAAGTATCAGCAAGTTTTCTAACCTGAAATATACTTCTATGGAAGAAGTAGGAGTAGATCTTACCAGTGAATCCGATGAAAATAATCAGAACAGATGAAGAACCAGGAAACCATATATGGAATATGTAAACTGCGGTGGACCAAAGGCAGTTCTCTAATTGCAAAAGCAACCAGTAACCAAGAGTCTCCCTCGATGCACGCATTCACATTTCCTCAGATGGTAAAGAATTAAAGAAAAGCTGATCCCTCGGTGCGCGCGTTCGCGTCCTCAGAGATATCCGGAAGAAAGTAAGAACAGTAGCTCCCTCAGTGCGTGCGTTCACGTCCTCAGAGTTGTTCCAACGAACAGAAGAAAAGTTAATGCCCCGGTACGTGCAATTGCGTATTTCTGAAGACTAAGAAATCAATGCGCAGCTGCTGTTACAAAGTTTCAAGTCAGCGGGAAACCAGTAGGAGGGACCCACTCGGAGCAACAAGAGCTGAAGCACAGGTAAGGCACAAGTTAGGGGAAAAGGCAAAAGGCAGATTGTGGACGTTCCAAGTTCAAGATACCAGTAAATCAGAAATAACCAAGCGCCAAGTCCGACAAGGGCAAAACGAAAGCAGTATCCAAAAAAAACCAGGCAAGAGATTTGGCAACAAAAGATTCCAGGACAAAAATACGGTGTACTGGGAAAAGTTCAGAAGCGCCGTTTCCCTCTGGAACAGAATGGATAAAGACCTGATCACGTGACACTTCTGATCCGTCCCAGGCGTAACGGACGCCACTGTTTCCTTGGCAATTGCCATCTGTCCATCAACTGGCCGCTACGAAGGGCTTTGCTTAAAGGGAAAGTACGCTTAGTAGTGGTATAGTGAAAACGGCCTTGGTTCTTTCTGCTACCCGGTTTTCCTGCATGAAAGGAAGCCAATTTTCCTTGGCCAAAACCACGAACTATGACACACAGCCTACAGGTGCAGTCCCCCCTGTCATATTTAGTTGGGATATGACAGCCAGGATTACACCATGTCATCTCAGAAGGGGGAAGGCAAAACCTTCTCCCTGCCATGGCCAGCCTAATTAACTGGATCCGCCCTGTCCTTTTGTTTAGCTCTGCTGCTGGTGGCAGCTTTGCATACTAATCAGAGTTTAATTCAAACAGGCCAATATGGGGCCTGGCTGCAGAAGCTAACAAAGGAGACAGGAAACCCCCAACACCCTTTCATATGCACTGTGTCAACCTGATGCCAGCTCCTGCCTTAAGTATCAATTGACAGGAAAATGGCATGGCGGGGGCTGCATGTATTAGACTCGTCATCGCTGCAGGGAAACCCCATTCAGAAGGTACGAGTATGTGGATTGATGGAGACAGAAAGTGTGGTCTTGCCGCAACTTCAAGGGAGACCTGCCGCTTTAATCAGGTACCACACAGATCTCCATTAACTAGAGAGACCCTTTAATCGACAACAGACAGGAAGATGGGTGGGACGTAGTATTACATATTTTCACCCCTTTACCTTTTCTGTTGCAAAGCACTCTGGTTATGACCTCAGGCATACAGGATATTATTGGTGGGGACCCAGGATTGGGTCATTAAGGTAGGCTTACCCTACACCAATCCCTGTGGCCCATTTGGTTTTAAAACAGGGCTATGGAGTGGTCATCTCTTGCTTCCATTTTATGTTAGGTTTTGAACCAGGACACATGCATAGGCCCTGTGTCACAGAATTACAGAATCGGAGCAAGACTAAGTAGCTTTGGTGAATTCTTGTTTTCAAATGCTAAAAAATGTCTATATCAGACTGTCTTCAACTTATTTGACGGTCTCCGCACCTTATATGTTATTGTCTGTCTTGCACTGAATACCTGCTTGTCTGTTACGCTCACCTGGTCTCTGCAGAGGCGTTGAGGCATGCTCGCAGCCCTCCCAGGGATGAAACTCCTCTTGTCTGTTCCTCCCTCTGCGTCTGTATGGGGAACAGCTCAGCGGCAGCGTGCGCGTCTTGGAAGCAAGACGACACGAAGGAACAACAGGTTCGATCCCCGGGTCCGCGCTTAGAAACCTCTGGGTGTTTAAGCGCGTTATAAATACGTAACTAAGACAAAAAAAACACAATTACGCAACTAAGAAAAACAAACAATTCCTGTAACAGTGCCTCGATGCCTGCGGGCTGTGTGAGCGCTTTATAAATGTTAAATAAATAAATAAAAACTGCGGTGATGAGCAGTGTGGTTCCTGTGTGAATATAAGGGGGGTCGTATGAGTATGCAGCCTGTGGTCCCTGACCCCTTCTCCAGACCTCTTCTCCCTGGATGTGGCTTCCCTGTGGTAGCACTACTCATGAGGCTCACCTGCTGAATAATGACGATGAGCTCTCCGTCCTCCTGCTTCTGGCAGGGGCGCTTGTTGAAGAGAACCACATTTCTTCACTGGTCCCTTGTCGTGGAAGTCCAGGCCAGCTGTGACTAGTCCACTTCTCTTGTAGGTAAGTGTTTCCCTTGTTTCCACTTGCCCGCTTGTCTTCCGACTGTTGTATTTGTAAAGTTTGTTCTCTGTCCTTTGTATGCAATGTCTCTTTTATCTGCTCTCTCCCCTTGCAGGTGGTGCAGCAGTGCCGGCAGTAGCTGTGGTAGAAGAAGCAGAGCCGGTGGTACTGAGGAGCGGGGCTGAGATGGTCCGACAGCTGGTAAGTAGCCTTTAATCATGCCTTAGGGTGTGCGGTGGGTTTTAAATGCGGCTCGACCATGGGTTGGGTGTTTTCGGGAGTTCTAACCTTGCTTTGTCTTCAGGTGCTGCGGCGTCGATTCGGGATCTGCCAAAAAGATGGAGGGTTGCCGTGACATGCGAGCCAGGGTCCAGGTAAGGATGCTGTTGTTGCAGGATCACAAGGTAAGTAGTAGCTGGTCCAGGCGGCTGTGAGCGTCACGTTGCATGGAGGTGCAAAGTAACGCAAAGCGTTTGCTTGAGGGATCGGTGGGTTTATATAGTCTTGTTCCTGGCCACGCCCAGTAGCTCTGGCCTGCATGCTGCCACACCCTGCCATACCCGATGAGTCAGCACCTGGGGATGTTCTCTGGAATAAAGGCTTTCAGCACCTGGAAAGTTCTTGTAAAATAAAAGCACTCCAGCACTGAAGTAAAATAAAAGCACTCCTGCACTGAAATAAAGTGTGCACTGAAGTAAAATAGAATCACTCATGCACTGAAATAAAGTGTTCCTGCTCACATCTCTATATGAGCCTGGCACCAAAGGTGCCAGGACTGAGTCCAGCCAGGGCCCCTGTGTTTATGAGTCCCAAAGGCACATAAGTGAGTCAAGTGACCCATTGCTCCCATCACTAGATGGTGTGGTTTTTGTGTTTTGGGGCCCGTGGTCATGACAGTCTATATGTATTTATGTATCAAGGAACATGTTAGTCTGTACATTTTTAACACTGTATTTATATACAAAAAAGACAAGTTGAAAAAATTAAAATATGAGAAAGTAACATAAGTCAACTGACAGCCAATTTAATAAAGCTGTTCAGATAGAAACACAATGTTTCCTTGTATGTTTGCAGACTGAACCTGTAAATCCAAAACATTTTTGAGATTGGGTGACAAGAGCAAATTGTTTAAAGCTATTAGACCCTTCAAACAGCGTTTTACATCTTTTGTACAATGAAATGTCATTAATGCTTTCTGGTAGGAGACCCCCTCGTTGCATATACTCCTCTTTTGGGCAGACCATCTGAAGACTTTGCAAGGAGTAGCAAGAAGAACTCAGCATTGGACCCTGGCTGAAGGTACAGTCTGCCTTACGTCATTCCGCCGGTGAAGGAAGGCCAGGACCTCCAAGAGGGAAGCAAGCAAGATCCCTACCTTAAACATCTCCCAGGGAACAGAGGGATATACTGAATCCATAGGACCCTCCAGCAGCTCCAGAATCAGTACCCAGCCAGCACACAGCGTGCCCTGCTAGGCTGTTGTTGGGGAGCGGGGAAAGTCGTCCCAGGCCCCCAAGAGGTTTCGAATGAGGCAGAGACCTATGAGTGTGTCATAGGTGCTCGGGGAGGTTATATGAAGCAGGGGGGGTGTCAATAGAGGTTACATTATGGGCTGGTTATTATATGTTTGGGTGTAGATTATGCAGGGACGTGATACACCATCTCAAAAAACAGCAGCCATTTTGAAATTGAGGCCTACCGCCATGCTGGAGCCTAGGCAGTAGGTCCAGGCCCAAAACATAGAGGTACCGACCTGGGCAGCAACAGGAAAGACCAAGCATGCAGAGAGTCATAAACCTCTCATTGTCTCATATTATTAGCACTTGTATCCTAAAAGGTATGCGCCCTACAAGGCCACGAGGGGGGCGAGAGCTCCCTGTGAAGATTAATCCCACGAGAAGGAGGGTACGAGCCTCCAACCTTCACCAGTCCAGATCCTAAGTTATAGTGCCCATATGCCTTGTCCAAAGACCCCAACAATCCAGTGTACCAGCCAGCCCCAAACCACTGACCATAAAATGATCACCAGTTTATCAGGACGATCACAGCAGAATATCCTGAACACCTGTGATTTATGCTGCGAGGTGCCAGGGAGGGAAAGTAACACATTTAAGCCCAGTGTGGGAAGACCTGGAACAGTGCTGACGCATCTGGAATCAAACAGGGGTTTAGAGTTATCGTGACCTCGAAAGTAGTCTCGGCCCCCATGTCTGCAGTACCAGGTGCACATTAGGCCACAGATAGTAGATGCACTGAACTGTGTTAGTAATTGCCTATTAGGAGCGTTGTGCTTGCTGATGTACAACGAAGGACCCCACGTAGAAGAAGACGGACAGGAGAACCTGGGACCAATGACCTAGCATCTCCTATGGAGCAGGCCGCCTATGGATAGGGTTGCACCAACCAGCTGCTTGAATT
Organism: Ambystoma mexicanum; assembly: GCF_040938575.1. Lineage (NCBI taxonomy): Eukaryota > Metazoa > Chordata > Amphibia > Caudata > Ambystomatidae > Ambystoma > Ambystoma mexicanum. Next base: position 97,697,730 of record NC_090922.1, read on the forward strand.
TGTAACTTATGGTACGTACAGAGGACTGCATCGACAAGAACCTACCAATGTCTGCCTTAAAGGACCATTTCGAGCCCCTCGAGCTTCAACTGACTGCACTGCTGACTGTTGTTGCATAGCAGTCACTAACGCCCTCCGAGATGCCTCGACCCGTGCTTCAGAACCGCCAACCGATTGAATGCCAGTTCTTTTTTCTATTTTGTTATCAAAAGGGGATTGCCTAAGGAGGTACAGAAAACACTAGAGAAAATAATGGGCATAGAAGCGAAAGGGTGGGTCAAAATACAAACTATATTTATACACCACTGCCAGCAAATTAAGGAGAGAGAAAAGGAAGCAGCACAAAGGGTGCAGGCTGAGGAAGCGAAACTAGTGCAGACAAAATTTGCCAAAATAGCAGTTGAAGGGACGTTTACAACAGTTACTTAATCAGAGTCAGTAGATCAAGCAACAGCATGAACGGATGCAAGAATAGCCATGTTCTGGCCCGGCAGAGTGCGGTGGAACAGTGGGCCTCAGCCACAGTACGCTGAATGGTACAACGGAGGTCACCAGCGTGGAAGAGGTGGGTATCGAGGGGGCAGATGTGGATTTGGAGGAATGGGGCTGAGAGCGGGAGCGGCACCAGCTCAGTGCTGAGGGTGCGGAAAGTGGAGTCAGAACTGAATCAGATGGGTGTGAGTGGCGCATGCTATTGTGTACTGAGCCAAACCTACCCCTAAAAGAAGTAATAGATGCAGAATTGTTTGACGATCAGGCCGATGATCAAAATTATGACTATTGGCCTTATCTTAAGGAGTCAACAGGCCAGATATAAGTGTCTTAGTGGGACTTTCCAGAGATAGATTGTGGGGCTCCATAACGACGAGCCAGAAACTCGAACGCTTGCCCTGGGAGTCCCCTCCTCACCTTCCCTGGGCCTCTATCAGGACAAGTAGCAATTTGTTATAGCTGCCATTTCAAAGAGCACCCGTTCACAATCGCACCCCCAAGTAATATACTCCTCTTTAGTTGAATGGTCACTGATAGGTTAAATGCCTTGGGTACCTTGGTTGGTTGACTTAGAAGCCTTAAGTGGGGTTAATCGGAGGATGGGACTAAAACCTGAGTGCATGGACAGTGTATTCTGACTCCAGGTGCTACAGGTGAGACTAAAAGAGGGCTCGTCTTGGATTTCCTCATTAATCACCATGTCCAATGGGTCCAAGTGACGTAATGCAGAAGTGGGCGGAAAAAAGTCTCTGGAGGAGCCAGACACAGGCATCAGGAACCCAACAGATGCTCACAGGAGAGAGCCTGTGTAACAGACCCCTCCCCCCCCGACATCTGCAAAAAGGGCAGCCAATTGCTAAGTCACTTCTATGGGGCCTCCAAGTATCAAAGACTGATGATGCTCCTTGTGATGTCCTTTTCTATGAAGTCATTTCTGTTGGTGCAATCCATATGCAAATAAGGGGTTGTGCCTGTATTTTGCCCCCAGAGCGCCTGGACAGAGCTCTAATAGATGAGTTTCCTGCATCTGTAATGATTCTAGAGTTTGATTATTTTTGTGTGTTAAAATGGCACTTGCCACTAATGTTACTAAAAAAGTAGATTGGGGGCAGGGGTGGGTGGTTTTGGGCACGAATGAGGTCTTTTCTTGCTGCTCACCCCCACCCTCACTCTTGCAATCCTGGATACTCCCCTGCCCTCCTACCTGGACTACTCTCTCTGCAGTGCTGCCTGGTGTCCGCCCCCACGGCACATACACAGGGCTGCAATACACAGGGCTCAATGCTGCCGCCAGGGCCGACTTTGGGCAAGGCAAATGCAGTGGAGAAAACACCATAAAGGTGCACACAGAAGGGCGGCACAGGGGTGAGGGTCAGCAGTCAGGTTCCAAGGCTTGCCATTGCTACTGCATGCGTGCGCACGCATGCGCAGCTAGGTGAAAAGGCAAGCCCTGCCCTGCCTGAGGAAGTGAGGGCACAGTGAAAAAAGACCCCAATTTGAATTTCAACAATCGGGCCGGCATGGTTAATGTCTGTTGAAACTCAAATTGGGTTCTTGGTGGGTAGCTCAACCCTGACAAGCGTTTCCTGGCCGAGGCCCCAGCTTTGCTGAGGGAAGCAGGAGGCTGAGTGATCTAATATGCTGTCCTCCTTTCCACACCTGTCACTTGCACGTTTGCAGGCATTTTGCTAAGCCTGTTTTCTTTCTTCTGGCCTGAAAAAGACACACTGCTCTCAAACCTCAGAGTGTTCCATCTCTGCAGTAGATACTGCTTTAAAGGATCACATCTTGTCGCTGGTTGACCGCTGTTATAGCTGTGAGAAACCAGAAGGTGGCTCACCCACTAGTCCCCGGGGATCTGTCATTCAAGTGGCCAGGAAATGGCCATCGCTTTTGGTTCCAGTTGTTGTGGGTGGAGCAGCGCTGGAGGATCACCTGGATGGGGGTCTTCAGGAGTGGGACACCGTATGGTGAGATGCGGTATCTCCATCCCTGTAACACCTTTTCCCCATCCTATCAGGTATGATACTTAGGAAATCAGCCCCTCCCCTTTCCCGACACAAACGCTATTTCACTCACTGCGAGAGAAAATGGACTAACACCCGAGTCGTATACCTGACATGTCCCAACCCAAGGATCTGGCAGAGTCAGGCAATCACTGATAAATACACACACCTGACTTCCATCACACTTCCCCCCAGGGATAAAAGGCAGAGCACGAAAGCGCACTCTGAGCAAGGCAAACGACACGAGAAAGCAGCAGTTCCGAGATTGCAGTTTAATACAAGGAGAAAGATGGCAAGACCAGAGAGGGTTGCAAGGAGGGAAGTGCCCTTGCCCTTTTCGGAGGAAAACTGCAACTTTCATGACCCCTCAAGGTTAAGAAACATAAGACCTGGAATTAAAGCTGAAGAAAGGTGAATTGTGTGTCTGAGGTGCCCGGGGCTCTCCCGCGTCGATAGCCAAGGTGGGGAGGAGCGATTGCTGCAGTGGTACTTTCCTTGGCTCCTACAACAAAGCAGCACCAGTAAAGTCAGCACAGCCGGTGAGTCGAGGAGACTGGTAGCAGACCGGTCTGTGTTAGAACCCAAGGTTGCAAGAGGCTACTTTGTATGAAGCAATCTGAAAAAACAGTGTGTGAAGCATATGTGATGAGCGACGCAAATATAATTGAACATCCAAGGAGTGACTGAACTTTTGGAAGCCAAGATAGATATATACAGAGTGGTCCGGCACTATGTCGGTGCTCATTCAAAGGTCTCTGTTAGGTATACAACTGAGAGGCGGCAAATATGAACTGTAAATTGTGAAAACAAAGTGGTCCTGCAACAGGTCAAGCTAAAACCTGTGCACATTCGAAAATCTTTTATAGCGAAAACAAACTGCAATTGGTTCGAGCCCAGCTGAGGGAGACTGGTTGTGTAAGAGGAAGGATCTGAGCCCGGTTTAGGGGGCTCCAAAGTAACAATTTTGGTATAAAAGGGATCTGAGCCTGGCTGAGGGGCATCCATGCTGAAGAGTAAATTACCTAACTTAAGTATTTGTAATAGAAAAGGAACTTTTAGTTTGTTTTGGTAGATCAGGCTCTCTGAATCAAGAGATGTTGATAACTTGGGCACAGAAGGCCCTGATGCTGGTAATGGAACTGTGTCCTCATCCCGAAAAAAGCCAGAGAGTGTGCATGCTCGAGTGAACCACCTTGTCCCCTACTGAAAACGTGGGGTAGGTAGGCCAACGGCCTGAACATCCTGACATATCATTTTGTGAACACTTTTTTCTTTTTCACAAACACTACTCCCAAACTAATTGTATTTAGAGGTAAGGATTGGCAATAGTTTTTTAGTATAGGCCCTTTTATTTTGAAGAGACTCCACTAAGACTACATTATTATCATTTGATGGTCGTAGCTTGCTCCCATCTGAAGATTTAGGATTACATAGGCGTTTATCAAACCCTTCTTAAAGTTCAATAAACACCCTTGAACTGTAGTCACTTGTGTCTGACTTACTATTGATGCCATTGCTTCCTTACATAGCGTGCACACTGACACACACTGTGCTCCTCTATTTCACTTGCCCACTCTGGATTTTCTCAGTGCCCTTGCTGCATTTGCACTATAAAATGTCTACACAAAGAAAGGAACCCACAGCCCTTTACTTTTACTTTACTTTAAATGATTAATTAGGCGCAACCAAAGTTGCCCGAGAAGTAATCAGTGGAGAGAAATCCGAGCGAGTTACAGAGGTCACCCCCCTTTATTTGAACAAATGTGTTTTAAGTTGTTTTTTAAATAATTCCAGTGTCGGGCAATTTCTTAGATCTATAGGCAGGGCATTCCATTTAACCGGGGCAGCCGCCCAAAAAGCACCTCTTCCGACCAGTTCAAGAGAAGTTTTCGGAATTTTCTGATTTATTTCATTGTTTGAGCGAAGGGAGCACCCCACTGGTTTATTTTTTAGTCTATTTGCAATGTAAGCAGGAAAGGATCCTTTAAGTGATTTATAGGTGATTGTAAGGAACCAAAAATCTATCCTCTCCGCTATAAGTAGCCAATGCAATTTTCTTCTCACCTCCGACACATGAGCAAACTTTTGCATTCCCATGATCGCTCTAATGGTGCTATTCTGCACCACTTGAAGTTCTGTTTTTCCTACCTCTACAAGAGGGGAACCGCAATGATCTATTTTTGAGGAAATAATAACTCGAGCAATCGTTTCACAGCCCTTTTGAGATAAGATAGGGCGAATGTGCGAAAGAAGCCTGATATAGTAGGCCAATGCTGAGACCAGGTTATTGACCTGAGCAGACATGCCCAGGGTCTGATCAATTGTCACTCCTGGTATTTTTATTTTTCCTTTTGTCGGAATGTTGTAATTCGCAATGTGGAATGATTCATACTCCGCATCAAGTTTGGCGAGTCTAGGTCTAGAACCAACAATCATAAACTCAGTTAAACTCAGTTTTGCCATGATTCAACGCCATCCCGCTCATGTGCATCCACTGATGTATTAGGTCATATACCTCTGATACTGCTTTAGCGTCCTTTTCATAAGGCCTTTTAGGGGATGAGACATTGCAAGTCGTCCGCATAGTTTGAAAATAGCCCAATTACGATCGGCACAGACCTTCCATAAAAACACCCGCATCCGCGAGATGTAAATAAAAAGGAATTGCGAACCATGGATATTAATGGCACACTTGTGGTGAAAGACCACCTACAGCAGATGTGATTGGGACACAATATGGACACTGTATCATTTCATAAAATGGCAGATGCCCATTACCAGCCAAAGGCAACAGGCAACATCTGAACAAATTGCTCATGAAGGCCCGAAACCAGGAGTGAACTTAACTGGTGCTGTGTGTGTGCTGGGCGATATATCGAGTTTTGGAGATTTATGAGATATATATTTCAGTATCGATATAGGATGAAATAATATATACAACATAAATGCTTGCTGTATAAATGCATGATTTTTACATCCCCGGACCACTTTGGACTACTTTGCCCACCTCCATTAAGGGGAAAAGCATGCACATTGGTCTTTTATAGGCGGTCCTCCTTCTTTTGTCTGTGGCCCCCTCTGCACCCCCTCCTAAATTTAATTCCTGGAGACGCCACTGACAAAACCCAGTATCCTAAACTTGTGGAAAATAAATCTCATGTAATCCATGTTTTCAGGATATCCACATGGGACTTATTTGCATACAGTGAATCTGAATGTGAATAGTTTACATTGCCTGTGGTTATCCTGAAAACATTATTGGGTTGACTAGGGAGGGCCTTGGAGATCTCTGGTCCAATGAGAAATGTATCTGCAATAATCAGGCAGAGCCTCTTAAATGCAAGGCATTTAAAACATGGGGCACTCAGCGGCAGCCACCATGGATTTAGGCATCTCATTCACAAGTGTGCTCAGTGTATGAGCCACCGCCATATTCTTATTATCAGGCACTTCCCCCTGTAAAGTACTTTCCACAATACTCCACTTCAAGAATAGTCACTGCTCAATAAGGCAATGTTTTAAGATTGGGACATTGCTAAACATTATTCAGGTTTCAAACTGCTCAGTCACAGCCGTTTCATGGTCAGGTAGGACTTCATTGATTTTTTAATCTCTATAAGAGATTGTGGTATAATCGTCTTGGAAACAAGACAAGTATTGCTTGCATATAGTTGTGAACGGGAGGTGTTATGGGGGGCTGGGGTCTCCGGCCCCTGCCATACTGTGGATGCCCCTGCTGGTGGTGCGAGCCAATGGGCTCATGGTCTGTTCGCCTCACAGCACTGCAGTGATCACACAGACACAGATTCCACTGTAACTGCTGAACGGAAGTCCCCTCAGCACCTTTATTGGTGCAGGCCACGTGTCCTCAGACGTGGCCCCAAACATTTGACTTGGCACGAGTCACAGTGCTCATGCTGACGTCACAACAGCCCATGTCAAGACTACAGACAAATGAATCACACAACGACAATTTAAGATGGCATGTGTTACACTGAATGGTACAATTTACACTGACCTCGTGGGTCATTCTGGAACACTGATATATATACATACTTATATGGGCACCCAACTGTCCATAATGCATCTACTACATCACAATCAATGAGATTATTGTATGACTTCATATGCTTATAACGCAATGCATACAGTCTATCACACACAATCAAAAGATGGTATAATGACTCAATAACTTCATTACCGCACAGCCGACACATTCGCCTTTCACGCGGTATACCCATTTGGGCACCTTTTGTTTCCAGCGCTTCCGACATATTAAATTTCAACAACAAATATTGCTGGACAGTTTGTGAACTGGGATATGCATCGATATAGCCCGGAGGGGAACATCTTGCAATTCGTTCATGACAATAAGTGCTACTATGTGATTTTGTAACTAGGTTAGTTAACTGTTGTTCATAACTAACTTCTTTCAGTGTTCGTTTTAGCATACATTTCATGGTAGATATACTAGATTGGCTATGAGTTAGGGGTACGCCAGCGCACTTAATGTGTAGCTTTTTTAATTTGCCCATGATGCCAAACAGAGCTTTACCATCCAGCCTCAAGAACGCTGCAACGTAAGGTGCCATGATTGTGTCTATTTCAAGTCTATTTAGCTTCTAAAAACTTATCACACAATGATTGATGAATACGTATGTGATTCCGAGCAGATCAAATTCCAAGTAAAGATACTCCACACTTACATGGTAGGCGGGGCAGTTTGCATAACAAGCGAGCTACGAAACACTCCACCCGCTTAGTTAGATTGTGCCCCCATATAATGATGGCATACAATAGTATCAATCTTATTTTTGCTCTATATATGGTCAATAGCACCAAGATCGAGTATCCACAGTTTCTTCCTATAAATATACTCACGGCATTAGTTTATGTTAAACACCGAGCTTGAAGAGAAGTCCAGTGAGTGGCCCACGTTAATCGGTCATCCACAATGATTCCCAAATAGTTATAAGTCGTCAATTGGTCCACCATTTTACCGTTCAATGTCCACACATATTTTTTAGGCCTATGTTTTTTTGTAAAGTCCATCACTTTAGTTTTATCGATATTGATCAACAATCCATTGTCAGCACAATATTTGCCATGGGCATCCAGCATTTGCTGGAGATCTGCGGGTGTATAATCTAGCAGTATAAAATCATCGGCATACGCCAGCCATCCGATGACTACGTCAGTGATCTTCACAGGATTGGCAGCATTAAGACGGAATGCAATTTACATATCCGCCAAGTATAGGTTGAATAGTACTGCTGCGACCATACACCCCTGTTTTACACCACTGAATGTCTCCATAGAGGCTGACAGTTTGCCCACTGCATTTAGGCGAATCCGCACCGTAGTGTCGGTATGCAGCAACATAAGCATCCTACGAAGACCCATTGGAATGCCCAATGCATACAACTTCTTCCATAATCGGTTTCTCTGCACTGTATCGAATGCTGTGGAGAAATCGATATATGCACAATACACATCGAGATTACGTTTCTCCCAGGAGTGTTCAACCGCGGTAGATAGTAACAACAAGCCATGCACAGTGCTAGACCCCTCTCGGAATCCGATTAGGTTTGGTGTCAATATATTGTTTTCTCTAATCGACACATTCCGTCCCTGCAATAGGACACAAGCAAATATCTTAGATGAGGTGTCGAGCATTGCTTACATGCGAAAGTTGCTCGGACAATTACAAGCACCTTTTTTGTGAACTGTTAATATGTGGCTAGACTGCCAAGATTTAGGGATAGTACCTGTTGTACCTATTTGGACAAATAATAGGTGCAAGGCAGCGGCCCAAAGCTCTGGTTGCTTTTTTATTAGTAGATTGCACACACCATCGGGCCCTGAGGCACGTGACTTTTTTAGGTTTGTGATAATCGCCATTATATCTAATATAGTGGCTCAACAGACCCATGGCCGATGGGTATTTGGAATATGTCCTCGTTCACCACTTCACGTCCTAGAGTGCTGCTTATGTGACTGCACCATTGGGCTTCAGTGATGCGATTTATGGTCAAAGAATGTGGTTTCGAGTGTTGGAGCAGTTGCCATATACCAATGGGATTTCTGGTGCGGGCCATCTCAGCAATTTGTTGCCATAATCTCGCTCCGCATTCGATTTTATGTTGTGCTAGCCATTTTTTATAGTGCCTTTTAGCTGTTTTAATTAATGAAGATACAACAGATGGAGAAACATTGAGAGCGTTATCTGTTAAGATCGCCTGTATTTCAATTCACATCCTCTTTTTGGCTTCGTTAATTGTTTTATCAAAGCCATCACGTCGCTTATTAGGCATGTTTGATTTTTCCATAATACTAATATAGGATCATCTTTCAACTACCTTCTCTCTAATTGCAGACATGATTTTAGAGAAGTTAGACAGCATACCTTCGGCGTAGTTAGCCTCGTCGGGTCCTGTCTGTATAAAATGCAGGAGCAATGTGGATACTAAGATATTGGCTTGATCGATGTTACGCTGATGCCATCGAAAGCGATTCTGCGCCTCATTAAGAAACAGTTGGCCGTTTTCATCAAAATGCTTTGCAATATTTGTCAGCTTAGGTAACACTAGTAGCCAGCATAGACAGACATGATCACTTCCATGTCTAACGACTGTGCACATATCATTAATATATTTTAGCCCACTTATGTTGGAAAGTACATAGTCAATGGTCGACGCTGAACGACCTTCATTTCTAGCGAAAGCCATTAAGGTATCACTAGGAGTTATGCCATTTAGTTTTACGATCCCATGGGCAGCCAGCAATGAATGCCATTTTGAGCCCTGCCTGTTGGTCTTCCTCTGGGACAATGTAAAATTAAGTGTACAATCTTCTGCTAAGGGAAGATTACCAATTAGCCCATTAAAGTCACCGACCAGCCAAACAGGCAGGAGCTGATTATATGTCTGTAACACTGTGTAAACAACTCTAATGTTCTCCATTGTCATGGCCATATTTGGCGGATCATAAACATTTATCAAGATGATATCTAATGATGACAATGATATCTTAGTGACTAAGATACACTGAGAGGACTGGTTTAATTTTACTAACCGCCACGGTGATAGAACAGAGACAAGAAGGCCTCCTTTCGGTCTCCCTGAGGGACCTTGGGTGGCCATCTGATGGACTGTACTTCTACCATTTAATTGCACTTCAACCGTTAACCATGTTTCCTGCAATGCGACCACGCCAAATATTTCCATCTTACTCACCAGACCATCATTCTCAAACAAATGGGTATGCCCTTTAGTGTTCCAGGAGTAGAGCATATCCACCTTGTTATATCACTGTCGTTCTGCAGCAAAATGGGGCTGAAATTCTGCAGGTAACCACTGCCAATAACCCTCAAGAGTGTCATTTACGGGAGAGATGGCGAGTGGACATACAGGTTTGGGCACATTAGTCCCTAAGCTAGTGGCCATTTTGTTTACAGTAATATTAGACATGTCTGGAATTGGGGTTAAGCCAGATGGGGCAGAGATAGGAGACATTTTCACAGCACCGGTAACAGTGTTATGGCCGCTGTTGATAACACTTGATGATGCTGCAATATCCGATTTATGTAGCGGGATTTCAAAGCGATAGACATTATAACCCAGTCGAAGGAAATCAGCTTTAAAACTTAAAACATAGTTTAAGGAGGCCTCGACTTCAAAACATATGTTTGATATTAACTGATTTTTTTAGTTCAACCTGATCAACTATGCGTATGTCACAAGATGAAATAACTCTTAAAGGTACTATAGATTTAAAAATACCTAACACAGCTGATCTATTCAAAGGAGTGGGCGAGGTCTCTTGGTACAGTTGCACTAACTGAAGGGCAGGTACCATCTTTTTTGACACTTCGGGTCTAGAACATGTATGCAGACTGTTATTTACTGCAGGCATACAAGGGGTGTGGGCCCAAACTGCTGGAGGGGTAGGTTGTGTGTTTATGATCTTATTGGCAGATATTGTATTTCTACCCAGTTTTGGTTTGGCAGCCCTTTGATGGCTTTATTTGGGTTGACTAAATCTCCAGACAAGGATTCAACCAAGATTACTTCATCATCCCTGACGACAGAAGTCAGTCCCGAAGATGGGCTAACTACAAGGACGCTCGCATGAGGTGTATCAGTGGGAGCCCTACTATCAGGCACACCACTTAGATCATCCTGCTCTATTAGTAGCGTACTGGTTTTTTGTTGCCTGCTTAATCTCCGATTGCTGTACATGAATACAAGATGAACAGGAGCAAGTAGAGGTGCTCAAGTTCTTTTTTCTAAGTTTTTTTTTCGCCGGGTGTGTCATCGCACTTGATTTTTTTTCCAGGTTTTCAGATTTAGAAATTAACGGTGTCAACAGATTTTCAAGACCATAAAACATGCCATCAGAATTCATGCTTATGTCATTTGGGCTTTTCACCTGGGCTTCATTTGGATCATGAATAGCCTTAGTAATGGGAAAATGGATGACAGGATTCATCTCAATATCTGTAGGATGGAAAGTAAAGAAAGATACCTCTGGCAGCAGACATTCAACCTTTATGAGTATTGCAGTTTTACCACAAAGACCTGGGGATTTTTCAACGCCCTGTAAAATGCATGATTTGCTAGGAGGCGTAAAATACATAGGGGTAGATACTGCCTCCATTAATGATTGGTCTAGGTCAAGACCCATGTATTCAACCTCTAGGTCATTCAATGATGAGACGAGTAAGTCAATAGGATGATTCGCCCCTACTGAGGAGGGGTCATGTACCAGAGCATTAACAAAACACGTATTACACTCATGGGCATTTGATGTGATAACACATTGAGTAGGAGAAAAAATGTTAGCTGTAGGGTCAAGAGTACTTCTCCCATTGCATCCAATTACTTTACTAGGTAATTGCTCAATTTCAAGATTCCCTTCACAAGCTACATTATTCATTAAAGACATATGTTGTGCTGGGCCACATAACACATTGCTTAACAATTTAGAGCTCACACAGACCAGATCTGTTGTCAATTCAGTGACAAGGGCTTCTTTTACGGAATTTAAGGCTATTGTATCCCTTGATACGACTGGCAGTTTACTGTAATATTCAGTAATTTGTTTACACATAGCCAACACTTTCTTTGGGTTAGATATAATCTTTGGGATAAATATCCATCTATTACGAAGGTTTTTATGAAGCGCAATCTCTCTCTCATACGCATCCATATTAATCACGCAGTCACGCACCGGTGTGGAGAACGCAAAAGTGAAATATATGGAGAAGGTATGGGCAGAGAATTCCAACGGCCCTCACCAATTCACAAAATCAATACAATTAATCGTCAATTATTCAAAGCCAGCTGGACACCAATCAATAAGTGGTGCAAAGAGTATAACGAGAAACTCCCAGCAGATGTAAATAGCATTCACCATCTCACAGAGAAACTATAGTGTTCCGGTGTGTGGCAATGTGAACTTATTCGCATCACATGGTCCAAGGCCAGTATTTAAAGGGTGCTTCTAACAATATGACCTACACCGCTAATCGGCCTTTAACAATGGTATCTCATACAACAACCAATAGATTAAAAACAATATGATAGTAATAATAAATAGTTTGATTGTTTGTCTAAAATGAGAGAGGTGATAAACAACAATTTTAGCTATGCGGTAATTACATGTGCTTTCAAATACTCGTTTTCATAATCTGATTGGTCGCTGTCTACTATTAGACAGTCAAACGTTGTTACTATGTTCAGGCAGACCAAAATGCAGTGAGACTTAACAGAATTCAAAAGACAATTAAAATAACAGGATTCAAGGTGTCTTACCAGAAGGCTAGGGCCGCCACTCCACCTTACCGCGTGTAATGCTCCACCGAACGGGACACGAATGAGAGCTGAGAGAGCACCCGGCGGCTGTCTGCTGTCAGCTGTGACTTCTGTATTAGTTACAGCTAAAATTGTAAGCGAATATAACTAAAGGAGAGTGTTGATTGAGGTCAGACTGGAGGAAACTAAGCAATTATAAAAAGGGCCCAACAAACGGCTAGGACCACATAAACATAAACTTGGACACAGTGCGCAGCACGCGGACACGGACACAGACACACTTCGTCAGGCACTTCCGCAGTGTGTGCGCGCTAATGTGCGCGCTCGCCTGTACTGATGGAAGCACGTAAGAAGTAGGCGAAGCCTAGCAATAAAAAATATAAAATAACACTGTTAGTGTTATAAAATAACTAAACAGTTGGTTATGCACAATTATAATGTTCTTCAGGTAATGAATCCAAGTTAGTGTCCATAAAAGCGTGTACCAATGATAAGCAATGAGAATTCCCAAACAAAGAGAAAAGGGCAGCAGTCCACACAGCAGGGACGTCATTTCACCAAAATGCCAGGGATAGCGGAAGTGACATCACAGTGCCACACCCCCAAGAGTGGCATCACAGGAAGTGATGTCATTTGACCACATCCCCACAGGAAGTGATGTCATTTGACCACACCCCCACAGGAAGTGATGTCATTAGACCACGCCCCCACCATGACATCACAGGAAGTGGCCTAATAAAGCATTATCCCTCAGTGCATTAAGAGAAAAATGGTTACGATATCAGTGTATTGTGACATTTCATACAAGAATGGATCATCATATGTAGCAGTGTCAAGGTCCATGTTGCCACGTCAAGTGTATGAACGCCAATCCCCTCTTTATGTGGATCTGCCCTGTTATTTCAACAGGATACAGAGCGAAATCACATTCTGGGGGACAGGGGAGGATAGGCGGGCACAGGGATAGGGGAAAGCCAGGATAAAAGGGGAGAGGGAGAATATTTCACCAGAAAACATGTATGGCATCCTCAGTTTTTAATGACTCTTCTGCTTGTGTTATTTTGGCTGCCAAAAGATTAGTTCAAAATGTGTTCAAGGCATACAGTGCATTACTGAGTGATACAAACTTCAGTACCAAAAGCCTCATCAGTCCAGTCCCCAGATTTTATGGGGGAAAAAATCCTGGCTGCATTTTGCATTACTCCCACACTCACCAACACTCTTTATATGCCTAGGTTTCTGTTCCTACATGTTCATTGTCCTCCACATCCCCCACCTCTCCACAGTGGTACACATTCCAACAATTAGTACTATTATATAGATTTTTGGATAATGCCCAACAGTTGCTCTTCCTTCACTCTGATCATAAGACTTAAAATGTAGTTTCTTACCAGATTGAGCAGAACAGTGGCTTGACAGACGTGCCGGTGCTGCTGTTTCAATGGCATGTGAGGTGAAGATTCTGACTCGAAGGCAGGTTGTTGATTAGGTGACTGGAAACCAGAGGAGAGGTCTGTGAGTGTTCAATGGCAACAGATCAAGAAGGCACAGAACTCTGGTAGTGGAGCTGCAGGTGTTTGGCAGAGAAGAGGCTGCATGTATGGCAGGTGCTGTTTTGAGGTCACAGAAATCTGGTAGTGGAGCTGCAGGTGTTTGGCAGAGAAGAGGCTGCAAGTATGGCAGGTGCTGTTTTGAGGTCACAGAATACTGGCTGTGATGCCGATGGTGCCGGGCTGGTTTTAACAGACGGCACTCACTGGGTGTGTCTCATCATTGCTTGGTTGACTACAAATCAAGGATACGGTGCTGGCATTGTGAAGACAGAACTGTAGCTGTGGGGTAGCTGGTGACTGGCTTAAAGGAAGTTGCTGCTTAGATGGCTCATCATTGCTTCCTTGACTGGAAATGAAGAAGAGCCAGGCGGGAATCGGATAGCAAATGTTTTCATGACACAAAACCTCAGCTGCGCTGCAGCTTCTGGCTGACTTGTCAAGAAGATGCTGATGGAGGCTACTCAGATTCTAAGAGACTGGCGGTTGACAGATGCTTGTGGCTGTGCTACTAGTAGTGCCTGTCTGGCTTCACAGGAAAATGCTAATTGAATGTCTTGCTGTGGCTTAGACTGAAAATCTGTAGGATGCCGGCAGTGTGGCAGATGATGCCATTTTAAAGATACACATGATGTTTCTGACGTAATGGTCCATTGTTGCTTAGCTCACTGGTAAAAAATAGGATGTTGACAAAACTCAACAGCATACCATGCAGTGTTTTGAAGATAAGACAAATTGGTTGTAGTGCATGAGCGATGTATCATGGCTGACTTCATGAGGAGAAGAGGCTGGTAGTGTAGGAGAGTAGCAGATGGTTTTGAAGACTGTATGTGGTGCTGATTAGGTCTGCGTGACTTGAAAAGAAAGACCTAGCTGGAAAATTGAGCTATTATCCAGCAATGTCAAAGAATATAATGGTTCATCTTTTCAGAGGATACCTCCTGTGTCACATGTCAGCAAATCGGTCAATGGCATCACTCAAATTTACCTCGTCAACCTCCATAGGTTAACATGCCATTACCAACAAATCACTAAGTCTGTTGTCTCTACATCTATTTCGCAAATAGTTTTTAACTCTTTTCAAACAGGAGAAGAACCTCTCATTTGTTGCAGTTGTAATTGGCAATGCAAGAACCAGATCCAACAGATTTAGGACATCAGAAAAGCCTCTTGGAGATTCATTGAGATAGTACCTGACAGAGTGAATACCTGCTAAAGTCTTGCCAGATAAATAGCCCCTTGCAGTGTCAAGGCCTGAATGCAATGCAGCATAATCTACTTGGGGCCCTAGGTAGTGCCGAGCAAGAAAATCTGCAGATGAGTCCTCCAAGAAATGTTTAGCCCTTGGATTGAACATGCCGCAGCCTTGATAAGCCCCATGTTATCTATAAAACGAGCATCCAAATCTCTTACAAACCTATCCAAGGTGCAGAAAAACACCTCTTGCTTTATCCCTTCAGTCTGTGGCATTCGATCCTCAGAGTGCTCGTAATGTCCAGGCCTCTTCCCTACAGTAGTACCAACAAGGTATTCTTTGAGTTTGCTGCTCAGTTGGTGCTGGCTTACTGGTAAAGCTCTGGGGTCGTGGTCTTCAACTGTTTCAATACCACATTTTTCTGCCAATTCCGTTGCGTCATTGACGATTTTCACCCAATGGCATTCTTGTCGAAGGTTGACGAGGGCAGTTCTTGTCACTTGAATTAGGTGACTCGCATCTGGCAAATCAAGATGCTTTCTCTGAAATTCATCAGATAACACACAAATCTTTTTCAGAATTGCTTCCATACTTAACAAAGTTAGCAAAAACTCAAAGCACTGCATATTTCGGAGAAGTCCTCTGGCTTCTGAACAAGCCTGCTTGTCACGTTGTTGCGATGATTCTATTACACTGAGAACAACTATAATGGTTTCAAATCGAGCCTGTATTTTTTTAACACACGCGTACCAATAAAACCATCTAGTGCCACAAAGTCTTTCTGATTCTTGTACTTCCAGACCGCTTTCTGTTTGAGCTTTTACAAAGAGTTCGTGCCGAGGAGAACTTTGTGAAAGGAACACATACACCGCCTGCAAAGTTGAGAAAAAATCCTTTACTGTTGTATGTTAGTGATAGTTTGCACTAACGCAAGGTTTAGACGATGTGTATGACAGTGAATGTAAACTGCCTGTGGAGCAATTTCTTTTATTTTCGCTTGCACTCCATTGAAACAGCCACTCATAACTGATGCCCCATCATAGCATTGTGCCACACAGTTCTTCCAGTCAAGGCCAGCATTGCGTACAGATTTGTCAATGGCTGCAGCTAAACTTGAGGCATCCAACTTCTCCATGTGGTAACATCCCATGGCTTTTTCCTGAATGTTCCTATCTTGATCTACAAACCGGATCACAAAGCTCATCTGTTCTTTATGCGAAATGTCTTTGGTTTCATCAACCAACACTGCAAAGTGCTTTGTCACTTTCCTAACGATATTCTGACGTATAAGATTTGCCACAACTGAAATCATGTAATTTTGATACTCTGGAGATGTGTAGTGCCCATATCTTCTAGCCATTTTTACTTTAAGAAGTTCATTATTATCAGACAGCAAACGCAATATTGCTATGAAGTTTCCCTTATTGTGGGAGTCTTGCGATTCATCTGTGGCTCGGAAAGCAAGTCCTTGACGACCCAAAACACATACAACCTTTAGTAACTGCATCACATGTTGACGATTCTCTTCAATCTCTTGGTCCCCAACCTTTTCTAGCATTGAAACAATTGAGTGATGAGGGCCTGTAGTCTGTTGTACACGCTTAAAGTCTGCCCAAGCTGCAACCGAAGACTTATGCTTATCAGAATCTGAGTGCATCTTTAATGAACGACGTGTCTTTTCCCATTTAGCGAAGCCAATGTCAACAAATGGAACATTGCCACGTGCACGCCCCCCCCCTCCTCCAGAATTAGAACCAAAATGTCTGCATGCAAAGCAGTATACTTTATCTTTCAGAACGGAATACTCCACCCAAGGATATGTTTTGAGGTCTCCGTTAAACTTACGGGAACCAGTTACAGGGTATGTAGGAAGTTTTGGCTGTACAGGGTCACTGCATGGATTTGGTGACAGATCAGTCACCACACTGTCATCTAAATTGGGAGCTGGAGATCTTCTTGGAATGCCTTGCTCAGCTAGACACATCTGCATACTGTTATCGCTCTGCAACCAAGAGCTGCTTGTGCTCTCCCCGACAAGTGAAATGTCGGGAGAGCAAGCACCAGTGGGAGGATCATCAAACATGCCAATACGGGAAGAACAATCCTCAACATCAGGGTTGAAAGAGCACTCAGCGCTATCCAGGAACATTGAAGTGTTGCTTGGGTCATCAGCATCACGTGAAACCGTCACAGCAATGTCTGCACGTGAACAAGAGCCTTCAGTGGCCACTACAAATGAAGGAGATGCTATGTCAGCCAAGGAAGGTGGAGCTGTAGACAAAGAGTCAGCATGTGGAGATAGTGAACCAATGTCAGCACATGTAGATGCACTGTCTGCACCTGAAGAAGCAGCTTCGCTGCCAGCAAGAGCTGATGTGCTGGCCGATGGTTGGACAACATGTGCAGCTGTGTTTGAACTGCCATTTGAGTTATCATCAGACCTCTTGCGCTTGCTTGAATCAGAGCCTGGAGTAGGGCCAGCTCCTCTTGCTTTTGGAGAAAACATATCAACGATTGACCTCTGTTTTGGATCCTTGGGTTTTCCTGTAGGCGTAGACATGTTCGTTCTTTTAGTACTGCTAAATCAGAAGCTATTGTTCAAGCAAATTATGGATTCCTCAGTGTCTTCCCGACTTCTTTTGTGCTTCACTTTTCTTTGGAGGACCACTTCCGCTGAATACCAAAGAGGAGACAAATCTGAAATGTATTGCTTTGGCTTACAAGTTTATCACTGTACTCCCTGAAAATAAGCCAGTACTCCCCAAAAAGAAAAACAGATTACAAATACTCCCAACAAAAAATAGGAAACAAACACTGTGGACCCTGAGCCCCTGCTTTCACGCACACAGTTCCATGGATGTTTGGAGAGGTAGCGCACGTAGTTCCAAAGGAAGAAAGTACTATTATTACTGCTCGATCGGTAGACATGCACATGATCTTTTAATGTGTATGAGTAACTAGGTGCAACATAATTATTAGAAAAACCTTTCAGTTTTTCAGTTAAAGCATTTTTACTTGCTTACAAAATACTGCCGTGGGGAACTAGATTTACATTTTTACTCCCTAAAAATCATTTTACTTCCAAGTTTACAAAATAGGGAATACAATAGTCCCACTTCAAAATCTTATCTGGAGCACTGAGTACATACCTAAGCAGTGATTTCAAGCATTTATTTTCGTAGCTTACTTTTAGGTCAGTCCTATCTGTCAGGGTAATACTTTACATTTGAGAGATTAACAGTTGCAACCTGTTCAAACTCTGCCCCTAAGAAAAAAGGAAACCTATAGGTCCCAAAAAACTGAAGTGAAGCATGCGTTCAGTGTCATACAGTTTGAAGTTAATTTTGTGGTGTTCTCTGATTAAATGGAAGAGAAACAGCCATTTTTTGTGTTGAAACAACTAGGACAAGGCTGCAATGCATAAATAGACATGGAATAACAGATCAGATCATTAACATATGCTGTACATTTTCAATATGTTGCTTCACATTCATTTACCTCTCACAGTGGTCACAGATAAGGCTGGATGTCAGCTGCTCAATGGTGGTACTGTTTGCTGGCGTTGAGAACACAGAAAGGAAGGAACTCCCACACGAAGATGCAGGTCTGAAAATAATAACAAAATATCAGAAAGATTAATTTGTGCAACACCAGACCGTATTCATTTTTAATAGAGTTTTAGAGTTCTGGGGTGCACGCATCATGCAGAGACAAACTGGACCACAGTGGCTTTGCACATGACAGACCTAGAGAATGACTTCAGGCCCGGCAACGATTCATCATTAACCTGTAACTCAGAGGGATGCATGTTATGCACCATTGCCCTAGGATCTCTAGGAACTAGCTCTGTAGGCCGCAGCAGGCCCAGGCTGAGTGTGTGGCTCGGGCAAGGAGCAGTTTACATAATGTCGTGTCACAATGTAAAATCCTAGTTAAATGCATTGCAAAATGTATAGGCTGCAGGCCACAAATGACTTGGATTTCATCTGACTGTGGTTAATTTAAGCAGTTTAATCTGCATAAGCTGTTGTTGTAAACTGGGCTCAGGAGGGCACATGAACACAGTGGCGAGGGGCAAGGGGCACATGGACACAGTGACGAGGGGCACATGCACACACTGGCTGGGGTCGGGGGCACATGGAACCGGCGATGACGTATTTTACAGCAGGAACTAAAAATGCCTTCAATCCCTCCCCCACATGATCTATGAAAGACAAAATGTAACGTTAGTAAAACTAATTTGGTGCTGCCGGCATCAGCGGCTCGCTTACTTTCCCTGATGTAAAGCCGCTGCCGTGCCAGCACTGAATTCATTATACTAACATAGTTGCCAACCCTACAGATTTAGGCAGTAGGCTACTGCTTTTTGAGCAGTCCTACCGCCTACAGATTTCAGTGACAGATCCTACTGCTTTTTACAGTGGCAGGTAATTTATGTGACTCTAAGGCAGGCTGCAGGACATAGCATGCAACACATTAGTCTGTCTGTACTGGTATGTGATTTACTTTTTAGTCCAAGTTTAAACGTGTCATTTTTCTGCACTGGCCATGGGAGCAAGCGGGCTAATGTGTTGGCAGGCAGGGTAAGGAATGGAGAAAAGGTGAAGGAGCGAGGAAAAATATGCTTTGGCAAAGCCAACAGTTTTGTGTAGGCATAGAGTAGAGATTTGTCAGGCATTGCCAAACAGTAGTACCTGGTAGTAAAATGGCAACAGCTGGAAAATAGTTTGATTACCTTTGTGTATGAAAGCAGTTCCTGGCAGATGCCTATCTAATACCTTTGCACAAGTGAAAACGGTTGGCTTTGTGAATGCTTGTTTTTAGCAGGACTTCAGTGCAAGGAACAGATTTAAATCAAGTGTCTGAATTCACACTTGGTTAAGACATTTGTATTATACCATTAGCATTTACACCTGCAATTTAGCCATTGACTCACCATATTACTTAGAAATGACACTGGTAGACCAAAGTCTGATGTTACTTCTTGATTGAGCTAGCTCAAAGAGATCCTTGAAGGATATGTTTTGGGCAGAAAGGGACAGGTAGCAGGGGTGTTGCTAGGTCTGGAAAAGATCCAGGGCTATGCTAATTTTGGGACTGTCGGGACTGGGGGCTAGCTAGACTTTTTGGTTGTTACCCCTGAGCTTCTATCTGGGGCTACAACCAAAAGACCCGGGGCTAGAGCCCCACTCAGCCCCCCCCCCTCAGCAACGCCTCTGGCAGGTAGTAGGTGGGAATAGACATGGGGATTAGCATGGAATGGGGCATATAATGGATGGGTAAATAACCAAACAAAACTCACAAGTGGTGCGGCCCTCCTCATAATTCCTCTCCCTCCTAGTCGAGTCCAATGTAATCCTTTTGGCTATTAGGTGAGGCTTAAGAACCACTTAATAGGTCCAACTAAAAATGCATAAGGAGACCACCAAAAAGCCCCCTCTCCTCCCTGGTAATTAAAAAAATTGAAGGGTAACCCAGTAAAAGGGCATCCGTGGGGGCTTGCAATGGCAACCTGTGAGGGCTCCACTGCAGGGGCAGAATGGCCGCGTCCCTGACCTGCGCAGAACATCGACGCTGTGATGTGTAAAGAAAAACAAGGCAAATAGAGGTAAATGGGCCAGATGTAGAAGGATGGGGGGCAGGGAACGAGCAAGAGCTTGTGGATACGTTCACAGTGGCATAAATTCAACTATGTCACACTCCATTTAGGATTTGCTAGACATGTTTTGGTTTTAACAATGCATTCTGTGCCCGAAACATGCACACACACAAACTGCAAGCCCCATCTGAATATATTCACAGCATGCTTGCCATCAGTTTACCTATGTGGCGTGGCTGCACTTGAGAATACGTGCACCGTGTGTTCTTGGTAGGAGGATGCACTTATACCGCCTGGAACAAGCTGTGCTCACGTGACCTAGGTGCGTTTAGGCCCTGAAGACCTGGCTTAGTCCCCGGCCGCCATAGCTGATTTGCTCCACCAGCAAACCAGGATGTTGGAGAGGGGTCCAGGCTTAGCCATCCACAGACCCCACACAAAGAGAGCCTTGCGGCCTCCCTGAGATTTGCAGCAGCGCACTGAGGAACAACGAAAGGCCCTGATTGGAGCAAGCTGAGACCCTATTAAGAGTCCATTCTCTTTTACTTCCACCGATCTCTAGTTGGTGATGTGTGCCCCCTGTCACCACTCCATGGCTGGTGCTGGGTATCCCCTCCTCCAATCATTGGCTGGTGCTAGGTATCCCCAACTCTCTTGCACCCAAGTCACTGGCTTCTCTTGGATACCTCCTGCCCCTGGCTAGTGCCACTTCGCTCCCTCACTTGTTGTACCTTCCCCCACCTCAATTCCCTCCTCATATCAGTCGTATGTCTATCTCAATGTGTTAAAGGATAGTTCCGGGACTTTTTTTTTATTGTCCCCACGGTTCGGCCATGTGGTTTTAAGCATAAATCGGTAGATCGTAGAAAACTTTCCTATGGACCTTACCCTACTTTTCGTCCATTAACGCACTCGAAATCAGCCGCCATTTTCTGATAATCCTATCATTTCCCCCCATCGCCCTGGCTCACCTGCTTTTGCGGCACTAAATCAAATCCCCCGCCCCTGAGCCTGACATCAGCAGACGCGTACCGCCCATTTCCCAACGCCAAAGCACGTTTCGTGTCAACAATCGCTGCGCCTCAGCTAATGACGTGTCGCCATGGAAATGGCAGGACGCCTCTTTCCTCAATAAGTATAAACACACCGTTTCACAACACACAGCAGCAGATTTTCGATTCCATTCCTCTCTCTGTGTTACTTTGAGGATTCTGTGACTCGTTTCTGTGCTCTGGTCAGCTACCTTCGCCGCTTCTAGGCCTTGTGAACACCTGTACCATCTCTGTAAATTATTTTACTTTCTTTACCACACAACGGCTACAATAATGCCGTATATGTACGAGCCCGAGTACACCGAGGAGGAACTACTGGAAAGGCAAGCACGCGAAAACGATGGGGATTCGGACGGCAGTTGGGAGGACCAGTCAACGGATGAAGAGCCTGGACCATGTCGCATGGACGGCGTCTCCACCTGGTGCACGTGCAATCGGTGCGAGCTAATGCCAACTGAGGAGGAGAACTGCTGCTGCCGTGAAAATTCCGGGTGCTTGGCCTACATTTCGGAAGGCGAGCCAAGTCCGCAATGCATCACCGAGCTGCCAGAGTTCAGGGAAGCCTGCCTCTCACGGACCGTGTTGAGGATGATGATGGTGCTTATGCACGAACTTCGCAGCACTGTTCGTCCGCGTAATCCGAGTAACGAGTAAGTATACTCTGGTTGTGATGTCAGTGATGCCACTACTATTTCATGGTCGTCTCCCACATATAAAATTACATCTACATATCATTCGAATGCATGTAAATTGGTTCCATATTGTGCATTTTCTAGATAGAATTTTTTTCAAAGCAGAATGACATTTTTTACCTGAATCGACAGTGATAAGAAAGTTTTGTCATTTTAATACAGTTTGCATCTTTCATTTTCACAGGTGGTACAGGCTGGTGGCCTATCGTTGCTTCACTTGGTGGCTTCACGGGAGGCTCGGACACCGCGTTCGGAGAGTAATACCTGCCTGTGCGGTACTTGCCATTAGACAACATTTCCCCAGCGACAGTGGACAATACCGCGGATTTTCCCTGGATGTGCTGCAACCGGAACTTTACAATGTGTAATGTTTATTATTTATGTTCAATTGAAATTAAGATCTAAAATAAAACCCAACATATATTTTAACAATGGTTGTTTTGATTTTTTAAATTAATCTAGTGTGTCTCCACTTTGTTCAAGCGTTGGCAATAAAAGGAAGGCCGTTGGATTTTATTGATACAAAACATGGTTATAGGTAAATAATCAATATGGTTGATCATAATAAATCATCCTTTTGGGCACCGGGTACAGAGATGACCCCCTCTGGCCCGTGCCGCCTTGCCACCACAGGCCAGCCTGCTGCTGACTAACTGCCTAGGCATCCACGGTCTCCAGGGTGAACTGCACCCATATATTCTCCTGGGAGGCTGAGGTGTTTATAAACTCACCCACCTGCCTTCCATGTACTAGATCCTACAGCCTGCCTCTTACATGCAGTTAGATGGCCTCTCCTTGGTGAGGCCCTGCGGCAAACGAGTCTTGTCTGCACGACCACCGCCCCAATCCACCCCCCCGCCCTATCAAAGGCAGTTCGCACCGGGGTACTTGTGCTGGCAAGTGGAGCTGTCAGGGAGTGATAAAGGCCAAGAGGTGCCAAAGACCATGTACACTTCAAAGTGGTCTATAGAGCATGGGTTGTTGTTCCCATGTCTACCTCCAGACCCCGTGTCTCCTGCCAAGCATCCCCCCTCACGCTGGACGGCCCCCTGCAATCCACATAAGTGTGTCTCCATTCACGAGTCTTCCTGTGTCTTGTCTGCACGACCACCGCCCCAATCCACCCCCCGCCCTATCAAAGGCAGTTCGCACCGGGGTACTTGTGCTGGCAAGTGGAGCTGTCAGGGAGCGATAAAGGCCAAGAGGTGCCAAAGACCATGTACACTTCAAAGTGGTCTATAGAGCATGGGTTGTTGTTCCCATGTCTACCTCCAGACCCCGTGTCTCCTGCCAAGCATCCCCCCTCACGCTGGACGGCCCCCTGCAATCCACATAAGTGTGTCTCCATTCACGAGTCTTCCTGTGTCTTGTCTGCACGACCACCGCCCCAATCCACCCCCCGCCCTATCAAAGGCAGTTCGCACCGGGGTACTTGTGCTGGCAACTGGAACTGTCAGGGAGCGATAAAGGCCAAGAGGTGCCAAAGACCATGTACACTTCAAAGTGGTCTATAGAGCATGTGTTGTTGTTCCCATGTCTACCTCCAGACCCCGTGTCTCCTGCCAAGCATCCCCCCTCACGCTGGACGACCCCCTGCAAACCGCATAATGCCACGACATATACACGTCATTCATTCACAAACACACCCCTGTTTCGAATTCTTTATAACCCACTTCATATTTCTAATGAGCACTTCTTTGCGCTTTGCTAATCAACCCGTGAAGGTGCTGGTTATCTGCTCTTCGTCTCTGTGAACTTCCGTGACCACTTCGAGGAAACTCGTCAGTTTGCAACCTGTGAACTGCTCCCTGTTCTACGACAAGAAACTACTCTGATCCCTGCATCTAACTGTTTGTTCGTCAAGGTAAGGCCATGTACCATAATCATTTTGCGTCCAATTTCTTTTCGTTCAAGACAGTACATGCAAGGAACTAGTCACATGTTCTGAGTTTACATTGGTATTCATAGAGAATTGTTGATCTTTACTTTTCAGAACTTTCCACAATGCCTGCCTGTTCCATTGGCGGTTGCCCTTCGAAGACCCATAATAAATCTGAAGGTACTATAATGCATGTTTTCCCTAAGACAATAGATCAGATAAGAGAATGGGTCCGATATTGCGGATATCCACCGTCTGAGCTTGAAAGTAGAGTCCTAGAAGTCTTTGCGGACAAGAGGGGTGATCGATACCGCATCTGCAGCAGGCACTTTACCTCTGACATGTACTCCACATCATTGCTAATAAAGAAGAACACACCGCGAGCGAGGCGAAAATTGCTCTCAACCGCTATTCCCACTCTATTCGTCCACATCCCTCCACTGGTGAGTCAAGTTTACGTATTTATCTCTCGGCCTTGCGGTAGTGTGTAGCATTAGCTAACAATAATTTCCCCATTTATGTATCCACTCAATATGAAGGCGGAAGATTCTCCATCCGTGTCGTTATTGCAGTCATCAGCCACTTCAAGCGCCTATCGGGTAATCTTACTTGGCTATTCTGCCACTGACTTGTTTTAGGCATGTAAATCAATAGTTTTAATTTATCGTGTAATTATTTTACCTAATGGTACACCCTTGTACTCGTCCTCTAGTCTTTGTTTTCAGTTATAATTATTGTTATCCAAAATAATGCAAGTACTGTCTTTCAGGGAGATGCTGAGGAGTCCAACGTATTGACGACTACCGTTGATGTCACTCAGATGCTCGAGGTACGTTTCCGGACAGTTCCATCGATGGAGATCATCAGATCTTGCATTCTTGTAGCGTGATTGTTACACACAATATTTCTTTCGTTTTTAGCCATTGATATGTCCTTCTGTCGTCGCCCTCCTATGTGTCTTCTTTTTTCAATATTGTGTTCATTACTAATGAAAGTCCTATGTTTCAGGGAGTCGATGGAGCATTAGTCCAAGAAGAAGGGGGAGCATGCAGTTACGGGTCGGCGCAACAGCTTGCAGAAGTGTGCACCACAGTTACATCGTCCCTTGATGTTCTTATGCATTTCGAGGTATGGATACTGACAGTTCGATCAAGCGAAATCATATGACGTGATTACATCCGCTATACTTCCTTCTTTATTAACGCAAGTACTATGTTTCAGGGAGATGACGGAGCTTCTTCTACAAGAACATCACCCCTAGTAGTTGATGCAGATCTCTGGGTGGTGACACTTCCAACGATCGAGCAAATCGAATCATATTTACATATCCATTATTTATTTTAGACAACTGATCATTTGTGCAGGTCTATTTAGATGAGCCGTTGACGCCTGCACAAAGTTTATGTTCTTTTTAACAAAATAGAAAACCATACTAATGCAATTACTGTGTTTCAGGGAGTTACTGAAGCATCATCTTCAATAATATCATCAATGGAAGTCTATGAGGAGCCCGAGGTATGGATCCTGACAGTTCCTTCTAACTAGATCAACAATGCGTGAATAATTGTCGTTTGAATGTTCTACACAAAGCGTTCATTCGTGTTTTGCTATTGAGATGTACGTGTGTATTGGTCCCCAAGTACATTTTGTGTTTTCGATATTATTATACATACTAATGAAAGTTCTATGTTTCAGGTAGTCGATGGAGCGTCAGTGCTTGATGGATGTGCTTATCATGAAAATATAGTCGTTGCAGCGCAAGAGGAAGTGGAGACATGCACACACGAGTCGGAGCAACAGCGTCCTGATGTTGAAGTTCGAGGCAAGAAAGTTTCAAAGAAAAGAAAGCAAAAGAAGGTTAGTGTCCTGGTCACTATATTATGTTGTTTTTCACTGTTAATAGTTCAATACAGTAAGTTGTGTTTAAACTGAACATCCCTTTTCCAATCTGTCCTCTAGTTGCGAGTGGGTGTACGAACTAGATCTACACAGACAGTGAAGCGAACGAGAGATGTTGCTTGTCAAACCTTTTGGCAGGGACTTGAGACTGGAGATGCATCGTGCCAATGGGAAGAATATGAAGTGATTGACAACGGAGCTATACCACCACCAGCCATTGATAGTGAATGTCCTCCTGGTAGTTCGGATGCAGTCGGAGATCAATTCACAGAATCCACACCCGCAAAAACTAAGACCGTGAGAAAGTTGAAGAAATTGTTTTATTTACCCATCGCCGGAGAAGGAACAGATGTTGCAATGGAAGAGAATGAAGTGGACGACAATGAAACACCATCAATATCACTGAACATAGCGGAAGACGATATCAGAGATTCTACCTTTCATGTGAGTGACATGTCCTCAACGTTACAGGCCGAACCAGCTGGGATGCAGAGTGACAGTATAAGGAAAGAGGCCAAATTCATTGTATTCGATAGTTGTTTGATTGATATTATTATTCGGATGAAATGTGGGCATTCGGTTGGTGGGGAAGTATGTGGGGAGCCATTGATTAATGTGACTCGTACAATTCGAGGCACTAACCTTAAAATACATGCCACCTGTACAAAATATCATCCTTTCTCATGGTCTGCACAACCCATGCTGGGGCAACTGCCAGCAGGCAATCTACTTTGTGCAGCGGCTGCACTTTTTAGTGGTTCAAGTTTTAAAAAGTTAGTCTTTCTTTCAGTTTGTGGGAATCCATTTCATTGCGAAAACTCAGTTCTACAAATAACAAACCGATTATCTATTTCCAGCCATTAGCGAAGCTTGGAGAATGGAAAAAATGTCTATTGATAGTACATTCGCGGGCAAACGGTTCAGGCTAGCCGGTGATGGACAGTGCGACAGCCCAGGATTTTCAGCCAAGTACTGCACCTACCACTTTCAGGACATGGAAAGTAAGAAAATTGTGAGTTCGGTGGTCGTGCAGGTGTCACAAAGTACATCCTCAGTGGCCATGGAGAAAGTTGGCTTTGTAGCATCATTGCAAGAACTACAATCGCGGGGAATGGTGATCGACCTGATAGCCACGGACAGACACGTTTCAATTGCCAAGACAATGAGAGAAGAGTACAAAAATATAAATCACCAATTTGACGTTTGGCATCTTGCAAAAACAATCAATAAAAAAATGTCGGCTGCAGGTAAAAAAAAAGATATGCAAGGTATTTCACAGTGGTCCAAGTCAATCAGCAACCATCTTTGGTGGAGCTCAAAAACATGTGGAGGGTCGTTGGAAATTCTACTGGAAAAATGGCGGTCAGTAATGTTACACTGTACCAACGTTCACCGTTGGAACACAAACCAACATTTCCACAATTGTGAACATGGCCATTTGTCCACAGAGGAGGCACGGAAGAAGAAGTGGTTGATTCCTTCATCACCCACTCACAAAGCCATTGAAAAGATTGTATTTGATAAAACTATAACAAGAGATTTGAGGGGACTCACGAAATTCTGCCACACAGGAGATTTGGAGGTGTTCCACAATATGTGCCTAAAGTACAGGCCAAAACGATTGCATTTTGGCATGGAGGGCATGATAAATCGGACTCTTCTAGCGGTCTTGGCACAACACCATAATGTTGGCCGTCAACAAAGTAGGACGACCGGAACTTTAGGGACGCTTCGCTACAATAAGGCCTTCACTAAAAGAAGTAAACAATGGGTGATCAAACCAGTGTTTGAGGATATGCAATATGAGTTTATTGAAAGACTTATTGTTGACGTCCTAGATAGGCACATAAATGGAGTTGTGAACGAACCTGTGCAGGGGACAACTGCATTGCCACCCAACATTGCCTGTGTTCCATGTCCACCTAAAGAAGAGCTCATTGAGAAATACACATCACGGTTTAAATGATTGTAATTTTATTGTCTGTTCTCTCGAGTCTCCTCATGTTGCAGGCCCATTGAATATGTGTATCTATGTAATGTGTAAATAAAAGTGATTGCTCAGTGTACATGCAATGTGTCTCTCCACCGTTGCCCCTCCCTTCACCGTGCAGTTGTGCGAACCACCCGGGTGTCACCTGTGACTTTGCTCTGGAGTCTCCTCATGTTGCAGGCCCATTGAATATGTGTAAATGTATTGTGTAAATAAAAGTGATTGCTCAATGTACATGCAATGTGTCTATCCATTTGCGCATTAAATTAAACCAAACAGTAATATAAATCATTTTTCAAAAAATATAGAATGTCTCCGTATTTATGGTTCTCTGGGGCTGCAAATGCACGCAGACAAAATGCAAAGATGGAGTGTAAATTTCAAGTCCTGTGAGATGGCCTTACACTGAATGTAGCTAACTAGGAATGTGTGCTCGTTCAAAGTGAAGGTCAGCTGCTTTGATTTTTTGCTCGGGTGCCGGAATGGCCCACGACTCAGTATAAGGTTCTATTGTTATTTGACCTTGACAGGCCGGGACCATCCCGAAAGACTTCTTTTTGGGGGTGTGGGGCAATAACGTAAGAAACAATAATGAATATAATTTCAGAAACGAAAGCCATTTAATGTTCGTTCATTAGAAGAAATAACGTCGGCATAGAAGGAGTGGTATTTCGGGGCTGCCCTACGCACAGACACAATGGAAAATGCAAATATAATGTAAGTAACTCTTTAGATGAGTTTATACCGCAATTTAATTACTATACAGTAGCTTTAAAGACGGGTTAAGTTGTACTTGTTCGTTCTATGTGGCATATTGTTTTGTACCGCGCACTATCTTGAGGAGAACCATCTCCTTTTACGGAAGCACCTCAAAACCTTCCTCTTTGCTTCTGCTTTCTCTCTCCCTCTCCCCTGCTACAACTGGTCCACTGTCTGCGACCTCGGTCCTGGGCCCTTCCACTCTCCACCTGCACTGCCTCCCTGTCAACCCCTGCACTGGGGGACTGTCTCAGTATCCTACAGCCCCCCCTTGACGTATAATACCCAGTTGCACTGTCCTAGCTATGAAATAATTTCCCGACCTAATATATAAAATGAATAATTTTAATAAAGATCTGATGGTGAGACTAATTTCATTTTTTATGTTTTTCAAACAGGTACATCATCCATTATTGCATGTGTCACGAGTACCAGACACCGGCGGATGGGTTTTTCAACCGCCAGTTGCTTCTCCGCGTGAACAACATTACCACCCTGACCATTTTATGGGACGATCGCCAAGTACAAGTATGCCCTTACGCGGTACTAACGGCTAGATGCAACATACAGACCATTGTGGTGGCCTAGTGCCTCGTTGTTGGAACAGCCATGCGATTATCAGTGCGACCGAAGAGCTTATTTTATCGTAAACCAACACCCTGTATACTGCACACGAACATCGCGTGCCTCAAGACGAACTATTTTGGATCGAGAGCAAAGAAAAATGCAAATCGCTGAATATTCTCAAAACATTTGATGTCAAATAAATGTACTTTGCCAAATGTACAATCTTGCAGTTTGCTTTTAAACCACAGTTTCATATTCCGAATTGTGGCGCTGTATTGTGAGATGATCTAAGACCCTGTGTACAGCAAAGGAACATCGCGTGCCTCAAAACGAACTTTTTGGAACGTGAGCAAATAAAAATGCAAATCGCTGAATATTCTCAAAACATTTGATGTCAAATAAATGTACTTTACCAAATTTACAATCTTGCGGTTTAATTTAAAAGTACAGTTTCATATTCCCAATTGTGGCGCGCTGTGTTGTGTGAGCTCATCTGTGTTGATTTCCTGGTTCTGTGTGGAGTCGCGTAGAAGACGCCTGGGCGCGTTTGCCTACGCAGCACAGTCACGTCACGGATAGAGGCGGGGAATATGAATGTTTTGATAAAGTCTGTTTCAGGGGCGGGGGATTTGATTTAGTGCCGCAAAAGCAGGTCAGCCAGGGCGATGCGGCAAGTGATAGGATTATCAGAAAATGGCGGCTGATTTCGAGTGCGTTAATGGACGAAAAGTCGGGTAAGGTCCATAGGAAAGTGTTCTACGATCTACCGATTTATGCTTAAAAACACATGGCCGAACCGTAGGGACAATAAAAAAAAGTCCCGGAACTATCCTTTAACCTTAGCACTCCCCCCTGGATGTTGTATAATGTGCCTCCACTCCCCAACATGTATCACACTATAAAGAAATTGGATTATTACCGTCATGTATCTGTCCCATGTACATGGTTTTTGATCAAAACACACCTCCTGCTTTCTTCAATAAATACAAAATAAGCCATAATACTGCCACCACTCACGTATATGCACAGTATCTATGTGTGATGTTGGTATATATATGCAGACTATGCTGTCATCAGAGTATATTCACAATTGGCTGTCCAGCAGACTATGTGCCCTCCATAATGCCCACCAGAGGAAATAGCCACAAGGCTCCCAGGGTTATAACGGACAAGCCAACATCTGGGTATAACGTCGTTTTATTGTCAGTCATTTTTACGACTGACTTTTAAACGAGTACAAAATTATGAAAAGGGTTAAGAAAATGTGTTTGGGGGGTGGGAAAGGGTACAGAAGGGGTTGTGGGGTCGGTAATAGTTAAAAATAGGTGGTGGAGGTTAAGTTATGGGGGGAACCCTTCCAAAAAAAATAATTTGATGACCTTTTTCATACTCGTTTAAAAGGCAGTCATAATAATGACTGACAATGAAAGAATATAGAACCCTAAAACATATGGGGCCCCATCACATCTTCCCAGGGGTGTTAATGTCAAAAAGGATATCTGATGTTTATTTACTTTTTTTTTTTAAATGTCAGCCAATAAAATCTTAACGACATGTAAACTGTGGGGCAGGCTGATTGGGGGCGAGGGGCGGAAACCCACATTGTTGAAATGGAAAACGAAAAGGTGATCATTTCCTCCTTTTTTAACATTGGCCTGAACGCTCGAAGCAGGCCTCTCCCAATTACAGAGCTCCACCGTCCAGAGAAAATGAAAGCAGCTGCTAAACTTTAAGCAGCAAATGTGTGCCGGTGGCACGCAGCTTAACAACACTGCAAGCCGCCGCCGGCACATATTTGCACGTTAGTAAAATGAAATTCGGTGCCGACGGCACTGGCAGCAGCACCAAATTCATTGTACTAACGTGCAAATATGTGCCGGCGGCGGCTTGCAATGCCGCCGGCAATATATTTGCACATTAGTAAAATTAAATTCAGTGCCGATGGCACTGGCAGCAGCACCAAATTCATTGTACTAACGTGCAAATATGTGCCGGCGGCGGCTTGCAATGCCGCCGGCACATATTTGCACATTAGTAAAATGAAATTCGGTGCCGACGGCACTGGCAGCAGCACCAAATTCATTGTACTAACGTGCAAATATGTGCCGGCGGCGCAGCGGCTTGCAATGCCACCGGCACATATTTGCACGTTAGTAAAATGAAATTTGGTGCCGACGGCACTGGCAGCAGCACCAAATTCATTGTACTAACTTGCAAATATGTGCCGGCGGCGGCTTGCAATGCCGCCGGCACATATTTGCACGTTAGTAAAACGAATTTGGTGCCGATGGCAGCAGCAGCACCAAATTAATTTTACTAACGTGCAAATATTGTTGCACCATGCACCATATTGCACGTTAGTAAAATGAATTTGGTGCTCTGGCCGTCGGCGGCGACCGGCACGGCGGTCCACTGGACTCAGTGAGTCAGTGGACTGACTAGTACTCACCTCGAAGTCACTGGCCTGGCCTGCAGGGTATCTATCTCGTCGTGGATCGATGCCTGCCTGGAGTGGACACACACAGCAGCAGCCCTCAAAGACGACTCGAGAAGCAGTGAAGCACCACATGCTTTTTTTGCTGCTCGCCGGCGCCGCACGTGCAATCATCAAAATGGAGGCCAACACAGCGTCGCAGCATGCTGTGGCCACGCCCCCTCCTTCTCTGATTGGTCATTGGGCAGAGGTCGCAAGAGATTGACAGGGGTCGCTGACCAATCGCCAGCGGTCGCTCTTGCGACCTCTGGCGACCCCCAAATGACATCCCTGCCACACAGACACACTTCGTAAGGTACTTCCGCAGTGCATACTTATTACTTATTGCGGAGGCCTTTCCCGTGGCGGCAGATTTGCTCAATTATTATAATTGTTTTAACTTTCAGGGTGACCATCAGCATGCGTGGGGCATATGCTCATCGCCAGTTGTTATGGGGGGCCGGGATCTCAGCCCCCACCATATTGTGGATGTCTCTTCTGGTACAGTGGCCTGATGGGCCTATGGTCTATGCACCATGCAGTGATCACACAGACATAGATTCCACTGTAACTGCTCAGGGGGAGGCTGCTCAGCACCTTTATTGGTGCGGGCCACGTGTTTTCACAAGTGGTCCCAAACATGTGACTTGGCACGAGCCACAGTGCTCGTGCTGACGTCACAACAGGAGGGGTCTGTTCCATGCTGCCATGTTTGATTCAGGCAAAAAGGTCACTCGGGTCTGACTCGTAGGGAGGAGTTTGCATGTTTCAGAGGACCTTTTTTTTGTCACTTGGTTCCTTTGCAACCAAGCATTTGTGGACTTAATTCCACACGAGCTGCGCATGTGGCAATGTATAACAAAATCACAGCATTTCTCTGTCTGTGTTATAAAATAACGTAGTATTCCACATGTAGTGTTATTAATGCTGAGCTACTCACTCACTTTACTAGATGGTAGGTAGTGGGGTTTATAGAATACATATTTGCAGGAGGTAAAACGTATAGAGATGCTATGGAAAATAAACTACCAAACTTCCAGGATTTGCCAAGATAACTCTCCAGCCTCTCATGCATCCAACATTACATTGGGCCTGGTTACAAGTATGGAGGTAAGTAGTAAAATTGGTGGCAATACATTACCGCAAACTTTACTACTATGCCAAATCACGACGTACAGAAAGGTTGGTGGAAATTCCCCCGGCGGAATTACCTCCGGCGGTACCTCCAAAAAACAAAACCCCATTTCCACCACATTACAAGTCCAAAATCAGAGCAATTAAATCCAAAAATCAACGGTAACACCGCCAAAAACACTGCACAGTTACCTCACCCAAAAAGGTGGAGGTAAATGCATACAGGTGTCAGAAATCAAGGCACAGGTGCACCATAACCACTCAGGAGGAGCATAAAAGGGCCACACCTTCCCCAAACACACATCCAAGCCACATGCAGCCACAAGCAGACGTTGATTATGGGCTCCACAACCTCCTACTATACATCCAGCTACATCAGCATGCAGCACCACAGCAGGGAAGGAGATAGACACCACAAAGGCGCAGGAGACCGGTGCTGGGGAGGGCCCCATGGGCACTGATGCACAGCCAATTAGTGACCCTATATCGATTGGACCGTCAAACCATCACAGGACTGCTCACCCTGATCCAGGCTCAACTCCAGAGTGCCAGTGAAATCATAACTACCACCACCCCCCTTTTTGAAGTTTATGTCAGTCTTAGACTTCTGTGGTACATGCCCATCAGCACATCTCCATGCCCATCAGCTAGGTACAGGTGCATGCAGCAGGTGCAGGTGCATGCAGCAAAGGCATGTTTCTACACAATTGCATATTTCCCCAATACCATAGCAGCATTGGATTGTTGCATGCATGTGGCATTACCACGCCCCCCCAGGCAACAGAACAGGCATACCGGAACAGGAAACACTACCATTCCATGAATGTACAAATGACATGTAATGCAGACCTCCCAATCAGCCACTGCTGTGCCCAATACCCTGGAGCCACACATGATGCCATGATACAGAGGAACAGCACCCTACCTGCGTACATGGACAGACACAGAGGACATCTCGCTTGGCTTGTGGGTAAGTAGATGGCATACGTGATTGCACAAATCACTGTCACACACCTGGGGTACATAATGAGTAGCAATGTGAAACAACTACATGTCCCATGAAGCAACAACAGAAATGCACAGAACGACCTAGAACCCTGACTGACCTACACCAGTACACAGAACCCATGTGAGGCACAGGACATCCTGCCAATCAAGGCAGCAAATGAAATCAGGGTACCCGTCAAACCCATGAAAGCATTGTCATGGTCCACACCACTACTGCCACACCATAAGTAAGAATGGCATTGCTGATGACATTGCATTGACAAATACTTGATGACTGCTGACTCCCACAATGTGTTTCACTGCAAGTGTACCATGCAGGCCATGTCCCATCAACCTCAATGCACACAAGGTACACCATACACATGCACTGAGTTTGCACATAGGGGTAAACATATCAGGAGCATATACATGTTCCCCGACCCACACATACTGCCATTTCTCACACAGTCCATTAATGTCTTGTAGGTGATGCTGTCTATCCGCAGTTACTGTGGCTGATGACACCTGTGAGGGCCATGTCATGCATTGAGCGCACATTTGGATTGCTGGATGCCAAATTTAGGTGCCTCCACCACACAGGCGGTGCCCTCATGTACAGCCCAGAGAAAGTAGGCAAAATAGTAGTCATATATGCAACTCTGCATAACTTGTGCATACGAAGGAACATAGACATGCCTCCATATGAGCACCATTACCCCCTAGCTCAGATGAGGAAGAGGCAGAATGTATAAACAGGGCACCACAGGACATACGTGGTGATGTGAGGGAAGGACAAATGCCCCGCCAGGACCTCATCGACAATTTCTTCTGACTTGGGACACATGCAGCCCAAAGGTGCACTGAATGCATATGCATTGACACCATTGAATAAAAACTGTTCAAATGATTATGATCCAACTGTGTTTAATGATCAGAACAAGGAAACCCACCCCCAACACCATCACCCACCCCACACTCTAGCCCCAGCACCATCACCCACCCCACACCTTAGCCCCAACACCATCACCCACTCCACACCCTAACCCAACACCATCACCCACCCCACACCCTAGCCCCAACACCATCACCCACCTCACACCCTAGCACCAACACCAGCTCCCAGTAGCGCTTCCTCTTTTCCCCTTTGTCTGCAGGCTTTGCAGCATGTGATGCACGGTGATGTGAGTGCTTAGGTGGAGTGCTCATCAATGACCCCTCAGTAGGGGTAGCGGCTTCAAAATCCCCTGCACGCTTCCCCATAGATGGTCCATGGTGAGGTAAATGGCTCTGGCTATGGACTCATGGGAGGACGACAACTGTTCTGCCAGCTCCCGTATCCTCTTGCTCGTGAAACACTGTCTGGCATTGCTGCGCACCGTGCTCCTGGAAAGACGATCTATGGACCTGAACAACCATTTAGATGCCACCTATATGAAATCCCACATAGCCTGGGAATGTCCCAATTGTTCTTGGGCTATAGCGTACATCTCGGCCTGCCTCTTCTCCATCCTATCTAGCCGATCCCAGATAGCCTGCAGTGAAGGACCCGGCACTGGCTTTGGTGTATGTTCACTGCCATGGACATCATGGTGCGCTGAACGGGAACAGCTTTGGCCTGCTCATCGGAGGAGGACTCCTATTCATAATGTAGAGCATGGCGGGTTGACCGATGAGAAGGTGGTGTTTGCAGTGGAGAGAGGCTGTGCCGCAGGAGGATTCCAGGGAGAAGTGGCGGACCGGGAAATGTGGTTCGCTCGATGAGGGGGTGCAGACTCAGACAGCATGTCCGCAGTGCTGTCAGTGGCCTGCTGGCATTGTAGACTGTCGTCCCCACTCTGGCTCACGTGGAGGTCCACCATCACCCCAGCTGTGGTGGTGTTGCCGGTGGTGGCCCCGTTGCTGGTGGTACTGCTTCCACAATTGGGTCCTGTGGAGGCCCTGTGGCCGTGTCCTTCTCGGCGGTGTGCCCGTAGATTCCCATAGATGGCATGCTTACATGGTGCCTTTTTTTGGGTGGCACACTCCCGCTCCCTGAACTGCCTTGGCCTGGCTGCTTGCTGACACAGGTTGGTGCAGGTGTCGTGAAGGGTCTGGCACCCTCAGTTGTTTGCTGGGTGTCTTGAATGCCTGTGGGAACAAAATGAAAAGTGTGTTAGCACTTTGGTGCTGATGTGCACAGCGATTCAACATTCACTGTCACTTGTCATGTGTCAGCTACTGTGTGCATAGCATGTATTGCATCTGGGCGACCAGATGCCAAGTGTGGGGTGCCATGCTTTCTTTGGACATTTTACCCTGGATTGCGTTGCCCTACAGGGTGTCCTGTCCAAATGTGCATCGAGACTGTTGATGCTTGGTTTCTGGTAGTACGTTCAGGTGGCTGCTGTCCTCTTGTGATGGAGGGATATTAGACTCCTGGCTCTGGCCTTAAGGTAATTGCATTGCTTCTTCATGTCATCGACCTCACGTTGGATGTGGCCTATAGCCGCCTCCTTGTCCCTGATCCCAGCCCATATATTGTTTCTCCACTGTTAGCTGGTCTTGTGGTTTTGGGCCACATATAGCTCCTCTGAGTGGGCCACCACCTGCTCTGCTAGTACCGTCAGCTCCTGCTCTGAGAATTTTGGCTTATGCAGCCTTATATCTGGCACTTTGGCTTTGCCCTTTCCTCCTGACATGTTTGGAATTGCCTGAGTGTTTGGATGGCACCCCTCTTTCCAGATATTTGATGGATTGTGATGTACAAAATGGCCACCGGTGTGCTTCCTTTGATCGCGATGATGAATTTCGGCTGGTGGAATTTCCACCGACGGAATTGCTGCCGGCGTAAATTCCACTGATCGGCATGGTGGTAATGGAAATTCCGCCATTTACTTGGTTTTCAGCGGTAACTCTGCTGAGCGGAATTACCGTTACTGTTGTTCGGTGCACGTGCCCGCCAGGTTGGAGTACGGCAGTAATTCTGCTGTCCCACATGGTGGTAATGCTAATTCCACTACAGCGGGGTTAGCGCCGACTTTGGCCCGGACTCGTACTGTGGACCATTGTGTGCTAATTTAAAAGTCTCCAAGTGTGCCTGGAAATGCAACCCAATTGTCACAACACTTAAGGCCATATATGCCTCCTACATTTTTGCAGGACTATGGTCCATTTAGCTGGACTGACATTCATCCATGCTATCACAAAACATCTTTCACCCGCTGCATCCCTCCCTCCATCGTTAAGTTTGTAGCATCTATTTCGAGCTCTCACACTCTCATTTTCTGCATACTCATTTTCTTTCTTCCATCAGACTAAGCCGGGATAACCTCTGCCTCTGCCCCTCCCTACCACCCCACTCCGGGGCACAGTAGGCCACTCCACGAGCAAGCCTAAGAGCTCTGAAACGGCTATGGTGGCTATTTGGTGCCATACAAAAGCATATTAACATTACACAACATTCAGGAGGGATGAGTAGTGAAATGGATGCATGTGTATCATATGTAGCATCAAAAATCGGCGGTGCCCAGCCTACATGTAAGCATTTCTTTGTCAGGGATAGGGCTGTTTTGTTCTGACTCTGTGAATGTGGTAGATGTAAATGCAAGCACATTCCCTTGCTTCAATTACTTGCCTTGCATCAGGGTGGCTCCCAGTCCCTGTATGTGGCTAATTCTGGATTAAACAGGCATACATTTGCTGGGTTGCTAATGGCAGCTTTGATATCAGGGAATGCTTCTTCAAACATGCTTGTCCATTTGTAATAATCTTCTTTCTTGAGATGACTTCACAGGGATTCCGTTTTTTTTAGAGGTTTTGTATGAGTTTAAAATAATAATCTGTTAAATCCATGAATGGACAGAGTGGTTAGTTGTTCATGGTCGATGATGGTCTTGGGATGGCACGAACCAGTGCGTTTGTTTTATGTGTCTTCTTCAGATAGACTGTACCCCAGGTATTCTTATCTCCTTTGGTGGAACTTGTATTTCTCATGCTTCTTCTGAAAGAAGTCTAGTTTTTGCTCTGAGTTCGCATTGTGGCTCTCCTTAGTGTTGCCATAGTCCAGGATACCAGTCTGGAGAATATAAACAGGCCGATTCATGGAATTCCTCACAAAAGTGTCGCACGCCTGTGCGAATGTCTGCGCCAGCCGCGTGCGATAAAATCAATTTCCGCGCACAGCGTATTCATGGATTCTCGCCTCCAAAAGCAGACGTGGCGCAGAATGGCGCAGCGAGCCTGCAGCAGCGCCAGTTACTCCCCCAAGAACGCCCTCGCGCAAGGAAAAGCCATCAGGATCGCAAAACCATCGTAAAGGTATGCGCCAACCCTGTACCAGTCTACCGGACTGGCAAACAGCAAACGCAAAGCGGGGAACGTGTATTACGGGTTTCGGGAACACGCGTGCGCGAGAAGTCTCACACGCGATCTGGCCTGGGGGAGCGTGTGCGTGTATTTCAGAGGTGCGCGAGAAGTTCCACACGCGATCGGGCCTGGGGGAGCGTGTGCATGTATTTCAGGGGTGCGCGAGAAGTTCCACACGCGATTGGCCTGGGCGCATGTATTTCAGAGGTGCGCGAGAAGTTCCACACGCGATTGGCCTGGGCGCGTGTATTTCAGAGGTGCGCGAGAAGTTCCACACGCGATCGGGCCTGGAGGAGCGTGTGCGTGTATTTCAGGGGTGCGCGAGAAGTTCCACACGCGATTGGCCTAGGCGCGTGTATTTCAGAGGTGCGCGAGAAGTTCCACACGCAATTGGCCTGGGCGCGTGTATTTCAGAGGTGCGCAAGAAGTTCCACACGCGATTGGCCTGGCCGCGTGTATTTCAGAGGTGCGCGAGAAGTTCCACACGCGATTGGCCTTGCCGCGTGTATTTCAGGGGTGCGCGAGAAGTTCCACACGTGATTGGCCTGGGCGTGTGTATTTCAGAGGTGCGCGAGAAGTTCCACACACAATCGGGCCTGGGGGAGCGTGTGCGTGTATTTCAGGGGTGCGCGAGAAGTTCCACACGCGATTGGCCTGGGCGCGTGTATTTCAGAGGTGCGCGAGAAGTTCCACACGCGATTGGCCTGGGCGCGTGTATTTCAGGGCTGCGCGAGAAGCTCCACACACGATTGGCCTGGGCGCATGTATTTCAGAGGTGCGCGAGAAGTTCCACACGCAATCGGGCCTGGGGGAGCATGTGCCTGTATTTCAGGGGTGTGCGAGAAGTTCCACACGCGATTGGCCTGGGCGCGTGTATTTCAGAGGTGCGCAAGAAGTTCCACACGCGATTGGCCTGGGCGCGTGTATTTCAGAGGTGTGCGAGAAGTTCCACACGCGATCGGGCCTGGGGGAGCGTGTGCGTGTATTTCAGGGGTGCGCGCGAAGTTCCACACGCGATTGGCCTGGGCACGTGTATTTCAGAGGTGCGCGAGAAGTTCCACACGCGATTGGCCTGTGCGCGTGTATTTCAGGGGAGCGCGAGAAGTTCCACACGCGATTGGCCTGGCCGCGTGTATTTCAGAGGTGCGCGAGAAGTTCCACACGCGATCGGGCCTGGGGGAGCGTGTGCGTGTATTTCAGGGGTGCGCGAGAAGTTCCACACGCGATTGGCCTGGGTGCGTGTATTTCAGAGGTGCGCGAGAAGTTCCACACGCGATTGGCCTGGGCGCGTGTATTTCAGAGGTGCGCGAGAAGTTCCACACGCGATCGGGCCTGGGGGAGCGTGTGCGTGTATTACAGGGGTGCGCGAGAAGTTCCACATGCGATTGGCCTGGGCGCGTGTATTTCAGAGGTGCGCGAGAAGTTCCACACGCGATTGGCCTGGGCGCGTGTATTTCAGAGGTGCGCGAGAAGTTCCACACGCAATTTCAGCAGGGTACGTGTATTTCAGGTGTGCCGGGGAGTCCTACATGTGATTTGGCAGTGTGGGTCCTCCCAGGTGTCCCCTGTACACCCTCCACGGCCCCTGCAGGCAGCCCACACCACAGGGGACTACCCTGCATCCCTGGTCATGTCCCGCAGGCAGCCCACCCAACATGGGCATGCCCCCCAGCAAAGGCACATGTCTCCTTGCACTACTGATCACCAACTCATGTCCCCTTGCACTCCCACCCCCAGCATTGCGGGGCACCTGCCAGCAGGCCCCCACTCATGTCCCCCTGCACACCCACCCCCTGGCATTGCAGGGCACCTGCCAGCAGGCCCCCACTCATGTCCCACTCATGTCCCCCTGCAGCCCCACCCCCCAGCATTGTGGGGCACCTGCCAGCAGGCCCCCACTCATGTCCCCCTGCACCCCCACCCCCCAGCATTGCGGGGCACCTGCCAGCAGGCCCCCACTCATGTCCCACTCATGTCCCACTGCACCCCCACCCCCCAGCATTGCGGGGCACCTGCCAGCAGGCCCCCACTCATGTCCCACTCATGTCCCCCTGCACTCACACCCCCCAGCATTGTGGGGCACCTGCCAGCAGGCCCCACTCATGTCCCACTCATGTCCCCCTGCACCCCCGCCCCCCAGCATTGCGGGGCACCTGCCAGCAGGCCCCCACTCATGTCCCACTCATGTCCCCCTGCACCCCCACCCCCCAGCATTGCAGGGCACCTGCCAGCAGGCCCCCACTCATGTCCCACTCATGTCTCCCTGCACCCCCACCCCCCAGCATTGCGGGGCACCTGCCAGCAGGCCCCCACACATGTCCCCCAGCCAACATGTCATCACAATCTAGATCCCTGGCCCTTATGGTCAGCCTCCAAATGCAAAACACCCACTCGAGTATTGCATCGACCCACTTAGAAATGGCAATGACATGATAGAACCCCAATAGCAAGTTTGGAAATGAACACATGGCCCTCACATACACCCAATGGGTGTCAGTGAATCTCAAAACCCATATCATGATATGCATGATACCAATGAGATGATACTACACATTGAAGTTTGATGAAAAACATGTATTAAAAACAGCATTAATGGAATTAAAAATAAACAAATGACAATGGGAATCAAAAGCCAAAAGCAGCATGTCCGTAAAATAATGAAAAACGACAAATCATAACCCAAAAGAAAGGTGTCCAAAGTCACAGTTCAAGAAAGTAAATCCAAGGTAAAAACAAAACCGAAAACCATTGCTCCATGGGTAAATCCAAAAAAAAAAAAAAAATCCAACAGTCAACTATATACAGATAAACAAACCAGGGTCCATGATCCCAACTGAAGAAATGAAACCTACATAAAAATACTACCTAATAAAATAAAACTATACACAAAAATGTGGCCCATTGTCCAAAAGGTCCAAAATAAATAAAAAAGCAAAGGAAACCTAACACTAACTACATAACTATTTACAAGGGCAGCGGGCTAGTTCAACGGCTCACTGGTTGTTGTCATGGGCCAGGGCATCATCCAACTCCTGTTCAATGGCTTGGAGGCGGGCATATTCCCTGGCCCCGAGGTCCCGCAGGGATAATGCAGTGTCCAGCTCCAACTCCCTGCGAAGACCCTCGAGGCACTCAGCCCGCCTCAGCGCCCTCCGCATGGAGTTCTCCGCCCTGCCATTGTGAGCCGTTCCTCCTCTGCCCGCTGCCGCTCCGCACCTATCTGCTGGCCCAGCCACTCCCACACGGAAGCCACTCCCATTCCAGGGTTCTCCTGCCCTCCGGCCGATGCCTGCACCCCTGATGTTGATGGCCCCGTGCCATGATGCCTCCCACGTCGAGCCTGCCGCTGCCTCCGACACAACTGCCTGTGCCAGCACGACGGCATCCAGGCTGATGGAAACCACCGACGCCGTTGTGCACATGCCCTGCCCGATGATGCTGTCACATCCTCCATCTGCTGGGGTCCAGTTGCTGGTGTGTCCACCCCTGCTGGACCTCCTACTCCCGACTGTGGCAGGGATGGGATCCCCACCGAGGTGGCTGTATTGGTCGGGGCAGGTCCACAGGGGGCCCTGGTGGCATCTGGGCCGGAAGACGGCATGGAGTACGACTGGCGCATAGCCTCCACAGAGGAGGAGAGGGTCGCTAGAGTGCCCGACACATGTACGAGACCCCCGACCATGATCGCTCCCAACTGGGCCACGTTGGCACGGTGCTCTTCGTGATGACGTGCGTGCTCCCCCCGGGAAGCACGCACCTCATCACGAATGACAGCCGTGCGCAACGCGACACCAATCAGGACCTTCTCCATACGGCCAGGGGTCCCCTCGTCCGCAGGTGGAGGGGAGTCAGATGACATGGACATCCCCCCTACCTGCGGACGGGCCTGGGATGGGGCATCCCTGCTGGTGCATGGTGGTGCAGTCACAGTGTCAGGGACAGTGACATGCACAGGCACCTCCATGGCGACCTGTGCTGCCTCCTGCCCCTGCCCCTGGACTGCACCACTTGCACCAGCAGGGATGCCCCCACCAGGCCCCATGTGCGGCTCAGTAGCGGCCTCCTCCTCCTCTGTGGAAACCACCAACCTGGATGGCTCCACCCCGTCTTCCGCTGTTGCAAGCCCCTGTGGGGGCTCACCCACCCCTTCCGCTGCAGCCGTGGGGGCATCCCCGCCGCTTAGCTCCACAGCGCCATCTCCGCCCTCTTCTTCACTTTGCGCTGTGTAGAGGGAGATATAGAACACAAGCATCAGGGTACTGTACAATGGTCCCCTAGACAGGAAGCAATAGCAGATGAGTGGCACTGTCAAAGATCACTTCCATCATGTCCCTCCACAACACATGGGTCAGTGCAGGCAAAACACATGCAGTAACAGGCATGGCGCATGCTATGGACATAAGCAAACATGTCCAAGGGACTCTTGAAGCATACAATGTTGTTTTTGGACTCACATGCATCATGGGTCATGCCTATCACATGCACACACTTCAACGTACTTTCATCCATCTGGACTCGTACACCCCAGACACATTGGATGCAAGGATAACTAGGCTGCATCAGTGAATCTGAACATTGTCACAGACATGTGTCATGCATCCATGGCATCCACAAGTCACAGACACGCAGGTCAGAAACACAGACATGGACACCATACATGTACATGGCATCAGCAATCATCCCACACCCATGTCCAGGAACAGAGACTGGCATGCTCTCATGTGTCCATTCCGCATAGGGCTCCCCATGTTACATTTAAACACATATACCAACCTTGTGCTTCACACATTACTGGTCTCACATGCATGACCATGATGTCCCTGCACACACACACGTGTACATGGCCTATGTCACACATACAGGCAAGTATCAGACAACCAGCACGCTGCAACATGCCCTGTCTCACACAGCAATGCTTGGCCACTTACCGCTCGACTCCAGACGGGTCTGCCTCTCAAGGATCTGGGCATGGAGCGCTGGGCGTACGCGTTCCAGGACCCTCAGCTGGATGGTACTCATGCTGCCCCGGCCCCCCTCCACGAGGCGCCGGGCCTTTATGAGGGTCCTGAAGTCCTCCCAGCGCTTCTTGACTTGCTTGATGTTGCGGGTTGCCACCCCCTCCGCGTTGATGGCAACCACAAAGTCGTCCCAGATCCTGTCCCATCCTTCCTTGTCGGC
The DNA here is from genome assembly GCF_040938575.1 of Ambystoma mexicanum. Classification (NCBI taxonomy): domain Eukaryota; kingdom Metazoa; phylum Chordata; class Amphibia; order Caudata; family Ambystomatidae; genus Ambystoma; species Ambystoma mexicanum. Next base: position 97,741,341 of record NC_090922.1, read on the forward strand.
GCGTGGTGATCCCAAGAGGGCATCATAATGCCCCAGGACAAGCTCCACCAGGACACCAACTTCCTTCTGACTGAAGCTGGTGGCCCTCTGCCCCTCTGGCTGGGGGTCGCCAGTGGTCTCGGGTGGTGTTTGCCCTGACATGGCGACCCCCGAGGCAGGCATCGGTGGGCAACTGGGTCCTGGGGCTGGGCTGTGGAGCGATGGTATCCCAGTCGGGAGTGTTCTGTTCCAGCAGGGGTGGACACAGCAACTGGACCCCTGCAGATGGCTGATGTGCAGGCACCAAATGGCAGGGCACAGTGGCAGCAGGCAGGCAGGCAGCAGCAGATGGCTCGTGGGAGGCTGCTCGGGGCTCTGGCGGGCAGTAATTCGGCTTTTTGGGCAGGAGCGTGGTCTTCCGTGTGCTTACGCGTGGCCAGCTTGATACGGAGTGATTTGGCACGTGAAAATTCTGCACGTCAGCGTGTGAATCGAGGAAAGGCCCTTAGCGCGTAAGCGCGTCAGCACGCATACGCGATTCCATTGGACCAAAGGCCCTTAGCGCGTATGCGTGTCTGTGACGTATCGCGCACGGGCGTTGCTTTTCGTGGGGTGCGGTGCGTGTGTTTTGCAGGCGTTGGGGTTCACACGCTATTACTTCACAGCGGGTGGGTGTTGGCTACGCGTTCTTCTACACGCAAGGCAGACAGTGAGTGGTACCCTGCTCCCCCAGGCCTGATCGCGTGTAAAACCACCCGCGAGCCCCTGAAATATACGTACCCCGCTCCCCCAGGCCCGATCGCGTGTACAATCACCCGCGAGCCCCTGAAATACACGTACCCCGCTCCCCCAGGCCCGATCGCGTGTAAAAACACCCGCGAGCCCCTGAAATACACGCGCCCAGGCCAATCGCGTGTGAAACTTCTCGCGCACCTCTGAAATACACGCGTCCAGGCCAATCGCGTGTGGAACTTCTCGCGCACCCCTGAAATACACGCGCCCAGGACAATCGCGTGTGAGAAACTTCTTGCGCACCTCTGGAATACACGCACACGCTCCCCCAGGCCCGATCGCGTGTGAAACTTCTCGCGCACCTCTGGAATACACCCACACGCTCCCCCAGGCCCGATCGCGTGTGAAACTTCTCGCACACCTCTGGAATACACGCACACGCTCCCCCAGGCCCGATCGCGTGTGAAACTTCTCACGCACCTCTGGAATACACGCACACGCTCCCCCAGGCCATATCGCGTGTGAAACTTCTCGCGCACCTCTGAAATACACGCACATGCTCCCCCAGGCCCGATCGCGTGTGAAACTTCTCGCGCACCTCTGAAATACACGCACACGCTCCCCCAGGCGCGATCGCGTGTGAAACTTCTCGCGCACCTCTGAAATACACGCACACGCTCCCCCAGGCCCGATCGCGTGTGAAACTTCTCGCGCACCTCTGAGATACACGCACACGCTCCCCCAGGCCCGATCGCGTGTGGGCCTTCTCGCGCGTGTAGAACTTTGGCGCACATTTATTTCCTGCGCAGGGCCGCTACCGCCTGCTTTCGTGTGGCGGACATGTATGGGCCTGTTCGCGTCTTTGGCCGTGCGCTGTTTTTCCCTATTCGATTCCATGAATACGTGTTGCAGGCGAGCGTGTGGGCGTTCTGCGCACTTGCCTCATGTACTTCCCCCGTGACGCCCACATTTTCACGAGTTGTTCCCCATTCTGCGTGTGACGCCCCGTGTTACGCCTACTTTTGTTATGTGCGCCGCGCTATGTGCGAATTCGCTGTGGCCTTATCGCACGGCGTTCGATGACCTGTGCACCAGCGTGCACCAGCGTGCGCCAGCGTGCGCCGCGCACTTTTTCAGCGCACATCCCACATTTTGCGCGTGCACGGACTTCCATGAATTGATGTGCGATGTTTTCTGTGCGATAATCGCACTTGCACTGCGATTTTCGCTATTTCACTGCGAATCGCACGTTTTTTCGGCGCACATTAATTCCATGAATCGACCTGAAAGTATGTTGGTTAGGTGGTCGAAGTGTATGAAAACAAGTAGTGGGACTATGTTCCCTACTGGCCTGCCCCCGCTCCCCACAAACCCCATCGCCACGCCCCTCCCACATGCATTCCAAACCCCCAACCACAAGCGCCTGCTGTTTAATAAGTCGTCCTTTTTGCATAGACTTGCATAATAGCTTGGCACTTAAGGGGTTAAGGGCACGTTCAGTACAGTGCACTGAAAGTGCAAGTTTCAACTTCTTTCAACACTTTCATTTTAAAATGAAACCATTCCGAAACGGTTTCTTTTTAAAATAAAAGTATAGGAACAGTAAACCTTAGTTTAAAAAAGTAGAGGAGCACCGCTCCCAACCGCTCATCCCACCTCGACCACTGATGTAGGTCTTTAAACACGAGGTCCATAATACTCTGTAACATGGATGTGGCCAATGATAGGCCAAATGGCATTCATGTGTATCAGTTGAGGGAGCTTGATCTTGTGCAACATACTTTTAAGATCTTACTTCTTCTGTGTCAATGTCAGTTCTGTGATATTGGGTATTGAGTGGTGTCATGTAGCTGCCATTGCTCAATTAAGAGACTTTGCGAGGGAATATGTCTAATAAAGCTTTTATTAACCTTTAATTTTCATTTCATACAGCATTTATTGGACAATTCTGTCATTTTCCAGAATAGGAAACACGTAATATCACAAGATCTAAAAATACAATTCATAATACAATAACTAATAGATCATATTGAGCTACTTATAATACCATCATGCTATGCAGGGAGTAAATAAAATACAAACAACTCTAAAACAGCCTTATGTCATAGCACATGGTGCATAATTATCCCCAGCCTTTAGCAAAGTGTGCAAATAGTTGCAAGGAAAAGTGCAACCTAAGTATGTTAGCAGCATCATAAGGGTGCAAAAAGCGCATATGAGATTAAGTAAATAGAAATCTCGAAACAAATATATTGATGACATTAGTGGTAGGAAGTGTGAGATCATTTTAGACGCAATTTACAATAATAGTGTTCTAAGTCTCGAATCCTCCAGCTTTTAATGTTCTTGTTCTTATACACCATGCTTAGTGGATGTAACTTGCTACAAAGAGCACTACGTTTATATCATTACTATGGCTAAAAAACAAGAGGGCATCATTTGTTTAACGTATTCCGTGTGTGTTACATATTGACTTTAGATGCCTACACCTGGCCACACGGTAGCCCTGACAAAAGAACAGGAAGTGACTTATAGATTCCTTAGCTGAGCCACACAACAAGCATCATTGCCGGTGGGCTCCCACCTTTTGGTGCGATATTCCAGATTCATTTGAGATTTGAGAAAACCTGTACCTCAGATAGAAGGTGTGTGCAAAGGAGGGTTTAACTAGGTCTAGATAGTTTTCGAACCCCAAACTTGACTTGCTGGCCAGGTACGTAGTTCCCTTATCCAGCCCATTGCAAGCAGTAATCAATTCAACCTCAGGTATCACCCGTGAAGTTCTCTTAACTTTATCCACATCTCCCAAAGCTATTCCTTGAGGGTTGAGCCACAGGTCTTCGAGGTTCATTTCAGCAAGGATATTTTGACATGTATTAACCGTGGTAAAGATCTGCTGCCCTCAGTATTCAGCATATGTATTATTGCCTCGTGAAATATTTGGAGTACTAAGCCAGTAGAGTATTGGTCTGAGGATGACATCACTCTGGATTTGCCTTAGACCCAGCTCTAGGTAGACTGGGCTGCCCGGACACGTTGGTGGTAACACGAGTACCCTTTTCAAGAAAGCTCTTTCAGCCAACCGCAGTTCATAGCTGGGCAAATGGCCCCAAATCTCCACCCCATACAGGGATGCAGAGTTGGCCTTGACAGCATACATTGTGAGCACCCTGACCGTGGGCAAAGAAAAATCTCCTTATTACTCCCGCATATTTGTCCAGTGTTACACTATATTTGAGCAACTGCAATGTCCAACTACCCATGTCATTAAATCTTATCCCTAGGTAATCCTAACATCGCATTTGCTCAAGGGGGGATCTGTTGATATTCAAATTGAGTTTCCTAAACCTTTGAAAGTTTAGGCGAAAAACAAGTGATTTTATTTTCCTTGTGTTAATCTTGAGGTATAACTCCAAGCATTTCTCTACAAAAGCTTCAAGAGTGATCGCAAGCCCCCTCGCAGATGTAGATAAGAGAACAGCATAATCTGTGAAAAGGAGCATTGGAACAGCTTCCTGGCCTAGTTTTGCTTGGTCCAAGCATTTCGATCTCACGTGATGTATTATTTCATCACTATGTAAATAAGACAAGTAGAGGGGTGAGGACACATCTTTGCTTCACCCCCCTAGTCACCTCAAATGGTTCTGTTAACTCATCCCCCAGCGCACTGATGCACTGTTGTTAGATTAGAGTTCTACTATGATTAGTAGGAGATCAGCTTGTACCCCCCCTTTATCAATATTGACCACAGCAACTCTCGTGACACAGAGTCAAAGGTGGTCCTGAGATCGATGAACACTGAATATACATTCATGTTTATCAGGACCGTATATTTCTCTGTGGCCAAGTGTAAACAAAATGCCCAGTCTGTGGTACTTATTTTGGGACGAAACCCTGCCTGAAGGTGGTCTATCACATTTTCCTGAATCACCCACTCCTGGAGGATCTCGTAGATTACTCTGGCAAATACTTTCCCCACTCCATCCAATAGGGAGATCAGCCTGAAAATCCCTGCATCCCCTCTCCCCCCATTTTTATAGATTGGGATTATTGTCGCATTTTGCCAGGATGGCGGTACCTTGTTAAATCCAAGGATTGTGTTAAATAGGTGCCATAACACCATATAGTTGGATCATTCTTGACTAGATCAATCAGTACAAGATCCAGTCTGGGGGCTTTTCCTCACTTCTGGGAGCAGATAGCATTGTGGATCACCTGTAGTTCAAGTTGGATTGGAACTGGGACGTTTACTCTATTCCAGTCCTGCATTGCAGGACTTTGGGTACCTGATTGCACTTCATGTCCATAAAGGTTCTGGAAATGTTGTCTCCAGGAACTAGCGCTTATATAAACTGCTACATCATTGCCACACCCTTATTAACAAACATGCAGAAGTTGTGGCGAAAATATCAAATGGAAAGGGTTTTAATTAAACTACATTTTGCCAGGATGGTTATTCTCCATGGGGTGGTAGGGCCTCGAGACAGATTTACAAAATAAAGTGTCTCTCGAGGAAGTGAAAAAAGTATTCAAGTGTTCTCCCAATTCTCAATAAATCAGAGGCTGGTGCTTTCCTTGGTAGCTTAGCGCCAATATCAGTATGCAGATACTCTTCGGCTTTAGGGTCTCCCAAACTCTTCTAGTTCATCTCATTCTGTGTGTCTGGGGAGTTCCAAAACCCTTCTTCTGTCTTGTTGTAGATTGCAAGGGGTTCCTGAACCGTTTCCCCAAAGTTCTGGGGGTCTCGCATACTCAAGGGTCAAGTCCTTAAAAAAAAGTACGGGGACTCATTAACATACGCAATCGGATGTGATGTCACCAGAAATTATCATATCAAGGGGAAATATCCAATTTCATTCAATTGACTTTGCATAAACATATAAACTGTACAGGGTGGATGGCATTTGCCTTTCATAAAATCAACACACACAAAAAACCACAAGAGGATATTTTCTTCCAATATTGTTTTGAAAATGTTAAACTCCAAGTATCAATAACAACGTTTTCCCTTGAACATGCATCCCAAAGTGTGACATTTCAGCTTCAGTAGTTTGGTCATTTTCATCAGTTTATCTGGTGCAGTGGTGAAGTGCCCAACATGTGAAACTGGTGATCATGGTTCAAGTCCCAAAGACGGCGTAAATTCACAAGTTCAAAAAAGACAGGAAATGTTTGCACATTTTACACACAGCCTCTAAAATACCCATGGGGATGGCACGTACCCTCGACTTGAGCCCTGCTTCCACTTAGTTCTCCATTCTAGGTTTCAACTTTGGGCTTGGAGCAAGTGGGTGGAGTCTTGAGTAGTGAGCCTTCTAGCATGGATAGGTGTCACAGGATGACAAAAAACCGCCCTAAAGTCTGGACTGGGCTCTCACTATATCCCTACTTATCTTACTGTCGTCCTCTCTGATTAGTCTAGCTGCCTGCCCCAATCCCTCTCTCTTCCACAGTATCTCACATCCAGTGTTGTACCTCCACCCCACTGCAGTATACCTTGGGGTCTACCACCTCCTCTTCTTCACTACTGATCTTTCACCTGTCTTCTGGTCTGAATTTTTCCCTGTTCCTCTCCTCCAATATTCCACCCCTTCTCCACACCCCTCTTTCTACCACCTCCTCACATAGTCCTTGGACGTTCCTTCACTTCCCCACTTCAGTTCCTTTTACCACCTCTTCCACCTCTTTGATGTTACACAATGTTCCCCCTTAACTTCTTTCTATCAACTCCCTCGCCCCTGTCTAAATGTTTCTCCATTCTCCGCTTCTTTCAATAACTCTTCCACCAACTCCATGTCTCTTTCCTCTATGTCCTGTTCTTTTCTCATCCACCTCTGATCAATGATTACACACACCAGCTGTCTACTCTCCTTCCCACAGTCTTCACCTCTGTGGCACCTCTCCTATCACAAATATGGTCCGCTAAATCTCCTCTAACTATGCCACCTTATGGACTGACCTTTTTTCCCACCTCTCTGAGACTTGCTTCCCACAGCCCAATGGGTCAATTATTTCCTACCTTCCCCTTTCTTAGCTTGGGGTTCTCTCTCCCAGGCCCCCAGGCTTTGCTCCTCCCAGTCTGATGGGTCTCTTAATTCCTCACCTGCCAGGTGAGCTTTGCCCCAGCCTACTGGTCTACATTTCCCTAGCCTCCTGGGTCTACTTCCCTACATTTTCCTGTCATACCCTGGCCCTGCCTTCCAGCTTTTCTCTGGTCTACTGGGACTCAGGTGTGCAGGATAGGTATAGGGAACTTGGGAGTCATATATCTCTGGGCCTAGGTAGTTCTAGTGCCTGCTGGACTGCAGCTTCAAGGACCACTTCCTCCGCCTGGAGTTCCCAACTCCCTCTTCTTTTTTAGGTCACTGGTATAGGGACTGGTGGGCGGGCAAGTGGTAACCACCCCTGAGGATTGCTTCAAGATGGGACTTGGAGCTTGCTATTCCCTCTGATTGGGTGGTACTGTCTCTGGTGGTGGCACTCTGGCCCTGCCCTCCTGATGGACACCCTAAGCCTATCTGTTAGGCTTTGTGTGTGGTTTGGCTGTTCAGATTTCCAGGCCTAACTCACGATCCCTCGCTTTTATGGGGGCTGATTTAGGAGCAGTATCTGCACACAAGCAAGGGGAGTCATTGCCAGCTCCACAGGACCATTGCTCCTTGATTCCCTTTGAGTGGGTATGTGCCTGCACAGTTGTACTATGACAAGTCCCTGCCCTCCATATGTGGCACAGGAGGGTATCCAGAGGATCCTCCCATGGCCTCCCCCAGGCCCAGCATCACATCACTTGTGGCTGCACCCAACCTCTTGACATCCCCACTATCCACCAATATGATTAGGCCGAGGACTTTGCCAAAGTGGCTATCATTGATAAATGCTCACTTTAGGATGTGGAGGCCACATAAAGAAGTATTTCTCGTGCCTCCTTTTGAAGGTGATGACTGTGGGAATAAGACACTCCGTGGCGTCCACTGGTCAGTGGTTTCACCTTTCATTAGTTCTTCCTTAAGGGATTGGTGGGCTATGAGGGGGACATGATGGACTTTATGCTTCAGTGGCACAGCATGGGGTCATAGGTGGATCTTGTGAGTACAGTGTGAGGGGTCAATAATGCGAGGCAAACAACTGCTTGTAGATTTCTCAAAATATGCCATTTTATTAAAGAAATGATGTAAAGAAAATACCTTGCTTGCCCTACTCTACAGTGGAATTCCCTACCTAGTCTAAAGGCTAAGGAAACATTGTCTAGGATGGCAAAACTGGTCCTCACATTAAAGAACAAACATACCAAGAAAATTACATAGCAACACAATATAATAAACAATATGAACACAATATGAACTGCTAAAAGCAGGCGTTAAAATGGTAATCAGGCGTTAAGGGTTAACGGCGCCGAAGGCGCCGTTAAACCCTTAACGCCTGGGTTGTAATGAGGCCCAATGTCTGAATGGCCTTCTCCTGTCCTGGGTAAGATCCCTTCCCCAGGATTCAAAGTCAATTCCAAAATGTTGAGCAAAAGAAAGGTTTTGAACCAGTTCTTGAAAGTTAATTAAAATAAATCCACTGGTAACAAATCCTTGTTCCTGGATAAAAGATCCCCTTCCAGCTTCCAGAAATGAAATAGCACCAATGGTAATCCTGGTTATATTAAAGTGTCTCTTCTTCCTGATAGTTTGCCACAGTTTAAAAAGAAAGTGTAATGTTCCAATGGTCAACAACATACAGTTCTTAATCGACAGCTGGACTTCACTAGTTACAGTATCTGCATTGGTATATCGATCAGGATGCTTTCTTATTGTTACTGCTTCAACTTCCACAACCACAATTCTACTGGTGGTTCTATGAGAACAGTCACCTTTGTCCCACAGTACTTCACTTGTTAAGACTTCTTCAAGGTTACAATCACTGACAGCTTAATATACAACCATGATTTTAGTATTACTGCAGCAGTTCAATACTTCTATTTTTGGAAAGGTTTTGACAAGATTCTTCAACCTTTTTGGGTAGACAAGGCATTCTTCCACCGAATTTGATAAAGTGGGTCCATATACTCTACACACAGCCCTACGGGAGGGTGTGCGTTAATGGGACACTTGCGTCGATTCTGGAGTTGGCCGGGGGCACCAGACAAGGCTGCCCACTATCCCCACTATTGTTCGCCTTGCTGATTGAGCCGCTGGCTGACTTACTGAGGGCAAGACATAGAGGAGCAGGGAGACCAGTGGCCGGTAGAGTGGAGCTTACAACTCTTTACGCTGATGATATAATGTTATATGTGAGGAACCCAGAGAGACTCTTGCTAAAGGTTCTAAGGGCTGTGCGAGAATTCGACAGTACTCCAGTCTAAGGTTAAATGCTGCTAAGTCTGAGATATTTCTGCTAACAGATGCGACTAAACAACCTGTTGAACTATATAGACTCAAATGGGCACCCCAAAAGGTGAAATACTTGGGAGTTGATATAGCACATACAACACAACTTGCACACACTCTCAATTATGGTGAACTAATAAACATACTCTGTGCTAAACTCCATCGTTGGAATCACCTACCGATCTCACTTATGGGCCGCCTAGCATTGATTAAAATGATTATACTCCCTAAGTTATTCTACCTGTTCAGTACGGTGCCAGTGTAGCCGGGAAGATCATTATTCACCAAGATTCAAGGCGCATGCTCAACGTTCATATGGAAAGGACAGGCAAGGATGAGCTGGAAACGACTCCCTGAATCATATGATCAGAGGGGACTAGCTGCCCCTGACGACTTTGAGCTGTATTTCCTCTCAATGCAGGCCTATTATGCTATATACTGCACTGTGGGGTTGGGGGGTGGGGGGGGCCTGATGCATCGCATGTGACACTTGAAACACAAGGGGACGACCCGACAAGGCTATTACACATTCTGGCTTAAGGGGGATCGAGGAACGACAATTACATAAACCCTACACTGGTTACATGTAGAGCATTTACCAGGCTAGCAGGTAACCCCAGGAACACTGTGCTATATAACCCTGGCATGACCATATGGGATGCACCATACTTACACCCAACACAAAATGTGAAACTGGCCACACACTGGAAAGATAAGGGCATAAACTACTTCAGGGATTTATTTGTTGATAAGCAATGTATTAGATGGGATGATATTAAAGCGATTGTGGATGATACCCTGATGCAGAAGTTACACTACCTGAGGCTGCGCTCGGCAATATCGAACACGTGGGAAGGTTTCACAGAAGAGCCCCCATTGCACCCAAGCTTGGGATATGTACTTTCCCCTAGCATGGTAAAGAAATCAGCCTCGACACTTTCCAAAATCACGCTATCGACCAGAGAAGTCCAGACCCCAGATGTTAAGGGGGAGTGGGAACAAGATCTGGGTGTCACCTTTACAGACGTACACTGGTCACAGGGGAGTGGGAAGAAGATCTGGGTGTCACCTTTACAGACGTACACTGGTCACAACTATGTGGGTTGACAAAAAGCATATCTTGTAACTCCTGATACATTTTAAGGTATTGAACAGGGTCCACCTCACCCCGGCCCGCAAATCATGTATACCACAGCAACGAGAAGGTGCCCAAGATGTGGGAACGATGATGCAGGCATATTTCACATGTTGTGGTTATGCATAAAGCTAGCTGAATACTGGGCTGATGTGTGCAGAGCACTTGGTGAGATGGCAGACCAGCCAATAAACTGGGACCCGGGATCATGTGTGCTGGGCATTGTATGCAATATGAACCCAGTTTGGCGCACATTTTTTAATCTAGGCTTATTATTAGCAAAACGTGTGATATTAATGCGGTGGAAAAGCAGCGAACCTCCGGTGTTGGGTGAATGGGAGAAACACATGACCTGGGAGAATGACAACGAAGAAGTATATTCTGATCTACTACCAATGACATGCCGCCCGAAAGTCATCTGGGGCACGTTCAGGCAATACCTTGCAGATAAAAGTGTAAGAGAAGAGGAGCAAGACAATTTGTGAAATGTAAATATGACATACTCCAATAACTGTAACGACAAGTAATGCAATTGCAAACAATGTAATGTGGTAATCTGTGCAAGTTAAATAAAACGTTTTAAAAAGGGGGGCAGCCTCTTTGCCTCTTTTATCTTCTTGCCAAAATGATAATAATCTGCTTTTGCCCATAAAACTCACGCCTCTCTGGTTTCCACAGTCTTTGGCTTCACAGGTTATATATACTTCAAAAGGTTTCTTTACAAGCAAGTAGTTCCCCCTCCCCAGCTTACTCACACCTTTCTGCCAGCTATCAGACCAAGCAATTACCCAGAAGCTTTGGTGCCACTCTCTCAGCTTGAGGTAATACTTGCATACTTGTCTTTTAATCCACTTGGTTGTTAACAGCTTCACAATGCAGCAGGATGTCTCTTTAACATTTAGAAAAGCAGGTTTCACTAGCAACAGGGTTTGCCTCTTGGCTTGGGTAATGGGTAATGCTGGTTCTTCTCTTCAATAGTTTAAACTCTTCACTTCGTAGAAATTAAAAGAATGTAATTTCTAGATACAGTGTCACATTCAGTCTTTCAGATGAGAACACAATTGGGCACAAGCAACTTCTCATTTAAGTAGATTTCAGGGTTTAAAGATAAAGAGAGAATTATATTCACACGTAAAGGCATATGAGAAAGTTCTGACGAAGTACAATTAGGCACACAACCTCTTTTGATGTAGTTTTTGGCCTTTATCATTTGTAACACATATATTATTAAGTTTTGGTGTATGGTAATGGTGTAGAAAGGCATTCCCTCTGCTCAATTAGGGACATGCGACCACTCCGTTATACAGTAACAATCTTTAAATAGTTCAACAATGGCGTTCAATGGCTTTAGCTTCTCACACGATTGTTAGCTCTTTCACGAGATATGCAAATGCTACATTTCCATTGTTCATCTGACTTTGAAATTGAATGAACAGCTTTCACCTGCATAGAATAATACGCAAGTCACTTAGGAGCTGCCTACAGTTACCAGCAAGACTTGTGCAGTGTACTAGAATGCTGTGCTTCACTCACCGGCTTCATAGACACTGATTTTGTGGGCTGTACTCTTTCCTCGACTTCCTCTACTATTTCTGCTGCTTCTGGCTCGCTGGGGACCCACACCCTTCTCCAGCAGGCATGTCTTCGGGACCAGCTACTTAACTTGGGGCTTGCCACTTGCTTCTGGCCTTAGTTTCCTGCACTTTCACGGCCCTGCAATCACAGCAATTAGGCTTACAAGTGGAAACTTCATCTCCTGCACGTCTTCCACTACGCAGACTGTGCACTTCAGATTTTGGGAGAACGGTACTCTCTCAGAACTAGCAGGTGAAACCTGCTGTCTGCATGTTCCAGCATCCCTTCTGTTCTTTGACTTTCTCGTGATTTGCCAGCCTCATGCTTTTTCTCTGCTACTACTGCTACATCCAGCATTCCAACTCTTGTTTCTTCTCCTTCTACTCCTCCTTTCCTGAGGGGGCCTTTTATGCCTCACAGGTTCAACAATTGTCTTCAGCTGTGGGCTATTAGCTTTAATTGCCTGACTACTGCAATGGCTACTAGGCTTAATTGCCTGACTGCTACATTTGCATGACTCTTCAGCCTCTTCCTCGTCTCGGTACCGCTAGGATTCTGGGGCTTGTAGTCTCTTAACAAAGTTAGGTTTTTACACTTTTAAATTATTTGGAAGTGTAGATTTAATTCCCATAAAGCTTTTACCAGAGGAGCTATGAGAATGGGCTTTTACAGAGGAAGATGATTTAGTGAAGACAGTATTTCCATACTCATTAACATAGTACCCTTGGGATTGAGAAAGATATTTAGTTTATGAAACCACAAAGGATCTTTCATCTGGTATAGTTTTCTCTGATTTTATAACCTTAGGGTTCACAACCCTAGATTTAATATAAGAACTAATCCAATTAATAGACCTTGAGGGAGAACTTCTGTTGATGTATTGGGCTTAAATCGATTACCCTTCTCTTAATCTATTTTGTTTTCCTGTTGGGTAACTATGTGTGTACTATTTTAATTTTCTCTTAGCATCTTCTTCTTTTAATTATGTGTATTATGCAAAAAGAAATTGTTTTTTGTAAAGGTTTGAACTAACCAAATATAATAACAAAATAAATACAAGGGTTAGAGGCATTAAAATAACAACAAGCCATGACCTATTTAGGTACATTGGGAAGAATGTTCCTGTCAGAGGAAAAATACTGTGTATCACCCCACAGAATCTCCTCACCACCCTGGCTGTCTCCTCCCAGGTGATTGTCCCGCAATACACCACCCCTAGGGTTGGGATCAGGAAGTGTCTGCCTTCCCCTGGCTACCTGGGAGGAGACTGTAGGCGGGGTTTCATAGAGGCATCCGTAAGATTTTTCACAGTAGCCTCTCACACAGCTTGAACCGCCCTGCTAGATCAACTTATGGTGTGCAATTATGCCAGCGAAACTGGCTCTTATCACTGTCAGTTCTGCTCCTTCTTGTTTTAGTCTAATTTAATGTACGCTGCTCTTTGTTTATCTCACCCTTAGTTTGGAAGTCCTTCTTGAATGATGTAAATCTTTTCTCATGACACACCTGTTCTTCAACTCTACCTCACATTCCATTTAGACTTTCAGGATTATGTGCGGGCCTCTGCACGCTCACAGTTAGATGGGTCATCTCAAAGTTTCTGATCTTTTTCCCTGTTTTGTGAAAGTGCTCTACTCAGATGATAGTGTAGTCTGACCTTGAGTAGAGTAGCAATAGCAGTTTGACTTGTTTCCTGTAGATGTTGACTTCACCGCATGATTGTGTGATTTTGCATTTGGATTCGCCGTTCACTGCAAACAGGAAATCTTCTGATTTCTCCTCGGACTCTTGTGTGTTGTAAGCAGGGTAAACCTCTGCTACATTGGTCTGACTTTTCTACTTGCAATTCTTGATGAAGAGGCCCACTTGGTTGCAGCTGGAAAATCTCGCTGTGCCTGTGCCTTGCCACGTGTGTCATTCTACTGAACCTGTTACATGCTCTTGTTTTTTGGCATTGAGGCTTATTGGCAATGGTCAATCTTCCACTTATTTGTCTTCTGCTTCACTATGCTCACTTCTGCAGTACTGCTTTTCTCTTGTCTACAAGTCTGTGCATTGTTATTTACTCCACCAATAGCGTTATATACATTGGAGGCCATTTTAAAATGCATATTGAATACAGAGGACCACCCACATTAGCACTTACATGCTGTTGGGTCCCCTGTGTGCAAATGCAAATTGTAAATTTACAAGCGTATTGAAAAACAAGGCAAAATAGCCTTTATTGTTCAGTTTTATTCTCCACCTGGTAAAAAAGTAAAGTCCACGTGTAAATTACCCTTTGCAGACAGCATTTACTAAACTCTACCCTGTTCCCTTTCTTCACCTTGTGGGCACTCAAAAATGGGCTGCAGCAGAAAAATCATTACGCATTGCTTTTACACTTAAATTTCCCACCCCGCAGTTTTCAAATGACCTCCTTTGTGAGATCTTTATGACTGGAAAACTTGCTCTGGATTTTCATGTCTGCAATGCAGATAACTGATATGCTCAACCTCACAGTGTCACAGCTCTCACCAAATACACAATTGAATGATAGTTCATGAATTCTTACTACAAAGTGCTTGATGGGATTATGTGTGCAATGGATGCTAGTGTAGAATTTAAGTCTACGCCTCAGCATTTTTCTAGCTGTTGTTTTACTTCCTGCTATTTGCTTAGTCAGGTATCGGGATCTGGTTCCACCTTCGGAGACAGCATGGGGAATATCTGCAGTCCCTCGATGTTGTAAAGTAGGCAACGAGCCACAGGGCTTGTGCCTAGTCACATGATATGGGTCACATGCTCATGCATGTGACCTGCACAAATAAAGGCGCTGAGCGGGCTTCCGGGGGTCCCATCTAGCGGAGCTGAGTAAGAACTTCTGCCAAGGACTGGATCAGAACCCGAACCCTCTGATCAGAAGACTCACTGCCACCACTGCAAACCCCTTCGACCGCTACCCGCGGCCCATCACGGCGAAGACCCTGTGAAATCAGCCCTACTGTTACAAGACCACACAGACCAAGAAGAATACAAACCACGACTACATACTCAACCCGAGAAAATGGAGTAATGAGGCTCAAGCCTCGGTATCCAAAAATCACCGCTGATGGATAGAATCTATCAGTAAGAAGAAGAAGACGAGCCGGGGGTCCTGGGGCAACACCGGCCTTCATGGCCACCATCATTTCCCCCTGCATGGGGGCGAGCAGGATGCGAGTGGCTGCCGCTGCATCCAGAAGAATGAACAGAGGCTTGCTGCTCCCGCAGGGGCACAGAAGAAGCAGGCCACAGCGTGGTGTCGCACAGCAAGGATAAAGTAAGGCTCCTGCCTGAGGGAGGGATGCGGTCTAGCACGGAACACCACCGCAAGCATACAAAGGATCCATCTCCCAAACGGGGAGGGAGAGCGCACGCCGTGGCCCCTGCCAGCGCCGAGCGAAAGAGCAATAAAATAAATAAACAGACGCTCCCGCCTGGGTAGCAGATCAGCCGCAATTTCTTTTTTTAAAGTGATAATCTCCTTCCTTAGGGGGAACGGGCGGCATGGCCCGTGCCAGCGCTGCAACTGGAAAAGAAAGAGTTTGATGCATAAATGTTCCTACCTGGGGGAGAGAATGTGGTGCGCATGCCGCCATCAAGGGGAAAAATAAATAACCAAGATCCCGCCTGGGGAGATAGAGCGCAGCGCTCGCCGCCAACATTCAAAACAGATAACTGACATTTAAGTCTCCTAGCCAGGGAGGGGCAGGACAATACAACAAGGCCAGGCATCTCCTGCAATTAAGATGCTCCTGCCTAGGGGAGTGACATGGCTCGTGCTGCCGCCTTTAGTGTAGGTGCCCAAGCCTGGTGGGCCGGGGGTTGAACAACAGCGGCCAATTGCCACCACATTGTGAGCATTCCTGTCTTGGAGAGAAGGACAGTGAGTACTGTAAGGAAGGTATGGTATCAAACAATAAGACAGAAACAAGTGATCACAGTTCAAGGGTGTTTATTGAACTTCAATAGGGTTAGAAAAACACCTATCTAAATCTACAGATGGGAACAAGCCACAACTATCAAATAATAATTTGGTCATTTGGGGGATGGGTTTATGGCCTTGGGTGGACCTTGTCACAGATTTGGGTAGAGCCATATTTTACCACTTTACGGAAGGCCATGTAGTCCTGGATGTGTCTAATACGGGGAGATGGCGAATTCAGTAGAGTTGGTGCCAAGGTCGAGTAGGCTGACCTTCCAAGATTGGTTGAATTGGAGCCTGGGATCATTAGTAGGAGGGCTGTGCTTGATCTTAGGGCGCTGTTGGGCAGTAGTGTAAAGTCTTCTCTTGGAGATACGTTGGGCCGGCTTTGTGCAGTGCTCGGTGGGTGATGCACAAGATTTTGAAAGTGGCCCTTTGGTCAATGAGTAGCCAGTGAAGAGTGCAGCGAGCAGGTGACATGTGGTCTATTCGCCCGAGAGCCAGGAGGAGTTTAGTAGCTGCGTTTTGCACTCTCTGGAGTTTGTTAAGTTGGTATGCTGGAGAACCTAGGTGCATGGAGTTTGCATAGTTTAGTGTGGACATGACAATTGACATAATAGAAATCAATCTGTTGGGGAATGAAAGATAAGGGAAGATGCGTCTCAGCAGCCTGAGGTGGTAGTGACAGGATTTGGATACATTATTGATCTTGTGGGACAGGGTTAGGCCCAAATCTAATGTGCAGCCACGATTTTGACTGTGGTCAAGGTAGTGGGCGTAGTGCCAAGGGAGGGAGGCCATGGAAATGGATGTGAGAGTAGCAATGAATTGCCACATATCATAATCTCTGTTTTCTATGGGTTGAGAAGGAGGTGGTTTCTGGTCATCCATTGGTCTATATCTCTGAGGCAAGCTACTAAATTGGGGGGATGATCAGAGCTCATTTTGGGATTTTCAGGATAATTTGGGTGTCGTCAGCATAATTGTAGCAGATGACGTTGTGCGAGTGGATGATCCCCCTGGCAGCGGGCACAGGTAGAGGTTGAAAAGGAGCGAGGGGATGCAAGCGCCCTGGGGTACTCGGGTGTTCACTGGGTGAGCTAAGGTGGTAAAGGGGGTCAGGATAGGGATTTATCTCCTGTTCTCAAGGAACAAGGCAATCCATTTCAGTGCCATGACTTGGATTCCGGTCGAGGAGGATTGAGTGGTTGATGTTGTCAAAGGCAGCTGAGAGGTCAAGGAGAACCAGAGCGGTGCATCCTTCAGAGTCTGCCGAGACTTTGAGGTCGTCCCAGATCAAGATCAGTGTGGTTTCCGTTCCATGGCGAGGCTGGAAGCCAGAATGAGCAGGGTCTAGTAGGTTGTTTGATTCATCGAAATGGGTGAGCTGAGAGTGGGTGGAGTGGTCAAGTAATCTGGTGTTGGAGATGGGCCTGTCATTGCATGGCTGGAGGGGGGTTGAGGCCTCCCCTTTTTGGAAGGGGTTTGACGTGCGCTACTTTGAAAGGGTCTGGGAATGAGCTCCAGGTGAAGTAGTCATTGAGTATTGGCCTAGCCTGTTCTCCCGCACAGGTGGATGAGAAGATTCCTTTGCGGAGGGAGGTGGGGCAAGGGTCCAGGTGGGACCTGAATGGTCTGCTGCAGTACAGTAATTTGCAGAATTCCTCACTAGAGATTGGCTTGATGGAGTTGAAGGTCAGTGATGCGGGGGTTGGGGGGTTAGGTGGCGGGTGTTGGGTGGCAGCTGGGGTTGGAGAGTTTAGCATTAAGGGTGGCTGTCCTCTCCAGTGCTGTTCTGTAGAAGTGATGGGAGAGGGAGTTGCAGAGCGCTTGCGTGGGAGTCGTAGTGGCAAAGGTGCAGGTGGGTTTCACGAATTCCGAGATGATCCTGTCGAGCTCTTTACTACTGCTGCGGCAGTTTAGGATTCTTTAATTATAGGAGGTTTTTTTGGCCTTTCGGATCTCGGATTTGTAGATACGGTGATGGCGGGTGAACAGGGATTTGCTAATGGGGGTTTTTGATGCTCGTCACTTGCGCTCGAGGGAGCAACATGCTCATGCATGTGAGCCGCACCAACAAAGATAGTTCCTGTCCAAAGCCGTGTCTGTGCCGTTATTGCCGCGCTGAGAACAGACAAAGGGCCTACTGGCCAGCCCCGCATGATGGGGCATCCTCACCACATGGGGGCTGCAGACCCCGACCCCCTAACACTCGACTCCTAGTAGATTCACTAGCATGCTTCTTTTCTTGTCTCTTGCCAAATGTATTCCATTCATTGCTTTAAAGTAAGAAACGTGGGGTTCCGCTCATGCATGCATGGGACCTCCCAGGATAGCATTTACATTCTGTTGGGTCCTCTGTGTGCAGATTTCTACTTTTGCAAAACAGACCTAAAACAGGTGAAATCGCTTTTAGTCTTTGCTCTAACCTTCCATCTTGTCAAAGAGGTAACAGAGTTATGAACAATGGTTATCACTCATTTACTGTGCAAAAATCCTGAATGCCCAAAAGGCCTCCTTTTTGAAGAAATCGGCACAGCTATATGTGGGGCTTGGGTAAGGGTAATCAATTATGCAAGGTGAGTATGGGGAGGGTTCTGGGGGGTCTCCCCCCCCGCATATAACTACGCCAATCGAAGAAAATAGATTAGGTATTTTAGCATTCGGAATTTTCTTGTCTGAGTGATCACACAGATCTTGTATAATGAATTCCTATGGAATCCTACTGTTATTAGGTGCTAATAATAGTGCACGGAAGGGCTCAAGTCACGCTGGTGGACGGAGTTCCCCCACTTTTTTCAGGAGTCCCCCCACTTTTTTCAGAGGGCACCTTGATATGCAAATTTCTGGTAACGCTGCATTAAATTGGTATGTTAATGAATCCCTGCCACTTTTTTTTTTTTTTAGGACTTGACCCCTGTTGTACGCCTGTCTGAAATTCTCATGCAAGCAATCTTTGAAGTCAGAGAAATGATTAGCAGAAATATTATTTCAGTTTATTGCACCTTCCCTGCCTGCAAATGGATGTAAAATGCCTTGGAGTGTGAAAGTAAGGCATAACTGGCTACTTTTGCACTCTTGGGACTTAGAAAATGAGCATGACTCACTGTGTTGCTAGGTTAAGTGGAGCAGGAGGAAAGCTGGTGGAGGCGTGGCCACTTGCATGGTTTGGTGTTTGCAAGAAATCACATTTTGCTGTGTTTTCTTCAAGAACTGCGCCCTTTTCTATTGGGTGCTTGGATTCACCCTCGTGGCCTCTGTGGTGTTTGGGAAGTATCATTGTACTGGTTAAATCGTATGCACAACAAATCTGATTTGCTCTGCGTCTCTGTAGTTTCCATCTTCTAAAAATGATTGGTCAACGACGGCTGTTCGTGCATGTGTGCGGTTAGTGCTGCCCGGTCCTTGCTGACGTCACAGGGGCTCGCTCAGGCTGCTGCCCTTCCCACGGACTTTCCTCTCACACACTGGGCCCACGAAAAGAATAATGTTGTTTAAAGCCGACATGTTGCCTGACAATTTCCTGGCCACCACTCTGAGACGGATTTTGATGATGGGGTAGTCAATGCCGGAATCACTGCAAAGCTTTTTGCTGTTTCTGAATGCCCAGTTGCCATCCCTATTTTATAGTGGTTTTGAGCATGTGGTGCAAAGAAGCCACGACAGCCTGCAAATGTGCCCAAAGTTCGAATTGATGCATCATGGTGATGCCAGCATTTTCAGTAAATACCTCAAACGTTGGTAATTACTGAAAATGCTAACAAGACCTCAGGGAAATCATTCCCCATTTCAAAAAGTCATGTTTGAGAGGGCGGTGGAGGGCGAAGAGATGGGTGATTTGAATTGTATTTATTTATTGCATTTGAAAGCGCCCAAACCCAAAGGTGTCAGGGCGCTGTTAATGAAACCAATTACACACATAAACATAAGAGCAACGAGGTGCGAAGCAGAATACTCTCCCAGTACGTACAGTCTTTTCGGTAGATATACCCAACCATATAACAATATCGAAGGTTCGAGAAACAAGACGGTGGGCGTGTATAGACCTTACCGTTATGGTGGACTTGGTTCTCACAATTATTCATTTTTTCTCTTTATTTACATTTTTAAAATACATGCAAATAACACATATCATTTGGTTATTGTATATGAAAGCTTAAAAGATAAACAAGACACCCTCTCATTGGGGTTATACACAATCAGTGATATGCATAGCAAGTAAATTCCCCCAGTATTCCCATATACAATACACTTACCATTTGATATGACCACACAGACAATGCAGACAACAGCACAGACACAAAACAAAACTAAATTATACTACACAACACAAACAAATATGTCATGATCATAAACCTGCCAAATGATACTGCACCCTCATAACCGATATCAATGACCAACATTCCCCCCACACTAGTTGATAATCACTCGCACTCAGCCATATAAGTCATTAAATGGTCTCCAGGACTCCAGATATATTCCCTCCCAGTTTTGTTTCCTCATCCTTTGTTTTTCATATTTGGAAAGTGTTTGCAAATCTGTCACTGAGTTATCAATTCTGGGCTTTTTTCTCATCTTCCACCAGAAGTGTTCTATCAATCCAACCTAATCGATCACTGGAAACCTCACATCAGCCCCGATTTGAAAGCAGAATAACAGCAGCAGGGGATCTCAGAAACATTACGCCCATAGTCGTATCCAGTCTATCTAACACATCCCTCCAGAAATCGACAAACCTCGGACAATCCCATAACATATGCAGCAAGGATCCTCAACCTCTGTGCATCCCCAGCATGCCTCATTATCAAGCATACCCATCCCAAACATCTTCACTGGGGTCCAGAATGGACGACCTAGACTTCTCTGATGTGTATAACGTAGTTCAAGTCCATTTTGGTTTTTGAAGTTACTCTCCATAGCCTTTCCCACTCTTTTATCGTTACATTATTACCCAGCTCTTCTATCCAGGCTTGCCTCAATTCCCCCCCCCCCTAAACTATATACAAACAATCTGTTGGCATCATTCTTAGATAGGTCGACATTGGAGACTTCACCATCTTTCTCTCTGTCATTAGGACCTCTAGGTTCCTATATCTCCTGAGCCCTCTCTTGTTTAACCAATATTTTTTTTACGAAATCTGCAAATGGTTTCATTTTACCATCCTACCATACATCTCCAATCTTCATAATACCTCTATTGATCCAGCTTCGCCATACCAATGTCTTATTATTTATTTGTAAACCAAGGTCATGCCATATAGACACACTGTAGTGCATATAGAGACCCTTACTGCAGTCTTTAATCTATGATTGAAGCGCAAAATTGTTTGCACTAATGGTCGGTAATCTAGCTGGCAGTTTAGTCATATTACCAATTGAGTACAAGCTATCCAGGTGATATGGTGAAAACGTCCTCTTCTCTCTATTACCATCCACAATAGTTCAGGACCAGTGGTCGAAGTGGGCGGGAGTGGTCAGGAGTAGTGCTCCTCTACTTCTTTTAATTAAGTTTTACCGTTCCTATACTTTTATTTTAAAAAGAAGCCGTTCCGTAACAGTTTCGTTTTAAAATAAAAGTGTAGGAAGAACTTGAAACTTGCACTTTCAGTGCACTGCACTGGACGTGCCCTTAAACAGCAGGTGTAAGTGTTTTGGGGTTTGTATTGTGCATGGGAGCGGGCGCGCCAGTGGAGTTTGTGGGGAGCGGTGCAGGCCAGTAAGGAACATAGTTCCACTACTTCTTTTCGTACACTTCGACTACTGTTCAGGACTATCATTTGCGCAAAGTAGTTGGCAGATTTTTTTAGCAGGAAACCTTTACAATAGTTTTCTAGTATCGGGTAACCAAAGCCACCCTCTCTTACATTTTTAACGATAATGTGCCTTGGAATGTTTGGTCTTTTCCAAGCACCCCATAGGAATCCCTGAAAGACATTGTCAATACGCTTAAGCATACATTTAGGGAACTTTACCGGAAGGGATTGGATAACATATAATACCTTCGGAAGGAGCAACATCTTAGCATTTATTTTTGCCCAGACATTTAAGGTTACTCGTTCCAATTTTCTGCCATCTTTTTGAAGTACCTCTATTAAGTTATTAGTATTAAATTCAATAATTGTTTTAACATCGCAAACCAGAGAAATCCCCAGGTATTTCACACCAGAGTTAACCCACTGGCAATTTCAATCTGATAGCCCACTACAAATCGAGGACTCTTTAAGCGGAAAGACCACAGATTTATCCCAATTAATTTTGTGTCCTGAAATCTGACCAACTTCTTCAAATAGAGTTTTCCGCAACGCTGCCCCATCATCTGGGTTTGACAGAATTATTGTCATGTCATCCTCGTAGGAATGCACCTTAACCTCTGTCCTCTACATGTAAACCATAAATGTTGGACTCCTGTTTGATATAGGCGGCTAAAAGCTACAAAAGTAGATTGAAGAGCAAAGGTGACAGTGGACACCCCTGTCTAGTACCCCTAAATATTGGAAAAGATCAGAGACTTCACCATTCACCCATATTCTAGCAGTGATATGTGATTGCAGTGCACCGATAGCATTCAGAAACAGAGGCCAAAATCCCATTTCAAGCAACGTAAAATTCAAGAATGTCCAGTTAACCCAGTCGAACGCTTTCTCAGCATCCATACATATTAATATTATGTCTTCCACCTCAGCTTTCGGAAGTCCCAGGATATGATTGTCCTGATATTATCATACCTCTGTCTCATAAATCCAGCCTGTGATTGGTCTATTAGACCACCCATAAGTTTGTCCAATCTATTAGTCAAAATATGTGTAAATAACTTGGAGTCTACATTAAGCAGTGAGATCGGGTGATAATTACCGCACTTATCCAATTTCCGAATCGAACAATACCATAGCCTCCCTCATGGATGGACACAAGATGTCATCCATCATGAAGTTATTAAATAATCCACATTGAATTGGAGCTAGTTCTGAACTGAGATTTCTAGATTTTCCCATATTTACATGACTTAAAGCCATCAACACCTCTGCAACCTTAATTGGGGCGTCTAGCAAATCTCTACTCTTACTGAACAGACATGGCAGACTCACCTTCTCAAAGAAGCAAGTTAGATCTGACCTTGATGGATTGAAATCTTCCTTATAAACAAATGCGTAAAATGCTCAGAAACATTCAAGTAGGTTTTTCCTATTGGCCACTGTTTCTCCTGAATCATTATCTATCTTATAGACATATGACCTTTCCACTATACCCTTTAGCTTTTTTGCCAGAAGTCGACCCCTGTGGTCTCCTTGTTCCCAACATTTCCCTTTCTGCCTGTGAATCATGTTCACATCTAAGCACCTCCTTGGCCCTATCCATCTTCATTTTGTCTACAGTATTCCTTGACAACTCATAATGTCTTTGTAGTTCAGCAAGGACACACTCCATTCTTTTTAGGTCTTCCAACCCTGACTTCCTTATCGGCGACGTCCAATTAATCAGTTCTCCACTAATAGACGCCTTGAAACTATCCCATACTATCTGAGAATTCGATGATCCATTATTCTCCTCAAAGAACAACTTAATGACATTTTTTCAATCCATTCAAGGCCACCTCATCATTAAGTACAAATAGCTTCAGGCGCCATTTAAGTAAGTTGCACCTTCGAGTCTCCATTTTCAACTTCATGCTAACTAGGGAATGATCTGATAGACTTCTTTCTTGTATGTCAACAGTGACCATTTTCTACACTAATCTGTTTGAAACCAGGAAATAATCAATTCTTGAATAAGAGTCATGAACAGGAGAGTACAAAGAATATGCCTTTTCCCCGAGATGATGAACCCTCTATGCATCAACTACATCAAATATATCTGTAAAACACTGAAATTCTCTACTTCCTCTCGTGTTTGTAAACCTGCATGAAGAGGACCGGTCCACCTTGTGATCCAGAACACAATTAAAATCTCCTCCTAAAATAACGTATTCCCCGCACATGTCCCATAGTGATGAGCTCAGACTTGTGAAAAAGATTCCCCTGCAGTGCAATGTCCATAGATAGATCGCAAGGTTAGTGTCCCCTCACGTCACACATCTACCAAAATGATACGGCCCTCATCATCCATCATAAGCTTTTCACTGAAATTCCCAGCCCTTTCCCAAATAACATGCCTACTCCTCTTGGGTTTGATGAATGAAGAGCAAATTACTATACCTTCAATTTCTCAAGAGACCCTCAGAATTGTCTAGTAGGTGCGTCTCTTGCAAAAACACCATGTGCACCCTTTCTCTCCAAACTCTCGACAATACCTTCCTCTTATTCCTCAAACAATTCAACCCTCTAATATTCCATGTTGCTAATTTCAATTAACTCATTAGAGCAATCCCTTGTTAAAATCTTAAAATTGGCGGACCCCCCTCGTTTGACCCCATGTTTTCCATGCTGCTATCGCTGTCCCCATCCTCTTCATCTTCAAAGTTAAGCCTCCTCAGCATGCGTTTCCGCTGTCTTTTCCCCGTTACTCTGTCCAGTGAGTTGCTCTGCCGCCACAATGGGGACCCCGCTATACTCCTGCTTTCCTAAGGGGCAGAGGCGCTATCCCTCCTGCTCCTATACAGTATCCCTATTTGTCTCCTTACTCCATCTTCTTCATTGTCATTTAAACATTTTGGTCCGGTCATGATGTCTTCTACCCCATTGAGGTGTCTCTCACTTCTCTCTGTTTCCCATTCCTGTCTTCTGTCTCTTTCTTCCTCTCTACGTTGAAGCTCTTTAACGAGCCATCAATTTTCAGTTTCCACTTTTCCCTCTTCACTTGCAACTGCCTCTCTTTTTCTTCCTCCACCTTTCTCATCACCTTTTCTTCACTTCCTCCATTATTCTTGCCCATTCTCTGTCCTCTTCCTCTGTCTCCTTGTGTTTCTGAGCTTCCTCCTCAATGCTTCTATGCTCTACTTCAGCCCTTCTGTCCAATTTGAGCAGTATCTGTTCTCCTACCCACTCATTTGGTTGGACTGTCACTTTGTTTTCCCACTATGTCCCGGTGTCACCTTGTCACCCCTGTCAGTTTCACTCACAGGTTGCTGCGTTCCTTGGATTCATCAATTATAGTCCTTATACTGTTATTTGCTTGCTTCGCGCCACTAAGTGTGTCCTCGCTGCTATACGCAGGTGGTGCATAAACAGGGTTGGTATACCCTGCCTTGGCTTTTAATTCTTTCAAGGGATAACATCGCTGGCCTTCTGTCAGAGAGTCTGTGGTTTGAGGAGGATGAGGTGGATCTGTGGGCTCTTCGCCCACCACATCATGCTGGCTCAGCATCCACTCTTTCCTGGGCGGGTCCTCAAATATTTTCCATAGCTCCAATATAGCTAATAGGTTACTCAATTGTTTTCCTCTATACATAACATGTAAATATGCAATCATGTGTTGTAGCACAGATTTGGAAAGACTGCCCTGCCCGGGGCCATGGCTTTGCCATTTTCCCATCTGTATCACATGTCCATTACACGCTATACTTGCACATTTTGTCCTGATACCATGGAAGAGACTTGCAGAAGTGCTTAAGGGGTGTGTCCCCATGATGGCATGTTTTGTTCTAACTGCTGACACTTACTTGACCTAAAGTCAGGATTTTTTACACGTTTGGAGAATTTGTTCAATTATATATTTCACAATTATCGTCAATTCTCAATCAAACTCTCCAAAACCACAACAACTCTCAAAATATTCCACTAGCCTCTTTGGCTCACCTACGCCAACACGAGCATGATCTGCGCATCGCCAACACTCTATTCTCTGCCCATAAGGCCAAGCCACAATACTTTCACATGCTCCTCGAGCCAAACCCAAATGGTATAAGACTCTTCTACAACTTCAACATCACTGTGTCAAGTTAAAAAACACTGTTTTCTCCCAGGTTTTTTCCCGTTTTCTCTCACTAACAAGTCTGTTCCCCATTACGGACCTTCACCCCCACATCAACATGTCATGTCCAATATAGCAACGTTTTGTTTGACGCCACAAGCCCAAGTAAAAATCAGAATACTTTGAGTGCACTCTCAAATCCCACAATACCCCGAGACACAACAACACAAATAAACTACGGCCGTCTTCCTGCTTTTCAACTCACAGGGGATACCAAAAACATTTGGTCCTTCTTCTATACGGAACATATGGCTACATCTATAAAGATAAACTAAGAAACTCCCTTCTACAACCTAGGCTAGCACCTAGACGCAGGGATATCTACAACCCGAGGGCGCAGTGTTGTGTGCCGCAGGTGTTAGGTGCCATAATATTGGGCCCCAAAGACTCCGCTTCCTGGAACTTAGAGCTACGCCCTTGCTCCCACCCAGGCCCACAACCACTTGCATTAGGTAAGCGCACTTGTGCAACTTGCCCTAAGACCCTGCACCCTCAACTTCCCAGCTGTGCCCCGGCTCCCGCCCAGGCCCGCAACCACTTGCATTAGGTAAGTGCACTTGCGCAACGTACGCTAATACCCTGCATCCTTGATTACTGAGCTGCGCCACGGCTCCTGCCCAGGCCTGCAACCACTTGCATTAGGTAAGCGCACTCGTGCAACTTGCCTTAAGACACTGTATCCTCGATTACCAAGCTGCGTTTCGGCTCCCACCCAGGCCTGCAACCCCCTGCATTGGGTAAGTGCACTGGCGCAACTTGCCCTAAGACCCTGCATCCTCGACTTCCCAGCTGTGCCCCGGCTCCCACACAGGCCTGCAAGCAGTTGCATTAGGTAAGTGCACTCGCCCACCTTGTCCAACAATATTCACCCTTCTCGGGTCTGAAGACGTCATGACACCCACCTTCGTACCCCCCTCTATCCATCAGGGACCAGCATCTGCAGTACTGCACCAGGAGATTCTCTATCCACAAACAGCCGTGCATCCCACCACAGCACCACCCCCATCCACTCCAGAAACATGTTCCTCCACTTGTGTACCTTGCCCTCCATCCACCCAAAACTCTACACCTGCTCATCTCCCCACTCTCCCCAAGTTGCCACCCCCAACGAGCCCCTCAAATGTGCCTTGATCAACACAAGATCAGTCCCTGCACACGGCCCTGAAATTCATGACCTCCTCAACAATCTCAACCTGCTCGCCATTTCCGAAAAATTGCTCCGTCCAGCAGCAGGCCCTGCATTATCCATTGATATCACCCAGAATATGCCATCATGCGCACTGGCAGAACTCACAGTAGAGGTGGCGGAGTGGCTCTAATCTACAAAGGCATCCTAGCCATTAGGATCACTAACTCCAACCCAATCACAAACTGTGAAATGCTCTCTACCAAACTGTCTCTCTCCACCTCATCTATTTCCCCCCAGACCCATTTCATCCTTCGAGGAAACCCTTTTGCAAACCCTCAATCCTACCATCAAGCCCAGCTCAAAAATCTTGATCTCATGAGACCTCAATCTTGGCCTCAACGACCCCACAGACTCTCACGCAAAAGCCTAGCTACAGCCCTCAACCACGCTGGCTTTGTTCAGCAAACTACTGAACCTACCCACATCCAGGGCTGCACCCTTGACTGGTTTGCTGACCTTAATTGTCACCTGGTCAGCCCATCACCACAACCTACTCATGGTCTGGCCATCACTCTATCACTTTCAACATCCCCACCAGAAAATGGCCCAGCCCCTGTTACACAGTGAAACCAGAAGCCCTGGCCTGCTGCACTAAAAATCTCAACAAGTACCACCTCACACCCCTCCTCTCAGACCTCAAGGTACCAATGAACATGGCAATGAAGCCAGAGACCCTTGTCAATCTGTATAATGACACCATTGCAATAGCTGTTGACACCCTAGCCCTGTTAAAAAAGTGCAAAGCCAAGCCCAGTCTAAGAAAGAACAACTGATTCACCCCCGAGCTTCTTGCTTCCCGCGCTAAGAAACACACTGCCAAAATGGCTACGAAAAAACACCCCAAACCTAGCCTCCAAAGCTCAGGTCACCTTCCTCGCCAAAGACTACAAAAGAGCGATTCATACCGCCAAAGGCAGTAGCTACAATGCAAGAATAGATAATGCACAGTGCAACACACGCAAACCCTTCACGATCCTAAGTCGCCAGTCACCACCATCCACAGACCTCACCCCAGACGACACCTGGTGTACCAAGGTGCAAGTAGCCCTCACTGGAAAAATCTCCTCCCTACAAGAGAAAATCAGTGCCAAGCATCTGGCCATTCACACAAAACCACCACCAGCCACCTCCATGCCCCTCATGGCTACCACCAGCTTACCTAGCACCCAATTCGACTTCTGCCCGGTATCGAAACTCGAAGTGGCTAACATCATCAAAGGCCTCAAGCCCTCCCACTGCAAAAGGGATGTCTGTCCCACCCCCATCATCAAAGATCGTGCCGAGACTCACACCTATCATCACAGCTATTTTCAACGCTTCCTTTGCTACAAAAATGGTACCAACTTCCTTGAAAGAATCCCGGATCCTGCCACTGCTAATAAAAACATCTCTCGATCCCACCATCCCCACTAATTACCGCCAATTACTACCATAACTTTCATCCTTAAAATCCTCGACCGTGCAGCATACATCCAGGTTCAACAATACCTCGAGGACAACCACATCCTGGGCATCCGCCAATCAGGCTTCCGACCAAGGCATGGGACTGTGACCGCCTTATTGGACCTGAAAACCCAATTGGATGATATCAAAGACACAGGCAAACTCCCCCTGCTCCTCATGCTAGACTTATCTGCAGCATCCAACCTCGTCGGCCATCAGACACTCTGCAACCACCTCACCACAACAGCAAACTTCTCCCTAGCAGCGCCAGACTGGATCAAATCCTTTTTGGCAGACATATCCTCCTGTGTTTTTATGGACGGCCATGTTGCCCCAGCAAAACCAGTAACCTGCAGAGTCCCAAAAGGGTCTTGCATCTCCCTCACCTTGTATCATTTTTAACTAAATCCCTTTTTGATCACCTGGATGCCCTCAGAATATCCTACACAAATAATGCTGACGACACACAAATCCTCCTCCCTCTCTCAGGCACCTACCACCTTGACATTGCAGCCATCAACTCAGTCTATGACATTGTCCAGAAATTAATGGCAACCACCCAGTTATGTCTAAACAACGACAAAACTGAGATCCTCATTGTAGGCTTGCACACCACTCTTCACAATATGGATCCAGCTTACAAAGAATTTGGCATTTATGACAACTCAATCCAAACTTCAACTACAGCCAAAACCCTGGGTATCTACCTAGATGCTACCCTTGACCTTTCACACCAGGTCAACACCAACACTTTCTCTGCTGCCTATACCGCCAAACTTCTCAAGGCCAGCAAGCCCTTCCTCACCACAACCAACTGCTTCACCATAGTCAGAGCCATCACCGGATCCAAATCGGATTACTGCAATGACCTCTTTGCTGGTACTTCTGAACGTAACTTGTGCAAGCTACACACTATCCAAAACAATGCCCTCCAGGCCACTCTAGCTTGTCGAAGTACCACCATGTTACAGAAGCCAGTAAAGATGCCCACTGGCTTCCGATCCGTGAGCGGATTAAATTCAAGACCCTCTCAATCGGACACAGCTGCACCACCAACACTGCCCCTGCCTACCTATCACGCCAGGTGGAAAAATACACCCCACCTCACCCATTAAGATCCACGAACAGCCAATTCCTCAAAGCGCCTGTCCTTCACTTGTAAGATCGCAGTAGGATCAAGCTTTCCTGTCATTGCCACAAAGCTCTCGAACAATCTCCCCATTGTCCTGAGAAAGGAACCCTCCTACTGGACCTTAAGAAAAAACTTTCAAATATGTCTCTTCGCCTAAAGCTCCCTGAGCTAAAACACTAAGATATCCATACATGATTCATCTGTAAAGTAAGCTGGCGCCTAGAAACAGGAAAACCTCATCATCCGCTTAACTAAGCTAGTGCCTAGAAACAGGAACTCATAAATAATTCATTTGTAACCTAGCTAAACGCCTGGAGCCTGCAAACAGGTATACTTCACATATAACACAGAATGCATCACAAACAACAGTTTCCCTTCCCAATATGTGTCATATGGCTGAGTCTATACTTACACTCTGTGGATCTGCTGAAGCCCCTGGGTACCAGATCTCCCAAAATCTGCCACTCTGACGGCTGGTCTGCTTGGCATCCCATGGGGAGCTGGCAGGAATTTCTCTTGACAACCTTTCAATGTTCAGGTGTGGTTTTCAGTCCGGTCCTGGTGGGTCACGACGCATCCCTTCGGACACGCGGTGGGAAATAATGGTCTTAATGGCCTGGGGTTTTAGCGACCGTCCTCTGCTACCACCTGAATTACAGGAAGGGGAATTATTATCAATCTCCCCGATTACAGGCAAGATGAATGGGGCTGAGGAAATCCCTGCACCAAAAAACAGAATATTGAGCCATAGGATAAGGCTTTACTGCGTTTATTGAATATTAAATGACAGGGATTGAGGTATGAACAATGCAACATTCTCCACACCCGCTCGATCTTGAGCCTGTCATCTTGTTTTGGTTAATACATGATGGCACAAAATGAAGTTACATTCTAGAAAACCTAATGTGAAGCAGGATTGGTTAGTAATGTAGACTATATACACATTATATAGGGGGTTAGTGTGATAATTGGATAAAACATATCTGGTGGCTCCTCCCATGACCACCTCTAAATGTTGCAAATACAAATGTTACAGGTTAGTTTGAGGTGATTGTAAAGTGCAACAAAGTGTGAGCTTAACGTGAAAGGTGAATAGTGATTGGGCAAAAAGGGTGTCTCATACTTGGAGTTTTGCAAAGTTACCAGGCCAAGTGCAACTATTCAAGGTGGTGAGAACGGCCCCGAAGGTGCAGCATATTCTCAACAAGTTACGATCTCCTAAGTCTTGAGACAGAACATTCAGCTCTGGACCTAGTATTACTTTTGTATCGTCCTGCCTTCAGTTGGATGGGAACAGCCACTTTAATCTGGCTCGAATTAATAGGCTCTCTCTCGCAGGTTCAGATCACATGTGTAGGGACCACAAAATGGATTTCTCCTGCTTGCAATTATGAGGGTTTTCAGCTTGTATTCCCTGCATGTATCCTATCTCTTCTGCTAACTTGAAACTTTCCTTCTCTCTGTGTCCTTGGCAAGGCTGTACACGGTGGCGGCACTGAAAGCCTGGTCTGCATGCTTCAGCAGGACCAGCCTGTCAGCTTTTCTCTGTATCCCCAAGTCCTTTCTGCTCCTTCCATTCACTCCAATGTACTTGTGGCTTCCATCTTGATTTACATGGCCACCCATGTTAGCTGTGTCTAAGCATCAGCAAGCAGTTCATATGTATTCTTGTGCATCTTGCTGTTTCCGCGTGGCAAAGGTGTACGTTTGTCAGTCTTCTAACTATGTGAGTCATAAGCATGTTCTTAGTGTCTGCCAGCAATAAATCTCAGTGTCTGCGTAACTTCATGCAGGGATGCCTATGTGTTTCATATCTAATGCATCTATGTCATGGAGTCAGTTTTACTTCATCAGCCTTGTTCGAGGTTACAGTCAGTCGACTTGTCCATTGATTACAGCTGTATCTCTTCAATAGCGTCATCAGGATATGGTCTGAACGGATGTCTGAGTGAGTAGCATTTGTCACACTTGCGATACATCGATGATGGGGAGGAAGGGCCCAGGAACGATGTACACCTCTCGTTTCTCTGTTGCCAAGATGAGAGAGGGATAGGCGCAACAAGGGCCACGTTTAGGTCTCCCTCTTCACTTCCCACCTCTCTCTTTTGTGGATGGAAGAAACTTCACATTATTTAATTACGAGAGAGAGGTAGAAAGGCTGGTTTAGTATAGCATGTTTACAAATGTTACTTTTATGTATTCCCTTATGCAACCTACTCTATTCTTTCATTTCTAAGTATAGTAATAGTATTGATAATATTATCATTCAATTGTATTCTTTATCAATAATGCTCAATCATTCATCCTTTCCCCTAAACATTCAGACTTATCATTTTAACACATACTCTTCACCACACCGGGAGGAAGAACTGATTCTTCAATCTGATTAAAGGCTGTTCGGGGGTGACAGGTCTTCAGTTGGTTGGTTCTTTTGTCGCCTACTAAAGACATTTGTATTCTAAGTCCTGGCTGTAGGTTCTTGTTCACATTTTTAGCGCCTTGGTGCCTTTGGGCGTTTGTGCGCTCTACAAATATACATAACATAACATAACATAACATCACATAACATATGGACTGTGATAAATCAGACATAGGGGACAGACCTGAGGACATTGTTGAAGAAGCTACTTTATTCACCAACTTATAGAAAACAATAAACTGGTGCTCATCAGGACGCCTTACAAAAATAAACTCTGTCCTCTGTTAAAAGCTATGCTAACATATCTCTGTCCTAAAAGAAAGAAAGAAAGAAAGAAAGAAAGAAAGAAAGAAAGAAAGAAAGAAAGAAAGAAAGAAAGAAAGAAAGGAAGAAAGAAAGAAAGATTCTCAGCTTAATCTAAGGGTTTCTCCCCCTTGAAAGAATAGTGGTGGCTGATTTTCTGACCCTCACCCTCAATGTTCTTACAATTTCTTCGAGTTCCTGGCATCAGAAATGTTTCACAGCAAAAGTCCATTTAAAAAAGAAAGATAAGTCTCTTGACTTTGGATAACACAATGGGCCTCATTTCAAATTGAGTGGTGCAACTATGATTTTGGTGGTGGGGTGGAGGAAAAACTTCAGCAAAATGTTGAAGGTAATTCCATCATATTACTGCCAAAATGCACACATTTTGGTGGAATTACCGCTGGCAGAAATACCGCTGGTGGTAATTTCACCGAAATCCCAGTGGATGGACTCAATGAATTGGGACTAACACCGCCACACCTTCACTTGCAATCCGGTGGTAATTCCGCCAGACCAAGTGATGTTAATGGTAAATCCATTTGGTTGTATTTTGGTGGATTTACTGCCGAAATACCACCAGACCTGTAATCAGGGCCAATGCCAGCTATTCCAAAAACGTGCCAATTATTCCTCCTTCAGGGTTGTATTCTCCTGACTCTGTTAAACTGAGTTTTCAACAAAATAAACCAAGTTCTGTCTCCGTTGTTCTAGTTTTGTACCACTTTGTCATGGTAGATAGGCTGTGGACCTGTTCCACCCAGAACTCTGCCCACCATTTCCTTGGTGAGGTTCGCTCTCCGGCAGAGGAATGGCCTCTCTCCTTTGCATCTCTGCGTGGGCTGGCTTTCTGTGTTATCTGGCGGAGTCCCTCCCTGTCAGCTCACTTCCTCCTGCCTTTAACTTCCTTCCTGCAGTAAAGTTGAGAAGTCCATTAGTCATCGGCTTATTCAGTATGTAAGAATGAGTACATGACAGTAACCAAGCCATTCACCATAAAAGGGCCCTGTACATTGGTAACATCTTCAATTCTCATATAACCAATAAACATTGAAGTCTTGGAATGGAAGAGAGGTCGGATGGAGTCCTGCTTTGGCTGTTCCTTGTCCGCCAGTGGGATCCAGCATGTCCCTAGTGAGAGTATAACTTTGCAGGCCCACCTCCCTAGTCCCTAAGAGGGTGGGTCCCTTTGGGGAGAATGGATGAATTCCCTGGATTTGTCAAAAGATCCAACGTTCCTCTGCCTGTTCCCCTTTTGATATCTTGATATTGTGGGCAACAGTAGAAATTGTAACTATGATGTTGAAGTCCCCTTACCATGAGGGAAGACACTGTCGCTCTTTAGATTGGTTCCTTTGAAAAACTATACAGGTAAACTGGACCACCCACTTCACCTTCCTTCTTGGATGTCTGTGTGTCATACTAGGTTTTCATTCTTACAGCAGCCTTCTGCAAGTTTCTCTGTGCATAGGCAAAAGCATGCTGATGATGCTTACAAAGGTTTTCTACATATTCCTGATTGGTCAGAGGCACTGAACAATGTCTGTTATTGTGTTCAGTACAAAAGGTGTTGAGGCAAGGACATTCCTCTACCGGTCATAAGCTCCAAAGAAGACATCTTAGAAGCAGAAGTAGGGGTAGATCTCAGAGCCATCAAGACTAGTGGTAATCACGAGACCCAACTGAGTCCACAATCTCTTTAACATTCCCTCAATGGTTTTATTGTATCACTCAACCGCCCACTAGGTGCTGGCTGGTAGGTTTTATGCAATTTTCTATTTACTCCTAGAATTTCCCACATCTTATTCATTAACTCATTGGTGAAATGACGACTCCAGATAGACTCCATCCTTTGAGGAAGGCCAAAAAGAGACACGATGTGGTTGATCAGTAACAAAGCTGCAGTCTCCGACTTACAATTCTTGGTGGGGAACTTTGGTGAAGTGCCATGTAACGGTCCACATATAATTGTGGTCATGTGCTGAATGAATCACTGGACCAATAAAATCTGTGGAAAGGGAGAACTTTATTGGCAGTGAGCACACACCAGACACCCTTTTAAATAAATGTTTAGGTCCTGATCCATGTGTGGCCATTAAGCAACCTCACATAGGAGCATTTCCATCATCTTCTGAAATCCCCAATGACAAGTTGTCACTGCATCATGAGTATAATTTAACATTATGCATTGAAATGAGGTAGTACCACCCACTGATCCTAACCAGATTGGAGTTTCCGAACCAAAATTTCCTCTTGAATTTGGAATATTTTCTGAAACTTCACTGAGACTCAAAGATCTTCCTTAACCTGACAATCCTGTTCAGTTATGGGAACATTTTCTGGATCTACTAGAAAGTAATAGAAATGTCCAATACTCAGCTTTTTCTTTTCGGATGATTATTAAGTCTTAATATGAAGCATCTCTACTGTGGTGAAGAGTAGAACGTTTGTTTTCAGCTTAAGACTTTGGCCAAGTTACTGTTGTTATTTATATTTCTCCAAGGAAATATTCCATATCAGTGTACTCACTTGGATTGCACCAGTTTTGACTTGTTCATTGGCCAAATTATTACCTGTCATATCGGGTCCCTCAGCTTTTGCGTGTCCCTTTATTGTTTCCAAACTATGGTCATGTTGTTTGATATCACTAAATCATCTATCCTTATTTCAGAAGTTTGCTGTTCACAGAAACCATACCTCTGTCTTTCCAGTTTACTAAGTGCTCAATCAATCCATTTCAAACATAATCTGAGTCGGATCATTTATGATTACTAGTTCCTGGAGTTGATGATTTACAGCAGTAAGGACAGCTTTATATATGATCATCAATTCAGCCATCTGACTAATTGGGGGAACTGTTTTATAGCCGGCTCAGGATTCAGGTATGTCATTCACCCAATCATTTTTAACACCAGCTACTAATTCCTTCTCATAATTTTCTTTAATATGGTAGGAACATATGTCAATATAAACTGTCGGCTTTTCCTGGCAGGTGTTTTTGTCATATACCTTATGAAAAGAAGCTAGATATGCCTTCATATTATTAGTTGTTTTGAATTCCTTGTCCTCCAAACAGTTATCTTGGACATAGCCATGTAGATCGGCTAATCCTTGTGCCATCGGACTCTTCTTATTTTGTCTGTATCTGATTTCTACAGGGTAGCACTGCATTGAAAGAATTCAGGAATAAACCTTGGGTTTGAGGCTTTGCCAGTTCGTATTTCATCACTGCAGATATTTTAGAGGCTAATGGTTTGTCTCAACTATTTTGTTATCCGCATAGATTAACAGACAGTAGTTTTTTAACTCCCATACCATTGCCACGAGTGATTACTCAAATTTATTAAATTTGATCTCATTGGGCGATAAAGTTTTGCTTGTGTACAAGATCACTTTGTTAACCTGGTCATGCTTCTGATGCAAGACAGCAGTTGAACAGGTGTAGAAAAATCATGTTTCCAGGAACATTTATTTGTTTGCAATGGGGTACGCCAAGC
This sequence comes from Ambystoma mexicanum, assembly GCF_040938575.1. NCBI lineage: Eukaryota > Metazoa > Chordata > Amphibia > Caudata > Ambystomatidae > Ambystoma > Ambystoma mexicanum. The sequence continues at coordinate 97,776,969 of NC_090922.1, forward strand.
ACAGACTTTGGAAAATACTTATTTTCAGTTGTTTCACAGCCTCTGTTTGCGAGTTTCCTGACTCCCACTTCTCCCTTGCCTTCATCAGATACACCCGGGTTTGAGTGTTCTTTGCATTATCTATGAAATTATTACTGTTACTACTTAATCCTAAAAGACTTCCTAGTTCACATACATTTGTGGGGCTCTTTAGTTTGAGTAGAGATTCAACCTTATTTATCTGGGTTTAAGTAGCTCGGCTTTGATTTCATGGCCTAGAAAGTTTACTTTAATTCTGCACCACTGTGCTTTCTGAAGAGGATCATTTTCACCTGCGTTTCTTAGTTGAGTTAACCCATGGCAGATCTCCAGCAGGTGTTCTTCCACAGTTTTACTTTTGATTAACTGGCCATCTACATAAGGCACATTCCCTCTCTCTACAAGATCAGTCATGGCTTTATGTAGGGATATGTTGACCTAATTCTCACTGTTAATATAACCAAACGTAATATGGGTACAAATGTATTGTTGCCCCTGAAACGTAAAGGCAGGTTTTTATTGGTGTTCAGATTACCCAATTTCCATTGGTCAAATTGAGGGTAGTGTACACTGCTAACCCCTGATTAATATAAGGGAGAGGTCACCATGACATGTGTACCCTTTTATTGAATTCTCTTGGGCCAGCAAGGAGTCTCCATTGTCCATTGGGTTTCAATATTCCTAATATTGGGTTGTTAAAATTACTGTAGATTGGTTGTTTTATCCCACAGGATTCAACATTTTTGATAATCTCTGTGAGTGATTCCACAGACATTAGAGGTAACGGGTATTATTTTACAAATACTGGCGCCATATAAGGGTCAGGAGATATGGTAATGTAATGAAATGACGTATGCCCACAATCATAGGAATTGACAGAGAACACTTTTTTGGGAAATCTAGAAATATATGTCTTAACGTGTTGCTTTTGTTCTTCTGTCTCATGCTGATTTTGTTTTCAACCACCTGACCGAAGTCTGGACATTTTTCTCGCATGGCTATTTCTGACACATCTTCTAACTGGTGGATACATTCTTATTTATGGCATCTACCTTGGTGATTGGTTCCTTAGCAACAAGGTGATTACTAGTAACTCTAAATAATAATAATAATAATAATAATAATAATAATAATTAGGCTTTTATATAGCGCTACAAACCCTCAGGTATCTGAGCGCTGCTTATTATTACCCACGGTGTGTGGTGCTCATTTATCGACCTCGGAAGGATGAAAGGCTGAGTTTGGCCCCGCCGGGATTCGAACCTGCGTTAACAGGCTCTGCACGGGTGTCAAAGCGGGCGCTCTACTCGCTGTGCCACTTGACCGGCTGTAGCATGTTACAAGGAACATCATCCACTTCATGAAGGCACAGGGAGTACACCATACAATTCTCTCTTTGTTGGTTATAGGGAGTTTCTGGCCGGCTGCCATGAATATTGTTACACCAATTTTCAAGTATGGAACAAATGATTGGAATGGGTAAATCCATGGAATAATGTCAACTGCCATTTCAATATAGGTATCGTGGGATAAAATAATGCTTTGGGGATCAATATTATCAACCAATATTTGGATGTGTCATCTTTGATATCTACTAATGTAGTTTGGTGTAGAGACAGACCCTGACAGAACCTGTTACTGATGAATATTATTTAAATTAATGAAAAAAGTTCTCTCCTTTTCTGATCTTTATTGATAAAGTGTATTGCCGAGCAATTCCTGGAAGAATGACTTCTCGTTTGATTTGAACTTCAGCAGCATAAGGGAGCAATTCAACTCACTGTAATGTCTTCTCAAATTCATTGATGTGCAATGTAAATGATGGAACATAGGCATTTTCCTTCCTCCCCAGCTTTTTCTGGGTATCACAATCCATGCAGCAGCGGTAACCTGGAACCTGTGGAAAGGGAGGGAATCCCTATCACAGTTTTGATGTCAAAATGCATTTTTATCCCTACATATTCCTTGTCCAACCCACATGAAATTGATCCTGAGGGGAATGCCCCTCAGGAGGCAGCCCAAGGTCAAAGTAATGAAACACAAACATCAACAAAATGCAATCAGAATTATCCACTAACTTACACTTTCTCTGTAAGTTGGAGATGAAAGGTGTCAGGAGGTGGTAATTGACTTCTGTGTCTAAGAACATTCTGAATTGAGTTTTCACGAAAAACTACTCCTGGGTTCTGGCCATTTCTTTCTGAAGGAGTAACATATGTATAGCCCGGGACAGACCTAGAACCTAAACAGTGAGGATTGATGTAAGTCTCTGGTTTTGTGGGATCAGTATTCTGCATGCCCGGTTCATGACAAGTCAGCTGGCTATGAGCAGAGGGTCTTCTCTATCTATTAGTATCCTTAGCAGCAGATGACTAAGTCTTTGGCCCCCCTGTCCAGCAGAGGAGCACTCATGACCTCAGCTACCTTAACAGCGGTGGAGCAGGCATTTGTTTGGGGCTCGTTTCTTATTCACCCCTTAGTGGCATGGAAGAATGTAGCTTTGAAGTCTTGGTTTTCGATATCGACACAGCAACACATTTCAGCAAATGCTCACTTGAGTTCTTGAGCAAACTCGCTGCGAGATTGAGCATCAGCACACATTACATTATAGGCTGCCCCGGTTTCTTGTGTGTTTCTGTGAGTTGAGAAGTATTTAGAAATGGCTGCCTTGTAAGAGGATAGTTTATAACAATTTTGGTGTTGCAGCCTAGCAAACACACTACAAAACTCAAAAGAAAACAACAATTTTAAGAATTCAAAATTGTTTTATTCATTCTTCAATCCAGATGATGGCATCATCTGTTCGTACAGTTCTAGATGTTCTCCAGCAGAATATTTGGATTTTTTATGGTAAGGGGTCATAATGCTTTCTATGGCCTTAATCTGTTTGATTGAGTCTTTCACCAGCCTTGATTGCGATTTTCTTTAACTATGTCTCCTTACTTGGATCAAACTTCCCTCATGGGAGTCAGGGCCACTACTTGAACCCCACCTCTCTGCGTGCATATTTGCCCACCTTATCATAGTGACTGTAGGGAGGTTTCCTGTGTGTACTGTGCAGGTTATCCCCTCTTTTCTCTCTTTCCCATTGGTCTTCGGGATTATGGGTCTCAAATTTGGGTGACCTATGGGGCCTGGAGCGACCACCATCTCCATGATGTGGGCTCCAGATGCCATACACTGAGCATCATCCAAGTATCCAAACCATTACCAGCCATATGCGAATAGTCCCCTCCAGCAACTTTACCAACACCTGACTATCTAGTGTTGGAATGCCCAGGAAGGCAATTGATTACTGGAGAGATAACTAAACCAAGGGAAGAGATCTAGAGGGGTCAGGAGAAGAGAAAGTTGCAAACCAGAGTCAACAGGTTACCTCAGGAGCATATGTTGACTGCCTCCTGTACCCCAGGAGGTGGTAGAGTAGAACACAGGCTCCTATACAGCAGGGAGGGGCCCCAGCCCTTTTGAACCCCCCCCCCAGCAATCTGGGAAACCTCTTGCCCATTGGGAAGGAAGCCCTTTATGCACATCACCAAGAGTTCCCTGCTCTCCTTAAGGAAGACGTGTCTAATACTGGTCAGCAGGTACTTGAGGTGAAAATGCTGCTTTCACAATGCAGCAAGTATTTGGTTTTATTAATACAGAGAAAGACACGAGTATTGAATAGAAGAGGTTTTGATAACCTGGTCCACGTGCTGTGTTCCCGCCAAGGCGTGTCTCTGCGGAGCCTAGCACATTATTTTTGAAAGATTGGCTTCAAAGGGAACCTTTAAATGTGACTTTTGATCATGTATGCCAACACAAACTCATACTGGCAGTGTTTGGGGAACCCCATCAGAGTCAGGAACAGGAAATCCCTTGTGTGTCCACTTTGAACAACAAGAATCTGCAGAACAGCTTTGGCTGCTATAATGAAGGCTGAAAATCGAAGATGGTGGTCTACCTAGAAGCAAACTTGGATTGTGGAGCTGTCCATGGACCCACCTTCCAAACAGCAAAATCTAGTGAGTTTGTAGTGAACTGCTGCACTCCGACCACAGCACTCTTTTACCAAACAAACACACACAGGTGCAGTAAACCAAGCAATTAGAAACCTTATCTGTAATCCCAGCAGAGTATCAAGTGGATAGTGTGACAGAGAGAGGAGCGGAAGTCAAGAATTTGAGATGTAAGGTAAGGGGCATTCTGTGGCGGAGCAGTGAGGAGGAAAGGTGCTGAGGATGGAGCAGGGGTGAAGAAAAAGAGGAGGAGCAGAAAAGAAAAGAGGAGAACAGAGAAATAAAGAGGAGAGAAGGATGAGAAAGTGAAGAGAAGCTGTGAGGATGAGGATTATGACTGAACATCAGACATAGAAAGAGAAGTGCAGATGAAAGAGATAAAGAAGGTCAGTAATAAATGTTGAACAGCAGAGATATTAAGAGGAGCAGAAGTGGGACTGGTGGGGAGATGGCCAGACAGAGAGAGAGAAGCCGAAGAGGAGGGGATGAAAAGAAGTAATGAGGAGGAGGTAAGAAGACTACGGAGGGAGAGGAGAACCATTATTTAGGAAGGAGCTGAAGAACATTGGAACACTGGAAAGTAGAAGGAGAAGACAATAGAACGGAAAAGGGTGGTATAGGAGGAACAGGTCCGGGCATGGTGCAATGTCATTAGGGAGAGGAAGAGAGAGAAGCAGGAGGGGATGAAAGCGGTGAAGGCCAGGAGGAAGGGAAAATGAAATTATAAGAAAGAGGAGTTTCCCAAGGAGAGTGGCAACAAGCGAGGGGACTGGTCGAGAGACAAGCTACTGGAGAGACTATTAACTAAGTGAAGGAGCAGTACCCATGGACGTCCTCAACACCCTATCAAGGGTTTAAGTCTTACAACCTGTAGGACCAATGCGATCTTGCAAATAATCTCAAAGTGTCTGATTGTCCACCCATATTTGACACCCCAAGGTACTTGACTTGAGGGTGCAGTGCCAGTTTTGTCTAAGAGTAAGTTCAACTTCTACACCATGCTTGCAAAAGGCAAGCAAACAACCTCATAAAAAAATGTTTGGAGCACTTTAACCCCAAAGAGTAACATTTTATCCACCAGGAAGACAATCTTTTAGGGAGAGAGGCAAGGGCTGAGGACGATGATCCTCTACAAACCTGAAAAGTTGATATACTGTTGAATGTGCACTAAGTGATCTCAGTTGGAGGCAGCAGGTAAAGGGCATTCTGTGATGGGGCAGTGGGAAGGTAGCTTTTTTTTTAAACTGTGAAGTAGGCTCCAATGATGTAACTGTGTGGGTCGGAGATCAGATAATATAATTTAATGTATTTGTGTTTTAGGGTGGTATTTTGGGTACCCTTCTGTATTGAGACACCACAACACTGCTCAGTTTCTGCACTGGCACACAGCGACAAAAGCACAGCTGTTCTTCTGTGCTGGGGTAACTAGCTCCAAGATTTTTCAGAACAGCAAGATCTGATTTGAGTCTTGAATAATAGGATGCAGTCTATGGTGAAGCCAAGGGGCTTCATATGAGTTGCTAGGATGAAAACAGATCTGTCAAGGTGCATTTCTACCTGTCTGACTTTAGCGTTTGGCCAGCAGGATTAGCATGGTTTTAGTTTCATAAAGCCCTTGCCATCACTGTTTGAATGGGTAAGAGGCAATGTTTGAGGTGATGGATCTCGCTGATAGAGGAGATCGTCAGTATATTTCGGTGTCAAGTGTTGGATCTAATCTTGAGTTTGGAGAAGAGTTCCCTTAAGGTTTCCATATAGAATTTGAAGAGAGTGGGTAAGAGTATGGATACTTGTCATATGCCCCATTGGGCAATTTATACAAATTCTTGGCTCTGGTCTTTAAATAAGTGAACAACTACGCCTCTCCCATATACATTCAGTCAATCCCTTGATGCCTTCCTAATCAAAGCTTTTGCTGCCAATGAGTGCTCTGTCTTATCGTCCTTAAGACATTATCCCTCCTAGCTTTTTATCAGTCTACACCTCCATCTCCCCTACACAATAGTAGAATCAGATACCCTTCCTGCTTCCATAAAGAAACTTAATTAGTACCCGGTGGACGGAAGGGTTGGCAGCCTCTCAGCCAATGAGGATGCTCGGAACGGGGCCATTACCAGTGGTAATCCCCCTGCTTCGATCAGCCTCACGGCTGGAGGCTGCAATCATCCCCCGCCGGGGAATGAGGTAAGTGGTGTCCCATTTCCCCTCTCCACTCCCTCCTCCCCCATCCACAGAATTCCCTCCTGCCCCCATCCCCACTTACCTTCGTTGAAGTCCATTTCGGGAGCGGACACGCTGGGGACACTTCTGTCCCTAGCGCATCCGCTCCCGATCTGCGACAGGCCATCATGGAAAGGAAGAAGGGACTACATGTAGTCCCGTCTCCCGTTTCCATGGCAGACATTTTTTTGTTTACTTTTTTAATGGGTGGCATGGAAACAGAGAAGGGACTACATGTAGTCCTTTCTCCCGTTTCCATGGCGGCATTTTTTTAAAAACTTTTTTCTATTTTTTTCAATGACCGCCATGGAAAGGGAAAACGGACTTCGTTTTCCCAACCCGGCAGCCATTTTTTTTACATTTTTTTTCTGTGCCGAAACCCTGGATTATTTCGGAACAGAAAAAAAATACTTTTAGTACCCCGGTTTTATGGACCGGGGTACTAATAGCAATAGGCCCCTAACTATGGGCCTGGGGCATTACCGGAAGTGGTAATGACCCCCTTGGTCGGGCCTATTGCTTAAGTATTACCTTTCCTATCTTGATCATCGTTGAAGGCTATAGGCAGAAATGTGTCTTTAAACAGCTGAAAAGGTAAATTAGGTGATGTACCCCTCCACGATAGAAATACGTATACTACATGCATCTATATATACATGTATTTATTTAGGTCTGTTATACAGTGCAATGTATGACCCATGAATGTGTCCTTCAGGGCATACAGATTAAACAGCAACCAGTGAGACAATATTGTGGGCAGTTGTAGGTCAGAGGGATTAAGAGTTACAACTCTTAATCCCTCTGTGATAATGTATGAATGTCTGACACCATGAGTACAATGGCAGTATAGTATATTCAGCCTCATTATGATTTTGGTGGAACCTCAGCGGTAATACTACTGCAATACCACCAAATGGTATTACTGTTGCCACCACTTGGTCCAGTGGTATTTTTACAAGATTACAAGTGGTGGTAGGCAGTGTTAGTCCCCAGTAATTGGAGTCCATAGGACTTCATGGGGATTTCTGCGGTAATACCACCGGTTGTATTACCACCAGCGGTAATGCCACAGATTTGGCCGTTTTTGGGCAGTAAGGCAGAGGAATTATCTCCAAGATTCTGCTGGAGGTGTTTCCCCTGCCTTACCTCCAAACTTGTAGTTCAACAGTGTGGTCATGCGCCGGTAATGCTCTTTTTTACTACATCGCCGCCAAACTCGTAATGAGAATTAGCTTTCAAGACCACACATGTGCCTTTTTTAGCGGTTGGTTATCAACAAGAAGGTTTACTCTGACACCTAAATCCAATTTGGGTCCAGTCTCTGATTCCCTGTGAAAAACCATGGCATATTATTTTAATTATTTATTTACAATGTATCCCTATCTTTAATGTGAATTCTCCACACCAGAAGTTGTAGGTGGTCATAGGGATACTGGCCCTCATTATAAATTTGACAGTCCAGAAATAAGATGCTGGTAACAACGTATACCAGCACCTTTCCAGACCGGAAAACTACAAGTCTGCCGGTAGGGGCAGTGAACTACCGTCAGGCAAGACCAATGGGACTCCATGGGAATGGGGATTTACCAGGGTCTCTGCCAGCCCTAATATCCCAGTAAAACTGGGATATCGGGCGGCGGAGATTGTACGGTAGTCCCCTGGTATCCAGCCATTAATACTGGTGGGATACCGGAGGACTTATAATGAGGGCCATTAATTATCCTGGTCGCAGAGATCCAACTGTCGATCATGATATGTACCATAAGAAGTGCATGTTTACACGAAAGAGGCAAACGTTAGAGACTCAGCTAAAAGTCCACTGTAGTCCATGTGCGTGTTACGAGTGAGGAGTGGCTGTGCATGGCTGCAGTGGCTCATGCGCAGTAGGCAGCCCAGGTGAGTTGTTAGTGGAATATTGATCTACGCTCATGCGCAGTAGGGAGCCAACACGTTGAGTTCTTTTAAAGCAGATCATCCCTTTTTGTAAAAATATCCTGAATTCCAGCATCTTTTTTTAAAAGCCAATTGGAATCGAATTCAAAATTTTGGAACATTGGTTTCATTCTTAAAGAACCAAAATGGTTTGTGCAAAACAATGCTACACGTGAGCAAAGACGAGAGTATTTGGAGCACAATTCACAAATATTTGAACTGTAGCAAACAACAATCTGTTAAATTATTGTTGATTAACACAAACTAAAACTGTGGAAAACCTGGAGATGCCTGCTGCATCTCTGAAGTGGTCATGTGGAAATGCTATTCACAATGATTTACTCAGAGCCTCTTAGATATGCCACAGGCACGGCCGGATGTTCTCCGGTTTTAGGCTTTGTGAATCAGGTATAAGGGAGAAGGTGCACATTTGAGATGCTCGAAGGCATCTCCTGTTTTTGCCAGTACCAATATTTGTGACTCATGCCCCAAATATGTCTGTGGTAAATTGGCCAGCAAGTTTCAGCCATGGGTGTGCACCCTTCTGCAGTAATGCACGGAGTGGCTCTGCAAGTTTGGAATGGTGTAGATTGAACCAAGCTAAACACTCCCCCGTTGAGAATGCAGAATTCTCCACTTAGCCACTTGTCTTGGACCTAATGCTCCGGATTTCTGCACCCTGAAAGTTCTGTATGCTCATTGTGTTCAGGCAGAGCCTACTGGAGGGAGGTGGGACCTAGTGTCTGATTTGTTGCCTGTGAAACAACAGTTCCAGAGTTCTGTTCTGGAGTACATTTTGTAATCCTGGGGAAAACCTAGAACTGGTATACTCATTATGCAGACCGGGGGCCACTAGAGGCCTCTCAGATTATTTGCTGTATCTCCTCTGACCTCACCTTGGCCCTGCCTGTGCTGCAAACACTTTAGTGATGGAGTTGAGAAGGGGCCTGCTCGCTCAATTTAGAGCTCTCTGCTGAACCTTTGAAGTGTTATATATTTAGGGGTCAATGCAGAAGGCCAGTCTGCCACCATCACAGGTGATAGCTTGGGTCAGCTAACACGAATTAAAATGATAAAACTACCCTCATTACAAGTCCGGTGGTAACTGTGCCGGTAAAACCGACAGGTTGCCGCCGGACGTGTAAACAGTTACCGGCGCCTAGCTTCTCGGTAACAACGGGACATTACAAGTCCCGGTGGACCAGGAGCTAGGTGCCAGTAATATGTTCTTCCCCATTCCCATAGAGTCCCATAGGACTCTATGGGAATGGGGACCACAGAAACACCGGCACCGGAAACAACAGTGCTGGTAATTTTACCCGCACTGTTGTTACTGTACCGGCAAAGTTGTAATGAGGGCCATAAACCTAATGAATCTAATATTCTTTTGTAATCAAGACACTATCGTGCAACAGCGCCTCAATGCCTTTGGGCTCGTAGCGTGTTGAACAAATTCAAATAAATAAATTAAATAAAATATCTCGTGAGGGGGGAAGATAGAAAATGAAGAAAAAAAACATTGTCAAAGCCACTTGGTCTGGCTTTTGAATTGAATATTTTGTTTTGTGTTGGTAACAAGGTAGCACATGTAATATGGAGCCTCACATGTCCAGTTGCTGCCATGATATGTGATGCAAAGTCCCAAATGTTAATATCTTATGCATGGTATGATCACCAAATGTAAGACCCAGTTGCGGTCATCATATGCCAAGTGAAGCCTCAAATGCCTCAGGGATACCATCTGATTCCACTTAATGACTCATAAGCATAGTATAGTTGTGAGTACTGTTTATGCATATGCCAACTGGAGCCTCAAATGCTAGAGTATTGCCAACCAATGCTCTTAAAATCTATCTATATTTAGAAAAGTGAAAATTTGAGGGTTTGTGGCCTGGTTTGTGGCGTAACGTTGTTCTTTATACAATTCCACACCGTTTCACCAACCTGCACCATATTTTGCATAGTTACCTGTTAGGATCCTCCAGAGAATACTGGCTCCATGACTTTTGGACACCCCACCCCGTTTTCCTAATTTCAGCGCAAGTCAAAATGTGTTTGTGGGTTTGTGGCTTGGCGAAGCATTGTTCCTTATACAATTCCACACTGTTTCATCATTCTGCACCATATTTTGCATAGTTACCTGTTAGGACCCTCTGGACATTACTACATGACATGTGGACATCCCACTCATTTCCCCGGATTTCAGCAGAAGTCAAATTTTGTTTGTGGTTTTGTGGCTTGGCAAAGCGTTGTTCCTTATACAATTCCACACCGTTTCACCAATCTGCACCATATTTTGCATAGTTACCTGTTAGGACTGTAGAGGAGCAGGTGGACACTTTCTACCTGGTCACCGCCCCCTTAGCACCGTCCTATTGGAATGACAGACGAAAAGGTACAATTGGGAACCCATGCATGAATCCTTGCAATATTCCGGCACCACGTTCAGTATATGAGAGACGATATGCACCCAGGCAACCATTTATAGTGTATCTACAAGCTGACATAATGAAGTAAAGTTACCAAGAAGGATGTTCTTTGCCGAGCAGACGAAATGCAGCCATAAACAGAATGGATGTACGTTAAAACAAAGTCTGACGACAGCAAAAGAATGCCAAAAAGAAGATGGGAGAACATATGCTGAAACAATATGAAAATACTTAAGAATGACAATGTAACTGAAACACTAAAAGAAAGATGTACTCTATGATATAGTAATTATCAACATAAAGAAGAATGAAGTGACTCACTGGTCAATAACTTCAAATACGTCAAAATGCAAGGTGGAAAGAACATATAGAAGCTTGCTTACAAGAGGTATTTATTTTTTTATTGATTTATTTGGCATTTGGTTTATTACAGACCTTTTCCAATTCATATAAAAGAGTCAACAGAGATAAACAAGCATTATCATATAACTAAAAATCCAAAACTGGGGTCTTCCTCATTTTTCCTTTAGAATTGTTTTAATTATTTCATTCATAAAAAACATTAGAGCAAAAGTCATTCTAACGTTGTCACCTTTGCACAACAGCTCCCACCAAGTTTCAGCCTCTTGGTTACGAGATTTGCTCACCACGACACCTAGGAACATAATTCACTGGGCCGTCAATTTTGGACAGATGAGAGCTAGGTGCATTAGTGTTTCTTTCTGGGCTTTGCACAGTCTGCAGACATCAAAATCTCAAATGCCCATTTTTCTTGTTGCCAACACTTGGTTCGTTAGAAGGAGGTTCAATCTGATGCGTAGCAGCACATTTCGGTGATAAGGGCTGGGAAATTTTCTGAGGTATTTTGGAACCACATTTCTTGTTTCGGTTTCAGTTATTATATAGCCACAAGGGTTAAACTTCTCACTTGATTCGACAGTTTTTATCCAGTCACAGTCTCAAATTCATGTTTTTGCTGCATCCAGATTATTCATAAGGAGATCAAGATTTACGTCAGCTTCCGCCATTACTGCTAGACATTGATTAGACCAAAGAGCAAGTACCCAGTGATGGGTCACCGTGTTGTCTAAATGAATAATGTCGTATTGCTTTGGTCGATTTTGCAAAGACAGATTCCTAAACAGGGCGATAGAATTCCACACAACGGCCACGTAGATGGAAGGCAGGCATAATTCTTGTTGAATGATCGGTATGGGGACATGTCTTGGCAATTTTAGGATTTTCTTCCAGAACAAACCCTCTAGGGTGCTCCATGTCTCCCATGGAAGGCACAAGGAAGCTTCAGAGCCATTGATAAGTATAGGAATTACTTTTTGTCTGTAAAACCTAATTATTGGCAACAATAATAATTTACCAAACCTTTTATATATAATGGTACCTTGGTTTGCCACATTCTGTGTTTTAGACATTAGCTCTTTTATCCGTGGTGTATCGTTTATACTCAAGTTTATACCGATTCGCCATTGGAAGCTTTGGTGTTTCTTCTTCCCTGTTGATGTTTGTAGAGTTTAGATTACTGATTTTGTGGTGTTGATTTTTAACGCATTTGTGTCGATGTAGGTATGTAATTTGTCGAGTTTTCTCTGTGGTCCGATGGGAGTTTGATCAAGGATGATAAGATAATCGCGTACAGAATCCACCCGACTGGAGATCCTTGGAGTTTTGGTGGAAAGTATCCATCAGATGACATTAGGTGTTGTATGTCTGAAAGGAAAAGGTTAAATAATTCTGCTGCAAGAGAGTAGCCTTGTTTTAGCCCACAGAAAGTAGGCATTTGTTTGGTAAGTAGGCCTGCTTGATTCAGCCTTATTCGAATGCATGTTGGGGCAGATGGAGTATACCACTGACATGTCCATTCAGGAGATGGAGGTTCCTTTCGTCCATTGCATTTTCCAAGCTTTTGCTTTAGAGCTCTTGATATTATGCTTGATGCCATCCCTGGTTTTGACATTATATATGTTTATCCGATGCAATTTACGTTAAAGTCACCACATAAAATGATCATGGGGTCATCGTTCATCAATGGCTAACATGACAGTTTCAATGAAGCAATGTTTTTTCCACACCACTGGGTTCCAGTATAGATTGACACTAACCAGACGGGCAGATTTGTTGTCTGTTATTTGTGTTGGCTCCAGTGTCATTATCTGCATGTGTGGATTGAGATTCTTCTTGCTTACAATGTTTAGGCCTTTTCCAATTTTAATCAATGTAATGAGGCCGGCACAAGGTCTGCCTTTGAGGCCTTTCGTCACGGGGTTTAGGAATATTGAGTAATCATCTATCAGTGGCAGGGTAGAGGACCAGGTCTCTTGCAGGCACAAGATGTCAAATTGGGTTAACTGGGATTTTCTGTTGTTATAGAGCTGTTTGAAGCCTTGAGTGTTCCAGCTACCTACAATGGTGAACTCTTCTGTCTGGCAGGTTGACTGTTATGGAGGTATAGTAGCATTCAATGACCCCTGCGAGTCAATCCCAAATATAACTCATCATGATTGGTTTGTGGTTTGGAGACCGCAAGTTTGAATTCTCGTTTCGCATTTTGTTGGCTTTTGATCATGACTTTGAACCCAACATTTCCACCTGGTCAATCCCTTTCAGGATAATTTATGAAAGCAGTGGGTTTTAGTAAATTAATGGTTCCAGTAGCTCTGCGTTTTTCAGTTTCTACATGGTCAGTGGAAATGGCAAGAGTGCTGGAATTTGCTGGTGAAGTGGCCCCAAGTAAGCCATTATCTGCTGGACTGAAGTCTTTAAAGGGCCTCAATACAAGTATGGTGGTAAGGCAACAGCCGCGCTGGTATCACTACCGGCAGCGTTGCTACCGTACCACCATAGTAGGAGTTCTGCTCGTGGGTGCCCTTGCAGCCCCCAGGTCTGACCTGGTGGCCGTATCAGCACCCGCAAGCAGAACATGATGGTAGCACCGGTACTGTTGTTAACGGTACCGGTGCTACCACCCTCCCCATTCCCATTGAGCCCCATGGGGCTCAAATGGGAAAGGGGATGTACCGGGCCCGGCACCCGGAAAAGGGCAATTACAGGGTCTAGCTGGGCCGGAATAGCCCAGTAATTGCCCATTGCCGGGTGCCGGACCCGGATGCGTGTTTGGAGGAAGCCTTGCCGGTAAAGCCGGCAAGGCTACCTCCAACCTCGTAATGAGGCCCTTGACTTGAAACCCCATGGGCCAAAAAAGCCCAACAGAGTCCAAAATTAAAGAGCACACCATTTTTGATTTGAAGGGAAGGCATACACAATCAAATCGGCTTTGAACTGGAAGGTTAATCTCAAAGATATCGCTAGATTCCAGGTCACGTAATTTTGGCATGTGTTGAAACCGCCTGCATACGTTAGAAGGGTTCATTCTCAGTCTGTCATCCACTGACAGTATTCTTTCTAGCAATATGCATAGCTTGCCTGGAGGGCACCTATTTATATAATTAGTTTTCAGAAGTGCAGATGAACACTGGTTCAAGAATTTAGAATTGTCTTCCTATCTCCGGGGTACAGTTGCTGGTGTCTGCCTGGAATTATCAGCGTCCGCAAGAGGGCTTTGCCAGTCCTGGAAAATTATGTTAGTACCGGGGTGCCCATCAATCAAGATATCAGACTCTCTACAATCCATTTGCCTAGGGATTCTACGATGTGTTTCTGTGGTGCCTTATTCCCATTTTCCTCAGAAAATCCTGCATGCAACTCGACTCAAACTGCATCCATTATCTGTGGCAATAGCAGCTGGTACCCCTTCCCTGTAAAAACAAAAAAATTAAAATGTCACAATCTTCTCGGCTGTGACGGACATCAGAGCACTGGCCTCCACACAACATGAACTGTAATCTACCAGGACCCCGACAAACCTCAACTCTCCTCCCAGGGCATCCATGGGCCCCACAATGTCCACAGCCAATTTTGACCACACGTCCTTAGGAATCTCCACAGGGTACACTGGCTGTGGTTTCACTGCCTTGCTCTTATCACTTACAGAACACGCAATACAATCCTTCACAACCAGCTCAACTTCTTCATCCATCTCAGGCCACCAATACGAATCCAGCAAACCTCTCTTCATTAGAGACCTGCCTAGATGTCCTTCATGAGCCAAATTAACCAACTTGGACCTCAAACTGAAAGGAGGAACCAACCTGTCCCCTCTTGTGACTCTCCATGGCCCTGCAAACAATCCCTGGCCCTTCAGACAATTTGCGCCAAATGTGCATGTAACCCTTTGCCTCTTCCTTGCAGTTTAGCTCAGACCCACCACTCCTCAGACCCACCTTGATCCATGCCAGCTCTGGAATCACTGCACACTCTCTATAGCACTCGTTTTTATCAACTGCTGGGAACACACTGGCCACCTGCGTGTTCTCATCAATCTCTTCCTGCAATTCTTTGCTAACACCAGGCAAACGGGCCAAACAATCCGCCACCACGATTTTAGATACGGGTATATACTGCACCCTAAAATTAAACTCCTGTAGATCAGTCATCCATATTGCGACCCTAGGAGAGACCAAAGCCATGCCTTTAGTCGTCAACACAAATGTGAGGGGTTTGTGATCTGTCCGGAACACATAAGGGATACCCCACATAAAATGCGTGGATGCCCAAACAATCGCTAATGTTTCTATCTCAAGGATTGCATAACGCTTCTCTGCATCCCTCAACAACTTAGAAGCGAAGGCTATGGGCTGAAATGTCCCATCCTGCCATTGTGCCAACACTGCCGCCAGACCCACATCACTGGCATCCACAGTAAGTATGGTCTTATTCCTTGGATTGAACAAATCCAGGGATGGAGCATGATCCACATCACTCTTCAAATCAACAAACCTCCTTTGACAACAATGCAAAAAAGGTAGCAGGGACCCCTCTCCAGAAAGAACATAGCATGATAACCTGTTCTGTGTTTTTTTTCCCACATTCAGAGTTCGCAGCCATTGCTTTTTGCTCACTGTAGCACAGCTCTTGATATCTCTAGGCGATCACATATCTCTAAGATAAGGCGTAATAACAACTGGCTGTTGACCCAAGACAAAATCCTACTGAAAGTTGCCTCCCTCACACACAAAGCCCTGAACAATGTGGCTCCTCCCTATCTAACTGATAGATTTGTAGAAAGAAGATCCTCCAGACCCTCAAGAATCTTCAATGCCAACACACTTATCATTCCAAGATTCAAATTGACCAAGGGCGGAGGTGCCAGCTTCCCCATCCGGGCAGCCCAAGTATGGAACTCACTGCCCCACGCCATACGTGAGGAGAAATCCTACCTTAAATTCAGATCCAATTACATCAACCATCTGAAGCAATCGATAAACTAGCCAGTGCCTCCTTTCCCTCCACCACCCTGCTGATATATTTCCTGTAACCTGTATAATATCTGGTATATAATTTACTGTATTACTGCTACGTCCTGTATATATTATTAGCATTTTGTGTAATTATGTAACTATGTAACCTAAGCTTCGCATATCCTGTACTGCTGTGCCCTCTTACCCTCGGGTCTGGTGCACAATATAAGTGAATAAAACAAACAAACAAACAAACTGTACCATTCTGAGATGGGAAATATCCATTTGCATATCAGTCTTTGTACCACCCACATGGGCAGTCCAGCACCGAAATACTATGGCAATTCCATTCTTAAAAAGAGTACCAACAACAACCCCATACACGTGTTTCAGCCTTTTTGGGCCTCATCAGTGAGGTGGAGCTGTGACTCTCTGAGCACAGTGAGCAGTGGGTCCACGTCTGGGTTCCCCCAGGTAACTCAGGGAGTGGATCCCCTGCTCACTGTGCTCAGATAGGCACAGCTCCACCTCACTGATGAGGCCCAACAAGGCTGAAACACGTGTATGGGGTTGTTGTTGGTACTCTTGTTCAGAATGGAATTGCCAAAGCATGTAGGTGCTGGACTGCCCATGTGGGCGGTACAAAGACTGATATGCAAATGGTTATATCCCATCTGTGGAAATTACAGTGAGCAAAATGAGATGGCTGCAAACTCTCAAAGCGGGAAAGAAAAACACAGAACAGGTTATCATGCCATGTTCTTTCTGGAGAGGTATGCCTGCTACCTTCTCTGGAAACATTTTTGCATGGAACTTGGGGTTGGTCACCCTGAGTTACCAGGGGGAACCCAGATGTGGACCCCCTGCTCACTGTGCTCAGAGAGGCACAGCTCCACCTCACTGATGAGGACCGACAAGGCTGAAACACGTGTATGGGGTTGCTGTTGGCACTCTTGTTCAGAATGGAATTGCCATGGCATTTCAGTGCTGGACTGCCCATGTGGGCGGGACAAAGACTGATATGCAAATGGTTATTTCCCATCTCTGAAAGGTACAGTGAGCAAAAAGCAATGGCTGTGAACTGTCAAAGTGGAAAAAAACCACAGAACAGGTTATCATGCCATGTTCTTTCTGGAGAGGTGCGCCTGCTACCTTCTTTGAAAAAATCCCTTTGACAACACTCTGTCCACTTGAACCCGGTGTTCTTTTTCAACAATATTCGCATGTTCACCATTTTCTCAGCATAAGAAGGAATGAATCAAACATAATATTCTGTCATACCCAGGAACGACCTGAGTTGTTCCTTGTTGACTGGAGAAGACGCCTCCCTCATCACTTTTACCATTTTCTCCTTGGGACTTGTCTCCTTAACATCCAACATGTAACCTAAATAGGTGACACTTGGAATGCCCACATGTTAAAGTTAATGTTAATGTTAATGTTGTTAATGTTAAAGGACATTTGTACCGCGCACTATCACCACCGTAGTGGTCCCCTGGCGCACTGGCGCCTCTGAAAGAGGAAGGGAGGGTGAGTTAGTGGGAGGAAGCAGGAAAAGTGCAAGAGAGCAGTGATGTGCTGTTGGCGGCCTCAGCCGGGTGGGTCCGTTGGCTGGGCCTGGGGTGTTTGCTGCTGGTAGTCGTTGTGTACTGTTGTGGAAGTCTATGTGTGATTTTTGTTTTGTTGTTGCAATGTGGTGAAGTTTGTGCGGTTTGTTGTGCTGTAGGTTTGTGGTTGTGTTTGGTTTGGAGTTTGAGAGGTGTGTGCAGAGGGTGAAATTGTTAGTGAAATTGGTTAGTTGGCATCTCTATCCTGAATTGAGGCGCTGGGCTTGCGTAGTCTCCCCTGATGCGCCTCTGTCCTGATCTGGGCCGATCTTGCAATCAAGGTCCCTTTCACATCTGGCCCCCACCTCCACCAGCCTCCCTCACAACCCCACCTGTCCTCCCTTCCTACTCCTGTGGCCAGTGCACCTGCCAATGTCCACCACTCAGCTAATGTGGTGATTGCCAGTATCTTGACAATTCAATTGACACTTTGGTACCTGGTAACAACTAAGGGGAGGTGAAGATGTTGGTGGGATTGGCTGGGGTAGTTGACTCCGTCTCCATGGGTGTCACGTGTGTTTCAGTCTATCCGGTGTCACCCGTCCCAGTACTGCGGGAGCTTCCCTGTCGGTTCTGGGGCTGTCAGTGTCCTTTCCAGTTTAGTCATCCTTTTTCTCTGTTGTTTCGGTTTTCAGTTTGAGTCTGTGGTCTTGAAGAGCCAGGTTTTTAGTAATTTCCTGAATTTGTGGTGATCTTCGGTGTTTCCTACATTGCAACAACAAAACAAAAAACACACATAGACTTCGACAACAGTACACAACGACTACCAGCCAAAAACTCCCCAAGGCCAGCCAATGGACCTACCGGGCTGAGGCCGCCAACAGCACATCACTGCTCTCTTGCACTTTTCCTGCTCCCTCCCACTAACTCACCCTCCCTTCCTCATTCAGAGCCACCAGTGCCCGGGGGACCACTCCCGTGGTGATAGTGCACGCTGCAAATATCCTTTACCATTAACAACATTAACATTAACATGTGGGCATTCCGAATTGTCACCTATTTAGGTTACACTTTGGATGTTAAGGAGACAAGTCCCAAGGAGAAAACGGTAACATGGCACTATGACAACTTAACTGTCAACCCACTCTTCTTCAGGACATGCATCACTTCAATTACTCTAGAATCATGCTCCTTATGGTCTTTGCCCCATACCAAAATATCGTCCTGGAAATACGCCACACCTGACGCCCCTCCTAACAGCATCTGCATCAGTCTCTGAAACACTATTTATTTATTTGCATTTTTAAAGCGCTCACACAGCCCGGGGGCATCGAGGCGCTGTTACTTGGATATGTCTTAGTTGTGTATTTATAACATGCTTAATACCCAGAGAATTCTAAGCGTGGACCTGGGGATCGAACCTGTGTTGCTTCGTGTTATCTTGTTTCCAAGGTGAGCACGTTGCCGCTGAGCTATCCTCCCGGGACTATGGAGGCGATGCCAAACGAAAAGGTATGTGACAAAATCGGTACACCCCGGAAGGCGTGACAAAAGAGGTCAGGGGTCGGGACTTCTCATGTAA
The DNA here is from genome assembly GCF_040938575.1 of Ambystoma mexicanum. Lineage (NCBI taxonomy): Eukaryota > Metazoa > Chordata > Amphibia > Caudata > Ambystomatidae > Ambystoma > Ambystoma mexicanum. Next base: position 97,796,010 of record NC_090922.1, read on the forward strand.
ACTCATCCAGTGGTGGCAGAGGATAGGTAAAACGTGGAAAGACAGTTGTACTCCCTACTGATGCCAGGAGCTCATTAATGTTGGGTAAAGGGTGGTGATCAACCCTTATGTTAGTCGTTCAGCTCCCTTAGGTCAACACACATCTTGAGGTTCCCATCAGCATTCCACGCTAGCACCACCAGTGATAACAATTTAGAACACTCAAATTCCTCAATTTTACCTGCTACCTTAATTTTGGCAAGTTTACTCTTTAATCCTTCCCTGGCCATTACAGGCTCCTCTTTTCAGTGAGAAAAACAATTTAGCCTCCCTAGCTAATTTGTGAACACAGTGGGAAAGGTATCAAACACTCAGCGGTTACAATGCCCTCATTTAGTATCTGACCTCCCTCCTCCACACACAACACAGGAATTTCTTTCCCTGGACGTATCTTAATTTCGAAGGCATTTTACTCATCCCGCCCTAGAACACTGTCACCCTTGTGTGCAACATCTAACTTTCCTTCGACAGAGCGGCCCTTAAATTCAATCCTTACCCATTCATATCTTAGAACCTTTATGGGTACACGGCTGTATGCATATGGATTTATATCAGAGGGTTTCAGCATGGACAATTCCCTTCCATAGCTTTTGGTGTACAATTCTGGTGACATCATGGTGTATGGTGACCCTCAATCAGCATTTTTGACATGTGAACCATTTACAGTAATCATAGCCCATTGGCCTTTTTTGTTTTCCTCCTACACATACCTGCACTATCCCTCACTCATATTTCCTACCATACCATCCGTACTTTCCTCAGCATCCAACCTTCTCATCATGTGTCTCCCCTCTGCAAGTGTTCTGAACATTTGTGCAAAATGCCCCCTCCCTTGCACTCCTACAATCCGCATTCCAGGCTGGACACTCCTTGGCTCCTGTGTAGTGACCTGTCCAATCACACTTCCTGCAAGTTTGTTTACCTGTGGAAGGCCCTTTATTGTCCTTGTTGGTAAAATTCTCTCCTCCGTTCAATTTCCCCCTTCCTTCTCCTCCATTTCTTGTAGGAATGACTGCATGCACCAATTTGCCTTTTACCGTTTCTCTCGGTCACTGCTTGCACACTGACACGTGACTCTTCAATTGCCCTGGAAATTTCGATTACTTTCTCTAGGGGAGGATCTCTATCGGTCTCTAGTCTATCTCTCACTTTGTAATTACTCGTCTTTATCATTACTTGATCTCTTATATATTCCTCTAACACGCCGGTAAGCTTGCAGGTAGATATGAGTGTGCACAGTCCAGTGATGTAGGCATCTATCGACTTGCCAACACCTTGTGCTCTGGAGAAAAAATTGTATCCCTCTAATGCCACATTGGGCCTCTTGCCAAAATGCCCTTCCAGTTTCCTAAAGGCTGTTTCATACATACTCACTATCATTTCCCCTTCTCCTGTGCCTGGAACATGTACATCTTCTCCGGGAAGGTGCCTGAACACACGTAGCCGTTCAGTTCCCAAACCGTTTAGCAGCGCTGCTTCCTTCTCGTCATCAGAGTACTTGGCAGCCCCTGCTGCCTTTAAATATACCTTAAAGGCATCAATCCAAAGGTCCCATGCTGTTAGGGGTTCACCAGGGTGTGCCATGAATGCGGGTGGGGGAAGGGGCTGCTTTGCTGCATAGTGAATCTTATGCTGTGATGGTGCATTGGCTCTTAAACTTTCTTAAACGCTAGGTGCATGGGGAGGATGTACCTTGAAAGGAAGGGGAATTTGATTTCTCCTTGTAGTACCACGATCCAGAATTGACGGCGGGAGTGTCCTTACAGGGCCGCCGCTGCAGTACTTGACACATTTCCGACTTGTTTACTCTGTTTGCTCAGCAACCCAAGATCGATGCCACGCACGATCACGTTGCAAGGACCTTTCCTTGGAACTTGTCACATCTCAGGCAGTGCTTGTGGCGATGCACATGCTTTCCCTTCTTCCCTTTCCTTTTGATACTTCATTGAAGGACGGGTCGGTCCCCTATTCTGAAGTGAGGGGACAGCCGGTCTCTAGTGAGGAAGGGTCACTTGTGGGGATGTCCTGCAAAACCGGCTTGGCACGGTGAAATTGTCCGGTGCGCCGAGGGCTGCTCTCCCAGGTCTCACCGAGATTCGTCTTCTACGTTGCAGTAGATTCTCGTTGTCAGTGAAATGAGGGTCGTACGCAGGGGTAAGGTGTGGAACAACACGTTTAATTCAACACGATCCTCAGCCCCCAGCCGCTCTTCCCCACACAGTAACTGACAAAGGATGTCGAACCCTGGACATACGTCACCAGAATGTAAGCAAAGGGAAGAACGAAGAAAGCATGAGGCAAAAAGGGAGAAGGAGAGGCTAGAAGAAATAGAAGCCCAAAGATTGAAAGCATCTAGGTTACAAAGAAGGTGAGAGGAATAGGAATTAAGGGACATAAGGAGAAGAGAGGAAGAAATGAACAGAAGTAGGGGATTTTAAATATGAGATCTAATATTTATGCCATAGAAGCATGATACCCATAGAAACGCAAGAATGGACTGAACAAGAGAGAGGGTCACAATCGTCCCATGAAGGGTTGCAAGTATTAATAGACATACCAACATGAAGAGGACAAGACACAGTCACCATAGGGACAAGGATGGGGAAATTACATATGATATGGTATGATAGATTATTTATAATGTGCTTAATACCCAAAGGTTTCTAATCACGGAACCCGGGATTGAACCTGTGTTGCACTGTGTCATCTTGCTTCCAAGGTGAGCACCTTGCCTCTGAGCTATCCTCTCGGTAGACAATTGAGTGATAAGCAAGGGTATAGAACCCAAGAAGGTGAACAAGGAGCCGATTCTAGAGAAATAGGTGGAAGTTTATATGATGGCAGACCAGATGATCATAGAACACTATCTTTAAATAGGTTAGATCTTGATGATGCGGAAAAGAACAATAGTCCCACGAGTTGGGGCGTAATAATGTCAGAAGAGGAAAAGAAACAAAATACTATGATGTGAGAAGAGGGCGCATATGGATTTTCAAGAGAATCAAGTGTAGATAAAGGGTAAAATGGATAGATCTAGAAGGCAAGGGATGTCATTTGGCGGTCCCCAGGGGCTGCAAATGCAACCCCTGGGGTCTCCCTTGCTACCCCTGTGGTCACCCTTGCTACCCCTAAAAATATATATATATATATATATATATATATATATATATATATATATTACATGGCCACAGTAGTGGCCATGTAGTTATGGTTAAGTTGGTGTTTCCATGAGAAGAGCACTTTTTGGGTGGCTTATAACTTCGCTCTCCCTGGACGAATCCTCACCAAACTTTGCAAAAAAGTATTTGGGTCGCTCTGAATTTTTTTTGCAAAGTTTGGTGAGGATTCGTCCAGGGGGGGCAAAGTTATAGGGGGGGTCCCAAAACTTTTTTTTTTCACATAGACTGAATGGGAAAACATTTTTGCTTGCGTCTACAGCCCAAACTGCTGGACGGATTTTCACCAAATTTGGAGCAGGAGCAGCGGCTTGGTCCCGAAAGCGTGCTTTTGCAAATTTGGTGAAAATCCGTCCAGTATTTTTTTTTTTTAAATGACCAAAAAGTAGGTAAAAAAAATTAGTGATATCTATGTTCGGTCTGCGGACACACTTCCCTGTTCGCTCCGCGGACAGTGTCCTGATTGACCAATCGGCTTGCGTGATATTCGCGGACATTCAACGTGTTCGCTGATTGAACGGCGTGGAGCGTGAAGCGCGTCAGATTTTTGGTAGCGCCCGCCATGTTGGATTCGCGGTCGTCCGCGGACAGCGTGGTGAAACTGTGTTCAAAGTTTGTATTTAGTAGAGTGTGTGGATGTGTAGGAGTGTTTGGGGAGGGTGGGAGTGTATGAGATAGGATGAAAGTTGTGTTTTTTTATGTGTTAGATGTTCTTTTTGTGTTCGATTTGTCTGCGGACATCACGGGTGTTCTGAAATGTTCTAAATAAACTGAATGGGGGGTGTTCTGAGGACCCAATATGTGTCCGTTTTGTTCGCAAGCAAACGGAAACTGTTCTAAGAACACTCGCAGTGTCCTGAAATGTTCGCAAATAAACAAAATGGGGGTGTCCTGAGGACGCTGTCCGTATTGTTCGTTGTCAAGTTGAATATGTTCTAAGAACACTTGCGGTGTCCTGAAATGTTCGCAAATACACAAAATGGGGGTGTTCTGAAGACGTTGTCGAACACTCGCTGTGTCCTGAAATGTTCGCAAATATGAATGGGGGTTGTGGCTGACAAGTTGAATGTGTTCTAAGAACACTCGCGGTGTCCTGAACTGTTTGCAAATAAACAAAATGGGGGTGTCCTGAGGACGCTGTCCGTATTGTTCTCTGTCAAGTTGAATGTGTTCTAAGAACACTCTCGGTGTCCTGAAATGTTCGCAAATAAACAAGATGGTGGTGTTCTGAAGACGCTTCTAAGAACACTTGCGGTGTCCGGGGAATGTTCGTAGGGGGTGTCCTGAGGACGCTGTCTGTATTGTTCTCTGTCAAGTTGAATGTGTTCTAAGAACACTCCCGGTGTCCTGAAATGTGCGCAAATAAACAAAATGGGGGTGTTCTGCAGACGTTTCTAAGAACACTCTCAGTGTCCTGGAATGTTCGTAGGGAGTGTCCTGAAGGCGTAGTCCGTATTGTTCGCTGGCAAGTTGAATGTGTTCTAAGAACACTCGCAGTGTCCTGAAATGTTCGCAAATAAACAAAATGGGGGTGTCCTGAGGACGCTGTCCGTATTGTTCTCTGTCAAGTTGAATGTGTTCTAAGAACTCTCGCGTTGTTCTAAAATGTTCACAGGGGATGTCCTGAAGATGCTGTTCGTATTGTTCTCTGTCAAGTTAAATGTGTTCTTAGAACACTCATGGTGTCCTGAAATGTTCGCAAATAAACGAAATGGGGTGTTCTGAGGACACTGTCCGTATTGTTCGTTGTCAAGTTGAATGTGTTCTAAGAACACTCGCGGTGTCCTAAAATGTTCGCAAATAAACAAGATGGTGGTGTTCTGAAGACGCTTCTAAGAACACTTGCGGTGTCCGGGGAATGTTCGTATGGGGTGTCCTGAGGACGCTGTCTGTGTTGTTCTCTGTCAAGTTGAATGTGTTCTAAGAACACTCACGGTGTCCTGAAATGTTCGCAAATAAACAAAATGGGGGTGTTCTGGAGATGTTTCTAAGAACACTCGCGGTGTCCTGGAATGTTCGTAGGGGGTGTCCTGAAGGCGTAGTCCGTATTGTTCGCTGGCAAGTTGAATGTGTTCTAAGAACACTCGCAGTGTCCTGAAATGTTCGCAAATAAACAAAATGGGGGTGTCCTAAGGACGCTGTCCGTATTGTTCTCTGTGAAGTTGAATGTGTTCTAAGAACTCTCGGTCGCGTTGTTCTGAAATGTTTGTAGGGGATGTCCTGAAGATGCTGTTCGTATTGTTCTCTGTCAAGTTGAATACACTCATGGTGTCCTGAAATATTCGCAAATAAACAAAATGGGGGTGTCCTGAGGACGCTGTCCGTATTGTTCTCTGTCAAGTTGAATGTGTTCTAAGAACTCTCGCGTTGTTCTGAAATGTTCATAGTGGGTGTCCTGAAGATGCTGTTCGTATTGTTGTCTGTCAAGTTGAATGTGTTCTTAGAACACTCATGGTGTCCTGAAATGTTCGCAAATAAACAAGATGGTGGTGTTCTGAAGACGCTTCTAAGAACACTCGCGGTGTCCGGGGAATGTTCGTAGGGGGTGTCCTGAGGACGCTGTCCGTATTGTTCTCGGTCAAGTTGAATGTGTTCTAAGAACACTCGCGGTGTCTTGAAATGTTCACAAATAAACAAAATGGGGGTGTTCTGAGGACACTGTCCGTATTGTTCGTTGTCAAGTTGAATGTGTTCTAAGAACACTCACGGTGTCCTGAAATGTTCGCAAATAAACAAGATGGTGGTGTTCTGAAGACGCTTCTAAGAACACTCGCGGTGTCCGGGGAATGTTCGTAGGGGGTGTCCTGAGGACGCTGTGCGTATTGTTCTCTGTCAAGTTGAATGTGTTCTAAGAACACTCGCGGTGTCCTGAAATGTTCACAAATAAACAAAATGGGGGTGTTCTGAAGACGTTTCTAAGAACACTCGCGGTGTCCTGGAATGTTCGTAGGGGGTGTCCTGAAGGCGTAGTCCGTATTGTTCGCTGGCAAGTTGAATGTGTTCTAACAACAGTCGCAGTGACCTGAAATGTTCGCAAATAAACAAAATGGGGGTGTCCTGAGGACGCTGTCCGTATTGTTCTCTGTCAAGTTGAATGTGTTCTAAGAACTCTCGGTCGCGTTGTTCTGAAATGTTCATAGGGGGTGTCCTGAAGATGCTATTCGTATTGTTCTCTGTCAAGTTGAATGTGTTCTTAGAACGCTCATGGTGTCCTGAAATGTTCGCAAATAAACAAAATGGGGGTGTTCTGAGGACACTGTCCGTATTGTTCGCTGGCAAGTTGAAAGTGTTCTAAGAACACTCATAATGTCCGCAGACATTAAAAGTTTCCATAGACCATAGTTGAAATGTTTGACTCTATGGATGTGATATGCTGCGGTGGTTGTTGCCAGGGCATACAGTCTTGGGTGCATGGCCATTTCGCCATGCACCCAAGACTCTATGCCCTGGCACCAACCACCGCAGCATATCACATTCATATTTGCTTATAACTTTGGGTGAAAAACAAATGTATAAGGAACAAAGGTATTAGATACTATGGATGTGATATGCTGCTATGGTTCTCCTTATTATTGTATACTTACTGTTTGGTCTAGTAACCGGAGTACATGTATTTCTTGTTAATTTCTGTGATAAAAGAAAATAGCATGTTAGTATTAGTATTTTGCAATGACTTATTACATTGTATAATCAATATACTTTTTTTTTGGACCCTCATATTTAGTAGATTACAAATCAGAGTACTGTGCAATTTGCTCAATTTCTGTATTTGTTGCTAAAATCATTGGGTCTGTGGGAGAAAAAAAAATCCATGTTGGATTAAAAAAAAAACTTTTTCTGTTATGCTACAGTTTATTTGTTTGTTTGTTTTCAGTGTTCACTTGTTGTTTCTGGCTAATGCTTTATACTTTGGCTTGTTGTATTTTTTTGGAACAGTAACATATTATTTATTTGTTTTGATATTATAAAATTTTGGCGCAGTTAGATACCAATTGGTGTATTCTAACTGTCTATTTTATTGATATATTTTAGTGGTATTGATTTATCTATTTGGATATTGTTAAATTTTGGGACAGTTAGATACCAATTGGCGTATTCTAACTGTATTTTTTGGTCTAATTTAGTGGTATTCATTTATCTGATTAGTTGTTGTAGAATCTTTGAGCAGTTAGATAGCTTTTGGAGTATTCTAACAGTTTATTTTTTTTAACACAAGTTTACTTAGGGTTTAAATACAATTTAGTTACCAAATTTTGGTTTTAAGAACATCAAATAAGCGTTTGTAAGATTTCCTGGTAATCTCTGCTTTAGAGTAATGGTACTATCATTACATTCAAACCATCCACATTTCTTTTTTATATATGTAGTGTAGTGCCCTGAATTGGTTGTGGCTCCTGCGTGGTAGATTATACCTATTGTTGTGAAGGTTTTCTTACCAAGTGATATTTGACCATGTGTGAATCCAGTCAGCTTGCAGTTGTTTTTGGTACCATCTGCATTGTAACGTAGAAGCATTAGTATTATGTATTTACTATGTGTTTGTATTACTAACGTGGAGCGATTATCTGAATTGCAGGTAGAGCATAATCTACCATGGTTTGCATTTTGTACAAGTCGCTGAAATGGAATGGATTCACAATTTGGTATTGATATATATATTCAGTGAAAAAACTTTTTTAAAGGGACGTTATGGTTAAGTTGCGCTACTAAAAACCTATGAAATTCAGTGAAAAAACATTGTCAAAAGGACGTTATGGTTAAGTTGTGCTTCTAAAAACCTATGAAATTCAGTGAAAAAACTTTGTTAAAGGGACGTTATGGTTAAGTAGCGCTACTAAAAACCTATGAAATTCAGTGAAAAAACTTTGTTAAAGGGACATTATGGTTCCAAGTAAAACCGAAAAACCCTTGAAATTCGCCAGTTATGGTAAGCTAAGCAACCATAACTCACACCACCACCGTGCACTGCTAAGACTAACACCCACAACATCAAAGATGACATCACAAATGGCATTGATGACATCACTAATGACATCACATGTCTGGCTCACTCTTTTTTCTTTTGCTGACATATCTAGGCCACATGGTTTTCTTCAGTAACAGTCAGAAACTAAAAAAATTATTTTATTTGTAGACGTATCCTTCAAGTAGGTTCTTACAGTAATTCCCTTAGAGTCCAGTCACATCATATGAAACATATACATAGGGGAAGACGCAAGCTTGTGCATAAAGATAATCAATAGACTTATCAGCACTTTCTGATAGTTCTGTTGTTTTTTTATGGCTGGACTTTCCCTGTATATGGTCATATTTGTATACATTGTACTCACACTACTTTCCTTAGGGTCCAATCACATCAAGTGATACATATACATAGGATAAATAGCAGCTTTGAAACAGCAATCATTTATTTGCATGAAAATAATCAGTTAGGTTATGAATTGTTTCTGCTACTACTTGTGCTTTTTTGCTAACTTCACTTTCCCTGTATATACCCATATTGGTATGTGTTCTTGTCTCTTTGTGTTTTGTCTATAGTAATGCAATTATGTAATACATGGGTTTTATTAGCTACTTATTACATATTTCACAGTACACAAAAATCTATTAAGAAAACAATTATCATTTCATTATTCAACATATTAACATTACGAATATTATACCTTCATCTTGTACGCTGCACACAATGCTATGTTTCTGCATGAGTAGCTTAGTATACTAGGTAGAACCCCATAATAGAATGCTATTTGTATCAATGCATCGTTCAATGCACTAATTAGGGTATGATATTTATTGCAATGATCCTTGACACTTTTTTCACAACATTATAATAAGAATCCCTTGTACACATATTTCATGAAAAGTACATACACATGTGATGTCATCAGTGATGTCATCAATGACATTTGTGATGTCATCTTTGTGATGTCATCTTTGATGTCGTGGGTGTTCGTTTTAGCAGTGCACGGTGGTGGCGCGAGTTATGATTGCTTAGCTTACCATAACTGGCGAATTTCAAGGGTTTTTCGGTTTTACTTGGAACCATAACGTCCCTTTAACAAAGTTTTTTCATTGAATATATATATATTATATAATTGTTAATGGAAGCTCCTGGGCTGTGGCTAGCGCTCTTTGTTTGTGGAGTGCCTGTCTTTCCTGTACTTGTTTTGTTTTCAGTTTGTCTCCCTATGTGACAGAGGGAATGCCAAGACGTGGGTTCCATTCCTGCTGCACCATAGGGAACCAAGCTGCACCTCAGTGAGCAGGCCCAATAAGGGCGAAACATGTCTGGGGTTGCTTGTATTTCCATGCAGAGAGGACCTGGCCTAGCAGTTCGGGCAGGGCTGCTCCCATTGGTGGCAGTACCTGACTGATTTGCTTATGGCTGGACCCCTTTTGCAATGGTGCAAATGGGCTAAATTGTGGTGTGGATGGTAGCCCAGGGCAATGCCAGTGGTTCAGATTGATTCATAATCTTCCACCCATCACTTATTTGGTTTCAGTTTGGCTTTCTTGTTCAGGCCTAACACTTTGAACAGTGACTGTAAATAAGAAAGAATAGGAATAAACAATAATGTGTCTTTCTGGAATTCTATACAATAATTGTTAGACTCATTAAAGGTTTAGTCTGTTCTTAAAAACCTCAATTTCACGGTACAGACACAAACCTCCAAACAGCATTTAGAGTACAATTAGCATCCATTTTGGCCTGTGTAGTTGTAGTTATTGCATGTTTTTTCTGCCGCTGTTTCTGTTATGATCATCCCAAGACATTCCATATCGGTGTCCTCAGTCACTTGACAAAATCCATGTGCTTAAAATCTTGTGTACAATGTAGAACTGTTTGAGAATAGCACATAAAGTGGCCCTTAATATCATTGTGCAACAATTATTGCTTTGTGTCTATCTTTCCTATCTCCCTGACATGCTGTTCAGGATGTTTGTTTGCATGTATGAGGTAACAAGTGCCGAGAGTGCGGGATGCTCTGTGTGGGCGCTGCTTGCCCTGTGCTACTCTAAAATCTTTAATACACAATTATGAACCCTCCCAAAGGTATGTATTTTGCCAACCTCTGAAGCCTGAAAGGTAGATCAATGCAGGCTTGACATGTGTCAAGTCAAAAATAGGAGACTGGTTACCCCTCCCTTACTTAATGGAGGGCACTCAATGCTTATCCTTTCTGGATTACCTAACCATCAGCTGCTATTTATGCTTCTGTAGTGTTTACACTACATAAATGATAAATATAGAACATAGTTGCAATTGTTTACACACAAAAATACCTGGTGACTGGGAGTTAGTATGATAGTGATACCTCTACTCTTTTGTCAGGACACATTGGTATTCATGGTGTCAAAGACAAAAAACTAGAGATATCGTTATCATACTAACCCCCAGTCACAACGTTTTCTTGTTGTGTGTAAACAATTGCAACTATGCTCTGTATTTAGCGTTTATGTCGTCTAAACACTACATGTACACAATCTGAATATTTATGTCGTTTTGTTCACCATTTTGACCGAGTGAAGAAGCTGTTTCATAGGCTTTTTTAATGTATTCTATAAATAAAATTGTTTTTGAAATACAAAATCAAACGAGTAATATGATACTCTCTCTCATAAACCAGAAGCATAAATAACAGTTTATGGCTAGGTAATCCAGAAAGGGTAAGCATTGAGTGCCTTCCATTAAGTAAGCGAGGGGTAACCAGTCTCCTATTTTTGACTTGTGTCTAAACTCTTCCACACTTGAGCCTGGTGCTCTGACAAAAAACACATTTGTGGAAGTAACCAATAGATGATAAGCTTGACATGTGGCCAGCTTTGCACCAGACATGCAGATGAACTGATCTGCTGTTAAATTTCAGTTACCAGTTTAATGGCATCCACTAGAGAGTGCAATTTGCTTTCTCACTTTGAGAACATTCATACACGGCAATATAGCTATAGCCAGAAAGATAGCTCAGTGGGTTGAGCGTTCGCTGCTGCGATGGGTGTGTGATCTGCAAGTTGCAGGTTCAAATCCCGGCAAGGCCAACACAGCTTTTATCCTTCTGTGGTCAATAAAACAGTACCAATCACAAATCAGGTGATATTGTATGTATATTTGTTCTATATAAAACGCTTAAGCATAAGTTCTATATAGTAACACATCATTATCATTTGGCCTTGGACACCTGCTTGCATTCGTAGTAATTGGGTAATATGGGTCTATTCATACTGATATTAACGATACATATGGTGATCCATACTTGTATGAAATGTATATCACATTACAGTGATATCGTAACCATATTTTTTTAATTGTACTTAGGAACAATGTTATCTGATGCCACTTCTTGTTTTGTCAAGGGGTGAAAGGTTATGTTCCATCATTTCCCTACAGAGTTGGGGTCCTTTGACATAACTTCATGTGAAGAGGTCAATGGTCATGCGATGTCACTTCCGCTACCCCTGCCATTTTGGTGAAATCACGTCCATGTAGAAGACTTAAGAAGAACACTAGAACCAATATCATATATTGAACAACCACAAGTATGACCACACAGTACAGGGGATGCGTCCCCGCCTTATGTGAGCAGATTGAGCGCATTGCCAGGGATAAAACAAGCAGGCGATGATAACGCTGTCTGGAGAACAAGGATTGTGAGTAGGTATGACCAAGGACAAGGGTTTTCACAGTTCTCACTATTAGAGAAAGGAGGGGGTTGACCACAATATATGCCATGGCCACAGATGATAAGGAACACTTTAAATGCACGCTGCCGAGTTTTAGTTCCGGTGCAGGAAAATGGATTAAAGAATTAGAAAAAAGGACGCCAGAAATGACGCAAGCCATTGGCAACATAAATGGCCTATTATCAGCGATTCTAGGGGAGAGAGCTGATGACATTTGAAGAAGAGCAGGGTACCCAAAAGTAACTGCGCAAATCGCAGTGCATGATGTAGTGCCATTCAATAATTGTAGAGCAGACAGATGGTGAGCGCTTAGGGTACAATATCCAGATACATCGGATATTGGGGCGATAATGATTAGGAAAATGCGGGAGGATGAAGACCCCATTGCTTTTATTCAGGATATTCAGGATAGATGGTGTTCCGAGATGACAAACAATTGGATAAAACAGTAGTGTTATTTTACCACATATTATGTCACGCCTGAACCAGTACAGAGGTAGTTACAGAAACAGGTGGGGATGGAAGAAAAACCACGGCCAAAGATACAATTGGCAATCGTGCTTTATTGCAGAATGCTAAAAGAAAAAGAAAAGAAGAAAGCCGAGGGTTTAAAAGCAAGAAGAGGCGAAGTTGGTGAAGAAGAAATTATCAAAGTTCACCATAGAGGGAGCAGTGTTGACAAGTAATGAGGGAAGCACGGCGCAAGTGATGTAGTTTGTTCAGCAAAATAATATAGCCAATGCCCAAGATCAGAGTGGGTATAATTATATGCCAAGAGGCAGAGGAAATGGGCCTCAAGGAGGAGAACGTGGAGGATTTCAAAATTCTCAAGGAAGGGGAGGATCTAATGGCGGACAGCCCTTAACATGTTGAAATTGTGGTAAAATAGGACATATGGCTAGAGCATGTAGAAGTAGAGGAGGCATGCAACAACAGAATCAGAATTCTCCAAGAGGGGGACAGGATATGCGCCACAATATAATACAGACTCAAAAGGATATTATGCCCAAGAGCACTCGCAAAATCATGCATATGCACCACAACCACAGCAGTTTCAGCAAGTGCCAATACAGACACACTTATCACAACCCCTGCAGTTCCACAAGCACCAATGCAGACACAGTCATTACAGGGGCAGCAACAGCAAACACATATGCAATTGCAACAGGCACTCACTCAAAAGATGCAATACACCCCAATGCAACAGACAGGTGCATCCCAATGGAAAATGGGCACAGGAGCCACACAAATAGCAAAACCCAAATTAGGGAGTGTGACTGTGGTGGGAGGGAATCCGTTCACAGGCACAGGGATGCATTTATACCCACATTAGGATAGCCCACAGGACAACCTGATGTGTTCAGTACTATTTGTAACACCAGACCACCTAGAGGAACTAAGGGTGAAGGTGACAAGACATTCTCATTTCTTGTAGAAACCGGAGCGACTCGTTCATGTGTCTGGGAGGGGAAAAATCCAATGTCAGGCTTTGCCATAAATGCTCAGGGATTTTCAGGAGCAACATATTCAATTCCATTTACAGATGAATTACCCACTTCTATAAGGGAACATGACATGTCTATGCCATTACTACACTCTAAACAGACACTGGTGAATATACTAGGGCGTGATTTAATGATAAAGCTTAACATGATGATATCTTTCACTGACAAAGGCATAGTGTGTTCAACCCCGGCTATACATTATTTGAATGTGAGGGAATTTATATTAGCCTTTACAGGAAAGAAAGCCTTAAAAGCAGTCCCTCTAGATGAGGAAGTGTTTTTGCATGGAGTGACCATTTTATTATCATGGTTACCATTATTGGCAGGTAAAATAATAAGGATGCCTGATACATTTTTGTTCAGGCCAGAAATTCCCATGGATGTTGAGGAAGGGCAAGTTATTCCTCTGGAATTAGAAGCAGCAGTGGTAAGAGAAGAAAGGTTGATGCTTCATGGGACAGACAAAGGGGGACGAGGATGAAGACAGTAATAGCCCTCAATGAAGAATATAGATTGACAGACTTGACAGGTGAAGAATTCTTCAGGAATTACTTGACAAATGATGAGTTAGTATTCTTCATAAGTCTCACTTATTGGATTAAAGTTGAGAACACAGAGGTACCACCGAGAATGGTGTTGGTAAAAATGAAACCACAATTTTTTCACGGAGATATGGAAAAAGGGCCAAGTATTTTATGTATGACAAGTCCATATGACATGGAATAGGAGCAGTGAAAATTAAGCTTAAACCAGGAGCTATTTTGCCACATGAAAAATAGTACCCTATGTCCAGAGAAGTGGATGAAGGGATATTCCAAAATATATCTGCCCTAATGAGAAAGCATTCTAGTACCATCAGATTCTACATGCAACAAGGCTGTGTACCCTGTCAAGAAATCAAAGGGGAGTCATGGAGGTTTATACAGGATCTTCACCCCCTAAATAATATAGTTGAGGCAGAGTTTCCTTTAGTTCCAAACCCTGTGACAATATTGTGCAATATCTAGTCAACAGCCAGGTATTTTACTGTTGTCGATTTGAAAAATGCTTTTTTATCAATTCCCCTACAGAAAGACTCACAGGATTTGACTTCCTTTTCTTATAGAACTATTCGCATGAAACATACTTGTTTGCCCTAGAGGTACGGTGAGACCCCTTCTATTTTAATTGAGCTCTTTAGAAATGTTCAGCTCGACAGAACCATAATTCAATAGGTGGATGACATTTTAGTGTGCAGTGAGACAGAAGAAGAATGTAGAGAAAATGCTGTCAAACTTATGATGATACTTGCAGAAAAAGGGTACAAAGTAGACAAAGAAAAATTACAGTATTTTCAAGAAGACGTATTATACATAGGACAGTTAATCCTGCATGAAGGACGAAAAGTGGCACCTGAATGAGCAGAAGCCATTATGAGAACCATACAGCCAAAAACAGTGAGACAAGTGCAACACTTTTTAGGTCTATGCAACTATTGCAGGGCCTGGGTCTTTGACTACAGTGCATATATTCAACCATTTTTAAAAGCGCTTAAAAAGACACAGGTGGCTAAAACTAAATTGGTGTGGACAGAAGAGATGACTGAAGGATTTAATGAATTATAAAACACGATTAGTACAGCTGCTCTATTAGGAATTCCAAACTACAGTTAAGATTTTCGCTTATTTTCCCAGTCAAATGCAGAAGTCATGACAGCAGTCCTTACACAGGAAATGACATTAGGACATGGTCATAGACCATTAACTTATTACAGTGGGATTTTAGATCCAGTAATGAAAGGACACTATCTTTGAAAACTATCTTTGGCAGCTGCAGCATTTTCCATAGAAAAGGCTTCAAATCTAACTATGTGGTGTTCCGCAACTTTATTTATAGAGCATGCATTATTTGCAATCTTGGAAAAAAAACAAAGTACATTGACTACTCTAAGAGCATCGGGGTACGAGGTAATTATCTCGAACCCGGCAAACAAAATTGTTAGTTGTAGCACAGTGAATCCAGAAACATTCATAACTGAACCAGTGGGAGAAGATGAGGATGTACATACATGACTGCATTACATACACTGAGTGTTATGATGATATTGCCCGTGTTAGAGAGAATGCTCTAGGAAGAGGGGGGTGGTTTTCATTGATGTTGCATCTAGAATCGATCAAAAAACAGGGCTGTGATATTCAGGATCAGCAGTAGTAAAACTGAACCGAGGAGATACATTTGAAGTATTGATAAGTAGAAGATTGCCATCAACCTAATTACCACAGGCTGCAGAATTAGCACACTTATCGATGCACTACGAAGTTTCAAGGATGAGCCAGTGACAGTGTACTCTGACTCCGCCTATGTGACGTCAATTGTACACACAGGCCAGTCACGTTGGAAGAGGAGGGCCTTCCTCAGTGCAGACGGCACTCTGGTGCAACATGCGGGGCTATTAGACAAGCTAATTGAAGCCTTAAGCCATCGTGAAACCACAGCCATTGTGAAATGCGCAGCCCATTCAAAAATAACAGATTTAATCTTTTGTGGGAACGAAGCCACAGGCTTAGAGGCTTAATGTGCCGCATATTATTCAACCATAGTTGAAGATGAGTTAAAAGATACAATAAAAGGGATGGGGTGATGCATGTTGGTTAAAGAAGGATTTAATATGACGTCCATTGTACAGTTAATTGAGATGCCAGGACGAGCCTCGCAAGAAGTAAAGGAGCTGTGGAAAGAATTTAAATGGTGTGTTCCTTTTCTCCCACTGAGGCAATTTGGAGGCAGAACAGTACAGGAAAGCCAGTTATGCATCTAGCATTATTGAGAGTAGCATTGGAGCAGCTCCATTATCCCACACATGTGAGTCTAGAGAGTCTAGCTGCTATAATAGCAGAGGACTAGACTGGTTCATACCAAACCTCTATCAACATGTGGCACAGTTCATTGTAAACTGAATTGTGTCCCAGAAATGTATGGCAGGGTACACCTTGCGAGAGGTGAGAGGGCTAATCCCCAGACCTAATAGCTCCTTCCAACATCTGCATATAGATTTTGTGGCTATGTTGCAAACATTTAATGGGTATCGATACATCTTAGTTGTAGTATGTCCCTTTTTTAGATGGATCGAAGCAGGTCCATGCACGTATCCTGATGCAGCATGCACTGTAAAGTTTTTAGTTCATGACGTCTTTCCTAGATGGGAGGTGTGCGACGTTTTGTGATCCGATAATGTCCGCTTTTTGTGAATGAACTCTTTGAAAATGTAGTCTCACTTTTAGGCATCAAGCATAGGTTTGCTTCAGCCTATCACCCACAAGCCAACAGGATATGTGAGGAATTAAATGACCTTCAGAAAGAGAGAATAGCAAAGCTTAAAATGACATTAAAGAAGGGATAGCTGCATTGCCTATCCCTTGCATTGTTTGCATTAAGCAATCAATATGGTTTAGATCACCATTTAACACCCCATGAGTTGGTGACTGGATGCAGAATGAGACCTCCTCTCACCCCCTCAACAAGTGCCAATACAGACAACTACAGTGTAGCGAAGGCATTAAGCAATGAGATGAATGATTATTTGAAAACGATGACTCAAAGTATTTATTTTATTTCTCAACAGATCAAAAACCAACAGGAGGGGTCAAAAGTGAACAAAGAGGACAATTTGCCTATTAGTTTGGAAGGCTCATTAAAACCTTCATTGCTGTACCCAGGGGACCATGTGCTAGTAAGAAAATGTGTTTGTAACTGGAATACCCCTTGTTGTAATGGACCATATGAAGTTATATGATATGATTGGTTATTTATAACGTGCTTAATACCCAGAGGTTTCTAAGCGCAGACCCAGGGATCGAACCTGTGTTGCTCCAGTCGTCTTGCTTCCAAGGTGAGCACGTTGCGCCTGAGGTGGAGGAAATAAGCTCTTCTACCATGAAGCTCAAGGGCCAACGGGCTTGGATCCATCCACACAATATTAATCCCTATAAAGTTGAAGCATTGTCCTCTCCTGCACCTACCCCCAGTGCAGTAAACCCCAGAGAAGCAACTACCCACAGTGAATCAGGAGAAGTGTGAGAAAGAAAGACAATGCGATCTATGGCCAAGAACACAGATAAAAAACGCAAAACATGTGTAGATTAGGGTTGTTTTATGAACTGATTAATTAAACTGTAATCGTGGAACACTTTCCCTAGATTAAGCCCAAGCGACAATGGGCCTTATTACAAGTCCTTGAAAATTTGACTGGCACCTGGCTTGTAACACCAGGGGATTACAACCCCAGCGGTCCAGAAAGTCAGGCGCCGGTAAATTGTAATTCCCCTCTATGGGAATGGGGAACATGGAAGCACCGGCACCGTTAACAAAGGTGCCAGTGCTTCCATAACAGTGTGCTTACAATGGCTGCTGTGTCCAGCAGGGTCCAACCTGTCAGGCACAGCGACTCCGGCAGGCAGACTCGTAGTTTGCTGGTCCGGAAATAACGGTGCCGGTAAACTTACCAGCACCATTGTTTCCAGACCGGCAAACTTGTAATGAGGTCCAATGTGAGAAGAGTTTGAGTTTTGAAAGACAAAAGAAGAAAAACATTTTTTGATCTTCATCTATGATACCTACTATTACATTGGTATATACATTCCTAGTTATTCTTTCATCTTACATTTCTGAAACATATCCAACTTTTACCTAAGGGGGCATGAACAGTGTTGAATTCTTTAGAACCCCAAGAATAGTTGGATCGTTTGGAGAGTGACAATTGAAGCAATACTCCAATTTCTGATATAAAATTGATTGAAAAAACGATGTAATACATTTGCATATTTATACAATGGAGACATTTTAACAGTTTAAAGATTCATCTCCTTCTAAGACATCAATAGGCTTTGATGTGATACTAACAGTGATATCAATCAGTGCTATGATTTGTGTTTCCCTCCCTATTATCATGGCCTTGTTGTCAATGATAATAGCATAATGAATGACACAGAAACATCTACTGTTGTCTCTGCTAAAGATATAATGGTCAGATTTCATAATATAACAATGCACCTGTTTCAACATAAAAGAGAGAGCGGGGAAGATCATGAAACTATAAATACATATTTAAATGAGGCAGCACATTTGAAAAATAACCTATGTATTAGCACATGAAAGAAGTGGGAAGACGTACGGCGGACAAAGTTGCTGTGTGTGTTCCTTGATACCCTATACCTTGGAAACATCCAAAATATTCATAGCTACAGAAGTGTCAACTAAAAAGTCACACTGTTTGACACACCTTGCACTTTGCCTAACCAGAGGACAATTCTAGGGAAGAACAGCATCCATAGTATGGTTGAATAAGGACACAAATCAAAGAGAAGACGACTATGTACAGGATACGAAATCAACAGAAAACAACAAACTGGAATGAATGGATTATGAATCAAGAGAAAGGAGGACAAGATGTTGAACTGCAATGGCACGAGGGAAGAAGAAATACAAATATGTTAGGTCAGAGGACAACTGCAAATAAAGGGGACAGTGCTTACTCCTGAAGGATGGGCCGAAGGATTGGTTGTGTGCAAAACACTGGCATAACCGGACAATGAGAAGAAGTCGAAAGGAATGTAAAGACTAGTGGCCTAAAATTGTAAAATTACTGACTAGGGTTGATGATGAGGGGATGACCATTATAGATATTGCCCCTAAAGAATGCATCCTTGTGCTTCACAAATAATGGCAAAATAAAAGTTGGAGAAAACATGAAGTGTGGCTAGATTTTTGATGTACCAGGCATGAAAGATGGAACTGCAGTCCTGATGGATCATATTGGTCCTGTGGAACAAGA
Source organism: Ambystoma mexicanum (assembly GCF_040938575.1). Classification (NCBI taxonomy): domain Eukaryota; kingdom Metazoa; phylum Chordata; class Amphibia; order Caudata; family Ambystomatidae; genus Ambystoma; species Ambystoma mexicanum. The sequence goes on from NC_090922.1 coordinate 97,815,218, forward strand.
GCATATACAAAGTTACCATCCAACTCGGGAGGACTTTGTTCATTAGTATTGGTAAGCATACCAGCCTTGATAGTACAGCAGAGCAACCTACAGATAGTAGACTTCCCGTAGATTAATGCACACCTGAGGAAGAGATCGCTGCACAGAAACCAACATAAAAGAGAGAATTACTTCTCAGCAACATCAATAGAGGCGTATCATGAAATCCCAGATGAACACAAATTGTTCAGCCAGATGGCAGTGATGTTTACATCCATATTATTGCCAGGACTCCAGGCTGAAGTAAATACCAAATGGCTCCAAATCACTAGATAGGAACTGCTGCATTTGATCAATACAACAATAAAATGGATTCAACACGATCAGATAAGAATTAAGGGCAATAAGGCTTATGGCCCTTCAGAACAGGTATGCCATGGACTTGATTACAGCAATGGAATTAGGCATATGCGCCACGATCAGACCTTCTTGCTGTACGTACATACATGCCCATGATGAAGAAAATGGAACCTTGACTGAAACGATAACTACATTGACTAACCTACACAAGAAAATGGTGGAAGAAGTAGATGAAATTGAAAATGATGATTGGTTTACATTTCTGTTCTCATGGATTCCAACTTGGCTAGCAAATGCTTTCAAGATGCTTGGTGCAATACTAGTGTTCGTATTTCCAGGATTCTGTCTAATAAGGATCATCGTGGGACAATGCAAAAAGACAGCCAAGAAAGCTATTGGAATGAAGATAATGATTGACATTGACACTGGAACAATTGAGCAACCTGAAGCCAGTACCTGGGAGTACATACAGAAAAGCAGTCTTGCATCTCTTTAACTCAAGGATCAGAAGAAGTATGTGGGATGATGGCTATTCTGTTCACCAACAGGGGTTTGCAGTTACATGACCTGGAGTGTGGACAAACACATAAAGAATGCCAGTGATCTGGGGATCTAGGGGGGTGACAAAGATATGGGTCCCGAAGAAAAGGAAATATGATGAAATGATAGAAGACAAAGCAGGAATTGCAGAAGAGGAGGTGAAGAGTTTGGTTTAGAACTCGACCAGAGGGGGAATGTAGAGGAGCAGGTGGTCACCTTCTTCCTGGTCTCCGCCCCCTTAGCAGCATCCTATTGGAATGACATACGAAGAGCCACAATTGGGAACCCATGCATGAATCCTTGCAATATTTCTGTACCACGTCAAATATATGAGAGATGATATGCACTCAGGCAACCATTTAGAGTGTATCCACAAGCTGACATAATGGAGGAAAGTTACCAAGTAGGATGTTCTTTGCCAAGATGCAGCCATGAACAGAATGGATGTATGTTAAAACAAAGTCTGACGACAGCAAAAGAATGTCATAAAGAAGATGTAAGAAACTATGATGAAACGATATGAAAATACTTAAGAATGACGATGTAACTGAAATGCTAAGAGAAACATGTACCCTATCATACAGTTATCATGAACATAAGAAGAATTAAGTGACTCACTGGTCAATAACTGTAAATACACCGAAACTCAAGGTAGAAAGAACATATAGAAGCTTGCTTATGAGAGGTATATATTCAATGTTTAGGATGAACATTAGAAGAAGATGGATGATGGCTTATATCAATCAACCCTGCTACCTCAAAATACGAACTCAGGATCATAAAGTGAAATGATGTTGAAGAACTTGTTTTTGACATGCAACATAGAGGAGTACATTGGCCTAGGACCATCAAAGCTATTTCGAGAGATGAAGGCAAAGTACGAAGGGAGTCCAACGAGCAGACCATGTGCAAAGGACATATTTCTTAAGATTACAGGTGCCCGTGAGTCCAGACCTCATTATTTGCACTTCGTTCAATTTTCTTTTGCCTCATAGCCTTGTACTATCCCATCGCCTGTTTTTTATTCCACCAAGCCAAGTAGTCTCATCTTCCGAGGGCACCAGGTCACCCTTGCTCCTTTTTGAAGAAACTCCAAAGTCCTTGACCAGCCCTCCAAAAAGTCTTGGTGATCCACTTGCAGCAAGTAGGTAGCCATTCCAGTCCTGCAAAGTTCCAAACTTTTGCCACCCATTCAGGCTCTGTAGGAGGATTGTTTGATTTCCATTTTTGCGCCAATCTCAGAGGCCCCACCAGCATCAGAATCACATATATTTTACACTCCACTCCGGAAGACAGCTCATCCAACTGTTCCCCTATTCCCAAAATGGACAGCCCTTTGTTGCCTCCTTCCTTCACGCCCAATGCTTCTTCTCCCAGTGCTTCACATATTACCTTCCAGTAGTTCTGAATTAAAGGCTGGTGCCACCAGAAATGGTTCCAGGTCCCCACTATTCCACATTGTCTCCAGCACAAATTAGATACTGAGGGGTAAAATGTGTGTGTTTTTTCTGGGGTAAGGTGCCATTGCAGCATGGATTTAACCCATATTACCTGGATCTCTAATGATCTTATTAGCTTGGGAATATTAACCCACAATTGCTTCCATTCTGTTTCCTCATTCTCTTGGCCTGTAACCCCTTGCCAGGATGTCATATAACTCCTTAACCCTGGTTCCTCGCCCTGTTTGATAAAACAATAAAGTGCCCCCACTAGGTGCTTATCTCCAGATTCAGACACTAAATACTTCTCGAAAGGGGTAGGCATCGAGTCGCTGCTTCCTTCATGAATGGCTGCATTAGCCAATGCCTTATTTGGAAGAATCTGAACCTCTCTGTCTCTTTCACACCGAAGTCCACCATGCATTGGGGGAATGTTTTAATTTCTGGACCAACAGACATGTACCAGGTCTTTTGGCAACCTCCTTCCCACCATACCCCAAAGCCCTTATCTCCACAACCATGGGTAACACTTGGGTTACCATAAATTGGTGTAAATGGAGATGGAAATGTAGTGATTTGGGCCCGCCTTATTGCCTCTTCCCAGGAGTCCCCTCCCACTGTCAGTATCTTACTGAAGTACATCTTTCTTGGTCTATCTCCCCTTGGTTTCCAAAGTGCCTCCTCTAAATTGTCCCTGTTACAGCCGTGTCCATTGCCCTCCATACCATTTCCGGGTCATCTTTCAGCCAATCCCTCATTATCCTTATCTGTGTTGCCATGAAGTATGATTTAAGGTCTGGTTCCCCAATCCACCTCTACATCTTGGCATCATCATAACCCTTCTAGCTATCCTTGGTCTTTTGTTGTTCCAGACAAATCTCCCAGTATATTTTTGAACTGTCCGGAAGAAGGAGGTAGGAACCTGGATGGGGAGAGTCATAAAGTAATACAGCAATTGTGATAAAATAACCATCTTTAGAACATTGATTCTGCCCCTCCAGGATATTGTTAGTGGTCCCCAATCAATTAGTTTGTTTTTCAATACTTTAAGCAAGGGCAGGTAATTGGCCCTGTAGAGCTCATTCAAGGTTCTAGTTAGTTTTATTCCTAAATAGGTTATGGACTTCTCCACCCTTTTGTATGGGAGCAAAGCCTTGAGCCCTTCCTCTGTCTCTCTCTCGGGATTGTGAGATTCAACATTTCTGTTTTTTGGGGTTTCTTTTCAGGCCAGCTACCCTGCTGAACCTTAAGATCTCCTTCTCCACTGCCCTGAGACAATCCTCCGGAATCATCAATGTCAGCAGTATGTCATCTGCGAAAGCAGCTATCCTATGTACCTTCCCCCCAAATGGTATCCCTTCTATCTTCCCATTTGCTCTTATTGCTGCCAAAAGTGGTTCCAAGTAAATTGTATAGAGCAGGAGGGAAAGATGGCAACCCTGCTTGGTACCCCTCTGGACCTTAATGGCGTCAGATAGCTGGCCATGTATTGCCAATCTCAAAGATGGGTTCTGATAGTTGGCTTTGACCCTCATTAGAAATGTTTCCCCAAAGCCCATTTGCTTCATTGCAGGGAACAGAAACCCTGTTGAAGGCCTTTTCCGTGACTAAAGTTATTAAAATTGAGTTTAGTTTTTCTTCTTGTTGGCCTTTTCAATAAGGTGAGCTATCCTCCTTGTATAATCGCTCGTCTGCCTGCCCCTGATAAACCCTGACCGATCTGAGCCAATTTTGTTTGGTAGGATTTGGTCTATGCCGTTCGCCAGGACCTTTGTAAAAATCGTGGCATCCACATTGATTAGGGCTATTGGCCTGTAAGAACCATATATGTTCTGATCTTTGCCTTCTTTTGGGAGCAGAACTACTTTAGCCTCTTCCATAGTTGCTGTAATTTTTCCCTTTTTACCCATGTCGTTGAGAAGAGGGTCCAGATAAGGGATCAAAGATTCCTCGAAAGACCTATAAAATTGTGCACTAAACCAATTGGGCCGGGGGATTTATTGGCGAGTAGGGTCATAATGACCCTTTGCACCTCATCCGATGTAATTTCTCCTTCTAATGCTTCTCTTTCTTGGTAAGATATTTGAACCATTTCTTTGCTCCTATGTAGTCTTGTTGACATTGTTCTCTAGGATTTGCAGATCTATATCTCAGTGTAGAACCTCGAAAACTCCTGAGTAATGTCTTTGGTGTCCGTATTGATTCCCTCCTTCCACCTTTATTTTTTTAATAGTTTTGACCTTCTCTTCCTTTCTCAGCATTCTGGCCAAAAGTCTATCAGATTTATTGACCTTGATATAATATTTCTGTTTTAAAAACAATCATTAATTTTCTGCTGGTTTTGCCTGTATAATTTCCAGTTGACCTTTTATAGCTCTGCACTCCTTTCTGATTATCTCACTCGCTCCCACTCCCATTTTAGGCATTATGCTCTTCAACTTTTCCTCAAAGGCTCTTTTCAGCAGTCTTAATTCCCTATCCCTGCAGGCTTTTATTGCAATGATATTCCCTGATTGTAGCCTTGAAGGCATCCCACCTCATCTGCTCTGTTGTATCACCTATACTATTGTACTAAAAAAAGCTTGTAATCCCCTCACTCAACTCATTCTTCAATACCTCGTCCCTAAACAGGAATCCTGGGTACCTCCATTTCCAGAGTCCCCGGTGCCCTGGCTTTCTACCCAATTGCACTGACAGGTGTGCATGGTCCAAGAGGGTTATTGCCCCCACCTCTATATCCCTTACCCTTCCCAAAAACGCTTCAAGGTGCTAGAGCACAGGACCCTCTGGACATTACAGGCTACATGAAATGGGGACAACTTTCCCCCGATTCCAGCAAAACTCTAAACTTTTGTTGTGTGTTTGTGGCTTTGCGAAGCATTGTTCCTTATACAAGTTCACACCATTTCACCAATCTGCACTAAATGTTGCATACTTACCCGTAAGGACCCTCCGGACATGACTGGCTACATAACATTTGGACACCCCACCCTTTTCCACAAATTTCAGCACCTTCACACATGAGACGGTTGCCTGAAATCGGCGAAACATCAATGTTGTCGTAGGACGACCGGTCCTCAACCCTAAAACACACGGTTTCTGTGATATTTGCACTGCAACAAACTGTACCATGCCAGGGTGAGGCAACAGATGTGGAGAAAGCAAAATAGGTCCCAGCATGCAGCAGCACACCAACTCTCGCCTCCGCCCAAGGTCTGCTCCACGGAATGGCAGCCGGTCACACACGCCCATTCTCAGTGCAGTTTACTTCAGAGTGCAAGGCACATCAGACGATAAGTGAATTGGATCAGCGACCTACAGGATCATTGATTTTCACCAATTGATGAGAGTGTTGTCATGTCTGGCCACAGAACCCATTCTGTACTTTTTGCTAGTAGTTTTCTAAATTTGCACAAAATAAATGTCTTTTAAATCCCATTATCATTTTGACCCCTGTTACTGGGGTAGAAATGCCCAGTACTTTGGAAGTTTCTTTTTCACAAATATTCCTGGTGTGGGAACTCGCAAAGCTCTGCACAAATTAATATGCACGTCCTTTTTGTATTACTGTTATTTGCCCGTGTGCTTTCAAATGCACCATTTGGCTTACGTGGCACCCAAACTTCCTTGGGCAGAACCACCAAACCCCTCATGATTTTGTATATAAATCATTTCATGTTTTATCTATATTACGTTCTCGATGTGCTTTTAAGAATAACAAATTATGTTTTAGGACTTGGAATACCCACTGTCAATGAAAGACAGGTATTAGTGTTTTGCGGGAAGATTCTGGTTTTGGGCAGTGGCCTGTGATCAATACGGTGCCCAGACAAAGAGCAAACCAAACATTTGTCCTCCTAGTAAATGTACACACGACCTATAACAAGGATCAAGCTTGTTTTACAACATTGGTCATTATGAGTTGTGTGGTATTCTGGCAGTAAATCCGCTGGAATGCTGCCCAGCGGAATTACCATTACAGAGTAAATCCCTATTTTTTTCATAGTCCATTGGACTCTAGGTGGCGTTTTCTGCAGAATTACCGCAGTGGTCATTCCACCACAGTAATTCAGTGGAAATTGGGCAGAAAGTCCGCGGATTTACCTTCAGCTCATAGCTCGAGATGAATCCTCCAACGTGTTAGACGGTGCAGTAATGCAGCGACATATGTTAATACTACTGCATTTAACCTGCACTGGTTACATGTCTTTATATTGAGGTAATGTATAACGAATGCAGAAAGCAAAAAGAGTGGGCACCACTATACGATATTCACATTTCTCAAATAATTGTTTCTATGTAGAAGTTTTGTTGCTCTGAAGATTCCTTGTTGTCAAATTATAAAAAGGAGCTGGCTGTGACGAATAAGGAGACACCCTAATTCAAAAATACACAATAAGCCAAAGACCAAGTCGGATGCAAGGTCACACAGCCGCTCTCTTAGAAGACCCAATCAGGGTATGTAAGTTATGTAAACTCTATAAAGCTTGATAGACTCCAAAGTAAAATTGTTTACATATTCAAAAAATAATGATAATAATGAAAGTTCAGTGGTATTTCATAAAGATTTTTATCAATCGCTGGTTTTGTGAAAAAATACGTCTCTTGGTATGAGGTGTCACTAATATCTTCTTAGTGAGGAAGAAAAAAGCCAATAGCATTTTATATCAGACCAAAACAACCTTTTGCCAATGCATTTCGGATTTACAAATCCTTCGTCAGGGCAAGTCTGTAGTTAACATGTATATTTACATAACCTCCAAAAGAAAGTGTATCACAATGCACATTCACAAAAAAATATAAATAACATACCAATCATTGTAGTGGTAGAAAGATCGGTTGATATATAAAAGAAAAAATAGAAAAAGAGAAAGAATGAGCAATAAGAAGTCTGTAAGTAATGAGGTTAGCAATGACAAGAAATGCAGAACGCGTTTACCTGAGAAAATGGCAGAATGCTTGCATGGACAGTGGCTTGGAGAACCAGAACCATGTGGTGGGCAGAAAGCTGCCCGGACAAAATCGGCGGCAAGGCGCAGATAAGCTGAAATGTAAGAGAGACATTGTAAGGAACCCGGGTGGGATCCGTGTAAGCAGTACGTGTCATAACATCAGGGGAGCTTACCATGAGACCAGCGAGGAGTCGGACTGTTCTTCTCGCCTGCCGGCGTGTAACTGCGTTGTTCGCATCGGAGCGTTGCCCAGACAACGCTCCTTTAATAAACCACGTGATCGTGGCCTAGCGATGCGCCCGCTCTGGTACAAATGACAGCAAATAGGTTTCTAAGTGATTATTTAGAGCTATAAACTAATTATGCGCCTTAATTGGAATATGTCAAGAATTGTGGAAACAAAAAAATGTAAAAACAAGGAAACTGAAAGCATAGAGATAAAAGAAATAGTCCAATACAAGACAAAGTAACAGAGGTGGAACTAGTGAAAGAAGATAAGAGAGTCATAAAAGAGAAATAGCAAATACAAAAGAGCCCTAAAGAATGCTGGGCTAATAAAAGAAAGTTGCAAAGTAAAAACATATATATCAACATTATTATATATATATATGACCACACTGGATCATGTCTACAAACGGCGACGACACCATTACAGTGGGTTGGTACTTGCAGCATGACTCATGCATCTGATTTCTCCTATGATTTTTCCTATGACTACATAATATAGCCTCAGATGCCGCCGTTTGTAGACATGATCCAGAATCACTAGTTCCACCTCTGTTACTTTGTCTTGTATTGGAGTATTTCTTTTATCTCTATGCTTTCAGTTTCCTTGATTTTACATTTTTTTGTTTCCACAATTCTTGACATATTCCAATTAAGGCGCATAATTAGTTTATAGCTCTAAATAATCACTTAGAAACCTATTTGCTGTCATTTGTCCCAGAGCGCGCGCATCGCTAGGCCGCGATCACGTGGTTTATTAAAGGAGCGTTGTCTGGGCAACGCTCCGATGCGAACAACGCAGTTACACGCCGGCAAGCGAGAGGAACAGTCCGACTCCTCGCTGGTCTCATGGTAAGCTCCCCTGATGTTATGACACGTACTGCTTACACGGATCCCACCCGGGTTCCTTACAATGTCTCTCTTACATTTCAGCTTATCTGCGCCTTGGCGCCGATTTTGTCCGGGCAGCTTTCTGCCCACCACATGGTTCTGGTTCTCCAAGCCACTGTCCATGCAAGCATTCTGCCATTTTCTCAGGTAAACGCGTTCTGCATTTCTTGTCATCGCTAACCTCATTACTTACAGACTTCTTATTGCTCATTCTTTCTCTTTTTCTATTTTTTCTTTTATATATCAACCGATCTTTCTACCACTACAATGATTGGTATGTTATTTATATTTTTTTGTGAATGTGCATTGTGATACCCTTTCTTTTGGATGTTATGTAAATATACATGTTAACTACAGACTTGCCCTGACGAAGGATTTGTAAATCCGAAATGCATTGGCAAAAGATTGTTTTGGTCTGATATAAAATGCTATTGGCTTTTTTGTTCCTCACTAAGAAGATATTAGTGACGCCTCATACCAAGAGACATATTTTTTCACAAAACCAGCGATTGATAAAAATCTTTATGAAATACCACCGAACTTTCATTATTATCATTATTTTTTGAATATGTAAACAATTTTACTTTGGAGTCTATCAAGCTTTATAGAGTTTACATAACTTACATACCCTGATTGGGTCTTCTAAGAGAGCGGCTGTGTGACCTTGCATCCGACTTGGTCTTTGGCTTCTAATGTATAACGAATGCCCATATATCGAATCTTTTATCTTGAAAACCTTTATAGTGAATGCATTTTTTGGGGGGTCCCACCTCCAAACCCCCATTTCCCACCCCTAAAAACCCATGCTGACCGTTTCCCCAAAAAAGTAACCCTTTACCCCACCCTAAATTCATTATAAAGGTTTTCAAGATAAAAGATTCGATATATGGGGATTCGATATACAGGATTTGATATAAACCCTGTATACCACCTGCACCACCCAGCTCGTAATGACCCCATAAAGTTGGATTCTTTAATACATGGTGTGTATAATCCAACTTGTATCGTGGATCATAAACCTGTCTCACAAACCGGCCTACTGTAGCATTTTGTCGAGGTGGATAGTTTTTGAGCAAAGCGCTAGTTTCTCATACGAGGGAAGCCGGCACTTGACAAGTTTGAATCCTGCCACAGCACTGACTTAGTCTTTCATCCTTCCGGGGTTGATAAATATAGTACCATTTAAAAAAGGTGGAATAAATAACACCTGTTATTTATTGGAGCACTTAGAAGCAGGAGTAATTCTGCATGAAGAGAAACTAGTTATCATTATTATCTCTGAGCATAGGAACAAGAGCGGAAAGTGTTGAAAACCTCACAGTACAGATTTACAAACTCACTGCACAAATGTGTCAGTAGGAAAAAAGGAAATAGTCCACATGCATTGTGGTTAGGAGTCCTGACCAGGAACGTCATTTCACCAAAATGCCAGGGGTAGCGGAAGTGACATCATGTGACCCTTGACCCCCTGATGACATCACAGGAAGTGATGTCATTTGACCCCACTCCAAAGTGATATCGCGGGAAGCGTTGGAACACAACCTTTCACCGTTGAAAAAACAGGAAGTGGCATCACATAGCATTGCACACTACAAGAAATATGGTTACGATATCAGTGTAATGTGATGTACATTTCATACAAGAATGGATCGCCATATGTATCGTTAAGATCAGTGTGTATAGGCTCATATTACCAAATTACTGTGAATGCAAGCAGACGTCCATGAACAAATGATAATGATGTGTTATTATATAGCACTTACGCTTAAGCGATTTATATAGAAAAAATATACACCCAATATCACCCAACCTGTGTTGGTACTCATTTATCGACCTCAGAAGGAGGAAAGGCTGAGTTGAGGTGTTTAAGAACAGACTAAATCAGTGACTCACCTCCCTGAAGTGTGCCTGAAATAAACCTTTAATGAATCTAGCAATTATAGTATACAATTCCAGAAAGACCCATTATTTAGTATTCCTATTCTTTCTTATTTAGGGTCAGTGCTGAAAGTGTTAGACTTGTGGCACTCCTGTTATTTTTCTTCCTTTGCCAGCCACTCCAGAAGTAAAGAGCCACGTGGTGCTGGCCACAGCCCAGGAGCTTGCATTACAAAAAAAAATAATAATAATACATTTTTGTTTTCTTTTTTAGAGTTCGCAAGGGAGTCCGCAGAGGTCGCAAGGGAGACCTCAGAGGTCGCAGTTGCGACCTCTGGTGACCCCTAAATGACATCCCTGGTCCTGACACTCAAAAGTGTCTCTGTTGCAAACGAAGAGGATGCACAGAACATCCTCTCCATCTGCGCAAAGAAATGTGCACTATTCACATAGGGCATCAGAATGTGCGCATCATGCACACAATCTGATGCGCATTCCCCCCAGCCCCCTCCTGCAACTGAGCAAAGCAAAGGGTGGACTTTTTTGTGTGCATTTCAAAGCACCTCCCAAGTTCAGAAATGGGAAGTGCTTTGAAATGTACAGGAAACACAAGCATTCCCCTGCATGTACTTGGTACAGGCATTTGGGGATATGCAGCACACGCGAGTGCCATTTTGAATTGATATTTTCGCGCTCATACACAAGTGTTTCAGAGAGCGACAAGGCAAGGGAGGGGAACAGGGGAGAACAAAACAACGATCTTACTGTTCCCAGTGACATTGAGAACACGCAAGTGCATGGGAGAGGGGAGGGGAAAAGTGCAGGGAAGGGGGGGAGAAGTGGAAAGTGCAGAGCAAAGGAGATAAATAATAATAAATAATAAAGGCAACAAACAGTCGTAGTGCAGCCAGCAAGTGGCAAGTGCTACGTTTAAGGCAGCAGACAGGGTAGGTCTGATAAATGTAGGAAGAAAAAGGGCGTGGCTGTATGGGTAAAGATATAGACCCCAGTGCAAGGGGTGGCCCGGTGGCAGTGCGGGAAGGTGGCCGAGTGAGCAGGTACCTGGGCCCGGAGGGGAGAGGGTGGCCAGGTGCATGGTGCCGAGAGAGAACAGATATCTGACCCTTCATGCATTTGTTTCAAATGTGATAGCAGTTCTGATCTGCTGCTGTCCCACTTTTATTTCTCTTCCTAAAACAGGCTTAGAAAGGCCTTTTTTTATTCTGTCAGCATTTCACAGTGACAGGCTCCCTGGTTTTCCTGATACTAATGCATTCAAGTGAGCTGGCCAGCATATCATTTGCTTTAGCAGAGAGCTCCCCAGGAATGCACTGTTCACCTTTGTGAATATAATTACCCTAATATTTCTTAGAAACACTCAAGTAAGAAAGGGCATTCTCCATGATTTTTTCGCTGGATTCATTCAGAATCGGGCCCTACGTCGCTTTCGTGTGCTCTTGCGTCCCTGCCAGCTAAAGGCCAACAAGCTCACCATCTGATGAGATGCCAATTCTATCGTTCTTGCAGCTTAGCCATCTGCTGTGCATTCCCAGCGCAATAACTGCCAACTAGTTTTTATTCTGAAGCATCACCCGAGTTGAAGTGGGCATCAACACACATCGAACGGAATTATACTTATTATTTTTGTATTTATTTTGTGCATTTTAGTTACAAATAGCTTTTTTGTACCAAATCAACCTGTTCAAATGAACACAATTCATGATACGACCATTAAAAAAGGTATCTTCCAATATAATTGCATCAATATAGCTATGATCATGCTAAACAGTTTAGAGACATGTTAAAATGTGTTATATCTTCTAAATTGTTTTTTTTTCTTTTCAAAACGTGTCACTCCTAAAATCATTAACCACGTTAAAATATTTAAATGTGCTGGGTCAAGCAGCTAGAACCTGCTTTTCTATCATGTCACTTGCAAGCTTCCAGACATTGTAGCCTGCACGGGCCAAAGTACATGATGCCATATTGAATATAGAATACCATAACAACCAGTCTTCTTTACAAGAGAAAGGTAACATGTACATATCCCTTATAACAGAGATATGCATTCAAATTGTGTAATACATATAATAATTAAATACCTAAACCTAACCGAACTTGTATTTACAACTTTAAAACCTTAACACACTACCACAAATCCCTATTCTACAGTAGAAAATCAAATTTCCCAAAACAACAGACAATACAACACCAACAAACATGACACACAACATCAAATATGATTATAATAACCCCCATCTATCCCATTCAAAAAATAATGCATACAGTTCATGCACATGAACTGTATAATTCATTGAAAGAGCCCCATGTTCTAAAATAATGCTCCTCCCTCTTCTGCTATGTTAGCATTATTTTCTCGTAATGCGGTGTGTGGCACAGTGTGTCTAGTGAGGACTGAGGACAGACCTCTGTGCAGTTCGCTCCGTGATTCCTGTGGACTTCTGTGGACTTCTTGCGATAGTCCGTTTACTATTACCACAAGACTTTTTCTTCAAAAACTACTGCGCACGCGCGGAGCGCGGCGCGGTGTGTGGCACAGTGTGTCTAGTGAGGACTGAGGACAGACCTCTGTGCAGTTCGCTCCGTGATTCCTGTGGACTTCTGTGGACTTCTTGCGATAGTCCGTTTACTATTACCACAAGACTTTTTCTTCAAAAACTACTGCGCACGCGCGGAGCGCGGCGCGGTGTGTGGCACAGTGTGGCTAGTGTCCAGTGGCCGAAGACCGGAGAACGGAGAGAGAAAACTGGATCTAGAAAGTCAGGAGCGGTGAGCAGTGAATCTCTCCCTCCCCCCCCCTTTTCCCCTTTTCCCCTGTCCCTCCCCCCCTCTTCCTTTCCCCTTTTTTCCTTTCTCTTATTCCCTTATCCCCTTATCCCTTCTCCGCTTCCCTTTTCCCTCTTCCACCTCTAGTCCCTTTTATACCCTCCCTTTGCTGTCTCTCCCGCCGCGCTTCCCGCTCCGACTGGGGGAAAAAAAAAAAAAAAAGGCATCCGTGAACAAGACATTAAGTCATCTAAGATACTGTAAAATACCTCGAGCCTACGCCAGCCTTGCTCGAAGACTTTTGCCTTACTTGAGCGTCCACAATTCCCGTTCGTTGTTTCATTCTTAAGCGAACGGCTATTTAAAATAAAAACAAGGGAATGGCGCCGCCCTCACCGACAGAAGTGGAGGCCGGGCGGTGGATGCGCAGTGACAAAACACAGTTAGAACATGGCTCCAGGGTGGCCAGCAAACAGTCCAACAGCGCTACGCCAGAACATAACAGCAGCATGTCAAATGCCTCGCAAGAGGGGCAGTCTCCAGATACCTTTCCAGTGACCTCAGGAGGGAAAAATATGAGCAACGCGGCCCTAGTTAATCCAGCACTTACTGTAATGGGGCTGAAAACTGGAGACCAAATAGACCAAATAGACTTAAACGTGCCACTCGAGACCTCCCATCGAGAAGCGACCGTAAATAAACAGAAAGTCAACTCAAACATGGGAAGATCAAAAGGCCCTCCCCCTTCCCCTTCCACTGATTCCACACAAACGCCCCGCCAGCGTACCGCCTTGGCGAGTGACAACATGCCTGAAGCTGTCGGAGGACGGCCTCGGCTGGGGTCTGCCTGGCGCGGGCCTCTCCAGGTGGAAGGAGACATGGGTCAACCCATGCACCAACGGCATCCCACGCCAACGTCACGTGAAGACATCAGGATGAGCGTGGTAGGCACGGGTGAAAAGGACGGCCTAGTCCAGAGCCGAGAGGGGAGAGGCCTTGTAATGGCCATTGTACATAACAGCGACAGAAAAAGGGCCCCAAATGTGGTGGCCAAAGACAGAAATGTGCTGGACAAAGATAGAAAAAAGCAGGCCACACCGTCGTGGGAAAGGCTTCCCTTCCTTAAGACACACGAAAACGAAGAAAGAGTGGAGCCAGTGCCTGGGGATTATGCAGATGACTCCGTTTTCATAGAGACAGTGTCGGAGGGAGGGAACATATCCAGCCAAGACACATCAGCAGAAGAAATAAAAGCCCAAAGAAATCAATTAGAAAAAGTACAACAAGAAAAAGAAGATCTCTTACAAGAGTCAAGGGCCAGAACTACAGAGAACAAAGGGCACAGCGAACAAATTGTTAATTGCGAGATGATCTTGTCACCTGATCAGTCTACATCACAGGACGAAGAACTTAAACAACCTAGAGACACCACTACAAGGAAAAAAATCTTCAAAAAAACCATGAAGGCCGGAGTCAAAGCCAGGGCAAGGACAGATATCCTACCTAAAAAGAAAAGCCGGAAAGTAGGCCCTAAAACGGGTGAAGTTCCGAAAAGACAAGAAACAGCGGTACTCTCAGCTTCCTTGAGGGATTACTTTATAAAACAAACAAAGCAAAAACAGGTCACAGACCAAGAAATGTCAGATGCTGAAATTCTGGCGGCCATCCGAGATCCTCTCTCACCGTGTAAATCCCAGAACATTGACCAGACACAGGAAAAACCATTACCAAGAGTCAAATGGCACGCCCGTATTTCACCAAACAGAACTCACGATATTGAAGTTGGGAGAGGAAAGTCTCCGGTAGAAATTATCGCTAAGGATTCTATGACATCAGAGGAAAATACAGAACAATTAAACACCCTAAAGACAAGTGACAAATTCACCAGTGAGCCAAGTGGGGAGACTCCACACTTAGGAGATCCAAAACAAAAAGACAACAAAAAAAAAACAACGTCAAGAGACCATCAAATGTTGGATACACTAAATGTGGCCAGTGAAGGCCCACACAGTTTAATGAGCGAAAAAGACACTTTAGCCCAACCTGAAGGTCAGGTATTAGTAGCCGTGGCTAATTCAGAGACCCAGACAAGACTCAAACCTAGCGAAAGACAGGCCTACGTCGAAGAGCAAGCGGCTTGGACTAGATCTCATACCCAGGCAAACAGCAATATATCATGGGCTGAAACCTCAGCCAGTTTACAAGGCGTGATTGCAGGAGGGGATAAAAGATTTTCTGAAAAATTCAACCTGCTCCATAATGAAAAAGAAATTCACACGCCAACCAGAAATAGAAGACAAAGTGATATCCCGGGAGGTCTTGACAGAGAAACATCCTCAGAAAAGAAAAAAAAGGCTGACCTTCTATCAATCATGTCAGCCTTTTCAATAGCGCTAAACCCCTTCAGCAAACTGTATGAGGCGATTCATGAGGCCTTAAAGGACAACACGTCCATGATTACCTCACTAAAGGATAAATTGACCTTTATAGAAGGGTACTTAACAGCAGTGGAAAGGAACTCAAATACCATACAAATGAGTCTTGAAACTAAATTAACGAATCTCGAAAACAATTTGCCCAAGATGGATCGACAAACCGGGCAGACACGTGTAACGACCTCTCAAAGTACTCAAACGGAAGAGATGGCTAGAGTCACAGAAGTGGCTTCGATTTTCACGAAAGCCCGTGCTAAATCACCAGGAGGTGTGACAGACCATAGACGAGCCATGAAGACAAAAACCGTGACGAAACACGCAATGGAGAGCCCCCTCTTGTGTGTCCCTTCTAAGAGTCTCCTAGACACCCGAGTGAAAACATCTCTCATCTCCTCTGTGGACCCCCTCGTTGACAGATCCGTCAGAGCCATTTTCAGCAAAGAACAGCGGCAGGCGAACATATTGGGAAATCACTCTCAACAGGATCGCCCTGAAACCGCGCAAAGGTCTCCCACGCTGATCCACGCCCTCGATTCATCTAAGTCTTCTGACGACTTTGTCTGCGTTGAAGAGGAAATTCTAAGCCCGCAGCAACCAAGAATAGCTACTCCGCAGGCACGGGCTGGGGCGCGGTCTGGAGTAAGGAGTATCACGCTTGGGGAAGCTCCAAGTGACCAGGGAAGATCCCGTTCGAGTACCCCCACTACTGGTTTAGAGGCCATCCAAACCCTAAAGAAAGTGGAAGAGAAGCTAGTCCTTAAAAAAGAGGCAGATCGATGTGAAGACCGGATCCCCGAGCACGAGCAAAGAAAGTATAGGATCAATTCCTATAAAAAAGACTATGGTCGATCAAAACCGGCAGAAAAAAAACTCCTAAAACTCGAAGGGACATCTTTATTCAAATTAGAACAAATTTCATCTAAAGATAGATACATGGTCCTTAATAGAAGGACAGTCTTAAAAATCACAGCAAAAATTGACAAACTTCGGCATCTATCAACAAGGGACCTGGTTTTGGTTGAACCCTACCACAAAGACCATAAAGCCAAAGCATACCTACACATAAGGTCGAAAGCCCTGCAAGAATGGCCCCGTGAAATGGCAAAAGAGCTACATTGTCTGGGCTTAAAATTAGAAAAACTAAAGGAAAACGAAGATACGGCGGGTTCGCAAAGATACGTCCCATCGAAATTTACTAACGACACAAGATCAGAATACGTGACAAAAAAAAAAGAAGTAGAAAGGAGGAGATGGACGACAGTTGAGACAGAATAGAAAGAGGTAAAGGGGAAGACTACCTCCTGAAACGGGACAGAAACCATCACGTATCACTTACCATGCCAAGGCGACGAAGGGAAAGTTCTCGAAACGCCTACATAAAGAGGGATCAGGCGACCGACCTTAAACCAGCTCAATCCCCCACCACGTCAACTAAACCATGGAAATGGATTTCAGATACGTTCGGCCGTAAGAAGAAGGCCTAGCAGTCAATCCATGACGCCGTCAATAACAAGATCCAGGTAACGGTTCCAGACCAATTTAAGGAAAAGACCTCACTTCAGATGGCGTCTTGGAATACTAGAGGATTCATCCACCTAACTAAGCCTAGTGATGTAAAGTTGAACCGCTTTGACCTAATTTGCCTGCAAGAAACATGGCTAACAGAGAAACCTACTCTTGAGGGATTCAGCATTGAAGTTTCACCAGCTCAGAGACCCGTGTCAGGAAGACCCTCTGGAGGTTTGTTAACGGCAATCCGACTAGGCTCAGGAATTTCACCTAAGAACAAAATCTGCGAAAGATATGGTATGTTGGCAACCCTAACAAATTGGAATCCCCAGGTTCAAGGGAAAAACGTCCAGATGAGCTCTGATCTGGTCATAATAAACCTTTATTGGAATCCCGAAAAAACAGCTACGAAAACATTTTGTGACCAAGTTGCAACAACAATAGATGAAATCAGAGTAAACTTGGACAACCCTAATATAATTATTTGTGGGGATCTCAACGCAAAATGTGGAACACAATCGACAGTCAACACGATGGCAGTAGCATTGAGGAAAAGGGATAAAAGAGGTCAAGCATGGATGAACTTGATGAAATCGAGACAATTTCACAACGTCGCTTCTCTCCAAGAATTTGAAGTGCAGACGCCAACCTGGGAGAGAGCGCCGGCCGCAGCAAATCTCGACTACATCTTTGTTACTGAAGGTCTGATTCCATACTTTGTGGAATTTAAAGTGGAAAGAACCAGAGAAAGTGACCACAACCTCTTATTCCTGTCGTGGAGGGGTGAAACCAAAGAGCGATCATTTTATCCCTTTGAAATTGGTGTTAACACGCAACAAAACCGAATTCGGTTGACCTCCGGTAATATAAACATATTGGAGGACAAGCTTCGCAAAAAACACATGGAGACAAACAACGCTAGGGAAGCGTCTCAACCTGAATATGTCTCATTACTGATGCCCCACAAAGTAAGTTTTGGGGGAAAGAATAGAACTCAACCTATACACAAACATACGTTTAATGCAACATTGGTCGCAAAACGCAAAGATCTTACAAAATTGAAAAGAGCAGCAAAAAAAAGCAACACCAAAGAAGCCTGGGCTAAACATCAAGAAGGCAAAGCAAAGTATAAAGCATGGCTTAAGCAAGAGCGGCAAAATCTCTATCAGAACGATGCAGAAGCAATGCTGAAAGTCTGTGTATCTAAGAACAATCGTGACTTCTGGTCTCTACTTAAAACCACTAATGGACAGAAGCCAAATCAGATTCTGTGTGACGTTACAGAACAACAGTGGATCACACATTTTGCGAAATTATACGCACTCCCGACCTCTGGCACCCTCCTCACTACGCAATACCAACCTTCAAAGGAGGAAAACACGGGCTGGGCGAACCTCACCAGTCTAGAAGAGATTCAAAAGACAATCAGAAGCTTGAAACAATCCAGGGCCCCCAGACCAGATGGTCTATCTAACATAGATCTGAAACAACATCCTGAAGCATGGGCGAGGGTGATTAAAGAATTGTTCGAACAGTGTGTACATCAAAAACAGATACCGACAAACTGGACAGAGGCTGTACTTGTTCCCATTTATAAAAAGGGACCAAGAAACATACCATCTAATTACAGGCCCATAGTTCTATTAGACATCATTGGAAAAATCTTCGCAACACTGATACTCACCCTTTTTAAGAACTGGGCTAAGAACTCGCCGGCCACTGACATTCTTCAGACAGGCTTCCAAAAAGGAGCGGGAACAGGAATCAATCTTCTGGTCCTTAATACAATCAAAGCAAAGGTGAAGGAAGGTGCCCCTAATGTTCATATGGCCATGATTGACCTATCTCAGGCTTTTGACATGGTGGATCGTCAAAAACTTTGGTCGAAATTAACAAACTGGGAATGTCCAAAAGAGATCTTGGATCCTATCATGTCCCTCCACACGAAGACATCTCTAAGAATTCGATTATGCCAACAAGGAACACTCTCAGACAAGATAGAAACCAAGAGAGGAGTGAAACAAGGCTGCCCGTTGGCTCCAGCCCTATTCATAGCCTTTATTGGCGATTTCCAAACCACCGAGGAGCATGTGCGAGCCTTCCCGCCTAAGCTGGGAGAAGTTAAAATCTCAAGATTATGGTACGCGGACGACTTGATCCTGTTGGACCAAACTGCCATAGGCCTGCAAAGACAGTTAGTCAATCTGTCAGTGTACATGGAGAGCAATAATCTAAAGATAAATACAACAAAAACCAACATTATTTCATTTTGCAAACATACAAGAGGAGTTCAACAATCTCACTCCTGGTTTCTGGAGAAGTCAAAAATTGAGGCAGTAAAAGAATTTAAATATCTGGGCGTGCAGATTGACAACTCAACTAAAGACATTGCCTTGCAGCACACATTATGGGAAAAAACTCGAAGACTCACAGCCCAAACCCGTGCTGTAGACAATAAATTCGGTAAATTCTCCTGGCTACCGGCAGTGCAGTATTACAAATCAAAAGTAGTTCCAGCTCTAACTTATGGTATGGCGTCAAACCTAAACTTACCATCCGAAATTTGGCCGAAGCTGGAAGGACACTTATGGAGATCAGTGTTGTCCTTACCAAATTCTGCCCCCATATCTGCCATACGGAGAGACTTGGGTTTGCCTTCTCTAGCCTTAGCGATACTGCAAGGTGCCGTCCAACTGTATAGAAAAATCCTGCTACCTAGCTCGCTGCCGATATTTCGCATTATGGAAGCTGAAATTGCCAAAAAGTCTTGTAAACTCTTACCTGATTGGGAAAGAAAGATTCTCGAAAGATTAGAAGAAGTGGCCTGTTCAACAGAAATGCTTTTGAGCAATCCCGGAAAAGTAAAGAAAAAACTGGAAAATCAAGATTGGATACATACCACCGAGAAAATTCTTCGGTACAAATCACTAAAACATCTGCCACCCACTACAAACCACCTAAAAGTCCCTCTGAAATATTGTGAGAAATTTCCAGAGAAGAACCTGAGAAAAATTTTCATGAGAGCCAGGCTGAATTTATTGAGCACAAACGAAATTATGGCTATTAGAAGTCAAGGAACCAATGCGCATTGCCGGCTCTGCACCGATCCTGCACAAATAGAAACAATTCGACATCTTCTCACGTCATGTTCAGCCTTAGTAGGAGAAAGACAAATGTACTTGGCACCACTCACACCAGATGTAACAACAATCGATGAAGAGACCTTATGGTTCCGGCTGATCGCAGGAGATTCGCCAAGATGGGCTAGGGCAACAGCTAAATTTTTGGAGGCAGTGTTAAAGAAAATCAACCCTCCAGACGGCAGCGACCATGGAATGTAGCACAAGAGAACTATAGCCGGGGCAAAGCCCGGTATGGACTTGCATGATCCACCAGAAGTGATGTCCCAAGTATAAAATATAAAGCATAAAGTGAAGCTTCTTTTGTTAAAACCAATGGGTTAAAACAATAAAAAAAATTATTTTCTCGTAATCAGACAAAGTACAGACATCATTCAGCCATTCATTCACAACCAGCTTTTTCCTTGACTTCCAAACTTTCAATATTTGTTTAGCCGCTACCACTAATACCCTGTTTATCCATCCTGTTCACACACTAACCATGCCCCCCTCTCTCTGCTTGATAATAAATTCGTTGAGTAAGGTGTTCGCGGTAGTGAGTCCCCTAGCACAATATCCAAACTGTTCAAAACATCCCATCAAAAGGTAGATAACCTTGAGCATAACCATAGCATATGGAGCAGGGTGCCCCCACTAAGACCACAACCCCAACAGATATCATTATCCAACAATCCAAGCTTGGCCCTTCGTACAGGGGTCCAATATAATCGACATAAAATTTTCTGCCTAATATACCTCAACCCCAAATCCATTTTTGACTGCTCCCCTATACCAAGCAGACTTTCCCATTCTCCCGTAGGAATATTCATTCCAAGTTCCTCTACCCAAACCCGACGCAATTTTTCCCATGACTCTACATGTAAGTACATCCATCGGCAAATGTTTCATGTTTGTTGACACTGTACATGGAAGAGAACGGATGACATCACAAACCGCAGGTCTCTCCCTCATTGATCCAATAACATTCTCTGCCGTTCAGTTAAAAGGCAAGTCCGGTCTCTATAACGTGCACGTTCCCTACCCTCAAGCTCGAAGGATTCTCTGAGGTGTTCAAAGGATATCATACAATCACCCTCCGATACATCACGTATTCTAAAAATGCCCTCATTGATCCAGCTTTGCCAACACAGAGTCTTATTTGCTATTTGTAATCCCTCATTATGCCATAAGGATGCGTCGTGATGTACCCAGATGTTTCCCCTCTCGCAGTCATAAAGGTTTGTAAGGGTCCCCTAGCAGCAACCAAAGTAGGTAATTTCACTGTAGAATTTAGCAACTTAGACATTGAGTACATGTCACGTAAAGCATAGGCAAAAATTGCGCACTCTCAACAATTTGCCAATAGGGCACATCACTGCCCACATCAGAAAAATAGGACCAACCAAGGAGAAACCGGTCTTCTTTTCGTGGCTCTATCCTGCCCAGTTCACCATATGTTTTCAAACAGAACTCCTGCAGTGCGGTGCAGCCCGTCAATAAGTGTTCAATAGTTTCTGGGTCGTTACGACATTGCTTGCAAATTCTTTTGTCTATAGAGAGATTTGTTCTTGAGCCTATTACACTTTATAGGAACAAAGAATATGTTAATGGAATGGGGCCCAATATCAGTAAAATTGATGAGTGGCAATACAGTTGCCTTGAGCAATGGGCTCACGCCAAGACCTATTTGACACCCCTTTAAAATCTACTGTGAGTATAGAATATCTGAAACAGATTCCTAGGGTGGCAGGCCTCTCGATGACAATGGAGGTGCAGGGATCTAAATTGAGATTTGAGAAGCAGGAGCTAAAAGCAGCTCCTAAACCAGGAGCGAACACTGGGAATCGAGGCGCTACTACATACTGTTCCGCGAATCTAATTTGCACATAAGATACATATCCCTTTGTCAATTATTTATGACCTGTTGTGCTTTAAACATTGTATAGATGTGTCCTAATGCTTATTTATAGATTGTCAACAAATGCACTGAGTTAAATCCACATAGGTGTGTTTGTTCGGCATCAGGTGGCCTGGGGAGGTCCTGGTAGCTGGTGGTGCCTAGCTAACCAGGCTCTCCAAGGCCACAAATAGGAGCTAAATAGTTTCCAGCTACCCTCGATTTCGAAACCTGAAGGTGTCAAGGCAACAAGACCTAAAAATATATTTCCCCCGGGCATTTACAAACCTTACAATTCAAAGTCTGTTCTTAAACAGCATTTCTACCTAAATAGCACCACCACACAATTCTTTATCGACGTAGAACTATAAAACACAATTTTTTTCGAAGAAGCAACAAACCCCACTTTAACCATCAAATGCAATCATAGGAATGTTACATGCGCCCATGTTGCAAAGTGACTGTGCTGCCACTATTCTAATTTTGTGGTATGGAGGGAATAGCCAGGAGGGTGTGGGCTTCCATATAGCTATGGCCGCCTCAAGAGACACCGGACCTAAGTAGTTTGTCCACACACCTGTCATTTCCCAGAACAAAGGTTCTACGGATTTACCTGTTAATATCTATAGTACCCTTCATAGCTCCAGGCCAATGCTTTGCCTCTATTAACCCTACTGAGGGGGCTGTTCACTTTTGTTCACTAATGTAGGTAACTTTATGGGAACAATGATTCCCCTGTCACTCCTGTATCCCAACATCTGTCCCATCCACTATATTTTTGAATACTTGCGCTTCTAGGTCCACCATCCCCAGATTTTCTGCAATTGATCTGTATCCTACTGGGAATATACTGTCTATCACAATCATGAAATGCAACGTTAATTGAGAGGCGATGTGGAAGGCTATGTGAAGCCTATCTGGGAGGCTACGTGGAGTTATCGCCCACAGTGACTAGATCTTAAGAATGCCTTTGCAAACTGTGGCAATGCTTCTGTAATCTGCTCTTTGGCAAGGCATTTCCTGGCATGATTCAGATCCCACCTGGGAGGCCACCATGATGTCGCAGACAGCTTCCCTTGTGGAGCGCGGCCCGCGGCGCATGTACGCGCCCACATGTGTTTGAGGAAATGGATCCCTAATAAGGAGGAACTGCTGCCGTGCCAGAGCATGTGTCGCGCGCCAGATGAGAGGAGAAGACTTGGCAAGGGGCCTTGGCTCTGAAGGCTTGATTCTGTTTTTGAACACAAGGCACGTTGGGCGCATCTGCCTACTTTGGAAGCAGCTGCCGTAGTCTTTTTTTTTTTTTTCTCCACGATCCAGCTTCATCGCCAGTTGGGATGCCAAGCATTGCTACTTTATCAACTACCTGTGGCTATGGATGTCGTTTCGCGCAGCTGGAAATTTGATTTGTTTCCAAATATTGCAGACGCTTCAAAGTCTGTCTTTTTAGTGTGTCTTTCCATTCCAATCTCCATAGACATAACGTTCCTCTCTTAATAATTCAGTGCCTACTTGCATGGGTTCACCATCTGTGACTTTGTGCACTGACAGATCGTCTTTTCCGGTGGCAGCCTAGCTTGACTGGGTGGTAACACCCCTCCTGTATTTTCTGTTGTGCTATTTATGGTCAAACAAGCCTAGGCCAAGGTTGGTGACTAGCTGCTCCCACCGTCCCTAACAATTGGGACTTCATGGCCCCCCAGATGAGAACCCGGTGCAATGCCATGAGCCCATGTTGTACGGAGGCCAAATTTGCCATATAACTTGGTAAATCCACCGTAAACTGGTTCTATCCATGCCTGTGGGTATTTTCCATCCAAGCATAAACGGGCCGAATTAACTATGCCCCATTGGTTTGCGGTTTACAGATTGAGGAACACGGAAACCGGATGTTGTTGTTCCTTTTCGCACATTTATAAGCAGGGTCTCTTGGCCACAGGGAAATTGGGAGATGTTCCAGAAAGGCCGATGTCCGGTTTCCCGGCTGCAAAGGAATCAACTGCACGGTCGGGTTCCTGACTGCGCCTGCCCCACAATTTTTTCAGAAACACTGTAATGTTGGGAACTATTCCAATCTGCCCGTGGGCCGCCATCTTCTGTGCCCCAGATGGGGCTCAATCTAAGCTTGTTTGCTAAAGGTGGATCAGAATGGGGCAATGCCAATTTGCTCGGGTATTCTTTGTGCACGGCCTAATTTGACAGCACAGGAGCCTATTTCAAAATAAAAACAAGCGGGTACCTTAAATATGTGTATTTAGTGCCAATTTAATAACCACACGGATCGGCCTTGGTTGCTGGGGGCAAACCTTTGCATGCTTTTGTCTCAGTCCACATTACTGCACTCCCACAGGGACTCCCGCTCTACCCTGCCTACTGCCAATCCTCTCTCCTCTTCGCCATAAGCGCTTTGAGATGCTTCGACCGCTGTCTAAATTGCCATTACAGCAACCAACATACGGCGTGCTGACTCAGCGGGTGGCCATTCCTTCCAGACGGTCAATCCGACCCCCGTCCTAGACGGACATTGACGGAAAGCCCCCTGTAAAGGACATTACTTTGAATGCCCACACCTGGACCTGCTGCGAAATCTGCATGAAATAAAGGCACTCACACAGCTGTCCTCTGAGATCAGCATTCGATGGGAATGAGTTGCCCGATGGAGATGGCATCCTCATCTGTACAGCGGTGAAGTAGGTCTCAAGGAGCCCAAGATGCCCCACTCACGTGGGATTGTGGAACATAATCTGACAACATTATTCACGTTATTTTAACGGCGTTCTGCAAAATAATGCCTCAAATATCAATTCTGCAGTGCTGCTGAAAGTCGTCAGGCGCGCACGTTTTTTCTTTGCAAGAAAAAAATAGCTTTGTATACCTTTTATTGCAGTAACTGGACATATTTTTCAGACAGGGAATAATGCGTTATCTTGCGGAGTCCCGTACACTTTTTCATCAGATGGTGCAGAGTGTAATGGTGAGTAAAGAAAACCGCACGTGAGAGTTCATTCTCACAGCACAGATCAGCAAGCATTGGCAAAGCCAACCATTTGGGCTTTTGGGGTAGGCATTTGCTAAGGACTGATATAATGTACTACCTGGCCATTAGATTATCTCGGGATATGATGCCAGTGACCGGAAATTGCCTAGCTAATGCATCAAGCAAAAACTGTTGGCTTTGTCATTGCTTGTTTTTAACAGGACTTCTTTGCATGGAAGTGATATAACTCAAGTGGCTGAAGATACACTAGTAGCCAATTAAAGCTGCAATTAAGCCGTTAACTCTCTGCAGACTGCTTAGAAAAAACACTGGCAGACTAATCTTTGATGTTTCTGCTTGATAGAGTGAACTCAGGCGATCCTAGGAGGGTGTGTTTTGGGCGGGCAGGGACAGTTAGTGGGTCGAATGGAAATAGGGATTAGCATAGCCATGGGCAGTCAATTGGTGGGTAAATAACCAAAAAACCCTACAAGCTCTGGGTCCCTCCTCACATTTCATCTCCCTCCTACGTGTACTCTAATGCAGTAGTTTCAGATTATAGTGGCTCTTAAAATCCACCTAATAGCTCAAACTAAAAAAGAGAGTGGCCCTTATAAGGAGAATGGTGGTAAGTGGTAAAATTGGCCGTAACTCTGTCACTGCCAATTTTAACACTACACCAAATTATAAGGTTTGGGCCTGAAGTGGAGGATTTACCGCCAGGAAAATCCTGGAGGTAAATTCTGCAACCCACCACTGAAAAATCATCAGAATCGTCGGAATAACAGTAGTGGATATTCTGCTCCGGTAATTCCGCGAAAAAAGCCCCATTGAGTCCAATATAAAAAAAATGGGGAATTACACCACCACCCTCCACATGTAATCCAGCGGTAATTCCGCCAGACCAAGTGGTCGTAACGGTAATTCAGTTGGGTGGTATTCCAGCAGATTTACCTGCCGGGATACCGCCCAACTTGTAATGAGGCCAAGTGTTCCCACTTTAAACTTCATTGGCTGAAGGAATGGTAGAAATGGAATCCAAGTTTGGTGTTGCTGACTTGACTGAAGGAACATAAAACTCCTGGAAGCCATAACAGCCTTCACTGAAAAACAGTCCACTTTCTAGCTAAGAGTTGCATTTTAAGAAAAACAAATCTTATTTTACATGTCACCTGTGAATGGAATATGTGTTTAAAATTAGGAACAGGTCGTCTTAAATTTACCCCTAGTAATTTCCCAAATGTACAGATATTGTTTTAAAAACATATTGCAGTCTAAAATGTAAAACCACATAATTGGAAAGTAGGGTAGGGTGACTGCTTTTTTATCAAACAGGGTCTAAAAGTGTGTTTTGCAGCCTGTATGTAGTGTTGTGATCATATAGTGATGTCAATGCAGTTGATAAGGTTTATTAGCTGCTATACAATGTGACACTACAAAATATGTTCATAAGACATTTTCTGCTCTATGCTTTAAGAAATAATAATAATACTTTAATGTGATACAGATTGAAAATAATTCAAACTTTACACATATTACAAATTACATAGAAAAATATACTCTTTAAAATAAGGCATACATATACATCAATACATAGTTCCTTTACCTACATCAAACATACTCAGGAGAAAAGAAAAAGTAAAATACACAATGATATATGGCAAATTGTCCTTGCCTACAAATTAGCACATGCATAGTGGTGGCTATGCAAGAGTTATACCCCCCTACAAGAGATGCCATGCCTCAAAACCCATTAAATGTGTAAGAGAAGTAGGACCTCTTCCTAATCAGAATAACTCAGTTAATAGTTAACCCACCCTATTTAGACTTTTCAAATCAAGGCGCCCATAACTTTTTCAGTCTGCAGCCACACATTATACAGCGCAATGAACAGATGCATGTTGGAAGTATTAGTACAATAGAGCCAGAATGATCTTTCACAAATAGTTTGCGGGTCATGCACAAATTCCCCAAGATATTTAGAAATTGAGGAACCCAATATCGTGCACTCGGTCACTAGATGCTTAGCGGTCTCCAGGCATTCAGGGAGTTTGCATAAACGACATACTCGCTCAATAGCAGGGATCTTTTTCCTGGCTCCTAAATTACACAGAGTGGGTAATTGCTCCAGACGGAACAGAGTAATAAAACGTCTGAGCCTTATGGTAGGGCAGAGGTACAAATAGGCTTGGGGTTTCATAAAATTATAAAGTCTATATTTAACAAAGGAAAAAGACTTTAAGCTGCTCAAGTGTGAGAAGTTCTCTAACCAATCCCAGAGATCTACCTTTTTACCTAGCGCTGTTAAGACGTCCTGGGAGACAGTTACCCCTCTATGAGTCCAACCTATGTCTCTAAGAAATGTGGTCATATCTTTCTGGAGGGGGGAAGTGGTGTGTTTTTTACTCACTTCTTGATGTAGAACAGCTAATAACGGGTTGGGAGAACTGCTCTTCATTTTAAGATAGAAGCCCGCCCTCTTTTTAAATACCAGTGCTTTAAGTGATGAAAGGCCCAACTCAAGCCTAATCAGGGCCATTGGGACACTCGGAGGTAATCCCAGTATCCGTCGCCAGAATTTACCCTCCATCACTTGTAGCCAGGCCAGATCGAATGAAGTAAGGGCCTCAAGCCCATACGTAATCATGGGCGCAAACACTTGAATGTATAAGTGTCTCGTCCCCCATAGGGTAAAACCGGCCTGCTTGCAGGTAAATGACGAAATTAATGCTGTTACTTGCTGCGCCCTGGTTATACGACCTTGTCTGCACAGGGAATAGTCGCCCAGCGGTTCAATTTCAACACCTAGATACCGATAGGATGGTGCATATAGTATATTGTTATTATACACCCGCAGCTCGACTCGGGATACTCTTTTCTTCGTAAATCTGAGCACCTTTGTTTTGTCTAGGTTAATCGTCAAGCCATTGATCTTGGCGTATTCCCATAAAGTAATCGCAGAGCGCCTATTACCAGCTATGGTGTTATCAAAAACGACCAGGTCGTCTACGTATGCTAAAACAGTGCACGGTGCTTCCCCAATTTTAGGTGGGCAGTTGTTCGCCTCGGCAAGTACTGCTGGGATATCATAAACGTATAAATTGTAAACCAGGGGTGCCGTTACGCATCCTTGCTTAACCCCCCTGTTCTGTTTCACCTGTCTAGTCATACTGCCCTCTTGGTTTAATCTGAGGCACACCGTGGTATTGTAATGCAACTGTCTTAGATAATATAGGAGACCTGGCGGACAGCCCATGGTTTCTAGCTTAGTCCACAGCCTTACTCTTGGGATGGAATCAAAGGCAGCCTTGAAATCAATGTATAGTGCATAAAGCGGGGGCTGCCCCTTGCTAAGCGCCCGTGTTCGGAGCGTAACCATCACCCAAAGATTATGAGTGGTAGAGAAGCCACGGCGAAAACCACATTGGAATTTGCTAAGAATGTTGGTCTGTTCTACCCACTTCTCCAGTTCAATAAGCAGAAATGCAGCAAAAAGATTTCCCGTGGTATCAAGCATGGAGAGGAGCCTATAGTTATTTGGATCAATGCGGCTACCCTTTTTGAACACCGGCACCAAAATAGCCGTTTGCCATGAGCGGGGAGTCGTCCCCTGGGCTAAGACCTTTTTGAAAAGAATTGAGAGGAGGTGTGCCCAAAAAGCAGGGTGGTTTTTAATTACTGCATTGGCCAGCCCATTCGGGCCGGGGGCTCTGGAAGCTTTCAGTGTGGCTATTTTATTATATATGGCTTCCTCTGAGACATCAAGAGGCGGGGGAAAGGGAGCCTTCACTACAGGTATATTAGGATTATCCGCCTGTCTAGAGTTAGGACCTAATAAAAATGTAACCCATACTTCCGCACCTATTGGATTGACTAAATGGCCCTTAACCTTCTCTCTATTCTCATTTAAAAGTAGCCATATATTACGTGAGTTTCTAGAACAGATGGTATTGACAAGCCTTTGATTTCTGTTATTCCTCTCTGTTGTTTTGATGTTCCTAATACAGGCTCTGTATCTATTTTTGGCTTTTCTGACTTTCTCATAATAAGTGGCTCCCACTATGTACAAGTGCTTGAGACCCCGAATCTCTGCTCTTAGCCCTCTCTTGGCATCACGTATACCCTTATTATAAGGGAGTGTTGTATCTCCCAATTTTAGCATATGCCTCTTTTTTATAGTGGCATGTAAACCCGAGAATCCCAGGATCCATTCTTCTATATCATTAGCAGACATCTGTTCGAAGTGAGGAAGAGTCCAATGAGCGGCAGATTTAAGTGCTTCTGTGGCCGCTCTAATACTCCTCTCAGACCAAACTATTCTGGATCCTGAGCAATTGGTTTGAATACTGCCAATGTTCAAATGAGAGGCCGAGGGGAGAGGGAGGCGGAGTGAGCAAAGAAGTAACGCATGGTCGCTCCATTTATTGGGCATTACACTCATATCAGTAACTCTGGACTGCATTGCAGGGCACATAAATATGTAGTCCAAAGTGCTGAACGATGTGCCATTAGTCCATGTGTGTTTCCCAGGCCCATCACCTAATGTTCGACCATTAATCATGGTTAATTCCCATGTATCGAACAGTTGTAACCACCCTAACCCTTCACTCTCCCTTCTCCCATGAGACATCAAGCATATTTCACTCAGGACGGGGTTAGGAGATACCAGGTGATCGCCCATCATATGGCAATTAAAGTCCCCCATAACCACTACCGCTATGTTGCCAGACCTTTGTGTCCAAGATGACAATAACTCCTGAATAGCATCCTGTAGTGGTTCTCTTGACAATGCTCCAGGGGGATTATAGAGGTTAATAAATAAGAATCTACTTTGTCCATATTCATTTGGATAGTCCACCTCTACCGCCAGAAGATAATCAGCAGCTTTGCACTGTATCTTCCAAGAGTTGACCGTATTATCCACCCCTGTGAGTAAACCCCCAAATGGGCGACCCTTATCCCCCCTTTTGGCAAGTGACTGGTATACTACAAAACCATCAAGCAGTAGTGGATTCATTGTCCATGTTTCCTGGAGACATATGCAACTGTGCTTAGACAGCAAATCCACTGATCCCCCTGGCCTCAAGAGATGAACAAAGCCTCGACAGTTCCACGAAATAAGAGAAAAACTTTAATGGTTCTGTGTAATTTGCGGGAGAGCTTCCAATAGTGTTTTAAGAGCTTGTTGTATTTCAGTCACCGCAGAATTTTCCAGTGCCACCGTGTTGGGTTCTTTGGCAGTGGGGGCTTGTGTATCAATAGCCTCTGTTTCCTCATTTGAGTCCCTCTCCTGCGGATCAACGTCGATGGCAATATCTACCGCTATCAGTTCTTCTTTAAATTTTCTAATCATTTGCGCAGAAGCCAAAAAGGTGCAATGTATGGCAGAGACATGGGAATTAGGCACCTGTAGGGGTTCAATAAACAAGAAGTCATCAGATTTCATAACTCGAAGTTGAGGAATATAGTGGAGTCTGGTTAAGAACTCTGAACATGACAGCCAGGGATTTTTTCCACTAGGATAGAGATTCTTAATAAAGCAGATGCGATTCAAATTACGTTCCTCATCTGAGCTTCTTTGTACGGAGTGCGTAGGCTCAGGAGATTCTCCTACTACCCCCGATCCTAAAAGATCCTCAGGATATAGAGTAGCACTGTAGTCTAGGCCTTGCTCAGAGTCCACCCGTGAGACTTCTTCTAGATCCACCACACTGGACTTCTCTCCCGGTACTAGCCAGTCTGACAGAGGCCCCTTTGCCTTTGTAGCTCGAGCCGCCGCTCGTGCCAGTCTTTTTCTGGCTTTTTTGGAGCGAGTCTCAGGGGCAGACTGGGGTCCCGCGATTAGGAGTGGGGCACTCGTTGACGCTTTCTTGTTTCTGAGTGCCCTTTTGGCTAGTCTACGTTGTTTCCGCGTGGGAAAGGTCCCAGGACTTTGTGCTATCTCTAGATCTTCTACATTCGCCACTAGAGGTTCCTCATCTAGGGCATTACCACTAGGTACAGGATACTCAGCGGCTTCCTCAATAATCTTTTCC
The DNA here is from genome assembly GCF_040938575.1 of Ambystoma mexicanum. NCBI lineage: Eukaryota > Metazoa > Chordata > Amphibia > Caudata > Ambystomatidae > Ambystoma > Ambystoma mexicanum. The sequence continues at coordinate 97,846,241 of NC_090922.1, forward strand.
GGCTCTTCCATCTCTTCCACAATATGAACTGCATCTGAAAGATTCTCTTCCACCTCATCTCGAGGGAAGTCCTTTAGCTCCAGTGCCCTCGTGATGGTATTAGTATTTGTCAATATGCGCCTTGACATTTGCAAAAGTATTTTGAGTGCAAATTGTAGAGAGGCTACTGACGATTGGAGCTCAGTTATCGCCGTAATACTGGTGTGCGGACTATTTTCCTCCTCGGCCTCATTTTCAGGGCCATCCTCCATGGAGGCCATCGCTAGATTTGGAGAGGCAGATAGGCGACCACTGCTGCCCTCGGGATTACATACCTCCAATGTTGTACTGATGCTTTCTTTCTGGAGAGTTAAGTTGTTAGCTGCCCTCTGTGGATTCTGTGATGCCATTCCTCTCTGAATGCTCAGACAGAGGTCAAGTAATTAATTATTATCAATATCATCAAAGTTCGTGGAGATGTTGCCATTTATGGAGATGAGATGTTGCCATTTATGCCTGGTACAGCTGTTTCCTCATTAATTGTTGAATTTATTTCCAGTGGTGGATTCACACCAAAAAAGTCTGAGATAGCTCCTTGCGCCACAGGCACAGGGTTTATAGCATTCTTCTTGCATTTTTTGCCTTTCTTATTGTTCTCCTTGCCTTCCTTCAAAGGTTGTGCCTTGCCTTTCCGCAGGTTGTAATTCGACTGGGGAGCTCCTTTCCCCCGCTGCATGTCGGCAAAGTGACAGCACAAACCGTAGGAGGTTCCTTTATCAGAATCCTACCTCAGTGGGAGAAGTACTACTCGGGGCAAAATATGAGGGCACAAAGAAATTATTCCCTGCAAACACTCACTTAAAGGTTGATTGAGTAATATGTCCTGTTGTTGCTTGGACAGCGTTTGTTTTCTTCTCTACCCTGTACCAAGGCCTAAGGTCCACAGTCTCCGGGCAGCCAAAACACTGTACTAGTACTCCGCAGGTAACCCCTGCGTGCAATGAGCTAATGGCGCCCCGGTGTGGGGGAGTGGGACCCTCGATGTAATCCTTAGTGTCAATAGCCGCCTGAGAGGTAACCAACACCCCAAAGCGGTCGCTTCCAAGAACAATGCCGGGTGTGCCAACAGACAATGTAGTTCCTGTTCCAGCCACGCTGAACTCCACCAGCTCCCCACACTCCCCTTCTACAGGTATTCCTGTTCCCTAGGGGAGCGGATATCAAGGGAAACTTGCCCCACCTAAACCGACCTCCAAGCTCCCAATCCCCACTCCTCGCGGTCGCTCCCGCGCTGACCCGCCAGTCCTCCCGGCAGGTACCACGGCAGCTCAGTATGGAGCGGGCACGTCAGAAGGAATGCATGGGAAGGTATGGGATACCGGGGGCCACCGAGTAGGTGTATTGCTGAGCAGCTGCACTGAGTGCAAGGTGCGGGGAGCCTCCTTGCCTCCCTGCTAGCTTGCTTACCCACAGGCGCGTTCCTCACGATCGGCGTTCCTCGCGGCGTTCCTCGCGTTCCTCCACACGCTTGCAAACTCGCAATCTGGCCAGCCGCTCCGCGTCGAGGATTAGAGGAAAGTACCTACGAGCGCGATCCTACGTGCTCCAGGTCAGTGTGTCAAGCCGCACCTCGCTTTCCACTACACACACACAGAGGCCGCTTCCGACACATTCTCTATAGAGCTACAGAGCAAAGCATTGCGGGCATGCAAAGTAGCAATACAGCACACATTGCAGTGTATTTCTTTGCTAATCATTCCACTTTGCACCATCTGATGAAGAAGTCTGTTTGACTTAGAAAGTGAATGCATTGTTCTATCCCAGCATCATTTTTCCAGTTACATTTCATCACTGCTGCTGCTGACCCACACATCCCGGCCATTTGTAATTACTGTGTAGTTAATTAGTGGATGGGGCCAGCAGAGATATAGACCTGGTATTTGCTATCTCCTCACACTTTCCAACTGCACCATATGTTGTTGTTCCCTGAACTTTGGTAGATAAGATTTGCCTGCCTCCCTCTTCAACTCCTGAGATAGTGCACAGAACTAAATGTGCAAGCTCCTCTGCCGGTCCTGTTGGATGTTTATCATCAGGGTGAAATACTCTTGTATGTACTTGTACTTGAGCATGAACTCCAGATTGACTTGTGCTGGGGTCGTGAAACATATGTTGGAGGAAAACTTAAATCCACCATGTGCATTACTGGTATTCCCGTGGCACACAGGAAGTTCTTCTGCAGATGTGAAAAGACCACAAGCAGCACATCTCCCCCTGCCTTTGGCTTGTTTGGGTGCTGACATTTATTTATTTATGTATTCATTTGTATAGCGTACAGAACCGGGTGCATCTGGGGGCACATGTTGTCGCAATGTGTCGTTCACTGACTGGTGTATGACCACCCAACTGCCTGGATCTCTGCTGCTTCCTTCTTCAAAAATCATAAAAAGTCAAGGGCCTTATTAGAGTCAGGCGGAATGGGTTAACGGGGTCTGCTAATGGGTGCGGACCCGTTATTCCCATTCCGCCTGATTACGAGGTCCCCTTGCGGGACCCGGTAAGGACGCCTGGTAAAACCTGGTAAAACCAGGCGTCCTTACCGGGTCCCGCGAGGGGACCATGGAGCTAACAACGGGCCGGTCGTAATCTGCCCGTTGTTAGCTCCCGCTCCCATTCCCATTGAGCCCTATGGGGACACGAATGGGAATGGGGAAGGTCCGGGCCCGGGTTCCCTGAGGGAGGAATTACCGGGCCCTCCAAACTCAGAATGGCCTGGTAATTCCCCATTCAGGGAACCCGGACCCAGTTTTGCAGGCAGCCATGCCGCCAGTAGCGGCATGGCTACCGCCAAACCCGTAATGAGGCCCTTAGTCTCACACTACAGCATAGGTTTACTTTTCAGCTGGGTTTGTGCTGTGTATATCCCATACATCCATTGATATATGCTTTTGAGCATGATAATCGCACTCTCTGCTCTCAGAGATTCTCTGCTCATCCTCCCAGGAGATATCCAATGGCATGTGTCTTGCTCACTTGCTTCCATAGCTGGACACTGACTGGTGTATCACCCGCCTACCTGAATCTCTGCTACTCCTCCCTCAGAAATCACGTGAGCTTGACTCTCACATAGGCTGCCCTCGGGAATGTTCCTAGGATACACCTAAGCTGCTCTCCCCATCAGGGATTCCCGCATCCTAAACATGCACCAGATGGCACTTGTGTTGTGCACCTACTTCAAATGACTAAATGTGTCACACAGCACAAAATAAAAAACCTTAGCATACCCTAAATCTAACTCTGAGTCCCATGTCACTCCTACCTGTTCCTCTCCTTTTTTCTACTCAGCTACACAAACTTTACTCCAGTTGATTAACCCGTTCTTACATTTCCTTACCGTGCCTCCAGCAATGACCTTCTGTTTCTCTGATAGGTGCCTAAGACATTTGCTTCTTCATAGGCTATGCAGTCAAACTAGGCCGAACATCTTAAAAGTTTGTATGTGATTCTACTTGTTCAAGACGGTTCTATGTGATTTCTTTGAGTTTTTTCATCGAAGTAGAAATCATCGATTTCTTTTTTGACCAGAATCTCTTGCCCCTGTTACCCCCTTAGTATCCCTACATTAATTATTCACCTAAACCCACCCCCCACATATATATCTGCAGCAAAATCCGTTATAAAGAATTTGATCATTTCTACCTCAATGAAATCTAATGGGGCAAAAACTCCCTATCCCGTTCTAGCCATCGAACATTCAAGTGATTCTAGATTCCAGTGAATTCATTTGTCCAGGCCTACTGCTCCTTCTGTTCCTGAGCAACGGTATATCCCTTGTCCATCACTGAGCTTGCATTCTTTTCTGGGCTCTGGCCATGTTACTTATTTTTCTTGGGGTTTCCCCACCAGAAAGACTCTAATCATCAGAGTCTGCATCAGGCCCTTTTATCATTGTAGATGCACATGTGTCAAACTCCTGTAGGAATCGCCCACACTCCTCCTCACCTGTTTCCTCTATGGAACTGTCCAATGTTTCTGATGCCTTCTTTCTTTGCGGTTCTCTCTGTTCAATAAGCTTCTTCTCTTTCTTCTGATGAAGATAAGGATGTGCTTCCTCGGAGGCCACCTTGACTGGGAGTCGTAAACCAGACCAGGTGAACCCCAGGGAGCAGGACCCAAACGTATCAGGGAAAAAGCCTCTGGCTGAAAAAACCCTGGTAGATGGAGTATGGGAGTTGGTTCCAAATGCTATCTTCCGATGGAGTTGCTTGGTATCGTGATAATCCGGATCTTGGTAAGTAATGAGGAACTCTGGGAATCGTAGTCTCGCAGGAAGAGAAGTCTGTTGACAGCGTTCTCCGTAACAACCCGGTCTTGGTAAGTAATGAAGAACTCTGGGATTCGTAGTCCCACAAAAGGGTAGGGTCTGGGCTAGTCTTCACATAATTTGTAGAATGGAAGAAAGCTAGCGGTAAGTACACTATGATAGGAGGCTAATGGTAAGAATAGTATGATTGGAGGTTAGCGGTAAGAGAGAAAAGGAGCCTTACAGTAGGATACCGAAAAGCAAAAACAACAAGCAGAAGTTAGTAGCTCCGATGAGGTGTTGGAATACCGGAGCCGAGGAATAGAAAAGAAATGAAGGTAAAGAACAGTTTTCTCGTGGACGCCGGTATGCGAGGCAAACACAGAGTAAAGGCGTCGCGAGGAACAGAAATCCAGAGAGGCCAAGGAAGAACGCTGTGCAAGACAAGAAGTAGATCTCTGAAGTCAGAGGGCTACGGAGACGGAAATAAAGAAAAGAAAACAACCAAGAAAAGTAAGGGAGAAAACGTGAAAAGTAAGCAAGACGAAAATTAAAGGTAAGCAAACCACAATACCTTAAGGGAAGAAATAATCACCCGAGTGCACGGAGGAAAGTACAGAGCGTTGGGAGAACTGTATAGAGAAGGAAATAGTAGCGGAGCGTTGAACTGTAGAAGCAAGTCGCTGGAACAACACAGAAGCTACGAGTGGGAACCATAGATGATACAACGCAAGGATTGTATCCAGATCCCTGTACATAAACAGTCGGCAGCCATCTTGGAAATAGACTAGAGCGTTACTGTGGGACTCTGTGTCAGCAGTCTCCACTGATAGGACGTCAATATCCCTGCTTCCCTCCTCCACCTCCTCACCTATTGAATCAGAGTCTTCTTCAATAGAGCTGAGAGTTCGATGTGCTCTGTAGTCCTTTTCTTTTTTTCTTTGTTGCGGATGTCTCCCACAAGAAGAAGCCACAGTGAGAGCGGTAGAAACGCCCTGACCATGACCCCCTCCCGGGAGAGACCGGAAAGGGGAAAAAAGCCAGTGTAGGCAAAAACCCCGGTGAATCACAACGGCAGGTGGTTATCCTGATAGAGGTTGTACTAGCAGATCTCAGCAGCAATCAGCGAATCACAGAAATGGAAAATGGAAAGCGTGGAAAGAATAACCAAGAAACAGGAAGGGTAGGAAATATAAATAGCTCCTACTCCAGGAGACCGGAAAACTGCAGGCAAACAGGACGGGAATAGCAAAAGAAAAAGAAGAAATAAGAGAGAGAAGGAGGGTCCCGAGAAATTCGGGACCCGAGAGGACGAGGAGGTGCAGAGAGAGGAAAAGCTCAGTGGAGCAGAAACACAGCGTATAGCAAACCACGGCAGCAAAAGAAAGCACAGCTGACCGTGAAGGGGTTGCAACGCACAGAAGGAAAATAGGGTGTGGCTTAAATAACACCATGTTTGCTTGAGCGGAAAAAGACTAGACCGCTAAGTGGACGTGACGCGAAAGACGTGACAGGAATTAGGAAGTGCGTAATCGGAATCGGGGCCCAGACGCCAGGTAGGAATGCGTCGCATGACACTCTGAACCACCATATTACGTGTACTTCCATTTCTTCCAGCACTTCCAGGGGCGGTGCATGACAGTATGCCCCCTTCTGTGCCCGGCTCCGCCTGGTTTGCCAGGATACCTTCTGTGAAATTGTTGGAGAAGACGGGGAGCATGAATATATCTTCTGTGTTCCCACGATCTCTCTGAATCGGGATAACCCTTCTGGTGTACCAGGTATTGTAGAGTGCCCTTGTGATATCTGGAGTCGATCAACCTGGCTACCTCATACTCTTCAGGCTCCTTGGGTTTGGGAACAGGTCTTCTCTGAACAGCCCTTTTAAAGGGATCTTCCACCCAAGCTTTCAAAAGGGAAACATGAAACACTGGGTGAATTCTTTTCATGTTCTTGGGTAGTAGCAGCTTGTACGTAACTGGATTAATCTTGGAGAGAATTGTAAACGGACCCAGATATCGGGGTGAAAATTTCCCCAAGTGAGTCCAACGTGGAAGATAACGGGTGGATAGCCATACCTTCATTCCTACCTTCCATTCTGGGTTGGACCTGCGTTTGAGGTCAGCATATCTTTTATATTCCTTCCGACTTTCTACTAGAGTGGCTAAGGCCTCTTTGTGTGTCTTGGTTATTTCGCACAAAAGTTCTTCCACAGCTGGAATCTTGGAAGCAGTCTGGTCTATCATGGGTATGAAACGAGGATGGACTCCATATGTGCACTTGAAAGGGCTCATTCCTATGGCATTGTGGAAAGTATTATTATAGGTGAATTCAGCCATGGGAAGCAACCCTGTCCAGTTGTCTTGTCTTTTGTTACAGAAGCAACATAGATATTGTTCGAGGTTGGCATTGAGGCGTTTGTTCTGACCGTTAGTCTGCGGATGATATCCAGATGACAATGCTCTGTGAATGCCTAGCTGTTCGCAGAGGGCAGACCAAAAATGAGAGGTAAATTGGGTACCTGTATCAGAGATTATAGTGCCAGGAATGCCATGGAGTCGAACAATGTCCCTTAAGAAACCCACAGGAGTTTCCAAGGCAGAAGGAATTCCGGATAAGGCCGAGAAATGTGCCAGTCTAGAGTACGAATCTACTGTTACCATGATGGCTGTCTTCCCTTCGGAAGGAGGAAGGTCGACTATAAAATCCATAGAAACATGCTCCCATGGTTAAGAGGGCAATCCACCCTTGTTGTAGTAATCCCAGCGGTCTCTGTTGAGATATCTTGTGAGCTGCACAGATAGGACAAGCGGACACATAAGCCTGTACGTCTCGTCGTATAGACGGCCACCAAAAGACTTGGGATAATAGTTCAGTAGTTGCCTTTTCCCCCTTGTGACCTGTCATAGGTAAATCATGACAGAACTGTAGAGCCTGGATGCGTGAAGTGTGGGAAGGTAGATATAGTGCTGATTTGTGAAAGAGTAGTCCATCTCTTTGGGTAATGTCGTAACGTCGTATTTCTGTCGGGCTGAGACCAGATACTGCTTCTTTGACCTCTTTGAGAAACACATTGCATAGGCCCAGAATCCTTTCTTCAGGAATCAAGTGTTCAGCTGTCTGTAGTTTGTCAACCTCCTTCACCCAACAATGTGATAAAGCATTCGCTACAATGTTCTGTGAACCAGGTATATATAGGTGATTGTGAAATCGAACCCAGGGAAATAATAAGCCCATCTGGCATGTCTCACATTCCGACACCATCAGTTTAAGAACCTTCAAATTCCGATGGTCGGTTCGTACCACAAAGGGATTCAAAGCACCTTGGAGTAGGTGTCTCCACTCTTCATAAGCCAATTTGATGGCTAACAACTCTCGCTCCAGCACAGAGTAATTCTTTTCGCTTGTTGTCAGAGTCCTGGAATAATAGGCGATGGGGTGTTCGATTCCAGTCTTGTCCTTCTGTAGTAAAACTATCTGAAGCGTCAGCTTCCAAAATAAATGGCTTGGATTGGTCCGGCTGCATCAATATAGGAGCCGTGGTAAACAACTCCTTAAAATATTGAAAGGCTCTTTGTGCTTCCAGCTTCCAAGAGAATTTCACGTTCTTTTTTAACAGGGAGGTTAAAGGTAATACCACATTGGAAAATCCAGGAATGAAACGACGATAAAAGTTCACCAACCCCAGAAACATTTGGACCTCTGTAACAGACATTAACTCCGGCCAATGAAGTATTGCCTTAACCTTATCCGGATCCATACGAATACCCTCAGTGGAAAGCATGTACCCCAGGTAAGAAACCTCGGTGGCTTGAAAAATGCATTTCTCCGGCTTAGCGTAAAGTTGATTAGCCTTCAGTCGACGAAGGACCTCCTTCATGTGCATACGATGACTTTGCAGATCAGAAGAAAAGGCTAAGATGTCATCCAGATAGATCACTATGGAGACATACAGCATATCAGAGAATATCTTGTCGATGAACCTTTGAAAAAATTGCAGGGGCATTCACCAAGCCAAACGGCATCACTCGGTATTTGTAGGGACCCAGCGGAGTCCGGAAAGCAGTCTTCCATTCATCACCATCTTTGATCCTGAGCAGATGATAAGCACCTCTCAGATCAAGTTTGGAGAAGATACGGGCATCATGTACGGCCTCCAAAATGTCATGAATCAAGGGCATGGGATACCTGGCTCGAATTGTGATGCTGTTAAGACCTCTGTAATCTATGCATGGGCGTAGCTCTTCAGTTCCTTTCTTGGATACAAAAAATAATGAGGCCCCACCAGAAGAATTGGATGTCTTTATGAGATCATTCTTTAAATTGACCTCAAGATAGTCTTTGAGTACAGCTTTCTCACGTTGGGACAGTGGAAACATCCTGCCAAAAGGAAGTGGTACATCTTCCTTGAGATTGTGGCACAGTCTTCGAGACGGTGAGTTGGGAGGAGTCGGAGGATCACATCTTCAAACACTTCAGAGTAGGCTTGATACTGAACTGGAATCAAGGAAATGGAAGTATTAGGTCATTCAACCAAACAACCGGCGTGAAACTCTCTCTTGGGATTCTTTATGCAATTCTGACCACAAAAGTCTGAATCAAAACTAAGTCGGTTGGCACTCCAGTCAATCCTGGGGTTATGTAGACGGAGCCATGTGATTCCGAGAATAACAGGAAAATGAGTGGCTCTTATCACATCAAAGATGATCTTCTCAGCGTGATCCTCCATCACGATTTGAACAGGATCAGTTTCCATCTCTATGAGTCCTGAGGACAGAGGTCTTCCGTTAACCCCTTCTACCAGAATTGCTTGATCCTTTCGCACTAGAGGGATCCTTAGCCCAGGTAACATCTATAAAGTTTCCTGCGGCCCCACAGTCCAACATGGCATGCACCTTAACAGACACTCCAGCATATGTAGATAAAGTAATCTGAAATACCATTAAGCGGTTGTCCCCTTGGATTCTGGTTCTGGTGCAACTGCAAGGGTTTGAATCTGTCTCCCCGTTGCTTCCCTTGCAAAAGTACGGGGTTGTTCGTTTCCCTGACAGCGTGGAGGGACATCCGGGCAATTACGCAGTAGATGTTTTGAAGAACCACAGTATCTACAGAGATTCAGCTTTCTCTGTCTCTTTCTTTCTTCAGTGGTAAGAGGGCCCCTCGTGGCACCTATTTGCATGGGTTCCTCAGTGTTTGGTCTTTCCTTGGCAGTTGTCGGAATGTTGAGAGGAGATGGAAACCCACGATTCTTCCGTTTATCACATCTTCTCTCTGTAAGTCGAAATTCTATCTGCAAGGAGAGTGTTGCCAACTCCTGGAAAGAATTTGGGCCAGCAACCCAGGCCAACTCGTCCTTGATCTCTTCCTGTAAACCCCCCCTGAAGATAGTCTGCTGAGCCGTGTGGGCCATCCTGCATTCTGTGCCAATCACTGGAATTGGGAAACATACGCCTGATTACCCTGTTTTATGACCATTATAGCTTCAAGGGTGGAGAATTGAACCTCAGGTCTTTCAAATCTGTCCTTGAAACTCTGGATGAATTGATTGTAATTACCAATCAGTGGATCATTGCCCGTTACCAATGGTGTAGCCCATGCCAATGCGCTACCAGCCAGATTTGACACCAAGAACCCCACATGGGCTCTGTCTGTCTCGAAAGCCTTGGGTCTAAAAGACGTGTAGACGGAACAGGCATCTAGGAATTCTTTCAATTGTCTTGGGTTGGCATCATATTTACCATACGCAAAAGGCATAACAGGTAAGTCGCCCTTACCCTCCTCACGGGCAGCAACCTGTTGACGGAGTGCAGCCTTTTCGGCGTGAACCGCCTGCAACTCGACTCGTAAACCTTGGATGGCGTTACATAACTCTTGGTACTGTTCAAGTGAGGCCATTTTGATTTCTTGGCGTTGTATTCTGTCAAACTCTTGTAGGAATCCCCCACACTCCTCCTCACCTGTTTCCTCTATGGAACTGTCCAATGTTTCTGATGGCTTCTTTCTTTGCGGTTTTCTCTGTTCAATAAGCTTCTTCTCTTTCTTCTGATGAAGCCACCTTGACTGGGAGTCGTAAACCAGACCAGGTGAACCCCAGGGAGCAGGACCCAAACGTATCAGGGGAAAAAGCCTCCTGGCTGAAAAAACTCTGTTAGATGGAGTATGGGAGTTGGTTCCAAATGCCATCTTCCAATGGAGTTGCTTGGTATCGTGATAATCTGGAACTTGGTATGTAATGAGGAACTCTGGGAATCGTAGTCCCGCAGGAAGAGAAGTCTGTTGACAGCATTCCCCGTAACAACCCGGTCTTGGTAAGTAATGAAGAACTCTGGGATTCGTAGTCCCACAAAAGGGTAAGGTCTGGGCTAGTCTTCACATAATTTGTAGAATGGAAGGAAGCTAGCCGTAAGTACAGTATGATAGTATCAACAATGTCTGACGCTGTGGGCGTATCAGCAGGGTTGTCCGTGATGTGGTCCACCCCACTCAAACCCTGAGAGTCATTCAATTCCCCTTCCTCCTCACCTGATGAAGACGAGAAGTCCAACTTCCTTCCACGAGGTCGACGAGTAAAAGTCCTCCTCTCCTTGTGTAGATAGGGTCTGCCTCGGGAGGAAGCCACCGCGACCCTTTGGGAATGAATTCGCGGGGACTCCCCCTCCCGCGACAGACAAGTGCGGCAAGGGGAAAAGCCTTACGGCACAAAAACCCCTTTGGAGTGTAGGTATCTGATGATGCGGAACGAGAGGAAGATCCAAAGCCAGCTAAATACGGGAGACCGGCAAAACTGACGGTAGGGTGTAGCAAATAAGTGTAGAGCAGGCCCTGAATGTGAACGGGGGGGGCCAGAGAGAGAAACTAAAACAAGTAAGGCAGGAGGAAAGAAGGGAGGAGAGCAAACCGTGCCCGCGTACAAGAAGGAGCACCGGTAAGAGAGAGAGAGAGGACCACAGGAGGAAAATAGGACAGGAGCGGAACTCCGCTAAGCGAGAGTACAGTGGTGCGCTCGCAACGAAGAAGAATTCAGAAGTTGCAACGCGCCGAACCGCCGAGCGTGAACAGAGAAGTACACACAGCGGCGGCCATGTTGGAAAGGACTATAACGTAAACCGCGCTAGTGAGCACAACGTGGCGGCACGGTCTGACGACCGCCATGTTTCCACCTCTTCCATAACCGCCAGGAACCAGCGGTTGTGACAGTATGACCCCCTCGAAGTCGGGTTCCCCCCGGCTTGCCGGGATGTAATCTGTGAAACTGACGTAACAAGCGAGGAGCATGTACATGGATCCTAGGTTCCCAGGTATCTTCCGAGGAAGGATACCCCTTCCAATGAATAAGATATTCAAGGCGACCTCTGCGATAACGTGAATCCCGGATATGGGAGACCTCGTATTCTTCAGAGATGGGAGCAGACAAAGTAGGGAGACTGGGGGTATTCTGTTTCCTGTTCCCTGATTTGAAGGGATGTAATTGAGAGGCATGAAAGGTCCGATGTATGCGACTAAGATTGTTAGGCAGTTTGAGGCGATAAGCCACCGGATTGATCCTGGATAGAACATCGAAGGGACCAATAAATCGGGGGGATAGTTTAGAAGGGCGTACCCAGCGGGGTAAAAACTTAGTGGATAGCATGACCTTAGATCCTCTATTCCACTCCCGTACAGGTCTCCGGTGTTTATCCGCTTGTAGTTTGTTACGGGTATTGGCCTTTAGAAGACTTTGGTTGGCGGTGTTATGGGCTTCCTTTAATCTAGACAGAGAGTTTTCCAAGGATGGTATGGGAGTCTCAGTCCAGAAGGTAGGTACTATGGATTTAGGATGGTACCCATACGTACAAAAGAAAGGGCTGATTCCCAGTGCGCTGTGTACTGAATTGTTATAAGAAAACTCAGCTGTTGGTAAGAGGGACACCCAGTTGTCCTGTTGTTGTTTGATGAAACACCTCAAATACTGCTCAAGAGTACCGTTTAGCCTTTCTGTCTGCCCGTTGGTCTGTGGGTGAAACCCAGACGATAGAGCCCTTTCGATACCCAGCAGTCTGCACAAGGCTGTCCAGAACTTTGAGGTGTATTGGCTCCCACGGTCAGACACGATCTTTTTGGGGAGACCATGTAATCTGAAGATATCTTTCATGAAGACTTCCGCCATAAGGGAGGCCGAAGGTATTCTGGGTAAGGGGGAAAAATGAGCCAACTTCGAGAAGGAGTCCACAGTTACCATGATACAGGTACAGCCCTGGGAATTTGGTAGGTCTACGATGAAATCTGTAGATATGTGCTTCCAGGGGCCTGATGGAATCGGGTCTTGTTGAAGCAGGCCAAGGGGACTTCGAGTGGAATGCTTATTTTGCATACAGATAAGACAGGTCTGGATGTATGCCTGAGTATCGGCTCGCATACCGGGCCAGTAAAAAGATCGTCTGGGAGGTACATCTGGGCAGTCTCTCAAGAGGTGAGTGGAGGAGCCACAGTATAGACACAGGCTGCCTTCTCTTCTCCTCTTCTTCTCTTCAGCTGTCAAGGGCGATCTGGTTGTTCCTATCTGCATAGGTTCTTCCCGGGTCGATGGACGAGCGGCAGGTGAGGAGGTCGATGGGTGAGTCTCGGGGTAGGAACTGACGTTACGGGTCTTTCTCTTTTCATTTCTCCTTTCAGACAACCGAAAATCTATTCGTACCACTGCTTTTATGAGATCTGAGAAAGAATCAGGGCGAGGGATTCTAGCGAGCTCGTCCTTTAGCTCTTCGCGCAAACCTCTCCTGAAGATGGTATATTGAGCCTCTTCTTGCCAGCCGGCTTCAGCAGCTAGTCTTTTGAAGGAGGATATGTAAGTGAGTAGGTCAGAACCACCCTGACGTACATCCAACAGGTCTTCACTAGCTTGGTGGGCGCTTTCAGTGCGAAGAAATGCCTGCTTGAGAAGATCCTTGAATGCTACATAGTCCTGTAATACTGGGTCGGACCGGGACACCAGAGGGGTAGCCCAGGCTAGGGCATTTCCAGTCATGTGAGTGATCATAAACCCCACTTTGGCATGATCAGAGGAAAAGGTGTTCTGTCTGAATGTGAAATGGATATTACAAGCCTCCAAGAATTCTTTGACTTTTTTCTCAGATCCGTCAAATTTACCCGACACCAGAGGCAAAGGCGGTAAATCTGTGACTTGCTGTTCTCTGGCGGTGACTCTCTGTTGGAGAGCGGTATTTGCCGTTTGAAGTGCTTGAACTTCCAGGTTTAAGTTTTGTACCGCCGCGACCAATTCTTGAAGTTGCTGGGGAGTTGCCATGTCTGTATCTTGGCGTTGCAAGCTATCAACAATGTCTGACGCTGTGGGCGTATTAGCAGGGTTGTCCGTGATGTGGTCCACCCCACTCAAACCCTGAGAGTCATTCAATTCCCCTTCCTCCTCACCTGATGAAGACGAGAAGTCCAACTTCCTTCCACGAGGTCGACGAGTAAAAGTCCTCCTCTCCTTGTGTAGATAGGGTCTGCCTCGGAAGGAAGCCACCGCGACCCTTTGGGAATGAATTCGCGGGGACTCCCCCTCCCGCGACAGACAAGTGCGGCAAGGGGAAAAGCCTCACGGCACAAAAACCCCTTTGGAGTGTAGGTATCTGATGATGCGGAACGAGAGGAAGATCCAAAGCCAGCTGAATACGGGAGACCGGCAAAACTGACGGTAGGGTGTAGCAAATAAGTGTAGAGCAGGCCCTGAATGTGAACAGGGGGGGGGCCAGAGAGAGAAACTAAAACAAGTAAGGCAGGAGGAAAGAAGGGAGGAGAGCAAACCGTGCCCGCGTACAAGAAGGAGCACCGGTAAGAGAGAGAGAGAGGACCACAGGAGGAAAATAGGACAGGAGCGGAACTCCGCTAAGCGAGAGTACAGTGGAGCGCTCGCAACGAAGAAGAATTCAGAAGTTGCAACGCGCCGAACCGCCGAGCGTGAACAGAGAAGTACACACAGCGGCGGCCATGTTGGAAAGGACTAGAACGTAAACCGCGCTAGTGAGCACAACGTGGCGGCACGGTCTGACGACCGCCATGTTTCCACCTCTTCCATAACCGCCAGGAACCAGCGGTTGTGACAGATAGGAGGCTAATGGTAAGAATAGTATGATTGGAGGTTAGCGGTAAGAGAGAAAAAGAGCCTTACAGTAGGATACCGAAAAGGAAAAATAAGAAGCAGAAGTTAGTAGCTCCGATGAGGTAGAGGAATACCGGAGCCGAGAAATAGAAAAGAAATGAAGGTAAAGAACAGTTTTCTCGTGGACGCCGATATGCGAGGCAAACACGGAGTAAAGGCATCGCGAGGAACAGAAATCCAGAGCGGCCAAGGAAGAATGCCGTGCAAGACAAGAAGTAGATCTCCGAAGACAGAGGGCTACGGAGACTGAAATAAAGAAAAGAAAACAACCGAGAAAAGTAAGAGAGAAAACGTGAAAAGTAAGCAAGACGAAAATTAAAGGTAAGCAAACCACAATACCTTAAGGGCTGAAATAATCACCCGAGTGCACGGAGGGAAGTACAGAGCGTTGGGAGAACTGTATAGAGAAGGAAATATTAGCGGAGGGTCGAATTGTAGAAGTAAGTCTCTGGAACAACACAGAAGCTCTGAGTGGGCTCTGAGTGGGAACCAAAGACGATACAATGCAAGGATTGTATCCAGATCCCTGTACATAAACAGTCAGCAGCCATCTTGGAAATAGACTAGAGCGTTACTGTGGGACTCTGAACCACCATATTACGTGTACTTCCATTTCTGCCAGCACTTCCAGGGGCGGTGCATGACAACATGGCTTGCCCTCCGGAGGCTGTGCTGTGGTCTGATTTTGCAGTGCCTTGGGATTCAGAATCAATCATCTCTATGGAACTGTTCAACTTCGCTTTCACACTCTGAATTCTGGCCAGGGCTTCCCTTGTGCTGCAGTAGTCTTGTGCTCCCTTCAAAAAATGATCAATGACAACAGAATTGTTACCAGTGACAACAGAATTAGGATGCCAACACATCTCCCTGCGATTCCAGCACACTATATTATGAAAAACATGTTGGCATTAGTTCAATAGAATTTGACCCTTCTGTTATCTATAAGTCATCAAATAAAGGCATTTCATCTATTATATTTTTCCCCCCACTATAATGAGTTTCTCACATCACTGGCACATATAAAAAGTTCACAGAATTAATGTCAAGTTCTTTCAGAAATTAATACCAGGGGCTAGGTATTTCTGTGAAAATAAGACAGCTTGGATGATTTACGCTAAATTATTTTCATATTTCAGTAACGGGTTCTATGGCACAGCAGGTATATACAGATAGATTCCTCAATGTTTTAGTGATATATTCAATCAGTTGCACTGTGCTGCAGCCTGAACCCTGTCCAATGCCATGCCTCAAGGGCCAGATTCATGCCGGATTGTCAGGATACCCCTCATTAATACTCATGAGATACATTTGCATACAATGATTCTAAATGTATGCACATTTTTACTCATTAATTTGAATGAAGGAAACCTAGAAAACTCATCAGGATTCTGGCCCTCGAGGCCCGAAGTTGGACAACCCTTTATTAGATTATGGTCAGAAATACAAAACTAGAATAACTGCTTATCAAGATGACCAAGATAAAGAGCTAGACTCGCTATTTTCACCCAGAGTAAGCACAGAAAATGCATTTAGGACTTTCAATGCAAATGATGAAAAACTCATTATATAAATGTTTAAGATTAGAAAGACTATCGAAAAAACGATAATAAATATTGTGAAAAATCTGCAATGGCGAAACATTTGGAATTGGATAGAGTAGCCAGAGGTTTCGTATAATGTACATTTGCTAACTTCGATAAAGATGAGGATATGGAACTATCAAACAAATCGGAGTAAACTCTCATAAATGTTTCTACATTATGATCATAGAACATGCTACTAAGGCATGCAATAAAATAGAAAAGGATATAGAGACAGTTAAAACAGAAATTCAGAGCAGTCATGAAAAGATTTGCTTCATTAGAGAAAATGTTTGTTAAAATAATACAAAGACCATGTAAAAACTAAAAATAGACAAAAAATTATTTAGTGATGAGAGAGAATACAGAGATGGCGGGGTATATTTTTTGCGCATAGATATGATACACCCCAAAAGGACAGTAACACGAGAGACAGTACACCTATGTCACCAATCGACTCAGAGCCAGAACATGCTGGGAGTGAAGATGGGAATAGCTCAGCAAGAGACAGCAGTAACACTATGACCTGTACTACAGATAAAAAAGATTTTTTTGCCAAATCCAAAAGATTTAGCCGTGGCAACAGAATCAAAAGTATGACAAATTCACCTTTCAAGAACCAAGGCAATATATCACAACCAATCATAACGATTCATGGGCACACAAAGATGCCTGAACAAGGAACAAATTCAGACACAGAAAAAGAGCAAAGAGTCATCACAAGAGCAAGAGTCAAGCAAAAATGTCATAATGCAACTCAGTCATACATTTGTCTAAAATATCAATAACAGACAGTGAAAAGCACATATTAAATAAAGGACAAACGTTTGCACTGAGTGTAGTATTAATTCCTCGTAGAGTGTATGTAGATCTATTTAAGTTCACCAGAAAGCCCAAACTCAGAAATATTTCCACAATAACATTTCTAACAGGACAAATATTAATACAGATACAGCTCCAGCCTCTGATTCCTCCTTTGAAGACCTACATAATGCCAAACTTGATCAGTTATCAGTAGAATTGGACTAAACTATCATTAAAGCACATACAATCAAGTTCAAGCCATCTTCAATGTTTTGCTCATTTACCCCTGGACCATCATATACATCATTTTTTTCATTGTTAACTAGGGAAATTCAGAAAATTCAATCTGACAGTCGATGAAAACTAGCCCTTCAGAATGTATCATTAATCCAGAAATTATGGAAGATATAAAAAATTTGCTCTTTGAAATTTTTTGACAAATGGCATTGAATTAGGATCTTGAATGTTGTTGAAAAGGTCTTCCTTAAAAAATAAAAAATCCCAGAATGCCCACCATCTGTTTTCTACCTAAGGTATTTAAAGATTACGTACCTCCATCAACACTCGGACCAATTACATGTTTTTATGTGAGCTTGACACAGCCTATTTCTGAATGTATAGATAACTTCATTAATACCACAGCACAACCGTTAGATTCCTATTTTAGGGATACAAAGTATATCATCCAAATCTTAGAATGGGTGATATGGCACCGGCATTACTATTTGGTAACCTTTGATGTCTGTGCACTCAACACCTCAATAGAATATGATTTAGCAATTCAAGCTTTGAGGTTTCATTTACAAGAGGAATCAGTAAGTTGAGCAGTTAATCTTCACCATGAAAACAAACACTTACATGTTTAACAGAGATTCCTAGAGACAAGTTAGAGGTGTTTCCATGAGAGCAAAATATTCTCTTCCCCTGGAAAACATCTTTATGGGATATTTTGATTAGAAACATGTACTCAATCCTGCTCTCTCTCTCCTCAATCTAATAAAATTATCAATTGGAGCAGATACATAGATTAGGAATTGATAATTTGGGACAGAGTTAAACAATCTGTACTTAAATTTGCCAATCATCTCAATAATAACGAATTTGACATTAAATGCAAGTACATCAGACAATTAATTAACTTTTTTTGTTCAATAACTGTACAATTATCACAAAGACTAGATAGTTGCCACAGATTGAGCACTATACGCAATATCCCAACCAGAGAATTTATTAGAAATTGCACAAGGACAGAAGATTATGAACAAGAAAAAGGCGTGATCAGAAAAAGATTCAAGGCCAGAGGCTACAATTGCAACTAGACCACAGAATTTCTGCAGTTACCTGGAAGCAATACAACAAGAAAGATCAATGTTAAATTGAATATTGGCAATGGCAATAGCATGATAATTGCTTAACTACAATAAAGCAGGCAACTCTAATGTCCCATCCCGTTCCTTGAATTTTTTTGCATATTCGCCCTGAAGAAGCTCTTGAAATGAAACACGTGTTGGCATTGGTTCAAAAGAGTTTGACACTTCTGTTATCTACAAATCATTAAATAAATACATAACATCTTTGATATTTGTTGCTTTACTATAATTTGTTTCTCACAGCACTTGCACTTATAAAAACGTCCCAGAATTGATGTCAATGTCTTTCAGAAATCAATACCAGGGCTCTTTGTGAAAATAACACATCCAGATGAGTTACTCTACATTCGTTTCATGTTTCAGTAACACGTCCTATGGCACAACATGCATGTACAGATTAATTCCCCAATGTTTTAGTGATACGCCACACTACTATGCAGTCATATTTGGGCGTTATGAATTTTAGTAATACCTTAATTTGTCTTAGATACATGTATTATTGATGTACCTTTACACAGTTCAATGATCAAGGAATGTTGTTTAGAATACCTTCCTAGAACACAACTTTTATACATTAAGAGAACAGTCCGTTATTGGATTGTTCACATTTTGACACCCA